>NC_039362.1:71064587-72412659 GCF_003573695.1 Papaver somniferum
GTATCCAACTTCAAACCTGTAATACAAAGGCACACCCAAAGAAACGTAAAAAGAACAAATGAAATAAAAAAAAAAACCTAAAAATTCTACCTATGCAAAAATCCGCATCGGCGACGCCAAAAATTTGATGTGATTTCAAAGTTGTTGTAGTAGTAGAGTTCGTCTAAGACTTGTGAAGGTTCGATTTTTAAATTTAATAAAGAAAAATATACAAATAATGTTAACAATGGTGAGAGGTACTGGGACTAGGATTCCACCAAATATTCAAATTCATGCGATTCACCTATTTATTATAAACCATTATAGCTCATTCAACAAGTATTTTGACTCTATTTCTTTGCCTAAGGTAGATTCTTAAAATATTAATTGTAAATCTTAAGCATGGCATATCAAAAGAATTAATCCTAAGCATAAACCATCAAACGAAATGACAATTAATTAAGAATTTTTTATTTTTTTTAATTTTAATTTTAATTCAATGCAAATAGTCAAATAAAGAATTAAATGACTTTACCGCATGATGAATTTTGGTTTCCTCCGTCGTCCCAGCGTTGGGTTTAGCTCATCATGATGAAAACACGCTCAAAAGATTTATTTATAGCTCAAATGGTGTTTACAATGGAGAGAAAAAGAGAAAATGATGTGAAACCGTAATCTACGACGCACAAAAGGCGTCACAGAATAAACGATAAAACCTAGGTGTTGTAGTCATTATTCCGCTGTCGCTGAAGAACTGCCGCAACTGAAGGTGAACTACGACAGTTAATAAATGACTGTCTCTGCAGGTCCGTTCTTCGTGTTCTTCATGTTCATCAGCAGCAGCAGAAACCGAGTTTGGGAAAACTCAAATTTTTTCTTCTCTGGCTCTCCTCAGCCCCCCAGACTCTCGACACCTCTTCTATGATACCTTGTGAACATATTTATACGTGATTGCGACATTGAATCTCCTCCATTAACTCCAAATAATCTTCATTTACTCGGGTTATTTTCTTTTCATTTTTATCACTGATATTGATTTTCACGCGTTCTGAAGCTTCCATATTGCCATATTTAACTTCTTCACACTCCAAATAGTGGTTAGGTTCTTCCAAACACGAGCAGCACACGTCTAACTCGCTGTAATCCCGTGAATATTTTCTTCCGTGTACGTGCTGCTCTGTTTTCTTCTCACGGATTTTTCAGCCAAATTCGATCGAAACAAACACCCATAATAGCTTTGTTAGGACATATCACAACTACCCATGAAGTTTCAGCGATTGAATCACACAAAAACTCCTCCAAAATCCGATCGAAAACTCTGCCATTGTTGCTGCCATTTTTCCCGCCTTTTTTCATTTTTGAATTTTGGGAAGAAAATGTCCTCCCCCTAATCCTATACGGGTGTCCCTTTAGCACTTTCCCTGGGTGCAAATAGTATTTTGGGCGTAAATAGTAATTTTTCTGGGATTCCTTCAGCGCATTTCTCGGGTGCCTTTAACACATTTCGGGGGTGTAAAACACCACATTTCGAGCCAATTTCGCCGCAAGAGCTTACTTTTCCAAAAACATCTACAAAAACATAAAACACCATAATAAGTACGAAATCGAGTACTAACAATACAGAACATTGAGGACAAATTAGACACAAAAATGTGTCTATCACCCCCTGAAAGGAAGAGCCAGTCACAATCATTGAAAGATAGTGCTCTCAAAGAGACTATTAGTGGAAGGTCTAATTTCTCTAAGTATAGTTCTCCTAATAAGAGAATGTCTATGCAAAGGCTGTGGAACCTCAAAATGAGAGGATTTCCTTAAGGCATGCATGCAATAGAGAAATTTGCGATCGTAATTCAATGATTGTTGATGACATAATCAAAGTATCGACTGATACTGCCGTAAGTGTTGTTGATTTTCAACCACTCTTTATGGGAATGTCATCAAAGGTATGATTGGTTAAACTAGGAGAGATCAAAGCAGGATAACAACTTTCTTGCAAAATGCATAACGTTGATACTGCCGCCGAACACTTCATAATGTGAGCCACTCTTAGCCACAGGTGGGTGTTTGCAGTTCCGACATCCGATAATATAACTCCTAGTGGTTACAGGTGGGTGTATGTGCATAGTGAGAAAAGTAAAGTCAAATAATGGCACAAAGTCTTTTACAGGAACCCGAGATGGATTTCTTTGTAACGTATTCCCTATTATGGATGCAGCTACCTTTTGGTATTTTTCTGGCAGTCTTTAAGGACTCGATGTGCATCTAGTTGATATGGTTACTGCAGATCTGTATGAAAGACTAGATACAGAAAACTGCATGTAAATTCCTGAAGTTTTTCAGTAGAATTGCCATGTCTATGCATTTGTTCAATAAGGACGAAAGTGAGTAATCGTCCAAGCGAATGCTTATATTATCCAGGGATTTATGAACCATCTTATATGCCCATATACTGTGCATTGACTAGATTTTATACAACATCTATTTAATTGGAACTCCTGAAGAGTTCTCCAAAGCACGAAATGCTTAAAGCAGGAGTTCGAGATGAGATTCTCGGTAAAACAAGGCCTCAATCTGTTGGTTGAGAATTATAGATGGAAGTCCATTAATTTCGTCAACCTTAAAGGTTTAGACATGTTTAAATGGACAAGCTAGAACGATCACAGTCATTCGATCTCTTGCTTTTTAAGATTGATCGGTTTACATCTCAATATGAGAGATGTATCACTCTGTGGTTGGTATTACAAAAAGAATGTGTAAATGGTACATTAGCTGAAAAAGGCTATAGATACCTGATATTGAGTTTGTAGTAATCATGTAAGTCTGGTTCTGCCCCACATCAATATCGAGACATCGGTCCGAAGAGAACGTTTTCATCTTCGTGGTACCATTAAGCTTGATCTTTAGCATAAAAGATCGCTGGATGTCTCCCACAGAGAAAATCTAATCAGACTGTTTAAGTTTTGATTTTTGGCAGGTTTGTTAAAGCAGCTAAACATTTTCCTAGCTAATAGTCTGGTAATAGAGGATACTTATTTTCCTCCAATCTGTTATGATTGTTCAGGCAAAGCTAGTAGAGAATAAGGCTGGAATAATTAGATGATCATTAAGAGATTGCACAGAGTAAAATCGGACCAAGTTTCTCAATTAAAGGAAGCTGAATTTGCTGAAGACATTAGAAGATGGTTCGTGATCTCTATGCAGTATGGCACAATAATCAACTAAGGCGGCTACTCATCAGGGGGAGTAAAGCAACAGAATACTATGGATATTGGGTATGTTGGACATTACGTCATGTACTCTTTTTCCTTAGTCAAGGTTTTGTCCCATTGGGTTTTCCTTGTCAAGGTTTTAACGAGGCATGCGAGTCCGCTGCTATCCGCAGTTCGACATGTTGTACTCTTTTTCCTTCGTTCTGGTTTTTGTCCTTATGGATTTTTCCAGGAAAGGTTTTAACGAGGCAGCATCTGCGGACCTATCATTGTTCTAAGTATTCATGTTTTCCTACGTTCAGGTTTGTCCCACCGGGTTTTTCTGACGAGGTTTTTAATGAGATAACAACTTAAAACAGTGATCATCATCTAAACAGATGACATATCCATAGAATTTCCTTGGGTGCCATTTTTGGATAATTGCACAAATCTTGTGATCAGGATTTTTACTGCACAAAGTTTTCCAGAAGACTTTAACGAAGCAAAATCAGCAACGTCGTTAACATCGTTGTATGCTCCATGTAGTTCAGATTTTTCCTAGTGGTTTTTCTGGCACAGTTTCGACAAAAGAGGAGATTCATTGAAGAGACCAACCTCATTTGAAATTTCAAGTGTTTGATTTTTGTCCCATCCGATTTTACCGACAAAGATACGATAATGATATATTCTTAAAATGGTGGTCCAAGGAAAAGTGTTGCAAGACGTACGTTATTGGATGACCCACCATTTACCGCGAACAATCCAGACTTCTCGAGACTTATCTCGAGCTAAGATAAGTCTTTGGATTCTTAATCTATAAGGATTAGTTTTTATCCCCTAGTTGACACGTATAGGCCAACGTGGCTAATTCTCTATCCTTCGAACATCTTATGTTCAGGCTATAAATACTGAGAGCTTGTAACAAAGTTGTGTGAAGTTAATAGAAAATCTCTTCCACTTTGCCGCTATTGTGTACATCTTACGGCTTTGAATGTTTACACTCCATCCTACTGTTAATATATATATACATGTAGTAGTACCCACTACTAAAGTTAGTTAATCTAACTTAAACGAAGAGCACACCACTAGCAGTAGTGCTTATTAGCTTAATTTAAGTTCGGTCAATAGCTACTGCTCGTTTACAAATTACAAAAGACTTTAGTTTTTTTTTTTTAATTTATTCTGCCATAAAAGCTTGTTAATGATCATGCTGCTTTCATATTTGGCACTCCAACGGCCAACACCCTGGTTTTAATTTTGCCTCATTGGGACCCAACGGTTGAAGTATCAAACCGATATCCTTCTTTAACCCGTATGTACGTGGCATAGGAGCAGATAGGCAGTTGCGTGAGAGAATATTCAACTCTGTTTTTGAAGGATTAAGAGCGTCCACAGTGGTGCGAGTATAACCAAAGACCAAAGACTAAAAAGAAAAACCAAATTTAGGTTTAGTCCGTCATGTGGCGTAGTGGGAAAAGAGTATATTTGGTCGCGCGTTGATAAACATTACGCCTGGGATCAGGCGTTGGTAAAGATAACGCCGAGTGGGGCGTTGGTAAAGATAACGCGCGAGTGGGGCGTTGGTATAGTATACGCTTCAGAAACAAAAAAAAAAAAAAAATGGGGCGGAGGTATAAAGCCCGCCCCATGCAAGTTTCATAAATTGTGAAAGTGGGGCGTTAAGTATATGAACGCCCCATTTCGCGCGTTATCTTTACCAACGCCCCATCGGGCGTACATTATATCAACGCCCAGGCGTACATTATATCAACGCCCCTTGTGTAGCGGACATTATATCAACGCCCGATGAATGGCGGAGATTATATCAACGCCCGATGTGTAGCGGAGATTATATCAACACCCGACTATATTTGGATTTGGTCTTGATCGCAGACCAAATTTGGTCTGGATTTTACTCTTTGATCAAATTTTGATCGATGGTTCGTCCCACTATGCCAGCCCACTCGACTGAAAATTTGGGTTTACTCGTCCATTGCAGTTGCTCTAAGTGTTGTTTGGACATGATTACGCACATTAGGTGTTCGGGGGTGCAAACGGATTGCAAGGATTGTTTTGTGTGACACTCCTTTTACACCCTTCATTGCCTTCTAACGGGACCTCCTGTTTCCTCTATTCGGTTGGCACTAGTCATCCATTTTTATGCTTTTTCTAAAGCACCAACATCTTGCTTTTAACAATGGTTCTATATGGGCCGCCGTTTCAAACCAGATAAAAACCGTGCACACACAACGGATGGGTCTCAGTCTTTGGGAAAAAACACCGGGGCTCTTTTTCTTTTTAGTGGTTGATTGTGATTGTATTGTCATTGTATGGTTGTTATGTTAGTTCAAAATCATGGTACAAATCAATGTAGTTGATCTCGGATTCCGGTTTGTCTCTGTCTCGAGCGAGACACTGGTACAATGTTGTCTCGAAGAGATTCCGTTTCCAAATCTCGGCTCGATTTCGGTTCCAATTTTTATATATACAATAAATACACATGTTAAAGATATAATGACATACTATCAAATTAATTAAAAGAAATGAATATCATTAGGAAAACACAATAGTAGAAACACCCTCATTATTTAAAGTGAAAACAAAGATAATTGATAAGGAGAAAGCCATTTCTATTAAAGGGAAAGCTGGACCTGGGATGGATTAAGAAAATAGAAAGAAAAAAAATCCCCATTAATGAATACTTAACTTTTAATACAATTTTTGATCAATTGTATCTTACTTGATACAAATCACGTATAAAAAAAATCCAAACTCAATGACAAGGATGACAATTCTGATTCTAACTTGGTGTAATTAAATGTGATGAATGAATCATTCAGGTACAAAAGAATAATGATACCGAGATCACCCCCTAAAATGATCTAAGAATAATATTTTTGCTTGAGTTTTTGCTTTGTTTCCAAATGATTCACCATGGACCGAATGAGAAAACTAGGTCATAGCCTATTGCACATGCGTGTGATTTTCCCATTCACCATCTACGAAACTAATCATTATGATGAAGCAAAGTTCACAAAAAAAAAATAAAAAATCACTGAGTATTCAGATTAAATTATCCAAGTTGCTAGTGATCTACAAACCTTACTAATCTTGTACTTACACTATGTGTTAGCTAGATAGAGAGATCTATATTCAAATGGATTGATAGTTGAAAAACTATTTTTAAATCAACTCCAAAATTGGCTTTTCTTTAGTAAAATTGGCCTTCCCCCTAACAATTATCAAAACAAATACTATCAAACACTGATCCCACGGAAGGAAAGTGGAAAGCATATTTTAAGTTGAAATGAGTAATATTTATAGGAAATCAAAGAGAGTTGTTGGATGATTGAATTTGTAGTCATTCAGATGTAGCATTCGGTGGCCAGAGAAGAACCACACAGATTATGTTGAGCCGCCAGCGGATTTGCATGGACCGCGCAGATTAAAATAGGCTGTTGATAGCTGATGATGATCCACACGGCTTAAAAAGTGAAGTGTTGGCAATCTAGAAGCGTAATTGACAAACCAATAAATTTACCCGTTTTCCCAACCATTTTTCTCCTTTGTTGAGTGCATATTGTTGTAAGGGTAGTTCCTAAGAAATGGACAAATGATGTCACCATGGACCAACAAAGAAGGAAAATGTCTGGGCAAACCGGCAAATTTAATGGTTTTCCCATTGCGGTTCTTGAGCAGCCACGCGGTTTAAGAATCCGCGAGCGGCTTAAAAAATCCACGCAGACCTTCTCTTCCCGCCAACGGCTACAAATGAACGGATCCACATTTAATCATCGAACTGCTCTCTTTGAATTTCCTATAAATACTACTCATTTGATCTAAAATTCACACCTTCACCTTAAAATCTCTCCCAAAAATCACCAAAATAAACTGATTAGTGAATTTGTAGATGTACTGGAACCAAAAACACTAGCGATGTGGGAAGTAACTCACGACAGGCCTTTCGCCTTCCAAGCTTGTTTCAACATTCTTAGAGAGCTCAACAGATTCAACTCCTTCACCGTCCTAGGAATTCTACCGCCCAGCTATTGAATAAGCATGTTAACTGACGACTTTATAATAGTTTCTTTAATTTAATGTATTTGCTTTAATCTGATGTAGTTGGTTTAATCCAATGTAGTATTTTTTCATTATAAGAAAGGTTTAAATTAGATATGATACTGATGGTGAAAATACGAAGATTTTGTTTTTTGGTTAGATTAATATAACACAACATAGCACCAAAGTAAAATGTAAAACGGTGGTGAATCAATTCGTTTCTACACTTTAATCAGTCCACTCTACTAAGAAACCCCATGCACATTTCGAAGTGCTTTTCATATGTGCCTTTTTCTGTAAAAGTGTAGAAATGTATAAAAGTACTGCGACCGGACTTTGAGCAGCCACTTATTCTCCTTAGACAATTTTTGTATTCATGACCTTCATATCCACAGTGCTCGCAGTGTAATAACTTCTTCTTCAATTTGGCTTTAAGTTTGAAGTTTTTGCATAGTGTTGCATACTTTTTTCTTCTTATTTAACCTTCATAGCTTCATCTGGCATATGTGTTTCTTCTGGAAAGTTGGGATCTTGATATTACAAATACCTAAGCTTTTCTGGCTGTGATTCAATCACCATTCTGATGCGTGAATAACCTTCCCGTGGACACTTCGAATAATCCAAGGACATTGCATCAGACTGTGATTATTCATGAAATATAATGGACAAACCTCTTTTTCTTCGACACATAATGTTTGCTTTGCTTTTAGAAAACATGGTGGATGTTTTTGGCCGAGAATCAATTCTGTTAGTTTGGTTGAGTATAAAAATTAATGTTGTATTTATAAGAAAAAAAAGAGTTGTTATTTTGTAGTCGTTGGTTATTCACGTGGGGCGGCCTAGATAAAGTCGCACGGTTTTTTTTTGCTCGGCAACATATACATTTCTAACGACTCTATTTTCTTACCCTATAAATTAAACTCTTCCCATCTCCAAATTCAATCTTTCTTTCCGAAACTCTTAATATCTCAATCTATAGAAAAATGTCTCGTGATCCTAAATTTATTGAAGTAGAGGATTTACCTGTATGCGAAGCCTACGTTTTTCATAGGGTAGAAAATGTTATGCGTGATCAAGACATGTCAGACGCGTCTTTCTGGCAAAACATTTTCACAAAGTTCGACTCAAAAACTGGGAACCATAGAAACCGAGATGCTCGTGGTATGTATCTTAGTTTTCATTCAATTAATCGCGTTTTCACGCCATTCCTTGATTAGGTTAGGGGAAATCTGCCACGCAACACGCGCTTTAATAGTCTCCTTTGCTTTTGTAACTTCGGTTCTTCACTTTCAAAATTTGAGTTTTTCTTTTTCTTTTAACATAGCATTTTCTTGGATTAACTTCTAAAACTTTCTCTATCCTTTTACAGTTTTCAATGTTTTCATGAAAAATAGCAGCTTCAAGTTTCGCATCACAAAAAGATGTAATAGCATTTTGAGACATTTCACTAGAATAAAAACCAAAAGATTAGTAAATAAATTTCAAGGGGAGTGAATTTTTTTTGTGAGTGGAGTGTTTGAAGTTAGTGGTAATTTATGATATTAAAAATATGAATGTTTGTTTACTGTAGCAAAATAGTTGTTGACAGATTTACTTAGACAATTGGCGATCTTACTTTGCTCGTGCAGACTTTTGGAAATCGTCGACGGTTAATCTTTGACCGCACACCTTTTAATGACTCGCCTAGTCCTTTTACCATAGTAGATAGTAGAAAGTAGGAATTAACGTTTAATCCCATCTATGTTGGGCTTTAAACTGTTTAGTCCTGTCATTCAAAGCCTAGTAGTAGGAGGTCCAAATCCACCTGGTTGGGGATATTTTCCAATCAGTTCAGTTTGCCCTAAGATTAATTACACCCCAACAAGTTCATCTATTCTCAATGATCTTACTCTCTTACTTTTCATAAGATTAAGTTTCACCGAACCAAAACAATAGTTTGTTGGGGTCTCAGACTCACATCTTTCTTGTTATACTTCAAGATAAAATAAATGTGATTGACTAAATAAATGTGATTGACTTAATAAATCACATCTTTCATGTTATACTTCAAACCACTTATGTACCATTACCATATATTTTCTTCATATTTAGTAATTGACTTGAGTCAAGTGCAGCGACAAAACAGAAAGAGGCATCCTTTTTTTCTTCCTCAGTTTTTGTCAAACTTTCAAAGCCATGGATTTCAAGCCCCTTTTCATCACCCTTATCTTCCTTTCTTACATTGCATGTAGAAATATTTAAGAATTGTTTTTATAATGAAAGTAGTTGTTGATTTTCTCTTTACATTTTATTTCATTTGAAGTTTCACTTTATAGCGAGACTAATGAAGGTAGCTTTTTACATTTTATTTCAGGTGAAGTTTCACCAGCAGCAACATTAGCTTTCCAGAACAAATGTTCATACCCAGAATGGACAGAAAGTCAACAAAGTGCAGGAAACCCAGACCAAACTAATTCATCACAAGGTTGTTCGGGTAGATTTTGGCGTCATGACTGTAATGGTGTTGGTGGTGTGCCACTTGCTACCCATGAAATTGCACTTGGTGAGAATAATTTATTCATATTAGCCTTGTTGATGGTTAGTGTAGCCATTTCTATTAAACCTTTCAAAGGTAAAGAAAATCTGACTGGAGAAATTATTTTCTTATATAATGCAGTTGCAGTTGGTTTGGACAAATCAATAGTGACTGACGGTATAGCGAAGGTGAATATTTTTGTTACACACTTACTACTAACTCTGTTTTATTGAGTTTTACTTTAGATATGAATTTAAATTTATTGTTGATAGCAATAAATCTTGATGAGAACAACTGAGTAATTCTTTGATCAATGAACTAATTTAGATAGAAAATTGAAAAGCTCTAAGATTTCATATGAAAATCTAAGGTAGCTAAGTATGATATTAACCACAGGGAAGTTCACACCAGTAGTTTTAAAGACATCACATACATTACATACGATGGTTTACCCCGTATGGACTGCTGAATAATCGATCAGACCATTTAGTTATCCCGCAAATGAATTATTGACCACATGAGAAAGAAGACACGGTCCAAAAATGTGTAAGAAACAAGGTCAAGAGTGTATTCTTATATGGCGTAGTGCCACTAGTAAAAGACCTCTTACTGTATGAATATATATTTTCCCAAGTGCTAAACAGCCGTATCTTATTTTTCATGAACAGGGATATTCAGGGAAGCTATATTGCCCCATATGTAACCGTTTTCCTATTAAGCCGGTTCTGGAACTCAGTCAGGTGATGGTTTTACGTGCATATGAAAGCCATCTTACAGGTAAATTAAAGTTCTGATCCCGTAGGAGAAAATCTTTTTTTGGACGCTTTTGCTGCAACGATTTATTTGATTCAAAATGAGATAATGGTTCATCAATTGGTTGAAGAGACATCAGTCTGTTTAGAAGGAGATCAGAGAAATATTGAATAAGCTATTTTGATTAGAAATCTAGGCCCATAACCAATCTAAGTTCTAAGGTTAGATACTCATGTTGAGAATTGCACAGCTTCAGATAAGTTCCTCTATTTCATTTTAGACCTGTATGATGTTTCTTTATCATTGTTATTATTGCATGCGGATTTCCATCGTTTATGTTTTTCTAAAGCTGATTTAGTTTTATTTTTCTTGGCAGCATGGTTTCTTGGGCTTGGTGCAAGTGTTGGGTGGATGCTATCCAACCGAAAGATTGGTAGAGTCCGCTCTATCCTTTTACTTATCCTTCTTCTTCCTCTCTTCCTTCTATATATGGTCGAGTAGACCCAAGTCACCCAGCTGATTTCAAGACCAAAATCAATTCGATAACCCAAAGTCTCAGAAAAGTCGGTGGATATGAAGACTTCTGTCAGTACATAGAAAAATTTGATAACAGAGATTCACTTCCGTTGCCTTCAACCCTTTTCGTTCCTAAAAACCCAAGAGCTCCTTATCAATCTTCCACTGATGTATTTTAGAGAATCCTTGTTCCTGGCCATGTTTATGATTTTAATGCCTTATTAGCATTTAAACCTGGAACGTCATTCACGACCAATTCTGATACGTATCCCACAATAACGGTCACCCATAGCAGACCAACCCATTATATGCTGGACTTTTTTTCTCTGATTGTCGATCCAAACATGTTTGTGGACACTGACATTATCATTCATGGGGTTAGCATCCTTTCCTCTAAAATGGGTGTGGATCCACATCCAAAAGGCACACCAACGCCTATTGGAGTTGACGAAAAAACACAGTTTCCAGGTTGGGCCCGTCTGGGTATTGGAGCAGCAGTGGCAATATTCACTATGCTACTTTTAGAACGATATTTTAGGGACCATGATTTTTTTGAGGGGACCATGATTTTATTACGCCACCTTCCCTATAGTTATAAGGGGTGTCTTAAAATATTGAAATGACTAACCTACCCTTAATTTAATTTAATTTAAAACCAACCCAATAACCACCTATATATAACCACCACCTCCTCACACCATCACCGATTACCACCACCACCTCCGATTATCACCACCACCAACCAGCGATTACCACCACCACCGCCCACCACCGCCGATTACCACCACCACCACCTCTGATTATCACCACCACCAACCACCGATTACCACCACCACCTCCGATTACCACCACCACCAACCACCACCACCACTATATATATATATATATAGCTTAAATTAAAACATTAACAAAGATATTCTCACAAACTCATTACTTGCCATTCGTTTTTGGTTGAATAAATGAGAAGTAATCATTAAAATGAGTTGAAAATGGAAGTTGCAGAGAGGTTTAATGGAGGATTTTTTTTCAGAGAAAAGTTCGGTTATCAAGAATTAATTTTTTCTTAACCGAACTCAGAGTTCAGTTGATTCGCAAAAAAATACTTTTAACCGAACTCCTTGTATTAGAACAACACAAGTCCATAAGTTCGGTTCCTTCGCAAAATAAGGATATCAACGAACTTTAGTTTACGAAAATAATGAGAAGTCCACAAGTTCGGTTCGTTCGCAAAAATGTTAAGTTTTCTTTGTAACCGAACTCTACATTTGAAACTTCGTAACCGAACTCTACCTAATTCGCCAAGAAATAAATTTCGTAGTAACCGAACGTTTGGCTAATTGCATATATGCATATATAAGCCCAGTTCGGTTGATTCGCAAAATATGTTGAAGTTTGCGAACCAACCGAACTTCTAACACTAGGTTACTTTTAATCTGCAGTTCGGTTGGGAACTTGGTTGCGTTGAAGTTTGCGAACTAACCGAACACACAAGATGTATCCAAATAAATTGTTAAGTTCAAAGTTCGGTTACCTACCATTTTATCCTAGGTAACCGAACATTACATTGTACGACCAAAACCTCCATTAACGAGCGAGTTCGGTAACCTGCGTATTTGGAAAATGTAACCGAACTACACTTTCAGGTGTGTTCGGTTACATATTCTTGACATATGGTAGCCGAACTGGCCCAAATCTACATAAACATTTTCATTTTTCTTGAAAATTTGGACCAATTCAACCAACATTATCTAAGTTTGAAGCATACCTGGGTATCCAAATACCCTTCCTCTGGTTGTGGTTGGTAAAATCCATCGTTTTTCATGTTTTCCTTCTTCATCTTCTCTAACTTTACTCTCTCAATAATTCTACTTCTTTAAAAAAAAAAACATCTGATTTTTTAATCTCACTAATTATCTTTAACTTAATCATCTCACTAACTATTATTAACACTAACTAATCATCACCCAAAATTAATCAGGAGGGTAATTTAGGTATTAATATAAATATCTAGATAAGGGGTGACCTAGATTTACTTCTAATGTATTTACCCAAAATAAAACCATGGTCCCAAAAAAAATTCATGATCCCCAAAAAATCGTTCTACTTTTAGACTAGTATATTTGTACATGCAACGCTTATCCAGGAAAATATGTTAGTATGCGTTGCTTTATGTTTGGGCTTGTTAGAAGTTTGGTTTTCTTATGGTTTTAATTTTTCTATGTTATTCAAAGTTATTGCCGTGTTATATTTCCTCGTGTTGTGCTTATGACCGGAGATGAAATGAGAGAAAAATATATATATTATTTGGAAGTTTATGTGTGTTATAACTATTCGATTGTTTCAAAAATAAAATAATATATATATATATTTGATAGTATTCCTCACTTCAGAGTATGTTTTTAGCCATTTGATAATGAAATTTGTCCGCCCATTAATTTGAGTTGTCAGCTCTTTCTTAGAGGTGAAAGACAATTCAACCACATCGAGCATAACTGTGCCAAATTTATTAAACCATAATAGGGTTTGGGTGTGTACATAAGGGTTTCATAAATGAAAGCGCGAGTCTTCTTACGCAGGTTTTAGATCGGACCTCGACTATGGTTTAGGAAATGTACCCAACTAAAATGGATATGCATCATCATTTCAAAGGGTTATATGCTTCAGGAGTGATAAAGCTTAAAATTCCAAGTGAACATCATCACAACTTTCTTACTGCACCCTACAAAAATATAGCCTTCAGAATCCTAATTGCTCTCATAGCTGAACTGAAAGGACTGGATTTTTCTTGTTAATTCTGCACTACAAATGTTCAAAATCAACAGTTGATGATACTATTTCATTTTAGAGTAGATCAAAAACATGTTCCATCAAAACAAAACACATATATCCAAAACATATCAGAGTATGCAACTTTATTATAATAGCAACTGAAGTAGAAATATATAGTAAAACGTGTAACTTTCTTATATTGACATCAAAAGAACTACAAAGACATATGAAAACACGTGAGTTTGCTAATTGACATTTGACAACAACAGAACAACAAAGAAGTGATAAAAGATTACCAACGTCTCATTATTTGTTTTGACTTGCTATATGTAGGATCAGAATCTCGCAGCAATAATGCCTCAGCGAAATTATCAACAACACAACAGCGTCGCAGAATAATTTTAGAAGTGACATAATAAACGACGTCAGCTAAAATCATGAGAAGAATGTAATGATTCTGCGAAAATTAGAGAGTTTGCGAGATTAACTTTTGTAAGGTTGCAAGAATGTCGCAAGCCATATCCGAAAATAAAGGACAGATTAGATGTCATCCACTACGTATTTCCCTATAAATAGTCGTTCAATTGTAAAGGAAAGAGAGAGATATTTTTTGAGTAAGAAACAAGTACATAGGAGAGAGAAAATCTAGAGCAGTGGTTATTCTTGATTCCTTTATCTTTTCTTGTAAGATTGTTCAAAGATTCATCAATAAAATTAAGATTGTTAATCTAAAATGAGTTGAGTGTTAATGAAATCATATGAGGGGTGTAGTGTAGGATTTCCTGCAACTACATAATGGCGCTAGAAACAGGGAGGCATCGAAGATTATTCTAGAAAAAATTGAAGATTTATATTGAGATTTGTGAAGATTTGGAGTGATTGATTAAGAATTTTACATAATTTCTTGCAATTCGTTAACATTGAAGAAATGGCTAGGAGAAGAAATACATCAGAACAACCAACTACTGTTAGAAGAAGCAAGAGAATTGCTGGAAGAGAAAGAAGTGAAATGGGAGAATCTACTAGAATGAGAAATAATGGAGAAAATGAAATTCAAATACCAGTTCAACAAATATTAGTACAAGGAAGGAATATAGATTATGATAGGGTGAGTATACACACTTGGAAATCAAATTCCGCAAAAGAAGTAGAAGAAGAGCAGCAAACCAGAAACCATAGACAGGTAGAGAGAAATCAAGAAGAATATGAAGGAATAATTCATGGAGATGAGGAAATTGGAGCGTTAGAAACGTTGAGACGAAGAATACATGAAGAAAGAAGAGCTGAGGCAGAAGAACGTGCAAATCTAACAAGGCAAAATCATGAATTGAGGATGGAAAATATGAGACTACAGAGTAGAAGATCGAGAAGTATTACAAAATCATATTCAAGATCGACTAGAAGAGAGATGAGGCGAAACTCACCCACAATTAATGCTAGAAACAATATTCAAGAAGAAATATCAAATCCTAATGAAGAATATCGCGAAAATAGAGAAAGAGTTGATGATTGTTATGTTCCACAAAATGAAACTTTTGATGATAGGCAAAATGGTAGAAATCAAGAGAATGGACAACGTCAGGGACGAAATGATCAAGATGGCGAAGGAAATCGAGAGGAAGGAAGGAGAATTTTACATGAGAGAGAAACTCAAAGAAATCAACAAACGATTGAAGAAGAAATTGAAAGACATTATGCTGAACAAGCACGTTTAATTTGCGAACGTGAAAGATTGAGAGCGGAAATAGAAGAACAAGAGCTTCAGGAGACAATTCGCCAGAACAATCACGACAATCGAGAAAGAAGGCGTACACAAAACCGGGATAACGGTAATATCAATGAAGAGTATGATAGAATACAGAGAATGGCTGAAAGACAGCGAATGGAATTAATAAGAAATGAACAAAATCATGAAGGGGAAAATGGGAGACATAATCATATGCGAATTCAAGATAGAGATGAAGAAGAAATTCGCATAAGAAGACGAGATGAGGATAATGAAGAAGAAATACAAAATTTCGCGAGAGAAGAAAGACATGAACGCAGAAGAAGAGAGGCGAAATTAAAAAGACCAATGGATCAAAATTCAGGTGTAAATAAACAAATCTTGAAAGAGTTAGAAGAAATGAGAGGAATGCTAAATAATAGAGGAGAAGTAGGCAGAAGACAATTGGATGAAGCTATAGAAGAAGCTGCGAAAACTCCATTTACAAGGGAAGTACAATTAGGAGGAATACCACCGAAATGCAATTTTCCCGCATTAACCAGCATTTTTGATGGAACAAATTGTGCAATTCAACATATTAAAGCCTACGTGAGGTGCATGTTGCAATGGGAAAATCATGATGTTGTATTATGCAAGTATTTCGCATCCAGCTTAACAGGGGAGGCGTTAAAATGGTTCGAAGGTCTACCAGAGAATACAATAACATCCTTCAATCGTTTGCAGACTACATTCCTGGGGGCATATATAAGTAATAATTCTTCGCGACCTGGTATTGCAGACGTGTTTGGATTAAAACAAAGGATTGGTGAAAGTTTGAAGCACCTAACTAAAAGATGGAGGACTATGTGTAACGAAATGGCTGGCCGTGTAGATGAGAGATATCTTATATTATCATTTATCAATGCTATGTTTGCAACCAACCTATTGTATGTCCAAATTTTCAGAGACAAGAATACGATCAGAATGACTGAATTGCGAGAACTTCAAGAAGAATATATTGCTCTGGAGGAAAGGAAAAATGAAATGGAATCATACCCAGTTGCGAACACCAGTTCACAAACAGCGAATGCAAGCTTATTACCCAAGCTAATAAACACAGTAGCGAATACTTCGCAAATACAACAAGAGAAGGTGACAGGTAACAATCAACAGAAACTGGTGGCTATGGGAAGCCGGGATCAAGAGAAGTATGAAGGATAAAGAAATTTCTACAATCGTGGTGGAAACAACAAGATTCAAAAACTCGATCAACCACAAGAAACTTATGGAGGTCAAAGACAAAACTATAATAGAGGACAAGGAGGACACAAGGTAGTATGGGAAGAAATCAAGATGCCACCTCTAAATGCAAGTGTGGAGAAAATATGGGAAGCTATAATTTTGATGGAGAATATACCAACACCATGGAACATGGGAACGGAACCAGCTCCAAACCACAGAAGTCATGAGTTTTGTTCTTATCATCATTTTCATGGACATACAACAAATGATTGCAGAAATGTAAAAAGAATTATTTTGAGAATGATAGATCAAGGAAAGCTAAACCACTTTTTGGTAGGGCACCCACAATCTCAACCATTGCCACCACCACCAGAGCATCACAAAGTAAACACGATGAAAAAGAAGGAAACATTCTTCATAGAAGTTGGTGCAAAAGCAAAGAATCTATTCTGTCACTCTATCGTACATTCATACAAGACAATTGAAGATTTTCATGACAATGTTTTAAGTAGAGTGTTCGCAAGAGATAATGATGGAAGAGAAGTTATGAATATTTCGAAAATCTCGCCATTAGAGGAATGACAGAAACAGATCATTTCTTTTACCGCAGAAGAAATCCTCGAAGGTGAAGAGGTACATGATAATCCATTGGTAGTAAAATTAGAAATTAATCCAAAACCGAAAGAAGATGAGGATGATGAAGCTGAAGATTCATGGGTAGTTAATACAATTATAATCGATACTAGAAGCTCTGTGAACATCTTATTTTATCATACTTATAAAACTATGGGAGGAAGAGATGATGATCTTATACCATCAACATATAAGATATATGGTTTTGATGGTACTGCTAACAAGCCTAAAGGGGGGGTTACTATGCGAATTCCATTGAAGGGAATATCTTCTGAAATCCTATTATGTGTCGTTGATGTAGAATCACCCTACAATGCATTAATTGGTCGACCTTGGATACATGGGATTCTAGGTGTAGCTTCAACTTTCCACCAGTGCATCAAATTCCCTCACCCCAGCGGTGTAAGAATCATAAAGGGAGATTGGGTTGAAGGAAAGAGGTGTTACGAAACTGAAATATAATCTTGCGAAGGAAGAGCAAACAAGAATGAAAATTGGCGACACAAAATCAAAGAGACACAAAGAAGTGAGAGGTTGATGGTGGATGCAATCGAAAGAAAAGAAGAAGAGATGTTGCGAAACTAATGCTAGCTCAGAATAAAAATGATGAACATACCACTACCAAGGAAGCAGAAGCAGAAAATAATAAAGAAGCAGAGGATGACAAAGGTAATAAAAACAAGAAATGTATGAATGATTAATTTGTTGCGACACTCTCGCAATAAGTAAAATTCTCAAAAATACATTTTATTGAATGACAAAATTGAGATTGCGAAATGCAAATACGATATGATGACGTGCGAGAATCTCGCAGAGATAATGAATTTTACAGAAGACAATCGGAGAACAATGACAAAAGAGAAAGGGGCGAACCTTTATGGCGTACACCCTAGTTCGCGAATACAATTTCGCAAGAGGCAAATGTAAGACCTAAAGTACGTCATATAAGGGGGTACCTGTTGCATGGCTCAGGGAAAGGCTACACCGCCACCGGAACCTGAGTCATGGAGATTTGGGGTCAATAAAGCCCATCCGGGAGAGACACCTTGGATTCTCAGTTTAAGCATATGACTTAGGTTGGGCGACTAAGGTAATAAGGACTCTCCCCAAGGAGTGCAGAATCTGATCAAGGCGCCGAGGTACACGATTGAGTCAAGAGTGTCAGGGGCGTTTGAAGCGTACCTTGCCATTCTTGACAAGTCTTGGCTTATACTGCACTCGGCCCGAAGAAAACCCCACTTAGGGTGCAGTCTCGTAACCATAAACCCTATAGGTAAAAGGGATAAGAGGTTGCGAAAACAACCGGTTGTTGTTAAGACCGGATGGGAGGAGCCAACCTTGTATGGTAGAGGTACGCCTCCTTGAAGGGGCAACCAATGGGAAGATAAGGGCGACACCCTCCATTAGGGAGCTGATAAGTGTTTTAAGACGCAAATGTCATGAGGCTTTTTACTCGCAAGGGTATTAAGTCTTGTCATATTTGTGCGACAATCCTGAAGAGGCAATAATACAAAAGAAAAAGATAAGACGAGATCAATGGGTTTTCGCATGAAAGTGCGAAGACGTCCTGCGATTTTGTCGCACGACGGCAATGTCATGGGGCTTTATTTTCGCAAGAATATTTAGGCCTGTCATATTGTCGCAACATTCCTGAAGAGGCCATAATACAAAAGAAAACGTTAAGGCAAGATCAATGGGTTTTTGCATGAAAGTGGAAGAACGTCCTGCGATTTTGCCGCAATGACAAGAGGTGACATAATAAGACCTTTAATTAGGAAGGAAAAATAAGACCACACAGGAATGAGATTTTGAAAAGAATCAAAATTCACTTCGCATAAGATTGCGAAATTATACATAAATAACTGCAAAGTTGAGGAACAAAATAAGAAAAGTCTGCAAAATCTCTCATTTGGATACAAATAACAGAGGCAAGTATGAGAATGAATGAAATCAGAAAATGTTATTTGTCTCCATATGATAGATTTACACAAAAATTCAACTCATATGATTATATTGATTAACTGTATTGCAAGGAAGAATTATTTTAATGAATGCAGGTCAAAATGAAAGAAACTCATATATTAAGGAATATGGGGAACCAAAAGAATTCGCAAATATACAGAAAGAAGGAATAAATGTACAAGTATTACAGAAGATCAAAGAAAGAAACAAAGACTACTTCTTAGTTGATCCTTCATCATCTTCATCAGACTTGTTCCCTTCTTCGTCCGCATCAGAACCTTCATCACCATCAGAACCTTCATCACCATCAGATTCTTCATCATCAGCTTCGCTATCAGAAATAATCAGACTGGGAATATTCTTTGAGATCTCTTCCAAGAGACAAGGATAATCAGAATGAGGGATACTATGGTCATCACAAACCATTTGGATAGTTTGATTGCGAAAATGCATAACGTCATTCTTAAAATTCGCAACAGTGATCTTGATTTGATTCTTTAATCTAGAATACTTGTCGTTGCGAGAAGAAAGATTCTTTGCGAGTTCCTCTTTTTCAGCTTCAAGTTCCTCAATCTTTTCACGATATCTACTTTCAGAATCTGCGAGCAAAAGACAATCAATTATTAACTTGATGAAAATTCATAAGAAACAGAAGATTTCGTAAAGAAGAGCAGTTAATAACCTTCTCTGTCAGAAATCATATCTCTAATCAAGGCTGTATGCTCAACTTGGAGACTAACATTTACACCTAAATCTTTTCTGGCATCATTTAAGATTTTCGCAGCCCAAGCAAATTCATTCTCATTACTTATAAGAAGACGAGAACGAATTTGGTTTTCTCTTTCGCAGAGCTCGATGTTCTTGCGGTTAGCTTCATCTCGTTCAAGTTGAACTTCAAGAAGAGTCTCTTGGAATTTCGCCAAAGCCTTAGCACCTTGATCAGAGATGCGATCCTTATCATCTATGAGACCGCTAATTTTGGTTCTCAACTCATTGATTTTCTCTTTAGAATTAAGACGGAGACGCTTAAATCGGTTGGCCAAGCCTAAACTAGATCTATGGTCAATTTCTAAGAGGCGGAATTTGGATCTAATTTCATTCAGAGAAAGAGATGAAATTCTATCATTTGAGAAACTATTTAAAGATTTATTAAGACGTTCGAGAAGGGTATCATTATCTAAGGCATTAGGAAATGAACGAAGAATGGTAGCTTCATCAGAAAGACCATAAATGTCTGCAAAAAGGATCATTTAAATAAGATAAAACAACAGGATGAATAAATGAAGGGAAAGAAGAAAAGTAACATACCATAGAGTTGATTATTATCTTGCTGAAGGCTAGAGATTTTGTTCTTATACGAAGAAGAATCAATTTCTAGTTGTATGTTTTTCTCACGAAGACATTTGACTTCAGCTTCCAGTTCTTCATTCTTTGTACGAAATTGAAGATTATTCTTTTCAAGATTTTCGCGTCTTCTCTCTAGATCTGAGGCAACAACGAAAGAAACTTTTCCAGCCTGCGAGAAAATATAAAAAGTATTAATATAGAAAGAGATTTTGAGTTACAACAATGAAGAAGTAAAAGAATGAAAGTATACCAGACTATTAAGAGAATGCAGGAAATCGGGAGTCACTGATCTAGAAACTCCACGAAGAGAACTATCACCATCCAGTAAAGGGACATCGCAAATTGTAGCGAGAGCTTTGCAGGTATTAGCGAATTGGCTATCTCCCATTCCTTGCAAAGAAACAGAAAAGAGGCCAGAGAGCTTAGCCATAGAAGATTCAGGTGGAGAATCTTCACTTGCGACAAGGTCATCATTATTCTCATCATCAGAAGGAATAGTTGAAGGAGAAGAAGAACGGATTTTTCTCTTCTTTGAAGGAGGAGCAGTTGATTTTTCCCTGCGAAGAGCACCTTTGCCTTTATCACCAGTCTTCGCAACATTGGCAGACTCTTCTATTTCAGCAATAATCTTCACACACAAATAGAAGTAAGAAATGGAGGCAACAATATACTGTTTAAAATCATAAAATGATATTTCTTACCTCATCTGTGTATGAGCGAAGAGCTAACAAGGTACTAGTCTTCCCAGTCCTGTTATAACTATCTTTCAGTTTTTGGATCTGTAGAATTTCGCAAGAGTTAGCGAATAAAAGAATAAAAATAAATAAAGAGATGGACATGAGCGAAACTGGAAGAAACATACCTCTTTCTCCTTCTCGGGCCAAGAGAATACCCAAGGTTGATAAGTAGCGAGATTCTCAGGAAGAACATTTGACCCAGCAATGTAAGGTCCTTTCAGCATCAAGGGAAAAACACACAATTTATCATCTGTGGATTGGCGAGGAGTTGTGTTCTTACCAGAATGCCAATCAATGTCTTGCATAAGTATTTTAGCTTCATCAATGTTATCTTTCCTTTTCAAACGAATACCCCAGCGAGTATTCTCTTTCTTCATGAAGATCAATTCATTATTTTCAAAGAAACTCGCTACTGTGTATTTCTCAGCAATTATCTCCAAGTATGCGAATTTAGGATCCCTAAGTTTTTTGGAGTACAAAGATCCTTTACCAGCACCACGGTTAGCGAATTCTAGCATAAGAAGGATGCAATCCCCACTAAATTGGAAGATAACTCGCGAAAATCCCGAATGGGCGAGAATTTCATAAAACAGAGGAATATCTGGGTCGTAAAGAGGAATGGGGAGACCTGCGAGAATTTGACCTAGCGAAATTATGATTGATTGATCATCACAATATTGATTAGAAAAAAGTTTGATAGAAAGAATTGACTTGGCACTTTCACCAGGAATGGTAGAAAGTGTGAAACCTTTCTCTGCAAGATCTTTTTGGACGTCTTTTAACTTTTTCTCATGTTTATGGCTACTTGGAGGCATATTTGAATATAGAATATGGGAATAAATAAAAAGTAAGAAGTTTGAAGAAGGAAGGATTACAGTAGCGGAACTTACGGAAGAACAATAGAGTTGCAGAGATGAGAGAATAAAAAGAGAAGAGAAAGTAAAAAGAAAGTGGAAAGAAGAGTAAGAAGAATATATAAAGAAGATTTTTTACTCAAAGAAATAAACACCATTAAGACGAAAAGACATGAGCGGTTGAAAAGCAGCGGTTACAGAAGACGTGTCAAGAAACAGATGGAAGAAAGAATACGTGTGATAAATGCAGAATACGAAGAGATGAACAACTGCGTCATTTCTCACGTCATTCTCTACTTTGCAGAGAAGATATGAGAAGAGTCAAGATGTAGGATCAGAACCTCGCAGCAATAATGCCTCAGCGAAATTATCAACAACAACACAACACAACAACGTCGCAGAATAATTTTAGAAGTGACATAATAAACGACGTCAGCTAAAATCATGAGAAGAATGTAATGATTCTGCGAAAATTAGAGAGTTTGCGAGATTAACATTTGTAAGGTTGCGAGAATGTCGCAAGCCATATCCGAAAATAAATGACAGATTAGCTGTCATCCACTATGTATTTCCCTATAAATAGTCGTTCAATTGTACAGGAAAGAGGGAGATCTTTTTTTAGTAAGAAACAAGTAAATAGGAGAGAGAAAATCTAGAGCAGTGGTTATTCTTGATTCCTTTATCTTTTCTTGTAAGATTGTTCAAAGATTCATCAATAAAATTAAGATTGTTAATATAAAATGAGTTGAGTGTTAATGAAATCATATGAGTGTAGTGTAGGATTTTCTGCAACTACACTATATATGTATATGTAACACAAAAAATACGATATAGAGATCTTACCCATCTATAACAGTTCAGCACTTGGTTCGATCAGAATCTTCCTCCGTGAGAAGTCGAATTGCATTATACAATTTACGCCGAGACCCAACAACATCAACACCCATCTCTTTAAGATCCTCCAAAGTAAGTAGTGTCAAGGCATCTTCATCGACCACATGCATTTCGAATATATCGACATATTTACTAAACCCAAGACCTTCCAGCCAATCACTAACACTGTTTACTACTCTAACAGGAAATCCAATATTGCTATTGCCATTACCACAACCAGATTCAGGATCAGTATATGGGTCATCCTTAGCATCCACGGTTTCAAGGTTTTCATAAGCATCCCTTGACAATGTCTCATCAGAATCATCCCCACCTCGCGAATCAGAAACAACAGGATCAACTAAATAATCTTCCCATGCTTCTTCTTTATATGCATTTGAAATATGAGGATCCATGGAATCGTCAAACCTGTTGGTATAACCATCATCAAAGTAATCATCTAATTTCGACCCATCAAAGCTGTTATTTTTCGCTGCAGGACTTATCCTAGATCTCCAAGCTCCACCAGCAAGTCCACTATACACTCTGGTACTTCTACCTCGGCGCTTCATTACTCTACCCCTCTTAGTAACAACACCAAAATCCAACTTGGGTTTACTCATATATCCCTCATCTGAACATGTAAAATCAAAAGGTGATTTCCACGAATTAGGATTCCAATTCTCTCTATTCTGCTGGGTATCATTCTTAGCTGGACCATGACCCATTTCCATGAATTCAGAACTTGGGATTGAATATCCATAAATTGGATCATAAAATGACTGCCCAGGGTAGTTTTCCTCCTCCAAATTTTGGTTAGGTCTATGAGAAGAAGTAAAACTAGATACAGCAGCTGAAACATCTCCTATCTCATTTAACCTAACATTTGGGCGTCTCTGTCTCTTTGAATTCATACCTAACAACAACATTATCTTCAAACCCAAAAATTCCCAAACCTGAACAAAAAAAGTCAAATTGAAAAAACTGAAAAAGACTCAAAATTTAACCTAAACAACAAAAACCCAGATAATGAAAACAAATTTATCTTTCTCAAATCAAAAGAAGAAAACAAAACCCTAGATTTCAAAATTAAGAAGAAAAAGACAAGGAGTAAAGAAAAGAGTGTTGGTACCTTTACTTGATTAGATAGTTAGAATTTCTTCTTCCTGTTGTTCACAGTGTGCTTTGAACCTTGACTTTGTTGCTTCAATTTGAAATTTTGATTCGCCAATTTTGTTGACAATTTTAACAAACAAAGAGGGAAATAAAGAACATAACAAACCTAGAGATACTGTGTATTTGAGTCTCTTTGTCTACTAGAAGAAACGTAGAGGAAGGAAGATAGCCTGTAAGAAACGGCAACTGTCGGTCTTAGTGTCCTAGTTTACTAAAATATCCTGTAAGGAAAGACACTTGCCGGTCAATTGTGAAATTCTGTACTTAATTCAGAGTATGGATCAACATTACACGTGGTGTGACTGTTTATGTGAGCTAGAGGTTTGTGATCTGATTTGTAGACCGTGGTTTCAGCTTCTAGGGCAAGTCATAGGTGTAAAAGTTTGGCGGTTGATAAAGCCATTCGGGCTCCAGATTATCCATGATTCTTCCCTTAAATAGATGAGTTATCTTACTAATTAGGATCGGGAAGGCCAGTCTAATCCCGATTATAACACATGCCGGATCAGACGGGCTTGTGGTCCTTACTACCCATTAAGCTTAACAGGTCAGGCGGGGTCGGGCAGTAGCAAAAATTTAGTTCCCATGGCCCGTCCATACTCGTGAAACAATACAGACCATGCCAGGTAGGGCCGGCCAAGCCTCAGGCCTAAGAGATAGTTCAAAAATTAAAAAAGAATATAATTTAGTTTTTTTTTTAGCTCGATGAATGATGGTACATCTCTAGCTCGTTCAAATGATAGTTCAAGCAATTCATATTCATTACCGTGAAATGTTAGTCAAAATTTTCTTCAACATCAATAATTTGTCCAAAGTTGAAATTTTGGTTCCTAGTGAAATCCATCATACTGCTAGAAAACTTTATTTCATGTTATCGGACAGTCAGGCCGGGTAAATATATAGGCTACCCGGCAGGCAAACAGGCCGGGCTCCGATTTTTGAACTAACACCCGGGTCCGCCCACTTATAATTAGAGAAAACTACGGACAAATCTATTTTCCATATTTTTTCCACTGTGAAACCCACGCCCAGAAAAACTCAGGCGCGCACCAATTTTCCGTGAGAAAATTTCTCACAAACCTAGAATTTGCAAAATTATGTTCCATTCTATTTTTCTCTTCTCTTCTTTCTCTCGTTTTCTACTGTTCTTCTCGTCTCTCTGTCGACCTAAATTCAAAGGAATTGAGCTTGATTTTGTGTGAATAATCTCTAGGAAATTTAGTAGCTTGATGAATCGAGGGAGAAGGTGATGGTGTTGAAGTCGATTGAGCTCTGGAAGAAGAAGAAAAGTGTAAGCTAAAAGGGTAAGGAAGTTGAAGTTAGTTCATGAAATTAGGGCTTCGTCTTGCAGTGGATGTTTGAGCTCATGCCATGGAATTGCAAAAAAGAATAGGGAGAAAGAAGGGTTTCGGTGAGTTCAACCTGAGACAGAAAAGTGGGAATCGTTGTTGAATCGAGAAGAAACTCTGGTGGTGATTTGAATCAGGGAAGAACAAGTAGCTGCTGCCATGGTACAATTTGGATTGATGGTTGGCCGACTTGTGCTATTGGCTCTGTTTACGACTTGTTACGTTTAATCATCCTCTGTTGAAAGTGAAATACTCATAATTTTTGTTGAATTCTAACACATATCGACTTGAATTAATCGATTAGGGGGACCAAGCTTCAATCATAGGAGGTGCCATAGATTTTGTGAAAGAACTTGAGCAATTGTTACACTCTCTCGAGGCTAAGAAGAGAACGAGAACGTCTTTAGAGGATTAGGATGACAATGAGAAGGTTGGTGCCGAAGAGAGGAGGAACAGAAACTGCGATATTCATTCCTCATTGGCTCCATTTCTTGGGTTCTTCTCAGCGCCCTAGTACACCTCTTACTCATCATCCTTGTTTCTTAAAAATGATGCTGGGGGAGAATATGAGGAGGAAGAGGAGGAGGTGATTAATGAGGATGAATCGAGGATGATGAGCTCTAATAAGATCAAGCACAGTAGTAGTAATGAGCACGATTACTACTCTTTGTCATTGTTATCGCCATCGTCTTGGTTGGGCGTGGACATTGAAGTTGTAGTGGTTCAAACACACGTGAACCTGAAAATTCACATTATGTGGTCCAAATTTTCAGCAGTACCAACAACCAGTTACATCTGATTAAATAATTGACTATATGTTATTATTCTTACTAGTTAACTCACTGCAAAGACATGACTTGCTTCCAGGATTTAGGAAAAACTGGAGCACATTAACAGCCACTGCTTACCAATCTTCTCGTAGGACTGCTGCTAACCAGGTGAAAGAGTAGGGGAGAAGATGGTGGAAGCTGAGAACTGCTGATACCCATGTAGGGGATGATAGGACGATTATTTTTCTTTTTCATTTCTGAGTGTAGAAAAACAACCTTTAATTCCAGGAAAAAAATTGTGATGCTGCTTCTGCAGGAAAGGCAAATGTGGAGCTGTAGCCTGTAGGTTGCAGGCAGCAGGACCACCACCAGCACTGACTCTGAAAGTCTTGTGACCTGAGATTCTACTTCGACAACACAAGTCACAAAAAGGATGCCCACTCTGTTAAAGTAGTCAGTGTTGTTGACCTTATTTTCTTAAAGGTCGGCACTCATCTGTAAATCATGATTTTTATCTCTTTTTCTTAACAATCTTGTTTGTTTTCTTTGTTGTCTTAACCTTCCTTTCATTGGTTTTAACAAACTTCGGTAAAATAGAAAAAATAATGAGTAAAGTAAGAAAATGGAGGTGTGAATAGTGATGCATAACAGGTTATGCATCTACAAAATTTGTTGCATAAGTTGTTATGAATTCTCAAAATTAGTTGCATAACATGTTCTGCAACTTTTTTTTTTGCATAACTTGTTATGCAGTCCAGAAAACGGTTGTATAACACGTTATGCAACTAATTTTTTCTCAGTATTGAAACTAACAAAAAATAAGGTTGCATAACTTGTCATGCAACTACAATAATACTACATAACATGTTATGCAGTCGTGAAAAATGGATGCATAACCTGTTATGCATCCGAAAATATGACTGCATAAGGCATTATGCATCGAGAAAATTGTTGCACAATCTTTTATGCATCGAGAAAATAGATGCATAACCTGATATGCATCCGTAAATATGGATGCATACTGCATTAAATTTTATGTACGCACTAAAGTCAACCAAAACAATGGTTACATAACTTGTTTTAGATGCATAACTTTGTTATGCAAATGCATAATTTGTTATGCAGTCGAGAAAATGGTTGCATAATTCGTTATGCATCTGCATAATGTGTTATGCATCGTTTTTGGTGGCTGCATAATGGTTATGCAGTCAGTTTTCGAAATTTTGCCTAAAATGAAGATCACCTCCGATATTTTCATGATAAACAAAAATTTGATGTTGTTGTTTGTACTCGTTGCGTAGCTCTCTTAAAAAGATTTCCAATGATATAAAACTTGTAAAATTTCAAGGCGCGGATTTTTAGATATGTTATATCCAAGTTGCGTTGCCAATTATGCCCCTGATGCATAACCTGTCATGCCGATGCATAATCCGTCATGCAGACATTTTTAATAATTTCATATAATTATGGGTGTCACGGAAATAATTATGGGTGTCACAGTACCTAAAATTAATTGTGGGCCTGATAATGAGAATATTATTTTTTTGGGGCCTACGCCTAATTTTTCCTTATAATTATCGGGCAGGCCGGGCAAGCCCATGACAGGCTGTCAGGCGCCCATGGGCTCCTTCGGACCCGGGCGGTACACAGCAGGCCGAAGGCTTCTGGGCATTTTGTACACCCCGATTACTAATCAGGGGATATTTTCTAAAACTACCCTTTTAATTGATTATTATTACTATAAGAAATATGTATAACTTTATAGCCATGTTTATATTCGTTACATAGGTGTTTTAAAATGCTTTTCAACAGTGTAAAGTTTACGAAAAAACGTGGTATAGTTTAAGAGATAAATCATTTCTAAGTTTTACTAGTTATTATCCATAAGGATATAATTGTAAAAAATACTAATAAACATGCTCCCTTTTCCTCATTGCCTTAAGAATTGTGCAAACTACGGCTAGCTCATCTAATTTGGGACGGTGGGAGTATTACATATTCTGTCAAAAACATCAAAAATAGCTCAACTCGTTTTAAAGTATCAACTATGTGTATGTTGGAAACTGGTTTAACCGACCTGGTGAACCAATGTTTTCAGTCTAGAATACCCTTCCTGGTTGAGTTAGTCCCTAGCTTACGGTTAGACCAAGGAAAATGGACTCGACGTAGTTTGTTTGCGAACCGAATCAAAACGGGTCAGGATTTTGTCTTTAATTTGGGCATCTTAATGTAATTCTATTGCTCCTTTTCCTTTCTAAATCGACGCGAGTTATAGTAGTTACTGAATTTTTGGATCGAAATCGAAATGGTTGTTGGATCAAAGGTCTATAAGTATTGAAGGCTCAGTGAAAGTATCAGTAGCTTCATTTTTGCTTTAAAATGTTACAACTTAGATTTTGCTCATTCTTTCGATCTTGGGAAACTTCAAGTTTTGTTTGATTGTTCTCAGATATCGTAAATGAGAAGGGAACTTCAAGTTTTGTGATTGATGTTGCTCGTTTTCGTATATTGTAAATGAGAAGGGAGTCTTTCTTAGTTTGTTTTAAAGATTTGCTTAGGTAATTCTGTTGTTCCAAAAATAAATGTTAAGCACATCGAGTTAAAATGTGTCTTAAATATCTTAATTTTCAGTATAGGGAGTGTGTTTACTTTTTTTTTTTTTTTATAAGAAGACTTGAAATTAGCCAATTAACATGGTTTTATAAGTCTGGGGAAAGCACTGCCCCGGAGGTCCTCATCTAAAACAGAAACCAAAAAAGGAGAAGATGTACGAAACCATTCATAATTACAACCAATACTAAGTGCGATTTTCTCCAAAATATTAGCAACACTACTACCTTCTCTATACTTATGCACAATAGAAAAGTTATCAAAAAGACCGACCAAAAACTTAATGTCTGCAAGAACATCAACAAAAAACCAAGGCACATCGAAGCAACCTTGAATTAAGTTTACAAAGAGTCACTTTTCACCATGATGTCCTTCTGGTCCAACTTAATAGCTAATTCGAGACCGTGCTTAACTGCCCACACCTCCGCCATATTATTTCGATTTTTGAAGATGTACTTAGAGAATGCAGCCAAGAAAGTTCCGCTATCATCTCGAAGGAGGCCACCGATTCCTGTTAAACCAAGAAGATTATAAGCTCCATTCAACTTCACAAAATTTGGTGGTGGTGGATCACATCCTACATGTATCACATCTTTTCTTATGGAGTTGTTATGCACACTAGCATGAGCATTATAAAAATCAGTAGCTTTGAAACAAGTTTCCCGAATAATAGACATGAAATTGTACACTTTCCCCTGGAATACATGATTATTTCGGGCCAGACAAATTGACCACAATATAAAAGGCATAATAGTATGAGCCAAAGTTGGATCATATTGTGGAAATAAGGAAGCTTGAGATATAACAGAATTGATATCAATAACTTGAAAAGGGAAAGACCAACTCCATTGATCATGGTAGTTTTCCTCCTCCAAATTCTGGTGAGGTCTATGAGAAGAAGTAAATAAAGATAAAGCAGTTGAAACATCTCCTATCTCATTTAACCTAACATTTGGGCGTCTCTGCCTCTTTGAATTCATACCTAATTGTTAGAGCACTGTTCGGTCGAACTCGCAAGCGTTGCTATCTCAAGCTTGTTTGTCAAGTTTAGTTTTCAAAACTATAAGTCTTGATTTCTAGTCTACTTATAGATAATTCTCGGATTAGGATAGTAAGTGTAGTTGAGCTTTAGACTTCACGGCGTTTATCGAATGAAGACAAAGAACTACTCAAGGGAACTTGTGGAAATTCATCAACAAAAGGTATGTGGAGACTTGAACTCATCTATCACTCAAAAATCTATCTACTCTATCTCTTATTTGAGACAAAAAGTCGTATTGCTATATAGACTTCAATTATACACATTCGACATTTCGAGCCGAATTTATCTCGCTTATCTATTTCTCGAAATATGTGTTGGTAAGCTTTCTTTTTAACCAAGTTCATCTTTTATTCTTGATGAAAGTCAAAAGATGATCATGTGAATTTTCCTGGTAACATCTTACATGATTTGTGTGAGACAGTCATTTGATGTAGGCCTGGAATGTTTCGTATTGATTATTTCAATAACTTGAAAATTGCTTTGATGCTAATAGTTAGTCATTTGACGTAGACAGTCATTAGTGTGTATTCACTTTTGTGTAAAGTCCAAAACCGGGAACCATGGTATGCGTACCCGTACGCGTACTGGTTGGTTGTTGGAAGTCCGGGAACTAAGTATGCATACCCGTACGCGTACTGGCGGAAGCTCAAGTACGTAAATTTCTTCTAGAGTTTGGAAAAGTATTATGGTATGTATACTCGTACGCGTACTGGCGAAACCAAACTCAGTCCGGCTACTTAGTGTAGATGGTGGATTTTCAACAAGGGCTAAATTCGTAAACTCATAATTATACGAAGCTCTGATTCAGCAATCAAACGTGAGTATCGAGACACGGGTCTCTCATCGAATTCTCAACGGAGAGTACTTTCTCTCAGAGTACATGTAGATATATAGTCTCACGACTGGACAATGACATATCTCATGAATACTGAATACTTTCAGTGATTATTTCTATATAGCATCACGAGATGGACGGCTCCTAGATAGCTTGCTATGATAGTATAGAGCGATAACGTCTTCAGGAACAAACAACAAGTTTACCCTGACTATATAAAGGATATGATTTACCGGCAAGCTCGTATCAGGATAATTAATGCTCCTAGACAGCTTGCTCTGCTAGTATAGAGACACAAAGTTAATTATTCCTAATTACAATCGCTCCTATTTCATGGTCGAATCCACGACTGGTCCCATGGAATGACAATAATAATTGTTCTGATTCTATGATCGAATCCGCAGCTTGATCTCATAGAATAGCAATAACTATATTATCTCATTACTCCGATTTCATGATCGAACCCATAAATGGTCTCATAAATGGTAATAGATAAACCTTAATTACTCTGATTCTATGGTCGAATCTACGATCCCATGGAATGGTAATGCTCACTTTGTTATTCTGAACTTGTAGTCGTATCCTCAGCTGATCCTATGAATTAATAATAAACATCTTATTACTTAGTTTTGTGAATTATTCACCACTGAATTCCACAATTAGTAATAAATAATCAACAACCGGGCGTCTGAGCTACCTCTAAGTAAGTGATTTATGATTTTTCGAGGGATGTAGTAATTAGGATTCGTTTCAGACTTGTGAAGGAAATGGAATTTTTAGATTTAATAAATATATACAAAAAATATTAACAATATGGGCAAGAGTACTGGGACTAAAGATTCGGCCTCTTTTTTTTTTCAAATGGTTCAGAAATTAATTCTAGCAATTATAGTTCAAAAAAAAAAAACATTAACTCTAGTTTATTGCCAAGATAGATTTTATAAAATATTACTTGTATTTCTTAAGCATGGCATATCAAAAATCCCTAGGACTAAGCATACTCCATCAAATGAAATCACAAATAATTAATTTAAAATCTTAATTCAATTAAAATTAGTGCAAAAAGTAAATAAAAGAATTAATGAAATTACCACATGGATGAAATTCGACCTCCTCCGTTGTCCCAGTGTTGGGTTTAGCTCATCATGATAAAAACACGCTCAAAGTATTTATTTATTGCTCAAAGGGTGTTTACAAGGATGAAAATGGAGATGAAATAATAAAACAGTGAATGTGCGACCCACAGAAAGTGTCCAAAATGAACGACACAGAAGAAGTGCTATTGTTACTGTAGCTCTAAGACCCACACCTACGACCCACGTCTGTGAGTCTATTTCACTGTTGAAAAACGATTGCTGATGCAGGTCCGTTCTTCGTGTTCTTCATATTCATCAGCAGCAGCAGCAGCAGAAACCGAGTTTGGGAAAACTCGAATTTCTTCTTCTCTGGCTCTCCTCAGCTCCCCAGACTCTCGACCCCCTCTCTAGTAGACCCAAAGAGCCTATTTATACCCAACAACAGCTCCAAATCTCGCCAATAACTCCAATATAATTCTTCATTATGCGGGCAGCGAATAACAATATTTTCAGAATATTTTCTTACCAAACTTGGAATTTCTTGCGTAAACTTCCTCCCTCCACGCTCCAAATCGATTCTTCACGACCCAAAGTGATGCTCGAGTCATTCCACATCATCAGAACACGTCCATAACTCTCCATGACGCGTGATTATCATCCTCCAGTGCATGCTTGCCCTGTTTTGAACTCGAGAATCAAAACACGTATTCCAGCCAAATTTGATCGAAACCACCACCCAAACTTTGTTCCTTATGCCAAATCACATCTTTCTGCCAATTTTCAGCGATTGAATCGCACTCTAACCCATTCATTTTGACAATCAAAATTCTGCCAGTTGAAAACTTCATTTCCCGCCAAAAACACAAATTCAAATTGTTGAAGAAGTTGCCCCTTATCCAGAGTGCTGGGGTGCGAATATCAATTGGGGTGGAAATAGTAATTTTTCTGGCTTCCTCCGGGACATTTCTGGGACGCTTCCGGTGCATTTCTGGGGTGCCTACGGTACATTTCTCCGTGGTGTAAAACACTGCTTTTTGAGCCCATTTCGCCGCAAGGGCTTATTTCTCTAAAATTTCTTACAAGAACACAAAATAACACAATAAGTACTTAATCGAGTCTAACAATACAGAACATTGAGAACAAAATAGACACATAAATGCGTCTATCAAATACCCCCAAACTTATTATTTGCTAGTCCTCGAGCAAATTTATTCTAGAAAGGAAAATCATTTGAACCCCTAGGTGTCCCTAGTTGCGGAGTGTTGTATCCGGAGGGTTTACTAGAGGTGTACCCACAAAACCTTTATACTCCAGACCCTAGATATCTACAACGAACCTTGGAAGGCACTAAAGAATCTCCTTGGTTGGCATACTTATTGACTACAAGAGGAAGTACCCTGATGCGAAATTCCAATTGATGTACACGAGTTTGCACTCAAGCATACTAAAATTCATATATAAGTGACAGAGCTCTACTCAGATAGTTGCACTATGGACATCATATTCGGAGTCAAACTAATCACATGGAAAGATTAAGAGATGGATATAGAAAAACATAGATGGTTTTGATGTTTACTAAGTGAACGACGTTTCCCATATCTGTCTGAAGTCCTCCGCCAAAATGAACCTATCCTAATGGATTGAGATACTAGTCTGACTAATATCAACACACTGACATATACAAGGGTACCAGTGGTCGACTTTATTGAATTTATTCCTTTTGGTCAAATGGTCTGGTCTCAATTTTTTTTTTTTCATGGTATCTCAATCACTCTAATTCACCCTAGCATTGGTAACAACTTGAATCATGGGCCCCACTTATCACTTAGAGAAACATAGTTTAAAAACAAAAAAAATAGAAGTGAAAAGGACTCAACGAGATATGGTGCAACTATCACGTTATTTCTAACACCTGAGCTCTGTGCTTTTATGAATAGACTCTATAGATGTTTCCATCTAATCAGATTGGTTCCTCAACTCCTATAACCAAGATGCTTCCATCCACTTAGATTGGTTAGTGCCATCCTAAATACGCATAAATTTCTAGGCTCTGGAGTTTATTTATTGCAACTAAAAAGTTTCTCCCATACCCCCAAACTTAAATCTAACATTGTCCTCAATGTTCTAAAGATGAAACTAAAAGCATGAACAAGGAGAAACTGTTACCATTTGAAGCGGAAGAGTTAAGGAAAGATATTACCGTGTTGCATGAGCATGGGATACCTCCCAAGAAGTGCTAAGTTTAAAGTCTTCAGCCAGACTTAGGAAAGGATTAGTCAACTCGAACCATAAAATAACAGTCGAAATAACTGTGGGTCTTCAAAACTAAATAGAGCTGACCAAAGGAAACTGCAATGAACCAAGAAAGTGAACAAGACTAGCATGCCCTTACTTAGTTTCCTGATTAAGAAATTTATATCTAATTGTGGTTCAGGTTCAGGTTCTATGAAAGGGTCTAAATAGAATATTTTCATTGGCTGCGTTTCTTCATAGGTGGGATCCGAATCATTAGGTCCTAGAGTCTGGAAAAACTCAAATATGATCTTAGAAGCGCACAATAATAACCTAAATAACTGAGGATCCTCTAAGTCAATAAGATTTGACTTACACATCTGACCACAATGAAAGAGGTGGTCTTTCTTAAGAAAATGTGTCGACCCTAATATCCTAAAGTGATTAGGTTTAGTCTCAAAACTTAATAACCGACACATCTTAAAATCAAAAGTTCCCACAATTGGTTGAAAAGTTTTTGGTAGGAAAACAAAGTCAATCTTGGTATCATAGCCTGGGTTAACCGCATCAACCAGAGGATGGGTTTCTAACAACTGAGCTTCTTTCTGGACATCATTAGGTTCGGGAAAACGTGTATGAAGATAATCTTGTAAGATGGTTGAGGCACAAATGTCAAGTCCTACAGGAGGGTACCTTCTAAGAGTTAAAGCACACAGAGAATGATAATCACCCCCAAACTTAGAGTTTTCTGTGTCTCTAGAAAGACTAGTCACAACTTCCCTAATTTCTAGGTCATCAGATTCCTGGAAATGGTCAATTGATTCTTCTAAGTCAGGTTCATCCTCACTCATCTCTACGAGTTCATCTTCTTCGTCTAAGACTATTGTTTCTAAATCGCTAGACTCTAAAACATTATTCTCAGAATAAACTCGTTCCTCTAAATCATTGTCGGATTTGTAAACAGGAAATACTACATCGTCTAAAACGAGGGTATCTCTAGTCAAATCCTCATCCTTTTGAATAGGTGAATAATTATTAAAATTATTTGGATTTGAACTAGAAATAATATTATCATTGTAAAGCTCAATTGGAGTAACCATTTCCTGATCACTATTCCTACATAAGTATGATTCTCCATCAACACTATCCTCATCATAATAACATGAAAAAGATCGAACCTCATCAAAACAAGTAGTGTTACCAATTCTAACCTCGTCATCATGATTATGAAAATAACTATCCTCATTTTTAAGGGTATTATTGGAAACACTATATTGGAAAGTAAGATTATTTCGAGCAAGTCTTTCGTTCGTCTCAGCCATCATCTTGAGGGATTCCTCTATAGAAAGTTCACTCATTATTTTAGTTCTTTCGTCTATAATTACACTATTCATCTCAGCTAACTTACGCGTCGACTCAGCTAACTCCCTGAGGGACTCTTCTAAAGGAGGAATAGGAACAGAGGGATCATAAAAAGGACTACTTTTCAGTAGTTTGATTGTATCCTCTAGAGACGAAGAACTAGTACTATAATCTTCTTGCTCGTAAGACTGATGCATGTATGGATAGTAATTGGGCTCACCAGGGTATGACCCATATCCTTTCAAAGGATGGCGTTCCCAACCACTATTCCCAACATGGTCATAAAAAGGATGATGTCCATATTCAAATTCAGGACGATAATCATTGTATTGGCTTCTATCATACCAGTTCGACATTCTTAATTGCAAGGGAATTCTACACAATCACAAACAAGGCTGACTCGACCAAATCAAACCTATAAAATCTAGCAAACAACAAGCATGATGGCTCCATTTAGATTGTTTCTAGACTTGCTTCTATCTCTCGAAGGGGAATTCGTTACAATTTAATCAAACCCATCTGGAATCAATCCGAGTCAAAGTAAGTTGAATTGAGGCGAGGGAAGCTCAGTGGAGCTTTGATACCCAAGGCCTTACCGCTATCACAAGGCGGCGCAGTCACGCATTCAACTCACAGAAACCATCATGAACTTCGAGGTGTGCTTAAGAAAGTAACCAATATCCTTCGAAATTTTTTCCTGATAAGCGCGATACCCTATTGGTCTCGTTCTAGTCAAGTTTTAAGCTTGGGTTCGCGTTAGGTTTCGTTTTCCTAAGGCGGGCAAGAAGGGAGCGGTGATGAAATCCGAACCCTTATCTTGTATTGGCCAGGCTTTTCCGTTTACTAGGAATTTAAAAACAGTCCAAATTCGTCCTCAATCAATGGATCACCTTAAGGAATACAGTAACTCGCTTACAGGAGATTCGCGAGTGTTTCGATGGACTTACCTCGCGTACCAGACGGGGGATGAACCGTTGAAGTCGACTCGGGCCACGAATCCTATGTCATGTACGGACCCGAGGGGCCGAGACGATATAGTAATCGTCGTCCTTCCCTGCACACAGTTTATATAATTTTTTTTTTAATAATAATACCCTTCCGTAGGGTTAAAAAAAGAATAAAGTCCAATTGTCCAGAATAAAGTCCAAATAAAAAGTCTAAAAATTACAAAAATTATAAAAATAAAGCCTATTTACAAATCCTAAAAAAAAATTATGTCTTTTTTTCTTCTCTTATAGCTTTTAGCTTTTAGCTTTAAGCTTTTTGTTCCCAAGTCCTTAGTATTCCACTTCGAACCTGTAAATCAAAGACACAAAAAGAAACGTAAAAATGAACAAATAATAGTAAAAAAATAATAAAAACCTAAAAATTCTACCTAAGCACAAATCCGCGTCGGTGACGCCAAAATGATTTATGATTTTTCGTGGGATGTAGTAATTAGGATTCGTTTCAGACTTGTGAAGGAAATGGAATTTTTAGATTTAATAAATACATACAAAAAATATTAACAATATGGGCAAGAGTACTGGGACTAAAGATTCGGCCGTTTTTTTTTCAAATGGTTCAGAAATTAATTCTAGCAATTATAGTTCAAAAAAAAAAACAAATATTAACTCTAGTTTATTGCCAAGATAGATTTTATAAAATATTACTTGTATTTCTTAAGCATGGCATATCAAAAATTCCTAGGACTAAGCATACTCCATCAAATGAAATCACAAGTAATTAATTTAAAATCTTAATTCAATTAAAATTAGTGCAAAAAGTAAATAAAAGAATTAATGAAATTACCACATGGATGAAATTCGACCTCCTCCGTCGTCCCAGTGTTGGGTTTAGCTTATCATGATAAAAACACGCTCAAAGTATTTATTTATTGCTCAAAGGGTGTTTACAAGGATGAAAATGGAGATGAAATAATAAAACAGTGAATGTGCGACCCACAGAAAGTGTCCAAAATGAACGACACAGAAGAAGTGCTATTGTTACTGTAGCTCTAAGACCCACACCTACGACCCACGTCTGTGAGTCTATTTCATTGTTGAAAAACGATTGCTGATGCAGGTCCGTTCTTCGTGTTCTTCATATTCATCAGCAGCAACAGCAGCAGAAACCGAGTTTGGGAAAACTCGAATTTCTTCTTCTCTGGCTCTCCTCAGCCCCCCAGACTCTCGACCCCCTCTCTAGTAGACCCAAAGAGCCTATTTATACCCAACAACATCTCCAAATCTCGCCAATAACTCCAATATAATTCTTCATTATGCGGGCAGTGAATAACAATATTTTCAGAATATTTTCTTACCAAACTTGGAATTTCTTGCGTAAACTTCCTCCCTCCACGCTCCAAATCGATTCTTCACGACCCAAAGTGATGCTCGAGCCATTGCACATCATCAGAACACGTACATAACTCTCCATGACGCGTGATTATCATCCTCCAGTGCATGCTTGCCCTGTTTTGAACTCGAGAATCAAAGCACGTATTCCAGCCAAATTTGATCGAAACCACCACCCAAACTTTGTTCCTTATGCCAAATCACATCTTTCTGCCAATTTTCAGCGATTGAATCGCACTCTAACCCATTCATTTTGACAATCAAAATTCTGCCAGTTGAAAACTTCATTTCCCGCCAAAAACACAAATTCAAATTGTTGAAGAAGGTTCCCCTTATCCAGAGTGCTGGGGTGCGAATATCAATTGGGGTGGAAATAGTAATTTTTTTGGGTTCCTCCGGGACATTTCTGGGACGCTTCCGGTGCATTTCTGGGGTGCCTACGGTACATTTCTCCGGGGTGTAAAACACTGCTTTTTGAGCCCATTTCGCCGCAAGGGCTTATTTCTCTAAAATTTCCTACAAGAACATAAAATAACACAATAAGTACTTAATCGAGTCTAAAAATACAGAACATTGAGAACAAAATAGACACATAAATGCGTTTATCAGTAATCCCCGATTCAAATGGTGAAGGTGTATTCAACGATGATACACTAACAGTCACCGCACGAGCGAGTATTTCAAAAATACAACGAAACGATGAACTTATGCAAAATAGAGAAGAAAATAATAAATAATTAAAATATTGACCAGGGTGCTGGGAGCACGGACACACGACCAACCGACCTTGTCGTGGTCAATCCCACGCCAGTTTTATATTTTAATGCATTTTTATTAATTTTCATGATTTGATGAAAATTCTCTCATTTTATCAAATTTCCTTCGTCTCGAGGAAACTCATCGGTTTCATGATACTTCCATAAATCCATAAAAAATAATATAAAATTAAGGAAAGGAGTGTGGGGCGTGACCATTGGCCAACCGGCCATGCCTTGGTCCCAACCGGCCCCACACCCACGGTTCCTTATTATTTTATTATTATTATTATTATTTCTCTAATTTCATGAAAAAACTCCTTGATTTCATGGTATTTTTGCACAAATCATCAAACAATAGTAAAATAAAATAAATTATGAAAACTTGTGGGACCAGGCCTTGGCCGGCCGGCCATGCCCTAGCCTGTCCCACACGCCCCTTTGTTTCATTATTTTATTATTATTTTTCCTTAAATTCATCAAATTCCTTGATTTCATGGTATTTCTCTCAAATTAGGAAAAATTCTCTCAAATCATCAAAAATACCTAAAAAATATTAAAAATTATGAAAACTCGTGGGACCGGGCCCAAGCCAGCCGGTCATGCCTCCACGGTCCCACAAGCCCTTGTTTTTATTATTTTAATATTTTTTGCTTCCCTGAACTCATGAAAACTCCTTCAATACATGGAAACTCCCTAAATTCATCAAATTTCTCAAAATTCATGAATTATTCATAAAATCATCAAAATATTATAAAATTAAGGAAAAGGCATCACGGGACCGTGGTCACAACCGGCCGACCATGCCTTGACCACGGCGGTCCCACGCCTCCTCATCCCTTATTTTATAATTATTTTTCATCATCTCATGGTGTTTTCCTCAGTTTCGTCGAAACCCTAATTTTGGCATATTTTCTCGAATTGATGCTCAATCGCACGTCAGAAAATATCAAAATTCTCAGGACTGAGACGCGGACGCCTTGGGGACACGAGCACGCTAGCTTGACCGACCAAGATTGTCTCTTTGGCTCACGGAAGCCGGTCCCATCAATTTTCACAGTTTTGACCTAATTTGTACAATTGCTCGTATTAGGTCCAAAACTCTCCCAAACAATTTGGATTTTCATTAAGTGATTGTCAGGCGGTCACGGGACTACCCATGGACGGTTTCATGACTCCATGGTCGGTCCCCCGCCTCGTCATAATTAATTAGGTTTTCTCACCTAAGGCTCAGACGAGCATTTTTGAATAAATGATTAAATCAGCATTTAATCATTCTTCCACCAACAAATCGTCAACTCTTCAGGAGTTCTTCGTATTTGCTCACGTGAGCATATGGACACTACACGGTTGATCCACGGTCCCATGTAGTCTCTCCCTCCTTCGTCCCATGGTTGAAATTCTGACGAACCATTAATTGATCATCAATTGATCAAATTAGGGTTTCTGAATCCAAGGATCATCATTCCAGATTCCAACTTTAATAATTTTACGACGGCCTCATGGTCATTAATTTTATTAATTGTGCTCGGTTCAACGACCAGTATTCTAATTAATATTTTTGGTACGCTGTCAATAATCCATCAGATGAGCAACACATGCTCAGACGATCAAATATTCAACAATTCATCACATGAGCAGCACTTGCTCAGATGAGAAATATTTGCTCAATATTGGTTCAACAATCAATATTCAACGATCAATTGAATGAGCAATACTTGCTCACTTCATCGTAAGAACTATACCTCTGTCTCATGACATGTTCAATTCATGAGTTTCTGAACATCATGTTCAACTCAACGACTACATGGACTCATCGTCCTATCAAACCACGAAGTCATCAATTGACTAACAAACCACGAGACGTCAATCGTGTCACTTGGGGGGGATATCACTTAGGGTTTTGGTCTGGCTGTCTACGGCACGTGTGTTCAAACACACGATGGAATGTGAGAAAGTCGTGCAATTGATGGAATTCACGAGGTAGTGGGTGGAAAATTGACCAAGTCTCCACACGTTGAGCAACTGGTTTCAAACACGATCTCCACTTCCCCACTCCTTGATTCTATCAACTGTCACACTTCATGGAATCATGGTGTCTACAATTCCAGCAATATAAATAAGTCTCTGAATCATGATTGAATTATCATCAGTATCGTTAATCTCACGTCTCATCGAAAACACGAGATCATCAACTCATCAATTGAGCAACTACTCTCAATTGAGCAGTTTCAATCACTCAGAGCTTATCGTATTCGGAATTCACACACCCACAATCTTTGATTACCATCGATTCCACACATTTCTCAGCTTCCCTCCTACAGATCAACCTATCCTCTCTTGTGACCGAATTTACTCTGAAACGGTCATTGTCTTGATTTAGGCCGGAGTACTACAGATTGATCTCTCAAATCTAAAGAACCCCCTTTGCATCGGTACATCTGTGTGAGGTTTAACATTTCACTCGGTTCGAGGAGTCTCCTCCGTACGGTCGTCTCCTCAATTTCTTAAAAACCAGCAAATCCCTTTTCCCCATCTACAGATTCGCGACCACAGTGGGAGATTAATCTCTCGGTTGCAATCTAACAATCTCACAAGATGGTTGGTCTTAGGACTAATTCAACTAATTCAGATCAGAATATTTCAAACGGCAACATTCCTCATGTTACACCTGGCGGCATGGAAGGCAGAGGGGTCCCGACTTTGGCAGAGTTGGCTCAAATCCTAGAGGTCCATACCAGGAACATGGACCTGATGAAGGAGACGATAAACCATATCCTCGACTTTCTCATCAAATTAACATCCAAGTTAGGCGGTACCTCCACTACAGAAGTCTCAACACCGGGGACTGAAGCGTCATCTGACCCTCGAATCATCAGCTTCACCACATACGAGAAGCCGGTGGAACAAGAAGTCACATATTTGATCGAAAATCTATGTGAACTCCTGCACTTCTTCAGGGATCAGCGCACAAACACATTTTCAGCACTCAACCAGATATCATCCAGCGTGCAAATAACGCCACCAACACCATCAGTTGAAGAAGTCTCCCTAGTGCCTGAGCATTCGATCGACAACATCTATTTTGGAGAAGAAGATCGCATGATGGATGAAGGACACAATCGAGCATTGTATGTCACTGGTTTCATCAAAGGCACCGAATTTATAAGAGCTCTTGTTGACACCGGTGCTTCTACCAACATTGTCACCATGAAGACTCTCAGGATGGCCAGGTTCCCACAAGGTAAAATCGTTCGCTATCCCATCCTAATGACAGGATTTGAAGGAAGTCAAAGCCATACATATGGATATGCATACATAGATTTGAGGGTGGGGCCTATTCGATCGAAAGCGAAGTTTCATGTGATCGAGCAAGAACCTGACTACCATATAATACTGGGACGCCCATGGCTCCATGATAATAAGGCGGTTCCTTCAACATACCATCAATGCATGAAGGCCTTGCTCGAGCACAAGATCGTTCGCATTCAGGCTTCATCATCTCCTTATGCTCCCGTCTATGATACTGAGTTCCTTGAATCTCAAAAAGGCATCCCGGAACCTCCAAGCAGGATTCACAGTACTCCACTTCCAAGCTGGAAGACTATCGAGAAGGCTGATAACGATCTATCATCCTCAGCTGCTAAAGTGATCAAGTCACCTACTACACCGACTAAACGCCATAATGATAAAGTCTCAACTCCAGGGACAAACTTCACGACCGATCGAGACGTAGAAGGGAGAGTCATTTATCGCCAACGGAAAGATTAACAATTAATCGGGGAAAACGATGAAAAGTCTCCCCACCATGAAGAATCATGTCAGAGTGAGCAATCACTTGAAGAAGTCCAAGATGCCCCACGACAACTACAGGATGACATTGACTCTACCACTGACGATCTTGAAACAATCAACATTGGGGCTGAAGACGATTCAAGGCCAATCCTGATCAGTTCGGCGCTATCACCAGAGGAGCGGACCGAGCTGGTGAAATTATTAAAAGAATATCAAGGTGTCTTCGCATGGACGTACGGAGAAAGGCCAGGTCTGGATGACAAACTCGTCACCCATCACCTGCACATCGTCCCTGGTTCCAAAGCTGTCAAACAACCGCCCAGATAATTTAGACACGAAGTCGAGGAGCAAATCAAGGTCGAAATCCAGAAACTGTTGGCAGCAGGGTTCATCAAACCTATTCTTCATCCAACGTGGCTAGCAAATGTGGTACCTGTTAAGAAGAAAAATGGTCAAATCAAATGTTGTGTCGACTTCAGGAACTTGAATAAATGTTGTCCTAAGGATGATTTTCCTCTACCCAACATTGACATGCTCGTCGATGCAACCAGCGGTCATGGTATGTTCTCATTCATGGACGGCTATAGTGGGTACAACCAGATCAAGATGTATGAACATGACGCCAACATGACTGCGTTCCGTACTCCCATTTGGAATTTTCACTACACTGTGATTCCCTTTGGATTAAAGAATGCTGGTGCCACCTATCAACGAGCCATGACTGCCATATTCCACGACATGATGCACAAGCAAGTAGAAGACTTTGTTGATGATGTGATGGTAAAATCGAAGACTCGAGCATCTCATCTCGAAGTTCTAAGGCAGGTGTTTGAAAGGTGCAGAGAATACAAATTAAAAATGAATCCTTTAAAGTACGCATTTGGAGTTTCTTCCGGAAAATTCTTAGGATTCCTGGTCACAGCTGAAGGGATCAAAGTCGACCCCGACAAGAAAAAGCTATTACCACCATGCCTCCTCCACGTACCGTGAAGGAACTACAGAGCTTTATGGGAAAGGTAAATTATATTCTATGCTTCATTCCTGGATTATCTCAACTCATTGCTTCGTTCACGCCTCTGCTGAAGAAAGGAGCAAGCTTCACCTGGACAACTGTTCAACAAGAAGTTTTTTCATAAAATACAACAGATATTATTGTCACCGGCCTTCATGAGGTCTCTAGTGCAGGGACCTTCTCTGATTCTTTACACATCCTCGAGTGACGTCGCCATCGGCGCACTCCTCGCTCAGAAAGATGACGAAGGCGTCGAACGACCGATTTACTACTTCAGCCGCACAATGAGAGATGCTCAACTCCGATGCCCAAAGGCCGAAAGGGCATGCCTGGCATTGGTACATGCAATCCAGAAGTTCAGACATTACTTACTATCTAACAGGGTCGTACTCATCTCCAAAGCTGATCCCATAAAGTTCTTGCTATCAAAGCCAGCCTCGATAGGAAGACCAGCGAAGTGGCTACTCCAGATGTCAGAATTCGACATAGCTTGCACGCCACCTAAATCCATGAAAGGTCAAGCGGTATCAGACTTGCTCGCCGCTTTTCCAGGGGAAGACACAACAACACTACATGAAGAAGTACCCGGCGAATTCCCAGACATCTTGGTCATCAAGGAAGAAACATGGCTTCTATACTTTGATGGATCTGCCACCCCTAGTAATGACACCGGAGGAGCGGGCATAATTTTGGTGTCTCCATCTGGTGAAGTTTTCTCACATTCGTTCAAGTTGGATTTCCACTGCACCCAACAACTTAGTGGAATATGAAGCCTTCCTATTAGGATTATCCTTGGCCAAGCAAGCAGGAGCAACACACCTCGAGATAAGGGGAGATTCAAAATTATTGGTCAACCAGATGATTGTAACGTATTCTCTCAAAGAAATCACACTTGCTCCATTCAGAACCGAAGCTCAGCGACTGTTGACATATTTTGCTGACGCAACGATCGTCCATACTGGACAGACTAAAAACAGGCATGCTGATTTCCTAGAAACTCTCGCCTCCAAGATGCAATTCGAATGAGCACAGAAAACGATCACTGTACAGAGACGTACGGTATCATCAACTTGGCTCACTCAGATCGAAGACATTCCAGAGAACGATTGGCGAGCACCCATCATTCATGAATTGAGCAGCTCTATTTTAGAAGGCCAAGTCAGCCTCAAGGAATTGAAAAAAGTACTTCTTTCTTCATGGAGGGATATACTATCGAAACTGTGATGGATCTCTATCACGATGTCTTGGGAGCGACGAAGCGGAAGAACAACTCAAGCGCATACATGAGGAAGTCTGTGGGCAAACGTTAGTGGTAACGCTTTACAGAAAGCTTCAAATAATGGGGTACTACTGACCATCCATGGAGACTCAATCGAGAGATTTACAAGGATCTTGTCCTGATTTCCAAACACCTCCTCATCAGTTGGAGGTTTTGACGATCCACCACACTGGGGACTGGAGGGAGCCTTGAATCAAATACCTCCGGGACAACGAACTACCACTGGAAAAGAAGCAAGCAGTCAAACTCATTCAGAAAGCTAAGATATTTTTCCATCTCGATGGGATCTTATACCGCAAAAGCTTTGGTGGAAATTTACTAAGGTGCTTAGCCGAACATGAAATCCCTACAATCCTGAAGGAAGTACATGATGGAGAACATCAAGGAAAGAAGAAACTATTTCTTCATTTTCATGAGAAATATTATTGGCCAACCATGGAAGATGATGCAGCCGCACACGTTTAGAGGTGTCACCAATGCCAAACTCATGGTAATCTCATCCACACTCTTTGTCTCCCATTGAATTCTGTGAATAGTCCGTGGCCTTTCTACAACTGGTGGACTAGATATCATTGGGATGATCAATCCAGCATATTCAAAACAACATGAATACATCATCACTACGACAGAGTACTTCACCAAGTGGGTCGAAGCTATTCCTCTTCGAAGCACCACTGGAGTTACGATTGCCGCCTTCATCAAAGAGCACATAATATGCAGATTCGGAGTTCCTAAGCATATTATCACAGATAATGGAACTCCTTTTTCCAATCAGGATGTTCAGAAGCTGCTCAATAAATATGGGATCAAACAAATCTTCTCCACGCCTTACTATCCACAAGGAAATGGTCAAGCAGAAAGTACCAACAAGACTTTGGTTAGGATTATCAGTCGGACGATTCATGACAATCCTCGATCATGGCATGAGAAATTACCCATGGCTCTATGGGCTTACAGAACTGCACCAAGGAGCTCGATCGGTACTACGCCATATTCCCTTGTCTATGGAGCCGATGCCATACTTCCAGCAGAAATCAAAATTCCCTCAGCCAGGATTGCAGCGTCCAGTGGTGTACAATGGGATGAGGCCGAAATCTCCAGATCAAGAATCGCTGAGCTAGACATGCTGGAATCAAGGAGGACCAAGGTGGAAAAATATGTGGAAGCTTACAAACAGAGGATCTCCAGAGCCTACAACAAAATTGTAATACCTCGAACATTTCAAGTAGGATATTTGGTATTAAAGACGGCAAAGCACATTCAACAAGACATGTCCGCTCCTAAGTTCTCTCCTAAATGGGAATGGCCATATGTTTTTATCAAAGCAGTGTCTAGCGGATACTACAAAATTTTAGCAATCAATGGAGGAAAGGAAGGAAACATCATCAATGGCAAATGGCTCAAAGCTTATTATGCTTGATCCATGAAACAAACTACCTCTTCATCATTTCAAGCATTTTTCAAAAATGTAATTTCATTCCTCCAAAGAGCATACGAATGCTCCTTTGTTCATTAAACATTTCATAAATGAGCAAAATTCGTTCATACCATGATCAACTATTTCACCTAACTAGAAACTCAGATTTACTCAAAAAACAACAACCACAAATGCTCACTCAGAGCAAACCATCTAGCAACGGATAATCCCTGTAATAATCCTCGTCGCTTCTTCTGAAAAATCTTGGTCTTTGCCTTCAAGTCTTCGACTGCTTTCTCAACCCTTGCCGACTCCAGAGCCAGTATCCTCTCCTTATCCAGTAAAGCTGCATTCATGGAAGTTGCATCAGCAGCCTCTGCTGCCTTATGAACCTTGATTATCTCAAGACGACGACAGATCCAGCTTACATTGAATCGCAATATCTCAAAATTCGAGATCATTTCATCCCATTGGTGCAGCTCATGGTTTTTGACGTCTTGCAAGTGAATCTGATTCATTTCCTCGATGATCGGCAATAACCCCGCTACCGTGGTTAAAAGGGTTGGAAGAAAACCTTTCCACACTTCTGTGGTGGCAATGTGACCATACTTCTTCCAGATATTGGTGTACAGAGATACATGACATTTGGGAACCACGAATCCGCCGACCATTTCATTTTCTGGGAAGGTATTAATCAATGGGGCTTCGAATAAAAGTCTAGCGGTTGGGTATTCACGAGCATGGACACCGTCTCCGGTCTCCACGGATCCTACAAAATCTTCACATGCCTGGTTACTGCTTTCCTCAACCTCAACCACGGTCACAGACTTTCCACTCTTTCTTCGTCTAGCATCGACGATGACACGGACATCCGCCTACGATGAAACGAAGGAGTGCTAATCCCGGGACTCAGTATAATCTCAAGAGTCATAGGTTTACCTACAGACGATCTAGCTTCAGCACGAGCCGATCCATACCGGGCAGGAGCTCTAACAGTCCGCTTAGGCCTTGCATTATGAGGAGTAGCATTCTTCTTACAGTCCTACGACAAATCATTCTCTTGTGATCAACAATCTCGATTGAACGGAGAAAAGAAAGGAGAAGAAGTGCACAACTTACTGAGATAGACGATGCTATTTCACGCTTCGACTGAAGATCATCTTGAGAAGAAATGCTATTGCTCGACATGGCGGAAAGAGGGTAGGATCAAAACTTCTCTGCACGATGAAGCTAACTCAGAAATGGAAGAAATATTTGCGTGGATGATAGATTTGGAGTCTTGAAGATATATATATATATATATGAGGCGATAGTCATACAGTCAACTCGATTACGAGTTTCAATGAAACCCTAGGCTTCAAGGATCGATACCAAAGACGCGGAGGAAAATAACACACTGGGGACTGAACATCACGGTCAAAGGATAGGCCACGCGTCCTTGTATACGTCATAAATTCTCAGCCGTGTTATGTTACTTCTCGTGAAATCGACAAGTCATGATGAATTTGGATATATGGACATTGGTCCATGTCATGGATAAGAGGAAATCGACGATTAACAAAATGTTCATTATTCAGAAGAAAAGTATAATTGAAGTAAAGTCTTTAAACAGTCAAAAGAAAGATATCCACTATGAAGACTAAAAAGGGAACGCTCTACCATCTACAAGAAGATGGAAGTAAAACTACTCGTCGGACTCATCCGAATTGTCAGCTTCATCATCACTGCCCTTCTCGGAATCATCTTCTTCAGAGTCACTGTCAGGATAATTGGTGAAGTCCGGTGGACGGAAGATAACATCATCATCTGAATCCGAATTATCTGCCGCAGCTTCAGCTTCAATTTTCTTCATCGTCCTCCGATGTTCTCTTTCATATCGATCAGTCTTAATGTAATGCTCGGATGGTTCCCATGTGATTTCTCCTTCGGAAGCATCAGCATCAGAATCAGAAGGCACCCCATCCAAGAATTGACGCTTCTACTCAGCCCTTTGTCTCTTACGCCGGATGCGATCTTTTTCACGTTGACGGGCATCCTCCTTTTTGTCTTCAGCTATTTTCTTTTCGAGTTCAGCAAAAGAGACTCTTCGCTTACCCAAAGGAACATTAGTCTTCGCCCCTTACTGGGTAACCCTAGCCTTCGATTTCGCTACAGGAGCGTCGGAATCCTCATCAGAAGAGCCAGAGGAAGAAGAGGAATACCAGTAATCATAATTGCTGTTACTGTTGGTCGACATTTTCTGGAACCGGAAGATCAAAGATTACTACTATGTAAACAAACCAACATCAGCAAAAATGGTAACTCTTAACTCTTACCTTTTATACTTCCACTAACAATAGTGATAGTAATACTAGAGTTAACACCTCAAAATCGTTCGTCTCTTCGAAAACTGCAAAAAACGAACGAAACTTTATTAGTTTCAAAACTAATTTTTCATAAAATCACGGACACAATTTTCATAATATGAACATTCACACAACTGACCTATGAAGTTTACAATAATAAAATATTTCATCATAAATATATTGTCTATCTTCGAAGGTTCCTCAAAACCCACGTTTCTGATTTTTCGAAAAACAACAACTAATGCAACTTGCATGTATAAATTCTCAAAGAATTTTAGCTAATGAAAACAAATTCATGCAAATAAAATATACCATCATATTTTACACAATATATGTCACGGCTACATATATATATATATATAAAAATTATTTTTCCTTCGTATCGTCATTCTTTGTCTTTAAAACGAAGGTTTATTTCAAAAATATTGTGAAAGATCACATCTCATACATATGATAAAGTTTTGTATTTACATGAAAGCTCATAAGCAAAATTTTATCACTGCACACATGTTCATCATACATATTTTCCTTCGTGTCATCGTTATTTGTCTTTAAAACGAAGGATTATTCTGATTTCATGAAAATTCACTTCTTTTATGATAATACCGTGGCACACATGAAAGCTCATACACTAAGTTTTATCACTGGACCTAGGTTCATATTAAAAAAAAAATCTCTCCTAAATCAGGGATTATAGTTAGTTTTCAAAACTAACGATCGAACGAACATACGTTTTTCAAAAACGAGGGTTTTTTCATAAAACTCACACTAATATACACACATGTATATAACTTCATCATGATCAAAGCATGAACAACTCATGAGGATCATAAACATCAGCAAAAAAAAAAAAAAAAAAAAAACGCACCTGGGCGAATCGGCCGGAAGTTGGCCGACGGCAACGGCGGTCGGACGGCGGCGAAGCTCCGGCAAAAATTTTCCTCCACTCGCTGCTGACGTGAAGGTGATGGAGAGGTGATGGAGGTGCTGGCCGTGTGTGAAGGGAAAAAAAAGTATTAATCCCTTTTATATCAATTTTATTTCCAAAACCTAATTTTCTAAGGATTCCCTTATTGGGCCCGACCCGCAAATCCTAACTGACCACGGACTCGTCGTCCAAACCAGCGGTTCAACACCAATTTATGCTCATCAAACGACGCTCCAATCATGACATTGAAACATTCATCAAGTCGTGGTTTGCTCATGCTCTTTAAATTCAGTAACGTCTCAACTTACGACTAAGTTCAATTACTGGTATTATTATTTAGGACCGGAAAATCACCATTTAATGCTGACTGAGGAACACCACTTTCCTCAGTAAGCAGGGGACTTAATGTAGATGGCGGATTTTCAACAAGGGATAAATTCGTAAACTCATAATTATACGAAGCTCTGATTCAGCAATCAGACGTGAGTATCGAGACACGGGTCTCTCATCGAATTCTCAACGGAGAATACTTTCTCTCAGAGTACATGTAGATATGTAGTCTCACGACTGGACAACGTCATATCTCATGAATACTGAATACTTTCAGTGATTATTTCTATATAGCATCACGAGATGGACGGCTCCTAGACAGCTTGTTCTGCTAGTATAGAGCGATAACGTCTTCAGGAACAAACAACAAGTTTACCCTGACTATATAAAGGATATGACTTACCGGCAAGCTCGTATCAGGATAATCAATGCTCCTAGATTGCTTGCTCTGCTAGTATAGAGCCACAAAGTTAATTATTCCTAATTACAATCGCTCCTATTCCATAGTCGAATCCACGACTGGTCCCATGGAATGACAATAACAATTGTTCTGATTCTATGATCGAATCCGCATCTTGATCTCATAGAATAGTAATAACTATATTATCTCATTACTCCGATTTCATGATCGAACCCACAACTGGTCTCATAAATGGTAATAGATAAACCTTAATTACTCCGATTCTATGGTCGAATATACGATACCATGGAATGGTAATGCTCACTTTATTATTCTGAACTCGTAGTCGAATCCTCAGCTGATCCTATGAATTAATAATAAACATCTTATTAATCAGTTTTGTGAATTATTCTCCACTGAATTCCATAATTAGTAATAAATAATCAACAACCGGGCGTCTGAGCTACCTCTAAGTAAGCCCCGATTCAAATGGTGAAGGTGTATTCAACGATGATACACTAACACTCACCGCACGAACGAGTATTTCAAAAATACAACGAAACGATGAACTTATGCAAAATAGAGAAGAAAATAATAAATAATTAAAATATTGACCAGGGTGCTGGGAGCACGGACACACGACCAACCGACCGTGTAGTGGCCAATCCCACGCCAGTTTTATATTTTTAATGCATTTTTATTATTTTTCATGATTTGATGAAAATTCTCTCATTTTATCAAATTTCCTTCGTCTCGAGGAAACTCCTCGGTTTCATGGTACTTCCATAAATCCATAAAAAATAATATAAAATTAAGGAAAGGAGTGTGGGGCGTGACCATTGGCCAACCGGCCCCACACCCACGGTTCCTTATTATTTTATTATTATTATTATTTCTCTAATTTCATGAAAAAAATCCTTGATTTCATGGTGTTTTTGCACAAATCATCAAATAATAATAAAATAAAATAAATTATGAAAACTTGTTGGACCGGGCCTTGGCCGGCCGGTCATGCCTCCACGGTCCCACATGCCCTTGTTTTTCTTATTTTAATATTTTTTGCTTCCCTGAACTCATGAAAACTCCTTCAATTCATGGAAACTCCCTAAATTCATCAAATTTCTCAAAATTCATGAATTTTTCATAAAATCATCAAAATATTATAAAATTAAGGAAAAGGCATCACGGGACCGTGGTCACGACCGGACGACCATGCCTTGATCACGGTGGTCCCACGCCTCCTCATCCCTTATTTTATAATTATTTTTCATCATCTCATGGTGTTTTCCTCAGTTTCGTCGAAACCCTAATTTTGGCATATTTTCTCGAATGGATGCTCAATCGCACCTCAGAAAATATCAAAATTCCCAGGACTGAGATGCGGACGCCTTGGGGACACGAGCACGCTATCTTTACCAACCAAGATTGGCTCTTTGGCTCACAGAAGCCGGTCCCATCAATTTTCACAGTTTTGACCTAATTTGTACAATTGCTCGTATTAGGTCCAAAACTCTCCCAAGCACTTTGGATTTTCATGAAGTGATCGTCAGGCGGTCACGGGACAACCCAGGGCCGGTTTCATGACTCCATGGTCGGTCCCCCGCCTCGTCATAATTAATTAGGTTTTCTCACCTAAGGCTTAGACAAGCATTTTTGAATAAATGATTAAACCAGCATTTAATTATTCTTCCACCAACAAATCATCAACTCTTCAGGAGTTCTTCGTATTTGCTCACGTGAGCATATGGACACTACACGGTTGATCACGGTCCCATGTAGTCGCTCCCTCCTTCGTCCCATGGTTGAAATTCTGACGAACCGTGAATTGATCATCAATTGATCAAATTAGGGTTTCTGAATCCAAGGATCATCATTTCAGATTCCAACCTTAATAATTTTACGACGGCCTCATGGTCATTAATTTTATTAATTGTGCTCAGTTCAACGACCAATATTCTAATTAATATTTTTGGTACGCTGTCAATAATCCATCAGATGAGCAACACATGCTCAGACGATCAAATATTCAACAATTCACCACATGAGCAGCACTTGCTCAGATGAGCAATATTTGCTCAATATTGGTTCAACAATCAATATTCAACGATCCATCAAATGAGCAATACTTGCTCACTTCATCGTAAGAACTATACCTTTGTCTCATGACATGTTCAATTCATGAGTTTCAGAACATCATGTTCAACTCAACGACTACATGGACTCATCGTCCCATCAAACCACGAAGTCATCAATTGACTAAAAAACCACGAGACGTCAATCGTGTCATTTGGGGGGATATCACTTAGGGTTTTGGTCTGGCGGTCTACGACACGTGTGTTCAAACACACGATGGAATGTGAGCAAGTCATGCAATTAATGGAATTCACGAGGTAGTGGGTGGAAAATCGACCAAGTCTCCACACGTTGAGCAACTGGTTTCAAACACGATCTCCACTTCCCCACTCCTTGATTCTATCAACTGTCACACTTCATGGAATCATGGTGTCTACAATTCCAGCAATATAAATAAGTCTCTGAATCATGATTGAATTATCATCAGTATCATCAATCTCACGTCTCATCGACAACACGAGATCATCAACTCATCAATTGAGCAACTACTCTCAATTGAGAAATTTCAATCACTCAGAGCTTATCGTATTCGGAATTCACACACCCACAATCTTTGATTACCATCGATTTCACATATTTCTAAGCTTTCCTCCTACAGATCAACCCATCCTCTCTTGTGACCGAATTTACTCTGGAACGGTCATTGTCTTGATTTAGTCCGGAGCACTACAGATTGATCTCTCGAATCTAAAGCACCCCCTTTGCAGCGGTGCATCTGTGTGAGGTTTAACATTTCGCTCGGTTCGAGGAGTCTCCTCCGTACGGTCGTCTCCTCAATTCCTTAAAAGCCAGCAAATCATTTTTCCCCATCTACACTTAGGTATGCGTACCCGTTTGCATACTTAAGTAGGTTATGTTTTAAAATCGGTTTGTTCATGAACTAATACATTCATATAATAAGGAATGCAATCTTTTGCAAACCGTGGATATGATGTTCATGAAATGATTCGAGTGAATCAAAATCAATTTTGCTTCCATTGTGTGTTGTATACTTCTATGAGATTTAAGCAATTGAACAATTCTTTAACTAGTTTCATTTGAGTCATTTGAACTAGTTGTGATAAAGATGAATAAGGTTGATATGAAAGTACTCATATGGATAACCATTGGTTAACTATTGTTGAACCAACTAAGTGTACACGTTTAGGTACGATTACCTTTATCTAAATGATGGTATATTTCATTTGTGTATAACAAGCTAAGTTCGATCTAATGGTTGAAAGATATTAGCTTGAATCTAATCAGTTTTTTATCTAGCGGTGAATATTGAATGCTTTGTTACCAAGGTAACATTGATTGTGAACCCTGATTTGGGGACTATATAAAGGAGAACTCTAACAACTAGGAAACCTATTTCCCACACCTCCTGTGTGATACTAGTTGCGACTAGAGTCAATTCTCCTTTAACTTTAGGTTTTTCCCAAAACCATGTAGGTTAACGACGTAAATACTTCATTGGGATTGTGAAGCCAGACCCAACTATTTCTCTGTAGTTGCGTGTATTGATCTTGCTATTTTCAATTGTGATTGAGTACTATATTCTTTAATATTTGCTCGGGATTTATTCTCCGATAAGCAAGATTGAAAAGTAGTCACAAACATCTTCGTCTCATCGTTTGTGATTCCAATATCCTGTTTCGTTAATCGATTAAGATTATTGTGAGGTGGTTGATAATACTAGGCTGTTCTTCGGGAATATAAGTTCGGTTTATCAATTGGTTCCTGTTCACCTTGATTTATCAAAAGAAGGAACAAAAACTTGTAAGTATTTATGTGGGAGACAGATTTATCTATTCTTGTAGACTTTTCTGTGTGATACAGATTTGTTTATCAAGTCTTCGACTTTGGGTCGTAGCAACTCTTAGTTGCGGGTGAGATCATCTAAGAGAATCAAGTGCACAGAATTCGGCGTGGTTCTAGAGGCGTAAGGAACACAACTGTACCTTGATCAGTGTGGGATTGGTTAGGGCTCAACTACATTCCAGCCCGAAGTTAACTTGGAGTAGGCTAGTGTCTGTAGCGGCTTAATATAGTGTGGTTTTCAAATCTGGGCTATGTCCGGGGTTTTTCCGCATTTGCGGTTTTCTTGTTAACAAAACTTCTGGTGTCTGTGTTATTTCTTTTCCGCATTATATTTTGTTACATAATTGAAATATCATAGGTTGTGTGTTAAATAGATCAATTGGTAAATCCAACCTTTGGTTGTTGATTGAAATTGATTGATCCTTGAACATTGGTTTTTGGTACTGTTCAAGTTATTTCTCTTATATTCAATCAGGCTCGCAAATTCCTATTTGTTTGATTGCAGATTGAATTGAGAAATTGAGATACAAACTCTTTGGTATACTTTTCTTAAGATTGAGTCTGACTGTCTAGTTGACTCTCTTGAAAGTATATTGGAGTTAGTCCATACAGATTGCTAAGAGAAATATTGGGTATGGTTGTTAGATCCCCGCTTTTTCAATTGGTATCAGAGCAGGAAAACACGTTTAAGACCTCATAAGTCTGTGTTTGTAGCGATCTGACTCTATGGACAGAAATGCTATCTTAGTAAACGTACCACCAGTCTTTGATGGCTCAAAATACTTGTGGTGGAAAATTGCTATGCGTGCTTTTCTTCAAGCACAAGATTTTCAATCATGGGTATATGTTGTTAATGGTTACAATCCTCCAATGGTTACAGTAGACGGTGTCTCTATTGCAAAGGATATTGGTAGATATGAACCTAATGATATTATCGCTGCAAACCAAACTCTAACGGTTTAAATGCTATCTTACATGCCATTACCCCTGATCTTCAGCACCATGTGACTACGTACACTCGGTCTAAAGATGCATGGGATATCTTGGAAACTATATTCGAAGGGAATACCTCTGAAAATGATTGATAATCTGGAATGTCAACTGAAAAACTTAAGACAAGAAAATGCGTGTTCTCGCAAGTGTGATTTTAAATAGAAAGATCGGTATTCTTCGATAGATTCTTGTAAATCAAATCAGCATATTACTCCTGTGTTTTTGTCATGCTCTAGTAATGAGAAAGACTTGATCAAATTCACAACAGCTTGCACAAAGGTTAAACCAAGAACAACTTGCACAAAGGTTCTTAAAAAAATCTTCCCTTGAGAAGAAAACAAAACCTCATAAGAAACCTTTTTCTAAAGAGATTTTCAGAACCATTCATAGTATGTAAAAATCGATAAACTATCTGTTCAGGAAAATAAAGGGAAGGAAAATTGTCATCTTTAAATTATCAGGAGAATCAGAAACACGATTTAACAAAGTCATCCTCCTCTCCGGAAGAATTTACGGCCCCTCTTTGGAAGGGAGAAATTACATATTGTAATTTTTCTAAAAAGATTGTTCTTGTTCTTTCCCTGGAAATAAGAACCATAATCTCCAAGAGGGGTGTGAAAAAATTTCTGTTGATTAGTTCGTATATCTCCCTATTTTGCTCTATTTTGGTTTGATCTAAGTACCGTATCTGAACTCATAAACGGATTTCCTAACAAAACTCTTTATTTTAGGGTTTTTCAAAGGTTGGTTGGGGGAGTTATCTCATATTTTCATCCTTTTTATAGTGGAAGTTTTTCTTTAAGCAAGCATTTCATTTACCTTTTCATAATGTCTTCTTCAAGCCTTTCTAGTAAAGAAGATGATGTATGGACGGTTCTCTTTCCCTCTAAGAAAGTTGGTTTTGTTTCCTCTGATAGTGAAATGTGTCAAGAGAGACGTGATTCCTCATCTAATGTGAATCCAAATGTCTCTCACCTTGAGAAGCTATCCCCTACCATGAATATCGTACTAGAACAGGTTCCTTCCTTGAAGAGTGAACTTGAATCTTCAATTAAAAGACTTGAAGATAAGATGGATAATCTTGAATCTAGGATTGATCTTATTGAAGATGAACTTGATGATTAAAGGGAGTTTGAGAAGGGTCTTCAAAGTAAGTGAAATGTTATTTGCTTTTAATAAAGATGTCTAGGAAACTTCTTATGAGAATTTATACTTGTGTTTTAAGAAGGATAACTAGGGTTTGGAATAGCCATTATTGTGAGTACACATAGCAATTTCCAACGATTTTCATCTTGCAATGTTTTTAGATTTATTTATTTAAATTCTAAAGTTTATTTGGAAGATGATTTTGCAGTATTAATCTTTATGGTTTTATATATTGCAACTTGTTATGGGATATGTGTGTTTGCGTCCGTGAACAATGATTGTCCCATACGAGGTCAAAAGTTAAGTCTTTCATATGTCATTATGCAAATATTGATAAAAGATTGAATGAACTGAAAAAGCGGGGGTACAACAACCACACCCAATATTTCGCTTAGCAATCTGTATGGACAAACTCCAATATACTTTCTAGAGAATCAACTAGACAGTCAGACTTAATCTAAATAAAAAGTATATCAAAGAGTTTATATCTCATTCTCTCGATTTGATATATACTCAAGCAAATATAAATCTGCGAGTCTTTATCAAATACTAGAGAGATAACTTGGATGGTACCAAAGACCAATATCCAAGTGTCAATCAATTTAAATCAACAACCAAAAGGTCGGATATTCTAATTGATTGAACAACGCACAACCTGTGATATTTCAATTATATAAACAAATATAATGCGGAATAGAAATAACACAGAAACCAGAATTTTGTTAACGAGGAAACCGCAAATGCAGAAAAACCCCGGGACCTAGTCCAGATTGAACACACACTGTATTAAGCCGCTATAGACACTAGCCTACTCCAAATTAACTTCGGTATGGACTGTAGTTGAACCCCAATCAATCTCACACTGATCCAAGGTACATTTATGCTCCTACGCCTATGATCCCAGCAGGATGCTACGTACTTGATTCCCTTAGTTGATCTCACCCACAACTAAGAGTTGCTACGACCCAAAGTCGAAGACTTTAATAAAAAAGTTTGTATCACACAGAAAAGTCTACGGTAATAGATAAATCCGTCTCCCATGAATATACCTACGAGTTTTATTCCGTCTTTTGATAAATCAAAGTGAACATGAACCAATAAATAAACCGGTCTTATATTCCCGAAGAACATCCTAGTATTATTGATCACCTCACAATAATCTTAATCGACGCAGCGAAAAAAGATATTGCGGAATCACAAACGATGAGACGAAGTGTTTGTGATTACTTTTCTATCTTGCCTATCGAAGATATAAAATCTCAAGCCAATGCCAATTATTTCAATTTTACTCGTACGATAGAAATAGCAAGATCATATCACACAACTACAAGAAAAGTAGTATCGGTCTGGCTTCACAATGAAGTCTTTAAGTCGTTAACCTGGTTTTAGAAGAAGAAACCAAAGTTTAAAGGAGAATCGGCTCTAGATATGTAACTAGTATCACACTAAAGGTGTGGGGATTAGGTTTCCCAGTTGCTAGAGTTCTCCCTTATATAGTTTTCAAATCAGGGTTAGCAATCAATGTTAGCTTGGTAACAAAGCATTCAATATTCACCTGATTAGATTCAAGCTAATATTTCTCAACCGTTGGATCGAAAACTTAGCTTCTTACACACAAATGAAATGTCCAATTTTGGGTTTACGAACTGTTCCCAAACATTAACATTTCTTGGTTCAACAATAATTAACCAAATGGTTAGCCATATGATTACTTTCATATCAACCATATTCTTCTTTACCATAACTAGTTCAAATGACTCAAATGAAATAGTTAGAGAGTTGTTCAATTTCTTAGATCTTATGTAACTACACAAGACACAATCGAAGCAAAAATGGTTTGATTAAATCGAATCGGTTCATGAACTTTATAGCCACGGTTTGCAAAAGCATTCCTTAGTTTAAATAGACATGAGTTCAAGAACAACCGGTTTTAGATATAACCTGCTCAAGTTCGCGGACTGGTTTCGCGGACTTAAGCTCATGGAAGGAGTTCACAAACTCCAGCAGAAATTCTCGGGTCGAGAACTTCCGCCAGTTCGCGAGCTTGGATCACACCACTTTCATTTCTCTTGATCAACAAAGTTCACAAATTTTGGTTCAAGGAATAATGACTTATACATATATGTATTTCCACAACAATGATTATGTCTTACCAGTGGTTATGTAATCTAAACTCTCATTTCAATCATTGAAACATTCTCAGGGGACGGATATAGCAGTTATTCACAAACTATTTTTCGTCAGAGCAATTTTCAAAGTGATTGACACATAACATGACTTTCGACACTAGGTAAAGATGAATTCGGCTAAAGCGAAAGCTTACCAATATGTATTTCGAGAAATAGATAGGCGAGATAAACTCGGCTCGAAATAGAAACTGTTCATAATGAAAGTCTATATATCAAAACGACTTTTGTCTCAAGAGTAGGAGATAGAATAGATAGACTTTTGAGTGACAGATAAGTTCAAGTCTCGACATACCTTTTAGTCGATGAAGATCCACCAGTTCCTTGAGTAGTCCTTTGTCTTGTATAATGATTGCCATGGAGTTCTTGAGATCAATTACACTTTCTATCCTAGTCCGATACCTTTAGCTATGTAGGCTAGAAATCAAGACTTATAGTTTTGATAACTAACATTGACAAACATGCTTGAGATAGCAACGCATGCGAGTTCGACCGAGCAATGCTCTAAAAATCTCCCCCTTTGTCAATTTTAGTGGAAAAATTATTAATACATATGGAATACAAAAAATAAATAAATTAACTTTTGTAGCTCCTATTCCACATGCCTAATCTTAAACATTACTCGAAATCTTCGTCACTTCCAAGTACTTCAATGATCCCAAAGGTTGTAAGTTTAGCATCATCGTTGTTGAAAATCCGTAGCTATAACAATAAGAAAACAATAGTTCTCAATCATTGTTATACAGTGTCATAGTATCATTACACAACGTCAAAGTTCAATTGTATCACAATTTCAACAACAATACTATGGTGATATGTATCACTCCCCCTTAGTCAATACTCCATCTCACATGGAAACCACTCCCCCTTACATAATGATCCGAAAACCATATGTATTTGTAGTATGAACTACATATTAATTCTCCCTCTTTTTGTCAATAAAATTGGCAAAGGTACAAGAACGGGATCCTAATGAAATTTCCGAAAGAGACATTTCTTGACCAAAAGAAAGCAAAAATATCAACTTTTTCTTTAGATGCAATCATAAAGCCGAAGCTAAATGCATTCATCAAGGAGTTTATAAAGATACAAGATAACCCCTATAATATTCCACAGCCGCACTCCCCACAAAGATATGACAATTAAGCACAAGTTCAAATGAACTCTCCCCCATTAAATGTCATTCCCGAAAGAATAACAAGAGCGACCTTAATTTCGAAAGAAAAGAAGGATTTCTTTGGACATAACAAATCACACACAAGTATGAATTTGAATCCAAAAAGTTCAATTAAATTAACCACAAGAGAACCCATGATTAATTTAATCGACAAATGCTCAAACATAAGTGAACTTATGGAGACTTAAAAGATACAATTAGATTAATCACAAGAGAACCCATAATTAATCTAATTGAAATACACAACCAAACTAATCACACAAGTAATCAATTTAATTGGTCGTGCTCGACATAAGAAAACTTACGGAGCAACAACTAAATAACCAAACAAGATGATTAATTTAGTTGAACATGCTCGACATAAAGTACCTTACGGAACAACAACATAGCTAATCATGAAAATAATCAACTTGGTCGTTCAATGCTCAACATAAGACACTTTACGGAGTCTCACAGTAATACATAAAATATGGATCACGGAAGATCAATGCTGCGGAATACACAAGGATTCATTCTATTTTCCATCACTATTTGCATAACAACATTCAATAAACATAATCCTTGCAAACAAAAGATTTTAACCTATCTTCCATCAATAATTGACATAATAGGCTTAACTTTTGTATTTGTCAAAAGTCCATTCATTCTTTTATCAATACATGAATATCGACATTCGAAAGACTTTACTTTTGACAAGATATGGGACGGCCAAGTTCACGGACGTAAACACACACATCCCATAACAATATTGCAATATATAAAATCATAAAGATTAATACTGCAAAAATCATCTTCCAAACAAATTTAGAGTTTAAATCAATAAATCTAAAAACATGAAGATGAAAATGTTGGACATAGCTATGTGTAATCACAATAATGGCTATTCCAAACTCTAATAATCCTTCTCAAAAATAAGAATAAATTCTCATAAGAAGTTTCCTAGGCAACAAGACAAACTCGTAATGCACATACAAGATGATTTGTCCTTATAGGGTAGAATCAATCTTTTTCGCATGGATTTACACCAATAATAGCTACCAAAGGCGTATAAAAATATTTTCTTAACAAAGAAGAATATACAAAGTCAATAACGACTATGCACCATAGTTCACAAAGGATGATTGTGAACATTCAAGAATTCCATAGCACTGCGTACTACTTTCCATTCTTGAACTTCCTTCTTTGTGATTCACCAAAAACATTCTTGTAAAAGCTTCAAATTATCTTATAACGGTAGTACTCCAAGAATCCAAGTGCCCAAGTTCAAGAGAAGTGGAACAAGTGCAATGAAACGGAGCAAAATACTCAAAAACAAGAGACGGGACAAATACCAATCTTAACTCATCCAAATTCAAGGTTTATCATCTCCATTTTGAAGAGAATCCAAAGAGGAATAAAGTTCAAAAAGAATGGGGTCAATCCGAGTTCGGACGAAGAAGTTACGGCCAAAACAAGTTTACCGAATATCGACGTCAAATATGCATACGGGTTTGCAAACGAATTTTCGTATCCTGGAGCAGTATGCAGACGGGGTTTGCGAACTTAAACCCCTATATTTTGGTTTCAAATGATGTTATGCATACTTGGTATGTGTACCATGAAGTCCAAACATCCCGAACTAATGTTTTCAAACCTAAACATTTAAGAACCTTAAACACATATCAAGTTAGGTAGAAATGAACAATAAGCAAGGTACATAGATCATTATAAGTACTCAAACAAGTAATAAAAACATAAAACTTGCTCAAGTTTATAGACATACCTTTTTAGAAAAGTCCAATTGAATTCTACAGTCTTACCAAATATAATCTGTGCGCCCCAGTTGTTGTGCTTCCCTCACCGTATACATAGTAGGGCATTTCTTGGTGAGGATGCACTTTCAACACAAACAAGTTGTGTTGAGGTGAACAGTGTCTTTCTCGCCATGGCACAAAGAAAGAGTTTCTTTCCAACAACTCTTAAATCTTGTAGTGTTGAGAAACACTCAAGGAACTGTTTTTATAAGTCTATCAAAGAACTTCAAGAGAACCCAAAAAGATTTGTGTTTTTGATTTCTTGTTTTCCAACTTATAAAAAACAATTTCTGCAGATAGTTTTTAGTACAACGAAGGAAAACTCTTTTAATAAAAAGAGACGTCTTAGATTCTTCATAAAAGAAGACAATACCACTATCTTGATAGGAAGTATCAGGAATTGAGCAACGAAACAATTCATGCTTTGAGGTGATACACTCAGATAACTGAGATTTAAACTCCTATTGTAATTCGTTTAGTTTATCACAACTAATTGGATTACGCATAGGAGGAGCATTGCTCTCACTGATTAGTAAATCAATATCAACATGAATATTATTCATCATAACTTGATTTAGCCTGTCAAGAGATTCTTGCTCTTTCTGGAGGTATAACTCAACATCAAGAGATAAGCTCTCAAGCTTCCTTTCAAGACCTGAAAACACATCAAGGGATTTTAAACCTGGTGGAGGTTTAAATAGAATTTCTTCTACAGATTTTATTAAATCAGTCATGGAAGATAATTCTGAAATCCCTGGATTTGGTGGTGCGTTTATTGAGATAGCACTACTGTCCATAGAGTCAAATCTCTACAAACACAGACTTGTAAGATCTTGAACGTGTTTTCCTGCTCTGATACTAATTGAAAAGGCGGGGGTACAACAACCACACCCAATATTTCGCATTAGCAATCTATATGGAAAAACTCCAATATACTTTCTAGAGAATCAACTAGACAGTCAGACTCAATCTAGATAAAAAGTATATCAAAGAGTTTATATGTCAATCTCTCGATTTGATATATACACAAGCAAATATAAATCTGCGAGTCTTTATCAAATACTAGAGAGATAACTTGGATGGTACCAAAGACCAATATCCAAGTGTCAATCAATTTAAGTCAACAACCAAAAGGTCGGATATTCTAATTGATTGAACAACGCACAACCTGTGATATTTCAATTATATAAACAAATATAATGCGGAATAGAAATAACACAGACACCAGAATTTTGTTAACGAGGAAACCGCAAATGCAGAAAAACCCCGGGACCTAGTCCAGATTGAACACACACTGTATTAAGCCGCTACAAACACTAGCCTACTCTAAATTAACTTCGGTCTGGACTGTAGTTGAACCACAATCAATCTCACACTTATCCAAGGTACAATTATGCTCCTACGCCTCTGATCCCAGCAGCATGCTACGTACTTGATTCCCTTAGCTGATCTCACCCACAACTAAGAGTTGCTACGACCCAAAGTCGAAGACTTTAATAAACAAATTTGTATCACACAGAAAAGTCTATGGTAATAGATAAATCCGTATCCCACGAATATACCTACGAGTTTTGTTCTGTCTTTTGATAAATCAAGGTGAACAGGAACCAATCAATAAACTGGTTTTATATTCCCGAAGAACAACCTAGTATTATTGATCACCTCACAATAATCTTAATCGACACAACGATAAAAGATATTGTGGAATCACAAACGATGAGACGAAGTGTTTGTGATTACTTTTCTATCTTGCCTATCAGAGATATAAAATCTCAAGCCAATGCCAATTATTTCAATTTTACTCGTACGATAGAAATAGAAAGATCAGATCACACAACTACAAGAAAAGTAGTATCGGTCTGGCTTCACAATCCCAATGAAGTCTTTAAGTCGTTAACATGGTTTTAGAAGAAGAAACCAAAAGTTAAAGGAGAATCGACTCTAGCTATGCAACTAGTATCACACGTAAAGTGTGGGGATTAGGTTTCCCCGTAGCTAGGGTTCTCCCGTATATAGTTTTCAAATCAGGGTTTGCAATCACTGTTAGCTTGGTAACAAAGCATTCAATATTCACCGATAAATTAAAACCTGATTAGATTCAAGCTAGTTAGAGAGTTGTTCAATTGCTTAGATCTTATGTAACTACACAAGACACAATCGAAGCAAAAACGGTTTGATTAACTCGAATCGGTTCATGAACTTTATAGCCACGGTTTGCAAAAGCATTCCTTAGTTTAAATAAACATAAGTTCAAGAACAACCGGTTTTAGAAATAACCTGCTCAAGTTCGCGGACTGGGTTCGCGGACTTAAGCTCATGGAAGGAGTTCACAAACTCCAGCAGAAATTCTCGGGTCGAGAACTTCCGCCAGTTCGCGGACTTGGCTCACGCCACTTCCATTTCTCTTGATCAACAAAGTTCGCAAACTTTGGTTCAAGGAATAATGACTTATACATATATGTGTTTCCACAACAATGATTATGTCTTACCAATGGTTATGTAATCTAAACTCTCATTTAGATCATTGAAACATTCTCAAAGGACGGATATAGACGTTATTCAAAAACCATTTTTCGTCAGAGCAATTTTCAAAATGATTGAAACATAACATGACTTTCGTCACTAGGTAAAGATGAATTCGGCTAAAGCGAAAGCTTACCAACACATTTTTCGAGAAATAGATAGGCGAGATAAACTCGGTTCGAAATATTAAATGTGCATAATGAAAGTCTATATATCAAAACGACTTTTGTCTCAAGAGTAGGATATATAATAGATAGACTTTTGAGTGACAGATAAGTTCAAGTCTCCACATACCTTTTAGTCGATGAAGATCCACCAGTTCTTTGAGTAGTCCTTCGTCTTGTATGATGATTGCCATGGAGTCCTTGATCTCAACTACACTTTCTATCCTAGTCCGAGACCTTTAGCTATGTAGGCTAGAAATCAAGACTTATAGTTCTGATCACTAACATTGACAAACATGCTGGAGATAGCAACGCATGCGAGTTCGACCGAGCAATGCTCTAACATGAACTTGTGACAAACAAAAGTTAAGCCTATTATGTCATTATGCAAATATTGATGAAAGATAAGATGATCTTTTGTTTGCAAAGATTAAGTCTATTATATGTATTTATGAAAATATTAATGAAAAATAGAATGAATCTTTGAATATTCCGCAATATTAGTTTTTCATGATCCACATCTTTGTGTAAATATTGTGCGGCTCCGTAAGTTCTCTTATGTGAGCATTTCCGATTAAATTAATCATGGATTCTCTTGTGGTTAATTTAATTGAGTACTTTGGATAAAAATTCATGTTTTATGTGATTTGTTAATGTACGTCCAAAGAAATCCTTCTTTTCTTTAAAAGTAAGGTCGCTCTTGTTGTTCTTTCGGGAATCACATTTTATGGGAGATAGTTCTTAATTGAACCTGTGCTTAATTGTCAAGTCTTTGTGGGGAGTGCGGCTGTGGAATATTACAGGGGTTATCTTGTATCTTTATAAACTTCTTGATGAATGTATTTAGTTTCGGCTACATGATTGCATCTAAACAAAGTTGATATGTGTTTCTCTTTTGGTCATGAAGTATCTCTATGGAAATTTCATTAGGATCCGACTAGTTTTCGTACCTTTGCCAATTCATATTGACAAAAGGGGGAGAATTAATGTGTAGTTCACACTACAAATACATACAGTTTACGGATCATTATGTAAGGGGGAGTGGTTTTCATGTGAGATGAAGTATTGACTAAGGGGGAATGATACATATCACCATAGTATTGTTGTCAAAGTTGTGATACAATTGAACTTTGATGTTGTGTAATAATACTACGATACTGTATAACAATGATTGAGAGCAACTATTTTTTCATTGTTATAGCTACGAATCTTCAACAATGATGATGCGGAATTGAATACATTTGGAATCATTGGAGTACTTGGAAGTGACGAAGATTTCGAGTAATGTTGAAGAACCAAGGAGATCATGCATGTGGAAGAGAAGCTGCAAAGTTTATTTATTTTGTAATCCATATGTATTGATAGTTTTGTCACTAAAATTGACAAAGGGGGAGATTGTTAGAGCACTGCTCGGTCGAACTCGCAAGCGTTGCTATCTCAAGCTTGTTTGTCAAGTTTAGTTTCCAAAACTATAAGTCTTGATTTCTAGTCTACTTATAGCTAAGTCTCGGATTAGGATAGTAAGCGTAGTTGAGCTTTAGACTTCACGGCGTTCATCGAATGAAGACGAAGAACTACTCAAGGGAACTTATGGAACTTCATCAACAAAAGGTATGTGGAGACTTGAACGCATCTATCACTCAAAAGTCTATCTACTCTGTTAGAGCATTGCTCGGTCGAACTCGCATGCGTTGCTATCTCAAGCATGTTTGTCAATGTTAGTGATCAAAACTATAAGTCTTGATTTCTAGCCTATTTATAGATGTCTCCGACTAGGACATAGTTTGTGTGGTTGAGCTTAGATTTCACGGCGCTTATCACTTGAAGATGAAGAACTACTAAGGAGAGCTTGTGGAAATTCATCGACAAAAGGTATGTGGAGACTTAAACTCATCTATCACTTGGAAAGTCTATTTCTACTCTATCTCCTATATTGAGACATAATTCGTGTTACGATATAGTTTTCTCTATAGACATTTGAGATTTCGAGCTGAGTATATCTCGCTTACATATTTCTCGAAATATGTGTTGGTAAGCTTTCGCTTCGACCAAGTTCATCTTATATCATGAGAAAATCGCCGAGTAACATCTTACATGGTTTGTGTGATATAATCATTTGGTGCAAGACTAGGAATGTTTTGATAATTTAAAAGGCGAGGGTACCCAAATATACCTCAAGCTAAAACTTTTCCTACCTATAAGTTCTTTATCCGAAAGTGATGGTCTATGGACTGAGTCGAGACAATGCAACTAATCGGTTCACTTTTCGTGTGATCGTCTATGGATACGAGATCAAGACAATGCAATAACGAAGTATGTTTACTTGATAAAAAGGTTCGGACTTAACCAAACACAATAGGATTACTTATCAAGTAATAGGAATTAACGTTTGTGTAATTTACTTTAATTATAATAAGACAATTATAATGCAGAAATATAAAGTAAATGACACAACAAGATTTTGTTAAAGAGGAAACCGCAAATGCAGAAAAACCCTGGGACCTTGTCCAGAATAGAATACTCTCAGGATTAAGCCGCTACACAAAATTAAACCAACTTCGTATAATTGAGACCAAGCAACTAAACCTGTAGTTCACCTAGTTCCGTATATATTCCCACGCCTCCAACTTATGAATAATTCACGTACTTGGAACAATTCCTTTGGTTCGTATTCCAAACAGTAAAGGAACAACAAATCTGTTTGGTATCAACTCTATTCAACCAAGTGATGTGAGTCGGACAAAGGCTCTTCTGTTTATCTTAACATAAACTCCTTCGCCAGGTTCTTAGATCTATCTTATGTTCAACTACCAAAGGTAATTGTTAAGATTTTGCAATCAATATTTTTAATCACAAATAATTGTATTGATACCGATCTACACAACCAATCAATCCAATCTACCACAAGGATAAACCGATTATAGTTGGATCCTCTTATACCGAAATAAGTATTGTGCACACCAAAGATTATGAACCCCAAATCAGAAATCTTCAATATCTTCTTTGTCTTCAAATCTTCTTAGATCTTCAATAAACACCTGCACACAACAACTTGAATCTTTTGTTATCAATCACGCACAGAACGGAGTCTGTTAACAACGGATTATCACAAGATTGTCTTTAGCACTAACAACAGTTTAAAGATCCCCGTCGAAACTTCGATCTAGTTTGAGTGTTTCTTATATCAGAAGAGAAGACTCTCAAGCATACACAAACTAGGTGCAATCAAAGTTCAACCACCGTTAGTCAATCAAATCAATCGAAAACACAAGATAAACCGCAATTAAAGAGTTTCCCACCAACGGTACTTGTAGAGCTTCTCAATCCAAAATAAGACTTTAAACTGAGCGGTCATAAGAGATTTCGCCTAATTAGGTTACTCTCCTCTCCGAATAGGCGGCTACACCAGTAACAACATAACCGAGAAAGTTTGCTGTCACGAAGGATTAGTTTGCTAGAAATGCAAACTTCAAGTATTTATAGACAAGGAAGTTTGGACACCAAGGAAATTCCGAAACCGAAAATATTCTCAAGATATTCATTAAAGCACAAATTTGGTTTCCATAATTCCTGGAAATGTTCTGTCCAAAATAATGACCGAAAATCTCTTTGGAAATCTCAACTAGTAAATGCACATTAATAATTCTCATTTTCCTAAAATAAAATTAACAACCTTAATTAAAAGATTTTTAACTTATTTATATTTCGATCCTGGGATTTTGTTCCTGTAGCTATTAAGGAATAACTTGAACAATAAAAGATAAACATTATTGTACGTGTTCAAAGTATGTCGACATCCTTACTTTGTAAGTTCTCTTTCATACTTACAACCTTGAAACCGATTTGCTACACTTCCAAACAAGTTTAGAATTGGTTCATCCGACTTTCAAGAACCATGTGATTGATCAAGAACACTCAATCACAAATCATGGGTTTAACGGTTCTACCAAAACAAGTTTCGGTTCTACCTCCATGTGAGTAATGTGCATAGTCACACTATCTTTCCAAAATTCAGTTGACTAGGTACTAGGATCGGTTCCCCACATATATATGGTATCTAACTTATATGTGTTGCACATGTCCATAGGACCGGTTCCCCTTTGCCTAAAAACGTGTTGCACATGTCCATAAGATCGGTTCCCCTGTCTGCTACAAACTTGATGCACCTCATACAAGGATCGATTCCCCTTTGTGATGTGTTGCACCTCTTCATAGGATCGGTTCCCCTTTACCCAGATTCGGTTCAACAAATCACAAACTCGATCATACCATCTCAGGTGATTACTTAAGATTGTCATACCAATACATAAGTCAGGCCTTTGTGAATAGTTTTACCAAGAACATAAACAAGTCGTGAGCGGTTACTAAATCACACATATTGGATATTCACAAGATATGCAATGAATAACAATCCCAATAACGCCTGGTGATTTCCTTTTCGATTCGTAAACAAGTTTATGAACTTACTTCCTTAAAACACATGTAAAAATATTGTTTCCTAGGATGAAATCCTCACCTCATACCCATACATAATCACAATAACATTTAAACGATTATGTTGATATCTTATCTACAAAGTTTAATAGTTAAGCAATAAACTTCATATTGTATTCCTTAATACTATGTCTATCTAGAGTGTTCATGCTTCTCAGTTTCATTTTCAATATGGACGACTTGAAAGATACGTTAGGGAATGAAACAGTTCAAGTCAAATATCACTAACCTCAAGTGGAAGGATGATGTTTTCGTTGTAGCTTATTACTTCTTCACTTCTTCAAGTCTTCGCAATACTTGTAATGTCTCATATCCTAATACTTTCAAGATAACCTATACGAAGTTGACTCTAGTACATGATCAAGCGAATCTTAAAATGATTTTGATTCACTAAAATATGACAACCAAACTTGACATACCAACGCTTGGTGGGTTCAACCGAGCTATACTCTAAAAATAATGATTATTTCAATATCTTGAAAGTTGCTTTGATGCTAATAGTGTGTGAAAACGGCTATAGTCATTATAGAAGAATGTTTCAATGATTGAAATAAAGAGTTTAGAATCATGTAACCATGTTTGGATATAAGCATATATAGTGTGTTCGCACATTAGTGTATAAGTCCAAAACCGGGAGCCTAAAGTATGCATACTTGTGTGTATACAAAAAGGTTGAAGGAGACTGGGTAAGTATGCGTACCCGTACGCATACTGGCGGAAGCTCACGTCCGTGAATTTCTGTTGAGTTTGAAAACCAAAACCAAACTCATCCGGTTACCTAAAGCACGTGTACCCGTACGCATACTGGCGGAAAGTTCACGTTTGTGAATTTCTGCTGAGTTTCAAAACTAAAACAAACTCAAATCCGGTTGCTTAAGTACGCATACCCATACGCACACTTAAGTAGTTACTTTCTAAAATCGGTTGTACATGAACTTAAAAAATTTATCAATAAGGAATGCAATCTTTACAAACCGTGGCTATAATATTCATGTATCGATTCGAGTGAATCGAACCGATTTTGCTTCAATTGTGTTCTTGTATAAATCCATGAGAATATAACAATTGAACAACTCTTTAACTAGTTTCATTTGAGTCATTTGAACTAGTTATGATTAAGATGAATAAGGTTTATATGAGAGTAATCATATGGATAACCTCGGTTAACTATTTGTGAACCAACATGGTGTACACGTTTGGGTACGGTTACACAAACCTAAATGAGGGTACATTTCATTTGTGTGCAACAAGCTAAGTTCGATCTAACGGTTGAAAGATATTAGCTTGGTTGGTTTTTCATCTAACGGTAATTATTAATGCTTTGTTACCAAAGTAACTTGGATTGCAAACCCTGATTTGAAAACTATATAAAGGAGAACTCTAGCAACTGGGAAACCTAATCCACACACCTCCTGTGTGTTACTAGTTTCATAACTAGAGTCAATTCTCCTTTAACCTTAGGTTTCTTCTCGAGACCCTGTAGGTTAACGACTTGAAGACTTCATTGGGATTGGGAAGCCAGACTCAACTATTCTCTTTGTAGTTGCGTGATTTGATCTTGTTGTTTCTATCGTGATTGAGTGCAATTGTAAAATCATCTTGAGATTTATATCTCCAATAGGCAAGATAGAAAAGTAATCACAAACAGCTTCATCCCATCGTTTGTGATTCCACAATAACTTGTTTCGCTAGTCGATTAAGTTTATTGTGAGGTGATTGATAATACTAGGCTGTTCTTTGGGAATATAAGTCCGGTTTATCAATTGGTTCCTGTTCACCTTGATTTATCAAAAGACGGAACAAAAACTCTTGGGTATTTTTGTGGGAGACATCTTTATTCAATCCTATAGACTTTTCTGTGTGAGACAGATTTGTTTATCAAGTCTTTGACTTTGGGTCGTAGCAACTCCTAGTTGTGGGTGAGATCATCTAAGGTAATCAAGTGTGTAGTATCCTGCTGGGATCAGAGACGTAAGGAGCGCAACTGTACCTTGAATCAGTGTGAGATTGATTAGGGTTCAACTTTGTCAATTTTAGTGACAAAACTCTTACATCATATGGATAAACAAATTACAAGAATTCATTACACGTACGCTTGATTCCAAGTTTCAACATCACAATAACCTGTATACATTCAATCCATAAATGTCGTGTGTTGACATTATAATAACAAAGCTAATACTCCCCCTAAAGGTAAGATAGGTAGATTTTCAATCCAGACGTTTTTGTTATTCCCTTAGTAGTTAAGAACTACAAGTATCAATAATGATTATTTCAATATCTTGAAAGTTGCTTGATGCTAATAGTGTGTGAAAACGGCTATAGTCATTATAGAAGAATGTTTCAATGATTGAAATAAAGAGTTTAGAATCATGTAACCATGTTTGCATATAAGCATATATAGTGTGTTCGCATATTAGTGTATAAGTCCAAAACCGGGAGCCTAATGTATGCATACTTGTGTGTATACAAAAAGGTTGTAGGAGACTGGGTAAGTATGCGTACCCGTGCGCATACTGGCGGAAGCTCACGTCCGTGAATTTCTGCTGAGTTTGAAAACCAAAACCAAACTCATCCGGTTACCTAAAGTACGTGTACCCGTACGCATACTGGCGGAAAGTTCACGTTTGTGAATTTCTGCTGAGTTTCAAAACTAAAACAAACTCAAATCCGGTTGCTTAAGTACGCATACCCATACACACACTTAAGTAGTTACTTTCTAAAGTCGGTTGTACATGAACTTAAAAAATTTATCAATAAGCAATGCAATCTTTACAAACCGTGGCTATAATGTTCATGTATCGATTCGAGTGAATCAAACCGATTTTGCTTCAATTGTGTTCTTGTATAAATCCATGAGAATATAACAATTGAACAACTCTTTAACTAGTTTCATTTGAGTCATTTGAACTAGTTATGATTAAGATGAATAAGGTTGATATGAGAGTAATCATATGGCTAACCTCGGTTAACTATTTGTGAACCAACATGGTGTACACTTTTGGGTACGGTTACACAAACCTAAACGAGGGTACATTTCATTTGTGTGTAACAAGCTAAGTTCGATCTAACGGTTGAAAGATATTAGCTTGGTTGGTTTTTCATCTAACGGTAATTATTAATGCTTTGTTACCAAAGTAACTTGGATTGCAAACCCTGATTTGAAAACTATATAAAGGAGAACTCTAGCAACTGGGAAACCTAATCCACACACCTCCTGTGTGTTACTAGTTTCATAACTAGAGTCAATTCTCCTTTAACCTTAGGTTTCTTCTCGAGACCCTGTAGGTTAACGACTTGAAGACTTCATAGGGACTGTGAAGCCAGACTCAACTATTCTCTTTGTAGTTAAGTGATTTGATCTTGTTGTTTCTATCGTGATTGAGTGCAATTGTAAAATCGCCTTGAGATTTATATCTCCAATAGGCAAGATAGAAAAGTAATCACAAACAGCTTCGTCTCATCGTTTGTGATTCTACAATAACTTGTTTCGCTAGTCGATTAAGTTTATTGTGAGGTGATTGATAATACTAGGCTACTCTTTGGGAATATAAGTCCGGTTTATCAATTGGTTCCTGTTCACCTTGATTTATCAAAAGACGGAACAAAAACTCTTGGGTATTTTTGTGGGAGACATCTTTATTCAATCCTATAGACTTTTCTGTGTGAGACAGATTTGTTTATCAAGTCTTCGACTTTGGGTCGTAGCAACTCCTAGTTGTGGGTGAGATCAGCTAAGGAAATCAAGTGCGTAATATCCTGCTGGGATCAGAGACGTAAGGAGCGCAACTGTACCTTGAATCAGTGTGAGATTGATTAGGGTTCAACTTTGTCAATTTTAGTGACAAAACTCTTACATCATATGGATAAACAAATTACAAGAATTCATTACACATACGCTTGATTCCAAGTTTCAACATCACAATAACCTGTATACATTCAATCCATAAATGTCGTGTGTTGACATTATAATAACAAAGCTAATACTCCCCCTAAAGGTAAGATAGGTAGATTTTCAATCCGGACGTTTTTGTTATTCCCTTAGTAGTTAAGAACTACAAGTATCAATATGATATGTTACCCCCCCCCCCGTAATCTATGCTTTACTCTTTCGTTAGATATAACGTTTAAGCACCATTGTCCTTTCCTTAATGACACCAAATCACTTGTTTACTCCATATATTTTTCCCTTTTTGTCACAAAATAACAAAGATACGAGCAAATAAAGACAAACCGAAAGGATCTTACAAATCTTTTAAAAAAATGCATAACCTATAAGAGTTAAGCACGAGGGTTCCACACACCATTTTAGATAACCAATATCAAAACCGAAACTACAAAGTAATTTTGTTTTGATATCTTACCAAGGAAACAATTTCCCGAAGAAATTTTCCCTAATAGTTTAGCAAATCAAAAATTGACTAAGCACCTTAGTTCTTTTGCTAAACCGATTGTACAGATACAATCGCTTGTTCGATAAGTCCAAAATAAAGATCAGAATTAACTCTATTTTTCTTATCAGGTTCTAATTATTCAAATAATAACTTAGACCTTTCTATTTTAAACAAGACAAGTACTAGGTTAGTTAACTAGCATTTCTTGTTAAGGCATTCGATTAAACTTGAATAACCGAAACCTCCACTTTGATAAGTCTAACTAAGATCAGAATTAACTTAGTTTCTCTTATCCGGAATCGAATTGGACTAAACAATTGATCCTGAAAACCCTTTTTATTAAGCCATAAACAATTCATACAAACCAAATAAATCAAGTTGCATAATTATTTATCTCAAACGAAAGCAATTGAAACAAACATAAACATTATAGTACCGCAATTGCACCGAAATTTCGTAATCCTAAACAATTGATACCAAACCATAAAGTAAGATAACAATAGTTTTTCTTAACCGGAAACAATTGAATCACACACATCCATTCACAAACAATGGAATAAACATTAATTGTACCGAAATTCTGTTAAGCAAAAGCAATAAATATAAGCAATAAAATCAGGCTTTTCTTAAACAGGAAAACGATTAACTAACTAATTCATTACCTCAAGCTCCGCATCCTCTTCACCCCAAAAAGATATATCTGTTAGAGCATTGCTCGGTCGAACTTGCATGCGTTGCTATCTCAAGCATGTTTGTCAATGTTAGTGATCAAAAGTATAAGTCTTGATTTCTAGTCTACTATATCTAAGGTCTCGGACTAGGATAGAAAGTGTAGTTGAGCTCAAGAACTCCATGGCAATCATCATACAAGACGAAGGACTACTCAAGGAACCAGTGGATCTTCATCGACTAAAAGGTATATGGAGACTTGAACTTATCTATCACTCAAAAGTCTATTTATCTCCTATCTTGAGAAAAAAGCGTTTTGCTATATAGACTTATATTATACACATTTGCTATTTCGAGCCGAGTTTATCTCGCCTATCTATTTCTCGAAATATGTGTTGGTATGCTTTCGCTTTAGCCAAGTTCATCTTTACCTAGTGACGAAAGTCATGACAAGTTTCAATCACTTTGAAAATTGCTTACTTTGAAGAAAAATAGTTTGTAAATAACAACTATAGAATATCAACGTCCTCTAAGAATGTTTCAATGATTGAAATGAGAGTTTAGATTATATAACCGTTGGAGAATATAAGCATTGTTGTGGAAACACATATATGTATAAGTCCTTATTCCTTGAACCGAAGTTTGAGAACTTTGTTGATCAAGAGAACCGGTATGTGGTGTGAGCCAAGTCCGCGAACTGGCGGAAGTTCTCGTCCCGAGAAATTCTGCTGGAGTTTGTGAACTCCGTCCGGGAACTCAAGTCCGCGAACCCAGTCCGCGAAATCGAGTAGGTTATATTTAAAAACGATGTTTGTGAACTTATTCTTATATAAACTAAGGAATGCAAATTGCAAACCGTGGCTATATAGTTCATGAACCGATTCGAGTGAATCAAATCGTTTTTGCTTCGATTGTGTCTTGTGAAGTTACATAATATTTCCTTACAATTGAACAACTCTCTAACTAGTTTATTTGAGTCACTTGAACTAGTTATGGTGAAGAATAATATGGTTGATATGAAAGTGATCATATGGCTAACCATTTGGTTGACTATTGTTGAACCAACAAATGTACCAGTTTGGGTACGGTTACACAAGCCTAGAAACGTGCATTTAATTTGTGTGTAACAAGCTAGTTTTCAATATAACGGTTGAAAGATATTATCTTGAATCTAATCAGTTTTTCATCTAATGATGAATATTGAATGCTTTGTTACCAAGCTAACATTGATTGCAAACCCTGATTTGAAAGACTATATAAGGGAGAACTCTAGCAACTGGGAAACCTAATCCCCACATCTTATGTGTGATACTAGTTGTGCTAAGCTAGAGTCGATTCTCCTTTAACCTTTGGTTTCTTCTTCTAAACCAGTTTAACGACTTAAAGACTTCGTTGGGATTGTGAAGCCAGACCGATACTACTTTCTCGTAGTTGTGTGATCTGGTCTTGCTGTTTCTATCGTACGAGTACAATTGTAATAATTGGCTTGATATTGATATCTCCTATAGGCAAGATATAAAAGTAATCACAAACACTTCGTCTCGTCGTTTGTGATTCTGCAATATCTTTTTTCGCTGCGTCGATTAAGATTATGTGAGGTGATTGATAATACTAGGTTGTTCTTCGGGAATATAAGTACGGTTTATCAATTGGTTCATGTTCACCTTGATTTATCAAAAGACGGAAAAAAACTCGTAGGTATATTCGTGGGAGACGGATTTATCTATTACCGTAGACTTTTATGTGTGATACAGACTTGTTTATTAAAGTCTTCGACTTTGGGTCGTAGCAACTCTTAGTTGTGGGTGATATCAGCTAAGGGAATCAAGTACATAGTATCCTGCTGGGATCAGAGACGTAGGAGCATAATTTTACCTTGGATCAGTGTGACATTGGCTTGGGTTCAACTACAGTCCCAGACCGAAGTTAATTTGGAGTAGGATAGTGTCTGTAGTGGCTTAATACAATGTGTGTTCAATATGGACTAGGTCCCGGAGTTTTTCTGCATTTGTGGTTTCCTCGTTAACAAAATTCTAGTGTCTGTGTTATTTATTTTCCGCATTATATTTTGTTATATAATTGGAATATCACAGGTTGTGCGTTGTTCAATCAATTAGAATATCTGACCTTTTGGTTGTTGATTTAAATTGATTGACACTTGGATATTGGTCTTTGGTACCATACAAGTTATCTCTCCATTATTTGATAAAGACTCGCAGATTTCTATTTGCTTGAGTATATATCAAATCGAGAGATTGAGATATAAACTCTTTGATATACTTTTTTATCTAGATTGAGTCTGACTGTCTAGTTGATTCTTCAGAAAGTATATTGGAGTTTGTCCATAAAGATTGCTAAGAGAAATATTGGGTGTGGTTGTTGTACCCCCGCTTTTTCAATTGGTATCAGAGCAGGCAAACACGTTAAAGACCTTATAAGTCTGTGTTTGTAGCGATCTGATTATGGACGAGTCTATCTCTAATAACGTACCAGTTAATAAATTACCAGATGATTCCAAAAGCTTGGATTCACCTGAGAGAACTGTCACATCTAAGTCAATATCTAGACATTCTCTTGATGTAAAAACTGTTGATTGGGAAACTCTCCTAGAAGAACAGTTGGATGAACTTTCTGATGAAGGTGATTCAGATGTTGATGAGGAAGTCTCAGAGTATGTTAAGTTTTTGGATTCGTGGAATATGAAGAAGATTAAAACTTCTCATGTCTCACTGTTGATGGTGGATTTTCATTTAAGGCTAAAATTGTAAAAAGCCAAAAAATTATGCGCTGACATCCTGCAAAGGGTAGAGCCACTGATAAGTGATGAATACATCTCCACTTTACTAATTCATCCAGGTTGGAGCATGTAGCAACAATCTCTTATACCCTGTGAATTTATAGTGTTATCAATTAATACATGACTAGTCTTGTATTTCCTGTTCCGATGAACTCTCATTATTAGTGCGGCATGACGACTGAGTGTTGCTCTCAGCAGAGTAACATGAATCTCCAAACGTTGATAATGAGGTATGCACGAAATACTCGTACATCCTACATCTCTCGGTGTGTTATACTAGCCCGATTAAACATATTTGAATCTGGACTGTCCATATCAGTCTCAGAAACAATCACGACCACACAAGTCGTCCGCACGATTTAACCAGCCTAGACGATCCTCAGAAGGAGCAGGCTACTACATTAATGACCACCAGCAGGCCCACTTATGCCCTGGGCGGTCGAATACCTACCATGCCTCCCAAACTACCACCGAACACCAGCCTGAAGCTGGATGTCCAGACTGGTATGGAGCAGCTTGGAGGAATCGTACAAACAAAGGCCACATATGACAGTCTCAAGTTCATCACGTCCGTCCAACTTCACCGGCGTGGATCATCTCAAAGACGGTCGAACAAGCGCCGTGGTGTACACCGGCGGAACTTCTTCCTACCTGCATGACCGACTCTTCCTTAACCTGACCAGATTGCAATATACGTTTGTCCGAAGTTGTGTCAGTGTGATGAATTGAGGGTCGCAGGAAATTCCACTAAAGGTCCCAAATTGATCACGACCATCCAATTTCACCGGCATGATTGGATGGCTTAGATCGGACCCATATCCACCAGGCAGGTATTGGCGCGTTCACCACCGGCCCAACGTGGGCCCACATGGTCGGCCTCCCCAAAAGAGAAGTGTGGCTTGCCAATTCGTCCAGCCAAAGCAGCGTGGACGTGAAACCCTAATTAGGGTTTGCGGCACATCACATGTGTCGCAAATCAGTGTCAACCATCCATCTTCGCAGGCATAGATGGAGGGTGTAGATGTAGATTCAAAGGGCCCAGAGCATGTCAACACAATCACCGTGGGCCCGCCTACATACATGACTAATCGGTCAAGACTAAATATGGTTGGTCGTCTCGATTCGTGCACCCAAACTAGGCATGGCCACGCGTTTGCAACTGCAAATCGATCTCGACCACTCAACTTTGCCGCACAAATTGAGTGGCTTAGATCACATCTTCACGGGACAGTAAGGTTCGAACGTGTACACTGGCCTGCCGACTGCATGCCTGACTGATCGGACAAGACCGACCATGGTTGTCGACTCGAAACGCGTGCCCGAAGTAGGCACAACGTGCGGTCTTCAATTCCTTTGCGGCATGGGATTTCTGTCGCAAATCAATCTCAGCCGCTCCTCTTTGCCAGACAAATTGAGTGGCTTAGATCGCATCTCCATGGGACAGTGAGGTACAGACACCTACACCAGCATGCCGCCTACACGCATGCCCAATCGGCCCTGCCAAAAACGTGTCCCATGCTTGGATTCGATCAAGCTAAAGGTTGGTGTTCGAGCACCTCCTAAACCCTAATCCGACGGTCGCAGATGTGGGTCGCAAGCCATCTCGTCCGTCCAACTTCACCAGCTTGGACGGATAGCCTAAGACAGGAGTTAGGAGACCAGTGAGGCATCACCAAGATCACCGTCAACCACTCTTCCACATAAAGTGATCGGCCAAGTCAGGACTTACCTGTACAGCCTCCAAACGATCACTCGAAGATGGATGGACGTGGTGTTATTTTAAGATGCTTAATTTGCGACTTATTCCGTTCATCCTTAAAACAACGATGCTTCACACATGCTGAATATATTCGATGCATTACCTGCATAAAATACACACGATACTTCACAAGTATCGACTTCCTAAATAACTTAGTTATTTAGTCTAGCATGACATGCTACTTTTTGTGGGTCCCACGATCCACACATTCGAGACATCAAACATGTCACAAACTGGGGGATACTTACTGGGGTATTGGTCTGGCGGTTTACAGCGTGCAGCGAACAACGCGTCATCACAAGAACGTGTCAGGAAGACATGGAAATATAGTGATGATGGGAGAAGTGGGCAAAGACTGATCGTGTGACACTAACACACGCAACTCCACTACTCCATCACTCCACTTCCTCCATTTCCCATGAGAGACGTGGGTTAGGCTCAACGACTTGTATAAATAGGTTCTCCTCCCTATTTCCAAGATAGAACAAGACAACAGAAACCAAATGTTGATACAACCGTATCCAAACACCAAAACTGATAGCTTACATTCTGCAAGCCAGTTCAGTTTTCTGATACAAGTCATACACATCCAACACCTCCACAATCTCAACACCTTCTTCGCTTACCTCCCTAAGATCAACCCCATCTCCTTCACTTTGTGACCGAAGCAAGTCTGGAACGACCATTTCTTGGTTTAGGCCGGAGTTGTACAGATTGATTTCTCGAATCACAAGCACTCCCGTGCAGTGCATTTGTTTAGGGTTTAGATTCATTTCTCATCCACACACCCCAAATTACCAAAACCAGCAAAAATAGTTTTCACCCATAAACTCTCACCTCTTATGACTCTTCTCTGTCGAGAAAACAAGAAATTGAGAAGATGTTACGCAGGTGTTTATTTTTCGAATCGTTATAACGAATCGATCCTCAAGGATTCTGAGGAAAACCTACGTATGAAGTCACTTGAATATGATAATATTTATCAAAAGTACTTTTTGTTAGAAGGGAAACTTGCAGAATCTGAAGTAAGGTTTAACTCTCAACAAATTAGTGTTGATGACAGAGAAAGTGCTTGTCTCGCTCGAGAAAAACGCCTTGAGGCTGATTTAGCTGCTGCTCTTGATAAAATCAAGATGTTGGAAGATGACTTGAAAAGTTCAATACTAGTACAAGCAAATTAACCACTATGCTAGGAGCAAGTAAAAATCATCGTGATACACGAGGATTGGGCTATAAGGGAATAGATGCTCCAAGTATTAGCAAAGAGGTAAAATTTGTCAAGGCTAGTGATTCTTCTCATCAAAAGGTTTCCACTGATGGAAAAAGTGAAATACTTTCACTGGAAATTAAGGTTCGAAAGAGCAAGGTATATCAACCTCCAAAGTCAGCACATACGGATCGAGGTAAGAACATTCCTTATGGTTGCCACTATTGCGGAAATAAAGGTCACCTAGAAAGGAGATGTCGTTTCCGTATAAGGAATGAAAAACTTCATGATGTTCTTGTTTGGGGATCACAATAAGTTGTGAAACCAAGATCACATGTTAAGACTAATCCCCTTAACGCTACAGGTTGTAACTGTCCAACCTTTAGGCAAAGGAATCAGTGCTGTGATAAACGTCATACGAATCCTTTTTACAATCGTAATGGTTATCAAAAGGATAACTTCGTAAAGACTAAGACAAGATCTGATGATCCCAATTGGATAAAGACTAACTTGCAAAAGAATAGTCACTCCAAGTCTCTTCCAAGAAATCTTGAAGAGAGTAATGGGAAGAAGGTTCCAGTTGCTCCTAAACGCACTCAGAAGTGGGTACCGAAGAAAATCAATGATACTTTGAGTGTGAAAAAGAATGATATTCCAGAAAATTCCATGACTATGGAAAAGGCAGTATCCATGATGTTGGAACTTAACAAGTTTTTTTGGAAAATGGAATTGGATATGAAAGGTTCTAAAAGTGATATCCTTCATGATAATCCAAAGGTTACTTGTGGTGAGCAGGACATTGTTCACCCCAACGCAACTTGATTGTGTTGTAAGTGCATCCTCACCAAGGAATGCCCTGCTTTGTATACGGTGAGGGAAGCACAAGAATTGGGGCACACAGATTATGTTCGGTAAGGTGGTAGAATTCGATTGGATTCTTCTAAAAAGGTAATGTCTATAAACTTGAGAAATATTTGTGTTTTTATTTTCCTAGAGTACTTACAATGATCCACATACCTTTCTTATCGTTCATTTCTACCTAACTTGATCTGTGTTTAAGGTTTTTAAATGTTTAGGTTTGAAAATAATAGTTCGGGATGTTTGGACTTCATGGTACACATACCAAGTATGCATACCATCATTTAAAATCAAAATCCAGGGGTTTAAGTTCGCATACCCAGTTTGCAAACTGCTCCAAGTCATGAAAATTCGTTTGCAAACCCGCATGCATACTTGCCTGTAGACGTCGATATTCGGTAAAAAAAATTTGGCCATAATTTCTTCGTCCGAACTCGGAATGTCCTCATTCTTTTTTAATTCTCTTCCTCTTTGATTTCTCTTCAAAATGGAGATGAGAATTTATGAATTTGGATGAGTTAAGATTGGTATTTGTCTTGTCTCCTGGTTTTGAGTGTTTTGCTCCGTTTCGTTGCACTTGTTCCACTTCTCTTGGACTTGGGCACTTGTATTCTTGGAGTAATAATATTCTAATCTCATTTTAGTTTTTATAAGAATGTTGTTGGTGAATCACAAAGAAGGAAGTTCAAGAACGGGCAGTACTATGCATTACTATGGGATTCTTGAATGTTCACAATCATCTTATGTGAACTGTAGTGCATGGTCGTTAATGACTTTGTATGTTCTTCTTTCTTAAGAAAATCTTTTTATACGCCTTTGGTAGCTATTCTTGGTGTAAATCCGGGCGAAAAATATTGATTCTACCCTCTAAGGACAAATCATCTTATATGTGCATTACGAGTTTGTCCTGATGCTTAGGAAACTTCTTATGAGAATTTATTTTTTTTTTTGAGAAGGATTACTAGAGTTTGGAATAACCATTATTGTGATTACACATAGCTATGTCCAACGTTTTCATCTTCATGTTTTTAGATTTATTGGTTTAAATTCTAAATTTGTTTGGAAGATGATTTTTGCAGTATTAATCTTTATGGTTTTATATATTGCAATACTGTTATGGGATATGTGTGTTTACATCCGTGAACTATGATTGTCCCATACCTTGTTAAAAGTAAAGTCTTTCGTATGTCGATATGCATGTATTGATAAAAGAATGAATAGACTTTTGACAAATACAAAAGTTAAGCCTATTATGTCAATTATTGATAGAAGATAGGCTAAAATCTTTTGTTTGCAAGGATTATGTATATTGAATGTCATTATGCGAATAGTGATGGAAAATAGAATGAATCCTTGTGTATTCCGCAGTATTGATCTTCCCTGATCCATATTTTTATGTATTGTTGTGAGGCTCTGTAAAGTGTCTTATGTTGAGCACTAAACGACCAAGTTGATTATTTTTATGATTAACTTATTTGTTGTTCCGCGAGGTACTTTATTTCGAGCATAATTCAACTAAATTAATCATCTTGTTTGGTTATTTAGTTGTTGCTCGTAAGTTTTCTTATGATGAGCATAGCAAATTATATTGATTACTTTTGTGATTAGTTTGTTGTGTATTTCGATTAGACTAATTATGAGTTCTCTTGTGATTAATCTAATTGTATATTTTTGAGTCTCCATAAGTTCGCTTATGTTGAGCATTTTAGATTAAATTAATCATGGGTTCTCTTGTGGTTAATTTAATTGAGTATTTTGGATTCAAATTCATACTTGTATGTGATTTGTTATGTCCAAAGAAATCCTTCTTTTCTTTCGAAATTAAGGTCGCTCTTATTGTACTTTCGGGAATGACATATTATGGGGGAGAGTTCTTAATTGAACTTGTGCTTAATTGCCAAATGTTTGTGGGGAGTGCGGCTGTGGAATATTATAGGGGTTATCTTGTATCTTTATAAACTCCTTGATCAATGCATTTAGCTTCGGCTTTATGATTGCATCTAAATAAGATGATATATTTTTGCTTTCTTTTGGTCAAGAAATGTCTCTTTCGGAAATTTCATTAGGATCCCGTTCTTGTACCTTTGCCAATTTTATTGACAAAAAGGGGGAGAATTAATGTGTAGTTCACACTACAAATACATATGGTTTTCGGATCATTATGTAAGGGGGAGTGGTTTCCATGTGAGATGGAGTATTGGCTAAGGGGGAGTGATACATATCACCATAGTATTGTTGTTGAAGTTGTGATACAATTGAACTTTGACGTTGTGTAATGATACTATGACACTGTATAACAATGATTGAGAACTCTTGTTTTCTCGTTGTTATAGCTACGGATTTTCAACAACGATGATGCTGAACTTACAACCTTTGGGATCATTGGAGTACTTGGAAGTGACGAAGATTTCGAGTAATGTTGAAGATTAGGCATGTGGAATAGGAGCTACAAAAGTTAATTTATTTATTTTTTGTATTCCATATGTATTGTTAGTTTTGTCACTAAAATTGACAAAGGGGGAGATTGTTAGAGCATTGCTCGGTCGAACTCGCATGCGTTGATATCTCAAGCATGTTTGCCAATGTTAGTGATCAAAACTATAAGTCTTGATTTCTAGTCTACTATAGCTAAGGTCTCGGACTAGGATAGAAAGTGTAGTTGAGATCAAGAACTCCATGGCAATCATCATACAAGACGAAGGACTACTCAAGGAACCGGTGGATCTTCATCGACTAAAAGGTATGTGGAAACTTGAACTTATCTATCACTCAAAAGTCAATTTATCTCCTATCTTGAGACAAAAGTCGTTTTTCTATATAGACTTAGATTATACACATTTTCTATTTCGAGCCGAGTTTATCTCACCTATCTATTTCTCGTAATATGTGTTGGTAAGCTTTCGCTTTAGCCAAGTTCATCTTTACCTAGTATTGATGGTGGTTTTTCGTATAGGGCTAAAATTGTGAAACCCTGTATTTAATGCGCTGACGTCCTGCAAGGATATAAAGCCATTTAAGAAGTGATGAGTGCAAAAAACCTCTTCACCCATTGAACAATTCAATATGTATGGAATTCATTCAGAATGGTGCAACAATCCTGAATAGTCTATGAATTTTCCTAGTAGCATTATCCATTTAATGCATTGTGTGCCTTGTATTTTCCTACGCTATGTTCCGCGATAGAACCCTCAATGTTGGCATGACATGACGATTAATGTTCACTCTAAGCAGAGTAGCATGAATCTCCCGAAGTGTCAGTATTGAAGTCTGCATGAAAGTACTCACACATGCTGCATCGTTCTCTGACAAAGAGATATTCGTATCGACGCGCTTTTAAGAATCTAGCTCGATCGAACTCGTTTAAATTCCTCAAAGGAAAATCCAGACTGTCTATATCAGTCTCAAAAAACGATCACAGCCACACAATTTGGCCGCATGATCCAACAAGCATATCCTACTCCTAGAAAAACTAGGCAATCACCGCAGTGACCACCGGTGGGCCCACTAGTGCCCTAGTCGATCGAGTTCCATTCCATCATCCATAAGTGCTTTAAATGCCAACCCCCAAATATGGTAATCGCGTTGTACAAAATAGCTCGAACGAGCCAAGACTGTTAAGAAGAGTCTCAAAACGCATCACTGCCGTCCAACTTTGCCAGCCTAGTTGGACGGCTTAGATCTTCCCACAAACGATTAAAGAAGCATCAGCATGATCATTAGCGGCCCCGCTATCCCCTTGAACAACCGACTCGCCAGCGGCAACCTATAGGGCGCTAAATCAATCACCCAAACTCAAGCAGGCACGCTGCATTCAAAACCCTAAATTTGGGTTGTGGCAGTTTACAACTATCGCAAATCAATCGTGTCCGTCCAACTTTACCGGCTTATTTATACGGCTTGGATCGTATCTCGAGCAACCAAATAAGTGCAAACGTGTTCACCATTGGCCCAACTTCTCCCTTGGTCGATCGAACTCTCCATGGAAAAACCAGAGCATACTAAATCGTTTGCCCAAAGTAGCTTGGACGCGGATGCTCTTAAACCCTAATCGGTGTTTGGGACAACGCATTACTTCTCAAATCAATCACGGCCGTCCATCTTCGCCATCCTAGTTGGATGGCCCAGATCCAATTTTAGACAACCAACAAGATGTTAACGTGTTCACGTTGACCCAACTCCATCGTTGGTCGATCGACTTGCTCATAGCAAGCTTGGAACACATAGAATCGTTCACCCAAAGTAGGGAGAACGCGCAAATTTTGAAACACTAATTGGAGTTTGCGGCTGTATGTCACTGCCGTAAATCGATCTCGACCGCTCCTCTTCTCCAGATGATTTGAGTAGCTTAGATTTAATCTTAAACGACCCCAAAGATGTCAACGTGATCACTGTGGACCCACCTTTACACGTGATTGACTGGCCTACGCAAAATAGGGATCAATGCCTCGAAATGCTCGCTCAAAAGGGGGTTGTCCGATCGGCCCCTAAACCCTAAAATTGCATCAAACGGCGTTGAACAACTGCCGCAAATGATCACGACCACCCAACTTCGCCATCCTAGTTGGATGGTATAGATCTGTTTTTAGTAAACAAGCAACGCAACATTGTGAAGACCGGCCATCCTTCTTCCACATGAGGCGATCAGCCAAGTAATGGTGGGCCCCTAGAGTCACCAAACGACTACCCAAAGGTGGTCGATCACTCTTTCACTTTTAAGAGGCTTATTCACGACTTAATCAATCAAGCTCAAAAACAATGATGCTTCATATACATCGATTAATTTGAGATTCTTTACATGCGTCGAATACATACATATTTTAAACAACTTAGTTGTTTCACCTAATAGCACCATGCTATTCTCAGCGGCAGGTCCCACGACTTGACCCTTTCATTCGAGACATCAAACATGTCACAAACTGGGGGACGCTAACCGGGGTATTGGTCTGGCGGTTTACAGCGTGCAGCGTGCAACGCGCTCATTACGAGAACGTGTTAGGAAAAGACGGATGGTTAAAAATGATGGAGTAGGCGATGAAGGTGTGATCACGCAATATTCACCACCTCTTACACAACTCCATTACTCCACCACTTAACTTTCTCCACTTCCTACGAGATCAGGGTTGCACTCAAATGACTTGTATAAATAGGTTTTCAACATATTCCAAATAAAAACCAAGTGTTATCAACACAAGTAGCCAGAAACAATTTTCTGATACACAAGTCATAAACAGCCACACCTTCATTCAATACTTTGATCTCAAACACCTTCTTCGCTTCCCTCCCTAAGATCAACCCTTCTCCTTTACCTTGTGACCGAATTGAATCTGGAACGACCATTTCTTGGTTTAGGACAGAGTCTTACAGATTGATTTCTCGAACCTAAAAGCATTCACGTGCAGTGCATTTTTTTAGGGTTTAGATTCGTTTTTCATTCAACACACCCCAAATTACCAAAAACAGCAGAACCAGTTTTTACCCATAAACAATTGGCGACCACAGTGGAAGATTGATCTCTCAGTTGCAAAATCAGTTTCTCAAGATTCATTCTAATTTTCTCAATTTCAAAAGGGTAGATCTTAGATTCAACTCAATCATTAAATTCAATTTAGGTTCAACAATCAATTTCAATTCCGGTGTTCCATTCACTAAGAAGCTTCACAAAAACGCTTTTTCAAGCAATGCTACTGGAAATACCTTTGATAACTGAGCACCAGTAAATCTCCCAGATGAAAGGACTGGAAAGACGCATGGAGACACAAGACGCGACTACTACTTAGAAGAACGCAACGGCTTCTCTCGAGATCCGGATGGAGCAATCACCTTTCTGCAACACCACAAGTATTGTATGGAGCAAGCCAGAATTACCTCAAAGGGTCCAAACCCAGAAAGACGAAGTGAAGATTCGCGTAGCCATTGTTTCATTATGGAGATAGTCGAAAAAAAATTCAACACCAGTGGAGTCCTGGGAAGACACCTGCAGAGGTCACAAAAGAAAAGGTCTATCTCTATTCCATCACTGCTACTAATTTAAGATCGGTAGTATCCGCTATCACTTCATCAAAAAAACGTGTAGATCCAGAATATGGTGTAATTCCGAGAATTCGTACATCTACAATAACAAAGGAGGCTTGACACATCTTCAAATCATCATAAAGGGTTCGCCTATTATGTCAACCCGGATAGGAGCGATCCCGGGATATCTTCAGGTCTACTGGAGCCGACACCTCAAGAGAGCAGCCTCAAGAAGATAACGATGCCTGCGTCATCATGTCGAGAAAGAATCCGCAGTTTGGGTGAATCACTCTGTTAGGAAGAATGTTTCAGCGAAACAACGAACATCCAAATGATCAAGAGATGACGAACCCGAGGTACTGCCACTGCCACAGATTCATTCATCGCTTTACCAGTGAATGCAACTGGCCTGAAACATATTCTCCAAAGGAAGATTAACTCAGGGGAGTTACCCCTTTATCCGAAGATTAACGTGCACAGTTTCATCGAAGTAATCGAACCAACTACGGGTTTCTCGAGGCGCGCCATAACAACTTGGATTCGAAGCGATCACCCTTGAAGAATTCAAGTCTCGTTCAACCGAGATCTTGTGAACAAGTAAGTTTCGCTAAACAATTTTACATTTTAAAAAACCCTGCTGGGGACTTGACGCATAGTCCCACATCGAGGAAGGAAGTCAATGATGCAGTTGTTCTTAGACACCACATTATCTTCCTTTTACATGTTTCCCTTTTTATGCAACATTAGCAATTTTTACGAGATACTTAGAATGATCGAATTCAAAACCAGAATGCCGGCTTTCAGCTGATTCAAACATAATTCCTTTCAGAAATTCATTCATAAAATCATCTCAAAAATAAACCAATTCAAAAATTCAATCACCTACTAGTTCAAAAACCAGAAAATCAAACTATGAAAGGAATTCCTTACATCAATCAAGACACCTAAAAGGGAAATATAAGAGAAAATGCGCAAATATTCAATTGGAAGTCTTTCAGCAACAACTCGTTCTTTTTGGAAAGAGCGCCTTTCATTTTGCGGAGAACAGCCTGCTTCAGCTTCAATTCCAAGTGGAACTCCCAGTTTGAAACCACCTCCTCAGAAACAGTGCACCCAGTCACGCTGCTCATGACATGAATGGAGGATAAAGCTTCTTCTACTCGTCGGAACAACATGCAATACAACCTTCAACCTTCTGTAAGCGATTTCACTGAAGCAGCAAGAGAAAAAACCACCGAGATACAACATCCTGCGCGTCCAAAATCACCCACTTCAACTCCAGTACCACATGCACGACTTCGACAATGATAAAAAAACGTCCAAGATATTCCATATCTGGATCGACGACAACAACATCTATGAGGGACGCTTTCAGAATTTCGTCTCCCGTAGAAGAAGTAGTTGCGTCACCAAAGGAGGTTGCGCCTGGGACTTAATAGGTACACACAGACTCTCCATGTCAACAGCTTCATTATATTTGCAGAACCTATTAGTTAATTCATTCGCATGAGGGAAATTCCCTACTCCTCAAAGACACGATCCAAAGATGATAAAGGCAAAGGAACGTCGCTGGAGACTGCTTAACAGTACCCATCTCAAAGATGCTGAATTTGGAGAGACGCAAGCCCGCTGTCATTATGATTCAAAGATTCCCAAAAACCTAAACTTATTCGAGGGAGCAGATGTATTGTTTAAAGACCAGCGATATGCCTGGATGTCTATGAAACGCAACGTAGACGCAAAGACGGCTTCATGATCAACAACTCGTACTATCCTCATCAACATTGGGTTCAACTCCAACTCTTCAGAGACCCAGCGTGACAAAATCTATCAAGTTGAAAGCTCATATATGAAGACTGCCAAGTTCGTGCAAGTAGCTACCATGCCTCTCCCTGTCAGTCTCTTCTGATCATAGCTGCTGCCAAGAATCGTTGTTGCTCGCCAGAGCTTCACCATAGAAACAACTACTACAGACAAAGATAATACGAACTTATGCATATTTTACTTTCCCATTGAGAAGTAATAGAGTCACCAGTACGGAGGCGAGATGGTGATATCTTTATTATGGTAAACCCACCGACCATACAAGATAAAGTCATGTAACTCACGCTTGGGGACTGAGACTCATCATGAAATTCCTTCACCGTCAGTCAAGGATTTCTTCAACACAAGAAATACGGTCAATCAAAAAGCATGTAATTTTCAAGGGAAAATCAAACTGAAGGAGAAGCCGCTTCAACGCTCTCTCCAGGAGAAGCCGCTTCAACGCTCTCTCCAGAAGAAGCCGCTTCAACACCCGCTGTCTCCTGAAGCTGTTTCAATTCTCTCTCCATAAGAAGGTGCTTCAACGCTCTCTCCTGATGCCGCTTCAATGCTCTCTCCAGAAGAAGCCGCTTCAACGCACGCTCTCTCCTGAAGCCGCTTCAACGCTCTCTCCAGGAGAAGTCGCTTAAACGCTCTCTCCTGAAGCCGCTTCAACGCTCTCTCCATAAGAAGCCGCTTCAACGCACACTCCTGAAGACGCTTCAACGCTCTCTCCTGAAGCCGCTTCAACGCATGCTCTCTCCTGAAGCCGCTTCAACGATCTCTTCAGGAGAAGCCGCTTCAACGCTCTCTCCAGGAGAAGCCGCTTCAACGCTCTCTCCAGAAGAAGCCGCTTCAAAGCACGCTCTCTCCTGAATCCGTTTCAATGCTCTCTCCAGAAGAAGCCGCTTCAACACACTCTCCCCGAAGCCTCTTAGCGCTCTCTTCAGAGGCCGAAGACACTCCAACACCTTACCAGCAAATGCAATGGAAGTACGTCTTTCAAGAGAAAATAAGATCGGGATAATTACACCTGGGGAATTCCAGGATGCCTTCACGTCCCTCAACCGATTCATTTATAATATCAGCATCATCACTGTTGAAGCTTTACGAGCCGCAGAAAATTCTCAACATGAAGCCGTACATGTGCATTAAAAACTCCAAAAGTACAAATCGGAGATGGTTTCACGTATCCAGCCACGCCATCGAATATGAAGTGTAACTGGGGACTGCTCATCGCATCCCATACAACCATCCAAGATTCAGAGGATGGTTCAAAGGATGTCGCTTAGAACAAAGTCCTTGAAGACTTGATAGCAGCACGTCGGCAACAGAACGCCTCTCAGCTCGTTTACTTCACTCAAAGACTTCGGAAGATTTCGCCGATACAAGCATTCCAAGCATTTCACCATCGCAATCAGAAGGGCAAGAATGAGCCTATGAGATAAAGGGTCAGAATGAACGCAATTCTATTCCAGTCAATGTTCAGGAGTTTAAAGAAGATTTTCGTTGTGACTCAGCAGTCCGGACTCAAAGCAACTTAAGTCAAGGCCTCTCGCAATCGAGCGGAGTTTAGTAAATTTCGAAATCTACCTGGAGGCAATGGACGTATGATAGGAGGACGATCACTGCAAGCCTTGATACTTCGTTAAGCGTATCTTGCTCAAAGACCTAGCCGACCTGTATCCTGGTAACATCTGTCTACCTTGTCTCATAAGTTTTATATTTAACCGTCACCATCCATTGCTTACCCCGCAACAATGTCACTGTTACGTGCTAAGCAGGGGACTTAATGTTGATGGTGGTTTTTCGAATATGGCTAAAATTGTGAAATCCTGTATTTAATGCGCTGACGTCCTGCAAGGATATAAAGCCATTTAAGAAGTGATGAGTGCAAAAAACCTCTTCACTCATTGAGAAATTCAATATGTATGGAATTCATTCAGAATGGTGCGCCAAACCTGAATATTCTATGAATTTTCCTAGTAGCATTATCCATTTAATGCATTGTGTACCTTGTATTTTCCTACGCTATGTTCCGCGAGAGAACCCTCAATGTTGGCATGACATGACAATTAATGTTCACTCTCAGCAGAGTAGCATGAATCTCCCGAAGTGTCAGTGTTGAAGTCTGCATGAAAGTACTCACACAGGCTGTGTCGTTCTATGACAAAGAGATATTCGTATCGACGCGCTTTTAAGAAGATAGATCGTTCGAACTCGTTTAAATTCCTCAAAGAAAAATCCAGACTATCTATATCAGTCTCAAAAAACGATCACGGCCACACAATTTGGCCGCATGATCCAACAAGCATAACCTACTCCTAGCAGAACTACGAAATCACCGCAGTGACCACCGGCGCGCCCACTAGTGTCCTAGTCGATCGAGTTCCATTACATCGGACATAAGTGCTTTAAACGCCAACCCCCAAATATGGGTAATCACGCTGTAGAAAATAGCTCGAACGAGCCGAGACTGTTAAGAAGAGTCTCAAAACGCATCACGACCGACCAACTTTTCCAGCCTAGTTGGACGGCTTAGATCTTCCCACAAACGATTAAAGAAGCATCAACATGATCATTAGCGGCCCTGCTATCCCCTTGAACAACTGACTCGACGGCGGCAACCTATAGGGCGCTAAATCGATCACCCAAACTCGAGCAGGCACGCTGCATTCAAAACCCTATTTGGGTTGTGGCAGTTTACAAATGTGGCAAATCAATCGTGTCCGTCCAACTTTACCGGCTTAGTTAGACGACTTGGATCGTATCTCGAGCAACCAAAGAAGTGCCGACGTGTTCACCGTTGGCCCAACTTCTCCCTTGGTCGATCGACCTCTCCATGGAAAAACCAGATCATACTAAATCGTTTTCCCAAAGTAGCTTGGATGCGGCTGCTCTTAAACCCTAATCGGTGTTTGCGACAACGCATTACTGCCGCAAATAAATCATGGCCGTCCATCTTCACCAGCCTAGTTGGATGGCCCAGATCCAATTTTAGACAACCAACAAGATGTTAACGTATTCACCGTTGACCCAACTCCATCGTTGGTCGATCGACTTGCTCATAGCAAACTTGGAACACATAGAATCGTTCACCCAAAGTAGGGCGAACGCGCAAATTTTGAAATACTAATTGGCGTTTGCGGATGTATGTCACTGCCGCAAATCGATCTCGACTACTCCTCTTCGCTAGCTGATTTGAGTGGCTTAGATTTAATCCTAAACGACCCCAAAGATGTCAACGTGATCACTGTGGAACCACCTTTACACGTGATTGACTGGCCTACGCAAACTAGGGCTCAATGCCTCGAAATGCTCACTCAACAGGGGGTTGGCCGATCGGCACCTAAACCCTAAAATTGCATCAAACGGCGTTAAACAACTGCCGCAAATGATCACGACCACCCAACTTCGCCAGCCTAGTTGGATGGTATAGATCTGTTTTTAGTAAACAAGCAAAGCAACATTGTGAAGACCGGCCATCCTTCTTCCATATGAGGCGATCATCCAAGTAATGGTGGGCCCCTAGAGTCACCAAACTATTACCCAAAGGTGGTCGATCACGCTTCTACTTTTAAGACGCTTATTCGCGACTTATTCAATCAAGCTCAAAAACAATGATGCTTCATACACATCGATTAATTTGAGCTGCTTTACATGCGTCGAATACATACATATTTTAAACAACTTAGTTGTTTCACCTAATAGCACCATGCTATTCTCAGCGGCAGGTCCCACGACTTGACCCTTTCATTCGAGACATCAAACATGTCACAAACTGGGGGATGCTTACTGGGGTATTGGTCTGGCGGTTTACTTCGTGCAGCGTGCAACGCGCTCATTACGAGAACGTGTTAGGAAAAGACGGACGGTTAACAATGATGGATTAGTGGATGAAGGCGCGATCACGCAATGTTCACCACCTCTTACACAAACCACTTAACTTTCTCCACTTCCTACGAGATCAGGGTTGTGCTCAAATGACTTGTATAAATAGGTTTTCAACCTATTCAAATAAAAAACAAGTGTTATAAACACAAGTAGCCAGAAACCATTTTCTGATACCCAATTCATAAACAACCACACCTTCATTCAACACTGTGATCTCAAACACCTTATTCGCTTCCCTCCCTAAGATCAACCCTTCTCCTTCCCCTTGTGACCGAATTGAATCTGGAACGGATATTTCTTGGTTTAGGCCAGAGTCTTACAGATTGATTTCTCGAACCCAAAAGCATTCCCGTGCAGTGCATTTGTTTAGGGTTTAGATTCGTTTCTCATTCAACACACCCCAAATTACCAAAAACAGCAGAATCAGTTTTTACCCATAAACACCTAGTGACGAAAGTCATGACAAGTTTCAATCACTTTGAAAATTGCTTACTTTGACGAAAAATAGTTTGTGAATAACAACTATAGAATATCAACATCCTCTAAGAATGTTTCAATGATTGAAATGAGAGTTTAGATTATATAACCATTGGCGGATATAAGAATTGTATCGGAAACACATATATGTATAAGTCCTTATTCCTTGAACCGAAGTTTACGAACTTTGTTGATCAAGAGAACCGGTATGTGGTGTGATCCAAGTCCGCGAACTGGCAGAAGTTCTCGTACCGAGAATTCTTCTGGAGTTTGTGAACTCCGTCCGGGAACTCAAGTCCGCGAACTTGAGTAGGTTATATCTAAAAAAGATGTTTGTGAACTTATTCTTATATAAACTAAGGAATGCAAATTGCAAACCGTGGCTATATAGTTCATGAACCGATTCGAGTGAATCAAATCATTTTTGCTTCGGTTGTGTCTTGTGTAGTTACATAAGATTTCCTTGCAATTGAACAACTCTCTAACTAGTTCATTTGAGTCACTTGAACTAGTTATGGTGAAGATGAATATGGTTGATATGAAAGTGATCATATGGATAACCATTTGGTTGACTATTGTTGAACCAACAAATGTACAATTTTGGGTACGGTTACACAAGCCTAGAAACGTGCATTTCATTTGTGTGTAACAAGCTAGTTTTCGATCTAACGGTTGAAAGATATTAGATCGAATCTAATCAGTTTTTCATCTAACGGTGAATATTGAATGCTTTTTTACCAAGCTAACATTGATTGCAAACCCTGATTTAAAAGACTATATAAGGGAGAACTCTAACAACTAGGAAACCTATTCCCCACACCTTCTGTGTGATAGTAGTTGTGCTAAGCTAGAGTCGATTATCCTTTAACCTTTGGTTTCTTCTTTTAAACCAGGTTAACGACTTAAAGACTTCATTGGGATTGTGAAGCCAGACCGATACTACTTTCTCGTAGTTGTGTGATCTGATCTTGCTGTTTCTATCGTACGAGTACAATTTTAATAATTGGCTTGAGATTGATATCTCCGATAGGCAAGATATAAAAGTAATCACAAACACTTCGTCTCATCGTTTGTGATTCCGCAATATCTTTTTACGTTGCGTCTATTAAGATTATTGTGAGGTGATTGATAATACTAGGCTGTTCTTCGGGAATATAAGTCCGGTTTATCAGTTGGTTCCTGTTCACCTTGATTTATCAAAAGACGGAACAAAACTCATAGGTATATTCGTGGTAGACGGATTTATCTATTACCGTAGACTTTTCTGTGTGATACAGATTTGTTTATTAAAGTCTTCGACTTTGGGTCGTAGCAACTCTTAGTTGTGGGTGAGATCAGCTAAGGGAATCAAGTACGTAGTATCCTGCTGGGATCAGAGACGTATGAGCATAACTGTACCTTGGATCAGTGTGAGATTGGTTGGGGTTCAACTACAGTCCATACCGAAGTTAATTTGGAGTAGGCTAGTGTCTGTAGCGGCTTAATACAGTGTGTGTTCAATCTGGACTAGGTCCCGGGGTTTTTCTGCATTTGCGGTTTCCTCGTTAACAAAATTCTAGTGTCTGTGTTATTTCTTTTCCGCATTTTATTTTGTTATATAATTGAAATATCACAGGTTGTGTATTGTTCAGTTGATAAGCACGTAAGTACTATATTTTATACCCATATTTATATTAGTTAGGACCCGACATTTTGGCTAATGACACTCTTTTCGTGCTTTTGTAGAAAGTATAAACGAATTCAATTAACGGGAGAATAAATGATTAACTTGGAAGAATAATAGCTTTTGCGACAAATACTACTAATGTTGCAGTTCATAGCACCAACTTGGGCTGCTTTGCTGTTTTGCTGGAGTTGGCCGCTGCCTCGGTCCGGTTGAGATGCAAAAGAAATTGATTTGTTTTATGAATGTTCACCTGCACTTGAACTCCACTAGTGAGTAGTGGACATACATATATACTGTTGTGTTGGCAAGAGATTTTATAAAGAAAGCAGCAGCAGACGCGTGCCCATCTACACCATATCCTAATAAGAACAAAAGGCAAGAATATTCATTTCTACTCAAGAGAAAAGGAGTTGTGCGTTGGTTGGATATGTTTTGAGGGTACTCAGTGCTACGTCCGCAGAGGTAGAAAGAAGTTTGCTGCCAGAGTTTCGACTTGCAAGTACAGGCCAAACACGGAGCTAGTAGTGCGAGTTTGAGATGGATGTGGGTTGTATATCAAGGTCGTGAGACCAGTGAAGACACAAAGATGGACTGGATGAAGGATGATGTTCATGGATGCCGAAATTCCTTCTCCTAGCCAATTTGAGTTCACATCTTTCTACAATTGATGATTCAGTCACATGGGTGATTGCAGTAATGGTGATGCTTTTCTATACCTCGAATCGGTTATATCTGAGATGGTGCGAGATGGGGACTAGGTGCTATAACCTAGTGCGAGAAGAACTAGATGGCTGTAAACGACGGGTTTGAGAAGAATTTGAAGGGTCGGAAGCTAAGAACATACAGAGTCAGTGGAGGCGTCTCGATTGCCACAGTGGGATTTCTGTGAAACTGATGTTGGCTGCCGTAGTGGAAGCACAGATGAGTGTTTGCTCGATGGGTTTGTTCGGTGATGAAGAACTTCAGATGACCAGAGATTCAGACGTTCATGAAACAGTAGTTGGCTGAAGTTGAGTGCTGCTGCCAGGGTTGATCGTGTGCGAGAGGATAAAGGTTAACTGGTCAGAGATGCTCGGCGTGGTTATTAGCTGAATGGGTTTTGCCTAATTGCAGCAACGAGTTAACTGGTGTTGGTTATGATGGTCGTATGGGCAGAGTTTAGATCGAGCGAATAGAGATGGCAGTAAACATTTCTTCAAGGCCGGTGGATGCCAAGACTTGGTCGAAACAGGAAGAAAAAAGGCAGTGAATGATGATGATGTTCACTGCAACAACAATGAAAAATGGAGGTGCAGTAGTGATTTCTATGTGGGGCTGTGTATTCAATCGGTGGAGGAAAGTTCTGAAGGAATGGAAGAGGCTTAGATGGTCATGGAATATTAGTTAGCGGAGATGGAGGGCTGGTAGTCGCTGGTGCTTGGATAATTAGGGAATATAACCGGAATTGGTGGTAGGCAGTCGCAGGAAGGTGCGTACAAGGTTAGAACTTGATGACCGGTGTTTTGGGTACGTTGGGTACTGTTAGTATTTGGACTGGGCCTTGGCAGTTATGGCTAGGTCTTATATATATCGGACTACAGCAACACCTATATAGCTTAACAGATAGAAGAACAGGAGGGGAGGCCGGTGACAGAGGCTAGAGGAGCCGCAAATTGGAGAAAGAGAGAAGGTGGGCGGCTGTGGAGGAGTTCTTAGAACACAAGAACAAGAGACGACGAAGGCGATATGGTTTTATCCTTCCTCTTTTGTTATCATTTTTGATGCGTTTTAAGAAACCCTTTGATATGTTCTAATCCTTTTGTAGTTAGGGTTTTATGGAGAAAACTACTTCTAGCATTAAGATCATTTGAATCGATTTTGAATAATTTGGTATTAGGCTATATGAATTGAATTTCGAAATCCAATAATTATGGTTTATTGATGTTACAAAGAATACATGTTGTTGCCTCACCGGCTTTGTACGACACAATAGTCTAAGTTCATTAATTCATGTAGGTTACAATTTTATGTGTTAGTATTTGATAATCTATGCTTAGGTTGATTCTTTTGATGGTTATGCTTAGACGAAGCAAATAATAATTGTGAATCTATAAATTATGTTTTCGATAATTCTCTCGTCATTATAATTTGATAGGTCATGCTTAGAAATTTGATGGGCTATACTTAGGAGATGCGAGTTTATGATCGAAAATTATATCAATAATATGTGTTGCAATAGAACAAAGCTATAAACACATTTTTGGAATTAGAGTTCTTTTCGGTGCATAACTATAAATAGTAGTGGAATTCATATACCCTAGTTACAGACTCCTTCTCATTGTGTTTTAATCTTAGTTTATTTTGTTTCGTTCTTTTTAAATCCTTAATTCTAAAAATCCAAAAACATCATTGTCGGTTAATTTATTAGAGATATTGGTTATAGTATTTCCACCGCTCCTCGTGGGAACGACCCGTACTTGTCTCTGTCTACTAGTAAGACTCCGTGCGATTGCGGTTTATATAAATAGGTATTCTCTGGATCCTATCATCAATTAATTAGAAAATCCGACCTTTTGGTTGTTGATTTAAATTGATTGACACTTGGATATTGGTCTTTGGTACCATCTAAGTTATATCTCTAGTATTTGATAAAGACTCGCAGATTTCTATTTGCTTGAGTATATATCAAATCGAGAGATTGAGATATAAACTCTTTGATATACTTTTTATCTAGATTGAGTATGACTGTCTAGTTGATTCTCTAGAAAGTATATTGGAGTTTGTTCATACAGATTGGTAAGCGAAATATTGGGTGTGGTTGTTGTACCCCCGCTTTTTCAATATCATTAAGCGCAAGTTCACATAGAACTCTCCCCCGTTGTGTTGTCATCCTCTCGCCAAACAAAAGAACAACAACAAGGACCAACCTTTACCAGAGAAAGGTTAAAAATCGGTTTTAACTAATGCGATGCAAAAGTTGAACCCCGAAATACATATGCTTTTATGCTAAACCAAAAACGATTCAACATATTGTGATTTTTTCACATGTTAGTTTCAATTGGAACCCCTTATGATCCTTTGATAAATCCTACCAACATGGGTTAGAACTTAATCCTGCTAACCCAAAAGTCACCCAAACCATAAGGGTTCACACCATATGAGATCGAATATTAAGGTTATGAAAATTGAAATCAAACATCCCATAACATACACAGCAATAATATAAAGCATTCAAGCACAAGTTATGTAATCGAAAACTATCACAAGAAAAATTATAAAATAATAATTTTATTCATAAATAAGATAGTTTTATTCAAAATAGACCTTATACAATTATTGAAAGAAACCAAAAACTGGTGTCTATTTTCCTGGGACTTAATTAGTACCCTTCATGATCATGGGATCTCTTTCGCTTGATAGGAGTAATTTTACGAATTCCCTGGAGAGATCCTTGATTGAAGAATAATTCTTCAACCTTGTGGAAGTTGGGTTCCTCTTCGTTTACTCTTTTAGTGAGCAAAGATAATTGCTTGAGAAGGTGAGCTTGAAAAAGTAATGATTTCTCAAGACTTCGTTTCACTAATAAAACTTCCAACTTCGTTTCAGCATAGGTTCGAGCCATCTTGTGAAACTCTTTTTCATAATCGATCATACACGGAGTATGATTCGTATCCATGTAGGATGAAGTTCCATTTCCTTTAAAAATATGAAGTCCGAAAGGATCACCGACCATCTTTTCAGCATACCTTTCTGAGACCCTTGCAGAAAGATTTGCATGGTAATCAATATTGTTCATGATTCTTTGTTCCAGATAGATAAAAAGAAATCTCAACGACTACCGAAACTTTAAATACCAAAAGTTTCCAAAAACTTGTTCATCGTTTATGGAAAAAAAACAAATATTCTTTCTTAATATGGAATAATCGAAATTTATCAACACTAAGATTTTAAGGAAGTGCAATCCCTGTAATTATTTTCGTAAATCTTGCAAGTTTTACACAATTGTGCAATTGACACTGGACTCATCAAACATATGTTTGAGCACATGATGAGCCAATGTGTTTCTCAACAGATACTAGGTATCCAGTTGAGACAGATTACTCTTTACATGAGTAAGAGAGAAACTCCCCTTATCTGTTCTCTTAAGAACTTTATCCCTTTTGGTGGACAATCCAAACTTATCATAGAAATGACTATCATCAAGGTATTTAGGTATTACCTTATGTGTTGATGATATGGAGAGATTTTCACTCTTCTGTCTGTTTAGCTCCATTGTCTTCTTTTGGATGCACTTCCAAATGTTTCTAGTCTTCAGATCTTCTTTCTTTCCGCGATGAAGGGACTTTGTTGAATTTTTCAAACTAAGGAGATCAGTCTTGTTTAGGATGTTTCTTGAAGACGATTTCAAAATACATTCTTGACCAGAAAATGAATGAGACAATAGTTGACGTTTTTTAATAACATGTCCCTTGATTCCACAATGATAGCATCGTCTTTGAAGATGTTTAACACTATGGTGTGAGTTGTTTATCTTGGAATTCTCCGAGAATATCAATGCACTTCTAGGTGATGAAACTTTCTTTCGAGAGTTTTTAATACCATTTTTCTTTCTTTTTGAGGGAAACATTAGATCAGAAATATTGGAATTTTCCAAGGAGGATGTTTCCGACTGCTTTGCTGATATTAAAGAATGCATTTCATCTTTAAAGACACTTGACATGTTCTATGACAGTCCTTAGGTCAGAGTCATATGAGTTTTTTAAAGCATTATACTCATTGCAGCTGTTTTTCTCAAGATCTCAGTCTTCTTTTCTTGATCAATGCTTTTCTTTAGCTTTGATTCTAAGGAATGAATCCTTGAGGTAGACACGGTCTTGAGAGAGTCAAAATCAGCGTTAAGAGTTGTTAGATCACGATTGAGTTTATCATTTTCAGCTTTCATATGATATAAGTCTTCAAGGAGCTTTCCTTCCCTTTTTAGTGCAAGAGTGAGTTCTGTTGCACATGAGAGTAATTCTTTACTTAGTTCATCTAACTGAGAACTTCTTATATTCACATAATTATCTTCTTCTTTATCCTCATGAAGTGATTCAGAATCTGAATCCTTGATTGTGAATACAGGACTTAGCTTAACTTCTTTTTGAGAATATGAGGACATATTTTCAGAAGAGTAGGTAGAACTTGTAGAAGATGCCCCTTCTAAGCATTTGCTAAAGTTAAACCCATAAAGAGTTTTGCTCAAATCTTGTGATACGTTAACTGAGTCTTTCTTCATAAGTTTAGCCTTGCTTTTCTTATTTTGACTCATATCTTATAGGTTGGATCACACCAAACACAAATTGTTACATCTTTTCGTGTTTGCCTGCTCTGATACCAATTGAAAAGACGAGGGTACTCAAATATACCTCAATCTAAAACTTTTCCACCTATAAGTCTTTTCTCCGAAAGTGATTGTCTATGGATTGAGTCGAGACAATACAACTAATCGGTTCACACTTCGTGTGATCGTATATGGATACGAGATCGAGACAATACGACAAAAAGATAACTTGTGTGATTGACTATGGATACAAGATCGAGACAATACAACAACGAAGTATGATTACTTGATAATAGGTTCAGACTAAACCAAACACTATAGGATTGCTATTAAGTAATTAGGAATTAATGTTTGTGTATTTTACTTCTAATTATAATAAGACAATTATAATTGCGGAAATAGAAAAGTAAAAGACACAGCAAGATTTTTTTTACGAGGAAACCGCAAATGCAGAAAAACCCCGGGACCTTGTCCAGAATTGAATACTCTCAGAATTAAGCCGCTATACAAAATCTAAACCAAATTCGTATAGTTGAGACCAAGCAACTAAACCTATAGTTCACCTAGTTCCCTCAGTATCCCTGCGCCTCCAACTTGTAATAAGTCACACACTTGGAACAATTCCTTTGGTTCGTATTCCAAACAGTAAAGGAACAACAAATATGTTCGGTATCAACTCTTTTCAGCGTGATATGAGTTTTACAAAAGGCTCTTCCGTTTATCCCAATAAACTCCTTTGTCGGGTTCTTAGATCAACCAATTTAACAACTACCGAAGTAATTGTTTAGACTATGCAATCAATACTTGAAAAGACGAGGGTACCCAAATACACCACAATCTTTTTATTTGATCACAACCTATTCAATTTCTACCGTGTATAAACCTCTTGGAGATACAATCACTTAAGGAATATTTAAACACAATGTCCACTTGAAATAGGGTTAGTCCTGACTGGCCTAACAAAGTGAGAATATCAAATTCAAGTGGATAAATCCAATACACTTTGTGTGACCGTCTATGGATATGAAATCGAGACAATACTACAACAAAGTGTTCGCTTGATAACCGAAATCTTATAAGATTAATATCAAGTACCTAGTTAACTTACAAGTGCGTTTACTTTAATTATAATATAAAAACAATTATAATGCGGAAATAAAGTAAAGCACACACACCAGAATTTTGTTAACGAGAAAACCGCAAATGCAGAAAAACCACGGGACCTAGTCCAGTTTTGAATACTCAATGAATTAAGACGTCACAGAAAGTAAACCTGCAACTTCGTGTAGACAATGCTAAGTAAACTAAAATCCTAGTTACTCAGCTTCAGCAGTATTCTTGTTTTGATAATATCTAGCAGAACCGAAGTTCTCAATAGATATTTGATACTAGGTATCCTAGAAGAACATGCGTTCTCTTTAGGACTAAATCTAATATATCTTCTTAGTGGTTCTCACCAAATTTTTATACCAATCTTTCAACTGGAAGGACAAGATTCCTTTGGATCGTATTCCAAACAGTAAAGGATAAACTGTTTGATAACAAAACTCACTTTATAATCACAATACCGAAATATAGGATATAAGCACAGTTAAGGATCTTCTATTTTTAATACCTGTTAGCAGATCCGAAGCTCCTTGATTACAAGATCAAACAAGACAATGATTACCGAAATAATCAGTCTTGATTACAAGGTTTATGATGAAATCACTAACTACTTGTTGATCTAAAAAGGGTTATGTTTATTGAAAATAAACAACCTCTTAATCCCGGAAAATAAAGTCACAGAAATTTACACCAAGATCAAAACAAAAGTCTTCAAATCTTCAAAGTCTTCAACCTTCGATTTAATCTTCAAAGTAACAACCTGCATCAACAAACTTGATTCCTTATTGATTTTTCGCACAAAATGGAGCCTGTTAACAATGGAAAATCAATGAATCTATCTTACGGATCTAGAAAAACTTAGATTCGTAGAAACATCAAATCTTTGATCTAGTTTGAGTGAGCCTTATATCAGAAGAGAAGGTTCTCAAGAATAAACAAACTAGGTGCAATCAAAGATTCGACAACCGTTAGTCAATTAAATCAATAACCGAGAACTACAATAAAAATGCAATCATCTAGTTTCCCACCAACGGTACTCGTAGAGATTCTCAATCCCAAAGAAGTCTTTAAAGCGAGTGGTCATAAGAGATTTCGCCTTATTAGGTTACTTTCCTCTCCGAATAGGCGGCTCCACCAGTAACAACACAACTAGGTAATTTTGCTGGCTCTGAGGATTAGTTTGCTCGAAATGCAAACTTCAATATTTATAGACCAAGGAAGTTTGGACACCAAGGAATTTCCAAAACCGAAAATATTCTCAAGATATGCAATATATTACCAAATTCGGTTTCCATAATTCCTAGAAATGCTCTGTCCAAAATATTGACCGAAATCTCTTTGGAAAATCTTTAACTAGTAAATGCACATTACTAATTTTTATTTTCCAAATATAAAATTAAAACCCTTAATTAAAAGATTCTCAATTTATTTTCGATCCGGGATTCTCCTTTAACTATATATTAAGGAATATCTTTGAACAAAAAAAGATAAGCGTTACTGCACATGTTCAAAGTATGTCGACATCTTTACTTTGTAAGTCCTTTTTCATACTTACAATCTTGGAACCGATTTGCCACACTTCCAAACAAGTTTAGAATTGGTTCATCTGACTTCCAAGAACTATGTGATTGATTATCCTATCAAATCACCAAACATGGGTTTAACGGTTCTACCAAAACAAGTTTCGGTTCTACCTCCATGTGGGTACTAGAATTAGTCACACTAGTTACCAAAACTTGGTTGACTAGGTACTAGGATCGGTTCCCACATATATATGGTATCTAACTTGTATTTGGTGCACATATCCATAGGATCAGTTCCCAATGTCTAAAAACGTGTTGCACGTGTTCATAGGATCGGTTCCCAATAACTAGAAACTTGTTGCACCTCTTACAAGGATCGATTCCCCTTTTGTGATCGGTTGCACCTCTTACAAGGATAGGTTCCCCTTTGCCTAGAGTTGGTCATACCAATTACAGCAAATCGATCATACCATCTCAGATGATTACTTAAGAACGGTTTCACTAATAAAAGTCATACCAATACAAAAGTAAGGCCTTGTGAATAGTTTTACCAAGAACATAAGAAAGTCATGAGTGGTTATACTAAACACACATATTGGTAATTCAAAAAGATTTGCAATGAATAACAATACCAATAAGCCTAGCGATTTCCCTTTCGATTCATAACACAAGTTTATGAATTGTATTTCTTTTAAACAAATGTAAAAACATTGTTTCCTAGGACGAAATATTCACCACATACCCATACATAATCAAAATAGCATTCATACGATTATGTCGATGTCTTATATACGAAGTTCAAAAGATAAGCGTTATACATCGTATTGTATTCCTTAATACTACGTCTAACTAGAGTATCGCATGTTATGTTTTCAATCTAAAAGATTTGAAAGACACAAGATATAAAAGGAACAAGTCAATTCGTAGTTACTAACCTCAAGCTGAAGGAAAATGTCTTTGTTGTTTTCAATCCATCTTCAGATCTTTGTGAGTAACTGGAGCTCAATACTTCTATCGTTTCTAGTCTAACCTATCGAAGTTGACTCTAGTTTACTTATTAAGCGACTCGAGTTTTGGAACTAAATATGACAAACAAACTTGACATACCAACGCTTGGTAGGTTCAACCGAGCAGTGCTCTAACAATCTCCCCCTTTGTCAATTTAGTGTCAGAACTCTATTTCATATGGAGATAAACGAATTACAAAAATAACTCATACTAATCTGCATGTATTCAAAAATAATGTTGTTGACATTATAATAACAAAGAAAATACTCCCCCTAAAGGTGAGATAGGTAGATTTTCAATCCGTACGTCTTTGTTATTCCCTTTGTAGTTAAGATAACCACAAGTATCAATATGATATGTTACTCCCCCTTAGTCTATGCCTTACTCTTTTCGTTAGATAAACGTTTAAGCACCATTGTCCTTTCCTTAGTGATACCAAATCAATACCAATATCACTTGTTTACTCCATATATTTCCCCCCCTTTTTGTCACAAAATGACAAAGGTACGAACAAATAAAGGACAAACCGAAAGGATCTTACAAATCAAAAGACTTGCAAAACCTATAAGAGTTAGGCACGAGGGTTCCACACACCATTTTAGATAACCAATATCAAAACCGAAACTACAAAGTAATTTTGTTTTGATATGTTACCAAAGAAACAATTTCCCGAAGCAACTTTCCTTAATAGTTTAGCAAATCAAAAATCGACTAAGCACCTTAGTTCTTTTGCTAAACTGATTGTACAAATACAATCGCTTGTTCGATAAGACCAAAATAAAGATCAGAATTAACTCTATTTTTCTCATTAGGCTCTAATTATTCGCATCAATAACTTAGACCTTTCACTTTTAAACAAGACAATTACTAGGTTAGTTAACTAGCATTTCTTGTTAAGGTATTCGATTAGACTTGAATAACCGAAACCTTCACTTTGATAAGTCTAACTAAGATCAGAATTAATTTAGTTTCTCTTATCCAGAATCCAATTGGACCAAACAATTGATCCCGAGAACCCTTTTTATTAAGCCATAAACAATCCGTACAAACCAAACAAATCAATTTTCATAATTATTTTATCCCAACCGGAAGTAATTGAAACAATCATAGACATTATAGCACCGCAATTTCACCGAAATTTTGTAAGCCTAAACGATTGATACCATACAATAAAGAAAGATAACAATAGTTTTTCTTAACCGGAAACAATTGAATCACACACACATACATACACAAGTAATGTAATATATTAATTGTACCGAAATTTTATTAAGCAAAAGCAAAATATAAACAATAAAATCAGGCTTTTCTTAAACAGGAAAACGATTAACTAACAATTTCGTTACCTCAAATTTCGCATCCTCTTTTCCTCATTGTTTTGTCATTCTTTCGCAAGGACATAATAACATAAAAAGCAACCTTTACCAGAGAAAGGTTGAAATGATTTTAACTATTACGTGCCAATAGTAATAAGCTAATACTAAAAACTCATATGTATACTATATACACAACTTATGAGAAATAAATTGACAATAGTATAATCGTGACTCGTATATGAGATTAATTGTCATCATCCTTTTATGATTATTTGATTAAGAAACCCAGTAGGTTAGATATGAAATATGCTAAATCAAAAGTCACAAAATCATAAAAAGGTAACTAGTATGAGACCTAATATCTCATATAACGATGAAAAGACGGAGCTACATTCATTTGATCAAGAACATTTAGCACAATATTCTCAATGTCATGAGTATTGAAACTTATCATTCAAGTGTCACCATTGTGCCTATATTTTGATACCTCCCTAGTTGTCTTTAGAGAAGGCTTTGAACTCCATTTAAAAATGGGTTTTACAGGAGCAACTTTGTTCTTCCTATTATTTTCTCCTGAAATCTTTGACGAATAGCATTAGGGTAACTGAAATGTTGAAAATTCCGAGAATTAACCTTTTTCCAATTTGGAACATCAGATCTTGTATTTACAAAGTTATTTCTCCTTTTATTGTTTAAGCGATAATGAGAAAACTTTGTAGAAGCCTGATAAACAAACTTTGAACTATCATTACAATAATTCTTTTGCTCATTTTTAGGACAATGATGACCTGATTTAGCACGACAAGAATTATTGACTTCAGCCAATTTTGCGGAAACGCGTGCATATATGGCTTTCTCATTCCTTTTACGGAATCTGCACCGCCTTTCCAAGTGTCCTTTATTTCCACAATAAGAGCAATGCTTAGTAACACACGAAACATGAGGCTTAGTGTTACCTTTTTGTGGATTCTCTTTCATTGGAGTTTGACGGATTTTACGTTTTCCGTCTTTTGCTAAAGATGAAGGTGCTACAGATTTTTATTTTATGGAAGAGCAATCTTTTGTGGCAACTTTTGAAGCAATTTCTGCAGTAGAGTCTTTAGGCTCAAAGTTTGTTTACCTTTGTAGCCCAATCCTCGCGTGTCACGAGGAACTCTAGTTGACTTCAATATTGAGTCAAGTTGTTTTGTGCTACTGTTGATGGTGGTTTTTAGCTCAGGGTTAAATTTGTAAAATATTGCATCTGATGTGACGTCACTCTGCGAGGAAACGAAGCCATGAGTGTCAATCTCTCCACTGGCACATTTATTGAGTCGTTCAATATATTTACATGAAATTATCCAAACTGGCGCATGTAGCAACAATCCCAGATGCTCTATAAATTTCGGCGCCTTACCTATATTTCTTATTAATATAAGACTCACTGAGTACTTTTCCTGTGCTATGTTCCCCGGCAGAATCCTTAATATCAGTATGGCATGACGGATTTGTGTTCACTAGCAACAGAGTAGCCCGGATTTCCAAGTACCAAGGTTAAGGCCCTTGCACGAAATACTCGGTCATAAAGCAAAGAATAACGGAGCCGCGGAGTAGGAGCAGCAATGAGAGGGAGCGTGGACACGCCATAGGCTAGCCGACGCCACTTGGACACGCCCCATGCTACCTAACCGACCCTTATTCCTTTGTCGACCAATCAGGTCACTTTAAACTCGCCACACGTCCATGAGTTGTGGCTGGGCCCATATTGCCGACCCTACTCCCATCGACCAAACAGATCGCATTAAACCTGCCACGCGCACCAAAAGGGTGGCCACGCCCATGCTTGGCCGCCCCCTACTTTCATCGACCAATCAGGTTGCATTAAACTCGTCACACACACATAAGTTGTGGCTGGTCCCATACTTGCCGGCCCCATTTCCCATCGACCAATCAGGTCGCTCTAAAGCCGCCACACTCACACCAGAAGTATAGCCATGCCCATACTTGCCGGACCTATTTCCCACCGACCAATCAGGTCGCTTTAAACTTGCCACACTTACACCAAAAGTGTGGCCACGCCCGTGTTTTGGTCGGCCCTCACTTTCGACCAATCAGGTTGCTCAAAACCTGCCACAATATTAAAATAGAGATGTAAAAATTGGCTTCCCAAAAGTTGCGCCAATGCACTAACTAACATGCCAAACGTGCAATCCCAACATGCCAGACATGCCACTTTGCCACAAAAGCATGCCGAACATGGAAACATACCATAAATAGTGCACTTACGTGCCAACCCATCTTCTGTCTGTGGCCAACGCCATAACAGACTTCAATGTGGTTATCCTAACCAGAAACACGACCCCCCATGGACGAAACCCTAATTTCCAGTCGTGGTGCAAATTATGCCGCTTCAGGCCCACAACATGCCACGAGCCGTGTGAGACCCAGGAAACCCTAAAAAAGACGCCATATCATAGCCGCCCGTGGTAATCCTTACTCATGTGGCCGTTTCCACATGATGGTCTGGCTATGGTTCCTTTGGCATGGTTATGGAACCATTTGCACAAAATGCCGATACGCCACGACCACATGCCACAACCACATGCCACATGCCGCATGTACTAATCAGGGCTTTGGCACGCAAAACCCTAATTTACGAAAAGTTGCTACGCCAACCAATCCAAGTAAAATTTTCCAGAGCATTGGGATTGATGTGGCAACAGGGCCAATGTTGTCGGAGCCATATTTTGGTCTAACACCAATATGCCAAAACAGTTGCCACGGCTACGCCACTGGCATGCCGCTATGCCATGGCTACGCCAGACGCCATTATGCCAATGGCGCGACTTTGTTATACGACAAGATATGGCCATAATCAATGGCCATCCTTCCTCATGAGACGCAATCTCAGCCATCTAAGTCTGCCACCGAAATGACAGACTTGTGGCAAGTTTCAGACGACCAGCCGCTTAAATCTCATGGCCATGGCTACGCCAGGAGCCACTTATACCACCATGCCACTGGCATGCAAGAGCTATACCAGTCATGCCGCAGTGCCACTGGCATACACCAAAAACGCCACTGTGCCATTACCAGGCGCCAACAGAAGGTAGCCATAATCAACGGCTACCCTTCCTCATGAGATGCAATCTCAGCCATCCAAGTTCGCCACCGAACTGACAGACTTGTGGCAAGTTTTAGGAGACCAGCCAAGACGTGCCTAATAGCATCACATGCTATTTTCATGCGACAAGACTACCTGCTACACGTTTTCCACGAAAACGCTCGAGACATCATACATGTCACAAACTGGGGGATACTCATCGGGTATTGGTCTAGCGGTTTACAGCGTGTGGCGTGCAATACGCCCGTTATAAGAAAGCGTCATGAAGCGGGACAATTAGTGGCGGCAAGAAGTAACGGATGCAAACGGATCCACTTCTTTCATCATGGAAGCATGGGTTTCTAACGGTTATACGTTACTCCACTCTTCCATCACCCAATCGTTCCCACTTCCTACGAGACCAAGGTACGTTTCAATATGACTTGTATAAATATGCTTCACGTATTTCCACAAAACAACAAGTTTTTTGGTCGGCAACAACATAGTATCCAGAAATCACCAAGAACTGATAAGCTTTTCACTCGGCAAGCCAGTTCCACTTTCTGATACAAGTCATAAAACAAGCCACATCTTCTGAAGTAACCATTCTGTTCTCAACACTCTCTTCGCTTCCCTCCCTAATACCAACCCTTCTCCTTCACTTTGTGACCGAAGCAAGCTTGGAACGACCATTTCTTGGTTTAGGCCAGGATTGTACAGATTGATCTCTCGAATCAAAAGTACTCCCGTGCAGTGCATTGTCTACGGTTTAGATTCGTTTCTCATCCACACACCCGAATTTACCAAAACCGGCAGAAACAGTTTTCACCCACGAACAATTGGCGACCATAATGGGAGATTAAATCTCTCGTTTGCAAATTCAATTCCCGATTTCATTTCCATCCCAATTGGTCTTAGGACAAATTCAAACCCATTTTAAATTTCCTAAAGTTCGCAAGATGATTGATCTTAGGAATGGTTCAGAAACTCTCAATCCTAATTTTACTTATCCTAGTACCGAAAATACTCCACATGTTATCCCTGAATCCATTCTTTCATTCAAAACCATTATCGAGGCTATGGAATCTCGATAATTAACAATTATTCATGATTTGACGAAAATCCTGAATGATATTGTCGGGAATCAAGCTACTATTGTCAAGACGCATGATGGAGTATTTACGCTTCTGAAAGCACTCACGGATCAACTGTCAAAGGAACCAACGCGTATTCCATCTGGAGGAAACGCCATCAACCATTCATTTTGGATCAATGCTGATGGTCATAGTCCTTTTTCCAAGATTCCTATTCCTACTCCTAGTGAGGAGGACGAAGCCTATGGTCACGCTGAATAGAAAGGTATCCACCAAGCTAACTTGTCTGCTCATGGAGATCAAAAGATGTTTCCTCAAGATCAGAAAAAAGACTCGTGGGATTTATCACGTTCTCATCAGAGTCCTCGCAATTAAAAGGTGATTTTATTATGTGCGCCTGGAAAATATCAATTCGCATATTGCATCAGAAGCTGCTAAGAGATCCGTTGCTGCTTTACTCAGTCGATCCAAAACGTTCCAGAATGAAGAAGCTCGTCAAGACGTTCAGGAAAGCAGGCATATTTCTAATAAAATATCCAACCTCCAGTCAATCGCTAATAAAGGAAGAAAGAGAAAAACTCCAGCAGCGGAACAAAAACCCAAACGTGTGGTACTAACGCATCAAACGGCTTCACCCCGGAAGGTCCCATCTAAGATTCCTATGCAACAACAAGAAACTGGAGATGCTGCTCCAAACTTCCCGCTTCCGATCGAGAAAGTAATTGATCTCCTGGAAGTATGGATTCAAGACGATGCCATCAAACTACCTCATGTTAGGCGCATACCAACTGAAGAAAAAAGGGAAAATCCCAAGTATTGCAATTACCACAGGTTCGTAAATCATCCTACCAGTGAATGCAATGCTCTGAAGCGCATCGTCCAAGAAAAGATAGATTCAGAGGAATTGCTCCTGGGGACTGGAGATCCTACGTTTTTTCGTGGATCGACATAAAGATGTTACACAGACAATAAAGGATGACTGGGGACTTCTTGCGGCCAGGATTGCGTCACATAATAAACTTGGATTTGCAACCTGAAAATTCAGTTTTGTGGAGAGACCCCTAAGAGAATAGAGTATGTGGCTGTATCGGACGAGAGAAAAAAGGGAATGACCAAAACCATGGTGTTACATCCTCTACCACCGACACCAGCAATACCAGAAGCATCCCCTCTGACGTGACGCCTCTTATTACCAGAGCCAGAAGCCGCTTCGCTTCAATTTCTCTCCAGAAGCCGCTCCGCTTCAATGTTTCGCTCCAGAAGCCGCTTCAACATTCTCTCGAGAAGCCGCTCCGCTTCAATGTTTCGCTCCAAAAACCGCTTCAATATTCTCTCCAGAAGTCTCCACTCTCCCTGTCAGGGATCGTGATCACAACCAACCAAGGTTCGTAGTTGTAGATGGGGAAAAATGATTTGCTGGTTTTTACGGAATTGAGGAGACGACCGTGCGGAGGAGACTCCTTGAACCGAGCGAAATGTTCAACCTCACACACATGCACTGCAAGAAGGGAGTGCTTTAAGTTCGAGATATCAATTTGTAGGACTCCGGACTAAACCAAGACAATGGCCGTTCCAGAGTCAATTCGGTCACAAGAGAGGATGGGTCGATCTGTAGGAGGGAAGCTGAGAAATGTGTGAGATCAATGGTGATCGAAGATTGTAGGTGTATTGTATATTCTGCGTGAAGAAATAAGATAAGTTCTGATTGATTGGATTTGCTCTATTGAGAGTAATTTCTCAGACGTTGAGATGTTAATCTCTTTGTTGTCTGTTTGACGAAAAGATTGTTCTTGTTTTCAATCATGATTCAGAGACTTATTTTATATTTCTAGAATTGTAAACACCTTGATCCCATGAAGTGTGACAGTTGCTGGAGTCAAAGAGTGGGGAAGTGGAAATCGTGTTAAAACCAGTTGCTCATCGTGCAGAGACTTGGTTGATTTTCTACCCACTACTTTGATAACTCCTTCAACTGATTGCACGACTTGCTCACATTCTCATCATGTGTATGAACACATGTGCCGTAGACCGCCAGACCAAAACCCTAGTTAATATCCCCCCATGTAACCCGATTGATGTCTTGTGATTGTGGAGTCTGTAACGCAGACGTGTAGTTAGTTAGTCAGTTGCTGACTTCATGGGAAAATGAGTCCTTGTATCGCTGAGTCGAACGTGATTTGAAAATGTTCTGAGACTCATGAACCGAACGTGTCTGTTGAGACAAAGGTATAATGTATGAATAAACATTGATAGTTAACGTGAGCAAATATTGCTCATTCGATGAGTTGTTGAATATTGATAGTTGAACCAATATTCTTTGGTTTGAGAAAATATTGCTCATCTGAGCGAATGTTGCTCGTTTGATGAATTATTGGTAGCATGACCAAATAAAATATTAATTTAAATAATGAAAACTGAACCAAGTATAGTTAATAAAATGTTGACCATGAGATCATCGTAAAATTATTAGCGTTTGAATCTGGAATTATGAACCTTGGACTCGAAACCCTAATTCGATCAATTGATGATTAATTGATGGTTTTTTGAAAATTAACCACGGAGTGAAGGAGGGACCGGCTACATGGGATGTTGGGTCAACCATGTAGCACCCAGATGCTTGAGTGAGCAAATACCAAAGTCTTTTGAGGACCAGTTGGTGAAAGGATGATTAAATGCTGGTTTAATCATTTATTGAAATAATGTTCGTCTGAACCTTAGGTGATAAAACCTAATAAATTATGAAGAGATGAAGGACCGACCAAGGGATCATGAAAATCGGACCTGGTTGGTCACGGGACCGTGCGACGATCGTTTTATGAAGTTCCAAAATTGTTTGGAAGAGTTTGAACCTTATATGACCAAATTAGGTCAAATGATGAAAAATATGTGGGACCGGCCTCTTGCAAGCCAAAGAGATAACCTTGGTCGGTCAAGGTAGTATGCTCGCGTTCAAAGTGTTCGTGTCTCAGTCCTGAGAGTTTTGATATTTCCTGATGTGCGTTTGAGCAATCATTTGAGAAAATATGAAGAAATCAAGGATTTTGCTGAAATTGAGGAAACTTCATGAGATGAAGGAAAATAATTATAAAATGAAGGAATCATGAAGTGTGGGACCGGCTATGGCCGTCCGGCCAATGAGCCCGGTCCCATAACATTTTTCTAAATTTTATTATATTTTTCATGATTTTATGAAAATACCATAAAATAAAGGAGTTTGTTGAAACTAAAGAGTTTTTGTTGAAATCAAGGAGTTTCCTTGAAGTGAAGGTGTTTCCATGAGATGACGGAAACAAATAATATTAATAATAATAAAATAAGGGTGTGTGGGGCTGGCTTGGGCATGGTCGGCCGGCTGGGGCCCGGTCCCGTGAGTTCTCCCTAATGTTATGTATTATTTCATGATTTGAAGGAATTTTCATAATTTGAAGGAAACATCATGAAATCAAGGAATTTCATGGGATGAAGGAAACATAAAAATAATAATAATAAAATAAGGGGCATGTGGGACCGGCTAGGGCATGACCGACCGGCTAGGGCCCGGTCCCACGAGTTTCCCTAATTTTATATTATTTTTCATGACTTGAAGGAAATATCATGAAATTAAGGAGTTTTCATGAGATGAGGGAAATAATAATAAAATAATGAGAAATCCTGAGGTGTGGGACCGGCCACGACTAGGGCATAGCCGGTCAGCTAGTAGACATGGTCCCACGACACCTTTCCCAATTTTATATTATTTCCTTGATGCGAAGGAAACACCATGAAACTGAGGAGTTTCCTTAAAACGAAGGATATTTGTTCAAATGAAGGGATTTTCATGAGGTCAAGGAAAATAATGAAAATATGATAAAATATAAAATTGGGCGTGGGATTGGCCATGGCACGACCGGCCGGCCGGTGGGCCCAGTCCCCCAGCGCCTTGATTAATATTTTATTATTTATTATTTTGTTCCTATTTTGCATAGGTTCATCGTTCCTTCGTATTTTGGAATGCTCGTTCGTGCATTCAGATGCTCGTTAGTGCATTATTGCTAAGTACACTTGCACCATTTTGGTCGGGGCTTACTCGATAGTGGCTCAGATGCCCGTATGTTGAGTATTTATTACTAACCCATGGAATTCTGCTGGGAAGAACCATGAATTGAAGTAATGCAATATTATGGAAAACATAGAATATTTTCCAGGGATTCAGTTAATGAATCTAATGATTCAGGAATAATTAATTGATGGTACGATCGTCTAGGAGCATTAATTATTCATGAATTGAGTGATATGAGCATGTTGAAGCGTCATATTTCTTTTACATAGTCAGGGAAAACGTTGCTACATCCTGAAGGCGTTATTGCTCTATACTAGCAGGCAAGCTGTCTTGGAGCCGTCCAATATTTCGATTTTATATAGAAGTAATTACCGAAATTGCTCAGCATTCATGAGATATGTCGTTGCCTCAGCTGAGAGACTACATATCTACATATACTCTGAGAGACAGTATTCTTAGTCAGAGATTCTTGTGGCATGAGCTTTCATGCTTCAATGAGAGACATGAGCCTCAATACTCATCTGATTGCTGGATCAGGAGCATGTACAATTACGGGTTTACAATTTTAGCCCTTGTCGAAAATCCACCATCTACAGTAGTTGTGGCCACTTTTTGATCCATCTCTCCAAGCTCGTGGTCGTGGACAATTTACTCGCTTACGCATCCAGCCAATCCCTTTGCTTCCATGGACGCCCATGCAATTTCTGCCAACCTATTTTGTTTCCATGACAATGTAGTCCCTTCTGATCACGTCTACTGCCAAGAACTGTTGCTGCTCGTTTGTTGATACCAGCCAGAGGTTTACCATAACAAAAACCACTACAAAGGTAATCCATACTTCTCCATATTTTAGTTTCACATGGAAGAAGTATAAGAGTCGCCAGTACGGATGCAAGATGATATCTTTATCATGGTCAACTCACCGACCATACAAGATAGAAACGTGTAAACCAAACTTGGGGACTGAGGCTCTACACGGAATCCCTTCATTATCAAAGCTCAAGAGACACGGTCAACCCAAATGTCATAACCACGACAAAGTCATCTACTCTTCAAGGGTATAACGTAAGAATATCATCACCTCTCTGTCTAGAAGGCGCCTGCAACACATTACGAGGCCGCGGCGGATCCCAGGCCTGCTCGGAGAAAACAACTTCAGAAACTAAAGAGAAATGCGACTGGGGACTGCTCATTGCAGTCCATCCTGGAAACCATCAATGACTCCAAAAGCAAGCCACAGAGATACATTCACATATCCGGCCACGCCATCGGATCTAACATAAGTATAACTGGGGACTGCTTTCCGCATCCTGTTCCATGCAATAGTCCAAGATTCAGAGGATGGTTCAAAGGATGTCGCTTGGAACGAAGTCCTTGAAGACTTGATAGCAACACCTCGGCAACGGAACTTCTCTCAACTCATCTATTTCACCCAATGGCTCCAGAAGATTTCGAACATACAAGCATCCACAACATATCATAATCGCACTCAGAAATTCTAGGTACCAAATAATCTAAAATCAAGGATGAACCAACAACACAACCACAATCTCCAAGATTAGCCCTGAAATTATTTCATCCATCCATCCCAAGAGCGTAATAGAGTTTGGTAAATTTTGAAATCCACTGGAGAGGTTAGATACTCATTCTTCTAGAGTCAGAACCTTATTACACATTTTGGAGAAGATCGATGGTATTGTTGGGTGGATACATACGAGAGCACCTACCTTGAGTTCTCCTGGATTGCCTTGCTATTTATTATAGATATTGGAGATTGCTTTGTTGCCATTAATGCTCGCTCTACCACCGCTAACAAATGACGAAGGGGAGCCAGATGCTGCAGATGAAAGCACGGAGCCGGACGAACAACAAAAACAGAAGAGAGTCAATACCCCTTTTCATACGAACACAGTTTCTAGAGTTTGAACAGAATAAGGATTCCTTATTGCTCAATGAACGGGAATAGATGACTAGGCGCACCACACTCATGCTTCATAGCTGAACAAGTAGTGTGCCAATATCTCCGCTCCATGACCGAACCAGCAGCGCGCCAACACGAGGAACACCAGTCGCTCAACCTACAACTCTCCATGGCTCCAGCACTCCGTGGTCAATCCAACTCTCCATGGCTCCAACACTTCGTGGTCAAGCCAACTTTCCATGTCTCCAGCACTCCTTGGTCAAGCCAACTCTCCATGGCTCCATCACTCTATGGTTAAGTTAGCGCCAATGCTCCAGCATTCCCTGATCCATCCAGAAAGACTTCCAAGTGCCATTTCCACCGTTTCACGGAATGAAGCCATCAACGCCATCATCACCGTTTGGTATCCAAAGTTCCAACGCCATATTTTCACAATTTCACGGACTGAAGCCAGTTTCATCATTCCATGGACTGAAGCCAGTTTCCATCATTCAATGGACTTAAGCCAGTTTCCACCATTTCATGGACTGAAGCCAGTTTCCACCATTCTAAGCTAGCAGCGCCATCCACCATTCCGAGCAAGCAGCGCCATTCCGAGGTCAGCAACGTCATCTCTGTAGAGCCAAGATTGAAGCGCCATTTCTGCCAGGGTTGCAACGCCTTCCACTGTTCCACGAACCAAAGCCACTGGCACCCTCTTTTCCATTCTGTGTTTGGGCCAGCCAACAACGTTATCATTACCGTTCCATGACTAAGGTATCAACATCATCATCAGCGGTTCATGGAAGAAGTTGCATCGCCAAGATCGGCGCTACGGGGCCAAGCCAGAAGTATGTCAAGCCACCAGTGCAAAGATTATGGATTCCTCATGCCTCCTGCCAAAGGTTAGCCAAATTTTCCTGGAAACCTCTTCATGACTTGCCATTTTGATTTTATCCTTGTCTGTCACCATCTCATGCTTACCCCGCAAAATAGCACTGTTACGGGCTTAGCAGGGGACTTAATGTTGATGATGGTTTTTAGCTCATGGTTAAATTTATAAAAACTTGCATCTGATGTGACGTCACTCTGCGAGGAAACAAAACCATGAGTGTCAATCTCTCCACTGGCACATTTATTGAGTCGTTCAATATATTTACATGAAATTTGACCAGACTGGCGCATGTAGCAACAATCCTTAGTATCAGTATGGAATGACGGATTTTTGTTCACTAGCAACAGAGTAGCCCAGATTTCCAAGTACCAAGGTTAAGGCCCTTGCACGAAATACTCGGTCATAAAGCAAAGAATAACGGAGCCGCGGAGTAGGAGCAGCAATGAGAGGGAGTGTGTCCATGCCATAGGCTAGCCGACGCCACTTGTCCCGCCCCATGCTACCTAACCGACCCTTATTCCTTTGTCGACCAATCAGGTCACTTTAAACTCGCCACACGTCCATGAGTTGTGGCTGGGCCCATATTGCCGGCCCTACTCCCATCGACCAAACAGATCGCATTAAACCTGCCACGCGCACCAAAAGGGTGGCCACGCCCATGCTTGGCCGCCCCCTACTTTCATCGACCAATCAGGTCGCATTAAACTCGTCACACACACATAAGTTGTGGCTGGTCCCATACTTGCCGGCCCCATTTCCCATCGACCAATCAGGTCGCTCTAAAGCCGCCACACTCACACCATAAGTATAGCCATGCCTATACTTGCCGGACCTATTTCCCACCGACCAATCAGGTCGCTTTAAACTTGCCACACTTACACCAAAAGTGTGGCCACGCCCGTGTTTTGGTCGGCCCTCACTTTCGACCAATCAGGTTGCTCAAAACCTGCCACAATATTAAAAAAGAGATGTAAAAATTGGCTTCCCAAAAGTTGCGCCAATGCACTAACTAACATGCCAAACGTGCAAGCCCAACATGTCAGACATGCCACTTTGCCACAAAAGCATGCCGAACATGGAAACATACCATAAATAGTGCACTTACGTGCCAACCCATCTTCTGTCCGTGGCCAACGCCATAACAGACTTCAATGTGTTTATCCTAACCAGAAACACGACCCCCCATGGCCGAAACCCTAATTTCCAGTCGTGGTGCAAATTATGCCACTTCAGGCCCACAGCATGCCATGAGCCGTGTGAGACCCAGGAAACCCTAAAAAAGACGCCATATCATAGCCGCCCGTGGTAATCCTTACTCATGTGGCCGTTTCCACATGATGGCCTGGCTATGGTTCCTTTGGCATGGCTATGACACCATTTGCACAAAATGCCGATACGCCACGACCACATGCCACATGCCGCATGCACTAATCAGGGCTTTGGCACGCAAAAACCTAATTTAGGAAAAGTTGCTACGCCAACCAATCCAAGTAACATTTCCCAGAGCATTGGGATTGATGTGGCAACGGGGCCAATGTTGTCGGAGCCATATTTGGGTCTAACACCAATATGCCAAAACAGTTGCCACGGCTACGCCACTGGCATTCCGCTATGCCATGGCTACGCCAGGCGCCACTATGCCAATGGCGCCATTTTGCTATACGATAAGATATGTACATAATCAATGGCCATCCTTCCTCATGAGACGCAATCTCAGCCATCCAAGTCCTCCACCGAACTGACAGAATTGTGGCAAGTTTCAGGCGACCAGCCGCTTAAATATCGTCGCCATGGCTACGCCAGGCGCCACTTATACCACCATGCCACTGGTATGCACGAGCTATACCAGTCATGCCGCAGTGCCATTGGCATACACCAAAAACACCACTGTGCCATTACCAGGCGCCAACAGAAGGTAGCCATAATCAACGACTACCCTTCCTCATGAGATGTAATCTCAACCATACAAGTTCGCCACCGAACTGACAGACTTGTGGCAAGTTTTAGGCGAGCAGCCAAGACGTGCCTAATAGCATCACACGCTATTTTCCTGCGGCAAGATTACCTGCTACACGTTTTCCACGAAAACGCTCAAAACATCAAACATTTCACAAACTGGGGGATACTCATCAGGGTATTGGTGGCGGTTTACAGCGTGCGGCGTGCAATACGCCCGTTATAAGAAAGTGTCATGAAGCGGGACAATTAGTGGCGGCAAGAAGTAACGGATGCAAACGGATCCACTTCTTTCATCATGGAAACATGGGTTTCTGACGGTTATACGTTACTCCACTCTTCCATCACCCAATCGTTCCCACTTCCTACGAGACCAGGGTACGTTTCAATATGACTTGTATAAATATGCTTCACCTATTTCCACAAAACAACAAGTTTTTTGGTCGGCAACAACATAGTATCCAGAAATCACCAAGAACTGATAAGCTTTTCACTCGGTAAGCCAGTTCCACTTTTTGATACAAGTCATAAAACAAGCCACATCTTCAGAATTAACCATTCTGGTCTCAACACTCTCTTCGCTTCCCTCCCTAATACCAACCCTTCTCCTTCACTTTGTGACCGAAGCAAGCCTGGAACGACCATTTGTTGGTTTAGGCCAGGATTGTACAGATTGATCTCTCGAATCAAAAGTACTCCCGTGCAGTGCATTGTTTAGGGTTTAGATTCGTTTCACATCCACACACCTAAATTTACCAAAATCGGCAGAAACAGTTTTCACCCACAAACAGCTACTATCAAACTTTTTCAAGTCTGCTTTTAGACCCATATTTTCTTTTTCCAATGTTTATATTTTTTCGAGAGCATTATCTATATCAAACTTAAATTTATCAATTTGAACTTTATAATCTATTTCAGATTCGGTAGAATTACTTACCTTAGTTCTCTTCAGGTTCTCCAACTCTGTGTATAGCTTCACTTCTCGATCATGAATTTCTTCGATTTGCTCTCTGTAACATTTCATGCATTCACGATAATTACCACCACCAATAACCTCTATATCGTTGTTCAATTCATCAAGTTCCTTTTTAAATCTTTCATTCTCTTCACGAAGATCACATTCAAGTGCCTTTGGCTCTGGAGTTACTTCAGTATCCTTTTCAGGTGTGCATTCAACAGTTGCATGGAAAGCCTTGTTATTTTGATCCTTGGAACAATTAGAGCTATCACCATTATTTTGTTATTTATTCTCTACACGTTTATGTGATTTTTGAGAAGGAGAAGATGCATCTTTAGAAGAACTCCTTTTCTTTTGTATTAATAACTTTCTAAATTGTCGTGCGGCTGTATCGACACTACAATTCTCAGTTTATGTCTCACAAGAATTTTCTGCCGAAGAACTAGTCTTAATTGCAACTTTATGGGTAATACCCACTTCATTCTTGGATTGGTATTCAAGGTCAAAGATCTTTATTTTACTAACTAGAGCGCTTCTAGATAGTGTGGATAGATCATTTGATTCCATGATGGCATGCTTTTCAGATTCGTATCTTGGTGGTAAAGACCTTAGAGTTTTACACACAATATCTTTATCTGAAATAGTTTTTCCTAAAGCGTAAGAGGCATTCATTATTTCAGAAAGTTTTTGATCAAACTCATCAAAGGTATCGTCTTCATCCATACGAAGGTTTTCCCATTTAAAAGATAGGGTTTGAAGCCTAGCTTCTTTTTCAGAGGCATTCCCTTCAAATACGACATTAAGAATATCCCAAGCCTTCTTTGATGTTTTACACTTGTTACATGATGATGGAGGTCTCGAGTTAAAGCATGAATAATGACATTCAATCCATCGGAATTTTTCTTAGAAAGCAATTTTTCTTCATTATTGAACTCCTTTAATTCCTTTAGTCTAAACTCAGTGGTTGAGTTGTTGACCAGTACTTTTGGGTGTTCATATCCGTCAATAACTATAACCCAAGTGTTAAAGTCACGAGATTGAAGAACAGATTCCATTGTCATTTTCCACCATAGATAGTTAAAGCCATCAAACCCTGGCGGTACATTAACTGGATTAACCAATTGATTCAAAACTTATAGGTTGGATCACGCCAAACACAGATTGTTAGATCTTTTCGTGTTTGCCGGCTCTGATACCAATTGAAAAGACGAGGGTACCCAAATACACTACAATCTTTTTATTTGATCACAACCTATTCAATTTCTACCGTGTATAAACCTCTTGGAGATACAATCACTCAAGGAATATTTCAACACAATGTCCACTTGAAATAGGGTTAGTCCGGACTGGCCTAACAAAGTGAGAATGTCAAATTCAAGTGGAGAAATCCAATACACTTTGTGTGATCGTCTATGGATATGAAATCGATACAATACTACAACAAAGTGTTCACTTGATAACCAAAATCGTATAAGATAAATATCAAGTGCCTAGTTAATGTAAAAGTGTATTTACTTTAATTATAATATAAAAACAATTATAATGCGGAAATAAAGTAAATCACACACACCAGAATTTTGTTAACGAGGAAACCACAAATGCAGAAAACCCCCGGGACCTAGTCAAGTTTTGAGTACTCAATGAATTAAGACGCTACAAAAAGTAAACCTGCAACTTCGTGTAGACAATACTAAGTAAACTAAAATCCTAGTTACTCAGCTTCAGCAGTATTCTTGTTTTGATAATATCTAGCAGAACCGAAGTTCTCAATAGATATTTGTTTTCATAATATCTAGTAGAACCGAAGTTCTCAATAGATATTTGATACTAGATATCCTAGCAGAACATGCGTTCTCTTTAGGACTAAATCTAATATATCTTCTGAATGGTTCTCACTAACTTTTTCTACCAATCTTTCAACTGGAAGGACAAGATTCCTTTGGATCGTATTCCAAACAGTAAAGGATAAACTGTTTGATAACAAAACTCACTTTATAATCACAATACCGAAATATATGATATAAGCACAGTTAAGGATCTTCTATTTTTAAGACCTGTTAGCAGATCCGAAGCTCCTTGATTACAAGATCAAACAAGAAAATGATTACCGAAATAATCAGTCTTGATTACAAGGTTTATGATGAAATCACTAACTACTTGTTGATCTAAAAAGGGTTATGTTTATTGAAAATAAACAACCTCTTAATCCCGGAAAATCAAGTCACAGAAAGTTACACCAAGATCAAAACACAAGAAAAAAAATCTTCAAAGTCTTCAATCTTCGATTTAATCTTCAAAGTAACAACCTGCATCAACAAACTTGATTCCTATTGATTTGTCGCACAAAATGGAGCCTGTTAACAATGGAAAATCAATGAATCTATCTTACGGATCTAGAAAAACTTAGATCCGTAGAAACATCAAATATTTGATTTTGAGTGAGCCTTATATCAGAAGACAAGGTTCTCAAGAATAAACAAATTAGGTGCAATCAAAGATTCGACAACCGCTAGTCAATCAAATCAATAATCAAAAACTACAATAACAATGCAATCATCTAGTTTCCCACCAACGGTACTCGTAGATATTCTCAATCCCAAAGAAGTCTTTAAAGAGAGCGTCCGTAAGAGATTTCTCCTTATTAGGTTACTTTCCTCCCCGAATAGGCGGCTCCACCAGTAACAACACAACTAGGTAATTTTGCTGGCTCTGAGGATTAGTTTGCTCGAAATGCAAACTTCAATATTTATAGACCAAGGAAGTTTGGACACCAAGGAATTTCCAAAACCAAAAATATTCTCAAGATATGCAATATATTACCAAATTCGGTTTCCATAATTCCTGGAAATGCTCTGTCCAAAATATTGACCGAAATCTCTTTGGAAAATCTTTAACTAGTAAATGCACATTACTAATTTTTATTTTTCAAATATAAAATTAAAAACCTTAATTAAAAGATTCTCAATTTATTTTCGATTCGGGATTCTCCTTTAACTATTAAGGAATATCTTTGAACAAAAAAAGATAAGCGCTACTGCACATGTTCAAAGTATGTCGACATCTACTTACAATCTTGGAACCGATTTGCCACACTTCCAAACAAGTTTAGAATTGGTTCATCTGACTTCCAAGAACTGCGTGATTGATTATCCTATCAAATCACCAAACATGGGTTTATCGGTTCTATCAAAACAAGTTTTGGTTCGACCTCTATGTGGGTACTAGAATTAGTCACACTAGTTACCAAAACTTGGTTGACTAGGTACTAGGATCGATTCCCACATATATATGATATCTAACTTGTATTTGGTGCACATGTCCATAGGATCGGTTCCCAATGTCTAAAAACGTGTTGCACATGTTCATAGGATCGGTTCCCAATGTCTAAAAACGTGTTGCACATGTTCATAGGATCGGTTCCCAATAACTAGAAACTTGTTGCACCTCTTACAAGGATCGATTCCCCTTTTGTGATCGGTTGCACCTCTTACTAGGATCGGTTCCCCTTTTCCTAGAGTTGGTCATACCAATTAAAACAAATCGATCATACCATCTCAGGTGATTACTTAAGATCGGTTTCACTAATAGAAGTCATACCAATACAAAAGTCAGGTCTTGTGAATAGTTTTACCAAAAACATAAGCAAGTCATGAGCGGTTATACTAAACACACATATTGGTAATTCAAAAATATTTGCAATGAATAACAATACCAATAAGCCTAGCGATTTCCATTTCGATTCATAACACAAGTTTATGAATTGTACTTTCTTTAAACAAATGTAAAAACGTTGTTTCCTAGGAAGAAATATTCACCTTATACCCATACATAATCACAATAGCATTCATATGATCACTACAAAAATGCTGAGTTTTAGTGACGTCAAAAGACCGTGGCAATTGATCAGAAATCCGTGGCAAAAGATAATTTGCCACGACAGGCTTCTCGTCACAAATACTCCAGTAGCTAATAATATTTGCCACGATCCTAGCCACGGTTTTTGTCCCGTCACTATTGGTACAAGGCCATTTGCCACTGATTTACATCGTTACAAATTAATAATTAGGATGCACACGTTTGTGGTAATTTGCCAAGGATTTGACCAGCACGTGGTTGTTGGTTCAGCTATTTGCTACCATTATGTTGTTAGGAACGAACATTTAATTTCAAATTGACATGGAAATAAAATTTATTACACTACAATCATTCCAACATCATTTATTCATTCAGATTGACATGGAAATAAAATTATCACGCTGCAAACATTCCAACATCATTTATTCATTCAGAAAAGAATTACAAGGTCATAATTTCACTGGAACCAACACAAAGAAAACCTAAGCATAACAGAAATTCAAGACTAGTACAGAGTTTCCAACAAACGTTGGACATTACTCTCAAAAGATGGATGATGCAACATTCCTTTACTTGCAGATTGGTCTAGTCAGGAGTTTTGATGTTTTCCCTGAAATATACCCTCAAAAGTATAAAGTTATTTCTCTTCCCAGCAATAGGAGTTTACTTATATCTTGATCCAGGCTTATAAAATCAGTAAGGAATCACCTGTTGAATGAACATGACTCATTAGTCATTCATAGCTTCAGAGTAAGCTAAGCTTGTTACAAAACTAAAATTGATATGTCCAAAGTGATACACCATTACTAAAAAATAAAGGTACTATGTTCATCAAAGTGAACATTTTAGAAATCTAAGTTGAGAAGCAGAAAGAACCTTACTTTTTGCGGACTGAACAAAAAGCTGGATACACGTTCAATATTAGCTGTAAATATGAAATGAAGATTAAAGATAAACATATAGACAGGTCATAAGATCAGAAACAATAAGATCTAAAGCACAATAATCAAATCTTCAATGCCAGAGCGATCAGATTCCTTTGGTTTCTCCTCGGAGACTGAGATAAGACAAACTTGTGATGCAAAACAATGGTAAAAAAGGAAAAGTCAAACATAGGCACATTACAAAAAAGATTGTCGATAATGAGGGTTTTACATGCACTAAAGGACATGAGATATGTCCCTATAAACATTGCTTTCTGTTGTGTCTCAGTAATCTGAAAAACTTGTCTTTACCATCCGATGTTGTAGCTTGGATCGATCCATTAACACGAACATAATCTGTTTACATGATCAAGACCTAGGAACTAGAGTTTAAAATCTAACAAGAATACAATTATGTCGATGTTGATGACTTCAAACTCAAATAGTAACAGTAACCATTCTGGTCGCCGTAAATAACAAGAAGGCTTTTGTAGTTAATATCATGACCAAGGCTACATGATGGATAACCTAGTTATCCAGAGTAATTACCTACTAACTGGCCCTGAAAATTGAAGGCAGAATAACTAACCTCTGGTCTTGCTAGTTCGGTGAGCAACACAATTTAAGTAGCCACACCACCCTTTTCACATGGGGATAATCATGGTACTTTGTTCTACAATTTTAGGACCAGCTCCACCATTCTGACATGAGACTGGGACATGTCGTTAACTATAGCCATTAATAGACATGGACTCCTAAAATTCAGGCATATATTTAAATCTAGTTCAAGTTTGACGCCTATATATAATGATGATGATTATAACAACATAAAATTTTCTTTCTCGTTTTACAGTAATAATAAGACTTATCATACAACTATTTTTGCATATACCTGACATCATAATCATTAGAAAAAAAACATAACAAATGCAGTCCCAAGAAAGGGAAGAAAAAAGAACCCTGATTAACGAATACTGAAAGCTCACAAAAGTAAGATATTGATGCATGCAAAGTGATGCACCATTACCAAAAAATATAAGTACTATCTTCAACAAAATGAAAATATTTAGAAATGAAAGCCGAGAAGCAGAAATAAAATCTTACTTTGTTGCAAACTGAAGAGAAAGCTGGATACACGTCGGAGATTAGCTGTAAACACGAAATGAAGATTAGAGATGAGTAAGACCAGATTATTGTACGTACTCAATAACATGACCTAATACAAATTCATACTGCAATGAATGAGTACATCTGCTTATTAAAATACATTATGAAGAGAAAACAGAACCAACCACTTGAATCGTTAAAACACTGTTTCTTAAATATGATCAAAAAAGTCAACGAACTTTGGGCCTTGTACATACAAATGTCTCGGGTTTCTCCGTGAAGGTTCAGGGTTCAGGGTTCATTATGAAGAGAAAACAAAACCAACCACTTGAATCGTTAAAACATTGTATCACTTAAATATGATCAAAAAAGTCAGCGAACTTTGGGCCTTGTACATACAAATGTCTCGGGTTTCTCCGTGAAGTGCAGAAGTTCATTGGTTTTTGGATCAACCACCAATTTTCCAAACTCACTCACTCAGTCACCGATTCGACCAAAACCTGCAACAAGATAAGTTGGAAGCATCATGAAGAGTTATGAAATGTTTGAAACGCATTGCAAACTGAAATAGTTCATGTCTGTATTCATTGCCTTGCTTCATAAAATCGTTCTTATCCAACCAAACTCCTATGAGCATCTGAAATTTCAGATCAACTATAAGATGATCTTATTAAGAGATAAAGAAGTTCAAATGTGATTATCCTTTCCCTTGATAAGAAGATCTCTAAAATGAACCCAAAAATTTAGACCTTGTGGTGATACAAAAGCTACAGCTTCCTAAGAAGTAAGAAAGCTAGGAAAGGAAAGAAGCCCAGAACATTCTTATAGTTCCCACAGAGTTACTTCGGAGATGATGTTCCACTTCAATTTCATCAACTTCACAACTTGCAACATCAAGAAAACGGTATAACAGAGATTCCATAACTCTGTTTGGATGCCAACACAACTCTCTCTATCGCTGCCGCATGTAACTATGCTAGTGATGGTTCATCTAGTGCAGCTTTCAATTTATTGGAACAAAATCTTGAACGAAGATGAGAATACAGTAGGAAGTCTGAATGAAATGTTCGTACCAACATGCATAAGAATAAAAAAAAAGAATCACAAACGAATTATCAAAGCAACAATGGAAAGCAAACTGCAGAAGTATACAAAGCTGCTTCATTCTCCAACAACTAATTTTGCTTTTTAGACAACAACATATATTCAATAAGTGTGAATAATTGAGTATTATCCAGTCACAGTTATACTTCTACACGAATATACAACAATGAACCACATGAAAATTGATCATAAAACAAATTTGTGTATGTACCCTGCTGAAATGCTTGAGACTACATTACCTAGAAACATTCTGTATATAACCTCAGTAGATCCCAATCTAGTTACAATGCATAATAACAGTGTCTATGTTCTATCAATATAACACAACAAGCAAAAGCAGTGTAAATCATAAGAGTAACCCATCAGTACATACAGTAGATGAATAACACAAATGAAAACCCATACCAGTAATTCTTCTAAAAACCTGTTCCTATCAATCTTTAGGATGTTCATCTTTTTCTGATGAAGTTAAGAATAACCACCACCACCACTTCATTGACCTACTTCTATTTTATTTTATTTTATTTTATTTTCCCTTTCCTCATCTACTCAACATAGCAGTCAATTCCAGCAATTACGAAATCCCATATCTATTAAATTAGAAAAATTAAACTAATACAAATTAGATTTCAAAATTGAATTATAAAATCACAATAAACAAGGAATTAAATTTCCAGACATAAAATTGGAAAATCTAGAATTTTCAAGAGAAGCAAACAGAGAAGGAGATATCCTTTACCATACGATATTTTAGTACCTAGGGTTTGTAACACCATATTATCATTATCCAGGTTATCGTCGAAGAAGAATAAGAAGAAAGGAGGAAACTCAGAATAATTTCAGTTTTGATTTGATTTTAATGTTATTTAAGGTTAAGTTGGTTAACACGATTTAGGATTTCATAAGAAAACAATTGATAACAAGGTGAGAATGATTCTCTAGTAGGTTGGAACAATGGAGTCGACATGAAGTATTGAAGCTTAGATTTAGCTTTTTTCTTCCCTCGAGGAGGAGACAGAGCTACGTTTTTAGGTTTTTTTATGTTGGTTTTTGGTCGATGGTAATGGGACCTGATAGGAGGAAATGGGTATTAAGATCGTGGCGCGATATGTGCAGTTCCTTCCTAACATGGCCACAATTCGCCGTATTAAACGCCCACCAGTTACCACGGCTTACTATGCCGTGACTAAAATTCTATTAACACGTTCATAACATACAAATATAGGTCTACTTTCAGCCCGAAGCAAATACTCTGCAAGCCGTGGGAAATGAACACTCTACTGCCACGCCTTAGGCTAGGTCGTGGCAATATGTCATCAATAGCCACAACTAATGTGAATCCGTGGCAAGAAGCCCGTGGCTAAAAGTTGACATTTTTGTAGTGGATTATGTCGATGTCTTATATACGAAGTTCAGAAGATAAGCGTTATACTTCGTATTGTATTCCTTAATACCACGTTTAACTAGAGTGTAATCATTCATAGCTTCACATGTTATGTTTTCAATCTACAAAATTTGACAGACACAAGTGTTGATGGTGGATTTTAGTTCAGGGCCAAAATTTTAAAACCAGTATTTAATGCGCTGACATCCTGCAAAGGGTAAAGCCGTTTAACAAGTGAGGAGTACCTCTTCACTTTATTTATTCGAAACATTTCAATAAATACACAAAATTCACCCAGAATGGTGCATGTAGCAACAATCCCAAATATTCTGTGAATTTTTAGCAATATTAATTAATGCATGATTTGCCTAGTATTTCTTGTGTCGTTCCTAGCAGAACTTTCATCATTGGCATGGCATGACGACCGAGCGTTTACTCTCAAGAGAGTAACATGAATCTCCAAGTATCAGTGTTGAGATGTGCACGAAATACCCGTACAGGCTACACCATCCTCTAACAAAGAGGATCTCGTATCGGCGCTTTTGTTAGCCCGGTTGAGCATGTTTAATTTCCCTAAGGGAAATCTGGACTGTCTGTATCAGTCTCAGAACGATCACGACCACGCAAGTTGGCCGCATGATTTAACCAGCCTAGCCGAACCCTAGCAGGAATAGGAAATTACCGTGTTGACCACCGGAGGGCCCACTTATGCCCTAGCCGGTCGAATACCACATCACACCCCCCAGCGCATCAAACGCCAGCCCTAAAATAGGGTGGTCACGCTGCTTTGGAAGAAGCTCGATGAACGTAGACTGTCCAGGACAGTATTAAACCATCACGACCGTCCAACTTCGCCGGCCTGGTTGGACGGATCATATCATCCCGTGAGTGATCAGAGAAGTGCTAACACACACATTGGCGGGCCTACTTCTCCCTCACCCAATCGGATTTCTCACGACAAAGTCATGGAGCAATGAAATGATTGCTCAAACCATGGCAGGTGTGATGCTTCTAAGGGTCGCGAAAAATTCTACTAATGTCTTAAATCGATCACGACATTCAACTTAGCCAGCCTATTTGGATGGCTTAGATCACATTTAAGCCCATCAGGAAGATGCACATATGTTCACCATCAGCCCAACATGGGCCCCACATGATCGATCTCCCCAAAGGAGAAGCATGGCTTGCCAAACCGTTTGGTCGAAGTCGCGTGTGCGTAGCTGTTCAAAAACCCTAATTAGAGTTTGCGGCAATGTACATATGTCGTAGTTCGATCGCGGCCATACATCTTCGTCAGCCTAAACGGAGGGTGTAGATATAGACTCAGGAGGTCCCAAGGATGTCAACGCCATCACCATGGGCCCACCTTTGCATGTGACCGGCCGGTCTAGGCATATTATGGCCCAGCGCCTCGAGACGCACACCCAAAGGTGGCGTACCACACAAATTTTAAATCCTTTGCGGCAATGAATTTCTGTCGCAAATCGATCACGACCACTCATCTTTGCCGTTCAAATTGAGTGGCCTAAATCGAATGCTTGTGAAACCAAGAGGTGTAGACATGCTTGCCGGCAGGCCGTCTCCACACACGCCTGGTCGGCCTCTCCAAAAATTAGCGCCACGCTAGGATTAGATCAAGCCATAGAGGGGATGTTTGCGCCTCTAAAAACCCTAAAGTCCATCCACGGCAGCAAATATGTGTCCTAAACGATCACTCGAAGATGGTTGGACGTGCTGCCATTTTAAGACGCTTAATCCGCGACTTTTTCAGTCAAGCTTTAAAACAATGATGCTTCATATATATTGATTGTTTTGAGCTGCTTGCTTAAAAGTGATGCACTACATGCATCGAGCATACACGATATTTCATGAATATCAACTCCTTAAATAACTTAGTTATTTAACCTAATAGCACCATATGTTATTTCCTGCGGCGGGTCCCACAACTTGACCCACTCATTCGAGACATCAAACATGTCACAAACTGGGGGATACTTACTGGGGTATTGTTCTGGCGATTTACAGCGTGCAGCGTGCAATGCGCCATTACGAGAACGTGTTAGGAAAAGGTGGACGGTTAACAGTGATGAGGGAAGTGGACAAAGATGTGATCGTGTGACAATCACTATCCATACACGACCCCACTACTCCATCACTTCACCTCCTCCACTTCCTACGAGATGAGGGTTGCGCTCAATGACTTGTATAAATAGGTCCTTCACCTATTTTCAAATAACACAGAAAAACCAAGTGTTGTTACAGTATCCAGAAAACACCCAGAACTGATAACTTTCATTGTGCAAGCCAGTTCATCATTCTCATACAAGTCATAAACAGCCAACACCTTCACAATCTCAACACCTTCTTCGCTTCCCTCCCTAAGATCAACCCCATGTCCTTCACTTTGTGATCGAAGCAAGTCTGGAACGACCATTTCTTGGTTTAGGCCAGAATTGTATAGATTGATTTCTCGAATAAAAAAGCACTCCCGTGCAGTGCATTTTTTTAGGGTTTAGATTTGTTTCTCATCCACACACACCCAAATTTACCAAAACCAGTAGAAACAGTTTCACCCATAAACAATTGGCGACCACAGTGAGAGATTAATCTCTCGGTTGCGAAGTCAATTTCTTCAATACCCAGTTCAATTTTACTGATTCCAAAATGGTGGATCTTAGGTCTGGATCAGCAACCAATCCCGATGGAACTAGCGCTGACAGCACTCTCGGCGTCGATATCCCGGTCAGTGGCGTTACCATACAGCCCGTCAATGCGATCAATGCATCTCGTGGAATTACGTCCTCTACCACCAACACCAGCAGAGCAGGAGATATTCCGTTGGGCGTGACACCTCCTATCACCAGAGCCAGAGCAGCTGCAAACCCCAGCATTTCTTCAAGTGTAACGCCTCCAGTTGTCACCAGAGAAACTGCCACTCCTCCGTCAGGACGAGGGGTTGGGGGATCCAGAGGAGGACAACCCCCTATTACAATGGTGGATTTGATGGAAAGACAAGAAGTTCTTGCTAGATCCCAAACGGACATGGCTACGACTCATAAAGAGGTACTCACTTTTCTCAATAAATTGACCGAGTGATTTCCACGAGAGTCACGACAACCCCTGGAGCCAACAAGGAGCGCAGTCAATACACCCGGAGCAGACACTTCAATGGCGTGGCACTACATGGATGAAGAAGCTCGTGTTGCTCCTGAACGTCCAAGGGAAAGGGACCAACCATCCGACTTCATTATGCGTGAGGACCTGGAGCGACTCCTCCAAAACCGGGACAAAGGAAATCCAATGGACATGCACCATCATCAACCTCCATACCCTCAGGATGTGTAACGAATTCCCCTTCCAAGAGGATAAACCTCTCCTCAGTTCTCCCTTTATGATGGTACTGGTAACGCACGTGAACACATCTCTCGGTTTTTGGAATCTTTAGGGGAACACGAATATAATCATGTTCTCCGCCTGAAAGAGATCTCAAAGTCACTTACTGGAAGAGCGTACACCTGGTACAACAACATCGCACCTAACATCATATCCAATTGGAGTGAGATGGTCAGTGCCTTCTACAGGAAGTATTTCTTCGTGTCTGAGCAGATCACCTTTTCAGACTTGGGGAGAATGTTTCAACGAAACAACGAGCATCCAAACGACTTTGTTAAGAGATCTAGGATTCAAGCGTCGGATTGTCATGATCTGAATATCACCGAATGCTAGTTAGTGGAGTCATGCATTAATGGAATGGTGCCCATATACCGTGCTTTGTTAGAGAATCTGGGTTTTCAAACATTTTCTGAGCTCCATGAATCCGTTAAGTGTTCAGCCACAACGGCCCCAGCATTGTTGGAAAGAACCAGAATTGTTCGAAATGAAGATGCACGTGAGAGTCGAGGAAGCAGGCATCTCATCAATAAGCAATATAACACTGGGCCTTCCGTGAGCGTGGTAGGCGAAGGAGGAAAAAGGAAAGCTTCAATAACAGAACAACAACCCAAGCGTGCGGCTCCAGCGCAGACAAATTCATCTCGAAAGGGTGCGGGCCAGACTCTTGTATAAGAAGCTGGAGATACAGTTCCGGACTTCCCATTTCCCATTAATGAAGTCATAGAACTCTTGGAGGCATGGATTCAAGATAACGCGATCAAGCTCCCCCCTATCAGAAGTCCGCCGACCGAGGAAGAGATGGAAAATCCCAAATATTGCCATTACCATAGGTTCATCCATCACCCGACCAAGGATTGCAACAAATTGAAGCACATTTTTAGTGAAAAGGTAGAGGCAGGAAAACTTCAGTTAGGAAACGAAGGTGTTCATAGATATCCTCTTCCTATTAGGAGCTGCATGAATTATGGGGATTCTGTTCGCAAGACTGTACAGTCTATGATGGAGCATTTATGTGAAATCTTGTATTTCTCCAAGGCACATCTTCAAGATATATTTGCTTCCCTCAACCGCATTGTATCAGGCAGGCGTTTGTATCCAGAAAAGGAAACAATTTCGAAACCTCAGTCTTTCCTGGAATATGCAACTAGCAAGGGGAACTGGGGACTCTTGACCGTTAGTTGTTTGAAGGATGTCGAGTTCGACAACACATTGACTGATGCGACCTCCGAATTCAATATCATTACTGTCAAGACTTTGAAAGACGCAAAGATTTCGAAACAAGAAGCTATTCGCAGCTCAACCGTAATCAGGAATTCAGAGGGAGAATTTAGAGATGCCTATGGATACATTGATCTTGATGTTAAAGTGGGTGATGCCCTGACGCATGCAAAATTTTACATAGTCAAAGATTATCCAAATTATGATATGGTCCTGGGACGCTCGTAGGTACACGACAACAAGGCAACGCTGGGAGTACGTCCTTTGCCGATTTCAATACCTGAAAGGATCTCCAACAAGCCATCCAATCCCGAAGACTATTTGCTGCCGTATCGATCACACACAAGTGTGACGCAATTACCTGGAGAGAGCCCGCCGGCATATGTTAGGATATTCCGGACCCAAGTAAGTCTCATCGAACAACCTTTTTCTCAGCCAGTCACTCCTCCCTCTGATAAGTCTCTGGGACTCGCTTCAATTAACAATCCAACCTCCACTAGGAGATGTGAATGGGATGTTGGTCCTTTCAAACGCTTTTTCAAAAGTTTAGAAGTTGTCTCGATTTAAGATGACGAGTCCAAGGACCAAGTAGGTGTGCAACGCCCAAATCCATTTCAAATTGGAGATTTGGTAACAAAGGCGACCATGTTTCAAGTTGGAGGTGTGACAGTGAAAATGACCGCGCAGTCTGATTCACCTACGGAAAGGGAAGATGAGCCATACCTTGTGGCAGATGTTATCTTAGGCGGTTACTGCAAACTCATCAATGCCGACAAACTGGATGGTGTGACGATTCACTCATGATGGATCGAACCCTACAGTACCTAAGACGGTGTGCTACCACTTCCCCCAATCACCAATGAGCGTGAGAGACGAGAGACGAGAGATTTGCAGCACCATAGGGTATATATATAGCGACACCATAACTTGGTATGCAAGATTAATACTTGTAAATCAATTCATACTAAATATATCAAATACTAAATATAACCCTAAATACTAAAACTTTCCATATAATATTTGTATACTCTAATGATGTGATTGTAGATAGTGATAAAAGTGGTTCAATTCTCAGACTTGCGAAGGATAAAATATAGACTTAAATTCTAAAACAAAAATAGAAAACTCAAACAAAGATGATGTTGTTATCAATATTAAAAGAACACTGAGGCTAAGATTCCACTATTTTCCAAGTTCAAAGTGATTTAAATCCAATATTTATATTTATTCAATTTTTTCGTTTAATTTGATTCTAAGATGTTGCAACAAGTAGATTTTTAAAATAACAAGTGTAAATCAAAAGCATGGGATATCAAAAACCTAAGTCCAAGCATATACCATCAATGGAAATCACAATTGTTGAATAAAAATCATTAAAACAATTCTCAAACAAGGCAAATAATCATATAAATAATTGTAATAAATAAGATAAATAGAAAATACCACTCTTTATTGGAAAAATAGCTTCCTCTATCTCCTCAGCAATGGGGTTTATCTCCTCATATCAAAAACAGGTTCAAAATATTTTTCCATTGCTCAAAAGGTGTTTTCAAAGGTGAAGAGACTCAAAGGGAGTAAAATAGTTCAATCGCAACGTTTATATGTGTTGAAGATCGACTGTTACAAGAGAAACAGAAGGAATAAGACTGCTACAGTAACGATAGAAGCGAAGTTTTGTAGAACAACGACAGTGTTCTGCGACAGTTGGGCGTGGGTTGATGTTCTTCGTGTTCTTCAGCAGCACCAACAGAACAACTTTCCTGCAACTCGTGATTTTTGTCTCCTCTGGTTCTCTAAACTACCCCAAACTGTTCGTCTCCTTATATGAATCTCACAGCACCTATATATACCCAACAGGGTCGAGTAAATCCAAAAATAATCTTGTTTTCTTTCGCCAAAAGTCTCGGAAATAATCTTCTCCTCCCTGTTGCTTTACGCGTCTTCCTGTTTCCTTTTTTACGCATAGTATGAGGTGGAAAATCTCCTTAGGATAACATCAAATCTTCGTAGGATATTCTCCTCAGTTTCTTTACACGCAACTTCCACACACCAAACAGAATCCGATATTATAACATTCCCTGTTTCACCAAAATTCCGTGTAAGCTTCCTTATTTTTCTCGATTCGAAAGTCCTACTGCTCCTGTCTTGTCGCAACAGTCCTACCACAGTCCATTCCCGTGAAGTTCTCGACGAAAACCTTTCCCAAATCCTTCCCAGAGAACTTCGCAACTCAAACTCATGTTCCATGTTCTCTTCAAATCAATAATCAAGCCCAACTCTGTTGATTTAAAGGCCTATACTAGACCTGTAAATCCAAAACAGGCCCACTGAAACCAATTCTAGCAATTGAATCTCCTCAAAAACCTCCCGAAAATCCAACCCTAAAATCTGTTCGTGACTGCACATATTCCCGCCAATTCACAAAATTCAAAAGGTAGGGGATGACCTCCCCTTATCCGTGGCTGGTCTTCCTTTAGCAGATGCCTGAAAATGGGTCACCCCTTAGTAATTAGGTTACCCCTTATCCAAAGTGGGAGTCAGTATAGTAATTTTCTCCCACGAGCGCAAAAACCACTTTTTTAGCCAATTTCGCCACAAAAGCTTATTTCTCCAAAAATACCTACAGGGACATAAAAAGCCATAGTAAATTTAAAGTCGAGCACTAATAATATATACAATTGAGATTATATAAGACACAAAAACGTGCCTATCAAATACCCCCAAACTTATTATTTGATAGTCCTCGAGCAAATCAAATAGAAAATAAAATCCTAACTCACTGTCGCAGGCACCGTCGATTGCATTTAGCGTATGCAATAAGCCTTTAAACCCCTAGGTGGCCCTAGTGGCCGAGTTATAGTCTCGAGAGGGCTCACCAGAGGTATACCCACACAAACTTTATACTCCAGACCCTAGATATCTACGCAGAACCTTGGAAAGCACTAAAGAATCTCCTTGGTTGGCATACTTATTGACTACAGGAAGAAATACCCTGATGCGAAATTCCAATTGTTTTACACGAGTTTGCACTCAAGCATATTAAAATTCATATAAAGTGACAGAGCTCTACTCAGATAGTCGCACTATGGACATCAATATCCGGAGTCAAAACTAATCACATGGATAGATCAAGAAGATGGAAATAGAGAAAAACATAGATGGTTTTGATGTTTACTAAGTGAACGGTGTTTCTCATATCTGTCTGAAGGCCTCCGCTAAAATGAACCTATCTTAATGGACTGAGATACTAGTCTGACTAATATCAACACAACTGGCATATACAAGGGAACCAATGATTGATAATCCTAACTTTAGGTCAACACAGCTGGCATATACAAGGGTACCAGTGGTCGACTTTATTGAATTTATTCCTTTTGGTCAAATGGTCTGGTCTCTTTTTTTTTTTTTTTTTTTTCTTTCATGGTATCTCAAGCACTCTAATTCACCCTAACATTGGTAACAACTTGAATCGTGAGCCCCACCTAATCACTTAGAGTAACATAGTTTAAAAACAAAATAAAATAAAAATAGAAGTGAAAAGGACTCAACGAGATATGGTGAAACTATCATGTTATTTCTAACACCTGAGCTCTGTGCTTTTATGAATAGACTCTTTTAGATGTTTCCATCTAATCAGATTGGTTCCTCAACTCCTACAACCACAATGCTTCCATCCACTTAGGTTTGTTAGTGTTATCCTTAATATGCATAAATTTCTAGGCTCTGAAGTTTATTTAAAACAAAAAGTTTCTACCCCACCCCCCAAACTTAAATCTAACATTGTCCTCAATGTTTCGAATGAAAGAACAGTAACATGAGGAAATAGTAAAGCGAGATTTCAGAAAGATAGTACCTGGGTGAAGTGAAACCAAAAACCGACAAAAATATTATACAACATACAAATCGCCTCGATGGTCAATCAAGGGTAAACAGGGTCCTCCAGAGGGACCTCCTCAACATCACCTGTAGGAAAAGGCTCTAAAAAGGGCTTCAATCTCTGACCGTTAACCTTTGAAGAACTAGTACTATCTGATGTCTCAATCTCAATAGCGCCATGAGGAAAAACAGTACGGACCACAAAAGGACCGGTCCACCGAGAGCGCAGTTTCCCGGGGAATAGATGCAAACGAGTGTCATACAGAAGAACTTTTTGACCTGGAGAAAACGACTTCCGTAAAATATTCTTATCATGTACAAGTTTCATTTTGTTCTTATACTCCTTAGCACTATCATATGCATCTCTACGAATCTCGTCCAACTCATTGAGCTGGAGCTTTCTGTGAGCTCCTTCCTTGTCAAGTGAAAAGTTTAGCTGCTTAATAGACCAATAGGCTCTATGCTCTAACTCAACAGGCAAGTGACATGCCTTGCCAAATACTAAACGGTAGGGTGACATTCCAATGGGTGTCTTAAACGCGGTACGGCAAGCCCATAAGGCATCAGTAAGCCTCGACGACCAGTCTTTCCTATTGGGATTAACTGTTTTCTCTAAAATACGCTTAATTTCCCTATTGGAAACCTCTACCTGACCACTAGTCCGTGGGTGATACGGGGTAGCTACTTTGTGGGTAATACCATCTTGTTTCATTAACAGAGCAAACGGTCTATTACAAAAGTGTGAACCCCCATCACTAATTATAGATCGCGGTGTACCAAAACGTGTAAGTATATTCTCTTTCAAAAACTTAATTACGACCCTATGATCATTTGTTTTACACGGAACCGCCTCAACCCACTTAGACACATAGTCTACAGCGACAAGTATGTAAAGATAACCCAAAGAATTAGGAAATGGACCCATAAAATCAATGCCCCACACATCAAAGACCTCAATCACTAAAATAGGGTTCAATGGCATCATATTTCTACGGGAAATGGTTCCTAACCTCTGGCAACGATCACAAGAAACACAATGACTATGTGAGTCTTTAAACAGTGAAGGCCAGTAAAATCCACACTGCAATATTTTTGCAGCAGTCTTCTTAGCACTAAAATAACCCCCACAAGCATGTTCATGACAAAAGGAGAGAATACTGGACTGGTCACACTCAGGTACATATCTCCTAATAATCTGGTCTGGACAATACTTAAACAAATAAGGATCGTCCCAAAAGAAATGATTAACCTCGGCTAAAAACCTAGAACGATCTTGTTTACCCCAATGTTGAGGGGTTCGGACAGTAACAAGATAATTCACTATATTTGCATACCAAGGTGATTGGGAAACAGAGAACAATTGTTCGTCAGGAAAGATATCCCTTATAGGAAGGGCATCACTAGGGGAACTAAAAACTAACCTGGATAAGTGGTCTGCTACTACATTTTCAGCACCCTTTTTGTCTTTAAAGTCTGGAGAAAATTCTTGTAACAATAGGATCCACCTAATCAATCTAGGTTTGGTGTCCTTCTTAGACAAAAGGTATTTCAAAGCAGCATGATCGGTATAGATTACGATCTTAGAACCTAATAGGTAGGATCTAAACTTATCCAAAGAAAACACGATGGCTAGCAGTTCCTTCTCGGTAGTTGTATAGTTCAATTGGGCATCATTCAGAGTTTTGCTAGCATAGTAAATCACATGAAGTAATTTGTCTATTCGTTGACCTAACACAACGCCTATAGCATAATCTGAAGCATCACACATAATCTCAAAGGGTAGGTTCCAGTTTGGTGCCTGGACTATGGGAGCGGTAGTGAGTAAATTTTTAAGCTTCTCAAAAGCCTCTAAACAAGCATCATCCAAGACAAACTTAACATCTTTTGCAAGCAAACTGCAAAGAGGTCTAGAAATCAAGCTAAAATCCTTAATGAATTGACGGTAAAAACCTGCATGCCCTAGGAATGACCTAATGTCTTTTACGGTTTTTTGGACCTGTAAAGTCTTAATAAGGTCAACTTTGGCTTTGTCTACCTCTATACCCTTTGAAGAAATGATGTTCCCTAAAACAATTCCTGATGTAACCATGAAATGGCATTTTTCCCAATTAAGCACTAAATTCTTTTCCTTACACCTAGTAAACACTAATGTCAAATGATGCAAGCACTCATCAAAATATGAACCAAATACTGAAAATCATCCATAAAGACCTCTAAAAACCGTTCTACCATATCAGAAAATATGCTCATCATACAACGCTGAAAAGTCGCAGGGGAATTGCACAGCCCGAAAGGCATGCGTCTACACACGAATGTACCAAAGGGACAGGTAAAAGTGGTTTTCTCTTGGTCTTCTGGGGCAATAACGATCTGATTATATCCGGAAAATCCATCTAAAAAGCAATAGAAACTATATCCATCTAGTCTCTCTAACATTTGGTCGATAAAAGGAAGGGGAAAGTGATCCTTCCTTGTGACCTTGTTCAATTTCCTATAGTCGATACAGACACGCCATCCCGTGGTCACTCGGGTTGGGATTAACTCATTATCCTCATTCTGGACTACAGTGATACCTGATTTCTTGGGAACAACCTGAACGGGTCTGACCCACTTACTGTCTGAAATTGGGTAGATAATACCCGCATCTAACAACTTAAGCACCTCTTTTCGAACTACTTCTTTCATGTTAGGGTTCAGTCGACGTTGTATCTCCCTAGACGGTTTGGAGTCTTCCTCTAAATGAATCTGATGCATACAAACGGTAGGACTAATACCCTTAATGTCTGCTATAGACCACCCTAAAGCTTCCTTATTATCTTGAAGTACTTTTACTAGCCTACTTTCCTGATCACTATCCAAGTCGGCAGCAATAATCACAGGTAAAGTCTCAGATGGGCCTAAGAACACATACTTCAAGTTATTTGGTAGTGGTTTGAGGTCCAACTTGGGGGGCTCTTCTAAGGAAGGAACTGAGGTAGTCTCGGAAGCTGGTAATGGTTTGAACCTAGCTTTCCATCTATCAGTGTCTAACACAGGGGTAGAATCTAATAGAGCATTCACTTGTTCAATGGTACTATCATCGTCAAAATCTAAACCAAAACGGGATAGACAACTCTCTAATGGGTCTTCAGACAAGATGTTTGGTAATGACTCCTGAACTAAGGATTCTATCATATTCACCTCTTTAACACATGTGTCATCTAGATCATAAGGTAGCTTACTGACATTAAAAATGTTCATTTCGATAGTCATATTACCAAAGGATAAATTTATCACACCATTTCGACAGTTTATGATCGTATTAGACGTAGCTAAGAATGGGTGACCTAAAATCACAGGTATCTGGTTCTCTGGGTCAGGGACAGGTTGGGTATCTAGGACCACGAAATCCACTGGATAAATAAACTTTTCGACCTCAATAAGAACATCCTCGATAACACCTCGAGGAATTTTGACAGACCTATCAGCTAACTGCAGTGTTATCTGAGTAGGTTTCATTTCATCAAGTCCTAGTTGTAAGTACACATGGTACGGCAGTAAGTTCACACTGGCTCCTAAGTCAAGTAAAGCTTTTTCTACCCGGTGTTTACCTATTGTACAAGCAATGGTTGGGGAACCTGGGTCTTTGTACTTTGGAGTGGTAGTGTTCTGAATGATTGAACTTACATGACTAGCTAAAAAGGCTTTCTTATGGACGCTAAGTTTTCGCTTTCGCGTACACATATCCTTAAGGAACTTGGTGATGAGTGCCAAATAATGTATATATTTATCCCTTTTTGTTGGCATTTAACTCATCTTTTGTGCAGTAATTCTACATTTTATCCCATATTCTGTATTTTCATTGTTTTCAAGAATAAATATTTTTCTTACTTAATTTTGCATTTTTAGGTAATAAATAAAGTCTGGATAACTTGCGGAGCGGAAAAGAGCTGAAGAGTGGTGAAAAACCGGAAGAAATTACGCAAGGAAGCCGCAAAGAATGGAGCGCACGTCCAAAAAGCTAGGAATGGGCTCAAGAAGGAAGAATTGTTCTTGAAGAAGATATGGGCTTGGCATACCCAAGGCCCAAAACCCTTACCCAAACCCATTTTCTATATCCATACCCGCCTCCATTCTCAACCGTTAGATCGGATCCATCTCATCATCCAATGGTCGATCCCTCGTAGAGCATCAAAATCTGAAGTCTCTGCAAAACACCATAGTACCTAAATTCCAAGCCTTCAGATTAGATCACATTTAGATCCTACGGTCGCTTCTTTGCCTGCGCATCAAATAGCGATACTTCCGCTAAACACTACAGCACCTAACCTCGATCTTCGCCGTTAACTTCGTTGTATCAAGACATCCGACGGTCGCTACCAGACTCTTCAGGGGTAGCCATCCGATTCACCTACCAGCTTCGCATCCAGTGACTCAGATTCGCCAACATCGAATCTTGATATCCCGCCTAACACCCAAGTATCGAACACCTATACCCTTCAGCCAAACGCACCTTACCCAAATTCTCATCTTCCTCCTTCGAGCAGTCGAGCTCTGCTCCTGCCAACTCCACCACCATCACCCTGCCACAACCACCACTTCCACCAACTGCCAACAAACATCATCATCATCACTCACAAATCCCTCTAACGTGCCCATCATTTCCTATTCACTGATTTCCCCTAGTCTAGGGTTTTGAAAATTAGGGAAAAAGAATTGATGGACATGGAAGAGAAATTAGGTGAAGCTAGAGACAAACTGACACATGGGAATGGAGTAGGAGAACAAGAGGAAGGATGGGTCAGTGTGGATTGAAGAGAAATCGCATCAAAGAAGGTAAAATCCGAAACCCTAATTTCTCTGCCAAATTAGGTATTTGGGAAATTGTCCCAAATTTTCAATTGAAAAAGCATGGAGAAGAACAGAGATGATAGGGGTATGGTTGAATTAAATGAATTAGGTGAGAAACCCTAATTATGTACTGTTTGATTTTGGGGATTTTTGGGAAAGAACCCTAATTTTGTAATTTGGGGGAAAACCCAAATTGGGTTTGTGGGTATAAATAGAAGGGACTGGTGTGATGTAAAGGCTTATGCCTGGATTAGCCAGAGCACCACCTCAGAGGCCTGGACTAGCCAGTGCCCTCAATTATCCATGTTCTGTGAATTTCTATTATAGTTCTTAATTCAGTTAATTTCCATTTCAAATGTTAATTATGTTTATCATGTTTTTGTAATTGCTCACCATGTGTGTGTTGTTTGAATTACCTTGTATGATGTTTATTGTTGTTCACAAGATTAGCATGAGCTAAGTTGCACTGGCTAAGGCTCAGATGAAGCCTAGTGCACTGTTAAATGATGAATTGCTAGGATAGTCGTCTTAATGCTTGTCTTGCTTGAGTAATGGGAAGAAGTCAGTGCTCTGATATGCCTGTGATTGGCTGTGCTGTCAAAAGACAGTCAATACTAGGGGCATATCAGTGAGCAAGCTGATTCTCCTCCCATTCTAATGTATGCTTAAGATCCTAATTTCAACCTAGAATTGCATTGCTTGATTAGGACACAAGGTGGATTCTAAGCCCTTAGCTTAACCACAAATCCCTTTTACAGTCACTTATAAATTCAATTCTGTTTTGCTCCCTGCTCAGCTAAATTTCTTAGCTATCTTGCTGTTTATTTCTTGTATTTTGAAGCTTGTTGTGCACTGAAATCAGTGCACTGCCTTCCCTGCCCTTGGCTCATAGCCTTGGTTCCTTGCTGTTTTACCATCTCTGTTTCACTGTCACTGCAACCTTGTGACCTTGCATTTAGTTTTGCATCAATTATTAGCATAGTGAAACTTCATAACACCCCAAGTCCCTGTGGAATGACCCTGTTCTTGCACACAAGCTACAACTGACCCTGTGCACTTGCAGGTATCACTGTAGGCTGTCTTTTGCTCTTATTTTATACATATCCCAAAGCCTACCACTTGGCATAAGCAGGAATTTGCCTAATTGCATCTAATAAAGGAAGGTTTATGGTAACTTGCTTAAAAACCTCCAATATGTCATTAAAGCTCGATTCCTTCTTTGTTGATGCTAATAGCTGGGGAAATGGGGCTCTAGGCACAGAATCAGACCTCTCAGGAACCGAATTGGCATCATCGGAAATTTTAGCAGTCCCCTCAGTTAGTGGTCCTGAGGGATGAGATCCTGAGGGGTGAACTACAATATGTTCACTATCGGGCATGGTTACCTGATTGTCTACTACTCTACCACTCCTAAGGGTTCTAATAGCATTCAATTGATTCGATGGTTTTGCACCTACTTCATGAACTCCTCTAGGGTTGGGGGTAGTCTGACTAGGGAGCCTTCCGTTATCTCTCTCACTTAAAGTCTTAGCTATTTGGCCGACTTGAAGTTCTAGCTTAGCAAGGCTCTGAACATTAGTTTGAAAGTTCTTCTTGGTTTCCTGTTGAAAACTAATTTGGCTATGTGCTAACATATCCTGAGTTTTTGCTAACATCTTAATAGATTCCTCTAAGCTAGTCGTTTTGTTTTCTGGGCCTGATGAATTCTTAGTGTAACCAAAACCTGGGGGAGCATTAGAATTACTAAACTGACCTTGACTCTGGCCCTTAGACCATGAAAGGTTTGGATGGTTTCTCCAACCAGGATTATAGGTTTTTGAATATGGGTCAAACTTTTGACGGTTATCATACCTAGTGTTATTATAGAGAGCATTGGCTTGCTCTTCATTATTCTGTCCTTCCCAAAAAGGCTCCAATCTACCACTAGTGTGACCCACTTCTAAAGCTTCTAACCTTTTCGCTATAGCAGCAATTTTGGCATCTGATTCAAAGCTTCCTTCTACCCTATTAACGTTTCCTCTGCCTAGAAGAGTTGTTTTCTGGGGTACCCTATTGCTTTCCCATTGTTGGGTCTTTTCGGCGATTTCATGCAAATATGTCATCGCATCATCAACTGTTTGGTTTTCAAACCCACCTGTACACATGGACTCTACTGTAGTTGTGGTGGGATAATCTAAACCCTCATAAAGGATCTGAACTAACCTAACCTTTTCTAAACCATGATGAGGACATTGGGCTAATAAATCATTGAACCTTTCCAAATACCTATACAAAAATTCTCCCTCCTGTTGTGTAAACATGCAGATTTGCGTCCTAATAGACAAGGTTTTGTGCCTAGGGAAAAACTTGTTCAAAAAGGCAGATGTAAGTTGTTCATAGGTTTTAATTGATTCGGAAGCCAAACTATACAGCCACGGCTTGGCTTTATCTTTTAATGAAAAGGGGAATAACCTGAGTTTTAAAGCATCATCATCAAGGTTTCTAATTTTCAGGGTACTACAAATTTCCTCAAAGTCCCTAACATGGAAATAGGGGTTTTCATTTTCTTTTCCTAAAAAGATTGGGAGCAACTATAAGGTTCCAGGCTTAAGTTCATAATTTGCTTCAGTTTCAGGTAACCTGATACACGAGGGACGAGTAGTCCTAGTAGGATTCAACAAGGCTTTCAGAGTTGCCATTTCTGGCGCTATTGGACTATTAGGGATTCTTTCCTCAAACGGACGTTCAAAAACGGAATCTTCACGAATCGGACTTTCTAAATTTAGGTAATCAAGACGCTTAGAACTACTAGGTTTCTCTTTAACAAATCTACCTAGGGCGTCTCTTTTACGTTCAGGCATGCAACAGAATAAGGTAGGGAATTCTATGCAAACACAAAACAAGGCTGACTCAACCAAATCAAACCTAAATTTCTACCAAACAAAAAGCATGATGGCTCTACTTAGATTGTTTCTAGACCAGCTTCTATTCTTTCAAAAAGAAACTCGTTACAATCTGAGCAAACCCCTCTGGAATCAATCCGAGTCAAAGTAAGTTGAATCGAGACGAGGGAAGCTTAGTGGAGCTTTGATACCCAAGGCCTCACCGGTTACAAGGCGGCGCAGTCACGCATTCAACTCACAGAAACCTTCAAGAACTTCGAAGTATGCTCAAAAGAGTAACCAATATTCTTCGAACGACTTTCCTATTAAGCTCGTTTCCCTATAGGTCTCGTTCTAGTCAAAATTTTAGGCTTAGGTTCGCGTTTGGTTTCGTTTTTCTAAGGCGGGCAAGAAGAGAACGGTGATGAAATCTGAACCCTTATCTTGTATGGACAGTCCTTGCCCTTTATAGGAAATTAAAGCAGCCGTTTTCAAGTCCTCAGCATATATGCAAACGAAGGAATACAGTAAACCCGCTGACAGGTGATTCGCGGGTGTTTCGAAAAACTTACCTCCTGTACCAGACGGGCGAAGAACCGCTGAAGTCGACTCGGGCCACGACTCCTATTCATGTACGAACCCGACGGGCCTAGGCGATATCGTAATCACCGTCATTCTCTGCACACAGTTTATATTTAAACCAACCCTTCCTTAGGGTTAAAAAAAATAATAATGTCCAAAATCCAATGTCCAAGTGTCCAAAAAAAGAAAACAAAAATTACAAAAATAAGAAACCCTAATACAGTTCTCTCTCTTTTTTTTTTATAAAGAAAAATAAACAAACCCTAAAAAAAAATCTATAAAGAAATTGTCTTCTTCTCCGTTCTTTTCGCTTTAAGCTTTCGCTCCAAGTCTTTATGCTTTAAGTTCCAGTCTTTACGAAATCACCAAACTCCTTGGCTCAATTCGCTTTATGATCCAAAACCTGTAGACAAAAGATAAATACCCAAAAACGTAAAAAAGAACAAAAAAAATAAAAACCTAAAAAAATAAAAAATAAATAAATAAAAGAAAACGAAGTCTAAAAACCCTAAAAGCAAATCCGCGTCGGCGGCGCCAAAAATTGATGTGATTGTAGATAGTGATAAAAGTGGTTCGATTCTCAGACTTGCGAAGGATAAAATATAGACTTAAATTCTAAAACAAAAATAGAAAACTCAAACAAAGATGATGTTGTTATCAATATTAAAAGAACACTGAGGCTAAGATTCCACTATTTTCCAAGTTCAAAGTGATTTAAATCCAATATTTATATTTTTTGAATTTTTTCGTTTAATTTGATTCTAAGATGTTGCAACAAGTAGATTTTTAAAATAACAAGTGTAAATCAAAAGCATGGGATATCAAAAACCTAAGTCCAAGCATATACCATCAATGGAAATCACAATTATTGAATAAAAATCATTAAAACAATTCTCAAACAAGGCAAATAATCATATAAATAATTGTAATAAATAAGATAAATAGAAAATACCACTCTTTATTGGAAAAATAGCTTCCTCTATCGCCTCAGCAATGGGGTTTAGCTCCTCATATCAAAAACAGGTTCAAAATATTTTTCCATTGCTCAAAAGGTGTTTTCAAAGGTGAAGAGACTCAAAGGGAGTAAAATAGTTCAATCGCAACGTTTATATGTGTTGCAGATCGACTGTTACAAGAGAAGCAGAAGGAATAAGACTGCTACAGTAACGATAGAAGCGAAGTGTTGTAGAACAACGACAGTGTTCTGCGACAGTTGAGCGTGGGTTGATGTTCTTCGTGTTCTTCAGCAGCACCAGCAGAACAACTTTCCTGCAACTCGTGATTTTTGTCTCCTCTGGTTCTCTAAACTACCCCAAACTGTTCGTCTCCTTATATGAATCTCACAGCACCTATATATACCCAACATGGACGAGTAAATCCAAAAATAATCTTGTTTTCTTTCGCCAAAAGTCTCGGAAATAATCTTCTCCTCCCTGTTGCTTTACGCGTCTTCCTGTTTCCTTTTTTACGCGTAGTATGAGGTGGAAACTCTCCTTAGGATAACATCAAATCTTCGTAGTATATTCTCCTCAGTTTCTTTACGCGCAACTTCCACACACCAAACAGAATCCGATATTATAACATTCTCTGTTTCACCAAAAGTCCGTGTAAGCTTCCTTATTTTTCTCGATTCGAAAGTCCTACTGCTCCTGTCTTGTCGCAACAGTCCTACCACAGTCCATTCCCGTGAAGTTCTCGACGAAAACCTTTCCCAAATCCTTCCCAGAGAATTTCGCAACTCAAACTCATGTTCCATGTTCTCTTCAAATCAATAATCAAGCCCAACTATGTTGATTTAAAGGCCTATACTAAACCTGTAAATCCAAAACAGGCCCACTGAAACCAATTCTAGCAATTGAATCTCCTCAAAAACCTCCCGAAAATCCAACCCTAAAATCTGTTCGTGACTGCACATATTCCCGCCAATTCACAAAATTCAAAAGGTAGGGGATGACCTCCCCTTATCCGTGGCTGGTCTTCCTTTAGCAGATGCCTGGAAATGGGTCACCCCTTAGTAATTAGGTTACCCCTTATCCAAAGTGAGAGTCAGTATAGTAATTTTCTCCCACGAGCGCATAAACCACTTTTTTAGCCAATTTCACCACAAAAGCTTATTTCTCCAAAAATACCTACAGGGACATAAAAAGCCATAATAAATTTAAAATCGAGCACTAATAATATATACAATTGAGATTATATAAGACACAAAAATGTGCCTATCATCTAACAATTTCTCACGGGAAAGTCATGGAGCAATGAAACGATTGCTCAAACCATGACAGGTGTGATGCTTCTAAGGGTCGTGGAAAATTCCACTAATGTCTTAAATCGATCACGACCATTCAACTTAGCCAGCCTATTTGAATGGCTTAGATCGCATTTAAGACCATCAGGAAGGTGCACATATGTTCACCATCATCCCAACATGGGCCTGTGGATGGGGAAAACGGTTTGCTGGTTTTTTAGGAAAGTGAAGAATCGAGTGTGTGGACAAGACTCCTCAACCGAGAAAATTGCTGAACCTCACACAGATGCACTGCAAAGGGAGTGCTTATATTCGAGAGATCAATCTGTAGGACTCCGGCCTAAACCAAGACAATGGCCGTTCCAGAATCAATTCAGTCATAAAGAGGGAGATGGGTTGATCTGTAGGAGGGAAGCTGAGAATTGTGTGGGATCAATGATGATCAAGGATTGTGGATGTGTTGAAGGTTTTTGCAAATTTAATGAACTGCTGAAGTTGAGTTCTGTGAATAAGTTTTTATCGAGTTGTTGATGAATGATGATCCTCCTCTATTGTCCTCGATTTGGACTTATTTATATTGCAAGAATGATGAGCACCCTGATCCTTGTAAGTGTGACGGTTTCTTGAGTGAAAGAGTGGGAAAGTGGAAGATCGTGGTGAAACCAGTTCCACGTCGTGCGGAAACTTGGTTAACCGTCCACCCACTACTTTGCTAACTCCTTCAACCGTTGCACGACTTACTTACATTCCCATCGTGGATGAATCCACGCGTCGTAGGCCGCCAGACCAAAACCCTTATTGATATCCCCCATGTGACGTGATTGGTGTCTCACGAATCGTGGAGTCTGCATGACAGACGTGTATTTGATTAGTCACGTTGACTGATTAGACAATGAGTCTAGGGTTTGTTGAATTGAGCATGAATGACAAATTGCTCAGTAGAACATTCGAGTAACTGAGCAAGTATTGATCGACGAATTACTGTATATCGATTGTTGGATCAGTATTCGAGCAATTGAGCAAGTATTGCTTGATTCGACGAATTACTGAATATTGATAGTTGGATCAATATTCGAGCATTGATCAAGTATTGCTCGATTCGACAAATTACTGAATATTGATAGTTGGATCAATATTCGAGCAATTGAGAAAGTATTGCTCAATACGACGAATTACTGATAAATTAATGAATATTGATAGTGAATCAATATTCGAGCAACTAAGCAAGTATTGCTCAATTCTACGAATTACTGAATATTGATAGTTGGATCAATATTCGAGCAATTGAGAAAGTATTGCTCAATTCGACGAATTACTGATAAATTACTGAATATTGATAGTGAATCAATATTCAACTGAGCAAGTATTGCTCAATTCGACGAATTATTTATTTATTGGTGACGTGACCCAATAAAATATTAATTAAAATATTGGTAGACTACCGAATATTATATAATTAATCCGCGTGTTGTTTAATGGATCAACATAAATTTATTTAGTGTTTGAACTTGCTCAGAATAATGATTTGTTGAGCGTTTGTTCGAAAACCCTAATTTTTGATCAATTGCTCATTAGTCGACGAATTGCTGAAAATAGGTCATGAGCGAAGGAGGGACCGACCGCATGAGACTATGGACGTCCATGTGATGCCCAATTGTTCGAGTGAGCGTACACCAGGGTCCTGAGTTGGCCAGTTGGTGAAGGAATGACGATTAATGCCCGTTTCATCATTTATTGAAATAGTGCTGGATTGAGCATTAGGTGATAAAACCTAATTATAGAAAAGTGAGGGACCGACCAAGGTGGCATGAGACCGGCCCTTGGTGGTCGTGGGATCGATGATGGGCGTTTTCACAAACTCTGAGTTGGTTGTGAAGAGTTTGGACCCAATATGAGCGATTGCGCAAATTTGGTCAAAAGTGTGAAAACGTGTGGGACCGGCTCTGTGCAAGCCCTAGGGGTGACCTTGGTCGGTCAAGAAGGAATGCACGTGTTACCATGATGTCCATGTTTCCGTACTAAGAGTTTCAGTATTTTTTGATGTGCGTTCGAGCAATATTTTGGATTTTCAGAAAAGAGTTCGATCTTTGACTGAAATCCTCGATTTTGCTCGAATGAGCAAGTATGCTCGTTTGATCAATATTTTGTGAATATTAAAATAATAATATTTTAATATATTTTCGTGAGTGACCTAGTCGATCATGTGATCATGTTGACTTTTGGCTTTTTCATGGTTTGCGCAATATTTGAGAAAATATGGAGAAACCATGATTTTTGCTGAAACAGGGAAGTTTCACAAGTTGGGAAAAATAGAATTTATGAAAGATTAGGGATTGCAAGGTGTGGGACTGGCCACGGCTAGGGTATGGCCGGCTGGCTAAGTTGCACGGTCCCGCAACACCTTTCCCTATATATATTATTATTTTTCATGAAACCACGAAAATATGGAGAAACCATGAGTTTTGCTCAAACAAGGAAAGTTGTTATAATGGAGGAGTCTTCATGAGTTCATGAAAGAAACAAAAATAAGGAAAAATAATGGAGGAAGCATGGGACCGGCCACGGCTAAGGCACGGCCGGCCGGCCGGTGGGCCCGGCCCATGGGCGCTTCTCCATTATTTTAATGTTATTATTTTCTCTCTCCTTTTTTATGCAGGATTCCTCATTTTTCCATGTTTTCGCATGCTCATTCGTGCATTTGGGTGTTCGTTCGTGCATCATTGTCGAGTACACTTGCACCATTTTATGGGGCTTACTCAGTGGTAGTCCAGATGCCCGATTATTGAGTATTTATTACTAATTTATGAAATTCAATGGAGAATGATTCATGAATCTGAGTGATAAAAGTGAATAGTTTTTTATTATCAATCCATAGGATCAGCCGTGGATGCGACCATGAATTCGGAATAATAAAATTACCTATTACCATTCCATGAGATCAGCCGTGGATTCGATCATGAAATCGGAGTAACGAGATAATATAACATAGTTGTTTATTGTCATCCCATGAGATTAAGTCGTGGATTCGACCGTGGAATAGGATCAAAAATAGATCATTCTGGGAATTCAGTGGTGAATGTCACGGAAGAATTAATCTATTGCAAAAAGGATATTAGCGTCACATCCTAACTAAATGGTGCATAGTCAGGGAGTCACGGGTGTTCGCTTACGGCCTGAAGGCGTTAGTGCTCTCAATCTTACGAAGAACCGCCTAGATCTATACACGGTCTCTTTACATAGTCAGGGAACAGTGAGCGTCACCGACGTCCTTGTTTATGGGTGAAAACTGTTTCTACTGGTTTTTGTAATTTTGGGTGTGTGTGGATGAGAAAAGAATCTAAACCCTAAACAAATGCACTGCTGTTGATGGTGGTTTTTAGCTTAGGGTTAAAATCGTAAAACCATACATCTGACATGACGTCACTATGACCATTAGCACATTTATTGAATTAACCAGCATGCCTATGTAAGAATTACCGGGGTACCTTTTTCTTCTTTTTTTACATGAGTCATGTTCCACGGCAAAACCCTTAACATTGACTAACATCATCCATGCCAAACCCTAATTCTCATGCTACCGCGCCAAGGCATGCCAACCATGCCAGCCACATCTCCGCGCCAAGGCATGCCAACCATGCCAGCCGCACCACTGCGCCAATGGCAAACCATGCCAGCCACATCTTCGCGCCAAGGCATGCCAATCATGTCAGCCGCACCACTGTGCTAATGGCAAACCATGCCAGACACGTTTACCGCGCCAAGGCATGTCATCCAATGGCATGCCAAACCCTTGGCCTTAGCCATGCTGGCTGCACCATGCGCCAATGGCATGCCAGATCCTTGGCCCCACCATGCCAAGCCAACCGCACCTTGCCTTGGCCCTACCATGCCAAGCCGTCCAAACCCTTGGCCCCACCATGCCAAGCCAACCGCACCTTGCCTTGGCCCTATTCATGCTGGCCGCACCATGCGCCAATGGCATGCCAAACCCTTGGCCCCACCATGCCAAGTCAACCGCACCTTGCCTTGGCCCTACCATGCCAAGCCGTCCAAACCCTTGGCCCCACTATGCCAAGCCATCCGCACCATTCTGCCTTGGCCCCACTATGAAAAGTCGTCCGCACCATTATGCCTTGGCCCCACTATGCCAAGCCGCCCGCACCATTCTGCCTTGGCCCCCACTATGCCAAGCCATCCGCACCATTATTCCTTGGCCCCACTATGCCAAGCCGTCCGCACCATTCTGCCTTGGCCCCACTATGCCAAGCCGTCCGCACCGTTCTGCCTTGGCCCCACTATGCCAAGTCTTCCGTACCATTCTGCCTTGGCCCCGCTATGCCAAGCCGTCCGCACCATTCTGCCTTACTATACCATGCCGGCCTTCCCTATGCGGCTACCGAAACGAAGGTGTGCGACGATCAACGACCACCCTTCAATCCTAGATAAAAATCCTAGCCGTCCAAGGTCGCCAGACAACGCATGGTAACCTTTGGCCCAAAATCCTAGTTTTAGCCACGCCAAACCGCGCCAAGGCATGCCATGCCACATGTGCCAATGGCATGCCAACCACCTTGCCGCGCCATACCATGCCGACCTTCCCTATGCGGCTACCAAAACGAAGGCGTGTGATGATCAACGACCAACCTTCAATCCTAGATGCAAATCCTAGCTGTCCAAGGTCGCCAGACAATGCATGGTAACCTTTGAACCAAAATCCTAATTTTGGCCACGCCAAACCGTGCCAAGGCATTTCATGCCACATGTGCGAATGGCATGCCAACCGCCTTGTCGCGCCACGCCATACCGGCCTTCCCTATGCGGCTACCAAAACGAAGACATGCGACGATCAACAGCCACCCTTTAATCCTAGATGCAAATCCTAGTCGTCCAAGGTCGCCAGACAACGCATGGTAATCTTTGGCCCAAAACCCTAGTTTTGGCCACGCCAAACCGTGCTAAGGCATGCCATGCCACATGTGCCAATGGCATGCCAACCACCTTGCCGTGCCACGCCATACCGGCCTTCCCTATGCGGATGCCAAAACGAATCCCTGCAACGACTAACGACCACCTTTTCATCTAAGATGTAGATCTTAGCCGTCCAAGGTTACCAGCTAACGAATGACAACTTTTGGCCCTAGTTTGGTCGCGCCTAAACAAAGCCAACCCTAAATTTTGGCCGCGCCTAAACCAGGCCATATAAAATCCATACCGAGCATGCTTTCATGCCACTGGCTACCAAACGAAGGGTTGCAATAATCAACGGCTACCTTTCCTCTTAAGATGCAAAATCTCGACCGTCGAAGGTCACCGAGCCGGAAAGTCTCCCAAAATCGACTTTCCAAACGACAACAACATGCTACATGTTTTCCATGAAAACACTCGAGACATCAACGCATGTCACAAACTGGGGGATGCTCATTGGGTATTGGTTTGGCGGTTTAAAGCGTGCGGCGTACACTACGCCCGTTATAAGAAAGTATCATAAGGATGAGGCGGTTAGTAAATACAGGGAGTAATGGTGAAACGCTTTCTTTTATGAAACATCAATTCCAGGCGTTACCGGTTACCACCTCCTCCCATTTACTCACCCGTTTTTCATTTCTTAATGAGACCAGAGTACGTTTCACTTCGACTTGTATAAATAGGCATTACCTATTTCCACCGAACAACACGTTCAGGTCAGGAGCATACGACGCTCAGAAAACATTTTCTAGCTTTCCATCTGTTAGCTTCCCACTTTCTGATACAAGTCGTAGAAAACAACTACTCTTCCAGAATCAACTATTCTGGTCTCAGCACTTTCTTCGCTTCCAGCAAGTCTGGAACAACCATTTCTTGGTTTTGGCCGGATTTGTACAGATTGATCTCTCGGATCTAAAGTACTCCCTTGCAGTACACTGTTTAGGGTTTAAATTTGTTTCTCACCCACACACCCGAAATTACCAAAATCAGCAGAAACCGTTTTCACCCTCAAACAATTGGCGACAACAGTGGGAGATTGATCTTTCGGTTACAATGTCAATTTTCAATCCTTGATCCCATACTTCGACCCAGACGTCAGGACGGTAGAGGCAAACGATCCGCTCAGGGATCGACGACTCAGCTACCAGACGACCCGATATGATCCGCTCAGGGATCGACGACTCAGTTACCAGACGACCCGATTACCAGTCATGACACCGCAAGGGGCGATGGGGACTTCCCAGATGTTAAAAGCAAACGATCCGCCCAGGGATCGACGACTCGATTATCAAGTGAATCAGGGATGACTGGGGACTTTCCACAATCACGGTGCTTCCCACAAAACTCGGACTTGCACCTGACTCATTTTTCGTTAGCATATCCAAAAAACCGAGTAAGTCTTTCCTAGACAAAATACATGGTTTACTATTTCAAGTTTTCACGGGAATGATAAAATCGATAGCCATGTTATGTTTCATCCCATGTCATCTACCGACACGCAACATTCACGGTTTCATATCTTCCCTGGGATGTTTGTGTCAGTTACAATCATAACCAAAAACGACATCATCCTAAAACAGTTCATCCCGAATAATAATCCAAAACCCTCATAGGTAACACTTGTCTATCAACCCAAAAATATAGAAAATCAAACCATAAACCAGGCGCTTTGTTTAACTTCGAAAAAAAAAAGGAAAACCCTAACGCCTGGTTCTTCATGGAATCAGTCACCTACCCGTACGTACCCACTTTGCATAATAATGATTACCCGTCACTATTCATGAGGTAGCCGACGTTACTACGGTGATATTCAAAGAGAAATTGTTAATGATGAATTATTATACAAGTTTATGAAACGCATACCTACGTCTAGGGTTTACACCAGTTCAGAAGAACAATATTTCTACAGATTTATGGAAGGCATACCTATGGCTAGGATTTGCACCAACACAAGAAAAACAAGAAAACAAATTGAAAGAGAAACGCTGGAGTACATACCTGGAATATGCTTTCCCACTGTATTGGTACCGTGCCACGCCAAGCCAGCGCCACGCCAAGTTAACGCCTTGCCAAGCCAGCGTCCACGCCAAGCCAGATCCCATTCCAAGCCGATCTAGCGCTAACAACTTGCATCTTTCCAGCGCCAGCAACTTGCATCCCTTCCAGCGCTGAAGGCTCATCCAGCGCTAACAGCTTTCATATTTCCAGTGCCAGCAGCTTGCATCTCTTCCAGCGCTGACAACTTGCATCCTTCCAGCGCTAACAACTTGCATCTTCCCAGCGCCAGCAGCTTGCATCCTTCCAGCGTTGCTCTTGAACGCTCAGTAGAAGGGAATCAGCAATCCAATTTCATCACACGTAGATATCAGGAATGACTTATCCAATATCGAGGCAAGGAGATCAGCAGCCCCCCTGAGTTCACAAAGACTCTCTTCCTGTTAGGAGATGCATGATTTCGGGGGACTTCGCCCACAAAATTGTGCAGTCTATGGTGGAACATTTATGAGAGATTTTATATTTTACCAAGGCACAACATCAAGATATATTTGCAGCCCTCAACCGCACTGTGTCAGGAAAACAGTTATTTCCAGCCAAGAAGTCGTCCCCAAACCCCTACCTCTATTGGAAAGCACGATAGATGGAACTGCTGAAGACTGCCTGTGATAGATTATCGAAGAGGATAGCCGGGGATGAGATAGTAGCTAAGTATCGGGAGAAGAGGCTTCGAATTCAGCGCAGACGGTTAGCCACTGGGGAGAAGCTTCTCTCTCGTCCTCATGGTATAGCTTCGGATTCAGATGCTGAAGAAGAAGAACTCGTATGGGAGCCAAGGGAACGCAAAGTTAAGCTACACCGGCTTACCAGGGAGATTGAACGATTAGTTGAGGCTGATCTTAAAGATGAACGCGAAAAAGAAGAGTACTGGGACGCAATGTACAGCGATCCTGATGAGAGAGAGGACTTTGGTGAAGATTCTAACAGTGATTCTGAGGAAGAGCTTGAAGAGGGTCCTACGAAGGACGATGATGGTGATGACGAGTCCTACGAATTCGATGATTAGTCACGAATTTTCTGAGATTATTTACTTTCTGTTGAAGTTGACATTATCTCCTTATTTGAGTAATTTGACCGTAGAGATATTTGGAGATCATTATTTATTTATTTGTTGAACAATCCTTTATCACATCTATATCAATTTTTCTTCATCCCTTCAATTGAACGAATCTGTATCCTCGTGTATGAACATTAGTCATGATCTTCGGAAGTATGACTATACGAGCAAACTGAGGAAACGTGATTTTCACAAACTGTTCTTAGTCAAAGTATGACTAGTTGAACTGTTAGTCCCCAGTATTGTCGCTCTTCTAGTTTATCACGTAATCCCATTTGAGATCCTCTCAGTAGAAATCGTAACTGATTTGACCGTTTGTAGAAGATAAATATCCTCCGTCTTGAGTTTTGACTTCTAAAATTTAGGGTTTCATACTTATACGACACATATTCTATTGTACATCATCAGAAGAAATTTTGATCATAATCATACCTCTCATCATCATGTCTGGCAGCAGTGCTTCTTCTCGAAATGGATCCTTGACGAAGCATGAACCTGGGACGCCCATCCCGATGAGTATAGAGTGTTTTTCGTCATTTTCATGTAATCAGAAATCCTGATCAAAGAAAGTGATCTGTTGCAGGCCAATCAGGAGAGCCAATCTTGTCTGAGACCTAAGCGGAATGTCAGGGCTCCCGCGCGTTATATGTCTATTCGTGAAGCTGAGACTGGGACATCTGTAAGTCTTCGACCGAAGATTTCCTTTGATCGAGCATTGTCCAGGTTTTCTAAATGTTTTGTCGTTGCAGGTTTACGTTCATGTAGTTGTCGAATCTAGGAAGAAGAAGAATGTAAAATCCATGGTTGCAGCTAATGGTGATGGCGTCATTCATGCTGAGAACTCGGAGGACTCTGTAGATGTTGATCCCAGGGTTTCTGCTCGTGAATACCAATGGCTGAACACCCGTTCGATACTCCCATGATCAATGTTTCCCCAGATAATCAACTGGTTGGTGGTTTCATCGTCCCTAAATGTTATGCGTCTCGTTATACCAAAATCTAGAGAAGGTATGGGCATATTGCTACTACCGAAGTATGGAGAGGTTTTCCGCAGACTCTATTAACTACAGTCGCTGGATTATTTCCCGTCATTGACGAAATTAACAAGATAAAACTACAGGATGTCAAGAATGAAGAGTTGCACAGACTGGACGATATGATATCTGTTTATGGGTGAAAACTATTTCTGCTGGTTTTGCTAATTTGGGGTGTGTGTATGAGAAATAAATCTGAACCCTAAACAAATGCACTGCACGGGAGTGCTTTTGATTCGAGAAATCAATCTGTACAATTCTGGCCTAAACCAGGAAATGGTCGTTCCAGACTTGCTTCGGTCACAAAGTGAAGGAGATGGGGTTGATCTTAGGGAGTGAAGCGAAGAAGGTGTTGAGAATGTGGAGGTGTTGACTGTTTATGACTTGTATCAGAAAGCTGAACTGGCTTGCAGAATGTAAGCTATCAGTTTTGGTGTTTGGATACGTTGTATCAACACTAGGTTTCTGTCTTGTGTTGTTTTGAAATAGGGAGGAGAACCTATTTATACAAGTCATTGAGCCTTACCCACGTCTCTCATGGAAAGTGGATAAAGTGGAGTGATGGAATAGTGGAGTTGCGTGTGTTAGTGTCACACGATTAGTCTTGCCCACTTCTCTCATCATCACTAATCGTCCATGTCTTCCTGACACGTTATTGTGATGGCGCGTTGTGCGCTGCACCCTGTAAACCGCCAGATCAATACCCCAGCATGTATCCCCCAGTTTGTGACATGTTTAATGTCTCAAGTGTGTGGATCGTGGGACCCACAAAAGGTAGCATGTGATGCTAGATTAAATAACTAAGTTATTTAGGAAGTCGATATTTGTGAAATATCGTGTGTCTTCCATGCAGGTAATGCATCGAATATAATCAGCATGTGTGAAGCATCGTTGTTTTAAGGATTAACGGAGTAAGTCACGATTAAGCGTCTTAAAATAGATGCATGTTTATCCATCTTCGAGTGATAGTTTGGAGGCTGTACAGGTAAGTCCTGACTTGGCCGATCACTTTGTGTGGAAGAATGGTGGACGGTGATCATGGTGACGCCTCACTGGTCGCCAAACTCCTATCTTAGGTTGTCCGTCCAAGCTGGTGAAGTTGGACGGACGAGATGGATTGCGACCCACATCTGCGAATGTTGGATTAGGGTTTAGGAGGTGCTCAAACACCAACCTTTAGCTTGGTCGAATCCAAGCATGGGATATGATTGTAGATTTTTTTGTGGTTGTAGTAATGAGGTTTCGAACTCTCGGACTTGTGAAGGATAATTTTTTTAGAAAATAAATATATATACAAATATTGACAAATTGGTAGAGAGTTACTGGGACTAAGGACTTGGCCAATTCTCATGCATATGGTACATTTTATTTATCCTTAACAATTATCGCTCAAAACATAAAATGTAAGGACTCTTATTTTGCCAATATAGATTCTCAGAATATTAGTTATAAATCATAAGCATGGGACATCAAACATTTAAGCAAGCATGACGCATCAAATAAAATGATAACTAATTAATCAAAATCATTTTTCATTTTTAAATCAATGCAAAAGTCATAAAAAGAATAAATTAAATTTACCAGAATGATGAAAATCGCCTCCTCCGTTGTCCCAATGTTGGGTTTAGCTCATCATGGTGAAATACCTCTCAAAATATTTTATTAAGCTCAATTGGTGTTTACAATAAAGAGAAGAAGAGAAAATGGTGTGAAACTGTAATCTGCGACGCACAGAAAGCGTCCAGAATAAACGATAAAATCTAACTGTTGTTGTCGCTAAGGTTCTAAGACCCACACCTACGACCCACGAGCCACTGTCGTTGTCACTGTTGAAGAACGACTGTTCCTGAGAGTCTGTTCTTCGTGTTCTTCATCTTCATCAGCAGCATAAAACAGCAGCAGGAAGCTTGTTGTTCATAGTGATTTCTTGCTCCTGAGTTCTCCTCAAGCCCCCAAACTCTCGACAACCTCTCTGTAGCACATTAGGAACATATTTATACGTAATTGAACCATTGAATCTCCTCCATTAAATCCAAATAATCTTCATTTACTCGGCTATTGAAGAAAAATATTTCGGAATATTTTCTTCCCTGAATTATCTCTATACGCGTCTGGAGCTGTAAATGGTGAGTAGATTTTCTTTGTTTATCTCAAACACACTTCAGAATATAGCCAAGCCCCATCCAAACACGAGCAGCACACTTCCAACTCATCAAAACCCCGTGAAATATTTTTCATGCACGCGTCTGCTCTGATTTCATCTGATGGATTTTCCAGCCAAATTTGATCGCATCCAACACCCATATCCTTCTTGTCTAGCCCAGCAGAAGATACCCAATGAGTTTCAGCCATTGAATCGGCCTGAAACTCCTTCAAAAATCGATTGGCAAATATGCCAGTAAATAACCAAATTTTCCCGCCAATTTTGGATTTTGAGTTTGGGAAGAAAACTGGCCTCCCCCTAATCCAGTTCTGGTGTCCCTTTAGCAATTGGGGCTGAAATAGTAATTTTTGGGTGGAAATAGTTTTTTTCTTGGTTCCTCCGGGACATTTCTGTGACGTTTCCAGTGCATTTCTGGGGTTCCTTTAATACTTTATCTTGGGGGTGTAAAACACCACTTTTTGAGCCCATTTCGCCGCAAGGGCTTATTTCTCTAAAATTTCCTACAAGAACACAAAATAACACAATAAGTACTTAATCGAGTCTAACAATACAGAATATTGAGAACAAAATAGACACATAAATGCGTCTATCAAATACCCCCAAACTTATTATTTGCTAGTCCTCGAGCAAAACTAAAAAATAAAACCGAGTTAATCTTGGGTGGGTTTAACAGAGGTGTACCCACAAAAACCATGACTTCTAATTGGTCACAAGTATCCAAAGAGCTATGAGGACATACATATTCTCAACCTATCTCCAAGTAACTAGAATGCCAGAGAAATTAAAGGTGTCATCTCTAAAGCTGACTGAAGAAAAGGGGAGACACATCTGCATGACTGCTAGATAAAGAGATATCCGCTACACAGCTAGATAAACATTGTAAGATGCGTCCGCTGCTTTACAGCTGGATAAGATTAGGAGAGAGATAAAGATGAGAGGGACATCTGCTACACAGCTGGACTAATTACGTGTGATGAGTTAAACCAGTGCTAGAAAGATCTTGTGCCAGATTGAAAGCAGACTAACAAAGCAACCAAAATGCATCTTTCTTCGACTCTCTCACAGTGCTCAGTAGAAATAACGTCTTCTTCGATCTTCAATTGTTGATGATAAACTCTCGAACCTCATAGAACCTTGACAATTAACTCTTCTCTTCGATTTCTTGCTTGAATTATAAATTTCTTCTTCCCTATGGCCTTATTGAACAAAAAGAACGTAATGATGTTTTTTTTTTTCATTTTTCATTTTTCATTTTTTTTTTTTTTTGTTTTTTTACAAGACAAAAATTTACATGGCCATGAGAGAAGGACTTTAGAACTTGGATCTTCACAACTTGTGATGTCTTGGTATCATGAACTTCAACAACTTATATCATTTTCTCTTGTAACTTCTTGTAACTAAGTCTTCAACTTTGATTTTTGAATTATTCTTTTCTATTGTTGCTTCTAAACCTTAAACGTCTTCAACTTTTTCATAAATTTTGATGTCACTCCGCTTGTTGATGATGATAAGTTTCTACTGGGAGAGAGTCGTAATCCAGTAACTAAGACTACATTGTGAGGTTGCTCTGTCTTTCTGGCATTTCCTTCTGACCTACTTGCCTTTCCATCATGGATGGTTAGTCCATCACGGTTACCCTCTAAAAGGAACAAGTTCTCTCCTGAATTTCAAGGATCTCAATGTCTTTTTCTCTAATGTCTCAATAGGTTGTTATCTCCAGCATTCCAATTTCTATCTTTTCGGTGAGAAACAGTATGTAAACTTAGCTAACCGGGTACTATGTGACGCTAGAATTTTCAAAAATGCGACTAAAATGTTTCTCCCATACCCCCAAACTTAAATCTAACATTGTCCTCAATGTTCTAAAGATGAAATTAAAAGCATGAACAAGGAGAAATTGTTACCAATGAAGCAAAAGAGATAAGGAAAGATATTACCGTGTCGCATGAGCATGGGATACCTCCTAAGAAGTGCTAAGTTTAAAGTCTTCAGCCAGACTTAGGAAAGGATTAGTCAACTCGAACCATAAAATAACAGTCGAAATAACTGTGGGTCTTCAAAACGAAATAGAGCTGACCAAAGGAAACTACAATAACCCAAGAAAGTGAACAAGGATAGCATGCCCTTATCTAGTTTCCTGATTAAGATATTTATATCTAATTGTGGTTCAGGTTCAGGTTCTATGAAAGGGTCTAACTAAAATATTTTCCTCGGATGCATTTCCTCATAGGTTGGATCCAAATTATTAGGTCCTAGAGTCTGGAAAAACTCAAATAAGAACTTAGAATCACAAAATAATAATAACCTAAATAACTGAGGATCCTCTAAGTCAATCAGGTTTGACTTAAATAATTTACCACAGTGAGAGTAGTGGTCATTCTTAAGCAAATGTGTCGATTCTAATTTCCTAAGGCATTTAGGTTTAGTCTCAAAACTTAATATTCGACACATTTGAAATCTATAAGTTCCCACATTTGGAAGAAAACTATTTGGTGGGAAAACAAAATCAATCTTGGTATTATTTCCTGGGTTAACCACATCAACCAGAGGATGGGTTTCTAACAGTTCAGACTCTTGTTGGATATCATTAGGTTCTGGAAAACGAGTATGAAGATAATCTTGTAAGATGGTTGAGGCATTGATGTCAAGTCCCAAGTGAGGGACCTTACTAAGAGTTAAAGCACATGGAGGATGATACTCACCCCCAAACTTAGAGTTTTCAGTGTCTCTAGATAGACTAGTCACAACTTCCCTAATTTGTAGGTCATCAGATTCTTGAAAATGGGAAATTGATTCTTCTAAGTTGTAATCTTGCGGTGCATCCTCACTCACCTCTACGAGTTCATCTAAGACTATTGTTTCTAAATCGTATGACTCTAAAACAGTATTCTCAGGATAAACCGGTTCCTCTAAACTTTTCTTGGTTTCGTAAACAGGACATACTACATCGTCTGAAATGGGGGTATCTCTAGTCAAATCCTCGTCCTTTTGAATAGGTGAATAATTTTTAAAATTATTAGGATCTGAACCAGAAATAATATAATCATTATAAGGCTCAACTGGGGTAACAAATTCCTAATCACTATTCCCACACATTTCCGATTCTTCATCATAATATAATTTTTGATATCTAATAATTCTCAATCTTTGTTCCAAACTAGGCGGTCTATTTTTATAATACTTCTCGTAGATCGTTAGAGGTGATTCCTCAATAAAAGTTGGAGTATCCATATATCGTTGCCCATGCATATATTCACCAAGAGTCATTTCCGAAGACGTCTCTTGATAACGAGAATTTCTAGACATATATTCTCGCAACGTCATCGCAGGTGGCGTCTCCTCAAAAGGATTCATCACCAAAGAAATATAAACTACAGAGGGATTCTATACAATCACAAACAAGGCCGACTCGACTCCACCAAAGCAAACCTAAAGATTTCTAGCAAACAAAAAGCATGATGGATCCACTTAGATTGTTTCTAGACCATCTTCTATCTCTCGAAGGGGAATTCGTTACAGTTTGAGCAACCCCTCTGGATCAATCCGAGCTAATGTGAGATGAAACTGAGGCGAGGGAAGCTCAAAGGAGATTTGACACCCAAGGCCTCACTGGCGTTACAAGGCGGCTTGTTTCAACTCCCAGAAGTCATCATGAACTTTGAAGTTGCTTAAAAGGTAACCAATATCCTTCGAAAAATCTTCCTAACAAGCTCGATACCCTATAGGTCTCTTTCTAATCAGATTTTAAAGCTTGGGTTCGCGTTAGGTTTTGTTTTCCTAAAACGGGCAAGAAGGGAACGGTGATGAAATCCGAACCCTTATCTTGTTTAGGCCAGGCCTTGCCCTTTACTAGGAAAATAAAGACAGTCCGGTTCGTCCTCAAACAATTATCACCTTAAGGCATACAGTAACTCGCTTGCAGGGGATTCGCGAGTGTTTCGATTGGACTTACCTCCCGTACCAGACGGGGGATGAACCGTTGTCGTCGACTCGGGCCACGACTCCTATGTCGTGTACGAACCCGAGGGGCCGAGACGATATAGTAATCGTCGTCCTTCCCTGCACACAGTTTATATAATTTTTTTTTATTTTTTTTTTAATAAGAATACCCTTCCGTAGGGTTAAAAAAAGAATAAAGTCCAATTTTCCAGAATAAAGTCCAAATAAAAAGTCCAAAAATTACAAAAATTATGAAAGATAAAGCTTATTTACAAATCCTAAAAAAAAAAAATTATGTCTTTTTTTTTCTTCTCTTTTAGCTTTAAGCTTTTTGTTCCCAAGTCCTTAGTATTCCACTTCGAACCTGTAAATCAAAGACACAAAAAGAAACGTAAAAAGGAACAAATAATAGTAAAAATAAATAATAAAAACCTAAAAATTCTACCTAAACACAAATCCCCAGCAGCGGCGCCAAAATGATTAAAGATTTTTCGTGGGGTTGTAGTAATGAAGGTTCGAACTCTAAGACTTGTGAAGGTGAAGGATTTTTAGATTTATAAAAATTCTATACAAAAATATTGACAAATCGGTAGAGAGGTACTGGGACTAATGATTCGGCCAATCTTCATAACATAGGGCTCAATGATTTATTCTCAATAATAATCGTTCAAAACATATATGGACTCTTATTTTGCCAAAGTAGATTCTCAAAACATTGATTGTAAATGTTAAGCATGGAACATCAAATCACCTAAGCTAAGCATGACCCATCTAATCAAATAACACCCAATTTAATCAAATCATATTTCAATTAATTTTTAATGCAAAAGTCTTAAAAAGAATTAATAAAATTACCCATGTATGAAGCTCGGCCTCCTCCGTCGTCCCAGTGTTGGGGTTTAACTCATCATAGTATAAATGCTCTCAAAATAATTTATTATGGCTCAAAAATGGTTTACAAATGATGAGAAGAAGAGAAAATGGTGTAAAACTGTAATCTGCGACGCACAAAAAGCGTCACAGAATGAACGATAAAAGACAAGTGCTGCTGCTGTTTAGACTGCGATGCGACCCACGGTTGTGCGTCTTAGACACTGTTCATAAACGACTGTCCTTGCGAGTCCGTTCTTCGTGTTCTTGGTGTTCTTCATCAGCAGCAGCAGCAGCAACAGAGTTTCATCAACTTTTGATTTCTGCTTCTCTGGACCTCCTCTCGACCCCAAACTCTCGACAACCTCTCTGTAGCACATTAGGAACATATTTATACGTAATTGAACCATTGAATCTCCTCCATTAACTCCAAATAATCTTCATTTACTCGGCCATCGAAGAAAAATATTTCGGAATATTTTCTTCCCTGAATTATCTCTATACGCGTCTGGAGCTGTAAATGGTGAGTAGATTTTCTTTGTTTATCTCAAACACACTTCAGAATATAGCCAAGCCCCATCCAAACACGAGCAGCACACTTCCAACTCATCAAAACCCCTTGAAATATTTTCCATGCACGCGTCTGCTCTGATTTTATCTGATGGATTTTCCAGCCAAATTTGATCGCATCCAACACCCATATCCTTCCTGTCTAGCCCAGCAGAAGATACCCAATGAGTTTCAGCCATTGAATCGGCCTGAAACTCCTTCAAAAATCGATTGGCAAATATGCCAGTAAATAACCAAATTTTCCCGCCAATTTGGAATTTGAATGTGGGAAGAAAACTGGCCTCCCCCTAATCCAGTTCTGGTGTCCCTTTAGCAATTGGGGCTGAAATAGTAATTTTTGGGTGGAAATAGTATTTTTTACTTGTTCCTCCGGGTCATTTCTGTGACGTTTCCAGTGCATTTCTGGGGTTCCTTTAATACTTTATCTTGGGGGTGTAAAACACCACTTTTTGAGCCCATTTCGCCGCAAGGGCTTAATTCTCTAAAATTTCCTACAAGGACACAAAATAACACAATAAGTACTTAATCGAGTCTAACAATACAGAATATTGAGAACAAAATAGTCACATAAATGCGTCTATCAGGATACATATTTGGCAGGACCGATCGGGCATGCGTGTAGACGGCATGCTGGTGTAGGCGCCTATACCTCACTGTCTCATGAAGGTGCAATCTAGACTACTGAATTTGTCAGGCAAAGAGGAATGGTTGAGATTTATTTGCGACAGAAATCTCATGTCGCAAAGGCCGCACGTCATGCCTACTTCGGGCGCGCGTTTCGAGACGACCAAGCCTGGTCGGTCTTGGACGATCAGTCAGGCGCGCAGACGGCGGGCTGGTGTACACGTCTGTACCTTATTGTCCCATAGAAACGTGATCTAAGCCACTCAATTTGTCCAGCGAAGTTGAGTGATCGAGATTGGTTCGCAATTGGGAAGTGTAACCACGCCTAGTTTGGGCGTGCGAATCGAGGCAACCAGCCATGGTATACCTTGGCCGATCGGGTGTGGAGATAGGTGGGACCACAGTAATCGTGTTGATACTCACCGGACCTGCTTAGTATATTCCTGGACCCTCCATTCGAGCAGGAGAAAATGGACGCTCGTGATAGATTTGCGACACAAAACCCTAATTAGGGTTTTTGGCCAACCGCGTGTTAGCTAGTTTGGATAACCGAAAATACATGTTATATACCTCATCTGAAGAGGACGAATTTGTGGGGCACTTATTAGGCCGATGCTGAGTGCGGTGGTATGTGTCCGACCATCTCAGGGTTAATCTAAGCCATCCAACCATGTTGGTGAATTGGATGGTCGTGATCAATTTTAGGTTTTTAGTGGAATTTTCTGCGACCCTTAATTCTCCACGCTAACCCAACTTCGGACAATCGCATATTGCAATCTGGTCAGGTTAGGGAAGAGTCGGTCATGCAGGTAGGAAGAAGGTCCGCCGGTGTACAGGACAAACTTTGCCTAGCCGGTCATGGGATAATCTACGTCGTCCAACCATGCTGGTAAAGTTGGACGGTCGTGATGAATTTGAGACTGCCGTAGGCGGTCTTGTGCGCACGAGCTTTTCCAAGCTGTTCCACACCAGTCTGGATATCTCATTCTGGGCTGGCGTTTGGTGATTATTTTGTCAGGCGTGACTTTGCACCTATGTGGCCGACTTGCGTGGTCGTGATTATTTCCAAGACTGACGTAGACAGTCCAGATGCTCGATCGGGTTAGTATAACACTCCGAGAATTGCAGTCTGTACGGGTATTTCGTATATGCTTCATTATTAACGCTTGGAGATTCGTGTTGCTCTGCTGAGAGCAACACTCAGTCCTCATGCCGCATCAATAATGAGAGTGGAGCAGTACAGAAAATACAAGGCTGGTCATGCATTAATTGATAATGCTATAAGTTTATAGTGAGGAAGTATTCACCATTTTATCAGTGGTTTTATCCTTTGCAGGATGTTAGCGCATAATTTCGGCCTTTACAATTTTAGCCTTTAATGAAAATCCACCATCAACACTAGGTAAATTAGCAAAGTGAAGAAGTATTCATCACTTATCAGTGGCTTTATCCTTTACAGGATGTCAGTGCATAAATATGGTTTTACAATTTTAACCTTGAACTAAAATCCACCATCAACATTAAGTCTCTTGCCTAGCACATAATGGTTACACTATTGTGGGGTAGGCATTAGATGGTGACATATACAAATAAAACTTATGAGACAAAGTTAGATGTTACCAGGAGATACGGGTCGTCCTGTCCTTGGAGCATGTCACGTTCAAGAGGCGTCTAGGCGAGCGTTCCCCTAGCATGATGTCAGTCTTGCCTGCTTCGATCGACCTTGCTATGCCTGCTTCTGTCGAGAGCCTGTTTCGTGCTTGCTCTGCTCGAATGTGGGGCTGCTGTGGCTGCTTCGTTCGTGGGAGTACGCCAGGTGTGACGACGACCTTGGTGGGACCGGTTTCCTCATTCGGGTTTTCGAGCCAAGAAGGGAATAGAACTTGTATGCTCCTCTTCCCATAGAAAACCGTGCATGTAACCCTGGACGGATGTGGACCCCACCATGTATATGCTTCGACCAAACGTCACCCTGTTGCACCTGTTTGATAGGCATGTGGGTCTGCCTACTTCGCTCAACCGTGGGACTCATCATGCGCCTGCTTGATCGAACGTGGGCTTGTTGTGCCTGCTTTGGTTAAACGTGGGTCTACTTTGTGCCTGCTTTGGTCGAATGTGGGACCCGATGTAAGCATGTTTTCTTCGAACATGGGAAGATGTGCATGCTTCGATCAAACACGGGTCCACCGTGTACATGCTTCAAACGTCGGCCATGTGCTTCGACTGAAAACCGGCCCTGTTGTGTGCGCCTATTTCATTCGAATACCAGCCTTATGAACTTGATCAACACCGGCTTTCTGGACTCGACCAACACCGGCCTTGTTTGTCGACGTGGTCCAATATCAGCCTTGTGACCTTGCTTTGACCAATACTGACTTGACGTGACCCAATACAAGCCTACTTGCATGACGTGATATCAGTCTTGCTTGCGTGACGGGATATTAGCTTTGCGATCTTGACCAATACCAGCTTCGCGGACTTGCGCAACACCGTCCTTGTTTACTGACGTGGACCACGTCGACAAACAAGGCAGGTGTTGGTCGAGTCCACAAAGCCGGTGTTGATCAAGGTCATAAGGCCATGTGCTTCGACTGAAAACCGGCCCTGCTATGTGCGCCTATTTCATTCGAATACCAGCCTTATGACCTTGATCAACACCGGCTTTGTGGACTCGACCAACACCGGCCTTGTTTGTCGACGTGGTCCAATATCAGCCTTGTGACCTTTATTTGACCAATACCGACTTGACGTGACCCAATACAATCCTACTTGCATGACGTGATATCAGTCTTGCTTGCGTGACGGGATATTAGCTTTGCGATCTTGACCAATACCAGCTTCGCGGACTTGCGCAACATCGTCCTTGTTTACTGACGTGGCCCAATACCAGCCTTGCTTTCTTTGCCCGTACGGTTTATGTGCTTGCTCGAGTGTCATCCTTGCTACTTCAACCAAACACCGACCCAGCTAGCTTGACCAAACACCGGCCTTGTTGCCTTCTCGAACGTGGGACGCACCGCGTGCTTGCTTTGCTCAAAAATGAACTTTGTGTGCTCATATGTGAATGTGTGTCCTGCAGAGAGCGTTAAAGCAGCTTCTGGAGTGAACGTGGAGGCGGATCCTGGAGATAGCATTGAAGCAGGATTCTGAAGTGAACGTGGGTCCCGAAGAGAGCGTTGAGGCGGCTCCTGAATAAACCATTGAAGCAGCTTCTGCTGGAGGGAGCGTTGAAGTGGCTTCCTCTTCAGTTTGATGTACCCTTGTGAATTCCATGTTTCTTGATTGACCATCTCTCTCGTGTTGAAGAAGTCCTTGACTTACAGTGAAGGAAATTCATGTTGAGCCTCAGTCCCCAAGCGTGGTTTACATGGTTTGTATGGTCGGTGGGTTTATCATAAAGATATCGCCATCTTGCCTCCATAGCTCTATTACATCTCCATGGGAAAATAAAATATGCAGAAGTTCGTATTACCTATGTTTGTAGTAGTTGTTGTTGTGGTGAAGCTCGGGCACTGGTATCAACAAACAACCAACGGTTCTTAGCTGCAGTTGTGATCAGAAGAGACTGGCAGGAAGAGGGGTGATAGATACGGGCACGAACTTGGAGGTCTCTCATTATTAGAGGGAGAAGCATGATGGAAACGATAACTTCTTGATGTTTCCTCTGAATGAAAAAGAGGGAGACAGTCCCCTGCCCACGAGTATCCACTGAGCCTTCGACTTGATAGATGTTGTCACACTGGTTTCATGAGGCCGTCTTTACTACGTTGTGTTTCATAAACATCCAGGAATATCACCGATCTTTGACAATATGCCTGTAATCTTGAGTGTATACTCGTATTTGAACATCTTGGAATCATAGTGATAGCATGATTGCATTCATGTTTGAGATGGACAACGCGTTAAGAAGTCCCCAGTCACACTCCTTTGGTAACGCAACTACTTCTTCTATGGGAGACTGAAAGCGTCTCTTAATGTTTCTGTCGTCGATATAGATATGGAATATCTTGGATGTTGTTTCGTCATTGTGGCAGTCGTGTATGCGGTACTGGAGTTGGAGTTGGCGTGCAGGATGTTGTATCTCGGTGGTTTTCCTCTTACTGCTTCAGCGAAACTGGTTCTTTCTAGCAAGGAAGATGTTGTTCTAGATGAGCGTTCAACAACTCCATAGGATGACCAAAAGCGCAGATTCTCCAACATAGCACGATAGACATGCACCACTGTCTGATAGAGTGACTCGCCCGGATCTTGCTCGACATGACGCGTGGACATCGTTATATCCTTGAGGCTACTCCCTTGAGGTATCGGCTCCAGTGGAAGATTGCCGCCATAGAACGTTGATATGTTGCACCGACATTCTTTAAACCAAATGGCAGTACAATATAATAAAAATTCCCGAGAGGAGTTCGAAAAGCTATCTTACTTGCGTCATGCTCGTACATCCTTATCTGGTTGTATCCGCTACATACATCCATGGAGGAGAACATTTCGTGTCCGCTGGTTGCATCTACTAACATGTCGATGTTAGTTAGAGGAGGATCGTTTTTGGGGAAGCATCTGTTCAAGTCTCTGAAATACATACAACACCTGATCTGTCCATTTTCCTCGTGTCTGAACTGCAACTGTTTAACCGGCTTGGATCCAGGTATGACATGTAGATGATGGGTGACCAATTTTCATCTAAATCCGTCATTTCTTCATATCTCCAAGCGAATATGTCCTGGTACTCTTTGAGAAGTTCCACGAGCTTCGTGCGTTCATCCGTACACAAGGTTGAGCTGATGAAGATATGCCTAGGAGAGTCCTCAACGGTTTCAATCTCATCAATTGTGGAGTTGGCGCCATCTTGCAGCTGTTGTGGAGCATCTAGCACTTATTCTTGTGGTTCGTTGCTGTTGTAGCATTCCATTGGGTGGAGAGACTGGGTAACATTCTCTCCTGCTAATTGATAATGGCAGTGTCGGTATACCATTTTCCCTTTCTGGTAACGACTCGCCACAAAAGTTCGTTCCCTCTTGGTGTGAACATGGGCTTCGGCTTCACCGGATGAATAAGAATGTTTCTTCAGCAAAGATGCGTCGTGGAGCTTAGCCCTCAATGATGCGATTCGGTCCTCCTCATGGATTGACGCCCATGTGGGGAGTGGGATGCAATGGTCCTTGTCTGATACTTCCTGTGGATCTTCCCTCGGTTCGAACAGTTCCACCCCGCATATTGGTGCATATGGAGATGATGATGCAGGAATACAGACGACTTCTTCATTCAGCATAGTATTCAGGCACTGGTGATATGTTGAAGGGACGATCCCGTATGTGCTGGTCTGGTTTCCTTCAAAGTCTGTCATTGTGGTAGGATGCCATACGATCTTGCCTGAGCGAACCTGGGCCGTCCTGAGAGTCTTGAGAGTAATCACATTCGAAGACGCTCCCGTGTCTATGAGGGCCCTCTTGAACTATGAATCCTTGATGCGTGCAGTAACGTATAGGGCCGGTTGTGACCTTCTTCTGGTTGATTGCAGCAAAACGTCTCTGCCCGCTGATTCTTCTAGAGATGTAAAAGTTCGCATAAACTCTCCACTAGAGAAACCGCTTCCTGATCCATCGGCTTCTGGCTCATAGTGAGACTATTGACTTGAGGAGGATCGTTGTGAGGATCAGTCCCCAGTGTAGGAATCTTCATGACAGGACCGTTCATATCTGATGTCGCTTCTTTGATCAGGTCCATATAGGTCTGCGCCGCTGAAGTACCTTCTCCGGGTACGTTGAATGCGTTCCTTATTGGCTCCAGGGGATGTCGCGGCTCTTGTGGACATCGATCAGTTAATGTCTTAAGAAAAGTGAGTACCTCTTTCTGAGTTGCAGCCATATCCGTTTGAGTCTTAGCAAGGACTTCCTGCCTCTCCATGCAATGGTATTGGGAGATGGTCCTCCTCTTGCTCCTCCGGATCCTCGTTCTGATGAAGGGGTGGAAGTTGTTGCTCTGGTGACCGCCGGAGGCGTTACACTTGAGGAGATGCCGGGATTTGCGGCTGCTCTGGCTCTGGTGATGGGAGGTGTTACACTTACTGGAACATCTCCTGCTCCGCTAGTGCTGGTAGTAGAGGAAGCAATTCCACGATATACATTGATGGTATCGACTGGCTGCACGGTGACACCTGAGATATCAACACCAAGAGTGTCGTCAACGCTAGTCCCGTCGGGATTGGTCGCTGATTCAAACCTAAGATCTACCATTTTCGAAATTAGTAAAATGAATTGGTATTGAAGAAATCGACTTTACAACCGATAGATTAATCTCCCACTGTGGTCGCAATTGTTTATGGGTGAAAACTATTTCTGCTGGTTTTGGTAATTTGGGGTATGTGGATGAGAAATGAATTTAAACCCTAAACAAATGCACTACATGGGAGTGCTTTTGATTCGAGAAATCAATCTGTACAATTCTGTCCTAAACCAAGAAATGGTCGTTCCAGACTTGCTTCGGTCACAAATTGAAGGAGATGGGGTTGATCTTAGGTATGGAAGCGAAGAAGGTGTTGAGAATGTGGAGGTGTTGATTGTTTATGACTTGTATCAGAAAGCTGAACTGGCTTGCAGAATGTAAGCTATCAGTTCTGGTGTTTGCATACGTTGTATCAACACTAGGTTTCTGTCTTGTGTTGTTTTGAAATAGGGAGGAGAACCTAATTATACAAGTCATTGAGCCTTACCCACGTCTCTCATGGGAAGTGGAGAAAGTGGAGTGATGGAGTGATGGAGTTACGTGTGTTAGTATCACACGATTAGTCTTTCCCACTTCTCCCATCATCACTAACCGTCCATGTCTTAGTGACAGGTTCTTGTGATGGCGCGTTGTGCGCTGCACGCTGTAAACCGCCAGACCAATACCCCAGTATATATCCCCCAGTTTGTGACATGATTAATGTCTCGAGTGTGTGGATCGTGGGACCCACAAAAGGTAGCATGTGAGGCTAGATTAAATAACTAAGTTATTTAGGAAGTCGATATTTGTGAAATGTCGTGTGTATTCCATGCAGGTAATGCATCGAATATAATCAGCATGTGTGAAGCATCGTTGTTTTAAGGCTTAACGGAGTAAGTCACGATTAAGCGTCTTAAAATAGATGCATGTCTAGACATCTTCGAGTGATCGTTTGGAGGCTGTACAGGTAAGTCCTGACTTGGACGATCACTTTGTGTGGAAGAGTGGTGGACGACGATCGTGGTGATGCCTCACTGGTAGCCTAACTCCTGTCTTAGGTTGTCCGTCCAAGCTGGTGAAGTTGGAAGGACGATATGGATTGCGACCCACATCTGCGACCGTTGGATTAGGGTTTAGGAGGTGCTCAAACACCAACCTTTAGCTTGGTCGAATCCAAGCATGGGAGACATATTTGGCAGGGCCGATCGGGCATGCGTGTAGACGACATGCTGGTGTAGGCGCCTATATCTCACTGTCTCATGAAGATGCAATCTAGACCACTGAATTAGTCAGGAAAATAGGAATGGTTGAGATTGATTTGCGACAGAAATCTCATGCAGCAAAGGCCGCGCGTCATGCCTACTTCGGGCGCGCGTTTCGAGACGACCAAGCCTGGTCGGTCTTTGACGATCAGTCAGGCGTGCAGACGGCGGGCTGGTGTACACGTCTGTACCTTATTGTCCCATAGAAACGTGATCTAAGCCACTCAATTTGTACGGCAAAGTTGAGTGGTCTAGATTGGTTCGCAATTGGGAAGTGTGACCACGCCTAGTTTGGGCGTGCGAATCGAGGCAACCAGCCATGGTATGCCTTGGCCGATCGGGTGTGGAGATAGGTGGGCCCACAGTGATCGTGTTGATACTCACTGGACCTGCTTAGTCTATTCATGGACCCTCCATTCGAGCAGGAGAAAATAGACGCTCATGATCGATTTGCGACACAAAACCCTAATTAGGGTTTTTGGCCGGCCGCGTGTTAGCTAGTTTGGCTAACCGAAAATACGTGTTATATACCTCATCTAGAGAGGCCGATTGTGTGGGGCACTTATTAGGCCGGTGCTGAGTATGGTGGTATGTGTCCGACCATCTCAGGGTTAATCTAAGCCTTCCAACCATGCTGGTGAAGTTGGATGGTCGTATCAATTTTAGGTTTTTAGTGGACTTTTCTGCGACCCTCAATTCTCCACGCTGACCCAACTTCGGACAATCGTATATTGCAATCTGGTCAGGTTAGGGAAGAGTCGGTCATGCAGGTAGGAAGAAGGTCCGTCGGCGTACAGGACAAGCTTTAATGGGCTGATAACTATAACCCAACTTGTGAGTCTGTCCCCTTATCCTAGCTAAGGTGTTACACAGTAGCTGTCTTGGCCAATGGCCTTATATTGTACTCGGTTGGTCATTGGATTCGACCAATGAATTATTAATCCAAATTATCTTTTTACTAAAATATCTGTTTCTCTTTCTGAGCTATCTGTTCTTGCAGTTCTTCCCTCAGATCTCTTCTAAAACCCTTCTCAATCACTCCAAATCCCTTAATTCACCTTCCTTTGTAGTAGAGAACACTACAAATTGGTATCAGGAACATCATCTTCATCGGGACCTGTTATGGCTAATAAAGCAGTTGTTGAGGAACTTACTAAGAATATCGATGAGCTTGCTAGAGCTCAGGCTGATTCAAATAAGAAGATGGATGAACTCACTAAATCTCAAAGTGATTCTTCAGTCAAATATGATGCTGTTATGAAATCGGTTGCAGAGATTAAGGACGCTCAGCGGCGCCCTAGTGTTGAGTTCATAAGTGTGATTAATGTTGCTTTAAATGTTCAAATGGACCGTTATATTGAAGCTTCAGACAGGAGGAACTTAAATCGAGACACACAGGATGGTTCTTCTAATGGAGTTTTGGGTCCTCCACCCAACGGAAACCCATTTAATTCAGGTGAAAATATCATACAACCTCACTATCATTATAATCATGAGCAAAATCAATTTCTTCAACCAAGACCTAAGATAGAATTCCCAAAATTTGATGGTACCAACCCCCGATATTGGATTCGTAAGTGTAGAAAAAATTTTCTTCTTCATAATATGTCAGATCCACAAATGGTTAATATAGCTTCCATGTATCTAGAAGGAAAAGCTGACATATGGTTTCAAGATTATCAAATTGGTAAACCATTAATAACATGGGATGATTTTGTTAGGGATATCTGTTTACGTTTTCAAGAGCTTGGTCATGATGATGTTGTAGGGGAATTTAACAAACTCAGTCAACTTGGATCAGTCCTAGATTATCAGGAGGTCTTTGAGAAATTGAAAGCATTAATGTTAGCGAAAAATCCTCACCTCATTGAAGCATATTTTACTTCGAGTTTCATCAGTGGCTTAAAGGATGAACTCAGGTTGCACGTTCAGATGTTTTCACCAAAATCACTTTCCAATGCAGTATACTTGGCTAGAATGCAAGAGGCACTCCTTGAGAATGCGGCCAGAAAACAAAAATTCCATTACAGACCCCCATCATTATCTGTTCCAACCAATTATTCTCAAAGACAACCTACTTCACCAGTTACAAGCCCCAACAACCACTCCCGAAATTTTCATCAACTGCTGTCACTTCTACACCACCTATTAAGAAGTTGTCATATGCAGAGATACGAAAAAGACGAGAAAAGGGTCTTTGCTATAACTGCGATGAAGTTTTTCAGGCTGGCCATAAGTGTCTTAAGCAACAAATTTATATTGCTGATGATGAAGAGTCGACACAATCTGGTGAAGAATCACCTGTCGAAACTCCATTGCCTCCTACTCTAGAAGAAGAAGTCGAGATTTCAGTTCATGCTCTAGCTGGCAATGTCTCCCACAACACCATTAGGATAGAGGGAGCTTCTAAGAAGCATCCACTGGCAATCTTGATAGACAGTGGCAGCACTCATAGTTTTCTCGACCCAGCTGCAGCTGCTAGATGTGTAGGGAATCTTGTTCCTACAGCCTCACTGTTAGTAGCAGTAGCAAATGGTAATAAAATGGTTAGTGATGCTAACTGTCCATCTTTTCAGTAGCAAATGAAGGGACACCAATTCCAATTTGATATGTGTCTCTTAACCTTGGGGGGTTGTGACATGGTGCTTGGAGTGGATTGGATGAAAGGCATGAGTCCAATGGTTTTTGACTTCAATAAACTGACTGTAGAATTCTCTCTGGAGGGGCAACCCATCAAACTACAAGGTAACAGTCCTACAGCTCAGCTTTCTATGATGACTGGTAAGGCTTTGCGTAAATTGGTTAGGCAGAATAAACATGGAATGGTTGGTAGTTTATTTGCTATTACTGCATGTGATGAACATACTGTGACCCCTACCACCATTTTACCCTTATTACAAAAATATCAAACTGTTTTTCAAGAACTCAACACTCTTCCCCCATCTAGGGCTCATGATCATCATATCCCATTAAAACCACTCACTACACCTCCAAACCAAAGGCCTTATCGTATTCCTTATATTCAGAAGGAAGTAGTAGAACAACTGGTGCAGGAAATGCGCAAAACTAGTGTGAGACATCCTAGTAGAATCCCTTTATCTTCTCCAATATTACTTGTTAAAAAGAAAGATGGCAGCTGGCGATTTTTTGTCGACAACAGAAAGTTAAATGAAGCTACTATTAAAGACAAATACCATATTCCCATTATAGAGGAGTTATTGGATGAGTTGTGTGGTGCAAAGGTGTTCTCCAAGATAGATTTACGCGCAGGTTATCATCAGATTCGTGTGTTTCCTGCAGACACATACAAGGCGGCTTTTAAGACTCATCAAGGGAATTATGAGTTTATGGTGTTGCCATTCGGCTTAACCAATGCTCCAGCCTCCTTCCAAGCATTAATGAATGATGTTTTCAGTCGTACTTGAGGAAGTTTATCTTAGTGTTTTTCGATGACATATTGGTATACAACCTAGATATGACTTCCCATTTGAGACATCTAGAGATCACTCTTAAAAATTTACAAGAACAAACATTATATGCCAAGATCAGTAAATGCACTTTTGGTCAACCAAAAATCGAGTATCTGGGACATATCATCAGTGGTTAAGGAGTCACAGCTGATCCTACAAAAATCTCTTGTATGCTCAATTGGACAGTACCAACTACCTTGAAGGAGCTGAGGGGATTTCTGGGCCTTACAGGCTACTATAGAAAGTTTTTGAAAGGCTATGGTATCATTTGTAAGCCTTTTACAGAATTACTTAAGAAGGAGAGCTTCAAGTGGAATGATGCTGCACATAATGCTTTTGAAGCCCTCAAACAAGCTGTCACCACCACTCCAGTGCTAGTGCTCCCTTATTTCACACTTCCATTTGAAATTGAGACCGATGCTTGTGATACAGGGGTGGGAGCAGTTCTTACGCAGAATAAAAGGCCAATTGTTTATTTTAGCAAAGGCATGGGAACAAGATTTCTTTTTATGTACACCTATGAGAAAGAATTACTTGTCATTGTGATGGTTGTTACTAAATGGAGGCCATATTTGCTGGAAAATCATTTTACTATTTACACAGACCATCAAAGTCTGAAATATTTTTTAGAGCAAAGAATTCACACCATGGTGCAACAAAAATGGCTCTCAAAATTGTTGGGTTATGATTATGTTGTGGTTTACAAAAAGAGAATTGAGAATAAAGTGTCTGATGCTTTGTCAAGGGTACCTCAAGATTCATGACCACAATGTCAACTCATTTCTCAACTACAGCCTGCTTGGTTTGGAGAAGTGCAAGCTAGTTGCAATTCAGATACTTTGGATGCTGAAATCATTCCACAACTCACACTTTCTCCTTCCAGCAAACCTCCATACACTTTTCTTCAAGGCATTCTGAGATACAATAACAGAGTATATGTTGGCTCAAAGGGAACCTTAAGGCAACAAGTATTGGTTGCAGTCCATTCCTCATCTGTGGGAGGACATTCTTGCACTCAAGCCAACTACCAAAGAGAAAAAAAGGATTTTTACTGGGTGGGAATGAAGAAAGACTTAATTCAGTACATCAAGGAGTGTGACATTTGTCCGCAACATAAGGTCTCACACACATCCCCTGGAGGATTGCTACAACCATTACCCATTCCTGACCAAGCATGGAAGCACATATCCATGGATTTCATTACAGGACTTCCCAAATCTGAAGGCAGAGAGGTCATTATGGTTGTGGTAGATAGGTTCACTAAATACATCCACTTCCTTCCACTTAGCCATCCATTCACAGCTGCTTCTGTTTCTAGACAACATTTTTAAAATACATGGTTTGCCTGCTACAATAGTATCAGATAGAGACATCATTTTCTTTAGCGATTTCTGGCAAGAATTATTTACAAAAATGGGAACAGCTTTGCACATGAGTTCTGCTTACCATCCACAAACAGATGGACAGACTGAAAGAGTAAATGCTTGTTTAGAATCATATTTAAGATGCATGACTAGTTACAGACCATCTAAATGGGTTAGCTGGTTATATTTATATGAATGGTGGTTTAACACTACTTATCATATAAGCCTCAAGACAACACCATTTCAAGCTCTTTATGGTTACAGCCCACAACAATTTGGGTTATTCTCTCACCAACAATCTGCCAATGCTGCTGTGGAGGACTACTTATAGAAAAGACAAGCTATGGGTATCCTTCTCAAATCTACACTTGAGGAGGCACAACACAGAATCAAACAACAGGCTGACAAGAGGAGAATTGAGAGAGAATTTCATGTTGGAGACTGGGTATACTTGAGATTACAACCTTACAGGCAAACATATGTGCAACTGAGAAGAAGTTTGAAGTTGTCATCCAAATTCTTTGGTCCATATCAAGTCACTGCAAAAATTGGGAAGGTAGCCTATAAACTCAATCTGCCTGTTACTTCAAGGATTCATCCAATGTTCCATGTATCTCAGTTGAAGCCAAAGTTGGGAGCAGGATTGTTACCACAGACTACATTCCTATCTCTGGACCCTAATGGCTGCCTGAAGGTCACTCCTTTTCAGATTCTTTCCACCAGAACTGTAAAGAAGAACCACCAGTTAGTGGATCAAGTCTTGGTGCACTGGAATCACTCTGCAGATGTTGATGCTACTTGGGAAGACAAGGCTCTCATCAAACAACAGTTTCCAAAGCTGATTCTTGAGGACAAGAATCAAATTGAGTAGGGAGTATTTGTCATAGACCTAGTCAGTGTAAGCCCACTATGATAGTTGTACTGGCTGGTATCTATATTAATTGTATTGGGCTGGTATCTATATTAATTGTATTGGGCTGATAACTATAACTCAACTTGTGAGTCTGTCCCCTTATCCTATCTAAGGTGTTACCCAGTAGCTGTCTTGGCCAATGGCCTTATATTGTACTCGGTTGGTCATTGGATTCGACCAATGAATTATTAATCCAAATTATCTTTTTACTAAAATATATGTTTCTCTCTCTGAGCTCTCTGTTCTTGTTGGTCTTCCCTCAGATCTCTTCTAAAACCCTTCTCAATCACTCCAAATCCCTTAATTCACCTTCTTTGTAGTAGAGAACACTACAGAACGAGGAAGTGGAGTTGTAATAAATTTGTTTAATTTTAGTTTGCAGTTCTTGTAAAATAGAGAAAAAGAGAATGAGACGCAAAGTATAGGGGAGGAAGAGCGAAAGAAATTCTATTAATGTGTATAAAATACAAGAGATTAGGCCTCAATTTATATGGATAGAAAAAACCCTAATCTTAGTCACGAAGGGCATCTTAGTAAATAAACTTGGTTTATAACACTCCCTATGATGACCATAGTCGCTAAATCAATACAAACATATCAGGAAAACTCAAAAGAGAAAAACTTGAAATTGTATAAGAACGTAAAGACTTGAAACAGTGTTGGACACCCAAATGTTGCCTCATCAAAACCTTGACAAGGAAAACCCAGTGGGACAAAACCTCGACGAAGGAAAAAGAGTACAACGCGATAAGTCCAGTAAATGCACCTTTGATGATTGCGCTCTCCCCAATAAATATTTCAATCAAATCTTGGCTTGCAAATCTTTGAGTCGGGACTTTCCAATTCCGAAGAACGAATTTCTTGAAAGCGGGAGGTAGCAATGCTTTCTTGAGAAATTTGTCAGTTGATGAAGTCTTATTTTGTAGTGTTCTCAAGTCTTCATGTTTCATTAAATACATTCGGGACTTTCTTCTTAGATTGCTAGCTTCTCGAAGATGGTTTGCAAAAGTAGTTAATGTAATTTCTTCAACAAAGTGCCAATATGTAGTTACAGTTGCATAGGTGAACAAAATTTGCGATCATACCTTATATGGATTAGAAATATATCCAAAGTCATAGGAGATGGTTATGTTGATGTGGTCTAAAAAAATGACCTAGTTAACGGCGGGAATCCACCAAATATCCGTAATTTGATACAACTCCCCTTTGGATGACCACCATGTTGAACTAAATTGCCTCTCTAAAACCTTGCCAGTAAAACTCAATGGGAAAAAATTTGGACGAAGGAAAAAGAGCACAAATACAGTAAAAACTTCTATAAAATAATAGGCTTGGGACCACCCAAATCCTATTATTTTAAAGAGATATTACTTAATCGATAAAATAATAATTTATTATTTTATAGGTATAATAATAATATATTAATTTAAAGAATAATTCTTAATATAAAAAATTTCTTTGGAAAGAACAAAAATTTCCATATTGAAAAAATAAAAATAAAGTATCTTAATTAGAGCTTCTCCAATGGTGGTTGTGTGTATTTCCTAGGTGGCAACCCAAACAAGACATCCTCATTCCAATTTTTCCTTAAATTTAGGGGGAAAAAAAATTTCATCTCCAACGGTGTTGTTGGAGATTTTTTATGAATTAAATGCATTTTTTATTTTTAATAAATTTTAGATTTTATTACACCTAAAGATGGTTATTTAATATATTGAAATTAATTTTAGGAAGCAAAAACTTACTAGGATAGCTTGACATTGTCAAGGTGAATGTCTAAAACTTGACATTCACCTTGACAATGTCTAACAAAAATTAAGCCATGTCATCTTCACATTGATTTTAAAAGTTGGGTTGGAGAAGATTTTTAGGGAAAATGAATGTCTATCCTATGTGGACTTAGACATTTATCTTCACATACATTCCATTGGAGAAACTCTTAGTGCACTACGAACTACAGTATTAAGGATGAAATACAACTTGATTTGAACTTCAGAGAAAAACAAACCAACATTGAATCATATTTTGAGAAAATTTAATGTGTATGGAAATTATTTTTTATTTTCTATTGGAATTATTATTTTATATAATATTTAGGACCTATTAATGTTTAAGAGGAACTTTTGAAATATATTATATTATAATTTTATCGAATTTAATATTTTAGCACTAAGGGCCCGAATCGGGACTGGAAAATTTTATTATTTTAGCGAGACTATTATATTATCGAGTATTATTTTAAAAAAGTTTTACTGTATCAACATTTTGAAAGAAAATTAAACGTCAACAAGATGTTTCCTCGTTAAAACCTAGTCAGGAAAATCACATGGGACAAAACCTGAAACGTAGGGAAAAGAGTACAACTTTTGACGTAAATATGGATGTTAATTAACTCAACTGTATGAGTTTTTATACAAACAAGCACCTATGGTCTATATTATAGACAAGTTTTAAGCAAACATAATATTTTAACTGCAAATTTAGGAAAAATAATATTTATGCCGCTAAAGCATGGATTTTTGTGTTTTTAAGGACTCCTCAAGAGACATATAACGTTGAAATCATCAACTAATTAATTCGGGTTTTTGGTTTTGCACCAAATTTCTAAAAACACATAAAGGATTGTTAAACCATATGTAAGCAAATAAGGTGGCTGCCTAAATTTAATTTGAATCCTCCAAGGATTACAAATTTAATATGTTCTTCGACCATATTTCTTGTGTGAATGCAATATGAGTCTTTCAAAGACTACCACGCCATGTGCATTGTATAAAGAGAACATATCAATCCTAGAGTCTGAAAATAAATACGACCCTGACAAACAAACAAATTTCTCGTATAAACGCATTATGACTACGCCAACCAATAATTAATAGGCTTGGCACGTTTAAGGTGTTAAGTTTTGGATCAAAAAATGCGCCAATCGAGAGATTAATCCAAACTAATTTGGATTGCATGCCAGCCAATCACATATATCGATATTTCTCTGCAGAGGGGCTGACAACCACCATCATTTGTATAAGTAGCTACTATAAATAAATATTCGACAATTATTAGTTTACTATGATCCCGCACGACTCCCAAATGTATGCACACATTGTAATATTCAATGAATTACTGGTACTAGCGCCACGGGCATTATAATCCCCTCATCTTCCAATGAGGAGATATGAACTATGATAATGTGGATCTTATTTTGATAGACTCTATTGAAGTACTATCCGTAGCTTATTCTAAAATGCTACTTTTTGCTATATGTGATTGGATTTTCCTTTCAAAAGGAAAAAGCTTATATAAAAACAAAAAGAGACATTTCACACATATTGGTAGTGACAGCCTTATTTTCGATTTGATCATGTTGGGAGAGAATTGATATAACTATTACGTTAATTAACACAAGCTTTTATAGTATATTCCCTCCCCCTGATCATAATGGAAATATTCTTTTCATCTCATAATAAAGTATTATTCGATTAATTCGAAACATATACTCATTATAAAATATGTCTTTCGATATAAAAAAAAATGTAGTCTTAGTAGACATACATATTTACCATCAATCATGGATTACTTTTGGAGCACAAAGAAAAATAAAATAAAATAAAATGATATGTCAAAACCAAAAGCATTGAAGATATGCAAACAAATCTCTGGTAACTTCGTGACCTCAAAGGACAATGAGATGAAATTATGGACAATTTCTTCATCAAAAGAAAATTAAATTAAGATCAATATAAGATATAATCATTACAAGGACTAATGATATTGACTAACAAGCCGGGTGTGCATCCATTGATCTTTTATGTCTTACCGTATCTCGACATCAATTTGAACAGTCCCAATTTGGAGAGATTAGTATTAGGAAGAGAAAAAATTTGCTCAATATCCCCAGGAATGCAACAATTGGTGCTTGCAATTGGCTAATACCGTAATAACGGTAAAAAAAAATCCTTATATGATCAATGGATAAAACCAAATCAAATTAATTTAAATGATTCTTTTGAGAGAAAAAATAAAGAAATCATTATGGTTTTTCTCTGTAGAGAAAAATCTACTTTTTGGTTGATAAAGATTTCTTTGAAAGAATAGAAATCAATAATCAAAATTGACTAAAAGTTCTTAGAATGCCAATATTTACATCTCATTGTAGAGAATTGATGGGGGAAAAACCAATATCAATTGGTTTCTACAATACACCAAAACTGCACCGACAAAAGAAAAACAAATATAGCCGATTTAGTCATCGCATAGGGAAAATCCAATGGTTTCTTGTAAAAAAAAAAATTGAAACCATATGGATAATCACATGATCTTTTTCTAAAGGATAAAAAATACCAAATTTAATTGGTCGTAGGTTTTTCAACCATGCATGTGAGTAGTTATCGAAAAGATAACTAAATTACGATAACACCAATTTTGGTGATTACAATTTCATTAGGAATAAAAATTATAAACCATCTTTTAATGGATTTTGTTTTCTTCTTTCTCCATGAAAATATTAGAGAAGAAAGGAAATCAATCTTATTCACAACTTTGATCTCCCGTACTCCTTTGATATAGACCACGTCTATTTAGGATTCACTGATGGACAGTAATGACACCCAAACTAATAGAGAATGGGTTATAATAATGTTGATGGTGTTGTAGAGGTAAATAAGATCCATCCACCATTAGATGTCACACTTATTAAATAAGATTCATTAATTGACAAAGCAATCATCCATGTACATATAATACATGTAAGAAATAATAGTATAGACTATTCAAAAGAAGAAGAAAAAAAATATATCAAAAGAGCTATTAACTTTTGTCTTCAGTAATACTTACCTACGGTCCTACACATCCACGAGTGATTGGTATCACTTCACCTTGCGTACAGTTTGACGAGATCTAAATAGTTTTACTTTGCACAAACCTATTTGAAAGTGGATAAAATCACATTTTTCTTCAATAAATCGAAGAAGTAATGGGAAAAAAATCAATTAAACAAAAAGAAGAGTATTAGATATAGAGATGTGATTGGTCTTCTATGCTTCTATTGGTAAAGCAACGTGCGTGATAACGTCTTGTAAAATAGAAAAAAAAGAGAAGGAGACGCAAAGTATAGGGAAAGTAGAGCGAAAGAAACTCTATTAATGTGTATAGAATACAAGAGATTAGGCCTCTATTTATATACATAGAAGAAACCCTAATCTTAGTCATGAAGGACATCTTAGTAAATAAACTTGGTTTATAATACCAGTCTCATTATTATTTTGAGAAATTTCTTGTTTGGTTCTAGGCTCATATAATTATTTCTAGTAGGGTCCATCCATATTAATTGTTTTACCGGAGGTCCACATTTGTTTAAAACAAGCAAAATGACTAAAATCTCCATGTTTCCAAGCGTGTGTCTACACGGTTCCTTGTCACCGTAATATCACTCGGTCTCCTTCTCTCTCCCACAAAAAACTCAATCTCGTATCCTCCTATTGAACAAAGAACAAAATTCTTAAAATCATCATAAAAATCTTATGATCATCAATAAAAACTGAATAAAGCCATGGGAATCATAAGAATTACTCTATTCCTATACTGAATGATCTTAAAATTCACTGAAAACCCTAGAATTTTTGTGAAATCTCCATTAAAATGGTAACAACGAGAAGAATCTTCAAAATATTATGAGAAGAGGAACTAATTCTACTCCAAATCAGTAGAAGATGATTTTGAAGAATCACCAACAACAAAAAAAGAAGAAATACATCACAAATTACGTAGTACGCAAAAACAAGTACTACAATTCTGATTTTTTTCACTCTCTATTTTCCATTTTTTTTAATCCAACAATGTATATCTCTTATATTGATGAAAAACCTATTTTAGATCCAATATTTATTCTATTTTTTATGATCTCTTATGTTCTGAAAGTGCATATTGCCTATACTTATTGATTTACTTGATTTATGTGATTTTCCTTACATGCAAAGGGAGTTTCTGAAATTGCAGATTGCCTAAACTCTGTTTATAAACTCTATTGATTTTTGGTCTGCTGTTATTCCATATTTTAGAGTGATTTTTGGTCTGTTGTTATTCCATATTTTAGAGTGCAAAGGAAGTTTCTGAAACGGTGCAGAATGTCTATACTCATTGATTGAATTTCTTTTACAATCCTAAAGGTGCAGATAGGCTATAATGTTGGGATTTTGCTATGTTCTCTTCTATAAAGTTACAATCCTACATAATTAGGGTTAATTGAACTCAAATCTTCAATTTCGTGTTGTTATTTTGTTTACGTTTTGATAATTAAGGTCATAAACTTTTGGGAATTAGGGCGCAGATAGTCTATACTGTAGGGATTTTTTTGATGATTTATTTGTAACTCTGTTTATGTGGTGCTTGGTTCAAGTTTTTTACAACTTACTAGTGACTGGCCAGCCATTACTTATTTAAAGATGGAAAATGATGAAACTAAGATACTGTCTCAAATAGAGGATGACATTCAATTGGCTCTCAGAAGAAAGGCACTTGTCAAAGAAAGGACAAAGTGGTCTCAAGTGTGGTTAATGATGTGATTAGTCGGGGAAACATTGAGAAATAAGATACAAGGGAAAGGGTTAAGATAGCTTGCAAGTTGCTGACAGCGGAGCATCCTAAAGTATAACTACATGTCAAAAACTCTTTCAGTCTGTCTACTTTTCTTTTAGTCGTCGTATAATTTTTTTGTTAATGCACAATGGAAAGAAACTATGTTCTTTTCTGTCGAATGACCAGTAATTAATATATGTGGGAATTATTAATTTCAACTCATCTTGTTCTTGTTTTTTCTCCTCGTCTATATATCCTTTTCTTATATGTGCATTAACTGTTAGCTTGTTAACAATATGAAATCTGCAAAAAAAATAAGTATATGTTGCCTATACTCATATGTTTAAAGAGTCTTGCAGTGATAAAAATGAGTATATGTAGCCTATACTCATTTTAAACAAGAGTAAGAACAAAGAACGCAGATATTCTGCACTCTTAGATTAAATTTGAAAAAGAAACACAATAAAGAAAACACTATTGGACACAATAAGAACACAAACTAGTAAAAATATATGAATAAAGATATTACTATTTATAGCTTCACTAGAGAGTATATATTGCCTATACTTAAAAGAAACAATATGATATCTGCATAAAAAAATAGTATCAACTCACGGAAGAGTATATATTGCCCGACAGATAGAAACTATGACAAAAAAAAACTATAAAATATCTCTATATAAAAGTGCACTTCAAATAAACATGATGAATATACAAACATCATGGGTAGGGAGGAATGAAGGTGCAGGTTGCTTTGTTGTGGTGACTCTTTTTGCCACACTTGGAGCACATAAGAGATTTTTATGCAGTATAAGAGATTTGTACTCCATTTCTAACCAGTGCAGCTGACCTGTACTCATATATCCAAGCAACACATTCAATTTTTGAGAGTATATATATATATATTGATTACAAATACAATTTGTACTACTTGTGTTTTTCTACAAGGTTATGCATGAACATAAATAAGATTTCCCTCATTTTTTTACACCAGCAAATTGCAATCAAAATATACACCACAACCACAGAGAACTTGAAAAGCTTCAATAGATATTATCCACCTATAGACCGGGATTAAACAAAAAAAAAAGTGAAGAATAGAAGACAAGAAGAAAAAATTAAAAAAACATGGAACTAGATCTTATCCTTGGAAGCCACCACGCCGCTACTCAACCATATCTCCGAGAGCCACCACTTGGTATTCTGCCACGGCTAGAATCTAAAGAACTGAAAGAAAAGAACAAGATGACGAAGAAAGATTAATTTCACTTTAGAAAGAAAATAAGATTGTAGTAATAAGAATTATGTGCTATTTATACGCATACTTTCAAAGAAAGGCAGTATTAAGACATGAAACTGATAACAATTCTAATTATGATGCAGGTTTAATACTCGAATTTGTGAACAGTGTAGCTAACCCGCACTCAATTTTCTAAGATATATATCGTATTTACACTCAATATTCTAAGCAGTATAGGGGACCTGCACTCAATATTCTAAGAAGTGTAGGAGACCTGCACTTACTTTTTAACCATTGGGACAGACCTATACTAGATTTCCATCCAGTACAGTTGATATGTACTTGATTCTTAACTAGTGCATATGACTTACACTCAATTTCTAAGATATCACATAAATATTACATACACAAAACCAACTAGGTATCCAATATGACATAGTATAGGGGACTCACTATCTCCAAAATATCACATAATGTACGGAGGAACCCTGTTGTAACTTTCATATAGCATGCACTGCCATAAATATGCCACTAATATCACACAAAAAATTCATGAACAAAAACAATATGATATTCTTCACTACAATTTTCCATCTCATTAAAAAAAATTTCAAGAGACAACATATATATGTATAGAAATGAACAATATAGGAAGTATACACTGTCATAAATATGTCCATAATATAGACGAAAATAAAGAACAAGGCAATTTATTGACAATATCGAACTTCTGTCGAACAGTATAGTGTATATGCAATATTGATTCATATATAAAATAAAAAGAAAAACATTATTGAATTGATATTGAACAGTATAGCTTACATGCACTGTTGGATCATAATAAAAAATGAACGAAAAAAACATAAACAAATCTAAAAATAAACAAAATTAACTCGAAAATAAGAATTTAGATCAGAAATACGAAAATATGCACTGTTAATATATACCAAAAAGAATTTAATGAATGAAATACATTAAAGAGTACAGTATATATGCATTGTTACATCATATACCAAAAAGAATGGAATATAGTACCGAACCCTAAACTCTAATTCTACCAAAAATCAAATTTCGTGTCATAAACTCTAATTCTACCAAAAATACATGAAAAAACAAACAAAAAGAAATATCAATTACCAATTTCACCATCACCAACAGTAACTAGATTATCTTGTCGTACTCTAATTGTTATACTAGTTTTCAATAGAGACAACGTTGTCTTTAAATGCTTAAAACCAAAGTCAATTCAAGATCTAAACTTCTGATTAAATACAGTGAAAATGCTGCACATCAAAAGCTTTCAGAAACACAACATCAACCATATCGTTAACATTAATAATCAAAACTTTTACATTTCCGACCGGGATTAAGATTTGAAGATATATAGATTTTCAGTCAAGATCCCTAAAAATCAAAAGTTTTAGATCAAATTGTTGAGAATGAGAAGAGGATTACAGATCTGAATATTAATTGGGAATCGAATCAATAATTCGATGTGAATTTTTGAGAACATTAAATTAGGATTACAAACCAGAATAATAGGATCTGAAAACTTACCTTGTTTGTTGATCTTGTTGATGAATCATTCAATAAAACTAGACGACGATGCTTTCTTCATTAACAGAATTGTTCTCGAGAAGAGTTTCTTCAATTCTTCAGCAGCAGAGCTCGGGCTGTAGCCTGTAGGAAGAGAAAATGAAAATAGCAATTTAAGAATGGATCTGATATGTATCTAGGGCAGTTTTTTCATTTAGAAAATAGGCTCTGTGAACTTTGCACGTGTGATGGACCCTAGAATAAGTTTTTGGGTCCAGAAACATAAATTTGGACCTCCGGTTACTGGGCTCTTAATGGGTGGACCTGCCATTAAGCTAGCCCACAAGGATAGGATCTATCAGTAATTCCTACTATTATTTTGTTATAAAAAAGTGGTATATATATCCCCTCCTATATAGTTTGCGTGCAAAAGGCAAAATTGTGATGTTTTTTTTTTCTTTTACAAGGTCACTGAGTTTAAAAGTTTCAAAAATCCAACGGGATTGTATCTAAAAGTTAAGTTGATTTTGCTAGCACTTTCGTGGTCGTTAAAGTTCTTCGACAAATTGCTCCAAGTTAGCAGTTAGCCAACCTAGTTATCATTGGCATTGGATGCGTACGCAAATTTGGTTTAAGTGGGAGATTTGAGTGTCCAATCGGCTGTTGAAGCAACAGACTCGCCCCGGTCACTAATTTTCTACAACTAGTTAGCTTGAGCAAAAACATCCTTTTACGTCGTCGGGAATAGCAAGCAAAACAGTATAGCGAGGAATGAGGGCTGCCTCCTGAGAAATACCCCATATCGAAAACTGGTATGCCAAAATAGAATTTAAAAATAGAGACTCTTAAAAATATTGCTTTTGTCTCATATCTCCGAACAAACATCTTACTGCTCCTTGTTTTGAAACCATCTCCAAGAAACACTTCGATAGAAAACGATATTAGATAATCAAAATACTAAAAGATTGGAGAACAATTGTTTCACAAGATTGGAGTAACACCAAGGTCAAGATTATATATATATAAAGGTTCTACAATCCGATAAAAAGAAGGTTCAAGAATGGCAAGAGAGACGGATACTGCAAGAGTTTCAGTTGCAACAGAAGGAACCTCAACGAATGTTGGTTCTGATGCAGAGAATTGCTTATCTGATGATAATCAGAATCATAAGGAATACATGTTTAGTTTTATTAACAGTCTGATTCAATCAAATCAGCTTGGGTTACAGAATTGCGATGAGATGGAGGATTATTTGATCCAAAAGCTTAGGGATTTTTCTTCAGAGGAAGAAAAAGATTTTTACATAGAGTTGCATAGGGTTTGTGAACACATAAATCACGAAGTCATCCACGTGTTCACAAACAATATTCGCATACACTCTAATTCTAAAATTGTACGTTGTATGTGTAAAGGGGATTATTATATCGATTCATCTAAAATCCTTTAAGCTTGTCATTGTTTAGTCGAATATTATCATAAGTAATTTTCGTATAAAAGAATAAACAGAGAATCAAGTATAAATGTAAAGCACATGAAGTACAACGCTGAATATAAAGTGCTGAAATGTATATAAGACAAAGATTTACGTGGTTCGGCACTAAGGCCTACATCCACAGGGCTGGTGTTTCACTATGTATTGAATGGTTACAAAGATAGTCGAATGACTTTAGAGTATACATAGGTCTGCGGAAGTAGGGGGGATTACTTACTCTTTCTATTTCTCTCTCCTATGTTCTCCTCTAATTGCTCTGGATTGGTCGACCCCTTCTCTCTTAGTGGAGAGGGGTATTTATAGGGTTGAAACGTGGGTTCTACTTCTGAGATGTCGTTGCAATCTTATCTTCTTGTGCTTTATGCTCATTACGCAGAGGTCTTCGGCATATGTTGCGGTCTAAGCTTGAATACGAAGAGCTATCCTCGCTTATTCCACGAGCTGGTTGACACGTGTATATCTCTTGGTATTTAATGCGGGCAGTTGGACGTCCGCTTGTGTCAGACAAGTGTCTCTTAGTCTGGTCACATCCGCGTCAGTCAAACTCTCTCTCAGCCATTGATCTTGGATCTTCCTCGGGATAGGATGTACTAACACCCAAGGGGTATTATCTGGTGCTCCTCTTTGCCATCATACCTCTGTGATCCTCAGTCTCTGACCGTCAGATCTGCTGACCGGTGATATTTTCTGATGATATGCTCCCCTAGGTTATGACTGCTTGTTATCATGTTTTGGTGTCTCTCTTTGCGTGCTTTCCACGTGTCTCTTCCTGTACACGTGGTGGATGATGAAATGTGTACGTACAATTTGCCCCTCTTCTTCTGACCTGGGCGTATTTTGCAGTTTAGAAGAAGAAAGATCGTCATACACGTTTTATCTCTCCTGAAATAACTTCCCCTATAAATACGGGCACGTTTCCCACTTTTGCATTAACTGCTCCTTGGTACGAGGGACATTTATTGTCGTCTCTAGCTTTATAAATAGGAAAGAGAATGTGAAAATAACTTTCATCCTCTTCTTGTCAGTGTTCATCCTCTTCTTGTCAGTGTTCATCCTCTTCATGTGTTTTTTGTTTTATATTCTTGTTCTTTAGTTATTTATTATCGTCGTCCTTGTGAGGAAGATAACAACATTCAATTTTCTGACTCTTTCGCTCTCGACTGCTGCTGCCCCTGTATCAAAGATAACTTGCTTTTGATATCTCTGATCTTCTATCTTCGACTGTGGTTGGTGCTTTTCGTCCTCTTTTATACAGGTATGGGGTTTTTCATTATTTCCATCATTGATTCATCTATTTTCTGTTGTTGTATCTACCCGTTTGTCTTCTGTTGTTGTACTTTTGGCTTTGTGATGAAGAACACATATGTCGAAGCATATATGCTTGCCCCCGTTCTTTGTTACAAAGTCTATAAGTCTGTATCTAAGTATCATCTCTGGAGTCTGATGGGGTATTTCTGGTTATTTCAGATTTTAGAGTTTTTGATGTTAATCCGGATGAACCATCAGTTTATGGGTTTTTTGATCTTTAGTGATCCCCTCGTATTCTCCTCTAAACTGTTTTTGTGTTTCCTCGTAGCTATGTCTGATCGTCCGCGGGCTCCTTACCAGACCCCGCCGTCTAGTCCGCCAAGATCCCCTCCGCGTAGAGATTCTGAAAGATCTCCACTTGGGGAAGGTTCTTATAAATCTTCGCAATCGGATCCTCGTGGTCATAGGGTTTCATCTTCCTCTGGTGCGAAGGCTTTGCCTACTAAGAAAGAGGATCTGCCGAAGGGTCCTTCTGGGTCTAGGTATGCTGTTAACCGCGCTCCTTCTCGTCCTCGTGAAGATTCTAGGAGTACGCAGGCTCCTCCTCGTGATGATTCTAGGAGTACGCGGTCTCCTCCTCCTCGTAATGAAACATTGGATGTTCCGCCCCTTCGTTCAATGGCTCCTCCTTCAGTTCCCCTGCAGAGTTCTTTGCCGCCTCTTCCAACGGTTTCTTTCAAAGGGAAGTACTCCAAGGGTACTATGTCGAAAGTTGATCCGTCTAAAAATCTTCCTTCCAAAAGGAAAGCTTCAGAATTGAGTCCTACGTCAGATTCCGTAGACGAGGAAGAAGCTGCCCCCGTGATACGCAGCGTTTCAGTTGGTAAGAAAAAGGTCACTTTCAAGCATATTGATCTTGAGATGTTCAAGGAAAAACATGAGCTTCAAGCTTTTGAGGTTCGCTTCTATGCCCCTGACAATGATATCACTTACGAACTCCTCTCTAAGTATCAGTTTGATGAGTTCCATCTGTTGACTACGGTTGGAGCCTTCGAGGCGGGTCTCATGTTTCCCCTGTATAAGTCGGGCGACTCCTTTTATTATGATGTGATGGCTAGTCGCGAAGGTTCTTCCACAAACACTCATAATCATTCCGTGTCACAACTGTCTGGGAATTATCTTCGTGCACTAAAGGAATGTTACCTGCGGAGCAAGGGGGAGACTATGATGACCTGCTACGTTCGAAATCCTACTGAGAGAGAGTGGTACACTCCTCAAAATTTTAACAGTTCCTTTGGGGATTATGTCAACAGTAGGAATCGTAAGCCGTGGAGTGTTAGTCTTCGTAACATTGCTGCTCCTCGGGGTGAAATTCGTCTTTTGAGTGAGGTGGGTGATGCCAAGCTGAAGTATGTTCCTGGTACTGAGGGATCTGCTAAACGGAAACTCTTTCCTGCTCGTGAAAGGATTAAGAGTGATCATGATTATGAGTGGCATGCTACTGTCATTGAAATAGTTGGCCCTTGGGCTTATGGTTGGATTCCTGGTCCGCGCGGTTGGCGTCCTTCTGAAAACAGCAAGCCTCGTGAAACTCCTCCTGCTCGTTATGGAGATTTCTGTCCTTGGCGTCTGAATTTCGCGGGCATGAATTTTCCTTACGCTCTTGATGTCGTTGATGGAGATGAGGAGGAGGGTTCTAGTGCTACCCTTCCACCGAAGAGTGCTGCTACTTCCAAGGTACAGTTTCTTCTTATATTCTCTATTCTATTTGCCCCTTTTTCCTTGGTTAAAAAAAAGCATTTTTTAAGTGAGGGAGAAAATGAGCCTTTGTTGGGACGTGTACTGGTTTGTAGGTGTCGAAGAAGAAGAAAATTGGACCCAAACAATCTTCTACTGTTGTGACCGGTGAGGCTGAGGTTTATGAGGAGGTTACTAGTCCTGTGAACGAAGGGTATGTTGAGGATGAAGAAATGTCCGATGGAGAAGAACGTACTGATACTTCTCCTCCTGATGACGAGGGTGGCAATGGTGAAGAAGAAGTTTTCGCGGGTGGTGATGGTGAGTCTGAGGGTAATATTACCGCAGGTGGTACTGGCGAAGGGGGATATGCCCCTGTTGGCGATAATATTGGTGGTGTGGGTACTCTGCCTGTTATTTCCCCTAAATTTTCTTTTGGTATGGTATATTCCGCGGTGGAATCCTTTGATGTAAACGCTACCATGGGTCTTGCCGAAGACTTCTCATCGCTTTCCCAAAATAATGATTGGGATGTGCTTGGGAATCTTGGTAAAGAAGGTGCCACTGGTCAGCAGGCTGAAAACGCAGGTGGTCATGCTGAGGGCGGTGATGTCGAGACTTGCGCGGGTGAGGAGATAACAACCAAGGGGAAGTTTGTGGTTGAGTCTCCTTCAGAGGATTTCCCTTACTCGCTAATGCCTGAAGGTGAAGATGCCATTTTGGCTTGGCTTAAGAATAAGAACCTGATGTTCGTCCCTAACCCTGCCCCAGTGGTCATTGGTGAGAAGAATTCCGACGCTTATACTCGTCAGATGATGCAATTGTCTTCTGAAGCCCGTGTTGCTGAGATGTGGGAGAATAATCTGAGAGCTTCGGAAGCTAACCTAGTGGTTGACCCTCCCTCCTCTGTTGTTGATATGATGGCCATAGTTGATGGGTACCAATACAGTTTTCCCCAGCAACGTGTCTTAGAGGTAAATCCTTGTACTTTTTTCTTAATGATATCCGAACATTGTATTCTTCGTGATATCCGATCCCTTTGGTATAATAATGTTTGTTGTTTGTGACATAGATGATGAGGAGCGAACATTGTAACCATGTTCTATACCAATTCTTCAAAGCAAAGTCTTTAAAGTTGGAGGCTAAGCTTCGTCATAGAGAAGAGGAACTATCTGCGGCTGAAGTGGAAATAAATGAACTGAGGGGCCGTCTGAAGGAAAAAGAACAGCTGGGTAACGCTGAGGAGAGTCTTCGTTCGGAACTTTCTATAGTCCGCAACGAATTGGAGAAGACTCGTAGAAATGTCTCGTCCCTCACAGGTTCGTATTTTACCGATCTTTCACTCCTCGTGATTCCCTATTTGTACTTTGGTGTTCTGTCTGAGTCTCCCCACCCTATCTTCAGCGGGTGGAGTCCCCGAGCTGATATGGCTTCGGAAAGAAAGGGAACGATAGAAATCCCGCATTGCAGAGTTGGTGGGTAAGTTGCAAAGCGAAGCCGTAAAGTGGAACGCTCGTGCTGATGAGCACAACGCCTTAGCAGCTGAGTGGCGTGAAAAGCGAATACTAATGGTTGATATGCAAAATAAGTACAACCATGACCGTCGTCTGTTTAATGGTACGCTGCTATGGACACGTGATAACCTGCGGGAATCTCGAGGACATGCTTCGGACTTAGAGGCTAGAGTGCGCCTTTTGGAATGAGAGTTACAACAGGCTCGTTCTTTCTTAGGCCCCGGGGTTAGGGATAGTATGCTGCATCTTACCGAAGAAAGAGATAATGCTAGGGCTGAGGTCGGCGCTATTAGTAAAGCCCTAGCAGCGTCTCGAGCTGATGTTGCCCGCCAAGTGGAGTCTGAGAGATATATTCAAGTAAATGTGTATCGACTCCATAAAAGGATGGGGGAGATGAATGATGAAGTCAACCATCTTCGTCACTTGGATTCAATGAAGCAGGTAGACTTAGATGCGAGTCAATTTGCTCTTACGAACCTTCAAATGGATTATAAGAAATTATCCGACGAGTATGACTTTCTTGATGAGGCACGGGACGCAGTTGTTAATGAGTATGAAGAGGCTTCGTCTAATGTCGAAGGTATAACCTCGTTTTATCGAGTGTGATTCTGTTATTTCTTTTTTTAACCCCTTGGTATTTCTTGTTTTCAGCGCTCGAGGGACAGCTTCACGCAGCAAATGATGAGCTTAAAAAAGCTCAATCTGCCGTAGTGCAGCAGGAGGGACAAGACAACTATTTCAAAGGGTTGGCCGCGTCTCGTGAGGAAGCAACAGAGATTGCCTCCAAAGAGGCGGAACGCCTATCTGCATTGTTGTCTCAGGCCCACTAGCGGACCGCTGTTATCACATATAAAGCTCGATGTCAGTTGGCTGAGGAGACCAACAAAATCCTAGACAAGATTGAACTTGATCTTAAAGCCGAACATGGTCTTGTCAAGAATTATCCGCGTCGTCCCCTACCCGCGCCCTTGCCTGGTTCTTCTGGGACTTCTTCAGGTGGTAGCGTACCTTCATCTCGCAAAGACAACCCTGTTGATGGAGCTGTATCGTCCAAGTAGATTTCTTTTATTAGTCATAGAAAGTTGATCCTTGTTGATTATATAATTTCGGATCATTTTTTGATGTGTTTCTTGCTCTATCTTATTTGCTGAACTTGTAATCAACTCTTTATGAAATGGATCATCCTTTTGGCATTCCTGCGTTATCAATTCATTTTTATTTTAAGTATTGTGAAGCGTTAAATTAGAAATAACTTGCTTTGTAAAAAGTTAAGAGTGTTTGGGTGCGACATCGAAGGTAAATACCTTCGTGATCGTCTTGATACCTGTCACCCCGCTGGCGAATCCTGGGCCATAGGATTCCCAAACGGTGGGGGCTGAGGCAGCGTTCTAGGATATGGGATGCTTATTTGAAATATTTACATGCACCCATTCCGTCGACCCGCTGCCTTAAAATTGGTTGGGTATCTCTTTCTGTTGGGTGTGTTCCCCCTGGTCTTACACTCATAGACACTGATAGGGGAGCCCTGAGAGATTGTAGATTAAATACTTTCCCCAATATTGTTAATTTATTATGTAATGTACATGCGTTCACCCAGCGGGCCTTTTGACCATTTTGTTTGTTTGAAGATTTTGCAAAAAGTTTGTTTGATTGATAGGTTGAGGCCTTCTACTCCTCGTCCAGAGATAGAAACATGTAGAGCGGTTACGCTGCCTTCTTCTTCTGGTATTCTTCACGCAGATGCAAAGCTGCGCTGCTCCTATGGGTAGTACGGTTTGAGCCATTTAACATTCCAAGGGTGTCGGAGGACCTCGCCTTTCAGATTGCGAAGATAGTAGGAACTGTTTCCCGCAATGTCGTGTATTATAAAAGGTCCTCCCCATGTAGGTGCTAACTTGCCCCATTTCTTCTCTCGTTGATACTGCGGGATTGTTCTTAGCACATACTGCCCTTATACAAAATTTCGAAGCTTAATCTTTTTGTTGTATTATCTCTCTAATCTTCGTTGATAATTTTCCATCTTTTGCAATGCTGCTTCCCTCCTTTCTTCCAGGTCGTCCAGTCTCTCTAACATCATGTCTGTTGTGAGATTTTTCTCCCATGCTTCGGTCTTTGTGGTTGGCATGAGGATCTCTGTTGGGATGACTGCTTTAGCTCCATAAGTGAGGAGAAATGGGGATTCCCCGATGGCAGATCTTCGTGTTGTCATGTATGCCCATAATACATTGTGTAGCTGTTCACACCACCGCCTCTTATGTTCGTATAATTGCTTTTTGAGGATAAGGGCGAGGGTCTTGTTAGTAGCTTCCGCTTGTCCATTGCTCTGAGGGTATATGGGGGTGGACTTGTTCTTCCTTATTTTTAAAGTGTCGAAGAGCATGTCTATATTTTTCCCCTGTAATTGTTTACCATTATCGGACACGATTTCCGCTGATATGTCAAACCTGCAAATGATGTTTTGGAATATGAAAGTGAACACATCCACGTCTCTGATCCTGGATAAGGCTTTAGCTTCCACCCATTTACTGAAGTAGTCCGTGGCTACTATCAAAAATTGTCTTTTCCCTGACCCTTCGATGAAAGGCCCAACGATATCTATGCCCCATGTTGCAAATGGCCACGGACTATCCACAGAGTTTAGCGTTTTTGCTGGTGTGTGTATCTTTTTGGCGAAACGCTGACATTCTTCACATCGTCGGGTCATTCTTGCGGCATCTTGTATCATTGTGGGCCAGTAATATCCTTGCATTTTTGCTTTGTCGGCTAGTGATCTCATGCCGCTATGATTCCCTGCGTCACCATAATGGGTGTCGTTTAGAATTCGATGCCCCTCTTTCCTGGATAAGCAACGTAGTAACGGTCCGAGGAAAGATTTCTTGTACAGGACCCCATCCCGAAGATCATATCTTCCTACTTTGGAGAGTATTTTCCTGGCTTGTTTATGATCTGCGGGTAAAGTTCCCTCCTTGAGAAACGCATGAATCACCATTCTCCAATCATCTTCGTTGCTGAAATCTTCGTCTTGATTTTCTCTTGACAGGATATCTTCTTCGTCGAAATCGTTATGGATGTCTTCTCCCACCTGGTCTTCGATATTTTCTTCTACTGTATCTTGATTGGTAGCAAAGGAGAATTGTGATGCAATTGAAGGCTCGTATACCCTTGTTATTTTGATAGCTTCAATATTCTTGTCCTTCAGGATGGATGATATATATGCTAGGGCATCTGCGTGCCTGAGACCTCTCCTGCATAAGTGCCTGAACTTGATATTCGGAATTTGTGATGCCAATGTTTGGACCAAGGCCATGTAAGATGAGAGGGTGTCGTCGTATACATTGTATTCGAACCCTATTTGTTGTATGAAAAGTTGCGAGTCACTTGTCAGTCTTACATCAGTTACTCCCATCTCTATTATCAAGCGGAGGGCATGTACGACTGCCTCGTATTCGACGATGTTGTTAGTATGCTCTTTGAATTCCAACCTAAGTGCATGTACGATCCTTTATCCGGTTGGGGTGGTGATGACAATGCCTATTCCCGCCCCTTCCTTATTTTTGGAACCATCGACGAAAACTTCCCATCGTCTTTGGCTCATGGGTTCGAGGACGTCAACTGGATCCTTGTTTTCCTCGTCAGCTTCTGGTATGCCCCTAATCTCTTCTTCGTTGTCCAGGGGGAGGACTGCTAAGAAATCCGCCAATACTTGGGATTTTTGGGAGTGTTGAATTTCATGGATGATGTTGAATTGGTCCAGGTGGGTGTTCCACTTGGCTATTCTCCCTACTTTTCCCGCGCTTTCGAGGACTGCTTCCAATGGTGCTTTGCATGGGACGCGGATGAAGTGAGTTAGGAAATAGGTTATCAGCTTTTGAGTAGCCCATACTAATGCCAGGATGATTTGTTCGATCTTCGTGTAATTCCTTTCCGCAGAATTGAGGGTCTTGCTGACATAATAGATAGGTTGTTCTATCTTCGTATTGGTTTTGACTAGCACTGCGCTAACTGCGTCTTCTATCGCTGCTATGTACAGTGCTAAAACCTCATCGGGATCAGGTTTCTGTAGGATCGGAATTGAAGCCAGGTATTCCTTGATTTTTTGGAAGGCTTCTTCACATTCTGCGGTCCATTCAAAATTACTCACTTTTTTGAGAATATTGAAAAAATGTTTGCATTTGTCCGAGGATCGGGCAATAAATCTACCCAAGGCTGCTAAGGATCCATTGAGCTTTTGCACTTCTTTCAAATTCTTCGGAGATGGCATTTCCACTATGGATTGAATCTTTGCGGGGTCTACCTCAATGCCCCTTTTTGTTACCAGATATCCGAGAAATTTCCCTAAGGTGACACCGAATGTGCATTTTTCTGGATTTACTTTCATGTGATGTTTCCTCATTGCTTCAAAAATATCTCTCAGGTCTTGGTGGTGATCTTTGCGCAGCCTACTTTTGACGAGCATGTCTTCAACGTAGACTTCTAGGGTACTACCAATCCATGGCTTGAAGATGCATCGACCATTCTCTGGTAAGTTGCCCCTGCGTTTCGAAGTCCGAAGTGCATTCTAGTGTAGCAATAAAGGCCGTGCGGGGTGTAGAATGCTGTGTGTTGTTGATCTTCTTCTGCCAGGGCTACTTGGTTGTAACCAGAATATCCATCCATGAATGATATCTCTTTGTACCCTTCCACTGCTCCAACCAGTTGATCTATGCTCGGTAGTGGATAGCTGTCTTTTGGACATGCCTTGTTGAGGTTAGTAAAGTCGATGCATATTCTAACCCCTCCGTTTTTCTTAGGAACGATGACCATGTTCGAGATCCATGTTGGGTACTTGACTTCCTTGATGAAGCCTGCTTCTAGTAATTTCCGGAGCTCTTTCTCTACTGCCTTATGATACTCCGGTGCAACTTTTCTTATTTTCTGCCTGAAAGGTGGCGTGCCTGGTTTGATGCGTAGCTCGTGTTGGATTATTTTTGGATCAATCCCCGGCATGTCTCCTAACTTCCAGGCGAATACATCCGCGTATTCTTTAAGTAGTTTGGTTAAGGAAGCTTCTCTTTCTTCGTCCATTATGGTCCCTATTTTGATCATCTTCGGATTTTCTTCCGTTCCTATGTTGATTTATTTTACGGGCTCCACTGGTGTGAACATCGGCTTCGGGTCCCCAAGGACAGGAACGTTCTTTAATTGCTATTTGGTATGTTTCTATCCTTCGCTGGCTGCTGAAGTACTTGCCTCTATGTTAAGAACATTATCATTTTTTTTCAATCCCTTCCCCACGGTTTCCTTGAGGAACAGGTCTATGGCCTTTTCTTTCGCAGCTTCTTTATTTTTGGTCCTTCGGGTTTTTCGATGCTCTTCCTGTTCGTTGTTGATACGATCATGAGTGGCCTGGCACTCCTTTGCAGGGAATCGATCTCCCTTGATTTCCATTACTCTATCGGGTGTAGGGAATCTGAGATATTGGTAATAAGTTGCTGCCACTCCCTTGATTTTGTGTACCCATTTTCGGCCAATAATGGTGTTATAGGGGGATGGGACGTCTACCACGCTGAACCGTGTTTCTACTTTCATGGGACCGGCGTTCACTTGCAACACGATGTCTCCCAATGACTTTGTGGGTGCTCCATTGAACCCGTAGATGGTGTAATAAGAGGAAATCAGCTGCTCATCATTGAGCTTCATCCATTTGAAGGTGTCGTAGAATAGAAAATTAACTGAGCTTCCCCCGTCGATGAGGATCTTTTTGAGGTTACATCCGGCCACTGGTAGTGTGAGGACCAAGGGATCGTTATGGTCTTCCATATCTTCTTCGATATCTTCAGTATCGAAGATGATAGGTGCGTTCATCCACTCTTCGTGCTCATCCACCTCTACGCCATCAATCTTATATAACTCGCAGTGATCTTCGAATTGCTTTCTTAGACTCTTTCCTATCTGCGCTGTAAGTGAGGGTCCTACGGCTTCGGAACACGAAATGGTGTTGATTGTGTGGTTTCCCTCTGGAAGTTGGACTTGCTTGGTTCGTTTGGATCTATCCTCAGTGACTTCCTTTCGTATGTATTGCTTGAGTTCGCCGGCATCAATCAACTTTTGGATCATTATTTTGAGGTTTTTGCATTTCTCGGTCTGGTGACCATTGAAGCAATGATACTCACAGTAATCTTTTGACTTCTCGGTCCTTGGGGGTTGTTTTCCCTTAGACCATGGTCACTCCAAATTTTCCCTTCCTTTGACCTCTCGCAAGATCCGAGCGTAGCTAGCATTGAGCTTCGTATAAACCTGATCTTCGAATTTTCGATCGTCTTTTTGTCGATCATCCCTTCGTTCCTTCCTATCTTCGTGCGGTCGTTCCACTGAGCTATTCCTTTTGGAACCGCTGGTTTGTTCTGCGGAATTGGTACGGTGAGACCTTTGCGTTTGTGCCCTCGGGTTCTCACGCTGGATTTATTCAAGACGAGCATACTTCTCAATAATTATTCGAAGATCTCCTTCTGTCTTAGGTACGCTTCCGTGGATCTCAACAAACAGTGGACTCATTCGGTCTAATCCCCATTTGTAGCAGTTGATGCTTACTACGGGATCCACACTCCCTATAGCTTGGCAGATCTTATGCCATCTGTTGGTGTATTCCCTTGTGTTCTCCTTGTAACCAATTGCCAGTGAAGACAGTTTATCCATTCCGGTGTTGACAGCTTTGTTGTACATGTAGGTTCTCAAGAATTTCTCTGCGAGTTGATCGTAGGAGTTGATGGAATCAGGTAGCAGGTTGTCAAACCAAGACAAAGCCGACCCCTTCAGACTTGATGGGAAATACCTACAGAGGACGGCGTCTTTTTGACTCCATCGGGCTAAGATACAATTATAATACCGGATATGTGTCGCGGCATCACTGGATCCGTCATAGCATTCAAAAGTTGGGACAGGGCGCTTCAGCGGAATGGGGGTATTTGCCAGGCGATGAGTTAGGGGCGTGGAGTTAGCCTCTTTCATCACCTCTTCAAGCCTTCCTCCGCCTTGTCTGTCTTTTAACTGCCTGATCTCAGCCATCATCTCATTACGCAGCTCTTCCATCGCGCGGTAATGTCCCACGTTCTCGTGCTCAGTTGAGCGTTTCTTTCTTCGGTCTTCACTGTCATAATAATCTGAGTCTTCGGCGGCATAATCCGGATCAGATGCACTGCTTCCCCTAGCGGCGTTTTCTAGGATGATTCTTCGGTCTCGATTAGGATCTGGTGCCTTAGAATTTGCTTCGTCCAGTTGTTGGCTGGTCTTCGTGCTTTGGGCGATCCGATCTTTTAAGTCTTGATTCTCTATGGCCAGCAGAGCTACGGCATCTGCGTAGACCTGCTGGATCTTCTTCAATTCTTCGAGCTCTACCATCAGTCGATGGGACTGGTTAGACCCCTGATTGGGAGTTCCTTCTTGTACCCCTACGGCCATGGTTCCCCCTTCATCTACTGTGTATTAAGGGTGGTAGAGGATCAGCTTCGACTGTTGGTATCTCCAAGTTTGGTCCCCTGGGTTGAGTTTCCACCCACGGTGCTAAAACCACTGGTATAGTTTGATTCTGACCGTTTGTTGACGGCATTCCGAAGGATGGCGGGTGTGCGGGCTGATGTGTCATAGATTCTGCCACCCCTTCTCTTTGTTGATGGACTTGGTTTGTAACCAAAGTCTTGTTAGCTTCTGCAGCCTGGAGGGACGCAACAGTTGCATTGCTCTTCGTAGCTGCTGCTTTGAGAGCCACGGCTGCAATGGAGTTAGTGTTCATAGGTGAGGTGATTTCCGCAGCATCCTGCCTCTGATTAGCTGTCTTAGCTTTGTCTCCTTTCTGCTTACTTCGGGTCATGACCGGGGTAGTCCTCGGTGTCTCCTTTGATGAGGCTTTGGTTTTTCCTGCCTCTAGTGTCTTTTCCATCTTGAGTCCTTTTCTGCATAGGGGAATTTCAAATAAAGAGAACCAAAGATATCCACGAGGATCGGGTTAGTGTCATTCGTACCCGAAAAATGTGTGGAATAAAAAGTGTTTACCTTAAGAAAGAAATGAGTTGCCCGAGGGCCTTAATAAAAGAAAAACATAAAGACTTCAACGGTCTTGTTTACGCAATACAAATCCTCTAATAAACAATCATGGATCTACATCCGCAGTGAAGACAAAAAAAATAGGAAATCTTTTGAAAAGGCAGATCCGTAGCGAAAACTCATGAATCTGATTATTAAGTCTTTTACTTAGTTTTAAAAAACGCCGCACGTGCAAATCTGTGATAGATAGTCGTGGATTTGTCTGCTTTGAAATGGTGTTTGTGAAGATAAAGACCATGAACCCAGAATAAAAAAGGTTTTGAAAGCACGCTGAACCTAGAATAGAGCACAGCCATAATGCGCGTTTAAGGTGAAATCACAGGATAAGATAAATCTTTTACCGGGACAAAGTCCCTGTTTCTAGCGCCAGATTGTGAACACATAAATCACGAAGTCATCCACGTGTTCACAAACAATATTCGCATACACTCTAATTCTAAAATTGTACGTTGTATGTGTAAAGGGGATGATTATATCGATTCATCGACTCAAAGCCTTCAAGCTTGTCATTCTCTAGTCGAATATTATCATAAGTAATGTTCGTATAAAGGAATAAACAGAGAATCAAGTATAAATGTAAAGCACATGAAGTACAACGCTGAATGTAAAGTGCTGAAATGTAAATAAGACAAAGATTTACGTGGTTCGGCACTAAGGCCTACATCCACGGGGCTGGTGTTTCACTATGTATTGAATGGTTACAAAGATAGTCGAATGACTTTAGAGTATACATAGGTCTGCGGAAGTAGGGGGATTACTTACTCTTCATATTTCTCTCTCCTATGTTCTCCTCTAATTGCTCTGGATTGGTCGACCCCTTCTCTCTTAGTGGAGAGGGGTATTTATAGGTTTGAAACGTGGGTCCTACTTCTGAGATGCCGTTGCAACCTTATCTTCTTGTGTTTTGTGCCCATTACGCAGAGGTCTTCGGCATATGCTGCGGTCTAAGCTTGAATACGAAGAGCTATCCTCGCTTATTCCACGAGCTGGTTGACACGTGTATATCTCTTGGTATTTAATGCGGGCAGTTGGACGTCTGCTTGTGTCAGACAAGTGTCTCTTAGTCTGGTCACATCCGCGTCAGTCAAACTCTCTCTCAGCCGTTGATCTTGGATCTTCCTCGGGATAGGATGTACTAACACCCAAGGGGTATTATCTGGTGCTCCTCTTTGCCATCATACCTCTGTGATCCTCAGTCCCTGACCGTCAGATCTGCTGACCGGTGATATTTTCTGATGAGATGCTCCCCTAGGTTATGACTGCTTGTTATCATGTTTTGATGTCTCGCTTTGCATGTTTTCCACATGTCTCTTCCTGTACACGTGGTGGATGATGAAATGTGTACATACAGGGTTTGTAAAGTGTATGGAAAAGACTTAACTCAGAAGCTCATCTGCTTAAAAGAGGAAAGGCAGATCATCCGTTCTGACAATGAAGTTAAAGAAGGTAATTCTTGCAACCTGAAACATTTAATGTCAGAAAAAGAAGCTTTGATTCATCGCCTGTGCACAGCCACGGCAGAGTTTCACGGATTGACTGAGAAGATTGTGGCTCTGCAAGAAAGAAAGACGCAGATAAGTGACTTAAAATACCGCATCCAGTCCAAGGAATTGGAGTTGAAGACTTTTAGCAAGGACACCAATCAGAGTTTCGGAAGACTTGAATCTGATAATTTCAAGGATCCAAACGAAAGATGCAAGGATTTTCAGAAACTGGTGGCATACGAAGAAGCATTACGGCAGTGTTTGAGATGCATAAAAGAGGACTCAACCTTCTAGTTCACATCTGGGAAAGGGAATACAAAGCGCCTATATTCAGGTATATTTATGATTTGGCACTTACTAAGTTTTCCTGTGTGCATTTTGCTTTTAATTTTTTTTTGTTAAGCAGTAAGGAGGTTGAAAATGGGATGATCCCATTATGCCTGCTTCTGTACATGGTTCAAATGCTTAGTTTTTATAGTACTAATTAGACTTGAGTATGATTCCAGCAGAGAATGACAGTTCACAGGCAAATGGCGCATATCAGCCATGTGAAATTCAACAGCACGTAAGCATTGATAAGCATGTGGTTCTCCAGCAAAGAACCCTATCCTACTACGCTTGCAGAATTTGCTGAGGCTTCATCTCGAAGGTTGAAAATATCGCAGCTGCAGGGGTAAGTAAGTTTATCTAATCGTATTCCTACTTTTTTCTCATATAAATGGTCCTATAGGGGGTTTCCAGTGTGTTAAGTATATGCGAGTGTTTGTTCATCTCTAACTCCTGCTATTGTGCGCGGAAAGAAGTCTGTTTTGTGTAGATGTTCTTAGAATTAGGTGTTCTTTGGTCTTCTAGGTCACTACTAACCACTGGCTGACTTTGCCAATCTGAGTTCAATCAAATTGTGTGGTGTTCTGACATTGCTAACTTTCTTTCTCTTTTAGGCACCAGATGAGACACTATATGGGATTTACCAGGCAGACAGGATGCGTCTGTGCACTGATAGCCAGATTGATAATCGGGTTCGGGAAGCTGATGTACGTATCACAGGCATGACACTCCAAGATAACCAGACCTATGTGGACGTGCGATTGAACTGCAGAACTTGCATAGAAGACCACCAAGTAGGTTGGCGAGTATTCCCAGAGGTTGATGGAATAAGAGTAACTGAAGCAGCTACGACATATATGCTAACGTCAGAGATGATTCTACTCCCTTAGTACTGTAAGGTGACCTAGAACTATAACTTCGCCACGAAATACCTTGTTTCCCGCATAGGTGTCCAAACAAAAACGCTGTAAGAACTTGTCGTGTGCTAAGGGATCGTAGTATGTCAAGCATTAAACTCTAGAAACTAGCTAGTATGCACTCTATAAGCAAACAAGGATGTATACTGGGTTAAATATCCATAAATCCCTAGGGGTCCAATTGGAACCCTGACTGCAATGAAAAAATTTCAACATTTTCAGCAGAAGTTTGTTTTTTTGTTAGGTTCCTTAACTAACATTGTTTCATTTTACTTTTAAATGATCCACTGAGGGACTAACGCATATTTGTCTTTTGTATTCAAACCCTGTCCGTAAAGAGTAGTTCTGAGAATTTGTTGTGTGCTAAGGAGTGATAGGAGTAGCTCAAGTATGGAATTCTGTTAGGGTAGTAGCTATGCTAATATGCAGTTTATAGTAAGTCTTCACCCTTTGAACATAAAATATTGGAAGAACAAAGGTCCTAATTTTAGCAATATCTTCAAGAATGAGCATTATTGGTATCTATCCAGTATAAAACTAAGAGAATAAATAAAAATGATTGCATTGTTAGTTGCTAAGAATCCCACCTCTAAAACATTAGGTTAAACGCCATTCTCTGAAGGCAGGGCTTATAAGTAGTGTAAGGTGATCTAGTGCTACAATTCCATGAAGTTGTTGTGCGCTAAGGAGGGATAGGAGTAACTAACTAATATGTACTCTGTCAGCTACAAAGATGTGTACTAAGTTAAGTATATGCCGATGCTATTTCAAAATTCTTCCAGGATGTTAAAATCTCCAAGGAATCCAAAAATCAATCAACCCTCGTAATAATGGCTTATGGATTCAATGACATGTGACTAGCTCAAACAAACGAACAAAAAAAACTGGTTTTTGCCACAATCACTACCAATTTACCAACACATACAGAAGAAAACGAAATACTTAGGATTAAGAAGAAATTACTTGTAGTAGATATTTTTCTGCTTTATCTTCATTGGTACCCTTTGGTGATTCAAATCTCGTTCCACTTATCAGGAGGTAAAGGGGGTGAGCAAATGTAGTGTTTCGATTCCTCCCCATTTACCACCATGGGATTCGAGGGGAACTTGGGAAGACTACATTAGCTAAACCCATTTAAGTTTCTTTGCAAACCTTTTAACATACCGTATACCTTTTACCATACCGTATTTCTTTGCAAACTACTTGTTCAATCTCTTTCATCTTCAAATCTTGTTGATTTGAGATTCAGGTTTGATAGAATTTGAGAGAAGAAAGGGAAGTTCTTTGGGTTAGTAAGAAATGGATTTAGGAGTAGCAGAATAGGTAGGGTTTGAATGCTTGGTGAAAGGAAATGAAAGAATGAATGTTTAGAGGGTGGGAGTGAGACTCCCTGGCCCCTGCTCACTAGATGGGGTCGCTGCCTCAAACTGTTTCTACTTGCCCAGTGTCCCCAAAGCCACTTGCTAAGATGTGTGCCCTTTCCTTTTTCAAGCAATCTGAGCTTCGGATGCTCTTTGACTTTCACTATAAAACAAGTAGTTTGTAGGGACGGCTGTTTTGAAAAAACCGTCCCTAAAGAAGGATATTTGGGACGGTGATGGCCTGACCGTCCCTAATAGTCATAGAATATTCAAATCAAGGCTAAAATGTGTCCGTCCCAAAAAGAAAACATGGTCAAATAGTATTAGTGACGGTGGAACAGGGGACGGTGCATAAACCGTCCCTAATACCTCTTGGGACGGTTTTTTGTCCTCTTGGGACGTTTTTTGGCCGTCCCAAGAGGCCTTCTGTTTTGTAGTGTTTGTAAGACAAGGATTTTATTAATAAATCTGGGTTCCTAAGGTTTGATTAAATTTGTTGGCCAAACCATCAGGGGTTAGCCCAATTGGTCAGGAACCTAATTCTCAAATAGGAGGTCAACAGTTTAAATATATCTTCTTTCTTATAGAAAAAAAGAAAAAAAATGAAAGCTTTGCGGAGATTCTGAGTCACATATTTATTTTTGGACCAGGTTGATTACGAAGCAAATGACAACACATCATCACTTATTCTAGTTTTCCCAGATGTAAGAAATGAAGTCTGTGATAACGAAAAAAACTAGTTATCCCTTGTATTGTTGTGTAGTTGCTTCAAAATTTGTATTTATTCGTTTTTCTTTCTTTTCATGTAGTCCTATATTACTTGCTTAATAGAGTTTTGCAAAAATATTAAGGAATTAAAATGACTTTTACATGTACGCCACCAATCTTCCAAATTACCTGTTTAATATACTAGTTTTCACATTCTAGTTTTTACTTTTTCTTTGAGAATCATAAATTTTAGTAGGAAATATGGAAATCTTTTGGTACATTTTTACTAAAAAAAAACGCAAATAATTTAGAACGAAGGAGTAATATTTGATGCTCCAAAGGGTTTCATTGTCAAAGCAATGATACTAAAATTTGTTCAACATGACATGTCTAAATCCAATAAGACTTTTACATAATTGTGTGAGTTGATCTACGCAAGCGCTGGATTTATTGGTTTTACATTTTTTTGTATCTCTGATTCTTCTTTCATGATTTCCTCTCAATCTTTTTGCAGCAACAGTTCCATTCAAGTTTTAGGTCTTATTTGAGGGTTGATCAAAAAGATTTTGGGACTACTAATTTATCCCCATCCAATGGATGTGGCTATGAAATGTCTAAGTGTGAGTAAAATACTTATATACTCTTTCACTGATAAAACCTAATTCACTATTTTAGTAACTCGAACTCTTCCTCTTCTCCTTCTCTATATCTATTGATTGCTATTGAGAGGTAAAAAAAAAATCCCTCGTTAAATTTGAAACAAACTCATCGTCTCGCCGTTAATTGCCAAACCAAATCGTCGTGGATTCTTCTATATAATGATGACTAAACCTACCAAAGCTCGAGTGAAACAAACAAATCGTGAATCTGATAGTAGAAGTGATCCAAAATTTGGAAAGAAATCAAATTGAAAGAGATTGTTAATGAAGAAGATGAAGAAAGTAAAGAACACGAAGAAGGTGATGGAAGTGAAGTAAAATCGGCTACTGAATCTGATAATCGACCTCTCTTCCAACTTCAAATGGCCCCTATAAGGTAATATTCTACCAATTTTTGGCTCTCTATTGCTTCAATTGAATGAATTGATGAACAATTTTTCTAGGGTTTTTGGTTACAAGTCATAATCGGTAGTTTTTGTGTTGATTATCTTGGTGATGATTATAGAGGAAGAGCTGAAGTGAGAAACGTTAGGTTAATTAGTTAGTTTTTGTGTTACTGTGTTGTTTACCAAAAAAAAAACATAATTCGGTAGTTTCATGTTGGTTTTTGTCTACCGATAATGACTGTGTTCTTCATTTCTCAAGAACGTCGACCATAATCGGTAGATATGATTGATAATTATCTACCAATTATATCTGGTTATTCCTTTTTTGTACTCAAATTTAGACATAATCGATAGATAATTTTTATGTGTCTACCGATTATATTATAGAATTAGTGGAAGTAGAGGAAGAAAAAATTGACTTAATCGGTGAATAAGCTCTAGTACTAACTACTGATAATAAATATCGAAAATTGAAAATTTTGAGGCCTATGTTCTAATCGGTACTAAGTTATGTGTGGATATTTATCTACGATTATGTTTGTCTCAACGATTCAGAATTTTTGTTCCAAAAATGTTGTATAATCGATAAATATATTTATAACCTGAACTATGGGTTATAGTTAATCAGTATTCAGTGTGGGTATTTAACTATCGATTATATTTGTCTCAACAAATATGAGTTTTGATTTCCCAAAATGATGGGAATCGATAGATAATATTGGACCCAACCTACCAATTATGCTTAATCGGTAGTTATTTATGTATTGTTTCCACCAATTATATAGTGATTCAAACAATTTGTTACAAACCGGTTTGTAAAGACCCTCAATCTCGTCAACGCTATTAGACCGCTCAAATGACGATTTAGCCGTTAATGACTCGATTAATCAAAATTTCAACATTAATTATAATAATTAATAAAATAATAACTTGGACATGAAATTAGTTCCACTAGATAGATCTCGAAAAGTTATGTGAAATGGACTGCTTGAACGCGTTATTCGGACTCCGAACGAAGAAGAAACGAAACACGGAAGGTGGAATGGAAATCAATCAAACTGTCGTTGACCATCGCGTTGACCTACGTTGACTTTGCCTTGGACTTTGTTGACCGGACCTTCCACTTGTAAAAGAGTGTCCCTTAGTATTTTTAGTGGTCGGTAATAGTAAAAGCTTAATTAGGTTAGATCAAATAATTAATTGTTAAGATTAATGCTAAAGTTATTTTTTGTTTGAGCTTATCTTCCCCGTTTTGAAAGGTGGTGGTGTTAGTTGTATGTCAAAACAGAGAGATGGTGAGAGAAGAATGATGAGGTATATAGATAGATACACTTAAGAGAAAATATGTTAGAAAGAATAAACAATTTTGAGAAGTAGAGTGAAAGTAGAAAAAGGTGATGATTGTAATAGGGAGCGAGTTTAATTGTTTAAAATTTAACGGAAAGAATGAATTTGAGAGATCAGTTGAAAAGAAGGAGAAAACTTAAATAGAAATTTAGAACCAAAGAGAGATTAGCTTGGATAGAGAAGTAAAGAGAAAAGAAGATGATCATCATCATCATATTGTTGATAATGATGAAATATACTTGAATGATAAAGTTAGTCTTTATTAATAACGATGGATATTCAAAGGATGAACCAGCAGATCGCGGATATCGAGATAGACATGGCTTGTCATCAAATCAGGTGGGAACTCTGTAACCTTCTTGTAATCATTAAGTTTTTCTTTATCTGCAATCGATATTCAAAGAATGAGTATGTTATGTGATATGCGTTGTGTATTTCCCTCGCGAGGAGTGTTTGTGTTTCCCCACAGCTCCTTGCTAAGTTAAGTAGCGCGGTACATCATCCGTCGACAATAGTATTGCATTTTCTGCTTATGTTTATATTAGGGCGGTACCATCCGTCATCAATAGTATTACATTTTCTGTTTATTATGAAAGTAGGGCGGTACGCCATCCGTCGGCAATAGTATCTAGTAGGCCGGTACGCCATCCGTTATGATATTATATATATTATTTTAATTGGGGGAAATTACTCGTGTGCATATCATACTTGATTGTTCAGTCTTAGCAGTATGACTGGGTTACTTTGGCCTGACTTAGGAAGAAATTCTAGGTTCATTATTGGAGATGGTTATTTGGAGACTTCGGTCTACGGATAATGATTGGGCCTTTTGTGAACCTGTTGTGCGGGGTCAGATCATAGTAATCAAAACCTTATTATATTTTATACTTAGATGGTGGCATCAGAGTTTATGAGGTGTACGCATTCCACGATAATATCTTATGGTACCCGGATTCATGCTATCATTTGAGACTGGAGTTATTCCTAGCATCTTCTTCTCAATTGAGTGAGACGGGGTTAGTATAACATATATTTAGGTTGTTTAATTCAATTCTCGTAGATCCATCCGGTGGTGGATCTTTCATGGATATTGCCACAATGGACGCAATATCTGGGGAAAAGAGTTGAAGCATTCTTCTGCTTCGTGTTGTGTGTTAAAGGTGTTATATGCTTTCTTCTATTGTTCTGTTTCTTTTAAGTTTATTATCTTTTAGAACTGTGAGGTATGTTAGTGATTATTTGAAAGTTATATGTTTCCATTGGGCACCCCTTTGGGATGATGTGCTCACTCGTTCCCACTTCAGTTTCAGTGATCAGAAGAATTGATGCGCGTGAAGATATTCGTTTTCATAGCTTAAGGTTTTAGCGAACTGTAGATGTTTGTTTATCTTTTATGTACGTATTGTTTTGTTAATCTGTAACACAACACATTATTATATTCATATAATTCGAGAGATTTTCATTTATTTAATATCAGAGTATTTGAGATTGTTTTGGAATCAGATTATGTAGTTATGATTCATAGGATCAGTAAACTAGGTTTGATGCTTCAATTAGGTTGTAACTGTATCAGCTAAGCAGGATTAGTATTTGGGCGTCACACGGTTGTTCTTTATTTTGTTTCTTATGGAAAGGCGAACTAAGAATGACGAAGATAAATATGCTTCGGGGCCTAGTTGTGAAGTAGGTTAAAAATTAACAGCTAGTGCATGAAGAAAAAAGAGTGCTCCCAGAATCTATATCAATGATGGTGTTCACGAACAACCGAGTCAACCAAGTCTACAAGAAGAGGACCACCAAGTGCGAGAAAAATTAGAGAACAAGAAGAAGGACAACCAAGTGCTCCATATGTACAAGAAGAATGAGAAGGTAAAGGGGAAAAGAAGACAATTAAGAAGAAAGGATGACATATGCCCCACTCTTCTTTAATGATGAAAAGTATCCAAGTTGGAAAACTTTCTGGGTTCCCAAGAAGTGGAGGGACATTGTTATTTGGATACAAAATTCCTGAACTATAAAGTCATCTATTCAACTGAGGTCATAATTAAAAAACCATTCTTTAAGTTATTATAAGGATGAATTCTCGAGTAGTTAGAAAGAATACGTTACCAAATTTGGTTTTAGAGGATCTCATAGAGAATGTGCAGATCTCAAATTTAATTAGCTTTTCTACCAAAAATATATTTTTTTAGATTTTTTCTTTTGCAAATTGGAATTTCATTAAAAGAACTAACTTAGGGGGTTAGTAACCTGCAATATAGAAGTAGTAGATCCATCTGACATGGGAGAGGCTAATCCTATCCTTGCATTAGATTTATCTACTGCTAGAGCATGATGAATACAAGTTGGGGGAGATACCTCCCAATTAAGAGTGTTACTGAAAAGTTTTGCTTCCTTTGATAGTAAGTCAGACACAATGTTTGTCGATGTAGGAATAAAGAAAAAAACCCAGAAAAGAAGAGAAGGAACTAATTTCTTGCTTTACTTCTTCCATTACAGCCTGCTTCAGCCAAGATATGGGAGATAAGATCCCATTTATACAACCAAAAAGATTCTTAAAATCGTCTTTTATGTTGAAAGAGGAGAGGTTCAGTTTCTTTGCCTGCTGTGATGCTTGCAGAAAACCTAATGCTTCCGCTTCTTCTGGTGATGTTGTTGTGCGTCGTCTTGTTCTCCCTTATTCGAATTCACCTGCGGGATCTCTACGGATTAGGTAAAAACCTGCAGATTCATTCTTTGGTTTCCAAGCTGAAAAAGCGGGGGTCTAACAACAACACCCAATATTTCGCTTAGCAATTTGTATGGACAAACTCGAATATACTTTTAAGAGAATCAACAAGACTCAATCAATTAAAAGTATATCAACGAGTTTATATCTCTCTCTTGATTTGATTTCCTCAAACAAAACTGCGAGTATTAATCAAATACAAGGAATAACTTGAATGGTACCAAAGACCAATATCCAAGTGTTAATCATTATCAATCGACAACCGTTAGGTCGGATTCTCCAATTGATTGATCTAACGCACAACCTGTATTATTTCAATTATAAAGATAAAACAATATAATGTAGAAATTGAAATAACACAGACACCAGAAATTTTGTTAACGAGGAAACTGCAAATGCAGAAAAATCCCGGGACCTAGTCCAGATTGAACACACACTGTATTAAGCCGCTACAGACACTAGCCTACTCCAAGCTAACTTCGGATTGGACTGTAGTTGAACCCCAATCAGTATCCCACTGATCCAAGGTACAGTTGTACTCCCCACGCATCTGATCCCAACAGGATACTGCACACTTGATTCCCTTAGCTGATCTCACCCACAACTAAGAGTTGCTACGACCCAAAATCGCAGGCTTTGACAATAAACAAATCTGTCTCACACAGACAATTCTATCAAAGGATCAATCTGTCTCCCACAGAAAAACCCTAAAGTTTTTGTTCCGTCTTTTGATAATAATCAAGGTGAACAGGAACCAATTGATAATCCGGTCTTATATTCCCGAAGAACAACCTATATTAATCAATCACCTCACAACAATCTCAATCGTATGGTAGCGAAACAAGATGTTCTGGAATCACAAACAATGAGCCGAAGATGTTTGTGATTACTTTTTATATCTTGCATATCGGAGATATCAAATCTCAAGCCAATCAATATGATTGTGCTCGTACGATATAAGATGCAAGATCAGATCACACAACTACGATAAAAGTAGTATCGGTCTGGCTTCACAATCCCCATGAAGTCTTTAAGTCGTTAACCTGGTTTTAGAAGAAGAAAACCAAAGGTTAAAGGAGAATCGTCTCTAGTACACAAACTAGTATCACACGTAAGGTGTGGGGATTAGTTTTGCACAATACTAGATGTCTCATTTATATAGTCTTTCAAATCAGGGTTTTGCCTTGGTAACAAAGTAATCAATATTCACCGTTAGATGAAAACCTGATTCAGATTCAAGCTAATATTTGTCAACCGTTAGATCGAAAACTTAGCTTGTTATACACAAATGAACTGCACACTTCTAAGTTTGTTAACCGTACCCAAACGTGTACATTGTTGGTTCAACAATAGTTAACCAAAAGGTTATCCATATGAGCATTTCATATCAACCATGTTCTTCTTCACCATAACTAGTTCAAATGACTCAAATGAACTAGTTAGAGAGTTGTTCAATTGCAAGGAAATCTTATGTAACTACACAAGACACAATTGAAGCAAAGATGATTTGATTCACTTGAATCGGTTCATGAACTTTTATAGCCACGGTTTGCAAACTGCATTCCTTAGTCTTTTTAAAATTTAAGTTCAAAAATCATCTGCAGATATATAACCTTCTTAAGTTCGCACACTAGGTTCGCGGACTTAAGCAACCGGCAGAGTTTACAAACTCCAGCAGAAAATCTCGGCAAGAGACCTTCCGCCGGTTCGCAGACTGGGTTCGCGGACTAGTACTCATGCAACTAGTTTGTCAACTCCAGCAGAATTGCTCGGGATGAGAAGTTCGGCAGTTCGCGGACTGAGTTCACGGACTTGGCAACAAGTCATTCTTCCGGTTTCTCTTGATCAACAAAGTTCGAAAACTTTGGTTCAAGGAATAGGACTTATACATAAATGTGTTTCCACAACAATGCTTATGTCCATCATTGGTTATGTAATCTAAACTCTCATTTCAATCTTTGAAACATTCTTAGAGGACGTTATATAGTTGTTACACCATTTCTCGTCAAAGCAATTTTCAAGATGATTAAAACATATCATGACTTTCGTCACTAGGTAAAGACAAACTTGGTCGAAGCGAAAAGCTTACCAACACATATTTCGAGATATAGATAGGCGAGGTATACTCGGCTCGAAATACCAAAAGTGTATAATCTAAGTCTATATATATAGCATACGACTTTTTGTCTCAAGAAGTAGGAGATAGAGTAGATAGACTTTTTAGTGACAGATAAGTTCAAGTCTTCACATACCTTTTTGTCGAGAAGTTTCACCGGTTCCTTCAGTAGTTCTTCTACTTGTATGATGAATCTCCATGAATTCCTTGAGCTCAACTACACTTTCTATCCTAGTCCGAGACTTAGATATAATAGACTAGAAATCAAGACTTATAGTTTTGATCACTAACATTGACAAACATGCTTGAGATAGCAACGCATGCGAGTTCGACCGAGCAATGCTCTAACAATCTCCTCCTTTGTCAATTTTAGTGACAAAACTATCAATACATATGGAATGCAAAAAAGATAAAGAAACTTGGACTATTTTGCGTTTCCTCCCCTGCCAAGATTGCTAATTAGTGTTTCCTCCCCAAATAGATTAAAATTAGTGTTTCCTCCTATCGTTAGGAATTTTGTCATTACTCAGTTAGCTGAGTCATCACATGTGCACGCGTGGCAGAAATTGTACACGTGTTTCGTCACCTTCCCAAAATACCCTCTAAAGATCCCTTCCCTCCAAAACCCAAAAATGTCTGAGCAGTACACACTTGCTAGACCTGCTTCTTCATCGTCACTTTTACAGAAGCCAGCCGGGTCTTCGACATAAACCAGAAAAGAATAGATAATCAAACTTTTGTTCATTGATCGTCACTTAAATGGAGAAATCAAATAAACTTTTAAATCAAAACCCAACTTAAGATTCCCAACAAAACAAATTATTCAACCGAAAAAATCAAACAAAATATCTGTTAACCAGTTGGACAACACTCATGTTAGTTTCTCACCCAATATTAAACATCTATTTCATGTCATTTTGCTGCTCTAATAAAAGACAAGTATACACCATTAATGGGGTCGTCAATCTTATTTACATCCCTAACCTCCAAAACCCAATTTTGTTCCATAAAATCATCACCATTTATTGTCAATCTCCGATCTATACTTGAATGTAAATCTAAAATCGAGTTTTCGTTCGATCTAATTCATCCAATAATCCATAAAATATCTTAAAGATGTTAATGGGATCAATCCAAATGGAACCGGAGATGGGGTCGGGATGAAATTAATAATGATGATGGTACTATTAGTAATTCCTAATGGAATTGAAAAAAGTATTTTTGCTTGCCTAATGGAATTGAGTGAATCGGTGATCAAGAACAGGGGTTTGGGGAATGAGTTAATGAAGATGGGACTTGGTGATCTTATATCCAGATCTAGAAATCCTAATTTGTTTTGATAAAAAAAAAAACACCCTAATTTTAATTTGTTTTGATAAAAAAAAACACCCTAATTTTAGAATTCTAAAATCTCATGAAACGTGATATGGGAAGGGTTAGGATGAGGGGGTCTTGGGTGTAGCTGTCAAGGGTTAGGATGAGGGGGTCTTGGGTGTAGCTGTCAACGGGTACGGGTCCCCCGGGTAGTACATGGCCCAGAACCGGACCCGGCATACCAGTGTCAGTTCCGGGTCTTAACGGTTCCGAGGCCGGTTCCCTATTCTACTGGCTCAGAACCGGACCCAGTAAAAGACACGGGTAATCACCGGGTCTGGGTACCCATTGGGTAAAAACAGATTCATAATTCCTTAAAAAAAAAGACTGCTAGCTTCAACAGAAAAGAAAATTAGCCCATCTTTAAATGTCTAAGATAGAACATAAACTTAAACTTTAAATCTGGAAAATTAAAGTTATTTTCCTATCTATAAGTAAAAATCTGCCATAATATGATAAATACAAAAGTTGGCAGACTTCTTTTTAGCCGATAACTACAAGTAACGCCAGCCGTAGTATAGTCTGTCGTAATATAGCCACAAAAGTTGACAGACCTATCATTCTATAAAGTTTAGAACCCCCAAAAGATAAATGCGTGTGTTTCCTTTACAAGTACATATACAAAAAAGAAGGACGTAGTCAGCACTTTGCATATTCTTTGGCCATATCAAAAAGAAGTTCCCATCAGTTCAATAGAGATCATTTCACCATCATATTCCTAATTATTCCTGCAAGACAAACAAAAACAGTTAGTCATAGAAGGATGGTTCATTCCCAAGTAGATACAACAAGACACAAATTCATTGATCCAGAGTTGAAGCAAAGCTTACTCTGATCGATCCAAATAAAGTAACAAGAATTATGTTGTTATTTCTGCTTCCTTTCTTAGAAATACAGACTAAATGCCCAGCAAAAATGATTCTAAAGTCTGTTCTATTAACCACCAAGCATAGCAGCATACAAACAAGAATAGCTGCAGCAGAATCAGATTTCCATATGGAAGAATGAAGATAATCATTTCTCAGTATCTCTGTCCATTTAACACAAAAACCCTTCTTTGCTAAGACACATATACAAATAGCCATATAGCCATATATAATAGGGAACCACCAAAAAACTTGCTCTTAATGTCTAGTCCAGTTAACAAGCATCTTGGTAGAGATGTACTTACTGAACTAATGGAGTAAGTAAAATGATAACTCGGTAATGCTTTAGACAAATCCAGAACACACTCAAGATATTCCAGAATATATAACTCATGTTAGAAGGAGCTACTTCATCGCTAATGGAGTCCAGAAAGAGATTTATCCATCAAAAAAAACTACCAAATCAAAAAAACTCCATGTATACTGCACCAGATTCATTCATCAAATAAAAACAATCGCACTCAACACAAAGCTAAACTAAACATGCTTCACAACAATCAAAATGAACCAAGTAACTCTAAGCTCTAGCCAAAAATCTATAGCAATCAAATTTGTGCATTCCAAAGTTATCTGGTTATTTTATCCTAAATAAATTGAAAGTTTCATAATGAAATTGAAAGTTTCATAATGAAATTGTGTACCTGTAACACGCCATAATGCATCTCTTGAGTAAACCATAATAGGAACTTCACAAAAGACAAAAAATATACTATTCTTCTTGTTCATCAGTTAGACAATGTACTCATCGTCTGACTGAAGCTCATCCTCAGCCTCCAAAAGAGTCTGAGGTGAAGTATCACCTAACCCCAGTCCCTCATCTAACACAATAAAACAGTAGTAAATGAATCAGTAAACAAAAATTGATATAATAGAAAACGTAAATTGGATATGTTACTTACTCTTTAGCGCACTTCTTATCCAATCTTGTGTGCATATCAAAGCTTCAATTGTTTCTGGATGCATTGAAGAACGAAATTTATCTACAACTCTACCACTGGTGCTGAACACCGATTCAGAAGCCACCGATGATGCAGGAATTGCTAATATGTCACGAGCTATCAATGCTAGAATTGGATATACCGGACCATGAAATTTCCACCATCCCAAAACATCAAAACTCGAACCATTCAGATCAACAGTACCACTAGGGAGAATATCAGCTGATAGGTACTGTTCTAGATCCGTGCGAACAGCGTCCTGTTGAGAACTTTCTTCTAGAAATGCAGTCAAACCCTTCCTTCTAGAAATAAAAGAACTTTGAGAAGTTGAAGTACTACCACTGCTACCACCAACTGAAACTGAATCTTTCATGTTGACGTCATTTCTGGGAATATTTGTTGTGTAAACATGAGCTGAAGAAGCATACTTGGACGCATATTCATTATACAATCTTTTCAACATTTCTACAACTTCTAACTTCTTTTCCTCGCTGTTACCAGGATATATTAATGGGAAATAGTAATCCACTAATTTCATTTTAAATCGAGGATCTAAAATAGAAGCTATTGCAAATGTTTTACTAGAGAGTTCCCAATACTTTTCAAACCTTTCCATCATACTCACAGCCATTTTTGAGATTAATGCATCCTCAGAATCGCACCAATCACGAATTTCTAAGTATAGAAAACAAGAAGTATTAAAAAAACGATTAACCGTTACGTATGATGTACCTGAAAACAGAACGGTAACGTCATAAAACACCTTCAAGCAAGTTGAAAGACTACTTGCGTTCTTCCAGTCTTCAGTCGTTGGAGCAACCTTAAGAAAATCAGGTTCAATCTTCGCAAACCGGATAAATGCATCCCGAAACTGAAGTGTTGTTTCAATCATCAGATATGTAGAATTTCATCTTGTATCAACATCTTGAATCAACTTTTTCTTGGGAGCATTCACTTGCAAGCAAACTTCTAAAAAAATTTGTTGTCATTGTGGTGAACCTCTAATAAATTTAACTGAATTTCTTATTCTCTGTATTTCTGCTTTTATTTCCAGCATCCCATGATCAACAATAATAGCAACTACATGAGCAGCACATCGAACATGGAATAACTCTCCATTCAAAAGTAATCCATTACCCGGTTTTAGTTGATCAATAAGTTCATCTACCACCACCCCGTTGGTTGAAGCATTATCCAACGTAATTGAAGATATCTTCCTATCTATGTTCCACTCGTACAACTGTTCCATCAGAACCTTGGCAATGTTCACTCCAGAATGTTCCCCATCTATGGTACTAAAAGATAGAATTCTCTTCTGAATTTTCCATTGCTCATCAACATAATGAGCTGTTAGAGCCATATAACCTTTATTCTGAGTAGTACAAGTCCACATATCAGTAGTAAGGCTTATGCGACTCTGTATCTTATCAAAAGTCTCGTACAAATGCTTATTTTCCAATTTAAAAATCTTCATGCAATCTGACTTCGTAGTGTTTCGCTTCACGAGTTTAATATTGGGCTGTAAAGAAGTCAGCACCCTTCTAAAACCAATGTACTCTACAAATGAGAAAGGGAGTTCATGCAAGATGATTATTCTTGCAATACAATCACGAGTTACTTCTTGGTTGAACTTGAAGTTAAAAGTAGCTACTGGCCCATCTTCTGTTTCACTAGCTTTGAAGAACATCTGGTTAATTTGCTGTTGTGTTCCCTTGAATGCCAGGCAACTTTTCAGATGTTTCCTCAAACTACTTGTCCCATTTTCACTCGTCGCAGAAATTCTCTTCTTGCAATGGTGGCATTTTCCATGTGTTACTTTCACATTAGTGTATATCTATATAAATTCATTCCATGCCTCTGACGTTCTTTTGCGTTTACGCGTAACTAACGGAACCCCACATGTAGTTGCCGCTTCCATATGATCAGAATCACTTGAGTCACTGGCTACGGTTTCTACTTCTTTCTGCACTACTGATTTTACAACTCTAGTCTTCTTTGTAGGCTTTGAAACAGTAGCTTTAGGAGGCGGCATATCCGGAGGTTTCGATCTTACAGGAACACAATGATCACCAACTTTACTTCCTTTCTGTTTTTTCATATTGCCCCTGCAAGAAAAAACCAACAAACATGTTACCATTAGTTAACTAAATGATAGCTCCATATAAAAAGACAAAACATGCTTCAAATTAATTATCAATGTATATACACAGTAAACTCAAATGGGTATGCCAACTAATGGTAAGATCCTAAGCATACAGCACTATAAAAGTTATAGATGTACAAAGAAATGCTTTCAAAGCCAAATTGGTAAAACATTGCATTCTATTGAGTCCTAGTTAGATGGCCAGAATGAGCATCTGCTTTCAAAACACACCTACTGGTTGATTTCTATCAAGATATTGCTGCCAAACATGAAATCAAAATTTAGTAAAACATGGCAGTTGACAAAGAAATGCTTGGTATTCAAATACATCAACTGTTTCTAAACTAATAGAGTAGTCAAGAAGTACAGGATGAACAAATTTTGGGAAAAGCCCCAAATTCCATGAGATGTTAAGAACCCTAATTACAGAATTATATACAAAATACCAAAATCAATCAAACTTTCATTTCACATCTCACAAATTATCTTAAAAACAGTCGAACATATCGCATTAATCACTTTAATCCTTCGAATAACATCTTCCACTTCAAATAAAATCATTCAAATCAAATCAAAAGAGGAAGGATTGAGTTAACATCAAGCTAAAATCAAGTAGATACGAAAGGAAACAATTTGTAATGATAATAATACCTTTCTACCAGTGAAATACTTCGAAAAATAATGGATTTTGCACTAGCTGTGGCTGTAGGAAGAAGACTAGAAGAGAGACGGAGTGAACACGACCAGATTTGTTCTTGACAAGAGTGTAAAGAGTTTATATATGGCATAATTTTTCATATGTACTTTACTAAATTACCCCCTTTACAAATACCCGGTTACCCACGGGTACCTGCCGGGTAGGACCCGTTTGGAACCGTTTATTAACTGGTCCAACCGGGTAATTACCCATCGGGTCCAAATTTGTTAATGGGTCCAATTTTAGGACCCGGATCCGGTTCCGGTCCCGAGTAATGGGTACCCATTGACAACCCTAGTTTTGGGGTTAAAATGAGTTTCAACCGACGAAGAAGACGAGGATATTTTAGGTAGTTTATGCGACACGTGTACCTTTTTTCCACCTGTATATTGATGCTGACACATCTAACTGATATTTGGATGGAAAATCTAACGACGGGAGGAAACGCTAATTTCAATCTATTTGGGGAGGAAACGCTAATTAGCAATCTTGGGAGGGGAGGAAACACAAAATAGCCCAAGAAACTTAAGTAGCTCTTATTCCACATGTCTAATCTTCGACATTCCTTGAGATCTTCGTCACTTCCAAGTACTCCAATGATCCCAAAGGTTGTAAGTTTAGCATCACCGTTGTTGAAGATCTGTAGCTATAACAATGAGAAAGCATCGGTCTCGATCATTGTTATACAGTGTCATAGTATTATTACACATCGTCAAAGTTCAATTGTATCACAACTTCAACAATAATACTATGGTGATATGTATCACTCCCCCTTAGCCAATACTCCATATCACATGGAAACCACTCCCCCTTACATAATGACCCGAAGACCATATGTATTTGTAGTGTGAACTACATATTAATTCTCCCCCTTTTTGTCAATAAAATTGGCAAAGGTACAAGAACGGGATCATAATGAAATTTCCGTAAGAGACATTTCATGACTAAAAAGAAAGACACACATTATCTTATTTAGATGCAATCATATAGCCGAAGCTAATAGCATTCATCAAGGAGTTTAAAGATACAAGATAACCCCTCTAAAATTCCACAGCCGCACACCCCTCAAGATATGACCATTAAGCACAAGTTCAAAAGAACTCTCCCCCATTTGATGTCATTCCCGAAAGAACAACAAGAGCGACCTTAATTTAGAAAGAAAATAAGGATTTTATTGGACACCAAAAACCATAAGAATGATTTTTTTTATCCAAAAACTCAATCAAATTAATCACAAGTAAAACCCGTGATTAATTTAATCGGTATACGCAATCAAATTAAACACAAAAAGTGATCAATTCAATTGTTTGTGCTCAACATAAGAAAACTCGTGGAGACTCAACTAGATTAATTACAAGAGAACCCATAATTAATCTAATTGGAATACACAACCAAACTAATTACGAAAGTAATCAATTTAATTGTCAATTGTTTTGCTCGACATAAGAAAACTTACGGAGCAACTACTAAATAACCAAACAAGGTGATTAATTTAGTTCAAAATGCTCAACATAAAGTACCTTACGGAACAACCAACAAATCTAATCAAAAAATAATCAACTTGGTTATATCGTGCTCAACATAAGACACATTACGGAGCCTCACAGTATTACATAAAATATGGATCAGTGAAGATCAATACTGTGGAAAACACAAGGATTCATTCTATCTTCAATCATTATATGCATAACAATAATTAATAGACATAATCCTTGATTACAAAAGATTTTAACCTATCTTCCATCAAAAATTGACAATATAGGCTTAACTCTTGTATATCTCAAAAGTCCATTCATTCTTTAATCAATAAACGAATACCGATTATGAACGACTTTACTTTTGACAAAATATGGGACAACATAGTTTACGGACGTAAACACCAAAAAATCCCATAATAAGTTGCAATATAACAAATTATAAAGATTAAATACTGCAAAACACCATCCTCCAAAAAAATTTAGAATTTTGAACCAAAAAAACTAAAAACATGAAGATGAAAATAATAGCTATGTGTAGTCACAATCATCGCTATTCAAAGCATTAGTTATTCTTCCAACTAAGCCAAAAAGAAGACATACTAGGCAACAATATCTTTGAGAAATTCTTTATCATTCCCGAACTCCTTGTCGTCAACAGCCATTGGTACATAAACTTCATGGAGATAGGAGTTAATATCAACAAACCGTCTTGGCTGGTGATGTCGAACCAGGGCTTTCTGAATTTCCAAAAATCTTAAAACGCAAGCCTTAATATCACGAATCTCCTTTCTTACTTCCTTCAACTCATCAAGAACATCGGAAAACTTCTGAGAGTTAGAAGGGACAACCCTCGACTTTCTTGTATTCCTCCTTTTTTCTTTTCAAGGAGGGAGTTACTGGAGATATCTCTTTTTCCTTGATTGAAGGCTTAACAATCATGTTGACATCTTTTCCATCCAAAGACATGATGCTTTTAGGGAACAGTTATAAACAACTGATTTTTGTTAGTGGAATTCACAATCTCAACATGCAGTCTTAAGATATAAAGAATGTCAGAGAGGAAAAAGGAATGTAGGGTTCGCAACCTTTAAACAGGTTCGTGGACGTCCAATTCTAAACCCTATAAAGAGTAGAATTGTCGATAATAACCCTTTACTTTATTTGATAGACAAGAAACATAAACCTAAGAAAAAAAACTTTTTATGAAGCCTGAGCAGTACACAATCTCATCTTTTTTGATCAGGCACATGAGACAAGATTTACCAAACAACACAATTAATTTGTGTTGTGGTGAACAACAATTTGTCCACCATTTTCCTTTTGAGAGGAATCCTCTGACTTTTGTCTATCAAAACGATTTGATCATACCTTCTTCTCTAATGGTCTAATTTTGTCTTTGGAAACCAACTTCTTAGTCGAAGATAAAATCCTACATACCTCGGCAGTCTTCTGGGCAAGTTTAAGCTTCCTTGCCAATCGATTTGCTCTTCGTTGAAGTTTGTTGGCGTGCCTCACTTGATGCTTGTACTTGTAATATCTTGATAGTTCATGGACCTTCTGAGAACAAAACGAGCACGTCAAACTTGGATAGTATTCAGGCATCTGTGGTGTGAACGCAGCTAGACACATAGTGGATCCTGAAACATTAAAACCAGCGTTTCCAAAGGATGGTTCAATTGATTCTTCCAGCTTGATTGGATTCTCCTCTTCACCGAAACCATCAAGGTTGATATATGTATTGCTACAATTATCAAAATGAATGTTTTCACATAGAAGACCGACACTTGATTTCCTGTCTTCATTAGAATCATAGATCTCAGACATCTCATCAAGTGTTACAGCAAGACCTTTGTTCCCAATGTATTTTCTACGATTTGGGCACTCGTTTGCAAAATGACCAAAACCTTTACACTTAAAGCACTGTGGCATATCCTCGTCATCAGCCTCGTCAGCATCCCTGTTTTTAGGAGGGACGCGATTGTGAGGTTTATCTGACGACCTAGGTTTGTCTCTTGAAAACCGTTTACTTCTTTTCAATAGAAGATCCCTAAACTGTCTTGTGATCAAGGAGACTGATTTGTCAAGATCTTCATCCGAAAAATCATCCTCAGAGACATAAACACTTTTACTTTTATCAAGTAATTTAGTGTTCCTCCGTGCTTTACAGGAAACATCCTTTCCGATTTTGGATATATGCTCATGATCAAAGATCTTTAGCTTTCCAACCAATGTATTTCTGGAAAGATTATCAAGGTTATTTCCCTCAACGATGGCATGCTTCTTAGACTCGTATCTAGATGGCAGCGATCTGAGAATTTTCATCACAATATCCTTTTCAGGAATAGTCTTACCCAATGCAAACGATGCATTAACAATCTCATACACTTTGTGATTAAACTCATCAAACGTATCTTCATCTGCCATACGAAGGTTCTCCCAATCGGAATTAAGGTTTTGAAGCCTAGCTTCCTTTTCACTATAGTTACCTTCGAATACGGTTTCTAAGATATCCTAAGCATCTTTAGACCGAGTGCAATTAGACACATGGTGCTGAAGATTTGGGGTAATGGCATGTATGATAGCATTCAAACCGTCGGAATTTTGCTTTGCAACATTTATCTCAGCAGTGGGTATTCACCAATAGCTTTTCTACCAAAAATATATTTTTTTAGATTTTTTCTTTTGCAAATTGGAATTTCATTAAAAGAACTAACTTAGGGGGTTAGTAACCTGCAATATAGAAGTAGTAGATCCATCTAACATAGGAGAGGCTAATCCTTTACTTGCATTAGATTTATCTACTGCTAGAGCATGATGAATACAAGATGGGGGAGATACCTCCCAATTAAGAGTGTTACTGAAAATTTTTGCTTCCTTTGATAGTAAGTCAGCCACATTGTTTGTCGATGTAGGAATAAAGAAAAAAACCACGAAAAGAAGAGAAGGAACTAATTTCTTGCTTTACTTCTTCCATTATAGCCTGCTTCAACCAAGATATGGGAGTTAATATCCCATTTAGACAACCATAAAGATTCTTACAATCGTCTTCTATGTTGAAAGAGGAGAGGTTCAGTTCCTTTGCCCGTTGTGATGCTTGCAAAAGACCTAATGGTTCCGCTTCTTCTGGTGATGCTGTTGTGCATGGTCATGTTCTCCCTTATTCGAATTCACCTGCGGGATCTCTAAGGATTAGGGAAAAACCTGCAGATTCATTCTTTGATTTCCAATCTGAAAAAGCGGGGGTCTAACAACACCACCCAATATTTCGCTTAGCTATCTGTATGGACAAAATCGAATATACTTTTAAGAGAATCAAAAAGACTCAATCAATTAAAAGTATATCAACGAGTTTATATCTCTCTCTTTATTTGATTTCCTCAAACAGAAACTGCGAGTACTAATCAAATACAAGGAATAACTTGGATGGTACCAAAGACCAATATCCAAGTGTCAATCAATATCAATTAACAACCGTTGGTCGGATTCTCCAATTGATTGATCTAACACACAACCTGTATTATTTCAATTATAAAGATAAAACAATATAATGCGGAAATTGAAATAACACAGACACCAGAAATTTTGTTAACGAGGAAACTGCAAATGCAGAAAAACCCCCGGGACCTAGTCCAGATTGAACACACGCTGTATTAAGCCGCTACAGAAACTAGCCTACTCCAAGCTAACTTCGGACTGGACTGTAGTTGAACCCCAATCAGTCTCTCACTGATCCAAGGTACAGTCGTACTCCCTACGCCTCTGATCCCAGCAGGATACTGCGCACTTGATTCCCTTAGCTGATCTCACCCACAACTAAGAGTTGCTACGACCCAAAATCGCAGGCTTTGATAATAAACAATTCCGTCTCACACAGACAAGTCTATCAAAGGATCAATCTGTCTCCCACAGAAAAACCCTAAACTTTTTGTTCCGTCTTTTGATAATAATCAAGGTGAACAGGAACCAATCGATAATCCGGTCTTATATTCCCGAAGACCAACCTAGATTAATCAATCACCTCACATAAATCTTACTCGTATGGTAGCGAAACAAGATGTTCTGGAATCACAAACAATGAGCCGAAGATGTTTGTGATTACTTTTTATATCTTGCATATCGGAGATATCAAATCTCAAGCCAATCAATATGATTGTACTCGTACGATATAAGATGCAAGATCAGATCACACAACTACGATAAAAGTAGTATCGGTCTGGCTTCACAATCCCCATGAAGTCTTTAAGTCGTTAACCTGGTTTTAGAAGAAGAAAACCAAAGGTTAAAGGAGAATCGTCTCTAGTACACAAACTAGTATCACACATAAGGTGTGGGGATTAGTTTTGCACAATACTAGATGTCTCATTTATATAGTCTTTCAAATTAGGGTTTTGCCTTGGTAACAAAGTAATCAATATTCACCGTTAGATGAAAACCTGATTCAGATTCAAGCTAATATTTCTCAACCGTTAGATCGAAAACTTAGCTTGTTATACACAAATGAACTGCACACTTCTAAGTTTGTTAACCATACCCAAACGTGTACATTGTTGGTTCAACAATAGTTAACCAAAAGGTTATCCATATGAGCATTTCATATCAACCATGTTCTTCTTCACCATAACTAGTTCAAATGACTCAAATGAACTAGTTAGAGAGTTGTTCAATTGCAAGGAAATCTTATGTAACTACACAAGACACAATTGAAGCAAAGATGATTTGATTCACTTGAATCGGTTCATGAACTTTTATAGCCACGGTTTGCAAACTGCATTCCTTAGTCTTTTTAAAGTTTAAGTTCAGAAATCATCTTCAGATATATAACCTTCTTAAGTTCGCACACTAAGTTCGCAGACTTAAGCAACCGGCAGAGTTTACAAACTCCAGCTGAAAAATCTCGGCAAGAGACCTTCCGCCGGTTCGCAGACTGGGTTCGCGGACAGTACTCACGCAACTAGTTTGTCAACTCCAGCATAATTTCTCGGGATGAGAAGTTCGGCAGGACTGAGTTCACGGACTTGGCAACAAGTCATTCTTCCGGTTTCTCTTGATCAACAAAGTTCGAAAACTTTGGTTCAAGGAATAGGACTTATACATAAATGTGTTTCCACAACAATGCTTATGTCCATCATTGGTTATGTAATCTAAACTCTCATTTCAATCATTGAAACATTCTTAGAGGACGTTATACAGTTGTTACACCATTTCTCGTCAAAGCAATTTTCAAGATGATTAAAACATATCATGACTTTCATCACTAGGTAAAGATAAACTTGGTCGAAGCGAAAAGCTTACCAACACATATTTCGAGATATAGATATGCGAGGTATACTCGGCTCGAAATACCAGAAGTGTATAATCTAAGTCTATATGTATAGCATACGACTTTTTGTCTCAAGAAGTAGGAGATAAAGTAGATAGACTTTTGAGTGACAGATAAGTTCAAGTCTTCACATACCTTTTTGTCGTGAAGTTCCACCGGTTCCTTGAGTAGTTCTTCTACTTGTATGATGAATCGCCATGTAGTCCTTGAGCTCAACTACACTTTCTATCCTAGTCCGAGACTTAGCTATAATAGACTAGAAATCAAGACTTATAGTTTTGATCACTAACATTGACAAACATGCTTGAGATAGCAACGCATGCGAGTTCGACTGAGCAATGCTCTAACACAAGCTGCGTTTATATTAATTTTGTGTTGAGATTTATCCAGCAATTTCCATGGTTCCTTAGAGTGAATGGGTGTGATGTCAGTGTTGGGAGGTTTTTTGATTTCCTCCATATGCCAGAATTTTAAGTGTTTCTGTATTTCTAGAGCTATTTGTGAATGTGTTCTTTGCTTCTTTTCAAATACTCGATTGCATCTTTCCTTCTATATAAGCCAAATTTTGGTCATGACTAATTCTAAGGTAATGATATTGCTTGGTTTTTCAATCCACTCTTTACAAATATCTAAGAAAGTAACAGAGCTACTAAAATTGAATAACACAGGATTAGGGCATAAGGCCCAGATCGCTTTAGCAAAATGACAGTGAAAAACAATTTTTTTATGGTTTCATTAGCATCACAACCATAAGGACATTTTGGGGATATCTCCTTCATAAATCTTGAAAGTTTGTAGTTTGTTCAGACCGCCTTATGTAAACATTTCCATATGGATAATTTTATTATTTGTGGCAGATCTATTTTTCATAGCCCTTTTCAGAAGGAGTCAGGTATGTTTGAGTTATTAGTGTTTTATATGTTTTCTTTCTGTTTGAGTACATGAATTTAACTGTAAATTCTCCTGAAGTTGTTAGGAGCCATCTTAATTTATCAGGATTGCACTGCCATTCATATTTAGGACAATTCTTATTCTGAATATTCTTTCATCTATGGTAGCACGAAGATGGAGTGATTTAAAAAAGGGGTCCACTTTTTTTGGTTGGATCGAAAAAAATCTGCCACAAGTGTTAAATGTGAGGTGTTGTCATCTTTGTGTTGGTTTAGTTTTTCCCCTAATTCCAGTACCCATAAATCCTGCCAAATGTTGATGCTACTACCATCTTCTACTTCCCATATACTTTATTGTTTTATTAGATTGATTCCTTTACATAAGCATTTCCATATCCAAGAACTATAGGGAGTTGTTTTGACTCTAAAGGCGGACTTTTTCCTGAAATATTTTGATCTGAGTTGAGACACCCATAAACATTTGGTTTAGTCAAAAATCTCCAGGCTAATTTAGCAATCAAAGTTAAATTTGTTTTATGAGCATTTATGAATCCTAATCCTCCTTTGCAGAGAGGTTTACAAAGACAGGGATAAGATTTAGGGTAATAACCTTTAGAATTGGTTTCTTTGCTTGGTTATCTTTTTTGGTATAATAAAGCAACCCATTTGGAAGTTTGCCATACTAGCCGTAACAACTCTATTAAGAATCATTTTACTTGGTTCGGATATGACTTTCCCTTTCCATATTTTAGAATTATGTTCCATTTTCTCCACTATTCTTTCAAAGAGTTTTATTTTTGATTTATCTATAAAGAGAGGGGCTCCCAAATAAGAGTCTTCTAAGTCTATTTTCTTTATTTCCAGTAGCTTAGGCATCATTCTTTGATGTTTTTGATGAATTTTCTTGCTGGACAACATCCCAAACTTTTTAAAGTTAATGATTTGTCCCGAGGCATTACTGAATATGCCAATGATTTTTAGAAATATTCTTACATTTTTTTAAATCAGTTTTAACAAAAATTAAGCAATGATCAGTGAAGAAAAGATGAGAAATGGGACTGTTTTTCGGTGTCATCTTGACACCATGAATTAATTTTCATGTTCATGAAAACACAAGTGTCTGGAAAATATTTCCATGCATATTATGAAGAGGTATGGGGATAAATGGTCTCCTTTCCTAAGGCCATAGAAGGTTTGAAGAAATCTCCAGGTTGACCATTTAAAAGAACAACAATTGAAGAGGTTGAGATACATTAGTACATTAGGTTACAAAATGATTAAATGAAACCAAAAGCTGTAAAAGCAGTGATAAGGAAGTCTCAGTTCACCCTATCAAAATCCTTGGGTATGTCTTTTTTTTTTTTAAAGGAGTGAATTATTCCATGAGCTATGACTATATTGTCTAATATTTGTCTTTTAGGTAAAAAGGCTACTTGAAAGGGGGAGATGATATTACCCAAGTAAGGCTTAATTCTATTTGCCAGAATTTTAGCTATTATTTTGTAGGTTGTATTACAAAGATCAATCAGTTTGAATTGACTAGGATCTTTTGGGTGCCTTTTTTTAGGAATAAGAAATAAAAATATTTTATTTAGATCAGGATGGAAGATTCCAGTTTTAAAGAAATGTTGAATGGCCAGAACTACTTGTTCACTAACTGTGCTCCAGTGTTGTTTGAAGGAACTTGCTGGGAATCAATCAGGACCAGGTGATTTATTAGGTTTCATGCTCTTTATGACCCCTAAGATTTCCTATCTAGTAGGTATTAGATTTAGCTTATTGTTTTCTTCATTAGAGATATTGGCATGGATATGTTGAAACAGAGTTGGGTCTTGGTTGTTATTTGGGGCTTCAGAGGAGAAGAGAGTGAAATAGTCTTTTAAGGAAGAGTAAATTTCTTTTTTGTCAAAAGTGATTTCATCGTCTTTTTTTTTAGACATTCAATAGTATTCTATTTGCTTCTCTTCAAAGTTTTTATAAAGAAGTATTCTGTATTTTTCTCACCTAGATTTACTGTGTTGTCTCTTGATTGTTGTTTGGATATTCGTTCTTGTGTGTCATAGAGTTTTTCTAGTTGAGTTAGCTTGTCTTGAATTTTTTCCTCTTTCCTATACATATAACTTGTTGCATTAAGATTATCAATTTGGTTAAGTAACTTTTTTATCTGTTTAGATGGAAGTTCAAAAATGTTTTTCTTCCAATCAATGAGATGAATCCCTAGAGTTTGAAACTAAAGTATCAGTTGAAGTGTCTCTTATTATGCGATTCCAATATTCTTTTATGACTTGGACACGAGAAAAAATATGAAGGTTCGTTCTCTTTCATAATCTCTGTCTAGGGATAAAGCAATAGGGCTATGGTCTGATTCTACAACCACTAAGTGTGGGAGTTTTGCCTTTGGAATTTGCAAGTTCCATTCTACATTAGATACTGTCAATCTTTCCTCGATATTTGTCGAGTCTTTTATATGGTTATTGCAAGTATACTCATAACCAGAAAACCCAAGTTCATAAAGACCAGTTTTTTGGAGGATGTTGTTGTAGAACAAGTAGATCTCAACATGATGCCATGAATTCTTTGTTATAGGGAAAACCAATTCTTTTTTTTTTGGGGGGGGGGGGGGGGGGGGGGGGGGGTTGACTTTGGTCATAATCTGTTGATTTTTGGTCGATACGAGGGGAAATATAACATTATTTTTTCTATAGACTTTCCCGATTTTCCAGGATCAACATCACATGAATATTCATCCCATATTCCACCAGAAAGAATATTTCTCGTGTCTTTCGTGTTTCTTTAAGTCTCATGAATATATTTTAACAAGTTTAAAATTGATTTGCTACTTAGTCGTTCATCCAGACGCCTGTTAAACTTTAGTTTTTCTACATCATCGAAATAATAACCTCGTTTTAATGAGATTCACCATTGAAATGATGAGCATAGAATAAGAAGGCAATCATAAAATCTGATATTGATGGATAAATTTTGATGAGGGTGTTTTTTGATTGAAATATACTTTGAAGGTTGAAGCATTTTGATTGATGTAAGAAAATTGGTTAAAACTTGAATTGTGTGCCACCATCGTCCATTATAGAAGTAACAAATTGAGATGGTTCAGTTACTTATGTATATGAGGGAAACATCAAAGATGGTTTTGAAAGTTTAACAATATTCTTCTAGTAACAAAAATATGATTAAGTAGCTTATGTCGATCGGATTTATATATAGAAAAGAGATTTCAAAATTGAAATTAATGATGATGCTTTACAATCATGCGGTAATATGGTAGGTATGGGAAGTAACAAAACCAAAGCTTAGTCAGGAGACGACATTGTGTTTCTTTGTATCCCCCCCCCCCCCCCCGACTCTGAGTCAACTTCTTTTTATACTAAATCGGTTTCTTTTAGGTGACATGATTTTTGATCAGTGTGACAAACTAGTTGGCCTGTCTACAAATATTTTTTGTACTCTTACCGGTTGGAGATGATTAACTTTCTAAAATCTAGGAATTTAGATCGCATTATTACTAGAAAATGTTGGTAAACCCAATTCAAATATGAATCACATTGAGGATTCATTGGAGATGCTTTAATAACCCTAAGAGTCGGGCCTATCAATGACCGATATGTGGAGTTAAACATCACCGGTGGAAATGTCTTGTGGTTGTGGAATTTTTTTGGGGGTAGGAAGTGTTTTCGAACCTAGACATCCTCAGGGCCCTTGGCTTCTTCGACCATTTTAAAATTTGACTTTTAGTATGTTTTCAAAACAGGAAGAACAGTTACCTACACGGTTGCACTATTTTTCTGAAATTTCAAAGGGTTTCAGCAGGTTTCTATTTACTCTCTCTAGACTCTCTACTCATCTGTTAATGGTTTCATCCAGATTTCTCAATCTCAAAGTCTCTTTCTCTAATCTTATTCTCCACAGAAAACCCTCTTTACATTCCCACATCCCCTCAGCATTACTTCACAAATCCTTTTCTTCTCTTTGTAACAATGGGAACTTATTTTCTTTTCCTTTTGTAACACCTCCAACTCCTAAAAGGGTTCCTTACAGACATTCTGCTCATGGAGTTGTACGGGAGATCCTTATCATTGGATGTCAAACACCAAGGACCCAGATTTGTCAACATACTTAAACCAAGAAAACTCTTACACTGAAGCTTTCATGGCCGATACCAAAAAATTACAACAGAAATAACTTTCTGAGATGAAAAGTCGAATGCCACCTAAAATTTCTACTCCTCCTGAACGTTGGGGATCCTGGTTTGTTCAATTTTATTCTTCATTTTTATCCTTCCATCAAGCTAAGGAATTAACACAGATTAGATTTACTCAGAATCCACTGTTAGTTGAATTCTTTAAAGATTGATAAGAAAAAATAATTGTTGAATCACTAATTATAATTAATTTCGTTAACTAACTTTATTAGCATTAATTAAACCGAGGGTATATTAGCCATTATTAAAATTAGCAAGATAAGTGGTACAGTCAACTTTTACTATTTCATGACCCTTTTTGTTATCTAGTGAGCCCAAATCCCCTCTTTTCCATGATAATAGAGTTCATGTTTTAGGGGTAGGAAGTAGGAATTAAGAAATTTTATCGAACATAGAGTCCTAGATATCCTCGATATCCGGGAGTTTTCGACCTTTAAATCATTGCATCCGCAAATGCAAAACCAATTGAAATAATAAGAGAAATAGTGTTATCTTAGATTGGAAAATGCAAATTGACATCGATTTACCAAACATGCATTTTTAAAAGTGGAGTTTCGCAATCTTCAATACAAGATAACATTATCTCTCATAATTTTAATTGGTTTTGCACCTAACAAAACCCATTTTTTTTTGTATGTTCCCAAAATAGGAAGAACAGTTACCCGCACCATTCCACTGAAATTTCAAAGGGTTTCAGCAAGTTTCTGTTTACTCTCTCTAGACTCTCTACTTATCCATTAATGGTTTCATCCAGATTTCTCAGTCTCAAAGTCTCTTTCTCTAATCTTATTCTAGACAGAAAACCCTCTTTACATTCCCACAGCCCATTATCATTACTTCACAAATCCCTTTCTTCTGTTTGTAACAATGACAGCTTACTTTCTTCTCCTTCTCTAACACCTCCAACTCCTAAAAAGGTTCCTTACAGACATTCTGCTCATGGAGTTGTATGGGAAGATCCTTATCATTGGATGTCAAACACCAAGGACCCAGATTTGTCAACTTACTTAAACCAAGAAAATTCTTACACTGAAGCTTTCATGGCTGATACCAAAAAATTACAACATAAATTACTTTCTGAGATGAAAAGTCGAATACCACCCAAAATTTCTACTCCTCCTGAACGTTGGGGACCCTGGTTTGTTCAATTTATCCTCTCCTTTTATTTGATTGTTTGAAGTTAAAACCTTTGTAACTAAAACCCTAATATTTGTACATTTTTATCTCAATTTTGGTTTTTTACTTATTGAGGGACTTGTTTATGTTGGGACAGGTTGTACTATCAATGCATGCCTGAGGGGAAAGAATACCCAGTTCTGTACAGGAGGTTGAAGAGGGGTGGCAATAGTTGGATGGAGACTGTTGCTAAATATGTGGGTACAGATACTGAAAGACCTGAAAAATTGCTGGATTGGAATGAAATTGCTGAGCAGTTTGGTATGCTTGTTAACCTAGTTTGAGTGGTCTTTAAATTTGGATAGGTTAGTGTGCTTTCTATAGTTTGATTCATTAATGTAGGTTAAGAAATGGAAGTAACAGGTATGTTTTGTTACTTGTCTTAAGTTGGAAACGTAGTTCAAGCACTTATTGAATCGAAGTTTTACTTGATTCGTTAATGGGTGCAGGTTATGTTCATGTGGGAACATGTCGTGTATCGCCTGATCACAACTTTCTTGCATACACTCTAGACACCACTGGGAGCGAGAATTTCATGTTTCAAATTAAAGATCTTAGGACTGGACTCATTCTTCCGAAAGTGAGGGTTGATGGAGTTGTTAGCCTGGCATGGGCTAAAGACAGTCAAACTTTATTTTATACAGTCTCTGATGAGACACAAAGGCCTTACAAGCAAGTTACTTTCTTTGCTTTGAAATTTTAATATTTATTTTCATAATAGTATCTCAAAACATTTCTTTATTGGCAGGGTATTTTGCACAAGGCTTGGATCAGATGCTGCAGATGTTGCTCCAATATTCACAGAAAGTGATCCGAGTTATTGTGTTGATATCACAAGCACAAAGGATGGAAAATTTATAACTGTGAATTCTAATTCAAGGACTTCATCCGAGGTAGGTACTTACTGTTCTTCTTACTAACTAGCAAAGTGAATATTAGGTATAGTTGTCCGGTGGTGGTATGAAATGTTTCAGTAGAATTTTGAAACTTTTTCTTAATGGTTAAATGATAGTGAAGAAAATTATGCTTCACTCGATGAGTTTCTCAAAGCATTAATACGAGTATCGAGTGGGGACAGAAGTTCAAAAAAGAATATGACTTGGTTAAAACGTGTTTCATTATGCATGCATCAAGTGAGTGATTTTGTTATCTTTGATGCTAGAAATTCTTTTAAACCAGTATATTTGTCACATGAGATATAAATACTAACTTTGTGGTGAAACTGATCTTATTGTGGTGAACCTCTGATCATCTATTTCATTCAGGTGTATGTAATTGATGCAAACAATCCCCAAGAGAGGTTGCGGAGAGTAAGGAAACGATTGGCTGGAACACAATATTTTGTGGAGCATCATTATGGTTACTTTTACATTCTTACTGATACTCCTTCGGTGGAGAATAACTATTTAATAGACGGGGGTTACTATATGGCTAGATGCAAAGCTGAGAACATAGAGTCGGCTAAGTGGCAGGTAAATTTTTTATTCATTTTTAAGTGGGAAAATTATTTGAGAGATTCATCAAACATGGATGGATTTATCCCCTAACTTGTGATCCCTTTGCAATTTAGGACCTTATTCTACCAGGCCAAGATGTCAGCTTTCAAGATATGGATATTTTCGAAGGGCATCTGGTGCTTTTTCTTGATAAAGGGGGATCATCTATGATCTGCTCCATTAGAATGCCTACCGATATAAATTATAAGGTGGTTATCACTTTTTATTTCATTTTCACCTGCTAGCTTAAAAGCGCAAGTATGAAGGCTTAGCATCCGTACATGCTTGGTTTTGTTCTATCTTGATCAACTGAAAGACTTGATTCATCGTCTAGCTTGGCTTATAATTAAATGTCTTGTGGGTAAGTTGTTTTGCAGCATCTTGATGATTTAAATCCTTGGTACTTTCCGCTGCCATCAAACTTGTGCACTGTTGCACCTTGTTCTAATCATGACTTCATGACAGCTGTCTACCGCGTGGTGCTTTCATCTCCCGTGGTATACTTCTTATATGATAACTTTGGATACATTTATTTATGTACTCTTTTCGCCTCTAACGTTTTTACCTAAAATATGAGACTTGTCTCATGAGGATGATAATGCAGAAAATCTTATAATTGAAATTTATGCCTTACTGAGACGCCTTGTAACCCCCTCGTTAATAGTGAAAATTCTTGTGTTTTAAGACTTGCAATAGAGGATCATGAGAAGGCCCTAGGCATGAGTAAATGCTTAAGACGTGTGCCATAGAGGCAGTGTACAAAGGGTTTTCTCTGTCCTTTCACGAAAAGCACAATTCATAATAGAGTTCGCGCTTTTTGTGCCATAAACTGTGCAAGTTCATCAAGAGAGCCGGGGGTTAAGGCTCTAATTATAAAGTTATATCCCTATGCTTAACTAAATCTCTCTAATTGTGTGTATAATCGTTTCTCCTACCCTTTCTAAGTGAAACTGCGCACACTTTCTCTCTCCACAGTGCTCTCCAGAAACTTTCATCTGAAGCTCCTGTTGTTATTTCTAACCACAGATGCCCGATGCAATCATCGACTATGATATGTCCAAGCAGAAATTCTCCTTTGTGCATCAAGATGAGGTAGTAGGTGTTACGGAGGACAATACCAGGTCCACCTCATTTTTTGATATGGATGCACAGAATGTCTTAGGTGATACACATAATGGCCAGCATCTCCAAAATCTAGAAAGAGCACAAAGCTGGAAGGATCTTTCTGAAGCATTTCATTGTGAAATGAAGGAAATTAAGTCACACGACGGTGTGCAAGTTCCCCTGACTATTTTATGCTCCCGAGATGCACAACAGAAGGGCCAGTCTCCAGGTATTTTGTTTGGTTATGGAGCTTATGGAGAAACTCTTGATAAAAGTTGGTGTGCAGATCGCTTAAGTTTGCTTGATCGTGGTTGGGTGGTGGCATTTGCTGATGTAAGGTAACTAGTTCCTAGTTGCATAGTTAATCTTTGTCCCCTAATATATTCTGTAAATTATTCTTTTGAAAATTAAGGTTGCATTTGTTGATATAATGGAATGTCCCCATTGAATAAATTTCCATTTGGTTCGTGTTTGTCATTACTCGTTATGCACTGTTGGCAGGGGTGGTGGTGGTCCAAGTTCTTCATGGCATAAAGCTGGTGTTGGTTTAAACAAACTAAACTCGGTACATGATTTTGTTGCATGTGGCAAGTACTTGATAGATGAGGGCTACATTCATAAAGATCAACTTGGTGCCATTGGCTTAAGCGCAGGAGGACTTCTTGTGGGGGCAGCGATAAATATGTATCCAGACTTGTTTCGTGCTGCAGTATTGAAGGTAACCTTTAACCATACTGACAGTTTTCAGTGTTACTTTCAACAATCGTACGATATATGTGTGTTTTCAAAACTTCCCAGGGTACCATCGAGAATGATGTTGTTGTTGATGCCATGAATCAGGTTCCATTTCTTGATATCTGTAATACATTGTTGGATCCCAGTTTACCTCTCACAATGTTGGACCATGATGAATTTGGTGACCCTCGGATTAAGCACCAGTTTGATTTTCTTCGAAGTTATTCTCCTTACGATAATATCCTGTCAGGAGTTTGTTACCCTTCGATGTTGGTCACAGCGTCGTTTCTGGACTCTAGGCAAGTTTTCATTTTTATTTGATGGAAAATTGTATCCGTAGCTTGTAGAATGCGTCGTGTAAATACATAAATTCGCGCAAGAAGCTCATACAGGTAGATTTGAGTATGATTTTCAGGGTTGGAATTTGGGAAGCTGCCAAATGGGTAGCAAAGGTGAGAGACAAACAAGGAGCAGGCTGTTCCAATTCAGTACTTCTAAAGACAAATATGACCGGTGGGCATTTCGGTGAAGGAGGCCGTTTTAGTCAATGTGAGGAGGTGGCTTTTGAGTATGCATTTCTGATGAAAGCGATGGGGATAACTGAGAGTGAGGCCGACAGCAAAGAAGCTTTGAGTTAGTATGAAAAGACTATTTCTCCAATCAAGAGACTGGAAATTAGTATGCGGGGATCCGGTCAAGGTAAACCACGGTGCTTGTTGAGAATATCCGTCACATTACTGCTGATGGATGCTAGTGAAGTCCTGATGAAGTCTTGTGGTTCATTGCGATTGCTTCCTCATCCTCAACATTGAGATTTGAGGTACTCACTTTTTTTGTTTTTGTTTTGATCAATTGAGGTACTCCTAACGATAAACTTTTTCCTTTAAACCTCAAAACTATTTATCCTCATTCATGTGAGCCTAAAAATTTCTTTTCAGGTTACTTGGCTTCTTTAACCCATTGCTGGAATGTTCTCATGACTGAGTTGGCGTAGCACTCTGCTTAAAGCAAGGAAGTTCGGAAGAAATCAGTATACACACATGTTGCAACAAGACTAGTAACTTGATTTTCAGGGGTATATAAACCTTTCATCTACTAACTTTGTTGGACAACACATCATCGCCTATTCTAGTTGTCGCCAGAATTTTGTTTTCCCAGATCTAAGAAATGAAGCTGAGATAATGAAAGAACTTGTCATCCCCTCTATCGTTGTGTAGTTACTTGAACTTTTTTTTTCCCATGTACTTTTGATCTTTAAGATTACATGATCTGTTCTTGTAAAAGGAGGATTGAAGTTCATTTTCTTTTTGGTATAATCTCTAAAGTCCAAAATTTCGTTGGCACATCATACACTTCAAAAGTTCAAACTGTTTTACTGGCGAAGTACAAGCGTTGAAAGGGTAATGACTAGCCATTGATTTAGTCCCACCATCCTTTATCTCCTTGGATCCAACATCCCCACAGGTAAATTGATGATACTTGATGAAAAATCTTGAAGGGGGGTCATTGTCCTAAGAATAATAATGATGTGCAGTTGTGGTGACTGGTAGAGCTATGAAGTGATAAAATGTCCAAAAGAGAAAAAAGACATTGCAGGTGATTGAATGAACAACATACCCATGTGGACTTGTTAAAGTATACTATGTACATTTATTCCAAGCTTTTTTACCTCAAATTTACAGTGAGAAGAAGCTAGACATACCATGAATTTATCCAGACTCGTTCTTGAATTTTCAAAAGAGAAAGTTAAAGTTTTCTATTAATGCAAGTTAAACCACTTAACAAGAACAATACTTAACCGCCATGCAAAGTCGACTCAAAAAATACAATAAGGTTGGTTGCACGTTTCATGAGTTGTTTCTTGCTACTCATGAGTGCATAATTTAATAAGTTGGATGGCTGCCGTCTGTTCATAATTTTATTCTTAATGCACCTCATTTGTTAAGTTAGATGGCCGTCTGCTTAAGTTAAGACGGATGTCTGCTCAAGTTTTTATTCTCACTTGGTAACCTTGGAGCCATTAGCGTCTAAGCAAAGGAACTGACATCTGAGCCAGATAATGAGTCCAACAAAACAATAACAAATGATCCTTAATGTGTGATTTGTGTTGGCAATGAAATATCTTAAAAGTAGAAGGAACTGAAGATTCGAGCATTTGACTACCTAAATCATGGAACTTAACTCAAACTAAACAGTTGGACATTTTCTCCACCTAACTTAGTGCCATGTGAGTTTTGAAAGAATGAAAAATAAAATCTATGATCCCAATTATTAGCAACCTAATTCCGACCTTATATATGGTCTCATATATATATATATAGATATAGATAGATTTTGTCATTAAAGCTTAAAGATATGTTTGAATGCCAATGACCAGCCCCAATATATATCAGTTGATGCATGTTACAGGGATAATGATTTGGTTCATGGCATTATTGATGATTGAGTTCATTCCTAGCAGTGAGCTGCATAATGCATGGCGCGTGGACAACCAAAACATGATCACCCACTGTTCATGTTGATTAAAGAAAAGGAGGCGACACTCATTTTCAGGGGACATCATTTTGGGGAGAAAAATCTCTTCTCATTCGAATGTTAGTGAGATTAGAGTAGCCTACTTCTCTTTCCCTTCCACTCCATTCAATTTCGATTAAATTCTTGCTTTTTGTATTAATTTATATATGGACCATTAAAATGAGTGTGAAATATCGAGCGGTCACAGTCAGGGACTCGGGGGTAGCCTATTGGCCCCGGAAAGTTGACACCGAAAATGCGTATAAATTTCTACGTACAAAGGATTGAAAGTTCGCAAAAAGATATTCCTTGGTAGCGCACACAATGGGGAAAAGCTCTCTCCGCAACCATTAAACAAAAATCTAGCCAAAAGAAACTTTAGGAGGAAAATGATATCCACATGTCAACCAAATGTCATTGGATATTCCCCAATATAATATACTAAAAAAATTGTTACTTTCACTTTTTTAATTTAGCCTAAAAATAGGTCAAATTGAAAAAGTGAAAGTAACACTTTTCTAAAAACGAAAGTGTATTATAAAGTATACACACAAGATGCGTCTTAACTCTTAACACAGATTATATGCATGTTTCACGTCTTGCTTGCGCCTGAAGCCGACACAACCCAAAATAGAATGTCAATGCTACACAACCTGCCTCGGGAGGTCATCCTCTTTGGTGCTAATGCTTCTTTCATTTTAGATAACTGGTCTGCGGTGCTAATAAGAAATGAACGTTAATATAAGTTTTCATTGCCGACCAAACTGATGGCTGATCATTTTCAATTTCTCCTCTTGCTTTTAATTAAGATTTTGTCTACCAATTTTGATATGGACCATGAAGAAGATTGTGAAGGATCAAAGGGTCACAATCGAAAACAACAAATCAAAACTTTAGTACCAAAGATTTAGCTCAACTTAATGATGAGATATTGGGCCCAACTCCCATTTGCTCCACATATCATACATTTACGGAGTTTTCGTGAGCACCAATAGGGTTATTTTGTTTTTGGTACTCGGGTTTTGTCCAGTTTTAGAGTTTGGTCTAACGTTTGTCCAGCTTTGCGTTTGGTACTTGGAATTGACGTTGACCCGTGTTGACCGCTATTGACCTGATTTTAATTAAATTTGTAAAATATGAGTTTACAAGTCTACCCCTGATATGAGATCCAACAACTATGATGTAACCATCATACCTACGGTCATGATTCAACATATCTACTTGACCTAATTAATCCTAAGGTCCATATGCCAGAGATTCACCCTCACTTTCTACTCATTCCCTTCATGACTGATACTATACTTCATCCCGGAACCCCATTGATGTACCCACTTATCCAAAAATGAACAGGGGATTATTCGTGGGAGAGTTCGAGAGATTTTAATGTATTTAGGTTTTCTCCTGTTAGTCCTGAGGGAGTTTGAGGGAGTCTCTCCAAATCTCCGTTAGTCGTGGGGGAGTTTAGAGGAGTCTCCTAAACTCTCTAGAAAACACCTGTTAGTCGCTGGGGAGTTTAAAAAAAGCTCCTGAACTCTCTGTTAGTCATAAAACCCTACAATACTAGGGAGTTGGTTGCTTTGGGGAGTTCGAAGGAGTTTTTAGTGTATTTTGGTCTCACAACAAATCTCATAAAAAAGTAGATATTTGGGAAGGAGTTTGGTGCGTAGAAAATCATAGGAGAAAGAAGAGGAAACGTTTTTTTCCAGGTATGTTTTTTTTCTTCTTTGATCTCCATGATTGTTTATAATAGTTTGATTTGTGTACTATTTTGATTGTTTTTCATATCTTTGATCTCCATGATTTTTTATTTTGATTGTGTGTATATTTTTTTTTTGTGGGTACTCTCTCTCTGTCAAAACCCTAATTTGTGGTTCAAAAGATCTTGGTAAGAAATTGCATGATTTTATTATAATGATATCTTTAAATTCAACCGTTGAAATATGATGAAATTTGAGTATGTCATAGTTTACCTTGTTATAGAAGTACAGTAAAATTTTCACGCGGATCAGGTCACGTTTGCTACTGCAAAGCTTGCACAATATATGATTATGGTCTGCTGAGTTTAAATCCCGAATAGGGGACTGATTCCTATTTATCTCATTCTCCGCTTATCGGACAAAGCTGAAATTTTAGTATGACGTTTGTATATATTAAGGTTACCTACTATAGAAATTTCATGAAGTTCTGATCACTTTAGGTACACCAAAGTGTGAGAAATCCGGAACTGAATTCTGTATGCACGTATTGAAAGTAGTCGGGTTCTGAGTAATGTATATTTTTAATGAACCGTTGGAATTCTATGATTTTTGAGTGTGTTGTGGAATATTGAGTTGTAAGTGTACCATAAAAATTTAAAGAGGATCAGGTAAGTATTAGTACTGCAGAGATTGGACAATCTGAAACTGTGTTTCGGTGAAACAGAATTCCTTTACAGCTATCTTCATAATTTGTTATGTCATCATGCATTAATTGGCTTGCTACTTTGCATGGGTATAATTGAGAATCACTATCACTTGTTAAGTCATCTTATTTAGACACATACTTCTCTTCTATTCTATATGCCAAAGTTCAATACAGTGGCGTACTTCATTCCTTATTGGCGTGTTTTAGCCAATTCTTACGGTGCTTTTGTTATAATGATATCTTTAAATTCAACCGTTGAAATATGATGAAATTTGAGTATGTCGTAGTTTACCTTGTTATAGAAGTACAGTACCATTTTAACGCGGATCAGGTCACGTTTGCTACTGCAAAGCTTGCACAATATATGACTATGGTCTGCTGAGTTTAAATCCCGAATAGGGACTGATTCCTATTTATCTCATTCTCCGATTATCGGACAAAGCTGAAATTTTAGTATGACGTTTGTATATATTAAGGTTACCTACTATAGAAATTTCATGAAGTTCTGATCACTTTAGGTACACCAAAGTGTGAGAAATCCGGAACTGAATTCTGTATGCACGTATTGAAAGTAGTCGGGTTCTGAGTAATGTATATTTTTAATGAACCGTTGGAATTCTATGATTTTTGAGTGTGTTGTGGAATATTGAGTTGTAAGTGTACCATAAAAATTTAAAGAGGATCAGGTAAGTATTAGTACTGCAGAGATTGGACAATCTGAAACTGTGTTTCGGTGAAACAGAATTCCTTTACAGCTATCTTCATAATTTGTTATGTCATCATGCATTAATTGGCTTGCTACTTTGCATGGGTGTCATTGAGAATCACTATCACTTGTTAAGTCCTCTTATTTAGACACATACTTCTCTTCTATTCTATATGCTAAAGTTCAATACAGTGGCGTACTTCATTCCGTATTGGCGTGTTTTAGCCAATTCATACGGTGCTTTTGTTGCAAGGAGTTGCTAAGGGATTTTCTTTGATTAACAATTTGGCTAAGTAGTTCTGCGTGTTAGTACTGTGTAGTCTAGTATCACATTTTTTTTATCATGTTTACATTAGACTGTTTGGTGTTATTATTATCCTTGCTTTGTTAAGTTCTAGTATTAGTCTAAGTACTAATGTAGCTAACATGTCACACCATAGAATGGAAAAATCCAGCCAACCTGCTGAAAACAACAAGAAGAAAAAGAATGTTAGGAAGAATAAGAATACGGAACCGGAAACGGAAGTGACTATGAATTACAAACAATGGACAACTCGAGAGACTGAGAAATTATTGGAACTGTTGGTAGAAGCTACACTTGAGAAGAAGATCAATGATCATTTATTTTTTTCTTTTGATTAAAGATCAATGTTATTTGCAAATAAGGGTTTATTGTTTCTTAAAAGAGAATGAGTTAGGAGTGAACTCTCTCAAACTCCCCCAAACTTCCTCTAATACACTCCCCCAAACTCTCTACACTCCCCCAAACTCCCTGAACTCAAAAACACAAAACTCTCTCAAACTCCCTACACTCTCTCAAAATCCCTGAGATTTAAAATACACTCAACTCCCCCGAAATCACTCGAGGACTAACCCCTGGAAGAAATGAAAATCCAATTGTATATACACTCCTTCACTTTGTCTCCCAAACATCAACTGAAATAAACCCCTCTTCCCAAAAGCCCTAAAAAAATAATGGTGTCAGTGAAATAAACAAATTTATCTAAGAAAGGGAAGAACCTTAATCGACCGAATGCAAGTGTCAGATACAGAAAATCGAAACCCAAATCCCAACCCTAATCAACAAGACAGTGGATTAACATCATTAACAAGAGAAAAAGTAATTCGAAGAAGATTACGAAGAGTTAAACGAACGGAGGTTTGATAAAGATCGGGATTGGTTTTTAATTGTTGAAATGGTGATGACCATAGTGTCAGTGGTGGTGTGGTGATAAATTAGGGTTTGTAAACGGGGGCGATTTTTTTTTATTTTTATTTTGGTGGATCTGTTGGTTCGATTTGTTTGTCAATGAAGGAACTAATAGTTACTTTACTTCTGGATCTTGTTGGATCTGTTAATCATGATACAAAGTTGCGTTCTTCATTGTTATGCTTTGTTTTGATTTTCATCGATTCAGTGGCTTCTCCTGTTTTAGGCAGGTGTCGACAAATTGATTAAGGAGCTAGTGCCGGCCGTGGTTGATCAGGAAAATGGTAAAAAGGTTATCATATAAATATTAGCAAAAATTAAGGGTATAATGGTAAACTTAATTAGTAATTGTATTTTATTAAATTAACTAATAAATTATTAACTAAAAATCAAGACTTAACCGAGTCAACACGAGTCAACGTTTGTTCCAAGTACCAAACACCAACCTGGACAAATATTAAACCAAATTCTAAATCTGGACAAAACCTGAATACCAAAAACAAAATAACCCGCACCAATAAAATGATAATGTATTTAAAAGAAAATGGTCACATATTTAGTGTACATTATTAGTATAAACAACACAATTTCAAAATTTTCCTTTTACTAATTTTAGCTGGTAGGTGGAAGGAATAATTCTGCATTAAAAATAGTGATTTATTGGTAAGTGTTTGAAAATGAAAATCTTGGGACCTTTTGTTTCAAGTCAAATCTTAAACAAAATGGTGGTATTGGTTCGTGACTGTATTTTTCATTCGCAGATCAATGATAGGAACCCTAAATACGTCGCCGTTGAAGATGATGCAAATCTAACGTAAACGCTAGATCATCTCTCATTAATTAAAACAACATACAAACAAATCTGTAGTTTTTGTGCGAACTTTTTCTTCTTTTTACTCATTTATAACTTTGTTGCGCCAAAAAAATAATTTTCCCAGTTGACAAAACGTAGGGCATGCGACACCTTCGAAAACGAACTTTGCCGTTGACACACCGGCCAAAAGTTGATATTTGATTAAGACCATCACTCACTTGGAATGTTTTTTCATCTGTCCACTGTTGATTCTTTTGTTTTCATTGCACACTAGGTGTGTCAACACACACCACACCGAAATGGCTAACTGGAGCCACCACGCTTTGCTTGTGGTCAGCCGTAGATGGCAGATGTTTGATTTCATGCTAGTATGCGGTGAGAGTCCAAATATTTTGGCCATGTTGAGAGTTCAGAAAAAGTAAACCCTTCAGCTCCATACAATACTGAAGTACCAACCGATGATCAAAATACCATGTCCATGACTGTTGAATTTGGATCGATGATAATGTTTGTTCTAAATCGAATCATCTCAAAAATGGACTTGTAGTCGGTGCCGTAGATGGGCATATAAAAATGAAAGAGTTACGAAAAATAGGGAAATGGTTAAGGGTGCACACGGTACGGTTCGGCTCGGTTCTTGCCGAGGTCGAGTACCTGTACCCCCAGAGGTCGGTACTGAACTTTTGGACCGATACCGGTACCGTGTATCTCGGTTCCGGTACCATTCGGTTCCGGTACGGGACCGGTACCAGTCGGTACCTTTTCAGCGAAAAAACTGACTGTCTTTTCTTTTACCTTTTTTTTTACCTGTTTTTTCTATATAACAAATTCTCATTCAAAGCAGCAACTAATAAGTAGCAATATTACTAACAAACCAAACAAACAATGTCTTGAAAATATGGAAAAAAAAGTAGCAGTAGCCACAGACACACACACTAAGTCTTGAAAATGAGAAAATCTGAAAAAAGAACAACTAGCAATGCAGCTAGTGCTGCAGTAGTCTTGAATCTTGATCTTCTAATCCATGTCAGCAGCACTTGTGGTGTCATCAATGTTGATAGGACCAAGTAACGCTGCAAAAACAAATAGTAGCAGTTAGTAACTATTAGACTATATCTATTACTGCCAAACACAAGTAATATGTTACCTTTTTCAACTTCAACATCATCATCTGGTATGTAATCAGATAGAAGATCAAGTTGTATTGGCTTCCTTAGCCAGCTTTGTGTGCAAAGCAATGCCTCAACTGTCCTTGTAGATAAAGAGCTTCTACAAGGACTTAAGACTCGCTTTCCTGTGCTAAAAGCAGACTCAGAGGCAACAGAAGACACATGAATGGCTAATATGTCCTTAGCCATATGTCCAAGTATCTTATACTTTGTACTGTTGGTCTTCCACCAACCCAATAAGTTAAACTCCTCATCATCATCTTCTCCTTCACCTTCTTCATACTCGTCAATGAAATATTTATCCAACTCTGTTTTTCCCTCATCATCATTTGGGCTTTTCTTGAACCTCTTACTCTTTGACATCAACTCTTTCATACGACTTGGCCCTGCCACTGGTTTACTTACCACTGCTTTGGCTTGTCCCTGGATAGAACTACTTGACTCCTCCTCATGAACTGAATAGGCATCCTTATATTCTTCAAATAGAATCTTAAAATCCAACTTAACAAGCTTCATAACAGATTCAACCTTAGAAGAATTCTTCCCATACAAGAGCTCAAGAGCAAATTGTAGTCCTTTTTCTTTCTCTCTAGGATCCAACAACATGGCACAAAAGGTTGTAGGGTTCATCTTTGCATAATCACCCCAATATTTTTTATACTTCTTAAACATTTTTCCAGCCATAGTAGCAATAAAAGGATCTTCATCTACATTATCTCTAAACTCAACCTAGTTGCTCATATATGATAACTAATTTCCATAAGAAAGTGTTTGTTGTTACCTTAGTTGAGGCTGAAAATGCAACAGTGGTTGCTGTCTCTGGCTGTGTTGCTTCATTTGTTGGTTGGATTGAGGATCCAACAATTATAGCTTCTATATCTATTGTTGTTGTCTCTGGCTGTGCTGCTTCATTTGTTGGTTGGATTAAGGATCCAACAATTGTATATGTGGCAGTGGTAGGTGTAGCAGTTGTAGGTGTAGGGGTATATGTTCCATGAGCTTGACTTGATTCATCCATGCCAGCTTATCACTGAGAAAACAAATTTAAGTGCTGAAAAATTAAATAAAAACTGAAATGAAACTGAAATGAAATAAGAACTCAACTGAAAAATTAAATAAGAAACTTGATCCATCCATATTCCATACTTATAAAATGAAGAAGAAATAAGAACTTCATAACTGGACATTGTTCAAGGAGCATTGAGCTCTGTTATAAAAAATAAGAACTGGACATTGTTCTAAGCATAACTGCATAAGTTCTAAGCATAATTTCATTAAGCATAACTGCATAAGTTACAAATTCTAAGCATTATTTATGTGAGCTCTGTTATGATTAGGATTGCTGGGGCATCTTTTAAAGTGCTTCCACAAGGCAGAAGTTCTATTTCTTAACATGTTAGCCCTATAAGTCCTTCCAAAATAATTGCAAGTGGCTTCTTCAACATTTCTCCGAGTGAAATGGCGCCATATTTCCATCACTGACAAGAGAAAATACTTTTAATGATAACAAAAAGATACAGCAAAAATTACTCAAAACTGAGTATGCAGCATAGCAATTCAAGGAGCATTGAGATAAAATTTAGACACATTTGGTTCATCGAACAACTTGTGAAGTAAATGGCATAGCCCATAATTACTATCACACACACATTACACAAGCAAGCTGCTAGATTAAGTAGGAAGCACTATATATGCATGTTAATGTGAAAGAATGAAAGTTGTGTAACTTTTTACACAGACAAATATGAGAAACATTTCAACCATCATAAAATTAAAAACTCAAAACATCATAAAATTAAAAACTGAAAACAACAAAATTGGTTAGCTCCAAAGATCTAAAAGAAGTTAAAAGAACACTCAAACAGTATTAATTAAAAAAATTATAAAAAGCCTAAAGAAATACAAAGTACCTTAATGGGTTTCCTTCAGCTTCTTCCTTGAATCCTTTCCCTTCGTCTTCTCCCTGACGTGATTGATAACTTACCCTGTGAAACTGAAACCCTAAATTAAATTAATCAAAAGTCCTAGGATCATCCAGAACTCGACTTCATGTAGAAATCCATAGTCCTAGGATTAAAATTGGAGAATAAAAAAAGCAAAAAAAGTAAAAAACTTACACAAATCAAATCATTGAAATCACTGACTTTTTCTCCTTCTTCTTCTGGATCGAGAGGTGTTGTTCGGTGTTCCGTGTTCACTGATTAATGGAGTTCACTTTCAGACTTCAGAGAATCAGAGACTCAAGAACTCAGTTCTCTCTCTATATCAGTTTCTCAGAGGGAAGAGTCGAACTCGAAGACGGAAAAGAAAAACGAAAATGAGAAAGAGAGAAACCCTATCGTTAAGGTACTACATATACCCCCCCCCCCCCCTAATCTAACGGTTATATTTGTTCAGTACCCCTAAATCTAATGGCTACGAATGGTCGGTTCTTTCGGTCCGGACGGTACGGGACTTATACAGGACCGTGTACCTGTACCTCATCAGCCTCGGTTCCTATTTTCTGGACCGGTACATGTACCCCGTTCCTTGGTTCGGGACAAATATCGGCTCGGTTCCGCCGGTTCCGGGACGGTTCCTCGGTCCAGCTCGGTTCCTATGCACCCTTAGAAATGGTGTCGGGTTATGCAAAGATTCGTACAAATGGCCCTCTTGTCGTTGGCAATGAACCCACCATTTCCGATGTAAAGATATGATACAATTATCACCGTTAATTTTGATGATAAAACAAATAATGTGGCAAAAAAAGGACACACCAGTAGCATCTCTGGCCTTGCATGGACGGCAACGCCACTATTACATGATGTGCTTGAGATAGAGTAGGTATGTGATACCGGACCCGCCCTTGTGCCATCTCGTACCTTTGGATTGTTTTCCGTTATTGTTGTACTTTTTTGGCATATTAATTTGCACCTGTTTTTGTGGTCTTAGGGTAAATAATAGTTGATAATAGAGCGACGGCAAAATCTCTAGACTTGTCTGGTCATCCCAATTGGTTGACTCGATGGAGACTATACAAAAGAGTGGGATCGGCAGACCTAGCCTCATGGGCCATAAGAGAATTTGATTCTCCAAAGAAACTATTAGTCCGAGTCTTATGGTTCTTCCTAAGCCGTTCGTAAGTCGTTTTCCACGTCAGGTTGGGAAGAGTCTAAGCTTACCTGTGGTTTCGGTTTGGGTGGTGGAACCGAAACCACAATATAATGCGGAAAAAAATAAATAACACAAACACCAGAAAATTTGTTAACAAGGAAACCACAAATGTAGAAAAATCCCAGGATCTAGTCCAGATTATGCTACCAATTAACTTCGATCTGAAATGTATGTTGAGCCCGAACTCAGTCTCCCACTGATTCAGGTACAGTCGCGCTCTTTACGCCTCTTGAATCCCAGTAGGACTCTGCGCAATTGATTCCCTTAGATGACGTCACACCAACTAAGAGTTGCTTCAACTCAATTGAAGACTTTAAACCAAATCCGCCTCCCACAGATTAAGCCTATATAATTGATTTCCTGATTTACGATCGAAATGAATGATCAGATCAAACATAAGATCAAGGTGATGGACATCGATAGCAATTTGACAGAAGTCTAGCTCTCCTCAAAATCCGGGCTTACGTAACCCGAAATGCAACCTAGATGATAGGAACATTTTTGTGTCTTATATAATCTCAATTGTATATATTATTAGTGCTCGATTTTATATTTATTATGGCTTTTTATGTCCCTGTAGGTATTTTTGGAGAAATAAGCTTTTGCGGCGAAATTGGCTAAAAAAGTGGTTTTTGTGCTCGTGGGAGAAAATTACTGTACGGACTCTCACTTTGGATAAGGGGTAACCTAATTACTAAGGGGTGGCCCATTTCCAGGCATCTGCTAAAGGGAGACCAGCACAGGATAGGGGGAGGTCACTTTCTTCTAAAATTCGGATGAAATTTTGGCGGGAAAAATATCCAGCAAAGAACCAAACTTTGGGTTGGATTTCGAAGGTGTTTTAGAGAGATTCAATCGCTGAAATTTGTTGGGATGGACGTGATTGAGCATAACAGGCTTGGTATGTGCGCTGGAATCGATCAAATTGGGCTGGATAATCCAGAAAAAGGAAACAGAGTTTGAGTTTTGCACGGAAACTTTGTGGAATTATTTTAGGAATTTCAGGGAGACTAAAGGCGTGATATTGTTTCCTAAGGTGAGATTCTATCTAAGGAAGAGTTTCGGATGATTTGGAAGTCTTAGAAACGCGTAAGGAAGTTGGCAGAGAAGATTATTGTCGTGGCTTGCACGAAAAGAAAAAGAGAGAATTAATCGTTATTTTTAGGTTTCTGAGCAGTATAAAAGGTGTGTTCGAGTCCCAGGGAAGGTTACGAAGTTATTGGAGCAGTCGCAGAGGAGTTTGTAGCACTACAGAGCTGAATTGATCAAGTTGCAGGAAAACCCGAGTTTCTGCTGCTGCTGCTGCTGAACAAACGTTGCAAATAAGAACTGCGTCTCAAATTTGTAACGCTGCTACAGTAACTTCTTTGTAACATTCAGTCCTTTGTTTTGGAACGCCATTACACCGTTGCAAACAATCAGTTTTATAGTTTTTCATCCTTTTAATCAACTTTTGGGCTAAGAACAAATATTTTGAGCAAGTGATTAATATGAGGAGCTAAACCCCATTGCTGAGGCGACGGAGGAAGCCATTTTTCCAAATATTATGTGGTAAATTCATTTTAATTTAATTTTTGTAATTCTTTTATGATTATTTGCACTGAACTGAAATTGAATTTATGATTCTGATTAAGTGGTTGTGTTCTCAATTGATGGGTCATGCTTAGGTTAAGTCTTTTGATGGTCCATGCTTTCGATTTACAGCTATTGTTTTGAGAATCTACTTGTCTAGGCGAATATTAGAATCACTTCAAACGTAAAGAGTTGCATAATTATTGACTAGATTAAATCACATAAAAATTGGAGATTGGTGGAATCCTGAGTCTCAGTGCTTTTTATAATCTTGATAACAATTTATTTTTAAGTTTTCTATTTTAATTTGAGTCTAAAATCGAGTCTACACAATCCGAGTTGAACGAACTTTACTACCACTTAAAAACTACATCAATTTTTGGCGCCGCCGACGCGGACTTGTATTTAGATTTGTTTTAGGTTTATTTTTATTTTTTGTTCTTTTTTACGCGTTTTGGTATTTTCCAATTCTTTTCAGATTTGGAACGAAGCTACAAGGGAAGAAAAAGTGTTATAAAAGGAAAGCATCGCCAAAGAAGGAAAGCAAAGAGGAATCCAAAAGGAGTGAAGAAGAAGATTTTGTATATAGTTATTTTGTTTTATTTTAAAAAACTGTAAATAGGGTTTTATTTTTTGTATTTTTTTTTTTTGGACACTTTTTGGACTTTATTTTTGGACTGGGACATTATTATTTTTAAACCCTACAGAAGGGTTGGTTTAAATAAAAACTGTGTGCAGAGAAGGACGGTGATTACGATATCGCCTCGGCCCCTCGGGTTCGTACATGACATAGGAGTCGTGGCCCGAGTCGACTTCAGCGGTTCTTCGCCCGTCTGGTACGGGAGGTAAGTTTTTCGAAACACCCTTGAATCCCCTGTCAGCGGGTTTACTGTATTCCTTCGTTTGCATATATGCTGAGGACTTGAAAACGGCTGCTTTAATTTCCTAGTAAAGGGCAAGGACTGGCCATACAAGATAAGGGTCGGATTTCATCACCGTTCTCTTCTTGCCCTCCTTAGGAAAACAAAACCAAACGCGAACCTAAGCCTAAAATTTTGACTAGAACGAGACCTATAGGGTAACGAGATTAATAGGAAAGTCGTTCGAAAAATATTGGTTACTCTTTTGAGCATACTTCGAAGTTCATGATGGTTTCTGTGAGTTGAATGCGCGAATGCGCCGCCTTGTAACCGGTGAGGCCTTGGGTATCAAAGCTCCACTGAGCTTCCCTCGCCTCGATTCAACTTACTTTGACTCGAATTGATTCCAGAGGGGTTTGCTCAGATTGTAACGAGTTCCTAATCGAAAGAATAGAAGTTGGTCTAGAAACAATCTAAGTGGAACCATCATGCTTTTTGTTTGCTAGAAAATTAGGTTTGATTTGGTTGAGTCAGCCTTGTTTTGTGATTGCATAGAATCTCAAATATCCCGATAGAGCCAAAAATGGCAACTTTATAAGCTTTGTTGAATCCTACTAGGACTACTCATCCCTCTTGTATCAGGTTAGCTGAAACTGAAGCAAATTATGAACTTAGGCCTGGAACCCTACAGATGCTCCCATGTTAGGGACTTTGAGGAAATTTGTAGTACCCTAAAGATTAGAGACCTTGATGATGATGCTTTGAAACTTAGGTTATTTCCTTTTTCCCTGAAAGATAAAGCCAAATCATGGCTATATAGTTTGGCTTCCGGTTCAATAGAAACCTATGAACAACTTACATCTTCTTTTTTGAACAAGTTTTTCCCTAGGCACAAAACATCGTCTATTAGGACGGAAATCTGCACATTTTCTCAACAGGAGGGAGAATCGTTATATAGGTATTTGGAAAGGTTCAATGACCTATTAGCCCAATGTCCTCATCATGGTTTAGAAAAGGCTAGGCTAGTTCAAATCCTTTATGAGGGTTTAGATTATTCGACAACAACCATGGTTGAGTCTCTATGCACTGGTGGTTTTGAAAACCAAACTGTTGATGCGGCGATGGAATTTTTGAATGAAATCGCCGAAAAGACCCAGCAATGGGAATATTGTAGGGACCCCAAGAGAACAATTCTTCTAGGTAGAGGAAACGTTAATAGGGTAGAAGGAGGCTATAAATCAGATGACAAAATTGCTGTTATAGCAAAAAGGTTAGAAGCCTTAGAATTGGGTCACACTAGTGGTAGAGTAGAGCCTTTTTGGGAAGGCCAGACTATTGAAGAGCGATCCAATGCTCTTTATAATAATGACACTAGACTTGATCACCGTCAAAAGTTTGACCCATATTCAGAAACCTATAATCCTGGTTGGAGAAACCATCCGAACCTTTCATGGTCTAAGGACCAAGGTCAGTTTAGTAATTCTAATGTTCCCCCAGGTTTTGGCTATACTAAGAATACTTCAGGATCAGTTCAGTTTCAGAATCAGTCTGATAAGAAAATCTTAAGTCTAGAGGAAACTCTCACCTCGTTTATTCAAAATACTGAAAATATGCGTCAATTGCTTTCACAAAGCATAGAAACTAGTAATAGGATAGGACAAGAACATAGTCAGGCCATTTATGAATTGAAAGACCAGGTTAGTCTGATCAATGAGTCTCTAATAGAAAAAGGCAAATTCCCTAGTCAACCGATACCCAATCCTAGAGGAGATAAAACATTTAATCAAGTGAATTCTGTCACAACCCTTAGGAGTGGTAAAACGGTATACAATAAGGTATCCAAGCCTAATAGTGGACATACTGTAGATCCACCTTCTAGTTCCCAAGATGAGCCCCAGATGGAGCCACTAACTGAAGAAACCGATAAAATTTCTAGTGATGCCAATGTGGTTCCCGACAGGTCTCATTTTGTACCCAAAGCCCCATATCCACAGTTGTTAGCTCCAACAAAGAGAGAGTCGACTTTCAACGAAATACTAGAGATATTTAAGAAGGTAAACATTAACATCCCTTTATTAGAATCAATTAGGCAAATGCCTTCTTATGCCAAGTTCTTTAAGGACCTTTGTACACGAAAGCGTAAGCTTAATGTCCATAAGAAAGCCTTTTTAGCTGGTCAGGTAAGTTCAATCCTTCTGAACCAAACAACCCCTAAGTATAAAGATCCTGGATGCCCCACCATATCTTGTGTGATCGATAATTATTCAGTAGATAAGGCATTACTTGACTTAGGAGCTAGTGTGAACTTACTCCCTTATCATGTATACAACCATCTAGGTCTTGGTAAGTTGAAACCGACTAAAATGACATTGCAATTAACTGATAGGTCTGTCAAAGTACCTCGTGGTGTCATAGAGGATGTTCTGATTGAGGTTGATAAATTTATTTATCCAGTGGATTTCGTTGTTCTAGATACTCAGCCTGTTCAGGATCCTAGTGCTCAAATACCGGTGATTTTAGGTCGCCCATTTTTAGCCACAGCTAACGCTGTCATCAACTGTAGGACCGAACTTATGAACATCTCCTTTGGTAATATGACCACTGAACTAAATGTCTTTAATGTAAATAGACAACCTTCTGACGATTTAGAGGAAGTGAATATGATTAGCACTTTAGTTCAGGATCTAACTCAGGATAATTGGGATGACACTTTATTTAGTGATTCCTTAGATGAACTTGATGAGGAAATTCTCTTAAGTCAGTTAGGTGACCAAACTTTTGAACTAGAAGAATCTCTTGAGTACTTTAAAGACTCTACGGACCCTGAGATTCAAGCCATAGTGCTAGGCCTTACGGAGAGTAGTGTGGACCCTAAGTTTGGGGGTAATGAACTAGAAGAAGCTCTTGAGTATTTTAAAGACTCTGAGGATCCAGGAATTCAAGCAATAGTTAGAGGTTTGTCCGAGAATACTGACTACCCTAAGTTTGGGGGTAGTAATGGTCAATTATCCCCATTAGAAGTCCCTAACTTGGGATTTGATCCTAGTGTACCTGAGGTATTACTTGAGTCACTTCCGACTCCGCAACCGATCCTCCTGATATTGTCCAGGAGGAAATTCTAAAAACTTGTTGTTCGAATGAGTCAATTTGTCAAGACACTCACGTGAAGCCCAAAAGGGCACAACAGAAAAACCCAGTTGTCTTGCAGGAAACCTTGGATGAGGATGTGCTATGTCTGTTCATTTTTCTGATTTGGTGCAGTTGTCTGATAATTGTGGCAATTTTATTTGCTTTTGTTGACCCACAGTTGTTTCGACTATTGATATATGATTTGAAAGGTAATTAGCCATTTTGTGGTATTTGACGTTTGGCTGAAGACTTTAAATTTAGCACTTCTTGGGAGGTAACTCAATCTCATGCAACACGGTAATATCTTTCCTTATCTCTTTTGCTTCAAATGGTAACAGTTTCTCCTTGTTCATGCTTTTAATTTTATCTTTAGAACATTGAGGACAATGTTAGATTTAAGTTTGGGGGTATGGGAGAAACTTTTTAGTTGCAATAAATAAACTCCAGAGCCTAGAAATTTATGCCTATTAAGGATTGCACTAACCAATCTAAGTGGATGGAAGCATTTTGGTTGTAGGAGTTGAGGAACCAATCTGATTAGATGGCAACATCTAAAGAGTCTATTCATAAAAGCACAGAGCTCAGTTGTTAGAAATAACATGATAGTTTCACCATATCTCATTGAGTCCTTTTCACTTCTATTTTTATTTTATTTTGTTTTTAAACTTTGTTTCTCTAAGTGATATGTGGGGCCCACGATTCAAGTTGTTACCAATGCTAGGGTGAATTAGAGTGATTTAGTTACAAAAAAAAAAAAAAAATTGTTGAAATGAAAAAGCTGGAAAAAAAATGTTCAGTGAATAAAGTTGACCACTGGTACCCTTGTATATGCCAGTTGTGTTGAACTAGAATTAGGATTATCGATCACTGGTTCCCTTGTATATGCCAGTGTGTTGATATTAATCAGACTAGTATCTCAATCCATTAGGATAGGTTCATTTTGGCGGAGGCCTTCAGACAGATATGGGAAACGTCGTTCACTTAGTAAACATCAAAACCATCTATGTTTTTCTATATCCATATTCTTGATCTATCCATGTGATTAGTTTTTGACTCCGGATATTGATGTCCATAGTGCAACTATCTGAGTAGAGCTCTGTCACTTTATATGAATTTTAGTATGCTTGAGTGCAAACTCGTGTACAACAATTGGAATTTCGCATCAGGGTACTTCCTCCTGTAGTCAATAAGTATGCCAACCAAGGAGATTCTTTAGTGCCTTCCAAGGTTCTGCGTAGATAGTTAGGGTCTGGAGTATAGGTTTTGTGGGTATATCTCTTGTAAGCCCTCCCGAGACTATAACTCGGCCACTAGGGCCACCTAGGGGTTTAAAGGCTTATTGCATACGCTAAATGCAATCGACGATGCCTGCGACAATGAGTTAGGATTTTATTTTCTATTTGATTTGCTTGAGGACTAGCAAATAATAAGTTTGGGGGTATTTGATAGGCACATTTTTGTGTCTTATATAATCTCAATTGTATATATTATTAGTGCTCGATTTTATATTTATTATGGCTTTTTATGTCCCTGTAGGTATTTTTGGAGAAATAAGCTTTTGTGGCGAAATTGGCTAAAAAAGTGGTTTTTGCGCTCGTGGGAGAAAATTACTATACGGACTCTCATTTTGGGTAAGGGGTAACCTAATTACTAAGGGGTGGCCCATTTCCAGACATCTGCTAAAGGGAGACCAGCACAAGATAGGGGGAGGTCACTTTCTTCTAAAATTCGAATGAAATTTTGGCGGGAAAAATATCCAGCAAAGAACCAAACTTTGGGTTGGATTTCGAAGGTGTTTTAGAGAGATTCAATCGCTGAAATTTGTTGGGATGGACGTGATTGAGCATAACAGGCTTGGTATGTGCGCTGGAATCGATCAAATTGGGCTGGATAATCCAGAAAAAGGAAACAGAGTTTGAGTTTTGCACGGAAACTTTGTGGAATTATTTTAGGAATTTCAGGGAGACTAAAGGCGTGATATTGTTTCCTAAGGTGAGATTCTATCTAAGGAAGAGTTTCGGATGATTTGGAAGTCTTAGAAACGCGTAAGGAAGTTGGCAGAGAAGATTATTGTCGTGGCTTGCACGAAAAGAAAAAGAGAGAATTAATCGTTATTTTTAGGTTTCTGAGCAGTATAAAAGGTGTGTTCGAGTCCCAGGGAAGGTTACGAAGTTATTGGAGCAGTCGCAGAGGAGTTTGTAGCACTACAGAGCTGAATTGATCAAGTTGCAGGAAAACCCGAGTTTCTGCTGCTGCTGCTGCTGAAGAACAAACGTTGCAAATAAGAACTGCGTCTCAAATTTGTAACGCTGCTACAGTAACTTCTTTGTAACATTCAGTCCTTTGTTTTGCAACGCCATTACACCGTTGCAAACAATCAGTTTTATGGTTTTTCATCCTTTTAATCAACTTTTGGGCTAAGAACAAATATTTTGAGCAAGTGATTAATATGAGGAGCTAAACCCCATTGCTGAGGAGACGGAGGAAGCCATTTTTCCAAATATTATGTGGTAAATTCATTTTAATTTAATTTTTGTAATTCTTTTATGATTATTTGCACTGAACTGAAATTGAATTTATGATTCTGATTAAGTGGTTGTGTTCTCAATTGATGGGTCATGCTTAGGTTAAGTCTTTTGATGGTCCATGCTTTCGATTCACAGCTATTGTTTTGAGAATCTACTTGTCTAGGTGAATATTAGAATCACTTCAAACGTAAAGAGTTGCATAATTATTGACTAGATTAAATCATATAAAAATTGGAGATTGGTGGAATCCTGAGTCTCAGTGCTTTTTATAATCTTGATAACAATTTCTTTTTAAGTTTTCTATTTTAATTTGAGTCTAAAATCGAGTCTACACAATCCGAGTTGAACGAACTTTACTACCACTTAAAAACTACATCACTAGACTATTATTCACCACACAAGTATAAAACTTGTGGAATCACAAAGTTTGAGACGAAGAGAACTTTGTGATTTCTATCTATCTTGTTCAACTGATAAATCAACAATCGAACAAGATCAGGATACTCAAGTTATCAAGATAAAAGATAACTGAACCTGGCTTCACGAATTCCATTGAAGTCTTTGATAGTCACTAAACCCTAAAAGGGTTTCTGGAGAGGACGACTCTATGTACAACTAGGACGCACCGAAAAGTTGTGTCAGGATTCAAAAATCCCAGTTGCCAAGAGTTCCCCTTATATAGACATTCAAAGCATAGGTTGCTTTAGGTTTAGAGCAAGTCTTATGGTGGAATCCATCTTATTCCAAGTGTGGAAAATTGTGGAATGTCAAGTCTAGTGGCTTCCAAATTGGTGTTTTCCATGAAAAATCCAAGCAGTGTTCCATGGTTTCGTGGAAGGTCCCGTGGAATCCATATGAGCGCTAGTCAGATTAGCGTAAAACGCTATTCAGAATAGCGCACTAGAAGACGGAAAGTGTTAAGCAGAATAGCACACTAGAAGACGGAAAGCGTTAATCAGAATAACGCTCAACGCTATTCAGAATAGCGTTTCTATTTTTTTATCCGTATATCTAAAACGAGCCTTTGAAAATCTAATGGCTGAAAAAAAGCGCTAATCTTAATAGCGTAAAGCGCTATTCTGAATAGCATTTTTCTAACGCTATTCTGATTAGCGTAAAACGTTATTTTGACTAGCGTTTTTGTTGTTCCACCACTACACTTGCACTTCCATCCACAATTCCAAATGCTGAGGTGGCGTGGAAGATGGAAGATGAAACTCTTCCACCATAAGACTTGCTCTTCAGCTAAGATAGCTTTGGAACCAAGCAAATAATGTTCACGGTTAGATGAAAACTTGAATCTTATTCACATAAACAAGATATACACTCTGGTTAGGTAAACCGTAACCGAACCGTGTACAAAGACTATGTCCAACATGGTTAACCGAAACTAGCCGGTTTGAACTTAAAAGCTTAACACTCATTTTCATGAAACATAAAGACATTGATCTTGAGTCACAATTATGTGATCAAATGACTCTAGTGTATTTATAGAGAATTGATCAAATGCAAATCATCTCATAGAAATAATTTAATCGCAATTGAATCATAATCGACATAGTTGGTAAATGCACAAAGTACAAATACTTGAGTCGCTCGTGAATCGGCTGAGTCATGGTACGCGAACCGGTTTGGAAACTTATAAGCAAAACCGAGTTCCGGAGTTGACAGAACTTTTTTCTGTTTGCAAACTGGTTTGCAAAACCTTAAGAGTTAAGACTTTACCGGTTTCGGAGTTCACGTAACCGTTTCAGTTTGCCTACCGATTTGGGTAGTAAACTGGTTCTAGAACCGGTTTGAATACTTAAACCCGGTTCCCTTACTATACAATGGTTTGTATACGAATATACATACCTATCTGTATCACGAAACAAACAGACTTTCCCATGATGTACATATGAATATGCGTATCACACAAATCTGAAAGTCGATATATAGCTACTCCGCTACGTGTACTAATACATGTAATACGGCTTCATACATATAACAGTTTTCTCAGCTTGTAAGACCGATTACACTGTCTTGTATTCCGGATATATTAGTTCTATATTTTTCTAAATCTATCTGAAACATTCCTGAATAATATCAATGACACATATCACTGTTCCAGACTATTTTCGAATGATAAACTTGAATCATGATTTGGTTCTGAATAATAAATTTTTTTCCACCGAAATAGATCAAGTATGAACAATTTTTCATTAAGCTTAGTCATTATATTTCGAGAAATTCGTAAACTAAATAATTAATTCTCGACTCGAAATTCTTGTTTATGCAAGCTAGTCTAATTAGTTATGCGGCAAACGTCTCAAGGATAGAAAATTGAATATAAATTGAGAAATAGGTGGTTCAGTCTTCACTTACCTTTTGTTAATGAAGTTCTCCAAAAGCTTCGGTTGATCTTCTCCTTCAAACAGTAGAACGCCAATGATGACTGGTTTGTTTCTCAACTACCTCTATCCTATACCGAGACTTAACTAATTTTAGACTAGAAATCAAGATACAGTTTGAAAACTAAATTTGACAACAAGCTTGAGATAGCAACACTTGTGAGTTCGACCAAGCAATGTTCTAACAGTTTTTAAGGTAAAACAGATAAATCTCTCCTCAAAGATTCCCAAGTAACAACGAATGTCAGATGAAGAGTGGCTTTAGACCGCGGTGTTGAAGGATGGGAAAAGGTACGGAACTTCAATTATACCCAGTCTTAGATGAAGCTTTACGTATCAACGTTGGTAATAGTAGTACCAAGTTGCTTGGGATTGTATTAATCCAATGGTAAGATACATTTTGTTTTCTATAGATTTTGGTACACCCCAAACAAATTAGTAACCCCTATCAATAATATTGCTATACATTCTTATATTAAAATATACTTTACAAGGCTATCCAAAAAATCATTTTTGTTTTTGCTGTTAAAAACATTTCCTTAATTTTACTGTAAAATCATATCACAAATATGGTATTATATAATGTTGATGGTGGATTTTTGGCAAAGGATAAAATCGTAAACTTACATATTCCTGATCCAGTAGTTAGATGAATATTGAGACTTATGTCTCTCATTGAAGCATGAATACTCAGGCCACAAGAACCTCTGACTGAGTATATTATCTCTCAGAGCATACATGAATGTGCAGTCTCGCAATTGAGGCAACGACACATTTCATGAATACTGAACAATTTCAGTAATCACTTTTATATAAAATCGAATGATTGGACGGCTCTTAGACAGCTTGCCTGCTAGTATAGAGCGATAACGTCTTCAGGATGTAACAATGTTTTCCCTGACTATATAAAAGACATGTGTATAGAATCTTAATGATTGGACGTCTCCTAGACAGCTTGCCTGCTAGTATAAAGCGATAACGTCTTCAGGATGCAACAACGTTTTCCCTGACTATACGTAGTAAATATGACGCTTCAACTAGCTCATATCACTCAATCCTCGAATAATTAATGCTCCTAGACAACGTGCTAGTATAGAGCCATCAATTAATTATTTCCAGTCACTCGATCCATCAATTGAATTCCTCGAAAAAATTCCACGTTCTTCATAATATTTCATTACTTCAATTCATGTCTCTTCCCAGCAGAATTCCATGGGTTAGTAATAAATATTCAACGTACGGGCATCTGAGCCACTATCGAGTAAGTCCCGAGAAAATGGTGCAAGTTTACTCAGCAATAATGCACTAGCGAGCACCTGACTGCACGAACGAACATTCAAAAATATGAAGGAACGAGGAACTATGCAAAATTGGAAAGAAAATAATAATAATAAAATATTAATTGAGGTGCCTAAGGGATCAGGCCTACCGGCCGGCCGAACATGCTGCCGTGGCCGGTCCACTCCTCTTCCCATATTTTATCTTATTTTATTATTTTCCTTGATCTCATGAAAACTCCTTCATTTGACCAAACTCCTTCGCTTGAGGAAAATCCTCAGTTTCATGGTGTTTCCTTCATATCAAGGAAATAATATAAAATTAGGAAAGGTGTCACGGGACCGGGTCTACTAGCCGGCCGGCCATGCCCTAGCTATGGCCGGTCCCACACCTTGTAATTTCTTGTTATTTTATTATTATCATTTCCTTCATCTTATGAAAATCCTTAATTTCATGATATTTCCTTCACATCAAGGAAATAATATAATATTAGGAAAGGTGTCACGAGACTGACCCACTAGCCGGTCGACCATGCCTTAGTTGTGACCGGTCCCGCACCTTGCGACCCCTCATTTTATTATTATTATTATTATTATTATTTTCTTCATCTCATGGAAACTCCTTCGTTTTAAGGAAACTCCTTCGTTTCAAAAAACTCATTCATTTCATGATATTTCCTTCACATCACGAAAATAATATAAAATTAGGAAAGATGTCACGGGACCGAGCTTATTAGCTGGCCGACCATGCCCTAGACATGTCCGGTCCCACACCTTGTAATTCCTTCTTTTATTATTATTATTTCCTTCATCTTATGAAGTTCCTCAGTTTGAGCAAAATCCTGATTTCTTCATATTTTCTCAAATGCTGCTCAAACGCGCATCAGAAAATATCAAAATTCTCAGGACTGAGACACATACACCATGGTGACATATATGCCCATTATTGTAGACTTCTGACTGTAAATCCGGAAGGTACGGAGGTAGGACGGTATCTGCCCAAGTGAATTCTTGTTGTATGTAGAGAGTTATCTTGACGATTATTGTTGATTGCTGGTTTTTTTGTATGTTGTTATTAATTTATTTATTTATGTTAAAAAAGTTCATTTCTGGCTAACCAAAGGGACATAACATAAAGCAATAAGTCATGTTGGTGACAGAGAAGTTCTTATGTTGTAGGTATTGGGGGATTGTTATCAAGTGGGAAACATGAGAAGGTAGTCTGATATTGGTGGTCCCTCGGGCATATGAAAGGTGGTTTAGAAGGAGATTTCAGGCTCCGTTGGCAATCTAGCAGTGGAGGAGCAGGTGTTCCGCAGTTCAGGTGCTAAGTGGCACCCTAGGTACATATGAGGTATTGGTGAGGTGGATTTGATGAATAATGAAAAATTTAAGTAATCCTTCAGTATTACTTTACACATTAGAAGCTGTGTTTTAGTGGACAAGGAAGTTTCCATAAGAAGGTAGTCTCATGGAGTGGTTGTTGAATTTGGTTTTGGGTGAGGGTTTTGTAGCCATAGCTAGCGTTGTATTTTCCGAAGTTTGTATGGAGCCAAATAGTAGTATCCAATGGTTCGTCTTCGGGAATGATATTGTTTATGCTCGTAGGGTATGTTGACCCGCTGAGGTAGAATATGAGTGAAGAAGTTGTTGAAGAATTACGGTGACGCCTTTTATGTGATTATAATATCATCAACGCGCATTGGGTTAAGAATTGTGGGCAGGGGGAGAGGGGTTCTTATTCGATATGCATAAATCTTGAATGCGGTTGATATTTTCTTGGTGTGCTAGGTTAAATGAAAAAAATTCGGCACAGATGATGAAGATGTACGATGATAACAGATCCCCTTGTCTGATTCCTCTAATTGGAGTAATATAGCCATTGGAGGTTCCATAGATGTTGATGTAATAAGTGACTGATGAGATGAATATCATAATGTAATATGTGAAGCTACCAAGGAATCCTATCTGAGTGAACTTCGGCGGACAAAACCCGAGCCAAGGCTGTCATAGGCTTTCTGGATATCTAGCGTGACCATAATTGATGGTTCACTAATGGGTCAATGATCCAAATTTAAAAATGAATAAATGTACAACCAAAATTTTAAGATAAAATTAAAATGATGATCCAAATGCGAAATAACTTTAAACTCTTTCACTGTTGGTCATGAAGGTGATCTTTCTCTGTATAACAAGAACATTATGCCTTGTTGTAAACTCTGTAATTGTGATGATTTAGAAGATAATTTCTTTTTATTATTAACTGTAGTTTTACTAAAGCTATCTATTTGCTTTTTCCCTGGCAATTATGTCTACTTCTAATCATAATAATGACACTGATACCTGGTTTAACTGTTGGATGAATGCCGATGTGCTTAAAAATGAATCTGAAAAAATAACTTTTATTTTTTGGTATTTGTGGAAATGTAAAACTACAATTATTTTTTATACTATTATGCCAAGTCCAAGTACTCTTATTGGTAAAATTAATTTTGAGTTAAAAAATATTCCAATGCCGAGGCTTATCCAGAAGATTACTAACAATCATTATGAGATCAATGAAGATAAAAATTTTGAATGGAACATAGTTTTTCGATACATTTTTTTTTGGAAGCTAACTTCCTAATAAGTTTTGTTATTTCAAACAATGATAAGTCTGGATGTTGAAAATGACTCAAAGCTGGATCAGGATGGGCATCATGTCCATTAGATGTTGAATCCAGAGCCTTCATGGATATATTGGAGTGGGTAAATCTTTTGAAACTATCTTGATGTTTCATACATAATGACTGCAAAAATCTTGTTAAGATGGCGGTTGAAGAGTCCACTTTGCATATGAATATACCATGGAGAATGTAATTAATGTTAATAATTGTAGATCTTTATTTTGTAATTTTCAGTAAAATGAGGAGGGTACCGAGTACATCACAATATCTTCATTTCAACCATACCTTGTGTAATCTTACAGAGACAATAACTGCCAAAAGATTACTTCAACAAGATGTAACTTGGTATATAGCTTAAGTTCGTGACTGAACAAATCTATGGGATCGTACCAAGTTTGATTAACATACACGTGTATTTACTTTAGCTATAAAGATAAAAAAAAAAATATAATGAGGAAGTAAAGTAAATCACACAACACACAACATTTTGTTAACGAGGACAATTACTTGGATGAAAAACCTCTATACAAATTGACTACCGCAACTTTGTTAGTTGATATCAAGTAAGCTACTCCTAGTTTACTTGTTAACGAGGAAAATTGCTTGGATGAAAAACCATGGTACCTAGTCCAGTTTTGAATATCCTCCTAATTAAGCCTCTATATAAATTGACTACTGCAACTTTGTTTAGTTGATATCAAGTAAACTACTCCTAGTTACTCGGTTCTTTCAGTATCCCAGGGCCCATAACCAATCTGTTCTACACACATGAATCCCAAGATAGAGTCCACTATCTCAAGTTGCTTCACATGCTGTAATGGACCAACCTATTCTAGTAACCACCTCATTGTATACCTCCCCAACCCGTCAATGGTCAGAGATAAAGTTGAGTATAAAGGATCCTTTGTTATCAATACAAACTCCTTTGGTCAAATATCAAACCAAGACAAACAATATAAAATAATCCATCTCGGTGAAAAATCTCTATCCAAGCAACTCTACAAGGAGAAAAAAACTTGACATTTTTTCGATCTTTCAACAGGTCTAATATGTCTATCGAAATAAACTGCTTGTTTAGATCCCAGAGAACTAAATACGCATGAAGTATCACAAAGACCGGAATACCAAAAAGAAAAAATCTTTAATCTTCAAAGTATCACATGCACACAAACAACTTGATTCTCAGTAATGATCAATACACACATAAAAGAGTCGGTTAACATTGATCGATTAGTAGTTTATCTATAGATCTCGAATCACTAGATCTGTAATAGCCAATCCTCAAACAAACTTGAGTTGCCTTAATATTAGACGAGAAGGACCGTGGAATAATCAAGTTTGATCTATCAATGATAACTATACCATTAGTCAATCAAATCAATAATTGAAAACTAAAATACAATACGATTAGTTTTCTATCAATAGTACTACTAAAAGCTTACTGATCCCAAAAAAAGTCTTTAATGAAGTCAACACAAGAGATTTCACCTAATTAGATTACTCTCATCTATCAATGAGTTTGTTTCCCATATAAACGGTTAGGCAGTGTGTAAAGGGATGGGTTTGTAAAAATACAAGCTCCACTATTTATAGTGCTATGACCAAGGCTTGTTTGGACAACAAGGAATTACCAAATCTAAAAATCCATAAAATATACAATAAAAAATATATTTTCGGTTTTGACGAATTCCAACTGTAATCCAACCAATATATGCATATTTCACCATATTTTTGTTGTCAATTTCATGCTAGTAATTGTTTATTTTCTTGAAAATTATTGTATATAACGTTTGTTTTCTTGTATTTGTAAGTCATTGTGAATCATCCAAAAGAAAGTAGAACTTGTATGTCACTGATTGATCTCGATGATCATGATAGTGGTTGGTGGTTGAGAAGAACTCGAGCATGGCGATGAAGCTAAACTCTGGTCATCGAATAATGGCAGTTGTGTTGATTTATGATAAAAAAAACTCGAGAGGAAACATGGAGTCTCGGTGTCTGATGCTACCATTGATACTTGCTAATGATAATGAACTCGATGATGAATAATAAGAGTCCATGGTGGTTGATCAATGGAGTTGTGGTGGAGATGGTCTCGTTGTTAATATAGCAGTGGTGTTTTCAGTTGAGGAGTGGTGACGATGATTGATGATAGAGTGAGATGTGGTCTACAAAATAGAGAATGATGGAGGAGAATTCGAGTTTGAAAGCTTTGATGTTTCTCGGTGATTGAGGGGAGGTTTGTGCTGGTGATTAACTGAAGTTTCTATTAGTTTCGAGATTGTCTAATTTAGGAAATTTACATGGGGGTATTTTCCAGGTCAGAAGTCATGGGAATTTACGTTGGGTTATTCCCACTGTATAAAATATCAGGAAAGGATAACGTGAGGTACTCTTTTGTGGAAAAGTTGGCTACGATTGTATTACCCGACCGCATTGAAACTCAGGCGTAGTACTGGTTGGGTTCTCCCCCTAAATAAACACCGGGAAGAAAAGAATTAACCGAGGAAAATATGGGACTGAAAATGGGCTGTCAGTTCCATAGAGCTAACAAGCCAAAGATTAGAATTGGGTTGGACCTCTGCCATACGCAAGCCTACTTGGACATTTTCAAGAAGATTTGACGCGAGCAATTGAGAGTTGATATTTTTCCGGCGAGTTTTCGCAACCCTTATTTGACCGGGATCATGCATGTATTGTAGTTAATATCGTTCGTAACAGATGATAATATCGGAATTTATTGTGTATCGTCTTTAACCTAGGCGATATGCAAAATATCGGTGTATCGGACCCATATGTCGGCCACAATATAGGTAATGATACAAATGAATCTATTAATAATGTTTTATTTTTGATTTTTGTTTTAATAATTCTTCCCATGCGAATTATGTGTTTGAGGATGTTAGGTTATCAAGCAAAACTATTTTAATTGATGTTTTTAAATTATAAATGCTTTCCATTAAAACTTTGAGTAACATAATGTATACCTACCAATAAATTATAAAACTACAAAAGTTAATTGTGCATCGCCGATAAAATTCGATATAATCTTTTGTCCATGTGTATTGCACCTCGCCAATACGATACCGGTACATGATATTAACTACTTTGCATGCAAGGGACTTCTACTTTTGGATACATATAAAAGAAACATTCGTTGACGTAAATTATCTCATATTACACTTTTAGTCTTTATTCAACATTCAAGGATTTGCCCATATAGGAGGAAACCGGGAAATCGTGTAATCATGAGTAGCCAGATTTTATTGATTAAGGTGAATTCTATGTTCTGGGCATGAAGGTTAATTGGTATACAAATTTATTTGATTCTTTTATCATCTTTCCGATTATCTTTTCTATATCTACGGTTTATGATTGATTTCTAAACTGTTCAAGTGTACAATTGAATTAATTTATTGATCATTCTAATGCTAGTGGAAGTTGGGTGATAAATGTAATAGTCAAACAACTCTATACAAACGTAGAAATCGCAAGACCCTGCAGAGGGATTTTGTGGAGCAACTATGAGTGAAACAACACTAGTTAGCAGGACCTTGTGCTAAGAGTTCTGATGCTAGGATTAACCTAAATTCACAAGCCCTAAAGCATTAGATTGGGTTACACCTTGAGTTGATATTTGGTGGCTCAGTTGGATATAATTTGGTGTTCGAGCGCTTCGACATTTAGTAATATAAGGAGTTTCGGGGATAGCTAAGTATACATGATGTCCTACGACTGGTGACAAATGATTCTTAGAAAGGTAAACAAGTATATTATGTGAGTTGATATTTGGTAACGACAAATGATTCATAATTTTATTTTCATCTTATTGTTTATTATTTTTATCTAGTTTAATTAATCAATCCCTCTTTGTATTTACTTTTATTATAAATTTGCTAATATGAATAAAGTATCAATTACACAGCTCTTTGTGAGATCGATCCTTACTATCACTATATTACTAGTTAAATAGTGGGAAATATCTTGAGTAATTCGTTGCACTTACAACACGCATCAATGTACCAAAATCACTCTTAGTTGACAACTAATATTAGCTAGCATACATGCACATACTTTACTAATATAACAACTAGATATGCAAACCTTTGGGGTATGGTGAACATATATTTTCGAATATCTTAAAAAGATATTTGAAATTCGGTATTAAAATATTTCCTTGAGAACCAAATAAAATACTTGAACATCAAGTAATAAGAGTTTAGCACATGTTCAAATCACTATGTCGACATTATGTGAACATTCTAAGCTCAATCCGTGTACGTCTTGATGTTTGTATAAAACCGAAGATTACCAAACATATCGATAATGCAATTACGGATTAAACTTCATTAACATCGGCCAGGGATCAGTCTTGTACCTGAGATCAGTCCTACAATTGGGATCCGTCCTGAATTATAATTGACTACCAATTTTTTTTTTCGCAATTGTACTTCCTTAATTATGTCTACAATATTCCTTCAAGTATAATCCCAAGGGGTGAATTCATTCCGGAAGTTCAATACACTAAATAATAATAAGTTGCCAATCAGTGTAATGTCCATAAATAAACTATACTTCGTAACTCCATATACTCAAATTGTATGAAACAACTAGTATATCTTTCCTTGATACTTTGATCATTGTATAATAACCAAGTCACCGATACTAGAAACAAGTAAACAGACTTTACCTCGTATGTTATGTTTTTAATAGATACTGACTTGAAAATACAAAGCAAAAAATGAAACAAGTCGGGTCTTTTGTTACTAACCTCGAACTGAAGGATGATGTGTTCGTTGATGTCGATACGTCTTCAGGTTCTTCATGAGTAACAAAAGTGAGTTTCAACGTTTCCAAGTTCCTATTCTAACCTAACTAAGTTGACTCTAGTAATCAAATCAAGCAGCTTCGAGTTTTGGAACTAAAATATGACAACCAAACTTGACATGCCAACGGTTGGTGGGTTCAACCGAGCAATGCTCTAACATCCAAGCTTTACATTTTTAATTTGAAAACAAACTTCTTATGTATCTTATTGATAGAGTATCCAAGGAAGCTAGGAAAAGATGTGTGAAGTTTTTCTCTAGTGAAAATATGTTTCATGATGAGAGAAATACTTTTTTTTTAGTTAGAGTCGAATTGAGATTAGCATGGAGGTACTTCCAGAGAGATAAATATCTCTTGTTAGCGGATGTAGATTTATTAAAAGTTTATGAAAATTCATGTTATTGGATAGAGAATTTCTAAAAATCTACGAAATTCTCTTTTATGTAAACTTTAAATCATGAATTTGGATATTTAAGAAACTTTGAAGGACTTTTTAGTTGAAATAGGCTTGAGAGAAGTCTCTCCAAAGTAGTTAAAATTTTGAGAAACTCCTTCGTTTAAGATTTTTTTATTTTTCCCAAAGAAGTATAAATAAGTATGCATAATTATTAAAAAATAAAAAATGATAGCACATAACAAGGAAAGGAAAATCACATATTTTCGGGTTTCTTAAACATACAAAAAATTATTATTGTTGACTTGTCCATCAAAAGAGAACATTATCTTGATAAACACTCCTCTGTTTCGGAAAAAAAAAACTTGTTTGATTTTCCACAAAAAATAAGAAAACCAATTATTTCGACTCCCTTTTCATGTTTTCCTAGTTCATCCTTAAGAAAAAAGTGGTCTCCTTGATATTTTAAAGAAAAAAATAGCAGAGAGAAATAATCCCCGAATTTGTTAAAAGAGATAGAAGTGGTTCCCAATGTGGATAAAGTAGGCAAAATTACAATATTTGACTTTTTATTTAATGAAACTAGCCTATATCTTTGACATACCCAGAAAAAAAAAACTAGCCTATTATTTAATTTAAAATGCAGGGAGTAATAAAAAAATTAATTCATTTTTAATCTTTTTTTAGAGATCAAAAACATCTTGTTATTTGATTACTAATTTTTGCCTCCACAACAATAAGTGGAAACTCTGTATAAATCTCCCATAAAAATCGTTGAGGGTTTCTCAAAATCTTCATAAATTATAATCAACTATCCCCTGTAAGGTTATCCATAACGTTAGCTCTTCCTTTCGGTTTTTTTTCTTTGAAAAATAACCATAAAAGCGATGTCTATATCAGAATTAGCTGTTCATTTTGATCATAAATAAGAGTCATGGCATGTTGTAATTTTGTAAACCTGTTGATTATATGTACTTAAAATTAATTCTGTATACGTAATCAATACTTCCTTTAATAAACAGTTAATCGACCTAGGAATCGATGTGCTAACCCCATGATTCCTCCTAAGATATTAATGGGACACGGGTTTTCTTCTTTGAATGATTAATCTTCTAAACCACTGTTTTGGGTCTTTTCATTTAAAAAGAAGAAACGACTTGTATGCTTTGTGACGCATTACCTTACAATGGGGTTTATCCATCTACAACACTCAAAAAAGATGGTTCTTCGTATTCACTCACAAAAGATACGCGAGCGTAAGTAACGGTGACAAAAATATCATCGAAGATGATCAGGCAATAGTGTGTACAAAACGTGGTATATCACTGTCGCAGTCCGTGGGTGATCAACCTTGAACAACGTAAAGGCTGAAACCAACTAACCAACCTTGAGCTCGGAGCAAACGCGTGAATTAATAGAGTCAACCACCCGCTGAAAGCTAGAGTCCTAGAGAAGCCAGACCCCCACTTTGACCAAGGTCCAGGTTGTTGAGAGCTGAAAACCGCCCTTATATGTTTTAAAGGGAGTCAACTTAACATGAAATTGTTAATATTTTAATTCTTAGTTGGCGTCACGTAGAAGATGTCCAAGAGCACAAGAAGTAAAATTAGATGCCTTTTTTTTATATACATTCTTATTTTTGATTCTGCGATGCCAGAGAGGACAGACTTCGGAGCCCAAAATCTTAGCAATTTTAGGTTTGGGAGCCAGTTTGTCAAGGTATGTAACTGCGCACCGTTGCTTTAAATTAGCTCCGTCCGTAAAGACATAACTGCATAAGGCTTATTAGCCGCAGGATCTTAAACCAGCACTATAATGCGGAACTTTTTCAAATCAAAATTGTTAACAGCTCGTGTATTAATATTGGCTCCAATTGTTTCCATCTACGTATCTCTTTTTGGCTCACAACCAATCTGAAACTGAAGTCTAATTTTGGCTTTAAGCTTATGTTTTTCACCATGTTCTACCTATTCTCACTTTACATCACGAGTGTAAAAACTAGAAGACGTCAAATTAATTTCCTTTCCCCCCTTTCTGACAACGCGCAGTCACGTCTTCTTCTTACGAATTATTGCCTTAATAGAGCTCTGCGTTCTGACACTTGTACCGTTTAATTCGTTTCTAACGGCACAGCCGACAAATTAACGGAAACTCACTCCAGTTGTCAAAACATCTCCGCTATATCTCGCCTCCTTTTTTACGTACCTCGAGAAAATCCCCCTAAAAATCGTGTCTTCACACTTTCACCGCTCCTCCTATATTTTCTCGTCCTAAAATATCACGATACATTGTCTCTCGTCTCTGACAATATCTCATCAAATCTATGCCAAATCAAACGGCAGAGATTTACCTCCACGTGGATACCCAATCTGACGGTGATTTGTACAAACGTGTTTTAATCGCAACGGTTAAAGTAGGACCCAAGAAAAACATTTGATTAGCTGGTTATCATTTATTGGCTCTTTTGTCCTTAACCATGGTTTGAGAAAGCTCTAACTACAGTTAATAAATCTTATTTTTATTTACTTATTTCTTTTTTTGGAGAATAATAAAAATTTTGTACGGCATTCTCCTTTTATGCACCGACGACGAATTTCCAACCTCAGCTTTATAAATAAACTGATTTCTTTTCTCCCCTAATTTTTATGATTTCCGGCGAAAACAATTCAATCAAAATATAAATCCTGAATGATTTTGCCGGGATCTCTGAAATTTTGTTGAAAATTCGTTGATAGTCTGTCAATAAATAACGGAAATTTGGTTGAAGATCTAATTTCTGGGCAATGTGGGTAATCTGAGAAGAATGTATTATTGATTGAAGTCGATGAAGTTTAATTAATTGAAGCATTGATTGGTGAAATTGGGATCGAGAAGGGGTTCAACATTTTTCGAGGCGTTTTATTAATTTTTTAAAACAGGGTTCGGAAGAAGAAATAAGCATCTAAAAGTGTATTTTTTTTCTTCTTTCTGTATATGATTCAGTAATAGAAAGGAAACTCAATATTGTGTTCTTGTTTTTGTAATTTTTATTTCCTTAATAACAATAAGAAAACAAAATAGGAATCATAGAGTTTGCTGTCTTTTTGGAATTTACTATACAAATGTGGTAAGAATAAGAGTAGAAAAGAGAGATTTGAATGAATGTATGTATGTTGAGGATCTGAAGATTAAAGAGAGTACAAGTTTGAGATGGGGTTGAAAACATGTGGAGGAGGAGATGGGAAAATTGAGAAATGGAAGAACTCATCACCAGTAATAAGCAGGTCTAAAATGAAGATATGGATGGTTAGAGCAACAACAACAGTTTTATTATGGACTTGTGTTGTTCAGTTAACAGCATTAGGTGAGTTATGGGGTCCTAGGGTTTTGAAAGGTTGGCCTTCTTGTTTTACACCACCTTCTTCCGTTTCTTCTACAACTTCTACTTCGAATTCTAATCCGCTTTTGGCTGTCAAGTTATCTTCAGTTCCTGCTAAACTTCCTCTTCCACCAAAAAGTGAGTGCTTTTTCATCTTTCAATTTCGCATCTTTTGTTGAATTTGATGTGCTAGTAGAACGAATTGATTAGGTGGTTAAAGAGAATTAAGTTAGGTAATTTCTTTTTTTCTGTTTTGGGTTTGTATATTGTTAGGTAGTGGTTTTGATTTATTTCTTTTTAGATATCTCAATGTGTCATCTTGTTGACTTGTTTATAGTTACATCACTATAATTTTTCGACAATTCGACGATGATTCTAGTATTGTTAGATGAATCTAATCGTTAATTGATGTGTGCTATTAGCAATTTCGATTGTTCGGGCAATTGATCAGAGTTCACAATTGTTTTTGATTTGCAGGGGTTTACAAGAACAATGGTTACCTGATGGTTTCTGCTAATGGCGGGCTTAATCAGATGCGAGCAGCCGTAAGATTCTATTCATTTACTAATAATGCCCTTTAACTTTTGTCTTGCTTGTTGGGAAACTCAGTTTTTTTCTTGGTTTTTCCTATGAAGTCTAATTTCGTTTTTTTGACTTTCAGATATGTGATATGGTTACTATTGCAAGATATTTGAATGTTACACTCATAGTCCCTGAGTTGGATAAAACCTCATTCTGGGCTGATCCCAGGTAGGTTATCTTTCTTCCCCAATTCGAATAGTATACATGAAAATATTCATTTTTCATTTACAATATACTGGTGGAATATGGCAGTGAGTTCCAAGACATATTTGATGTGGATCATTTCATTTCATCGTTGAGAGACGAGGTTCGGATATTGAAAGAGCTGCCACCCAGGCTCAAGAGAAGAGTTGAGCAAGGAATGTTCTACTCGATGCCACCAATTAGTTGGTCCAATATATCTTACTACCTTGAGCAGGTAAGATATAATAATTCCTTTATCCTGAACTTATTTTTCTTGGATGATTATTCCAGTTATCTAATTACATTTAAATTCTCTTAATTGTTGGTAAACAGATTCTTCCATTGATTAAAAAATACAAGATTGTACACCTGAACAAAACTGATGCTAGGTTGGCTAACAATGGCTTACCCTTAGAAATTCAGAAGTTGCGGTGCCGCGTGAATTATAATGCCCTTAGATTCACCACCCAGATAGAGGACTTGGGCCGGAGGGTTATCAGGATTTTAAGACAAAATGGTCAATTCTTAGTGCTTCATCTCAGATATGAAATGGACATGTTGGCATTTTCTGGTTGTACTCAAGGTTGTAATGACAAGGAAGTAGAAGAGTTGACTAGGATGAGGTAAGTTTAAGTTTTCTTTTTGACAAAATCGTTAAATTGTCACTGTTGCGAAATATTAAAACCTCAATTTATTTTCCGGGTAGTTCAGATATGCTTATCCTTGGTGGAAAGAAAAAGAAATAAACTCCGACCTGAAGAGGACAGAAGGTCTATGCCCTTTAACACCCGAAGAAACTGCGCTCACGCTAAGGGCGTTAGAAATAGATCCGAATATCCAAATCTATATTGCTGCAGGAGAAATATATGGTGGGGAAAGGAGGATGGAAAGTCTGGCAGCTTCTTACCCAAATTTGGTCAGTATATAGAAACCACATGAATACCCCAATTTAGCACTGTCAGCTGTCTTCTTTGCAGTTATACTGACTTGGTTTATTGAAACAGGTCAGAAAGGAGACACTTTTGCGTCAGTCCGATCTTAGATTTTTCCAAAACCATTCTTCTCAAATGGCAGCGTTGGATTATCTGGTCTCAATGGAGAGTGATATATTTGTTCCTACGTATGACGGAAATATGGCTAAGGTTGTTGAAGGTCATCGCAGGTACTGCATTCTATCTTTTTTGTATTGTGCACTTTCTTTTGTTTGTGCTGCATCAACCCTTCATTTGAAGTAACATCGTGCCATAGATGTGAGATATAAAGATATCAGATTAGAGCAATCCTGTCTTGCAAAATTGATTCTTGTGCCCGGACTTCGAACCTAGTGCTTAGCTAACTGACAACCAAGTTAAATTATCAGTGTAGTTACTTCTCCCAGATAATTAATCACGATTTTGTTAGTATTCAGTATTGGTGGAAGCTCTCTTTCGGCAGTTAAATCTGAGTGTTTAAGTAAATTGATTCAGCATGCATTAGTGTCTAGATGTTACCATCTTAATTGAGTTATCGAGTTTTACATCTGAAATGATTTCTTTTTTATATGTTATTCAGGTTTTTAGGTTTCAAGAAGACGGTTCTTTTAGACAGAAAACATTTAGTTTTTCTAATAGATCAATATAACAATGGAGTATTAGATTGGAATGAATTCTCTTCGTCAGTGAAAGTAGTTCACTCGAAACGTATGGGGAATCCTACAAGAAGAGTGGTAATTTCTGATAGACCCAAAGAAGAAGATTTTTTCTACGCCAATCCAGAGGAATGTCTGCAGCTTCCCGATAGCATGTGAAAATTCTCTCATAAGGTTAAAAAATTTCCTCCAAGAAATCTTCTCCACTGTTGCATTCACATAGATCACTTCATATCCAGCTCTGTACACGTGAAGCTTAGCAATGCAGAAGAGTGATGAAATGGAAACAAAATTTAGGGGTTCTTCTGAAGCAGCTGATGATCGAAGGGCTAGATGGAGTTTCAAAACGAAAAGTGAATATTAGTTATATAAAATAATAATTTTTGAATTTTTTACTTACATTGATTTCCTTCATGTCTTACGCCGAAGACTACTCTTCCACGCTTGGGACAACAATGTAGCATATAATTGATAAATAGAAGATCATATTTGATTTTTGCTATGTACCAACTGGGACTCAGAATTTTTTTTGCTACATACTCAATAAATACATTTTTTTTTTCATTTACAATTTGTAACTTTCTTTTAGTTGGCCGCTTCTCTGCTTTAGGCTTTCGGTGTTCCCTAATAAACTCTTCCACCAGTGGGTGGAGTTCAGGTGATATGCAGAATGTTCCGATCGTTGATTGATTATGCGGATGATTCGGGTGATAAAAAAGGATAATATGCATCAAAGTTTATCACTAGATTCACATGGGTTTTGCAATCTAACAACCTAGAAATGATGCATGGATTATTATATGCAAAGCCATAAAATGCTACCTTTCACCTTTGTGTTCCACTTGCATTCCTGGAAAAAACGACATTACTCATATTCTATCTCACTTTACCTTGCTGGTGCTTTGGCCAAGATTATCCATCAGAGGATGAGATCCCCCAAGTTGTGGGCAACAAATAACGATCCAAACTGGTGATCCAACTTCCAAGAGACGAGTTAACAGTAAATGAATGAGAGGAATAGTGAAATCCAAGAAAGTGATTGCTTAGTTGATGATCCAAGAACACGCATTCCGAGATTAGGCCAGGTTTGTTTTGTTAACTTGTATACCCGTATACATGTTAAGGTTTAATAAATAATTGTTTAATGGTATTGGAAATTGTGTTTTTTTGTCTAATTCTACTAGAAATTGGTAATTCTTGCACTAAAAACAACAAATCATGTTCCCAATGCAAAGAATTGTTGTTTTCATTGCAATAAAACAAACAAATCTTGTTTCCAATACAAAAAAATGTTAATTTAATGCACCTTAACATGTATATGGGTATACAAGTTAAGAGGACCCTTGAGATAACTAAAACATTTAGTAAGATTGACTTTGCCTTAAATTTCAGTTATGTAATCAAAACACTTTTAATGGCTTTAGCTTAGCTTTCGCAGCACATAATTACCTATTCAAAAAGCTGTTGAGGTTTCCAACATTTTCATGAACCCAACAACTTAGTAAAAACAATACCCATGAAAGTCTCACCTAAAAAGACTCCGCAAGTACAAAGGGTACCAAAGCCTTGATCCCAAAATGTAGTATTCATCTTCAAAACGGAGACTTGATCAAAACATCCATTCTGGGTGTGATTTTTCGTGCACAAGTCACAATTCTGCTTAGATTATTGTGTGGGATAGTATCACTGTCAGTGAAAACAGGCCAACAAGTGGTCCAAAATAATGATAGGCAAAATGACCGGCTAGAGAAGCGGACGCACCCAATCTAGAAGGTCAATAACAAATTGGGAAAACGAACTTCTCAAAGGTTCACCTATGTGCAGTGGAATAGACCATCCGATTTGTTGGGCAGACATGTTAGATTGTTTTTAATTTCAAGATAATAGAACTCTTTCCCTCGTAACTGTTGCGCTAAAATCCTGCGGAAACAACTTGCACAGTTACACAGTAGTACTCTATATATATTACAAAGAACACAAACTAGAAAATAAAAGAGACAAAAATTTAACGAGGTTGAATCCTCGAGAAAAATAAGAGATTTTATATATTATCGTTTAGGAGAAAACATATAAACCCTAGAGAGATTTTCTAGGTTCTCTACTAGGCTATTTATATAGGTACATTACTTAGCCTACAAGACTAGGGTTTCAAAACTTAGCTAGAAAGTCCCGAGACTTTAAGAAGATGTTAACAAATTTGGGTTTACTGTTAGTGTTCTCCACCTACCGAGAACCCTAAGACTTCACCATAAGCGCTTCATCAAATGTAACATCTCTACTCATGACTATCTATTGGATTCCAAATTTTGAACCCTTTCGCTCCTATCTTCGCACCCATAAAAATCCCTTTAACAACATGGGTATCAAGATTGTTTTTACTAACATGATACGAAGCAGGGAAACCAAAGATATGAATTGAGTCATAGTCATAAGCTGGTTTACTATACCACTTCTCCATCAGAGTTTTACCTTCTGACACAGCTGATGACAACCTATTATAGAGGAAGCACGCATATGTAACTGCCTCAACGCAAAACGCTTACCTAAGCACGCAAATCCAACATTAGATAACATACATCGTACCTTCTCTAGTAAAGTAGGATTCATGCGTTCAGCCACCCCATTTTGTTGCGGTGTCTTCTTAACTGTGAAATGCCTCTGTATTCCCTCATCCTGACATACTTAAAAGAAAGGATCATTTTTGTACTCTCCACCATTATCCGAACGTAGTACCTTGATCTTTCTGCCAGTTTGAGTCTCAGTTGCCTTTTTCCACCTTACAAAGAATTCTAGGACTTCATCCTTATGCCTCATGGTGTACACCTATACACGCCTAGAATAGTCGTCAATGAAAGACACAGACCAATGTTTCCCTCCCAATGATGCATTCTTGGAGGGACCCCAAACATCTGAGTGAACATAATCAAGAACTCTACTAGTGTTGTGGTTTGTTGTGCCGAAGGCTTGTTCTTGTCTTATTTCCTTTCACACAATGTTTACAAAACTCTAATTTGCAGGCAATAACACCTTTCAACAAATCTTGTCGAATTAAAAAATGTTAGAGCACTTCTCGGTCGAATTCGCAAGCGTTGTTATCTCAAGCTTGTTTGTCAAGTTTAGTTGATCAAAACTATATACTTGATTTCTAATCTACTTATAGTTATGTCTTGGATTAGGATAGAAGTGTGTAATTGAGATTTAGACTTCACGGCGTTCACCAATTGAAGAAGAAGATCTACTGAAGAGCTTGGAGGAACTTCATAAACAAAAGGTATGTGGAGACTAAAACTTATCTATCACTCAGAAGTTTATTCTATTTTATATTCTAAAGAGACTAAGTCGTATAGCTATATAGACTTTTACATTATACATAATGGAAATTTCGAGCCGAGTTTATCTCGCTTATCTATTTATCTAAATACGTGTTGGAAGATTTTAACTTTATCTAAAGTTCATCATCTACTTGACAAGTTTAGTTGTAAACAACTTGTTGTTGGAAACTAAATATTAAGTCAAGATGATCATGTGAAAATTACATTGAACATCTTGCATGATTTGTGTGAGACAATCATTTGATTTTAACTTGGGAAGTTTCGTATTGATCGATTAATCACTTGAAAATTACTTGAAGCTAGTGGTATGTGTAAAATTACCGTTGTTGTCTTCAAAGGATGTTTCAATAATTAAATGAGAGTTTTAGAATGACTACCAATGCCTGGATATAACACAGTATGTATACTTTGTATGTGCACTGTCTAGTTCTAGTTCAGGTCCAGAACTCTTGTTTGCGAATGGGTTTACCTGTGAAAAGATCCGGAGCTGTTGTTCACGTCTCTGTTTGCGAACGTCTAGACAAGGCTAAGTCCAGAACTGTTGTTCGCATACTCTGTTTGCGAACGACATGGCAAGGCCAAAGTCCGGAACTGTTGTTCACGTATTTTGTTTGCGAACAAAGTGGTTAGGTTCTAAAATCGGTAAGTATGAAATACATACTCATGAACTCAGGTTTGTTTGAGAACTTAGTTTGTGAACTAAAGTCCCTGGAAATTTAATGAAATAAGGTATGCGAACTTGTTTTGCAAACCGTGGCATTATGTTCATGAATTGGTTCTTGTATAAGTACCTTGTACAATTACAAACCAAACCGATTTTGTTTCAAATGGTTCATATATATTTCTATGAGATAGTGAACATTTGAACAACTCTCTTGAAACACATTTAGATTCATTTTATTATCTATCATGATTGATTGATAATCGTATTTGATCTAGAAGTGTTAGATGAATGTGGCTAAACTAATAAGTGTTCATGTGGATAACTTCGGTTAACTATTATTGAGTCAACAAGATATACACGTTTGGGTACGGTTCATCCATATCTAAATATAGGTATATTTCATTTGTGTGTATCAAGCTAATACCATCTAACGGTGGAGATTGATTGCTTAATTTCTAAGCAGATTTAGCTTGAATCTTAAATCAGGAGTTCATCTAACGGTGAATATCAATTACTTTTTTACTAAGCTTTCTTAGCTTTGATTGTAAGCAACCCTGATTTGAAAGACTATATAAGGGAGAATTCCAGCATCTGGGAAACCTAATCCCGACATGCTTGTGTGTCCTAGTTGCAAACTAGAGTCCATTCTCATTTAACCTAGGTTTTCCAAAACCATTATTAGGTTAACGACTTGAAGACTTCATTTGGGATTCGTGAAGTTAGATCCAACTATTTTCTCTGTATTGCGTATTCTGATCTTACTTGTTCTATCGTATTGAGTTTTATCTTCTATAATATTTACTCGAGAATCATCTCCGATAGGTAAGATATAAAAAAAGTAAGCACAACAGTTCTTCGTCTCAGACTCTGTTGATTCCACAATAACTTCTTCTGTTAATCAGTTAGGTTATTATGAAGTGACTAATATTTCTAGGCTGTTCTTCGGGAGTATAAGACTGGATTATTAATTGAGTTTCCTATTCACCTTGATTTATCTAAAGACATGAACAAAACCATAATAGACATATCTGTGGGAGACAGATTTGTTTATAAGTCTTCGACTTTGGGTCGTAGCAACTCTTAGTTATGGGTGAGATCAGCTAAGGGAATCACGTGCGCAGAGTCCTGCTGGGATTCAAGAGGCGTAAGGAATGCGAATGTACCTTAATCGGTGTGAGACTTGGTTAGGGCTCAACTACATTCCAGTACGAAGTTAACTGTAGTAGGCTAGAGTCTGTAGCGGATTAATACAGTCTGGTGTTTAAATCTGGACTAGTTCATGGGGTTTTTCTGCATTTGTGGTTTCCTCGTTAACAAAATTTCTGGTGTCTGTGTTATTTCTTTTCCGAATTATATTTGTTTATATAATTGAAATATCACAGGTTGTGCGTGGTTCAATCAGTTGATAAATCCGACCTTGTTTTTTGGATAAAATTTGATTGACACTCGGATATTGGTCTTTGGTACCATCCGAGTTATTCTCATATCAATCAGTCTATGGATTTCTATCTAGTTGATTTACTGATTGGATTGAGAAAGAGATAAATATCTTTGAGATCTTTCTTGATTGAGTCTCACTTTTAAGTTGGTGCTCTCGGAATTATATTGGATTTTAGTCCATACAGGTTGTCGAACGAAATATTGGGTGTGGTTGTTATACCCCCGCGTTTTCAATTGGTATCAGAGCAGGCAAACACGCTAAAGAACTCATAAGTCTGTGTTTGTAGCAATCTGACTCTATGGACAAAAGTGTTATCTCAATAAACGTACAGCCAGTCTTCGATGGCTCGAATTACTTATGGTAGTAAAAAGATATGCGTGCCTTTCTACAAGCGCGTGATTTTTAATCATGGGTTCGTGTATTAAATGTTTATGATCCTCCACCAATTACAGTAGACGGTGTAACTGTTGCAAAGGTTATTGGTACATACAATGAAGTTGAGATTAGTGCGACAAAGCAAAATTCTGACAGTTTAAATGCTATCATTCATGCGATTACCCCAGATCTTCAGCACCATGTGACTATGTGCACTAAGTCTAAAGATGCTTGGGATATCTTAGAAACCGTATTTGAAGGGAATACCTCTGAGAAAGAAGCTAGGCTTCAAAACCTAAATTCTGATTAGGAAAACCTTCGCATCGCTGATGAAGATTCATTTGATGAGTTTAATCACAAAGCGTATGGAATTGTTAATGCATCTTTTGCACTGGGTAAGACTATTCCTGAAAAGAACATTGTGATGAAAATTCTCAGATCTCTACCAGCTAGATATGATTCTAAGAAACATGCCATGCCATCGTTGAGGGAAATAACCTTGAAACACTTTCTACGAATACTCTAGTTGGAAAGTTAAAGATTTTTGATCATGAACATATATCCAAATCTGGAAAGGATATTGCGTTCAAAGCAAAAAAGAACACTAATCTACTTGATAAAGGTAAAAGTGTTGGAAACTCTTTGAATGATCCTATTGAAACTGAATCATCAGATGAAGATCTCGACAACTCAGTTTCCCTGATCACAAGACAGTTTAGAGATCTTCTTTTGAAGAGAAGTAAATTATTCACCAGAGATAAACTTAGATCATTAGTTAAGCCTCATTATCATGTTCCTCCTAAAAACAGGAATACTTCCAGCACTGATGATGAGGATATGCCACAGTGCTTCAAGTATAAAGGTTTTGGTCATTTTTCTAATGAGTTCCCAAATCGTAAAAAATACACTGGAAACAAAGGTCTTGCTGCAAATCTTGATGAAACATATGATCACTATGATTCAACTAAATCAAGTGTAGCACTCCTTGGTGAAAACATCAATTTTGATAATTGTAGCAATACTCATATCAACCTTGATATTTTTCCTGGAGAAACATCATCGATGAAGGATGAAATGGATTTTTCTCTATCTAGTGAAAACTCTACCTCCTGTGTTTGAGGTACTTCATTTTGTTTAGCATCTTGTTCGCTATGGTTCTCGAACCATCCTCCACATTGACACGTCCGTATTGTACTATTAAGGGTCATAAACTCTCAAATTGTTTCAAGTACAAACATAAAGTAAGGTATGTCAACAACCTGCAACAGAGAGCTAGTTGATTAGCAAACAAGCTCAAACTTGTTCTAAAATCAAATCCATCTGAGTAAATTTAACTCATCTTCTAAGAAGTTGATTTCTAGGGAAAAGGTTAGAACACCACAAAAAATGATTAGGTCTAAACGATCTACAAAAAGGGATGTTGTCATTCCATGCAGGAATCCTGTGGTGAGAAAATTATTGTGCATCCCAACACAACTAACTGTGTTGGAAGTGTTTCTTGTCTCGTGTGCCCGTATTTAGAAAAGAGACAAGAATTATGCACAATTAGGCTCCAGGGTCAGAAACTACTCTAGTTTGTATCTTGAATATTATTACTTTAATTTCTTCTTTCAAATAATGGTATTGAAAAGATTTCACCCTATTTGAATAAAAAGGTTAAAATTGACATTTCTACCCTCCTAGGGTTGTTCGTGTTGTTTGTATGCGAACCTTATGTACTATGTATATAGGTTTCGTTACCTTACAAACCTTTTTCCTTCTCTGAGACTTTTTTCATCAAAAGATTGCTTGTGGAGCTGTTTTATTTGTGTTTCTTTTCACAAACCCATATTCCAAATTTATGGAGACTCCAAGCATCATCTCTTCTGATGGAAAAAATGTTAATATGATTGTTAAGCCATCGGTCATGAAGGAAAAAGAGAAATCCCATTTCTTTACAACTTTGAAAACAAAAATGAAGAATACGAAGAAACCAAGGGCTAACACCTCAAATCTTCAAAAGTTTTTTGTTGTTCTTGAAGAGTTAAAAGAAACAAGGATGAATATGCAGCAAATAAAGGCTAACATACTAAGATCTCTTGAAATTCAAAAGGCCCTGGTTCAACAACAAACAAGAAGGTTTGTTGAAATTGACTCCTTTCTTCATGAACCTTATGTTCCAATGTCTGTTGACGACAAGGAGTTCGAGGACGATAAAGAGTTTTTCAAGAATCTCAGTGCCTAGGAAACTTCTTATGAGAATTTATTCTTATGTTTAAGAATGATAACTAGGATTTGGTATAACAATTATTGTGATTACACATAGATATTTCCAACATTTTTCTTCTTGCAATATTTTTAGATTTATTTATTTAAATTCTAAGTTATTTGGAATATGATCTTGCAGTATTTAATCTTATTGGTTTTATATATTGCAAATGTCTTATGAGATATATATGTGTTTACGTTCGTGAACTGTGATTATCTCATATATGCTCAAAAGTTAAGTTTATTTTGTCTTTATGCAAATATTGATAAAAGATATAATGAACTTTTTGACAAAACTCCGTAGCATTGGTTTTTCCCTGATCCACTTTTATGTGAAAGTACTGTAATTACTCCGTAAGTTTTCTTATGTTGAGTGATTTCCGACTAAATTAATCAATAAGATCTTCTTGTGGTTAATTTATTCGATTTTACTGGATACAAATCCATGTGATTTGTTAATGTCCAAAGAAATCCTTCTTTTCTCGTAAAAGTAAGGTCGCTCATGTTGTTCTCTTGGGAAGGACATCAAATGGGGGAGAGTTCTTAAATGAACTTGTGCTTAATTGCCATATCTTTGTAGGAAGAGCGGTTGTGGAATTTGAAGGGGTTAACTTATATCTTGATAAACTCCTTGATGAATACACTAAGTTTCTACTATGTGAAATCATCGAGACAAAGTTGATATGTTTCCTTTTAGTCATGAATTATCCTTTGAGAATTCATTATGATCCCGTAGTTTTCATACCTTTGCCAATTTATATTGACAAAAAGGGGGAAAATTATTTAGTAGTTCGCACTACATACATATGGTTTACGGATCATTATGTAATGGGGAGTCGTTTTTATTATAAGATGGAAGTATTTACTAAGGCGGAGTGATACATATCACCGTAGTATTATTTCAAAGTCGCGATGCAATTGGACTTTGATTTTATATAATAATACTAGGCAGTGACTAAATATAACCCTTATTTTGGTTAAATGCAACCCCATATTTCATTTCTCACTTTTCCCTCAACGAAATAGCTAAATACAACCCATATGTCAGAGTAGGTCAAGATTTAATGAAATAATTGCTTAACTTCTTCCATTCTTTATTTTTCCATTGTTTCTTGTCGTTCTGCTTAACCTTTAATTTCCATGTACAGGATATATGGAATGAAATAATTAATGATTTAATGAAACAAAAAGTTAAGACTAAAGAGAATAGACATCAACATAAGAATGCATCATTGGTTGGAAAATAAGGATTTTCATAAACATTTGTGATGGAGATAGTAAAATAAAAAATTGATCTTATTAATGGAGATGATCCCCATATCAACAGAAGGTCATGCTTTCTCGGTTTAAAATGGATTTCGTTCAAATTTTTTGAACCAAACATCTATGTTATATATATAGGCCAGTTTGATTGAACCCGATCACTGATAAAGGATTTATCAGTGATTATTAAAATCAATTGATCATAAGCGGTGATTACTCGAATTATTTCTCTCACCATTTACGTTTGTGGGATTTGACTGGTTTAATAATATCGTGGTCAACGAAAGCGACCGGTTGCATTTAGCAAAATACGCTTGCATATGGTTTGGATTGTATTTAACCCAAATGTGGGTTGCATTTAGTCACTACCTAATACTATGACACTTAATAACAACGATTGAGAACTTTCTTTTTCGTATTGTTATTGCTATGTATCTTCAACAACAATGATGCTCAGTTGTATACATTCAGAATCGATGGAGAACTTGAAGTAACGAAGAATTCAAGGAAGTTGAATAGCCAAGGAAATCAAGCATGATAGATCAGAAACTACAAAGTTTATTTATTTTGTAATCCATATGTATTGATAGTTTTTCACTAAAATTGACAAAGGGGAAGATTGTTAGAGCACTGCTCGGTCGAACTCGCAAGCGTTGCTATCTCAAGCGTTGCTATCTCAAGCTTGTTTGTCAAGTTTAGTTGATCAAAACTATATACTTGGTTTCTAGTCTACGTATAACTATGTATCAGATAAGGATAAAAGTGTGTAGTTGAGCTTTAGACTTCATGGCGTTCACCAATTGAAGAAGAAGATCTACTGAAGAGCTTGGAGGAACTTCATCAACAAAAGGAATGTGGAGACTAAAACTTATCTATCACTCAGAAGTCTATTCTATTCTATCTTATAAAGAGACTAAGTCGTATATCTATATAGACTTGTACTTTATACACAATTGATATTTCTAGTCGAGTTTATCTCATTTATCTATTTTTCGAAATACGTGTTGGAAGCTTTTAGCTTTAGATAAAGTTCATCATCTACTTGACAAGTTTAATTGTAAATAACTTGTTGTTGGAAACTAAATATTAAGTCAAAATGATCATATGAAAATTATCTTGAACTTCTTACCTGATTTGTGTGAGACAATCATTTGATGTTAACCTGGGAAGTTTCGTATTGACCAATTAATCACTTGAAAATTACTTGAATCTAGTGGTATGTGTAGGATTACTATTGTTTTCTTCTAAGGATGTTTCAATGATTAAATGAGAGTTTTAGAACGACTACCAATGCCTGGATATAACACAGTATGTATACTTTGTATGTGCACTGTGGAGTTCTAGTTCAGGTCCGGAACTCTTGTTTGCGAACGGGTTTACCTGTGAAAAGGTCCGGAGTTATTATTCGCGTACTCTGTTTGCGAACGGCTAGACAAGGCTGAGTCCGGAACTGTTGTTCGCGCACTCTGTTTGTGAATGACACGACAAGGCCAAAGTCCGAAACTGTGGTTCGCGTACTCAGTTGGCGAACACAGTGGTTAGGTTCTAAAATAGGTAAGTATGTGAACTCAGGTTTGGTTACGAACTTCGTTTGCGAATTAAAGTCTATGGAACTTTAATGAAATAAGGTATGCGAACTTGTTTTGAAAACCGTGGCATTATGTTCATGAATTGTTTCTTGTATAAGTACTTTGTACAATTACAAACCAAACTGATTTTGTTTCAAATGGTTTATATGTATTTATATGAGATAGTGAACATTTGGACAACTCTCTTGAAACACATTTTGATTCATTTGATTATCTATCATGATTGATTGATCATCATATTTGATCTAGAAGTGTTAGATGAATGTGGCTAAACTATAAGTGTTCATGTGGATAACTTCAGTTAAATATTATTGAGTCAAAAAGATATACATGTTTGGGTACGGTTCATCCATATCTAAATATAGGTATATTTCATTTGTGTGTATCAAGCTAATACCATCTAACAGTGGAGATTGATTGCGTAATTTCTAAGCAGACTTAGCTTGAATCTTAAATCAGGAATTCATCTAACGGTGAATATCAATTACTTTTTTACTAAGCTTTCTTAGCTTTGTGCGTAAGCAACCCTGCTTTGAAAGACTATATAAGGGAGAACTCTCGCATCTGGGAAACCTGATCCCGACACGCTCGTTTGTCCTAGTTGCAAACTAGAGTCGTTACTCCTTTAACCTAGGTTTTCCAAAACCATTATTAGGTTAACGACTTGAAGACTTCATTTGGGATTCGTGAAGCTAGATCCAACTATTTTCTATGTATTGCGTATTCTGATCTTACTATCGTATTGAGTTTTATTTTCTCTAAGATTTAGTCGAGAATCATCTCCAATAGGTAAGATATAAAAAGTAACCACAACAGTTCTTCGTCCCATACTCTGGTGATTCCGCAATAACTTCTTCTGTTAATAAGTTAGGTTATTATGAGGTGACTAATATTTCTAGGCTGCTCTTCGGGAGTATAAGACTGGATTATTAATTGAGTTTCATGTTCACCTTGATTAATCTAAAGATGGAAATAAAACCAGAATAGATATATCTATGGGAGACGAATTTGTTTATAAGTCTTCGACTTTGGGTCGTAGCAACTCTTAGTTGTGGGTGAGATCAACTAAGGGAATCAAGTGCGCAGAGTCCTGCTGGGATTCAAGAGGCGTAAGGAACGCGACTGTACCTTACTCGCTGTCATACTTGGTTAGGGATCAACTACATTCCATTACGAAGTTAACTTGTAGTAGGATAGAGTTTGTAGCGGCTTAATACAGTTTGGTGTTCAAATCTGGACTGGGTCCTAAGGTTTTTCTGCATTTGCGTTTTCCTCTTTAACAAAATTTTTGGTGTTTGTATTATTTATTTTTCGCATTATATTTGTTTATATAATTGAAGTATCACAGGTTGTGGTGGTTCAATCAGTTGATAAATCCGACCTTGTTTGTTGGATAGAACTTGATTGGCACTCGGATAATGGTCTATGGTACCATCCGAGTTATTCTCATATCAATCAGTCTCACGGATTTCTATCTAGTTTATTTACTGATTGAATTGAGAAAGAGGTAAAGCTCTTTTATATCTTTCTTGATTGAGTCTCACTTTTAAGTTGGTGCTCTCGGAATTATATTGGAGTTTAGTCCATACAGATTGTCGAACGAAATATTGGGTGTGGTTGTTATACCCCCGCGTTTTCAAAGAATATAACGACTTATCACCTGGATGTGCAAGCCGCCTATGCCATAAGTTCGTGGTCTCCATAGCTGCATCCTCGATGTGTTCCAAAATATATACATCTTCCAATAATGTACTCCCTGTTAAGTAGCACAAGTTGTGATGTCATGTTCCCTTCATGATTACCAACGATCAAGAGATTACCTTTAGAAAGTCATTCTCTGCTTGTAGCCCTTAGCTTCCAAAGTTCCGAGCGAAATCAGATTCTTCTTCACAGCAGGTACGAACCTTACTTCCTTAAGCTCCCAAACATACCATCATGCATCTTGATCCGAATACTACCAGTCCCAATCACCCTGCAGGTGTGATTATTCCCCATACACACTTCTCTATCAAACTCTTGAAAGCTTGAGAACCAGTCCCGATGAGGACAAATATGATTAGCAGCACCAGAATCTAGTACCCACATACCGTCAATTACGATACAAGTTGATGGTATCACAGTAAGCGAGAAATCTAAAGCTTCATCTGAATCTTCACTTGCCTTAGCATTGTTCACCTCGGTATTGTTGTTATCTCTTTCTCTATATTTACGCTTGGTACAATCCTTAGTCCAATGTACAAAGTCATGACATCATGCACATTCATCCTTCTGTAGACGCGCTCTTGACTTTGAACACCTTTTACTTTTACTGTGATCACCAGTCTTATTTCTCCTGTCTGTTGAACGACCTCTTGAAAAAAGCAAATCATTGTTAGCTTCACTTGATAGATATCACAGTCCATCTCCTGAATACCTCACTACGTAATGTTGTAGTGACCTCACCATATGTCATCTTATCATTTCCGTGCATTAAAGCCTTAATCACGGGTTCATATCTTTTAGGAAGAGAGTTTATCAGACAGAAAGCTTTTTCCCCGTCCTTGATTGTCTCGTTCTAGTTAACCAACTCAGCAAGAAGTTTATTATATGAATCTAGGTGCTCATTTAGAGAGGCACCCTTCTTCATGTTATAACGTTACAAATTTCTCTTAAGATGTATCATATTTGCCACGTTCTTCACATGGTATTCCTTCTCTAGCTTTTCCCAGAGATCCTTAGCTGAAGTCTCGTGCTGATAATTAACTCTTACTAACGTTTTTAAACACCCTCGAATGGAACCCAGACATAATTTGTCCATATTTTTCCACGGCTTGTCAGACATCTCCGCTGGCCGATCTTCTAGAGCTTCCTCTAGGTCAAGATGAACAAGAGCATCCATTACGTCCGTTCTCCATAAACCAAAGTTATTGGTTCCGGTGAACTTTTCAACCTTCAGTTGTGATCTATGAGAATACAATATTTCTTCTTTTGTTTTTTTATCTTTACTTGTGGACTCTGATGGTTCTATTATCGGATCTTTCCCCGTATCGTCGACCATTTTTCATAAACAAACAAATATAGATAAAAAACTAAACTAAACTTTGAGATCAGAATTACCTCAAATAACTTCATAAAAAAATACCACCGTTGCAATATTATTAATACCAAAATTCCAAGAACGTAACCTGAGCTCTTGATTCCAATTGTTGCGCTAAAACCCTGCGGAAGCGATTTGCACAGCTGCATAATAGTACTCTAAATATTGCAAAGAACACAAACTATAAAATAAAAGAGACAAGAATTTAACGAGGTTGAATCCTCAGGAAAAATAAGACATTTTATATATTATCGTTTAGGAGAAAACATATAAACCCTAGAAAAAAGAAGAAGTTTTTGGTGTAGTTTCTAGGTTCTCTACCAGGCTATTTATATAGGTATATTACTTAGCCTACAAGACTAGAGTTTCATAATTTATCTATAAAGTCCATAGACTTTAGGAAGAAGTAAACAAATTTGGGTTTATTCCAAATCCTTTGACCGACTATGTTTGGTTATCCCAAACCAAACTAACCGAACTCACCAATTTGAGTTTATCTTAAACTCAATCACCGACCTATATCCAACACCAACTTCATGGATGGTAAAGTTCAGAAGGAAAAGAACAATTCATTAACTTAGGTCGGTTCCTATTCGCACCCATTATGGAGCTAGCAAACCAGCAAACTGACCTGGCTAACTGGAAAATTTTCTACTTAGCCAGGCGAGGTTGAGTCTCTACGGGGCGGTGTAGTGTCGACCGCTCGGTTGATATCACGGAGAGGTCTAGACTTGACCACCAGCGATTAACTCTTGATCGCTCAGTATATCTCATCCAATGGTCCTAAATTGACCACCCTATAAATACCCGATCCAATTTCACTTCAACTCGCACCTTCACTCTAATTTTCATTATTTCACTCAAATTTTCATACTTTCACTTCACTTTTCATACTTTCACTATACATATTCAACATGGAAGTTCGGGGTCGTAGATTTTTCTTAGCCGAAGATGAATGCATTTGCAAGAATTATGTTTTTTTTGCACTGGACGATATCAATCATATACCACAAAAACTCAATTTTGGGAAAACATATTTTAGAGATTTTGAGACGAGATGCAAATCAGTTGTGTGGTCGCTTCTGATCAATCAATAAGGATGTAGACCCGTGTTGTTCTAATTGCTTCACGCAGTAAAAAAAATATTTCTTTTTCCGTAGAAAGAACATTCACATAAATTTGGGTCCTTCTTGGATGAATTGGTCAGTTTTTACCCTTGTGTGGTCATATTGTATTTCCTATGGGACTGTTTCCTTACAATGCTGAGATTATCTCTCGAAACTTGCTAATTAGGCCACAAATCATTTAGCTTGATTATTCTCAATATCTAATAGGTTATAAAGAATATATCTTTAATCTATAGGAATAACCGACCCATGTTACTCGCAAATAAAATATCTTAAGAAGAAAAAGACATGAGGTTGTCTCTTTTGGCTCTTGCAAGTCATGTTTTCTACGTTGTTATCACGATTTCTAACATGGCGCTCAATCTGTGTAGATGGTCGTTTCCTAAATGTTGAAATACTTGTGTAGGTTATTAATTAGTATACAAATTTCATAGCCATTGTGCAATAGTATTCATTCCAAACACAATATTACATTATCCCATCCAAGCAGTGTCCTTTTTGTGTCATGTAATATTGTTGCTGATAATCAAAAAGTTAATTAAGTTGACAGTTAAAATATTATATTTTGTTTTGATATAGATTGTTAATCCAAGATATTATATCTCTAGCGATGTCGACCTAATTAATCCAAAACTATAACATAACAATTGTCCCATGTTGTTTCCCTAATTTCGTAGCCAATGACTTCTGAGACGTCCAACCTTATGAAATGACGAGGGTACCAAGTACACAACAATATTTTTGATATCAACCTATAAGTCTGATACCTTGTGTGATCTAATATAGACAAAGACTACCAAGAAGATAGCAAACCAAAAGGTATACACTTGGTATATAGTATTAGTTTGAAACCGAACACCACTATAGGGATCAACAATGTTGGATTAAAGTACAATGTATTTACTTTTAATTATAACTAAAATAATAATTATAATATCGGAAAGTAAAATTAAAGACACAACAAGATTTCATTAACAAGGAACCTGCATATGCAGAAAAACCCCGGGACCTAGTCCAATTTTGAATACTCTAAAAATTAAGACGCTATATAAAGACTACTACCAACTTCATATAGTTGAGACCAGGTAAACTATCCCTACTTACCTAGTTTCCTCAGTATCCCCGCACCTACAACCAATCTGGCCAATGCATGCGAATCCTGAGATATAGTCTATTATCTTAAGTTGCTTCAGCCGTTGTGAAGACTTGAAACACCCAACTCCTTTGGATCGTCTTCTGATACAGTAAAAATCTAATTTGTTCGGTAACCGCTCTTCCAATATCAAGAAGTAAATCAAAGATTATATGTTGAGTTTAACAAATGTTCTTCCGTTTAATCTAATAAACTCCTTTGTTGGGTAAGATCTACAGAGATCTAGATTATCGAAATAACTAGATCTAGGTATACAAACTATCACATTCGGATACTAAAGAATACCACCAAATGATAACTTGTCGATCTACTACGACTTGTAAATCAATTGTCTATCAAAGATAAACAAGATCTAGTCGGATCCTAGCCGATCAAGTTTGTGGACGAAGTTATATAACAAATATACGAAACCAATAAGAAACCTACTTGCCTTCAAATCGTCAATGCCTTCTCATGTACCTGCACAACCAAACTTGACCTTAACTTATGATCGATCACACACAGAACGGAGTTTATTGACAATGGTGTTAGAGCACTGCTCGATCGAACTCGCAAGTGTTGATATCTCAAGCTTGTTGTCAAGTTTAGTTTCCAAAACTATAAGTCTTGATTTCTAGTCTACTTATAGCTAAGTCTCGGATTAGGATAAAAAGTGTAGTTGAGCATTAGACTTCACGACGTTCATAGATTGAAGACGAAGAACTACTAAGGGGAGCTTGTGGAACTTCATCAACAAAAGGTATGTGGAGACTTGAACTCATATATCACTCAAAAGTCCATCTAATCTATCTCCTATTTGAGACAAAATTTGTATAGCTATATAGACTTCGATTATACGCATTTGATATTTCGAGCTGAGTTTAACTCGCTTACATATTTCTCAAAATATGTGTTGGCAAGCTTTCACTTTAACCAAGTTCATCTTATGTTCTTGACGAAAGTCAAAAGATGATCATGTGAAAATCACATGATAACATCTTACATGATTTGTGTGAGACAGTCATATGATGTAGACTCGAAATGTTTCGTATTGATCATTCGATCACATGAAAATTGCTTTGAAGCTAATAGTTTGTGTGAGACAGCTATTGTCATCTTCTAAGAATGTTTCAATGATTGAAATGGAAGTTAGAAAACTTAACCATAATTGGATTATGTGAACAATATGTGTACTTGCATATGTGTTGATCCAAGACCGGAATGTAGTATGCATACCCCGTATGCGTACTGGCGAGGTCAGGTAAAGTCCGGCAGCTAAAGTATGCGTACCAGGACGCGTACTGGCGAAGTCAGTTGAAGTTCGGGTACTATAGTATGTGTACCCGTACGCGTACTGGATTCAACTGAAACTTGGAAGTGTACGACGGTATGCGTACCATTTTGCATACTGGCGAACACAATCCAAGTCCGGCTACTTAAGTATGCATAGTCGTTTGCATACTTGAGTGGGTTTTGTTCTAAAATCAGTTTGTTCATGAACTAATACATGTATATAATAAGGAATGCAATCTTTTGCAAACCGTGGCTATAATGTTCATGAATTGATTCGAGTGAATCAAAATCGATTTTGCTTCAGTTGTGCTTGTATACTTCTATGAGAATATAAACAATTGAACAACTCTAGAACTAGTTTCATTTGAGTCATTGAACTAGTTATGGTTAAGATGAATATGGTCGATATGAAAGTGTTCATATGGCTAACTTCGGTTAACTATTGTTGAGCCAACAAAGGTGTACACGTTTAGGTACGGTTACTCATATCTAAATGAAATCAATTTTTATTTGTGTGTAACAAGCTAAGTTCGATCTAACGGTTGAAAGATATTAGCTTGAGTCTAATCAGGTTTTCATCTAACGGTGAATATTGAATGCTCTGTTACCAAGGTAACATTGATTGCAAATCCTGATTTGAAGACTATATAAGGGAGAACTTAGCAACTGGGAAAACTAATCCCCACACCTCATGTGTGATACTTGTTGCGACTAGAGTCGATTCTCCTTTAACCTTAGGTTTTTCTAAAACCATGTAAGTTAACGACTTGAAGACTTCATTGGGATTGTGAAGCCAGTCCCAACTATTTTCTCTGTAGTTGTGTGTTCTGATATTGCTATTTTCTATCGTGATTGAGTACTATCTTCTCTAATATTTGCTCGATCTTTAATCTCCGATAAACAAGATTAAAAGTAGTCACAAACATCTTCGTCTCATCGTTTGTGACGAATATTTCAAGTAATGTTGAAGAACCAAGGAAATCAAGCATTTGGATGAGAAACTACAAAGTTCATTTATTTTGTAATCCATATGTAATGATAGTTTTGTCACTTAAATTGACAAATAGGGAGATTGTTAGAGCACTTCTCGGTTGAACTCAAAAGCGTTTCTATCTCAATCTTGTTTGTCAAGTTTAGTTGTCAAAACTATAAGTCTTGATTTCTAGTCTACTTATAGCTATGTCTCGGATCAGGATAGAATGTGTAGTTGAGCTTTAAACTTCACGGATTTCATTGACTGAAGAAGAAGAACTACTAAGGGGATCTTGTGGAACTTCATCAACAAAAGGTATGTGGAGACTTGAACTCATCTATCACTCAGAAGTCTATTTCTATTCTATCTCCTATTGAGACAAAAGTCGTATAGCTATATAGACTTTACATTATACACATTTGATATTTCGAGTTGAGTTTAACTCACTTACACATTTCTCGAAATATGTGTTGGCAAGCTTTCGCTTTGACCAAGTTCATATTTTATTCTTGACAAAAATCAAAAGATTATCATGTGAAAATCACATGGTAACATCTTACATAATTTGTGTGAGACGGTCATTTGATGTAGACTCGGAATGTTTCATATTGATCATTTGATCACTTGAAAATTGCTTTGAAGCTGATAGTTTGTGTAAGATAGCTATTCTCGTCTTCCAAGAATGTTTCAATAATTGAAATGGGAGTTTACAACAATTAACATTTGATTGGATATAGCATAGTATGCGTACTTGTATGCTAACTGTTGCAAGTGTTTTCCAAGTCCGGGAATTTAGTATGCATACTCGTATGCGTACTGATTCAACAGTTGAAGTCCGGGAACTATAGTATGCATACCCGTATGCGTACTGATTCAACTGAGTTCGGTCATGAACGACAGTATGCGTACCTGTTTGCATACTGGTAGGTACCCGTTTGCATACCTGAGTGTGTTAAGTTTTAAAATAGGTTATGTATGTTCACATACTCATGAACAAATACATTTATATAATAAGGAATGGAATCGTTGCAAACCGTGGCTACAGTGTTCATGAATTTATTCGATTGAATCAAAACCGATTTTGCTTCAATTATGTCTTGTATACTTCTATGAGAATATAAACAATTGAACAACTCTATAACTAGTTTCATTTGAGTCATTTGAACTAGTTGTGATTAAGATGAACAAGGTTGATATGAAAGTGTTCATATGGCTAACTTCGGTTAACTATTGTTGAGCCAACCAAGTGTACACGTTTAGGTACGGTTACACATATATAAATAAAGGTACATTTCATTTGTGCGTAACAAGCTAAGAAAATCTAACGGTTGAAAGATATTAGGTTGACTCTAATCAGGTTTTCATCTAACGGTGAACATTGAATGCTTTGTTACCAAGGTAGCATTGATTCCAAACCCTGATTTGAAGACTATATATGGGAGAACTCTAACAACTGGGAAACCTAATCCCCACACCTCCTGTGTGATACTAGTTGCGACTAGAGTCGATTCTCCTTTAACCTAGGTTTCTCCTAAAACCATTATAGGTTAACGACTTAAAGACTTCATTGGGATTTTGAAGCCAAACCCAACTATTTTCTCTGTAGTTGCGTGTTCTGATCTTAATTTGTTCTATCATATTGAGTACTATCTTCTCTAAGATTTGCTCGATCTCCGATAGGTAAGATAAAAAGTAATCACAAAGCTCTTCGTCTCATTCTTTGTGATCCCACAATATCTTGTTTCGCTACCATACGATTAAGATTATTGTGAGGTGATTGATATTTCTAGGCTATTTTTCGGGAATATAAGTCTGGTATATCAATTGGTTCCTGTTCACCTTGATTTATCAAAAGATGGAACAAAACTCATAGGTATATCTGTGGGAGACAGATTTATCTATTCAATAGACTTTTCTGTGTGAGACAGATTGGTTTATCAAGTCTTCGACTTTGGTCGTAGCAACTCTTAGTTGTGGGTGAGATCAGCTAAGGGAATCAAGTGCGCAGAGTCCTGCTGGGATTCAGAGGCGTAAGGAACGCGACTGTACCTTGATCAGTGTGAGTTAGGGATCAACTACATTCCAGTCTGAAGTTAACTTGGAGTAGGCTAGTGTCTGTAGCGGCTTAATACAGTGTGGTGGTTCAAATCTGGACTAGGTCCCGGGGTTTTTCTGCATTTGAGGTTTCCTCGTTAAAAAAATTTCAGGTGTCTGTGTTATTTCTTTTCTGCATTATATTTTCTATATAATTGAAATATCACAGGTTGTGCGTAAGTTCAATCAATTTTGAATCCAACCTTTGGTTGTTGATTAAATTGATTGACACTTGGATATTGGTTTTTGATACCGTCCAAGTTATTTCTTATATTCAATCGGGCTCGCAAATTCCTATTTTGTTTAATTGCAGATTGAATTGAGAAATAGAGATATAACTCTTTGATATATTTTTCTTAAGATTGAGTCTGACTGTCTAGTTGATTATCTTGAAAGTATATTGGAGATAGTCCATACAGATTGCTAAGCAAAATATTGGGTGTGGTTGTTAGACCCTCGCTTTTTCAAATGGGACGATTACAAGTCAATGTCAGATTTAAAAACATATCTGAACTACCTCTAATCCCTTGATCTAGTTTGAGCGAACTTATGTCAGAAGAGAAATCTCTCAAGAATAATCAAACTATATATATGCAATCAAGGTTTAACAATCGTTAGTCAATCAAATCAATAATTGAAAACTAAAATAACAATGCAATTCTAGTTTCCCACCAACAGTACTATCTAGATGCTTCTTGATCCCAAATAAGTCTTTGAACTACCGAACGTAAGAGATTTCGCCTAATTAGGTTACTCTCCTCTCCAAGATAGTATTACAAGTAACACTATTAGTCGGCTACATCAGTGACTACAAAATGAAATGTCTGTCTTAAGATAAGTTTGTAAGAAGAACAAACCTCAATATTTATAGACCAGGGTAGTTTGGACACCAAAGAATTTTCAAAACCGAAGATACTCTCAAGATATGCAATAAGAATCTAAATTCGATTTTGTCTAATTCCAACCTATATCCAACTGTCATACCGAAATCCTTCAGTATTTGTTATGCACTAAGAAGCAAGCATAAAAAATGCTTAACTAATATATCTTCCAGAGATATGTTTTGGTTGCTGGAAAAACAAAACATATATATCCGAAAATCTTAATAATAAGATTCTCAAACATTTCGGTTTGGTATCTCACCTTGAGTATCAAGGAACATATTTAAACAATAAAATATAAGATTTATGCACATGTTCAAATTACTCATTATATCGACATCTTGAACTTTTCTATTTTGCAAACCCAATTTCCTAAATCACACAAACCCTAAAGTGTACGTGACAAAAGAAATCGATTTTAGTTATGGGGATCGTACCTTAGTTCCCAATGTAGGTAGGGATCGGTTCTACCTTAGTTCCCCACATAGGTAAGGATCGCTTCTACCTTAGTTCCCAGCATAAGTAGGGATCTGTACTACCATGATTCCCAACACAAGTAGGAATCGGTCCTGCCATAGATCTTCAATGAAAACCGGACCACCAATCCATTTGATTTCTTTCAACTACGAAACAAGTTCGTAAGTTTACTTCCTTAAACTATTGTAATTAAATATAGTTTTCTAGGCATGAAATCAACCCTAAGTTCATTATACAATCTAGTAACAAGTTACAAAGATTATGTGTATGTCGCAATTACAAAAGTCAAAAGATAAACGTTATACTTCGTAATTCAATATACCAATTGTAATATAACTTGTATGTTCTTCCTTGACACTTTGATCATAATAAGATGATCAATTATCCAATACTAGAGTTTCATGTATATAACTTTGCATTTTATGTTTTCAATCTAAACGACTTGAAAGTAATGATATAAAAATGGTAAAAAGTCAAGTCTTGTATTACTAACCTCAAGTGGAAGGATGATATCTTCGCTGATGTCGATACGTCTTCAGAATCTTCAGGTCTTCAGAATAATACTTGTATGTCTCAACATTTCTAGACTTCCTAGTCTAACTTAATGAAGTTGACTCTATCAATCTAATCAAGTGACCTTTGAGTTTTGATACTAAATTATGAGAACCAACCTTGACATACCAACGCTTGGCGGGTTCAACCGAGCAATGCTGTAACACCTTGCACCGCCCAAATCAGTATTCGGGAAAATATTTCGCAAGAAAGTCAGAACGATGTTGGAATCCTAAATAAACAACTATGTCACATGGTCGTGTGATCACTTGATGTGAATAGAAACACGTTTTTTCCTAAAGAATATGGTGAAGAACTTCTTTGTCCAGAAGTACCATATTTAAGTGCAATTGGTGTTCTTATATATCTTGTACAACGCGTATCTTTTTCGGTAAATCTGTTGCTTAGATACAACCCTGATCCAACTAAACAAGTTGGAATGGAGTCAATCACTTTGTACTACTGATGTAAGTTTATTTTTACCCATATGAATTTGAATGAAAACTAATTTCATATGGAGATGCATGTTTTTATTTCTGATCCACACAAAGGATGATTACAAAGTGGGTATTTAATCACATATGGAGATAAAACTATATCTTGGTGATCAGTAAAGCAAACAATTAAAGCTACCTCTACAAATCATTCTGAGTAGTTAGTATTCCATGAAGCAAGTCCTAAATGTGTTTGGATAAGGTTAGTATATACGTAACGTTCAAGAATCATGTGAATTTTGTTCAATTAAAGACTCATCGACAGTATTATACGAAGACAATACTGGGTGCACATCACAACTAAAAGAATGCTTCATCAAAGGTGATCGAACGAAACATATCTGTCCCGAAGTTTTTCTTCACGCAGGATTTACAGAAGAAATGTCGTATTGATAAGTACATTCAAGTAACAATCTAGTAAACCTCTTCGCTGAAGTAGTTTATCGTGGTACAAGTAGTTTATCGTACTTATCATGTTGTACTCTTCTTCCCCATCAAGGTTTTGTCCCACTGGTTTTTTCTTGTCGCGGTTTTAACGAGACAATGTATATGTGTCCATGACTGCTATATGTTTCGCAAATTCCAGGGTTTACTCTCTTGAGTTTCCCGAACAAATTATAGTGATTTAGACACGGTGCTCATCAGGGGAACATTATAAACGTGTATTTCCATAACCTAGGAATATCTAGGGTAAATATAGATTACTATTGTTTAATTATAGTGATGACCTCGTGTCTGGCCTATGAATAGTGGTTTAATTGTTTGTCTATTCTACACTACATATTACTAATAAGAATTCATCTTGTTCTCCTATTTGAAGTATTTTTCTTTTTAAGATGCTCACAGTTCATAAGGTTCACAAACAAATCTCCATGCCACCCTAGATATCATAGCACCTGTTTTTTTCTTTTTTTTTTTTTTTTTTTTGCTTTGGTCTATTTGTACCGGTAAGAATAACAGCTTACGGATGAGATGGTCGTGATAGTGATTAAGATTGGAGTCCAATTTTGTGCACACTCCTTCAAAGAGTGTGCACGTAACAAATTGCCTAGTCTGTGTTGCCAACTTGCCACCTTGTAGACTAAAAGGTAAAGTATCCCTATTATAATGTTTACCGTGGATAGTAGAATTAGTAGAAAGTGGGGTACCCACCTCCCCTTTGGATCACTCTTAATACTGATGGTGCGTTTGATTTGATTCTATGCGACAGTGGCACAGACTTCTTCCTGAGCAACTTCTCTTCAAGAGGGGTCTTGTATATATACTCTTATTTGTACAGCTCTCACCTTGAAGGTATGTGGGCTAGTCCAAGTAAGGCTGTTGAAACAAAGGAAAGTCCCACCTCATTTTAGAAAGTGATGTTCAAGACCTACAGCAGACTCTAGCAAGTATACCGTGACGAAGGAAATACTGTAGTTTGATATTAGTGCCCACGCTTGCCAAATGGGTAAAACTAGCTAATTCATGGTCAAGGATCCCAGTTTGGAGGCTGACCCTTAAGCTGCTTCGCTTGGCTCCCTTGAGTTGCATAAACAAAAAGATAAAATAAACCAGAAGTTGAAGTGCATCAGAAATTATGGTACATTGCATTTAGATAAACATAAGGAACAAAATGAGAAGACAAGAAGAGAAACATCACATGGTGATAGGAAGCCTCAAACAGTAAGCAGCTTCACCATATTTCCGTGAAAGTCTCTCTCTAAGAAGGAAATACAAATGAAATAAAAGAATACAGAAGGGTCCGTGAGTAGGAATCATGTGTTTTAAAACCAAAACATGAGACCAGTTGTGCATGTACAATCGATCTGGTAAACAAAGATCGGAATTTCTAAGACCAAGAAACGAAATATCAATTAACCCCCCAATAATATAACAACAAAAGAAAAGGAGAGAATACAAAAGGTATTTATAAGTCCTACTAGCTGTTTTCTATTTTTAGCCGCTTCTGAGCTTGATTTGAATCTTCTCCACAGTTCAAATTTCTGGAGCGTGAGCTTGTTTGGTTGCTAGCTGAAGGGTTTGCGTGATCCTGCAGAGGTTAATTCAAGGATTACTCAAATTATTTCTTTTGTTATTAAAACAATTAACAAAAAAAAAGAATGTGAAGCAAAGGTGGAAGTCAAGTTACCTTTGAAGCTGCCAGCCGTTGCTTCCCTAGATCAATCTGCACAGAGATGCTTGCCTGTGAAAGATCTGCGCCAGAACTCTGTAGTGCTTTTGTCAAATTATTTAGCAACCTGTATCAAATGAAGATCACATGAATAAGCCCTCATCAGCCATATAGTACTTCTCCTAGCTAGTCATGCTGGTCTAAGCAAGGAATGCGGTAAACAATGGACTTTGTGGTGTAAAAAATGGTGGAAAGGGAAGTGCTTGGTCGAAATGAAACCATTGGTATGAACTCACCCCTGGGAATAGACGTTTGATATGCTAATTGTTCCCCCTTCTACTACCATTTCATCCCTCTCCTTGAGCACATCAGTTGCAGCAACAGCACATGATCTACTCTGCCGTAAATGTGATTCAGCTCCGGTTGCCAGGTTCTCTTCATCAAGTGTTGGTCTTTGTATAGGTTGGGCAAGATCACCAGCAGGTGTGAACAATTCTGGTCGAATAGGAACCGGAAGGGGCAGTGCCTTATTTGCTCTCCCAAGGTGGGGTTCCATAGGTTTATAGGAAACACCTGGTGTTAAGTCATTTTCTACTACATTATGTGCATTCCCTACCAGGGTCGATGAGATAGGGATGTTTGGGTCATTAAACTTTCCACCAAATATCATTCCTGGACCAGGGACATTCTTTACCACCCGAGAATGATCAGCCATGTTTTCTCCAGTCCCATTTCTATTCCTCTGCTACATAAAACGAAACAACACCAACCTTTCAACTCCTGTATCTGATCGTTAAGAAAATTTACTTGTAGGGACAGGCATGAAAACTGAAACTAAATTTCACAGATCTAACACTAAGTAAGTTAGTATTACCCAAGGCATCAACTTTGTTGGCTCCTGATTCCATCCTTGGTAGGGACCCTCATATTTAGTGACTTTCTCCTGTAAAAACTGAATGTACTCGATAACCTGCATACAAGAACCAAATAATCAATTATTCGATAATAGTTTCTGCAAGTATTTGTGCTGCTATCAGAGGCTAAATAACTACTCAGTTGTTTCTTGTTGCCATTTAACAGTTGTGAAGATATTCGTAGATGTGGTACCTCCAGTAGAAATGAGGCCTTGTCTCTCTTTTGATCATTAAGGGGTATAATCTCTCTCAGTATCTGAAATCTGCAGGACAAGTAGAAAAGGTGTCAGATTAGAGAAATAAAGATCGTGTTCATGAGAGTACTTCAGTACTTAACAAACTCACTCGAAACATTTTAAAGCTATTTGAATATTTGATTCTACTCAGTTGATCGGATATTAGGAACACATGAAGCAATACGTTACACATGACACCTAATAAGGTAAAACATAAATGCTTCAAACCAATCTCTCGAAAATAATAACACCGAAGACACTCCTTTAAACACAATAGGCAACAGCTAATAAAGCAAAACACAAGCAATGCTTAAATTCAGTCCCTCAAAAGTGCACAAAAGAGACTCCAAAGTCACAGCTGTAAGTTACTAACTATGGAATGAACTCTTCATAATCTGAACGTCATAAAGCAGCATAAGAATTCAAACGATTTCAAATTCGATGTTGTGACGGGTTTAAAGTAAGAAAGATATATAATAACTTGCCTGTCGTTAATCTTGCTCCTTCGGCGCTGCTCTGTTGCAGAGTGTTTTGACCTCGGCGTATTGGCTTTCTGATCGATATTTTTGCTGTCAACTTTCACTGTCAATTCTGCAAATTTCGGAGAGAAATATGAGAAGTAAATAATCTTGTATTTACAGCTTGGTTGCTCCATTCAATCCTTTCCTATCCAAAAACACTAATAGCATGGGATCCCGAATTTCATGGTTACAGTTCAGTAACATACCTTTCTGGGAAGATATATCTCTCTTTCCAAGATATTCTTCATCGTCATCATCATCTTCGTGAACACTCTTGGCTGATTTCATCATTTCCATAAAACTCTGATTTTTATGGGACATTCCCCTGTAGATTTTTGCGGAAATTCAACTGAGTGAGAAAAGAATGAAAAAGATGCCCAAACCATTGAAAACATGAGAAAAAACAAGAAAAGGGAAAGAGAGTGAGAATCACATACTTTGATGAAGGAAGAGAGTTAAAGCTGTTAGGAAGAATGTAAGGGTTAGACGGCAATGACTGCTCTGATGACCACTTCCCTAAATTGTGCACAGATTCTACAAAACAATTTTTAAAACAGAGGAAATGTTGTTAGATAAGTTGAGGACTTCACATAATGGTGCAAGCCACAGGAGCAGAAATGGTAGGTACGAATAGTTCTTTTCAAGAAAATCAGAAACTGAACTAAAGGAGCATCTTAAAACAACTGGAATAATCTTCTAGATGCATCTTGCTAGGCATATTTAGGGATTGTTCTGTATAAACTATGAACCCTGCACTAGTGACTTGAGTTCGGTTTCTTATTCTTCAGAGTTTTGACTTTGGCGGTTTGAATTTGGGTATCACATCACATGATATATGATTGATATGAACATATTATGACTTTTGCTAATATTCAATTAGGAAGTAAGAAATGTTAACAGATAAACAAGTGTGCATATTACGTGTTGATTACTACGTGTCGGATTTAAGGGACACATAACAGAAAATTTGATCTTTCTTGATCTACTAAACAATGAAATTATGCCACAAAAGCAAAAAAATGAGAGACCATCTAACCGTGGATTCAGACAGACGCTTCGGAAAAATATTTGTTATAGACGGCAAGATATGAAGAACTTAGAAAAGTCCTTCAGAGTTTAAAAAGCAAGTGCAAATGCTTAACCTTTATGAACTATTGTGAATGCTTAAACATTTCAAATCGCCTAATTGGCTTGTTTACTTCTGACGCTCTCGGATCAAATCGGCCTAATTCATTTGCTTGCGCTGGATGGGTGACAAAACCAAAACTAATAAGTATAAACTAACATTAAAGCGAATATGCCCATGATCCCTCCAGAGATCTAACTTTATAAGAATCTTGGTTGTAATTCAGGTGTTTAAATAGAAGGGGGAAACATATAGAATCCCTGACAGCGGAGATCCAGATTTATGTCAATTATGTATAGGGATTAGCAAACTAATATACTTAATTCAATGGCTTTATAAAAACAAACAATACCCATGCCATCCTCTTTTCCACCAATTACTTTATACTACTATGTTTTTCAGCCGACTAAAAGTATAGGAGTAAACCACGTACCTCTAAGAGCTTGACCATGATCCCCATTACTATTCCCCTTCTTAGACATCATCGCCAACGATGACACTTTTTTTTCAACGACAGAATCTCCCCACAATGTAAACGAACTCCCACCACTATAAGAACTATTACTATTAGAAACAGCAGCTCTATTATTTACTACTACTTCAGTTTTTTTCTCATAACTAGTCGTTGGAGCTGCAGGAGCAATAACTGAGGACCCAGTAGGTCTTTCTTGTCCAGGAACAACTTGTTGTTGACTGAAATTTGAAATGTGACTTATAGTATAAGTTCCAATCCCACCGGGAAGTACATGTTCAATTGAGGAAGCAGAAGATGACGAAGAAGGCGGCCGAGGCTGTGAGATGGCCTTTTTTTCAATAATAACAGGAGACGACGACGATGTTTCGACTATGCTACTGCTTTCTCCCTTTGAATTGCTTTTTTCTACTGTTTCAAGTGGTTGTAAGAAATCTCGAGTTTTCAAGTAAATTCCTGCACAATATATAGGATTAAATTTATCCCCAAAACTTCTAGAACTTACACTACTCCTGTATATTTGCAATTTTTATACAACTTCAGACCTCAATTATGGTGTCTGAATTTATGTCTCATCTAAAATTCACACTTTATGGCCCTGACTCATTAATATCAGTAGCAGTCAGATCATTCAGATCATAAGCTGAATCTCTTCATGTGTACCATAAAGACTGTTAGTCTATGCCAACTGCAGTGCAGCATCCACAGATTCTATGTTGATCTGATTATGAAATTTTGAGGGAATTTAATGACCCCACATTTCAAATAATAAAATTAATCATCCAACGGCTAAAATCCATCAATCTTGTAGATGGATCTAGCCAGTTGTTGTTCAAAAAAGTTACAAATGGGATTAGACTAATGATATTTTAGAACAAATGTAAGGTCTAGATGATGGTTGGTAAAAAAAAAGAAAAAGTGATATACTTTTATTTTGTAAGAATTAATTATTTAATAGTGATTTTTAATTAGATGTTCTAAAATTAAGGAGAATTACAGAGTACTCTGCACATACCTTGAGAAGGTCTTGGATCTTGGTGCTGGAAAGATGAATGATTATTGTATAGTGATAGAAAATCATGTGTTGGTTTTTTACCTGAAAAAAAAAGCAAAACACGATTAAAAATTACTTGAAACCCTTAAAACAATTTCAAATGGAAATGAAAATTTAGGATTTTGATTTAATACCTTCAGTTCCAAAAGAACAAGACTGAGACAGTTCCATGGGCGCGAAAAATTTGATTATTTATTGACAAGGAGAATCTCAACAACTCTGATTTTAAGTTCAATTCCCGAGAAAATATTTTCCAGATCGAAAGCAAGTCGTTTTTGTTGTGTCCTGAATTCCCGCTAAGTAAACCAGACTCTCTGTTTCTCCCTCCTTCACTGTTCTTGATTTCAATTTCAGTCTTCAAGCAGAATTTTAAAATCCAATAAACATTCAAAGGTGAAATTCTGAGTAATCTGATTCCTCCACTCGACTTAAGATCGGTGGTGCATTCCGTTTCTCAAACCTGAAAAACTCTCCTCCTCGACTAGTGAAATTCAACTTCACTTGCTTACTGATGAAATGAACCAACACAAAACTCCCGAAGAATTCAGAAAAACCTGAAAACTAACAGAAATCATAATTTTAATTATGGAATGGAAGAACTGTGTTGGAGAATTGACCATCACTGACGGAAGAAAAGGATTATATTTAGATATAGATCCAACTGAAATGATTAAAAAGTTTACCTTTTGTTAAAAGAAAATTCAGAATCTTTCCACAGAAACTGAATATGGTTCTAATAATTCGAACAAAATCTTTCTTCTTCTTAGTTCTGAGTTGCACGTAATTGGAGCTTTTGAATTAGCAAATACAACACCAAAATGCAGCACTCTCTCCCTCAGAAGACTGTTCTTCTCTGTTTCTCTCCTCTCTCTCTTTAAAAACCACTTCTCTCTCTCACGGAGCGGCGGAAGAAGAAGAAGAAAGGAAGTGGGTTCGGATGGTCTCTCTGGTAACATCTTTTATATATCCACTTACTTTCTCTTTGTCCTTTCAGTTACTCCACTACAAACTCCGTTTCTCTAACACCGTTACGCCACTAAGACTCCGTTTCTTTAACGCCGTCACACCTTCCATTTCTTAACGTCAGTTGCTCACGCCGCTAATTAACCTTCCTCTTCTCTTATCTGCACATGTAAGTTCTAATCCCATGCTTCCCAAACCATCCTCAACAATACGACTCTCGATCTAACAACCGTTAGATTGTGATCTAAGAAGTTCATAGTTGGATTAGTGAAGTACTTGTTGTCAAGAAAAAGGGGTATAGTTAAAGTGATTAAGCTGGTGATGAGAAAAAGAGATTATATAGTACATCAAGTGGTGTAAAGTTAAGATAATCGTACACCACGTGATGTACATATGATGAATCAGATCTGTGATGAGATTAGACAGATAGATGGATGGATGATAAAAATTCGTGGGGACAAAACCTGATGCATGAAATCATATTAAAAATCTACTACCAATTAAGGTCACAGTAGATGTACTATTAAGATCTCCCGTGTTTTTTCTTGCAGTCGTGAGTCACGTGAGGAAGGTAAAATTAAATAAGGTTGACTATGGTTGACAAAAGTTAATTAACAGATAATAACACTGATGATTAGGGTGTAGATCCCGATTAATTTTATAATCTTGTTTTTTTTTTGCTAATCAGATTCAGAGTATGTTGGTGGTGAAGGGAGAAAATGTCACGTGATACTTGCCACCTGTGCGAAGTGGTCCCACCTTCCAAACATATATGCGTGAAACGCGGCTGATTTTGTATAGCAAGCTTGCATGTGCTTTAGATGCCTCACACCCACTCGAAAGTTTCCACCCAGTTGTGATTAGACTTATTTTATTTTTATGATGATCATACTTAATGTATAAATTAAGTGATGAGCAAAATTATATTGGATAATGATAATTAAAAAATGTGTTAGCTTTGTAAATCTATTTATTAACAATGTTTCAAGATTCTGATTTAATGGAATGAAAGGGCGATGGGCGGCCAGTTTTTGATGATTTTCGGGAACCTTACACGCTGCTATTCATAGAGAGGTAGGAACAGCTTGGCGTCGTGAGCTTTTTTTCCTTCTTTAGTGTAGTTTTCATTTTAAAATCACGTCCATTGCAAAAGAAAAAAGGAGTCTAGCTAGCTTGTAATGGCTGGACCAATATGTGATTGTAGTGAGCGATAGGATAAGTATACGAAAGAGGTGGTCAATAAACAGAGTCTGTGACACATATAAATGTAGAATTTTGATCAGAAAAATAGTGGTCAATCTAGTATGGTCCACATTGCATTAACTTCTATGTCTGTCAACCCTCCTCTTAAACAAGTTCACCATCTCTTTCTTTGCGCGCTCTACATAATTCAGTGATTCAGTCCGTAAGTTGTCACCACAAACATCATGCAGATAGATGCTGTGGGTGTGGTGGGTGCTCATCTTACAAAATGAAATCTGTTACTGTCACTCGTGCACCATTAATCTCTTCTTATCTAATTTTCCTTGCTTTTATCTTCTGAGATAAATATCAAAACTAAAGACATTTTTAACTTTAAATACTACATAGCGGAAATCCGCCGATATTAACATTAGAGGGGTTGTTAAGACAAAATAATCATGACCATTAAATTTCTCGATTAGTATCAGCACAGCGTTATAAATTGTCAATATTGAGTGATTAATTATCTTTGAAAAGAAAATGACCCATCAAATGATATTTTACGGTAATAACAAGTAAGTTGGATGCTTCTTCTGTTCCAAAATAATAATCTGGTTTGTGTGTAAACCAAACCAGACTATTATGTTGAAAGAGAGGGAGTATATCTTAATCAGTTTATCTAATGAAAATCTGAGGATGAGAGTGGTATTTGCAAGAGAGGGATTTTTTAACTACATGGGAAAAGGAATTGAAAGAAACTCCGATCAGGGATGAAGTAACCTAGTAAGCTACCTAGGGTAGAAATAGTCATCCAGGTCTAATGGTGAAAGAAAAAAGTTGCATCGGTATAGTGGACGGTTGCTTTCTCTGTCATCGCCAGTCTTGGAAGAACCAGACATGTTTAACGAATTTCATATTTTCTTGGAGATACGTCTAACATGGACATTGAGTTTCGAAAAGAAAATTGAAGCAAAACACATAATGTATTCATTAGTTAATATTACATAACACCAGGCTAACTTCATCATCCCTTACAACATTTGTGAATTCAACTGGGATGGTTTCTAAAAAGTTAAAAGAAGCTCTATTAGTTCTAGCTTTGTTAGCTATTTAGTGAGCTCCATTGTTGCATGTTCTCTTTACATGACTGACCTGACATAACGACATACTAGATAAGAGGTGCTCTATTTCTTCTACAATCCCCTGGTTCATCCGGTGTACATAAGGGATTGCACCTTAAACATAGTCAACTACATTCAAACTATCAGATTTTAAAATAACATTATCAACTTTTAGAGTCTTGGCCCGTAATATAGCTTCTTTGAACGCCAAACACTTTGTTTGTTCAGCTGGATAAGCGGGACAATGTCGGCTCTGTGGAGCACGTCCCTCATGTTCAAATTAGTCAGTTGGTTGACTTGGGTCTTCATCTTGGTTAGAATTTAAAATATTATGTAAAGTATCATATGTTGTAGGTGATCCACCGGATATTATGATATTTTCATTCATACTCGAGCTAATCGGGCTCAGTGGTATTTGAGAATTATTTAGAATTTGTACAGTCTCTAACCAAAAATTATTTGATGAAAATTCTTCAAAATAAATTCCTCTTGATCGTTGAGAACATTTCTTTTCACGTACTTTTGAAAATTGACGTCCTCGAGTACATTGCTGAAAATCCAGAGATAATTTTCCAACACCAGATTCTTTATAAACAGGACTCCTATACGGGGGAGGATAAAAAAATACCAAGATACATGAACGAAGCCAAGGGAAGCACAAGCACGTAACTGTGTTAGAATAATCGCTACTTATCTAACAACCTGATTTTAAACTTGTCACTTGCAAGATTAAGTTAGTGACAATGCGCTGTCATATGGTTGTGTCGGCAATTAAAATGAATTTGATTTTGTTAGCTAAATTTATATTGAAAAATATTGTATTTGGTTCAAATAAAAATTAGCTTGGCTATTTTGGGGCCTATCAATCCCAACTAATTGGACCCATCACTACTTGATAAAATAAGACATTTTGGAGTAAAGTGAAAAACCCTTAGCCAACTATTTTAATTAATGGATATTTTATCCCTGATTAATTAGTGTTAATTCGGGTGATTAATAGACGTTTAATCAAATTGATCCTGAAATCAACTAACGTTAATTTATCATCAAAACGTGAAGAAAAAAGATTGATTTTTTTTGACAAAAAACAACCCAGAATCGGTGGACGTTCATCACTCATAGACCGATTTTGGGTTGATATTTTAATCCACGAAAAACATCAAGAATCGGTGCGTAACAATTACTACATAGCCTGATTAAAATAATCGGTGAGCACGATACACGCACATAGATTGATTCCAAACAATTCCCAAAAAGAATTGGTTTATATAAGTGCTCGTGTAATCTGATTCCAGGTAAAAAATACATAGGAAAATTGGACATTTTCCACCAAGAATCGGTTTATGTGGACATTTATATGAACCGATTCTACGAAAAAACAAAATATAAATGCATACTCGAGTTAAGAGTGAGTATGAAATCATACTCATTTTCAAATTGAGTATGAATCATACTAGAATGGGTATGACGTCATACTCATTTTCAGTTCGAGTATAAATCTTATTCATTTTCAATATATTTATTTTCAGTTTGGGATAAGAATTTCATAAAATTTTATATACCAGAATCGGTCGATTTTGGAAAGAACATAGGCTGATCCTGGTTGGAATCGGTGTATGTTAATGCATAAATAAACCGATTCACGTTAATTTTCAGAAAAAAATGATGAGGAAATTTCAAAGATTCATAATCAAGTTATCGCCTTTATCCTTTCATCCAGTAACTTGGACAAAATCTTGTAGAATCTGCTAATTAGACTTAAGGGCCTAAAGTCTGTAAGGGTTGCAGAATCTTGTTTCTTTGGAATTAACTTGATAAAAGACATGTTTGGGTATCCAATCTAACTTATCTTTAGAATGAAATTCTCCTATTGCAGCCATCACTTCTTTCTTCACAATCTCCCAACAGGTCTTGTGGAATTCCAAGTTGATTCCATCATGTTATGGTGCTTTATTGGCACCACACTTCTTGATAGCATTAAAGAGTTCATCCTCCTCAAAAGGTCGTTCTAGCCAGCTCTTCTGTATATCATCTATACTCATGAAATCCATATTAGAAGAAATGAATAAATTTGAATAAAATTGTTGTAACTCCCTCTTAATGGTATCCTAATTGAAAACATCAACGCCTGCAATCTCCAATTTTGTAATGCAATTCCTCCTTATTTTAGCATTTTCATTTTTAGAAAATATTTTGTATTCTTGTCTCCATATCTGGAGCCCCTCACCTTTGCTCTTTGAAAGGCACTTCTAGCTCTAGCAATCTTAACACCTTGAGTCGCAACTGTCGTGGATTCTTGCCATTAGAAATAGCTATATATCTGTCCCTATATTTGAACAGAATTTCATCTATCACTTCGTTAGCACTTATTTCATCACTTGGTGGGATACTGCCTAGTCTGCAGCACAACTCCATTACCAACTTGGAAGTAGAAAATATAACTTCATTGGAATCAATATTTCATCACTGCATATCACCCAATTTGATGACTATTTGTTCCTCCACCACCCTAAACATCCCTGCAGAATTAGCTGTTAATGGTATCGTTTCCTGCATCACATTAGGGGTAGTAATCTCGAGGCTATTCTCTACCTGACTATCACGCACAATCAATTGTAAGTCACCCAATGACCCATTAACACCAGAACAGATAGGAACACCACCTGCACATCTATCTATCACCGGAGAAACGAGTCCATGACAAACTGAATTTGCTTGGATTCCAGAATGCTTGAGAACTACATTCTCACATCCGACCACACTCTGTGTTCCAACAAACTCAGATGCCAAAATACTATAAATAAGTTCCAGCCTGAAGGAGGTGAGAACATCAGCTTCACATCCACCCTCATCCAAGACATGAAATCTACTAGAAGTAGGGATGACAACTCTGTTTTGAGAAAAATTCCCACCACCATTATCCTCAAAGACAGAATTGTCAACCTATCTCACAAAAGTTTGATTGCATCCATCATCAATTAAACCTCTGGAGTCAACAAGAGGTAGATCAACCCCCTGATTACCTCCACTGAAGAAGAACTACCATGAATCATCGAGTTTGATACGGATTTGTGTGACTTTTTCACCACTCCTTGAAAATTTGAAACCCGATTTGCATTGTTTGACTCACCAGAGACCGATTTAGAGACTTGACCCGATTTAGTCCCTAAAATAGCGGGAGGAGTATTATTTGAATTTGAAACTATCTGTTTATTACCAAACTCAATAATCAAGCGATTATACTCTTCCAATGAAGCCTTATTTTTATGATAAAATTTATAATCCCATTCAATAGAAACATCCCATTTTTGGTCTCCTTCTTCAACCATCAGAATCGTCGGAATCCCCGAAAAATTCCTTTTGACTGAAATTTTGAAGAAATTTGAATTTTCCTTTTGCAGAGAGCTTGTCGCTATCTCAATCAAACCACCTAAAAAATCTTCAATATTTTGAAATAACTTAGAATTCCAAAATCTGAATGGTATTCCACGAATCTTCAACCATTTCCTAAATTTTAGTCATTGCTTGTATAGGAATTATGTTGTCTTTAGATGCAGGCATCTTCGCAGGAACAACCTTCTTAAAAGGTGATACTTCCATCTATGAAATTGAGATATATGGACAACCGAATTATCCACTAAAAGTTTTCTTGACCTCCATAAATCAAGCCAATAATCATTTTCCAAGACTATTTTGGATGTTTGCTCGTCCATGATCTCAAAATCTATAAAGAATCCCACTGCATTTGTCTTTTGATCTCCCTTGCAACTTTCTGCCACCTTACAAATCCATCTACCCATATAAGCCCCACATGAGACCCTAGTTGATTCTAGGAATCTGACAATGCTGATGGAAAGTCTGATCTCACCGGACAGGTTGAACAGATTTCTTAATCAAGCCATTTTCCTTCAGCAACAATAAAATCTCCTTACTGAGAACAACCCAATAATAAGAACTATCTCCACAAGGAATGCATAGAGCATAAGAAAGATCACCATCACCTCTTTTAACTCTAGAAATCCTGAAGTATTTCCCTGCTTCATTCTCCTTTACCTCCCCAAGATACGAAACTTCCCCATCCCTCCTTGCCCATCGTTTCTTCTCGCAAAAAGGATCTCTTGCTTCTTCCAAAACCTACATCAACCACCTAGCAATCTCCACTGGGAAATGAATGAGCTGAATCCATTGTTCTTGTTTTCTTCCAATTTTAATCCTTGGGATCCAAAAGAGATCTTGAAAAATTTTCTCTCTAGGTAGAGCGTTTTCTTCGCTCTTTCTCTCTCCATTTACAAAAAGGAAAAAAATTTATGTTTTAACTAAAGATTGTTAATGGAAATGATTTTGGTTTTGTATTTGTTTTACGTTATAGAGAATAATTTAGTATTTTCATACACTTTAGACACCCCTTATCATCGAAGAGTTGTGATTAAAGTTTTCATAAGCTAAATAGCCTGGAAAATTAGTTACATTCTGGGAAAAGAAAGCCGCTTTAAAAATTAGTGTCATTTTCGATTATGTCAACGATCCAGCTCGTTCGTCTCTGCTACACGAGTCACATGCAAAGTTTCCAGCTCCGACACAATCAAGGGAATGGGAAAAAACGGTTCAGTCCAAAACCGCACAAAAAAGAACAGATTAGTCCACCCCAATCCAACCAGGAACAGATTAGTCCACAAAATGTATAAAGACGATGTTATCCTTCGCACTCTTTTAATAAAGAACACATGCAGCGAATGGAATCAGTTTTGTAACTGACACAATGAACGTGGTTGCGACATGTTTGCTTCAAAAAAGAAACTGAATTAAAGAAACTGCAGCGTGACGGACAAAACAATAAATCCATTTTAATTGTTTTGCAGACTAAAAGCAGAAGAAAAAAATCGGTTGAAATTTTGCAGACAAACCCTAGAAATTTCTTCAAATTATTGGAAACATTTCTTCAAAAACCCTAAAATCTTACTAATCAAAATACCTAGATGATTGCAGTATCAGTAACATCATGTTGAAAGGAAAAAAAGTAGTTTCAAAGACAAACGCACCAACAGTGGAAGATTCAACATCAACTGAAGAAGAACTTCCATCAGTTGCGGTAGAAGAAATCAAAAATCAACATCACCAAGAATGAGATTTAAGTCAGCATTAAAAGATTCAACACCAATTTCATCCCCAACTCCATTAGTTGCTGCAGAAGAGATTCAGAAATCAACGAGATTGAAGAGATCATTAGAAGATTCAACATCAATTTCAGTACCAGAAAGTTCAAAAACATCACCAGCTTAGAAGAAATCTAAGCCTTCAAAGCCTTCAAATCCTCCAAAGCCTCCAAAGTCTTCAAAGCCTTCAACATCTGTTATCTCAAAAAAAGATAACAATTCAAGTACAGTTCTGCCTATTTTTAAGCAATTTTTATTCAATTTCTTGTACATGTGTACAGATCTGTACACCGCCATGTTGTTGCAGTAATTCATATCTAGTTCTATATTTTTTTTGAGCAATTTTTGTGGGAATTGTTGTTGGTGTGTACATATTTGTACACCACAATGTTGTTGTAGTGATTCATGTCATGTTCTGTTTGTTTTAAAGATGTTTCTGTAGCAGTGTACTGGTTTGTACACCAGCATGCTATTTCAAATTCATATGGCCTAATGTGTGTGTTGTACCGTCACTTGTGTTTACCGGTGTACACACCTTTGCATCAGCATGCTATTTCACCTTTATATGGCATGTTGTATGTGTTGTCAACCTGTTATTTCATCTTCATATGGACTAATGTGTGTGTTCTCAACATATTATCTCATCGTTTTTGGTACTGGTGTACACATCTTTGCACCAGCATGCTATTTCACCTTTATTTTGCATGTTGTCTGTGTTTTAAAGCTGTTTTTGATAGATTTCTGTTTGAGTGTAAAGATTTGTACACACACATTGATTTATGGCATGTTGTGTGGGAACAAATGTTGCTTTAGTTAGTTTTCTGTAGGAGTGTACACATCTATACACCTGTATGATATAGTCCTATTTATGTGTACAGTGATATGATTTGTACTTATATGAGTATAATGAATGTATTATTCTTCTTGGTTCATTTTCGTAGATACCAACAAACCATATAGGTCAAGTTTCCATGCCTTCAGTGACTTTGTGAATAAAAACCTTGAGGAAGATGAAACAAAAAGAGGAAAAAAAGTATGGTTCACCAATTATCAACTACAGAAGCAAAAAGAAGGACCATTCTGGCCTGTTATAGATATCTTTGTCCACAAAAAAGCATACCGGAAAGATGAGGAAGATACAAGTAAAAAGAGAGATGATATATGGACTAAGAACCCAAACTCAATTCTGAAAATTGTGAGACAATACCGCCATGAAATTTGTGACCCAGGGGGACACTATTTCATGTTTTATACTACCAAGAAGAACAAGCAAGTGGCAGTAAAGAGTGAACCTGAGGATTTGTTTCTATTTTATGGGATTAATATGGTGCCAATGGAATTTGAAAAAGGGGAAGATGTAAAAACTGCAGCTGAAAAAAGATACGGTCCGCTGATAAACAGATTGACTCTTAAGAAACGAACTGAGCTGGGAAAAAAAGATGTGGAGGAGGAAATCGTACGTATCATGAATCTAAACCCAAAGTCGAAAATGGAGATTGAAAGAAATGCTGAAGACTTAGTGGTGTTGTTTACTATGTACTTGTGTATCACTATCTTTTTTACCCAGGCAAACTGAAGTATGATTAGCAAGAACCAGTTTGCACACTATTTTGAGTCTTTGGATAGGATGAAGAGAACTTGCTGGCCAGTTCATATACATGAGTATCTCATAGCGAGCATTAAGAAATATCAGGATTCACCAATTAAAGTTAATAGTTGTGTGCTTTATCTGTTGGTGAGTTTACATGTGCACACAGTTGTACACCTGACATATCCATTCACCATTTTAAATAATTCTGTTCATTGTGTTTGTTCCTTTCTCTTACATTTCTAACTATTTACCTATTTGTTAATGCAGCATTGGTTTGATGAACACAACAAAATCATGAATCCAAGCAATGAGGAAGGTGTGCCAAGGCTTCTTAGGTGGATCATCAGCGATGTCAGTAATACAATCGAGAAAGAACTGAATGATTGCATGAAAAAGGTATCTCAAAAAACTTTCTTAGAATAGTATATGTACATTGATATACACCTTTAAGAAGGTGTACATGATTGTACATTGTTGATAGATTTTAAGAAAGTTGTCTTGTGTACAACAATGTACACTCTTACAACATGTGTAAAAAATTGTACACCTGTGATCAATGTTGATACTTTGGCATGTTTTCAGATGCAACCAGGATGGGTGAAGGATTATACTGATGAAGATCGATTGCTTTTGGATGAGTACCGGAGGCAGAAACAAGAAAATAGCATAGATGTTGTGAAGGAAAAGCTGCGCATTTCAGATATGCGAAGAAAGGAGTTGCATGAGGAGCTTACTGAAGTTCTGGATAGGCAAGACAGGCTTCTTAGTTTCATTGAAGAGAAAAGACTAAAAGTTAATGAAGTTGGTCTAATGAACTTGACAGAAAGACAAGTTAATGATTTCCGTAATAACACTTTGAATGAAATCTTTAAATGTGCAAAGGAAATACGGCTTGAAACTGAGGAGGATGAGGAGATTGAGGAGAATAAGGAGAAGGAGGATGAGGATGATGGGGAGGAGCACAAGGAAGATGAAGATATTGATGAGGATGAGGAGGATGGGGAGGGGCACAAGGAATATGATGAGATTGAGGAGGAGGAGGAGGAGGATGAGGATGACAAGGTTGAGGAGGAGCACAAGGAAGATGATGATGATGGTGATGACAATGACAAGGAGGATCACAATGAATATGGTAATGTGCATGATCATAATTATGATGATAATAATGACGATGATGGTGATGACAATGACAAGGAGGGTAGCAAGGGTGGTGATACGCATGATCATGACAATGACAAAGAGGGTAGCAAAGGTGGTGATGGCGAGCATGAAACTGAATCTAAAAGGAATGAAGTTCCGTCTGAAACTCCTGAAAAGCAAAGGTACAACATCAGTTTTTTTAAATTTGCAAGTCATTTATTTTTTTTATGTGTGTACATAGTCGTACACCAGTGTGTGAAAGCTAATACCTTTTCTCAAAACTTGAATTTTTTTAGCACTCCTTCACCAAAGACCAATGAGGCAAATGAAGAAGAGGATGGCAAAGATGGAACAAGCCGAGGAGTTGAGTCTGAAACTGGTAACAAGCCGAGGTATATGCGTAGCTCGCATTTCTTCTCATTTTCTATATATGTGTACCAAGATGTACACCTTATTGATTTCTTCTGTGTGTGTTTCAAGATGTACACCTTAGTGATTTCTCATTTTCTAAAAAAAATGCATTTTTTTCAGCACTCTTCTGCCAAAAGAAGTTGAAACCCCTGAAGGTCAAACTGATGAAATTGACAAAGTAGCTGGGTGTGAAGATGCTAACAAGCAAAGCTATAAAGAAAATGATCTCAGCTTATATATATATATATTTTTGTTGTTTTTAGTATGTGTGTACAAGGATGTACACCTTTATGACTTCATCTGAATTTATGTACATACATGTACATTGGTGTAAAACTCTGTACACCATTGAAAATTCTCATAAAAATTTCATTTTTCAGTACTTCAATGCCAAAGACAAGTGTAATCAATGAATATAAACAAGACCAAGTGAACCTTGATGACCAGAATGTGATGGATGGCACTCGAACAACTGAAATTGATGAAGCTACTATAATTGCAGCTGAAGCCATATGTCAGTTGGATCCTAAAGAATTCCTTTTACTCACACAAGGAGAAGAATCACAGAATGAGACTTATACATCAATTGAGGACCTTCTCGATAACTTGTCTGAAACTGTGTTCGTAAAGCTTGAAAAAGGTTGTTACAGAACGACACCATCTGAAGTGAAGGAAAAGATGGCAACCCTGATTCGCCACGATTGTCCAAGCTTTGCATTATTGAGCCAAGAAGATCCAAAAAAAGAGTCGTCGCAAAAATCATTATCCAATGAAGATGTACGAGAAAGGATCATTGAAGAAGCAGTGCAGTTCATTCAAAAAAATCCTAGTGAATTTTTTAGCAGCCAAGAGGTAGAAGAAGAGAAGACGACTCCAGTGAGGACAAGAGCAGAGAGGATGAAGGAAGCAGATATGTTGAAGACACAAGCCGCTGGCAAGTTGTCCAAGACACCACAAAAGAGAAATGCAAAAAGAAAGCTAGATCCTGATTTCACTGCTGAGGGTAAAACCAAACGAGTTGTGATAAAAGCAGATCCAAAAGGCAAGGGGATCAAAGAGGGACAAGAACCATGCTATCCGGCGCCAATAAAGAGAAAGGGAGATGTATATTGTCCTCACAATCCATTGCCAGATGTTTTTCTATCACCACTATACCAAGTTATGCAAGCAGGACAGAACAAAAAAGGGTACAAAAATTCTTTGACTACGCAAGCCTGGAGTAAATTCGCAAAACACCATGATTGAATGTTATAAAAATATTTATGTGCACAACTTTGTACACCATGTTAACATTTCCTTTATGTTTCCGCAGCTCTGTAGCTTGGCAACTAACAAGCCTGGATGATCCAACAATCAAGGAAGATATTTTGATTGCTGGAAGAGTACTTCGTGAACTGATGTTCAACAAATATCTGGACCAGTAGGTACTCCAGTTCTACATCCATCGACGTAGAAGAGCACTTGTCAGAGATAGCATTCGTCCTCCAGATGGCAAAAAGTACCTGAGCTGTGAAATTATGAGTCCTACTGCATGTCTAAGTTTCTCAAAACAAATATGAAATGTCATGTATAGTTACTTTAATATGTATTGTGTACATAGTTGATTGACATGGTGTGTCTATGTGTTTTTAGATTTCTTTAGTTGTGTACATTTATATACACCAATATGCATATATAATTGACACGTGGTCTGTTAAGTGTTGATTGTTAGATTTATTTAGCTATGTACATAGATGTACACCAATATGCATCTATGATTGACACATGGTCTACTAATTCTTGATTATTAGATTTATATAGGTGTGTACATAGGTGTACACATGTATATCATACATGGATATACGGTCTGTTTTCAGGCCTGCAATGTTTGATTTGTTAGTTTTATGTAGTAGTGTACATGCTTGTTAGTTTTCTGATTAAGGTGAGCCTAATTAATTTTGTTTTCTAACAAATTATTAATTGCAGTACTATGTCAAGTATAATGTCACCAGCGAGGTGGAAAATCTTGTGGTTAATTTCATACGGGACATGCCTGAGAACCTGGAAGTTCTTGTAATCCCTATCAATCACTCTACAGATCAAACGAGGATGGGATTGCACTGGTCACTTTTGAATTTTGATTTCGAAGCCAATGAATGGAAATGGTATAACTCGTTACACTCAGAAAATGAGCAGTCATATCAAGACGATGCAAAGCAACTAGCAGTTTTGGTACAAGTGGAACTCAACAAGAAGAGAGCATTGAAGGGTCACCCACCTATAGAAGAGCACGAATTAAACATCATGCCATGCCCTTCACAAGGAATCAACCCGGACTATCTAATATATGCTTGTTACTTTATGAAACGAATTATGAAGACAACAAAAGGTATGGAAAAAGGTTAGCAGAGGGCCGAAGACATTTGTCAGCAAATGAGATCAAAATTGGTGGCCAAGATGTTGACAAAAGGCGGATGGTATGAAAAGGTGTGGGATATAGCAAAGGACGAGGAGCATAATCAGTGGCGCAAGACTACAGGAAAGCAACCATTGAAGAGGAAGAAGAGTTTTTAATCTTCATTCAAGATCACTTTCTGAATTTCTTCTAAATATTTTTAATCTTCAGAATTTTTTTTTAAATTTCGGTGTCACTTTGTTTATGACTTATCTCTTTTCAAATTTCAGTTTTTATCAATTTGTTTGACTTATCACTACTAAAAGACCTTGAATTAATATTTTTATTAGTTTCAATATTAATGTTACAAGTTTATGACTTATCTCATTCACCAAGCTTTGAAATATTAAGGTGTACTTGATTGCGCACAGTTACTGACAGAGCAGAAAATGTTTAGAAGGTGTACATAATGGTACACATGTACTGACAGATTTTTATACTTGATCAAAAGTATAAAAATTGAAAACATAAAAATATATTATTAAAATTTGTATAGCATGTAGAACTGAAAAACATGAGAATTGAACATAGCAAAAGTAATTACTAATTATATACAGATATGAAAACATATAATATTACTGAGCAAAATAGACTAGAAGCATCCATTGTACACCAAGGTGTACATAGTGGTACACCTGTAAAAAGACAGGTAAGAAAAACAGAAGTTTGCATGAAGGTGTACATAATGGTACACATGTCCTGGCACTAATTATCCATGCCAAAAGAAAATTGAAAAGACAGAATCTTTGAACAAATGAAACATAGAAAAAATCATCAAAGCATGGGGCAGGTAGCTCTGTTATGGTGACCAAGAGTGAAGCACTTTGTGCACATCATTTTCCTCTTTTGCTTCTCATATGCATTCTTGAAGCGTTGTGTTCTTCGTCTACCCGGTGGAGGAACATGAATAGGAACAATAACCCTATCACTAGGATCATAAGACTGCGGCTTGTCATAATTGGGAATTGGCAAGATGATATCCTGGTATGTCCTGTTGTACCATTCGGTGGTGAAGTATGGCTCAACAAATGAATAGATGTCTTCTCTAGTAGCTTGAATGGCAGCACAAGCATGCGCACAAGGAAAACCATTCACTCGCCACCTGTGACATGTACAAGTTTTCTGCAATAGATCTACAGAATGAGTCCGGGGAGACCTGACTTCATACAATCTTTCCATGGGCTGAACAGCAGTCCAAGTACGACCAATGTCGATGTTTTCCTTTAGTAAAGCCTCATATTCAGGAATGAGCCTAGTGTTGAATGTTTCCAGACCTAGTATCCTTCTCTCATACATTTTCTTCATAACCTTCAAACTAACATGATAAAAACACAAAACATAAAATCAAAAACATGATCCAGAAGGAATACGGATAAAACATGTGTACATTGTTGTACACATTAAGGAAATCCATGTGTACAATAATGTACACACAGTTGCAGAATCACAGATGAACACGTGTACAAGTATCTACAGAACAAGCAAATCCATGTATGCAACAATGTAGACATACTTGCATAAATAAAAAACTAAACATAAAACTCACCGTATCGGATCGAGAAGAACAAAAGCAGGCAACTTTTTGAAAGGAAGAACCCAGTTGTTAAAGGACTCGGCAAGAGTTGAAGAGTGAGCACCATATCTGCATACAGGGAAAAACGCATTTGCCCATTTCTCCTTTGGAATAGTCCTGATATAGTTAGCAACATGTCCAGCTCCAATTGCATGTATTCCCCTCAAAGCTTCTTCAAAGTTTGCTGGTGAGTAAGAGTACGCAGCTTTGTAAAACAAATCAAGAACGGGCTTCGAATTCGCATCACCTGATCCAATGGGGAGATTGCATTTGATGTGGTAAAAGCAATAGCTGTGATGTGAATTAGGAAAATATTTTGGAATGCCCTGCAGAAGTCCTTCATGACGATCACTAAGGAAAACAATCGGACGACTATCGACAACATGTTGAAGATTCTCCAGAAACCAAAACCAATTATCTTTGTTTTCAGAAGAAACAATAGCAAAAGCAAATGGGTAAAACTCATTGTTACCGTTGATACATGTTGCAGCCATAAAAGTACCCATGTATCTACCAGTAAGGAAAGTAGCGTCCAAGTAAATCATGGGCCTGAGATACCTATAGCTATGCTAGAAAGCATCGTAACAAACGAATATCCTATGAAATCTATTGGTTCCATCCTCAACTTCAAACTTCACATAGCTATCGGGATTAGTTTCTTCAATTGCTTTGACATACCAAGTAAAATCTCTATACGAATTCTCGTCATCGCCATACTGTTCTTCAAATACAGCTTATTTCCCTCTACGGACATGGTGATACTTAATATTGGACCCATAAGTTTTCTTGAAAAGTGACATGATCTGTCTGGGTTTTAAGCTAGGATAACCCTGTAAATTGTCAGCGATCAAATGCTTGACTAACTTGGTTGTCACCGCAGGACTCTTCAACCTCAAACCAACACCACAACTATAAAAAAAAAAAAACTGGAATAAGTAATGTGCACCATAATTTACACCTAATAAGATCTCAAAACCAACACTATGAACATACACACAAACCAAGCAAGAACATGTAATTTAAGAGTACAACAAGTACAGTGCACTACAATGTACACCTAAAACAAATCTACATATATAAGATGCATAATTTACACCTAAAGATAAGTAATGTGGACTGGTATGAAAACCACTAACCTGTGAGCGTTAGAATCTTTCAGCACGAACCGAGAAGTATCACCATTCACAGGCCCAAAATGAATCCTCCAAGCACAACCATCTTCTTCGCACTTTGCAGTAAAACGAGTTTTGTCATTTTTAAGAATATCAATCTTGTGACCAGTAGCCATCTTGTACTTATCGACAACAATCCTAACAACTTTAACACCACCCATGAATTCTCTACCAATCTCGTCAAATACATAATTTCATTCATCGATAATAAGAGGCTTCCCCTTGTCTGCATCATGATCTAATACCCTTACCATCTTAGGACTTCCAATTTCACAAGCAGACTTAGAACAAGAACCAGAACTACTGCTGCAACCAGACTTAGAACCAGAACTTCTGCTACAACTAGACTTAGAACGAGAAGTATGATTCGGAATCATATCCACATGCAAATAGACATCTTCATTATCAATAAGAATCATGAAACCAATTAAGCTTTGAAGTTGTATATCACCTGTCACAAAAACTACTTGAGCATTGTCCATATAGCTGAAACATATACTCCCAGGAGACAAAGACCTCCAGTGCTTGCATGCTAAATGCTTCAGTTCTTCTACGGTTATTTTAGTATTAACACGAAAAACAGCAGAATGCTCACCATGATTCAAAACAACATTAATAAACTTGTCAGGCTTATTTGGTACCCCTACATATTACAAAAGAAATGATTTTAAACATCTGAAGCTTCAATTTCATACAACCTAAAAAGTAAACGGTGTACATGAAAGTACACATTTAAAAAATGCCAAAAACATCAAGTAACAGTAAACCTAGATAAAAATACTCCATCAACTAAGCTCCGGAATCTTACTGGAACAAAAAATAAAAGACTAGGATATAGTATCAGTTCGATTTCATATCATGCATCATAAAACTAAAAAAATCAACATCAAGTAACAAAAATCGAATTTATCTAGTATTAACAGTAAATCATCATCATCGCGAGAATCAAAATCTACTATATAACAAAATATCAACTAAAGATCATACGAATTGATATCATCAACTCATAAACTCAAAAAAAACTAAACATCAGAAACAATACCTGAAAATTAGATTGAATTACAACCAAAAGAAAACTAACCTGAGGTTGAATTCGACTCCATTAGCAATCAAATCCAATCTAAGCTCTACAAATCTGATAAATCACCTCCGAATTCAAACCTGGAACGATCTATCTCTCACTCTGTGGTTTCTTCAAATCTGAGATTAAGAATTTTCGACTCTAGAACTGGATCGAACGTAACCTGAGTTGAAAGATGATGAAGAAACGATCAAATCCTCACTGAAACTGTAAAATCGCCTCCCAAATCATCTCAGAGATGCATCCTGTTTTGAATTCAAGTTTCAGATCCAGAAAATTCGATTTCAAAATCAGGCTTTATATACCATAAATCGTTCAAGGGTAATTATGGTATATGGGAAACTCGCAAAATCGTGACTCGTCCGTGAATTTAGACTAACTCGTCCAGGTTTGGACTAATCTGTTTTGGGAAGGTTTTTTTTGGACTAGACTGTACTAGGCTTCTGATGGATGGACTAGAACGTCCAAAGCCCAGTAACTTTGGGACTAAACGTCAATTTCTACCAAGGGGAATCTAGTGTAGAAATTAACGATTAATCCCAAAGTTGTTGGGATTTGGACACTCTAGTCCTCTCCTCTTAAGCCTAGTACTAGGAGGTCCAAATTTACAAAATTCAAAATGAGTTGGTCCTTTAGGGAACGATTTAGTCCAAAATGCATTTCTTTTGTGACAAAAATACCTATCAACATCCTTCTTCATAGTCGGTTTCGTTTTCATTTGTCAAAACTCGAAAGATCTCTCCATCTACTCCGGTTAAAGACGACAGCATAAGATTCTGACAAAATTTCATCTCGGATTCGATTTAATGGGGAGTGATGAAGAGAAGAAGGAGAATCATTTAGGAGAAACCTTGGAGAGATTTAAAAGGAAAAGTAGTGATGGTAACTGGTGCATCATCTGGTGTAGGTCATTAGTTTTTTCTAGATCTAGAAAAATCCGGTTGTAAAATTGTTGCAGCTGCTAGAAGAATCGATTGATTAAAGTCTCTTTGTGAAGAGATTAATCAATTAAATAAAGAAGGATTAATAGCTGATGTTGCTGTGGAACTTGATTTGTCTGCTAGTGGTGATGTTAATGATTCTCCTGTTCAAAAGGCTTGGGATTCATTTGGTTACTATCCATGCTCTTATTAATAATGCTGATATCAGAGGTAATAATACCATTTCCCATTTATTGATTTTCTTGCAGAATTTTTCCTTCCAATTCCCAAAATAGTTAAACGCTGAATAAGCCTATGATAAACCTACCTGATCTACTGCCCTACCCTGTCTATTTATCTACCTATCTACGATCTTTGAAATGACTCCCCGGCTCCCACCATGCATGTGCACTGTGCTATGGATATTTCTTCCGCACAGTGGTGTACGTCTACAAACCGATGAATGTCGGGTTCCCACCATATACGCTATGAGCATTTTTTGCATAAACTGTTTTATTTCTAAACTTTTGGTTGTGCAACAATCCGATGACTGACCGGTTTTACTTGCGCTATGGAATTATGGATATGTTTTATACACTGTGGTGTAGTAAAAATATTCCTGAAATACTGCTCAAAATTCGTATTTGGAGATGAAATTCCAGCCATTAGAGGATTCAAGAATATTACATGAGACTCATACTTGATCATGAAATATCAGTATTTGGATGATTCAGTAGTGTTTCTCGTGATGTGTTCCTAATAAATGAAGAAATTCCAGTTGTTTGATGAATCAGCTCTCCTATAGCTTTGGCTCTTCATGAATTGTTGATGACTAAATGTTGAGGTACTTGCAAGGACACTCCTATGTCTCAAGAAATAATTTACTACATATTTTTATGGGGAGAAACGTATTAGAAATGTTTGTATTTCCTGTTAGAATTCCTCTTCTATTTATAGGTTGTGGAAGAATTGTATCCAATCCAATATTCATATGGATACATTTTGATTACGTATCTGGACCAAATGTTCTCCAGATTCATCATCATGTATAATTATAATTATGTATCTAAATAGTATAAATGTATTTGGTCTATTAATTAATCTACATGCATCTCTTGTTTTTAAGGTCAGCAGATTAATTAATATACTTTGAGTAAATATATACCTAGATTATCTCCAATCTCCAGGTTTCAATATATACATAGTCTTACCGTCAAACTAATTCACTATTTTCTAGGGATCACTAACCTCTATATATCAGGTCTTACCAGCAAACCAATTTATGTTTTTATAGGGATCTCTAACTTTTCGGTTTGGATATATACCTGGTCTTATCGTCATACCAATTCACATTTTTCTAAGGGTATAATGAATTTGGTCACCTTCTGTAAAGATGCTAGCGTACTGGGTTACTAACCCTTCATAGACTTAGGCTCCCCTCAGGGCCCAACTGAACTAAGATTACTAGGATGGAGAGCTATTGGGCCACTTGATATGTATGGTCCAAACACAGTGTTTTACATCTAAATTTTGTTGCATAACAGTCTGAATTTGGGTATCGCCAAGAATTACCAATTACCATCTTCTATCGGATTGCGAGGGTATGGAAAAAATAAAATTTTATTTATTTATTTTGTCAAACAAAAAGCCTTATTGGTTAGCAAAAGAGGGAGCAAAAAAAAAAAAAGGGATAACACATTTTGGAAGTAATCCATCAAAATCAAACCTCAAAAAGAAAACAAAATAAAATAACCACAAAAGGCAAACACAGTTTGTCTAAATCTATAATAACGACTATCTTGATGCTCTAAACTACTTAGGAAAGATGATCTAACCGTAAACTTTTTACTAATACCAAAATATAAACTCAAACATTATTCGCCTATTTGTCTGCATAAATGTTCACCTCACGGTAAACATGCCAAAACCGAACATTCTTAAAAATTTCAAGAATCCTCATCCATTCTTCATAAAGTATTGGAGCACACCATATGAGTGAGATGTCAATAATGGAAATAGTCACATCATCCAAGTTAGTCTGACAATCTAAGCCAACAACCATTGCATAAACATACCCACTTACTTCATCTCTGCACATGATCCATCTCCAGACGAACTTAGGTCCCACGTGAAGTACCATTACAACAAAAAAACTTCTGATTCATACAAGACAATTAAATTCCATCCCCATTCTACAATTTTTTCCATTATGATATGCTTTTGATCGACTCAAAACCTATGCGAAATTTGATGATCATAAGAAGAATCACACACAGGGCCCTGCAATCCTCATAACCACTTCATATACTAGCTAAAATTTTCTGCATAACTTTCCATTTGAGATTCTTAGTATTCAACGCAGCCTCATCAAGAATAATGAAATTTCTCATGAACTATAACCCTACCATAGTGTTGGATTTTTGTTATGACCATTTTTCATAAAATGTTCCAAATTCCCAATACTAGAAAGTAATAGTAGAAACCAAGTTAATCAAAATTTTCATTTCATTATGTTAGGCCACTGCTCGGTTGAACCCACCAAACGTTGGTATGTCAAGTTTAGTTGTCATATTTAGTTCTAAAACTCGAGTTGCTTAATAAGTGACTAGAGTCAACTTCATTATGTTAGAGTAAGAACGATATAAATATTGAAACGTTCTCTAATTACTTACGAAGCTCTACAGATGGATTGAAGAAGAACAAATACATTATCCTTCAGCTTGAGGTTAGCTAATAACTACATACTTGACTTGTTCCATTTTTATCTTGTTTCTTTCGAGTCTTTATTCATTGAAAACATAACATGCTAAGTTATATATATGCTAAGTTATTATGGTCAAAGTGTCAAGGAAGAATATACAATTTGTTTTACAAACTTCGGTATATTGAATTACGAAGTATAACGCGTATCTTTTGAACTTCGTAATTGCGACATCGACATCATCTTCATCTTCGTAACTTGTTACTATATTGTGTAATAAACTTAGGATTGATTTCATGCCTAGAAAAATATGTTTGATTACACGAGTTTAAGCATGTAGACTTATGAACTTGTTTTTAGTAGTTGAAAGAAATCAAGCGGATTGGTGGTCTGGTTTGTATAAGATCCAAGGTAGGACCGATCCCTACCTATTTATCTTCATAAGGTAAAATCGATACCTACCTATATATTCTTATATGGTAGAACCGATCCCTACCTACCTATCTTTATAAGGTTGAACCGATCCCCCTTAAGTAAAACCGATTTCTAAATGTTATGTACACTTTAGGATTTGTGTGATTTTGGAAATTGGGTTTGTATAATTGGAAAGTTCAAATGTTGGCATTGTGTGTAATTTGAACATGTCCATAAATCTTATATTATATTGTTTAAATATATTCCTTGATACTTAAGTTATATTAGTTGGATATTAGTTGTAATTTTGACAAAACTGAAAATATGTATTATTGCATATCTTTGAGAATTTTAGGAATTTGGTAATTACTTGGTATCCAAAATACCTTGGTATGTAAATAGAGAAGTTTGTGCAACTTACAAACTTGATCCCGAGGCAGTCACTTCATCTTTTAGTCACTGCTGGAAGCCGACTGCAATATTATTTGTAGTACTAAGTATTCTTTGAATACTTAATTGGAGAGGTGAGTAATCTAATTAGTTGAAATCTATTATGTACACTTCACTTTAAATACTTCTTTGGGATCAAGAAACGCCTACGAGTACCGTTGGTGGGAAACTAGAATCGTATTGTTATTTTAGTTTTATTTGATTTGATTGCAAATTAATGAGTTAGTTATCTTCAAAACAAGCTCTTGTTTATTCCTTGGTCATTCTCTTCTAATATAAGGCCATTCAAGAGTTTTGAGGATTTGACTACTAAAGAACTAAGTGATTCTAGATTTGTAATAGACTCCGTTTCGTGCGAAAAATTAATAGAGGAATCAAGTTATTTTTCAGGTTGTTACTTTGAAGATCAAATCGAAGACTGGAGACTTTGAAGAGTTGAAGACTTTGTTTTTTGTTTTGATCTTGGTGTGACTTTCTGCGACTTGATTAGAAAGTTTTTTACTTCAGTAAACATAAGTCTTTTGAGATCTACAAGTTGTTTGTGATTTTATCATAAACCTTGTAAGAAAGATTGAGTATTTCGGTAGTCGATGTCTTGATTGATCTCTTAACCAAGGAGTTCGAATATGGTAACATATCTTAAACGGAAGATCCTAAACTGGGCTTTTATCATATATTTCGGTATTGTGATTGGAAAGTGAGTTTGGTTACCAAATAGTCTTGATCCTTTTTCCAAATGAATCTTGTCTTACCAATTGAAAGATTGGTAGTAGAAGTTATTGTGAATCATTAAAAAGATCTACTAGATCTAGTCTTAAAGAGAAATATGTTCTGCTAGGATATCTAATATTCTAACGTCTATTGAGAACTTATGTTCTGCTAGGTGTTATCAAAACAAGAATATTGTTGAAGCTGAGTAACTAGGATTTTAGATTTCTTGGTCTCGTCTACACGGAGTTGCAGGTTTACTTTTTGCAGTGTCTTAATTCATTGAGTATTCAAAACTTGATTAGGTCCCCGGGTTTTTCTACAAGATTGTAGTTGTCCTCGTTAACAAAATTCTGGTGTATGCTTGACTTTATTTCCCCATTATAATTGTCTTTATATTATAATTAAAGTATTTGCACTCGTACGATTAATCATCTTGTTTAAGATAGTCTTTAATCTTTATTAGATCGAAAAGATTATACAAGGTATGTCTAGATAGGTTGATCCAAATATATTGTGGTGTATTTGGTACCCTCATCATTTCAAATTAATTTAACATATTTCCAATGTATCACATCATCTAACAATAGGGCGGAGAATGTACACGCCTAGTTTTTACGAAGTGTAAAAATTTGGAATAGGTCGTACTATAATTCAGAAAAAAAAACCAAAACATAGTTCATTTTTCTTTTCTTTAAAAAGAAGATGCGTGAGATATACCCTTGTTAATCATTATATTTGTTCAATTTAGCGATTTTTTTCTTTTCCTTTTCTGTAAGGTTTGACGTTTTGAATGTTTGTATCGCAATTTATCTAAAATATTTAATCTTAATAATAATGACAAGTTTTTTCAATTTTATATTTTAAAACATCTTTAATAATAACTAGAAACTTGGTTTTTTTTTTTTTTTTTTGACATTTAGAATTCATCTTTCCTCATCACCACAACTATTTAACTTAAAAATTTTCTCATTGAAGAAAAAGAAACAGTTCTTAAAATATCTCGGATAAAAATAGCAATTTGAAGGGATTTTGAAATCATATTCAACATGTAGGCAATGAAAACTTTCACTTGGAAACCAATATCATTATCTAAGAAAGATACTAGATTTTGATATTAGGTTTTCGTCTTTTATCTTTTATAAAATAACCAGGGCTTATCCCTGATAGACACATTTATGTGTCTATTTTGTTCTCAGTATTCTGTATTGTTAGACTCGATTAAGTATTTATTGTGTTATTTTGTGTTTTTGTAGATGTTTTTAGAGAAATAAGCCTTTGCGGCGAAATGAGCTCGAAAAGTAGTGTTTTACACCCCAGGATAATGTACCGGAGGCACCTCAGAAATGCACCGGAAGCGTCCCAGAAATGTACCGGAGGAACCCAGAAAAATTACTATTTCCACCCCAATATTACTATTTCCACCCCAATTGCTAAATGGACACCCGTACAGGATTAGGGGGAGGACACTTTTCTTCTCATAATTCAAATTTTGGAAAAAGGCGGGAAAATATTTCTTCTCACTGGCAGTTGGGTCGGTCGATTTTTGGAGGGGTTAGAGTTCGATTAAACCTCTGATTTTCAATGGGTATTTGTGATATGGATAGAGGAAGACATTTGGGTGTTAGGATCGATCATAATTGGCTGGAATCATCGCAATCAAGAAATCAGGAAGCACGTTCAAGAAATGAATATCACACGATCACATCAAATTTAGACGTGTACTCATGTGTTTGGAGAGTGTTGAATCAATTCTACAGCGTGTAAGATCATGTTTGGAGTGTTTATACATCATTTCAACGCGTGGAGAGCTAATTAAAGGAAGAAAATATCCAAAAAATATTTTCTCTTTAAGCCGAGTAAAGAGAGAATTATCTTGAGTTATGGCGTGATTAAATGAGGCTGAGGAGTATAAATAGATTTCTGGTATCACAGAGAATGGGGGTCGAGAGTTTGGGGTCGAGAGGAGGTCCAGAGAAGAAGAAATCAAGAGTTGATGAAACTCTGTTTATGCTGCTGTTGTTGATGAAGAACACCAAGAACACGAAGAACAGACTCGCAAGGAAAGTCGCTTATCAACAATGTCTAAGACGCACAGACGTGGGTCGCAGTGCAGTCTAAACAGCAACAACACTTGTGTTTTATCGTTCATTCTGTGACGCTTTTTGTGCGTCGCAGATTACAGTTTTACACCATTTTCTCCTTTTCTCTCCATTGTAAACACCATTTGAGCTATAAAAATATATTTTGAGCGTGTTTTCATCATGAGGAGCTAAAACCAAACACTGGGACGACGGAGGAGGCTGAATTTCATCCTTGGGGTAATTTATTTTATTCTTTTTTATGACTTTTGCATTAATCTAAAATTGAAATATGATTTGAATTAATTGGTTGTTATTTAATTTGATGATGTATGCTTAGCTTAGGTGTTTTGATACATCATGCTTAGGACTTACAATCAATGTTTTGAGAATCTATCTTGGCAAAATCAGAGTCCATGTTAATTTTATTGAGTTTTAAATTGTCAAAGAATATATGAATGAACCCTGTGTAGTGAATTCGGCCAAATCCTTAGTCCCAGTACCTCTCGCCCATTGTTAATATTTTTGTATATATATTTTTATTAAATCTAAAAATTTCATTTCCTTCACAAGTCTGAAACGAATCCTATTTACTACAATCACAATCAAAAATCATTAAAAAAATTTGGCGCCGCCGACGCGGATTTGTACTTAGGTAGAATTTTTAGGTTTTTATTATTTTTATTATTCCATTTGTTCTTTTTACGTCTCTTTGGTTGTGTCTTTGTATTGCAGGTTTGAAGTTGGATACTAAAGACCTTGGAATCAAAGCTTAAAGCTAAAAGAGAAGGAAAAAAGACAAAGCAAAAAAATAAAGAAAAAAGAGAGAATTATTATTATTTATTTTTTTTGCTAAGAGACTTTCCATTTTTTTTTGTAATTATTATTATTATTTTTTGTATTTCTTTTCATTGGACTGGACTTTGGACAATTTATTTTAATTTTAAACCCTACGGAAGGGTTATATATAAAAAAAAAAATTAAATATAAACTATTTGCAGGGAAGGACGACGATTACAATATCGTCTCGGCCCCTCGGGTTCATACATCACATAGGAGTCGTGGCCCGAGTCGACTTCAACGGTTCATCTCCCGTCTGGTACGGGAGGTAAGTCCATCGAAACACTCGCGAATCTCCTGTAAGCGAGTTACTGTATTCCTTAAGGTGATTCATTAATTGAGGACGGATTTGGACTGTTTTTAAATTCCTAGTAAAGGACAAGGCCTGGCCAATACAAGACAAGGGTTCGGATTTCATCACCGCTCCTTTCTTGCCCGCTTTAGGAAAACGAAACCAAACGCGAACCTGAGCTTAAAATTTTGACTAGAACGAGACCGATAGGGTAACGAGCTTAGTAGGAAAGTCGTTCGAAAAATATTGGTTACTCTTTTAGCATACTTCGAAGTTCATGATGGTTTCTGTGAGTTGAATGCGTGACTGCGCCGCCTTGTGATAGCGGTGAGGCTTTGGGTATCAAAGCTCCACTGATCTTCCCTCGCCTCAATTCAACTTACATTAGCTCGGATTGATTTCAGAAGGGTGTGCTCAAATTGTAACGAATTCCTTTTCGAAGGAATAGAAGCTGGTCTAGAAAACAATCTAAGTGGAGCCATCATGCTTTTTGTTTGCTAGATAAAATAAGCTTGTTGTGGTCGAGTCATCCTTCTTTGTGTTTGTTTAGAATTCCCTTGCAGTTAGGATGTCGAACTGGTATTATAATAGCCAATACAATGAGTATCCGACTGAGCAGCTTAGACATTATCCTTTTTATGACCATAGTGTGAATAGTGATTGGGAACGCGAAACCTTTGAAGGTTATGGTCCATACCATTTTGAGCCCAATTACTATCCACATACCCACATGTCATACGAGAAAAACAATCCTTCTATTTCTATAGAAGAGTCTCTCAAGAGTTTCAATGAGTCAGCACGGAAGTTATTTATGAAAGATACTTATAATATTCTTCTCCCATAAGAGTCCGTAGAGCGTTCAACTAAGATATCTCTAAAAGAGACCCTCAAGCAATTTACTGAGAATACAAATAGGATTGTGTAAAAACTTGCTCAGGATAGTCTTAATTTCCAGTGTAGTTTTCCCAATACCACTTGAAAATAAGGATAGTTTTTATTCACATAATCAAGATGACGAGGTTAGAATTGGTAACACTACTTGTTTTGATAAGGTTCGATTATTTTCATGTTATTATAGTGATGATTATGATGAGGATAGTATTGATGAAGAACATGAAATATGTAGGCATAGTGATCAGGAATTTGTTACTCCGGTTGAGCTTTATAATGATAGTGTTGTTTCTAGTACAAATCCAAATAATTTTAATAATTATTCACCTATTCAAAAGGATGAGGATTTGACTAGAGATACCACCGTTTTAGATGATGTAGTTCATGATCCTTTAGCCTGCAGTATGTTTGATAATCCATTATTTGATGTGCCTATCAGTGAATCGGAGGAGGTAACTATGATTAAAACCTTAGTTGATGAGCATTTATATGAAACTTTCTCCGATAATCCTTTATATGATTGTGATGATGGTTTAGAGGAAAGAGTCTACCCTGAGAATACTGTTTTAGAATCTAGCGATTTAGAAACACTAGTCTTAGAAGATGATAAACTCGTAGAAATGAGTGAGGATGAACCCAACTTAGAAGAATCTATTGACCATTTCCAGGAATTCGATGACCTAGAAATTAGGAAAGTTGTGACTAGTCTTTCTAGAGACACAGAAAACTCTAAGTTTGGGGGTGATTATCATTCTCCGTGTGCTTTAACTCTTAAGTACCCTCCTGTAGGACTTGACATTTGTGCCTCAACCATCTTACAAGATTATCTTCATACACGTTTTCCCGAACCTAATGATGTCCAGATAGAAGCTCAGTTGTTAGAAACCCATCCTCTAGTTGATGTGGTTAACCCAGGCTATGATACCAAGATTGACTTTGTTTTCCCACCAAAAACTTTTCAACCAATTGTGGGAACTTTTGATTTTAAGATGTGTCGGTTATTAAGTTTTGAGACTAAACCTAATCACTTTAGGATATTAGGGTCGACACATTTTCTTAAGGAAGACCACCTCTTTCATTGTGGCCAGCTGTGTGAGTCAAATCTGATTGACTTAGAGGATCCCCAGTTATTCAGGTTGTTGTTATGTGCTTATAAGTTCTTAGTTGAGTTTTTCCAGACTCTAATACCTGAACCGGATCTTAGCTTTGAGGAAATCCAACCGATGAAAACCTGTTATCTAGACCCAGTTATAGAACCTGAACCTGAGCCACAACTAGATGTAGTTGTCTTAAACAAGGGTATGTTCGACATCTTTTTGGTCTGTTGCAGTTTCCTCTTCTTGTGGGTAATACTTTTTGATCCAGATGACCCCAGTTATTCCGACTACTTCTATATGATTCTATAAGGTGACTAATTCCTTCCGATGTCTGGCTGAAGACTTTAAACTTAGCACTTCTTGGGAGGTAACCCAATATTCTTACGACACGGTAATATCTTTCCTTATCTCTTTTGCTTCAAGTGGTAACAGTTTCTCCTTGTTCAGGCTTTTAATTTTATCTTTAGAACATTAAGGACAATGATAGATTTAAGTTTGGGGGTATGGGAGAAACATTTTAGTCGCATTTTTGAAACTTCTAGCGTCACATAGTACCCGGTTATCTAAGTTTACATATTGTTTCTCACCGAAAATATAGAAATTGGAATGCTAGAGATAACAACTTATTGAGACATTAGAGAAAAAGACATTGAGATCCTTGAAATTCAAGAGAGAACTTGTTCCTTTTAGAGGGTAACCGTGATGGACCTAACCATACATGATGGAAAGGCAAGTAGGTCAGGGAAATGCCAGAAAGACAAAGCAACCTCACAATGTAGTCTTAGTTACTGGATTGCGACTCTCTCTCAGTAGAAACTTATCATCATCAACAAGCGGAGCGACATCAAAATATATGAAGAAAGTGAAGACGTTTTAGGTTTAGAAGCAACAATAGAAGAGAATAATTCAAAAATCAAAGTTGAAGTTATAAGAGCAAATGATATAAGTTGTTAGAATCCATGATACCAAGACATCACAAGTTACGAAGATCCAAGTATTGAAAGTCCTTCTCTCATGGCCATGTAAATTTTTATCTTGTAATTTTTTGTTCATCAAAAAAAAAAGAATGAAAAAAATGAAAAAAAAAAATAAATAAAATGAAACATCATTACGTTCTTTTTGTTCAATAAGGCCATAGGGAAGAAGAAATTTATAAGTCAAGCAAGAAATCGAAGAGAAGAGTTAATTGTCAAGGTTCTATGAGGTTCGAGAGTTTATCATCAATAGTTGAAGACCGAAGAAGACGTTATTTCTACTGAGCACTGTGAGAGAGTCGAAGAAAGATGCATTTTGGTTGCTTTGTTAGTCTGCTTTCAATCTGGCACAAGATCTTTCTAGCACTGGTTTAACTCATCACACATAATTAGTCCAGCTGTGTAGCAGATGTCCCTCTTATTTTTATCTCTCTCCTAATCTTATCCAGCTGTAAAGCAGCGGACGCATCTTACAATGTTTATCTAGCTGTGTAGCGGATATCTCTTTATCTAGCAGTCGTGTGGATGTGTCTCCCCTTTTCTTCAGTCAGCTTTAGAGCTGACACCTTTAATTTCTCTGTCATTCTACTTACTTGGAGATAGGTTGAGAATATGTATGTCCTCATAGCTCTTTGGATACTTGTGACCAATTAGGAGTAATGGTTTTGTGGGCGCACCTCTGGTAAACCCTCCCGAGATTAACTCGGTTTTATTTATTTTTTTTATTAGTTTTGCTCGAGGACTAGCAAATAATAAGTTTGGGGGTATTTGATAGACGCATTTATGTGTCTATTTTGTTCTCAATATTCTGTATTGTTAGACTCGATTAAGTACTTATTGTGTTATTTTGTGTTTTTGTAGATGTTTTTAGAGAAATAAGCCTTTGCGGCGAAATGAGCTCGAAAAGTAGTGTTTTACACCCCAGGATAATGTACCGGAGGCACCTCAGAAATGCACCGGAAGCGTCCTAGAAACGTACCGGAGGAACCCAGAAAAATTACTATTTCCACCCCAATTGCTAAAGGGACACCCGTACAGGATTAGGGGGAGGACACTTTTCTTCTCATAATTCAAATTTTGGAAAAAGGCGGGAAAATATTTCTTCTCACTGGCAGTTGGGTCGATCGATTTTTGGAGGGGTTAGAGTTCGATTAAACCTCTGATTTTCAATGGGTATTTGTGATATGGATAGAGGAAGACATTTTGGGTGTTAGGATCGATCATAATTGGCTGGAATCATCGCAATCAAGAAATCAGGAAGCACGTTCAAGAAATGAATATCACACGATCACATCAAATTTAGACGTGTACTCATGTGTTTGGAGAGTGTTGAATCAATTCTACAGCGTGTAAGATCATGTTTGGAGTGTTTATACATCATTTCAGCGCGTGGAGAGCTAATTAAAGGAAGAAAATATCCAAAAAATATTTTCTCTTTAAGCCGAGTAAAGAGAGAATTATCTTGAGTTATGGCGTGATTAAATGAGGCTGAGGAGTATAAATAGATTTCTGGTATCACAGAGAATGGGGGTCGGGAGTTTGGGGTCGAGAGGAGGTCCAGGGAAGCAGAAATCAAGAGTTGATGAAACTCTGTTTATGCTGCTGCTGCTGATGAAGAACTCCAAGAACACGAAGAACAGACTCGCAAGGAAAGTCGCTTATCAATAGTGCCTAAGACGCACAGACGTGGGTCGCAGTGCAGTCTAAACAGCAGCAGCACTTGTGTTTTATCGTTCATTCTGTGACGCTTTTTGTGCGTCGCAGATTACAGTTTTACACCATTTTCTCCTTTTCTCTCCATTGTAAACACCATTTGAGCTATAAAAATATATTTTGAGCGTGTTTTCATCATGAGGAGCTAAAACCCAACACTGGGACGACGGAGGAGGCTGAATTTCATCCTTGGGGTAATTTATTTTATTCTTTTTTATGACTTTTGCATTAATCTAAAATTGAAATATGATTTGAATTAATTGGTTGTTATTTAATTTGATGATGTATGCTTAGCTTAGGTGTTTTGATACATCATGCTTAGGACTTACAATCAATGTTTTGAGAATCTATCTTGGCAAAATCAGAGTCCATGTTAATTTTATTGAGTTTTAAATTGTCAAAGAATATATGAATGAACCCTGTGTAGTGAATTCGGCCAAATTCTTAGTCCCAATACCTCTCGCCCATTGTTAATATTTTTGTATATATATTTTTATTAAATCTAAAAATTTCATTTCCTTCACAAGTCTGAAACGAATCCTATTTACTACAATCACAATCAAAAATCATTAATCAATCCCGTACCGTAACGATATAGACAAGCATCATCTTTGGTAATGTATCTGGTGATTTTTTTTTGAACTCTTACCTTAGTATCATTTATACAGTTGATGTGTGAATATGTCATGTTTATGAACTTGTTTGTGATGTAATTGTGGTAATAATCTTTAATTTTTAAAAAGAAAATTATTTACAAATTTAGATCTTAGCTACCACCAAAATTTGATATTTCATTGTCCCGGATGCTGATCATTTCTCATTATGGTCATGTTAGTTTTGTTTTAATCCTATTACAAAGTTATGTGAATTGTGTACCTCTAGGTTCAAATTTACAGTAAGAACGAACAAATTATATAATCCACACCTTTATAATTAAAAATTGCCAACCCACATCGTTTTTCTGCTGAAATCTTAATGCAATATCAATGCAAATGGAGGATGTAACCTGCAATTTCTACTTTTCCAGAGATCTAAAATCTAACACCCAAAAATATAAGACTTAAATTTCTTGGCAGAGCATGACCCCTATCGTGATAGCAAGGCACAAAATCAGTTTTCACTTTGTTTTCATAATGCCAATGTACATGTTAGATAAAAGAAATGGTTACAAAAAAAAGATAAATATAATTTACAAACTTAATGAAGTCCATGTTTATAAGTAGTTACAAATTTTCGCACCAAAATCTGTCTAAGTCAACTAAATCTCAGTTTATTGCAACAAATAAACATTAACCTAATTTATGGTAAAAAAAACAATAATAAGTGATGATAGAAACTGTTACTGGAGAAGGTTTTTGCCACCAAATTTAGCAGTAATTCCTCTCGATGAACTCAACTTCTCCATCCCATCTTAAAATATTGGTGTTTTGATAGGTGTCTAAAACACCTTGATAGTTATCTATTGTTTATGCTTTCTTTGCTAAGTTTTCTTGTAAATTATGTATCTTATGTTTAATTTTGAGTTTTAGGTACTTTGGAGCAAAAGAAGAAGAAACGTCGCTTAAAAGAGCTAAAGTATCATTTCATGTGCAACTGATGTTGGAGGCGAATTATTTTTCATTATTTGCTTTTATTTCTTCATCTCTTTTTGAAAAGCATGTCGACTTTAGTGATGCAAGTTATGTCTAAAAAGCATGGCAGTTTTAGTGATGCTGAGAAATTGAAGAGAAGAAGTGGATCTAAGAGGTAAGAGACGGCTGCTGTTGGTGGAAGAATTCGTAGAAGTGGTGTATTTTTGGCATTTGAACCCTCGAGAGAAAGTATTGGAGGCACCCCAGAAATGCGCTAAGGGGCACCCTAATTATTAAGGGGTATCCCAATTACTATCGGTACCCAACAACTGGATAAGGGGTGTCCATCTTCAAGCTTTTGAATTTGAAGTTTTGGCGGGAAAACTGGTTTCCAACGGACCAAAAATAGGGCTTGGATTTTTGAGGTCTTATATTGAGATTAAATTGATGAAATCAAATGGGTATCTTCCTTTCGGTCTAACAGGACTGGTAATGAGTTCTGTTTCGATAGGAATCGACTATAATCGTGGATTTGAATTAAACAAGTTCCGAAAAAATTGGGGTTCGAGTTTTCAAGCTGTTTGAGAGAGATTCAATAGCTCAAATCGTTTGTGATTGTATCAACTAAACAGGGATGCTATGGTAGTGGTATTCGATCCAGCTGGGCTTAATAAACAGGTTCGAAGAAAACATAGTGACCATGCGTTCTCGGGTTTACCTGCGATATTTTTTGGCAGAGTTTTGGACACGTCTGAGAGAGAGTCAATCACAAGAATGGGTTGGGATTATCCTTTTACAACTTAACAGGCCTGGTAAACTGTTTTGATTCGGCTAATTTGGAATGGATGATCCCCGACGACGAGAATAGAGTTTCACGGGTTTTGTGCTATTCCGGGAAGTTACGTGGAGAGTTTAAATGGTTCTATGGTCTGGTTACATTGTTACCTAATCAACAAGGAAGAATGACGTGTATTGGAGCTAAAAGAATGAGAAAATCTCGGTATAATAAGAATGTTTTCATCAAACAGAGAGAGGAGTTAGTTTATGGGGTATTTTTGGATTTAACTTTGGAAGTTCCATGGAGTGGAGGGTGAGAATATAATCTGTAGGATTTGTTTCTATCACACGGATATTTTGGCAGCTGAAACTTACACATAAAAGAAGAAAGAAAGAAAGAAAGTGACTTTCGCAGGAAGAAAAAGCAAGAGATTCTTAGGATTTAAGGAATTATGGTCTATATAAGTGGTGTGATGGGACCTTGAGACAAATATACGGAGAGCCTGATAAGAAATAGAGAGCTAGGATCGAAGATTTGAGAATTTCAGAAAGTTACCTGCTGCTGCAAACTCAAGAACACAAAGAACATACACCCGTTCAAAACAGTAGCAGCAGCAGTCTTTTATTCAACCACAAAAGTTGTGTATCATCGTCTTCACAGTAGCGAAAAAGGTTTTGCAACTATACTCGTAATGGCTATACTTTTCTAATTTCGTTACTGGAGCTCTTTAGCGACTGGAAATCATTGTAAGCTATTTTTATTACTTTTTGAATACAATAAATAATCAAAATTTCTCAAATTCTGAATCCATGAGTAGCTAAATTTCTTTTCTAGGGTTTTGGAAGAAGCTATTTTCGATGAATGAATTTTAGTAATTATTTTCTTTGACATATCTACTCCAATATTGTGCTTTTAATTTATTTAAAAAATTTCTCTTCTTTATATACTTCGTAACAACTGTTTTGGGTAGTTTAGCTACAGATCTTTTATAAGCGAAGGAAAATTAGGCCTTAGAATAGTGATGAGAGTCATAAAAAGAGCTTGTAACGTTTTATCTTCCAAAGCATGAGATTGAGTTCGAAATTGTTTCGAGTAAAATGGGAGTATTTTGTCAAAGAAATTGTTATTGAGTTTACAAATATCGGAAGTAGTGGAATCCAAAACCCTAGATTCATCTCTCTTTGGTTAAAAACAATAAAATTTAATTAGTTTGTCTTAGTATTTTCTTTTATTCTTCTTGAACCAAATCTTTGAAAATAGTCCGAGAATCGAATCCTTCTACTTACCACTTGTAAAACTGCATCATATTTTCATCTACGTTTTATAACTGTAGTAGCTTACTTCTTAAGTAATATGTATCTCAATTGAGCAATCAATTAAAGGAAATACTTAGAGAATCAATCACTTAATGTACCGGGAATCCAACAAAGAAATTCAGGAAGTCGAGCGTATCTGCACCCATTTTCCTAAGAGAAGAATAATCTTCAGACAACTTGGGAAACTCTCTAACATACCCCAAAGCTAAAACTGTTGTCGAACCTGAAAATAAACAATAGGTAGTCAAGGACTTTGGAAATACAATAAAAAAAATCAGTATTACATTTGGTACTTAAAAATCATGAAAGGTCGGGATATTTTGTGTTACATACTTGGGTCGTTTAATTAAAGTAAGATATCGAGATAAGCATGAAACTCTAGACTAAAATGATACATAGTTAAAGATTGTGGAGTGTATACACACCATAGATATAAGTAGTCATTACCGGAGTATGTGTCGATAACATTATTTGTATATGAATATGGAATCTATGCATTATAAGTACAATATACAAATTCAATTGGCTCACATGCAAACCTCGCCTTTCTTTCTCCCATAATGCAGTTTTCTGATGATGCCCACATTCCACAAACACAACGATCAGTCTGTATCTACAACTACATCATGTCCCTGCTACCAGTTTGAGTACTATGTTAGTCGGGAAATAAAATAATGAAAATTGAGATACATAATCATGTACTTAAGCTATGGACAGAAAATTTATAAAATTTACAGGTCTTAACCTATGAATATAGAAGAAATTATATCTCGACGAAAGTTTGTCGTGGGTTAAAAACCAAAAACACCAAAGGTAAAACACCTCACTTTTCTGAGTATGCTTTTTGTACAAAAACCTGACTAATTTTGCTCTAAGGATAAAATAAACTGAAAAAGATAGAGTTAATCAACGGGCGTGTACGTGATTAGGAAAATAAAGCAAAAAGGAAAGCGATCAAAAAAATAAGAATACCAAATACAGAGAAACATTGTATAACCTAGAGTTTGCACTGAAACTCGGAGGATCAAAGAATTTGAACCCAAAAAATGGTACCTTATTTTTTAGTTTTTTATGTTATTTTTTATGTTTGATTTGTCGTAGGACAACATCATAGTTTGTTACAACAAAACAAAGATGATGTCCTCTTGGAAGATTTTTCGCGTAATACCTCCACCGAGGAACTAAAAAACTGGTAGAATTTTTAACCAAACCACCTTTATCAGTCTGAAATTTGTGGTTTCCAATTTTGCATCATTTCATACCCAAATATTTGCAATCAAAGTAACCCCAATTACATAATCATAATCAAAAATTTAAAATTAGAGATAGTTTGAAATTAAAGATGAGAGAAAATGTTCGGCATTAACATTTACATGTTCATACCATTGTATGGTCACACTCTTTCTCCCTTTTCTAGATGCAAATGATAAACCTAATAGTATTAATCAAGAAAAACAAATACGTCCGATTTTATGAAACCTTAAGAGAGTTGTTTTGGAAGAGTAAAAAAGGTGATACATTAATTAACATTGACATTGAATAACTCCCCGACAGAAAGGGAGAGTGAAAAATCTCAAATACATAAAAATCTAGACCAATTGTATCCATCATCTCCAATAAATTCGACGTTAGTAAGCAACCCAACTTTCAGCAATTAACTTAGATAAATCAAAGAAAACCTTGATCAGAAAAAAAAAAAAAATCAAACTCCATTGACGAAGTTACCTTTGCGAACTTAAAATGGCATTAGAGGAACGAAAATAACAGTAACTCGTATATTTCTTACTTAGGAAATCACCTGAATACACAAATCAACAAACCAATGAATCAAAATAAGAAACTTAATAATAGATATAAGATTACATCAACCTTATAAAAATGTCACCGCTTTTAGCCATTGCAGTCATCCAACAGTGTGGGGTTTTCAAATGAGCACATGGCACTGATGTAGTCATCCAACACAACTTATCAGGAGGTTACTCATCTTTGGATTGTTCTTAGCCGAGCACATTTTGACTCAATTTTTTTGCTAACTCTCAAGCTAATTATGCTAAAAATGCCTCGGTGTTAGGAAAGAACAAACCACTACTTATATTCCCTTCGACGAACCCAACCTATCAAGTCGGGGTTTATATTTATGGAGCTCCTTTAAAGTTTCTTTACCTGTCAAAGCCGAAGCTCGTGCCATTTGGTCTTTTTTGAAAGAAGTTGTTGAAGTGAATCTTATTTGATTAGCTTGATACTGGAAATTTTAATGATGATCAACACGAAGACATTATTTTTAAGGATATTTCTTACTTTAGTTCTTGTTTTATTGCAACTTGAGTCATAAAACTTGTAATGATGATATGGATGCCTTGGTTCATTTTGCTAAGATTCATAATCTTCAATCTATTGTTCCAAACGTCCTATTATTGATAATGGAGGCCGACTACCTACTTTCTGGCATTTGGTCATTAGGGAAAAAAAAACAGACTTTTGGAAGAAAGAAGAAAAAAAAAAAAAACTCTAGAGCCGTCTTGCTCAGATTTGGTCATTTTTGGACTAGATCTGAGCAAGAATTCATTTTCCTTTGAATTTTTTGTTAGTAGGTAACTGAATAAGATGTTTTTACATCGTTTTTGGATTTTTTTCGCCGTTTTGGGGAGATTTTTCTTCGTCGTTGTGGGGGGTTCTTCAAATTTTAATGGGTGGTTCATGATTTGTTATTCTCGATTCAAAAACATCGACGATTCATCACGACATAGCTTTGAATCAGTATTCGCGTTCGTGTGGATCGACAAGTTTATGGACAAAGTACTCTGTTTTAGGAGCATCGCTTATCAAAGAAAAATATAATCTGATTAAATGGTCGGAATTTATTTCTGGATATATCATCATCTCTCCCTCATACATAAAATTTTGTCGGATATCTTTGTGGTTTATTGCTCTTTGTCTTCGCGATCTACTTGTAATTGATGTCCTTATTTGTATTGGGGTTTCGATTATCTTGTATTTTGATGTTTTTGTTATTCTTATAAGCGAACATATAATCACTATTTTGATTTGAATGAATTAAAATATGTTAATTGTCCAAAAAGAAAAAAAAAACAAAAAACAAAAAAAAACCCCAACATGTGATCATTTCTAGCTTTGGATGACATGTTGGAAATTTTGCCACAAGAATTAATCATCCAAACTTTACATCAAAACCTTATTATGTATCCCCAACTTTGAGATAGAAATCTTTGGAGTCATAACTCATAAGACCTACCCTTACCCGGTTTCCAGGCTCATCCTGCAAACATGTGATCCATCCCATCTTGGACGAATCAAATGGTAGATATCCAATCTGGTTAGGGTTGAATCCCAACAAAACCTAAGAACATGTTTGGTTGAGCCCAGGAAAGTTCCAACATAGTTCTTACACAGAAAGGATCGTATTATTAAATTGGTACCCTTCAAATTTGTATATGTTTAACTAGAATCAAACATAATTATATTATAAGAAACCATAATTAAAAAGAAAAAAGATGTCATGCTATTAAATTAGATCACGCAAGCTGGATATGCACCACCCCTCGCAGATAAAATATCAATATAATTATTGAAAAATGTAGGAAAAGATCTTGCACGCAATTAGAACCACTGTACCAGTCAGTGTCTTTATAAGACTGCGAGAGATCGCAAGGCATTAGATTTATATTTGAAATCATCTTGCGAGTCGTGGCCAATTTTTGAGTCATGGCTGTGTTTGCATGAACAACTTACAGAAAGTTACACAAGATGTGATGGTTTGATCTTTTAAGAGCGTCGACGGTGGGAGAGTAAACCCAAATATTTGGTCTTTTGAACAGACGTAGTGGAACGTACTATCGATCAAATTTTGATCAACGACTAAAACCAAGAGTATATTTGGTCTGGGACCAAGACTAAACCCAAATATAATCGAGCGTTGGTATACTTCACGCCCCACCACCAGGCGGACATATAGTGCACGTCCCACATCAGGCGGACGTATATTCCACGCCCCACATCAGGCGTTGGTATAGTCTACGCTCCACATGGGGCGTACGCAAAGTCTACGCCCCATTTTTTTTTTTTATTATTTTGTATGGGGCGGGCATTATACCCCGCCCCATTCTTTGTTTTCAAAACCATTTTAGTGGGGCGGGCTTTATACCTCCGGCCCACTTCTTTCATTTTTTTTTTTTAGGATCTACCCAATCAGGCGTTGGTATAGTCTACGCCCCACACCAGGCGAACGTATAATGTACGTCTGACCAAATTTAGTCTTTTCACCGTAGCATCACACCCCATACTAAACCCAAAATTTGATTTTTTTTTCCTCTTTGGTTTTTGGTTATACTCGCACCACTGCAGTTGTTCTAAGCGATGTCTAAACTCTAAAGTAAGTTACCAACTAGAAACACAACCTTAAATATAATTTTGCATTGTCGACAAAATCATAAAACATAAAGAAAAACCAAAAATAAATAAAAATAAGCGATGTCTAAACTCTAAAGTGAGTAACCAATTAATGAATTTTTCCTTTGCGTCAAAAAAAAAAAAAAGAAACCCAAAAGATTCCCGATAAACACAAAAAGCAACGCCAAGTGCATGAATACAGATAAGAGAAGGGTCTAAAAACACAATAATAATGGTGTTTAATTTTTCTTATTAATTAGGAATTTTATTAATTAATTACTAAATTTCCAGGTAACATGGACATTCTCTTTTTTAAGGTATCCTCTTAGGGATCAGTAAATTATGTTTAAACTACTGTACTGTCCACTATTTTAATTAAGGAAAAGTAACAATATTTGTTTTCATTTTTCTCCTCTAAAATTAATTAATAAAACAAAATTGATATAATGACAGCATATACGTGTCGACATCTCCGTGGAAGCCGCACCGTCTCACGTGATATAAAAATGCCTGCCTACCGCATCGTCGCCTCCTAAATCACGTGGCCAACTCAGAAGAGTGGTTTGCGGGACCCATTTAAAGTAAAAGTTTGAAAACCAGATATATTATATATTAAAAATAATGAGTGGTTTTGTGGTAGGATAGTGGTTTTACCTTGAAAATGAGTGATTTGACTAAAAAAGTGCTATAAAATGGTGGTATTTGAAAATAAAATAATGTTTTCAAGAGAGTGTAGCATGTGAGGCCTTCTATGTTGCTTACGTAGACCTCCATTTTGAAATATAAATGATGGGACCCACAGTGATATTAATAGCTTGGCATGCGCACGTGAGTGATTGGGAGTTGAGGATATGCAGCTCACGTGCGCCCATTCCCCTCTTTCTCAGACTGACGAACTACTGACTTCTATTCTGCCACATGGCGGCTACAACACCGTTTCTAACTCCCCTGTTTTTCGTTTATGCTGCCGTCTGCTCAAACGGAAGGATGTGTAACCGCCGTTATCGTTGTGATAACGGTCTGTTTAGGGATTAACGTACCGTTAAGTGTGCGGAATGTCCACAAATGGCTTGTGCTTGAAGGTGAATTGAAGCGCCGCTCCTGCGATCTGTCAGGCCAATATAATAATCTTTTAACTCTTTACAATTAGATTTAAGTTAGAAAAATGATTTATGACTTCGGAAGATTCACATTCTTTTCAAATTCTTTCTGGACTACCCAGATGGGATATTGATTTTCAGAAAGCTCTACGTAAAAAGCAGTCAGGAAAGGATAAAATTTATATGGATGTTAAGGCTAAGTTTTATGTGGCTGGTGAACTAATTGATGCTAGAATAAAAAGTGGAGTTCCAAGGGTTTTATGCAAACTTGATCTACACAAAGCATTTGACAATGTAAACAGGCACACAATGTTACATGTTCTAAAAGCATCTAGCTTTGGAGAGAAATGGATTAATTGGATTGATTGGTGTATAAACTCTGCACAACATTCAGTGCTTATAAATGGCTCTTCAACTGAAAGATTTCAACCTCAGAAAGGTCTGAGACAGTGAGACTCTATATCACCATTCTTATTCATATTAGTTGCATAAATTTTCACAAAGTTAATGAATAAAGCAGTGGAACTCAATACGATCTCAGGTTTTTCTATCAATAATGGTTTGAGTGTGTCACATTTACAATATGCTGATGATACTATGGTATTCTTAGATGCCAAAGAAGAAGAAGCAGAAAACTTGCTCATTTTATTACAAATCTTTGAAGCAATAACAGGGCAACAGGTGAATCTATCTAAAAGTTCTCTTCTTAGTGTGGGAGCAGAGGCTAAAATAGAAGAGATGGCTGAAATTTTAAATTGCAGTATTGAGCAATTACCACTGAAATATCTTGGTCTTCCAGTTGGGGATACAAGTAGAAACTCTTCAATTTGGCATGTCATTACAAAAGCTGGAAGAGTAATTCTTATAAAATCCACACTCTCTAGTTTACCAATTTACTTTCTATCAATTTTCCCAATGCCAGTCAAGGTGGAGCAGAAGCTGACACAAATTATGAGAGCATTTCTATGGGGGTCTTCAAATAAAAACAAGAAAATAAATTGGATAGGTTTTGATAAAATCAGTAAGCCAAAGAAACTTGGAGATTTGCGGATTAGATGTCTGAAGTTAACAAACAAAGCATTACTTTCAAAATGGACATGGAGATATGCTCATGAAATCAAACATCTGTGGAGAAGAGTGGTTCAACATAAAACGAAAGGAAATCAAGATAATTTATGGTTAAGACTTCATCTCTACCACAAGGAAGAGAAATCTGGCAAGGAATACAAAAGCAAAAACATATTATTGAAGACATAACTGAATTACATATTGGACATGGGAAATCAATAAAATTCTGGTGGGACAAATGGAAGAAAGAGATACCCCTCAAAGATCAATTTAAAAGAATCTTCAAGATAGCCATACATAAAGATGCTTCTCTTAGTGATATGGTGACTAATGGTGCCTAGAATTGTTAGTTGAGAAGGAATCTCAATAATGCAGAGATAACAGAGATTGCTACTTTATTGCAGCTGTTAGAAGACCCTCTAGATTTTACAGAGACTGCAAATTCCTTACAATGCATAGGTTCCAATGGATTCTCAACAAAACTGCTACAACAGGCTTATAGAGAGAGCCAACACACCATCATCTCAAGTCCCATACTCTTGCATCTGGATAAAGAATGTTCCACCCAAAGTGAAAATCTTTTTATGGTCTGCAGCTCAAAATGCAATACCCACAATAGACAACTGATAGACACATTTTTGTGTCTAATTTATCTCGATTCTATATATTGATAGTGCTCATTTTTGTACTTATTATGGTGTTTTATGTGTGTGTAGGTATTTTTGGCCAATAAACATTTTTGGAAAAATCTGCTCGAAAAGTTGCGCGGGGCACCTCCGGAGGACATTTGCTATTCGGACCCCTCAAATGAATAAGGGGTAACCAATTACTAAGGGGCATCCATTTCCAGGCAGCTTCTAAAGGGAGACCAACACAGGATAGGGGGAGGTCATCCTCATCATTTGAATTCTGGTTTTGGCGGGAAACAAAACCAGCGAGCCTGCAGTTTAAGAAATCAAAATTTTGAGAAGATTTAGGGAGATTCAACCTCGGATTTTTGTTGGGCTGGACGTGATATAACTAAACAGGCCAGGTATGGGTGATTTAATCGATCAAATTGGGCTGAATAATCCGGAAAAAGAAAACAGAGGTTGACTTGTAAAAGGAAACTGTATGGAATTATTTTAGGAATTTCAGGGAGATTAAAGGCGTGATATTGTTTCCTAAGGTGAGATTTTATCTAAGGGAGAGTTCGGATGATTTGGAAGTCTTAGAAACGCGTAAGGAAGTCGGCAGAGAAGATTATTTCCGTGGCTTGCACGAAAAGAAAAAGAGGAATTTAATCGCTATTTTTAGGTTTCTGAGGAGTATAAAAGGTGTGTTCGAGTCCCAGGGAAGGGGATGAAGTCATTGGAGCAGTCGCAGAGGAGTTTGTAACACCACAGAGATGAATTGATCAAGTTGTAGGAAAACCCGAGTTTCTGCTGCTGCTGCTGAAGAACAAACGTTGCGAATAAGAACAACGTCTCAAATTTGTAACGCTGCTACAGTAACTTCTTTGTAATAGTCAGTCCTTTGTTTTGCAACGCCATTACACCGTTGTAAACAATCAGTTTTATATTTTTTCATTCTAATAATCAACTTTTGGGCTAAGAAAAAATATTTTGAGCAAGTGATTAATATGAGGAGCTAAACCCCATTGCTGAGGCGACGGAGGAAGCCATTTTTCCAAATATTATGTGGTAAATTCTATTTAATTTAATTTTTGTAATTCTTTTATGATTATTTGCACTGAACTGAAATTGAATTTATGATTCTGATTAAGTGGTTGTGTTCTCAATTGATGGGTCATGCTTAGGTTAAGTCTTTTGATGGTCCATGCTTTCGATTTACAGCTATTGTTTTGAGAATCTACTTGTCTAGGAGAATATTAGAATCACTTCAAACGTAAAGAGTTGCATAATTATTGACTATATTAAATCACATAAAAAAATGGAGATTGGTAGAATCCTGAGTCTCAGTGCTTTTTATAATCTTGATAACAATTTATTTTTAAGTTTTCTAGTTTAATTTGAGTCAAAAATCGAGTCCACACAATCCGAGTTGAACGAACTTTACTACCACTTTCAAAACTATATCAATTTTTGGCGTCGCCGACGCGGATTTGTATTAGGTTTTAGGTTTTAGATTAATTTTATTTATTTTAAAATTTTTGTTCTCTTTTACGCCTTTGGTATTTTTCGATTCTTTTCAGATTGGAGCGAAGCTCCAAGGAAAGAAAAAGTGTTATAAAAGGAAAGCATCTCCAAAGAAGGAAAGAAAAGAGGAATCCGAAAGGAGTGAAGAAGAATATTTTGTGTATGGTTATTTTGTTTTATTTTTAGAAACTGTAAATAGGGTTTTATTTGTGTAATTTTTCTTTATTTTTGGACACTTTTTGGACTTTATTTTTGGACTTGGACATTATTATTTTTAAACCCTAAGGAAGGGTTAAGATTAAATATAAATTGTTTGCAAGGAAGGACGACAGTTACGATACTGTCTCGGCCCCTCGGGTTCGTACACTGACATTGGAGTCGGTGGCTTGAGTCGACTTCAACGGTTCATCGCCCGTCTAGTACGGGAGGTAAGACTCTATCCACCCACGAATCCCCTGTCAGTGGGTTTTATTTTGTGTGACAACTCACACCCCTGCAATAGAATGTCGAACTGGTATTACAAGAGCCAATACAACGAATATCCGACTGAGTTTCAAAATGGACGTTCCTACTTTGACCATAGTATGAATAGTGGTTGGGAACATCAGCCTTTTCAAGGTTATGACTCATACGTTGATGAGCCCAATTACTATCCACACACGCACCGGTCATACGAGCAAAATTCTTATATTTCTCCTTTAGAAGAGTCCCTCAGGAAATTAGAGGAGTCGACACGTAAGTTAGCTGAGATGAATAACTTAGTTTATGACGAAAGAGAACTTTCTATAGAGGAATCCTTCAAGCTGATAGCTGAGACGAACGAAAGAATTGCTCGAAATAATCTTAATTTCCAATACAGTGATTCCAATAGTACCCTTGAAAATGAGGATAGTTATTTGCGTAATCAAGATGACGAGGATAAAATTGGTAACACTACTTGTTTAGATGAGGTTCAAACATTTTCATGTTATTATGATAATTATGATGTGGATAGTGTTGATGAAGAATTTGAAATATATAGGCATAGTGATCAGGAATTTGTTACTCCAAATGAACTTTATGATGATAGTGTTATTTCTGGTTCAGATCCCGATAATTTTAATGATTATTCACCTATTCAAAAGGACGAGGATTTGATTAGAGATACCACTTCTTTAGATGATGTAGTATTTCCTTTTGATTACGAAGTCAATAATGGTTTAGAGGAACGAGTTTATTCTGAGAATACCGTTTTAGAGTCTAGCGATTTAGAAATAATGGTCTTAGACGAAGAAAATGTACTCGTACAACTATTAAATATGAGTGAGGATGCGTCACTTGAGTATAACCTAGAAGAAGCAATTGACTATTTTCAGGATTCCAACGATCTAGAAATTGAGGAACCTGTGACTAGTCTTTCTAGAGACACTGAAAACTCTAAGTTTGGGGGTGATTATCATTCTCCATGTGCTTTAACTATTAGAAAGGTCCCTCACTTGGGACTTGAAATATGTGCCTCAACCATTTTACAAGATTATCTTCATACACGTTTTCCTGAACCTAGTGATGTCCACAAGGAAGTTCAGTTGTTAGAAACCCATCCTCTGGTTGATGTGGTTTACCCAGGTTATGATATCCAGATTAACTTTGTTTTCCCACCAAATATTTTTCAACCGATTGTGGGAATGTGTAAGTTTCAGATGTGTCAGTTATTAAGTTTTGAGACTAAACCTAATTACTTTAGAAGATTAGGATCGACACATTTGTTTAAGGAAGACCACCACTCTTATTGTGGTCAGCTGTGTGAGTCAAAACTGATTGACTTTAAGGATCCACAATTATTCAGGTTATTATTATGTGCTTCTAAGTTTTTACTTGAGTTTTTCCAGACTCTAATACCTGAACCGGACCTTAGCTTTGAGGAATTCCAGCGCATGAAAATATTTTATCTAGACCCTTTCATAGAGCCTGAACCTGAACCACATCTAGATGTAGTTGTCTTAAGCAGGAAACTAGACAAGGGTGCGCTTTATTTTTTAATTTTCTTGGCATGTTGCAGATTCCTTTTACTTGTGATAGCTCTATTTGGTTTTGATGACCCACGGATATTTCGGCTATTAATTTATGATACGAGGTGATTAATCCTTTCTTATGTCTGGCTGAAGACGTTAAACTTAGCACTTATTGGGAGGTAACCCAATCTCATGCAACACGGTAATATCTTTCCTTATCTCTTTTGCTTCAAATGGTAACAGTTTCTCCTTGTTCATGCTTTTAATTTTATCTTTAGGACATTGAGGACAATGTTAGATTTAAGTTTGGGGGTATGGGAGAAACTTTTTAGTTGCAATATGAATAAATAAACTCCAGAGCCTAGGAATTTATGCCTATTTAGGATGGCACTAACTAATCTAAGTGGATGGAAGCATTTTGATTGTAGGAGTTGAGGAACCAATCTGATTAGATGGCAACATCTAGAAGAGTCTATTCATAAAAGCACAGAGCTCAGGTGTTAGAAATAACATGATAGTTTCACCATATCTCGTTGAGTCCTTTTCACTTCTATTTTTATTTTATTTTGTTTTTAAACTATGTTTCTCTAAGTGATTAGGTGGGGCCCACGATTCAAGTTGTTACCAATGCTAGGGTGAATTAGAGTGATTGAGTTACAAAGAAAAGAAAAAAAGACCAGACCAATTAGACCAAACGGATTCAAAAAAAAAAATGATGAATGAAATGAAAAAGCTGGAAAAAAAAATTCAGTGAATAAAGTCGACCACTGGTTCCCTTGTATATGCCAGTTGTGTTGAACTAGAATTAGGATTATCGATCACTGGTTCCCTTGTATATGCCAGTTGTGTTGATATTAGTCAGACTAAGTATTTCAATCCATTAGGATAGGTTCATTTTGGCGGAGGCCTTCAGACATATATGGGAAACGTCGTTCACTTAGTAAACATCAAAACCATCTATGTTTTTCTATTTCCATCTTCTTGATCTATCCATGTGATTAGTTTTGACTCCGGATATTGATGTCCATAGTGCGACTATCTGAGTAGAGCTCTGTCACTTTATATGAATTTTAGTATGCTTGAGTGCAAACTCGTGTACAACAATTGGAATTTCGCATCAGGGTACTTCTTCCTGTAGTCAATAAGTATGCCAACCAAGGAGATTCTTTAGTGCCTTCCAAGGTTCTGCATAGATAGCTAAGGTCTGAAGTAAAGGTTTTGTGGGTATACCTCTTGTAAGCCCTTCGGAGACAACACTCCTCCACTAGGGACACTTAGGGGTTTAAAGGCTTATTGCATACGCTAAATGCAATCGACGATGCCTGCGTCAGTGAGTTAGGATTTTATTTTCTATTTTAGATTTGCTCGAGGACTAGCAAATAATAAGTTTGGGGGTATTTGATAGACACATTTTTGTGTCTAATTTATCGCGATTCTATATATTGATAGTGCTCATTTTTGTAATTATTATGGTGTTTTATGTGTGTGTAGGTATTTTTGGCCAATAAACATTTTTGGAAAAATCTGCTCGAAAAGTTGCGCGGGAAACCCCCGGAGGACACTTGCTATTCGGACCCCTCAAATGGATAAGGGGTAACCAATTACTAAGGGGCATCCATTTCCAGGCAGCTGCTAAAGGGAGACCAACACAGGATAGGGGGAGGTCATCCTCATCATTTGAATTCTGGTTTTGGCGGGAAACAAAACCAGCGAGCCTGCAGTTTAAGAAATCAAAATTTTGAGAAGTTTTAGGGAGATTCAACCTCGGATTTTTGTTGGGCTGGACGTGATATAAATAAACAGGCCAGGTATGGGTGATTTAATCGATCAAATTGGGCTGAATAATCCGGAAGAAGAAAACAAACGTTGACTTGTAAAAGGAAACTGTATGGAATTATTTTAGGAATTTCAGGGAGACTAAAGGCGTGATATTGTTTCCTAAGGTGAGATTCTATCTAAGGGAGAGTTTCGGATGATTTCGCGCGTAAGGAAGTCGGCAGAGAAGATTATTGCCGTGGCTTGCACGAAAAGAAAAAGAGGAATTTAATCACAATTTTTAGGTTTCTGAGGAGTATAAAATGTGTGTTCGAGTCCCAGGGAAGGGGATGAAGTCATTGGAACAGTCGCAAAGGAGTTAGTAACACCACAGAGCTGAATTGATCAAGTTGCAGGAAAACCCGAGTTTCTGCTGCTACTGTTGAAGAACAAACGTTGCAAATAAGAACAACGTCACAAATTTGTAACGCTGCTACAATAACTTCTTTGTAACAGTCAGTCCTTTGTTTTGCAACGCCATTACACCGTTGCAAACAATCAGTTTTATAGTTTTTCATTCTTTGAATCAACTTTTGGGCTAAGAACAAATATTTTGAGCAAGTGATTAATATGAGGAGCTAAACCCCATTGCTGAGGCGACGGAGGAAGCCATTTTTCCAAATATTATGTGGTAAATTCTATTTAATTTAATTTTTGTAATTCTTTTATGATTATTTGCACTGAACTGAAATTGAATTTATGATTCTGATTAAGTGGTTGTGTTCTCAATTGATGGGTCATGCTTAGGTTAAGTCTTTTGATGGTCCATGCTTTCGATTTACAGTTATTGTTTTGAGAATCTACTTGTCTAGGCGAATATTAGAATCACTTCAAACGTAAAGAGTTGCATAATTATTGACTAGATTAAATCACATAAAAATTGGAGATTGGTGGAATCCTGAGTCTCAGTGCTTTTTATAATCTTGATAACAATTTCTTTTTAAGTTTTCTATTTGAATTTGAGTCTAAAATCGAGTCCACACAATCCGAGTTGAACGAACTTTACTACCACTTTCAAAACTATATCAATTTTTTGGCGCCGCCGACGCGGATTTGTATTAGGTTTTAGGTTTTAGATTTATTTTATTTCTTTTAAAATTTTTGTTCTCTTTTACACCTTTGGTATTTTTCGATTCTTTTCAGATTGGAGCGAAGCTACAAGGAAAGAAAAAGTGTTATAAAAGGAAAGCATCGCCAAAGAAGGAAAGAAAAGAGGAATCCGAAAGGAGTGAAGAAGAATATTTTGTGTATAGTTATTTTGTTTAATTTTTAGAAACTGTAAATAGGGTTTTATTTGTGTAATTTTTCTTTATTTTTGGACACTTTTTGGACTTTATTTTTGGACTTGGACATTATTATTTTTAAACCCTAAGGAAGGGTTAAGATTAAATATAAACTGTTTGCAGGGAAGGACGACAGTTACGATACTGTCTCAGCCCCTCGGGTTCGTACACTGACATTGGAGTCGGTGGCCTTAGTCGACTTCAACGGTTCACCGCCCGTCTGGTACGGGAGGTAAGACTCTATCCACCCACGAATCCCCTGTCAGTGGGTTTTATTTTGTGTGACAACTCACACCCCTGCAATAGAATGTCGAACTGGTATTACAAGAGCCAATACAACGAATATCCGACTGAGTTTCAAAATGGACGTTACTACTTTGACCATAGTATGAATAGTGGTTGGGAACATCAGCCTTTTCAAGGTTATGACTCATACGTTGATGAGCCCAATTACTATCCACACACGCACCGGTCATACGAGCAAAATTCTTACATTTCTCCTTTAGAAGAGTCCCTCAGGAAATTAGAGGAGTCGACACGTAAGTTAGCTGAGATGAATAACTTAGTTTATGACGAAAGAGAACTTTCTATAGAGGAATCCTTCAAGCTGATAGCTGAGACGAACGAAAGAATTGCTCGAAATAATCTTAATTTCTAATACAGTGATTCCAATAGTACCCTTGAAAATGAGGATAGTTATTTTCATAATCAAGATAACGAGGATAAAATTGGTAACACTACTTGTTTAGATGAGGTTCAACCATTTTCATGTTATTATGATGATTATGATGTGGATAGTGTTGATGAAGAATTTGAAATATATAGGCATAGTGATCAGGAATTTGTTACTCCAAATGAACTTTATTATGATAGTGTTATTTCTGGTTCAGATCCCGATAATTTTAATGATTATTCACCTATTCAAAAGGACGAGGATTTGATTAGAGATACCACTTCTTTAGATGATGTAGTACTTCCTTTTGATTACGAAGTCAATAATGGTTTAGAGGAACGAGTTTATTCTGAGAATACCGTTTTAGAGTCTAGCGATTTAGAAACAATGGTCTTAGACGAAGAAAATGAACTCGTACAACTATTAAATATGAGTGAGGATGCGTCACTTGAGTATAACCTAGAAGAAGCAATTGACTATTTTCAGGATTCCAACGATCTAGAAATTGAGGAAGTTGTGACTAGTCTTTCTAGAGACACTGAAAACTCTAAGTTTGGGGGTGATTATCATTCTCCATGTGCTTTAACTATTAGAAAGGTCCCTCACTTGGGACTTGAAATATGTGCCTCAACCATTTTACAAGATTATATTCGTACACGTTTTCCTGAACCTAGTGATGTCCACAAGGAAGTTCAGTTGTTAGAAACCCATCCTCTGGTTGATGTGGTTTACCCAGGCTATGATATCCAGATTGACTTTGTTTTCCCACCAAATATTTTTCAACCGATTGTGGGAATGTGTAAGTTTCAGATGTGTCAGTTATTGAGTTTTGAGACTAAACCTAATTACTTTAGGAGATTAGGATCGACACATTTGTTTAAGGAAGACCACCACTCTTATTGTGGTCAGCTGTGTGAGTCAAAACTGATTGACTTTAAGGATCCACAATTATTCAGGTTATTATTATGTGCTTCTAAGTTTTTACTTGAGTTTTTCCGGACTCTAATACCTGAACCGGACCTTAGCTTTGAGGAATTCCAGCGCATGAAAATATTTTATCTAGACCCTTTCATAGAGCCTGAACCTGAACCACAGCTAGATGTAGTTGTCTTAAACAGGAAACTAGACAAGGGTGCGCTTTATTTGTTAATTTTCTTGGCATGTTGCAGATTCCTTTTACTTGTGATAGCTCTATTTGGTTTTGATGACCCACGGATATTTCGGCTGTTACTTTATGATACGAGGTGATTAATCCTTTCTTATGTCTGGCTGAAGACGTTAAACTTAGCACTTCTTGGGAAGTAACCCAATCTCATGCAACACGGTAATATCTTTCCTTATCTCTTTTGCTTCAAATGGTAACAGTTTCTCCTTGTTCATGCTTTTAATTTTATATTTAGAACATTGAGGACAATGTTAGATTTAAGTTTGTGGGTATGGGAGAAACTTTTTAGTTGCAATATGAATAAATAAACTCCAGGGCCTAGGAATTAATGCCTATTTAGGATGGCACTAACTAATCTAAGTGGATGGAAGCATTTTGATTGTAGGAGTTGAGGAACCAATCTGATTAGATGACAACATCTAGAAGAGTCTATTCATAAAAGCACAGAGCTCAGGTGTTAGAAATAACATGATAGTTTCACCATATCTCGTTGAGTCCTTTTCACTTCTATTTTTATTTTATTTTGTTTTGAAACTATGTTTCTCTAAGTGATTAGGTGGGGCCCACGATTCAAGTTGGTACCAATGCTAGGGTGAATTAGAGTGATTGAGTTACAAAGAAAAAGAAAAAAAGACCAGACCAATTAGACCAAACAGATCAAAAAAAAAAATGATGAATGAAATGAAATGAAAAAGCTGGAATTTTTTTTTCAGTGAATAAAGTCGACTACTGGTTCCCTTGTATATGCCAGTTGTGTTGAACTAGAATTAGGATTATCGATCACTGGTTCCCTTGTATATGCTAGTTTTGTTGATATTAGTCAGACTAAGTATCTCAATCCATTAGGATAGGTTCATTTTGGCGGAGGCCTTCAGACAGATATGGGAAACGCCGTTCACTTAGTAAACATCAAAACCATCTATGTTTTTTTATTTCCATCTTCTTGATCTATCCATGTGATTAGTTTTGACTCCGGATATTGATGTCCATAGTGCGACTATCTGAGTAGAGCTCTGTCACTTTATATGAATTTTAGTATGCTTGAGTGCAAACTCATGTACAACAATTGGAATTTTGCATCAGGGTACTTCTTCCTGTAGTCAATAAGTATGCCAACCAAGGAGATTCTTTAGTGCCTTCCAAGGTTCTGCGTAGATAACTAAGGTCTGGAGTAAAGGTTTTGTGGGTATACCTCTTGTAATCCCTCCGGAGACAACACTCCGCCACTAGGGACACTTAGGGGTTTAAAGGCTTATTGCATACGCTAAATGCAATCGACGATGCCTGCGTCAGTGAGTTAGGATTTTATTTTCTATTTTAGATTTGCTCGAGGACTAGCAAATAATAAGTTTGGGGTTATTTGATAGACACATTTTTGTGTCTAATTTATCTCGATTCTATATATTGATAGTGCTCATTTGTACTTATTATGGTGTTTTATGTGTGTGTAGGTATTTTTGGCCAATAAACATTTTTGGAAAAATCTGCTCGAAAAGTTGCGCGGGGCACCCCTGGAGGACACTTGCTATTCGGACCCCTCAAATGTATAAGGGGTAACCAATTACTAAGGGGCATCCATTTCCAGGCAGCTGGTAAAGGGATACCAGCCCAGGATAGGGGGAGGTCATCCTCATCATTTGAATTCTGGTTTTGGCGGGAAACAAAACCAGCGAGCCTGCAGTTTAAGAAATCAAAATTTTGAGAAGTTTTAGGGAGATTCAACCTCGGATTTTTGTTGGGCTGGACGTGATATAACTAAACAGGCCAGGTATGGGTGATTTAATCGATCAAATTGGGATGAATAATCCGGAAGAAGAAAACAGAGGTTGACTTGTAAAAGGAAACTGTATTTGGAATTATTTTAGGAATTTCAGGGAGACTAAAGGCGTGATATTGTTTCCTAAGGTGAGATTCTATCTAAGGGAGAGTTTCGGATGATTTGGAAGTCTTAGAAACGTGTAAGGAAGTCGGCAGAGAAGATTATTGCCGTGGCTTGCACAAAAAGAAAAGGAGGAATTTAATCGCTATTTTTAGGTTTCTGAGGAGTATAAAAGGTGTGTTCGAGTCCCAGGGAAGGGGATGAAGTAATTGGAGAAGTCGCAGAGGATATGTAACACCAGAGAGCTGAATTGATCAAGTTGCAGGAAAACCCGAGTTTCTGCTGCTGCTGCTGAAGAACAAACGTTGCAAATAAGAACAACGTCTCAAATTTGTAACGCTGCTACTGTAACTTCTTTGTAACAGTCAGTCCTTTGTTTTGCAACGCCATTACACCGTTGTAAACAATCAGTTTTATATTTTTTCATTCTTTTAATCAACTTTTGGGCTAAGAACAAATATTTTGAGCAAGTGATTAATATGAGGAGCTAAACCCCATTGCTGAGGCGACGGAGGAAGCCATTTTTCCAAATATTATGTGGTAAATTCTATTTAATTTAATTTTTGTAATTCTTTTATAATTATTTGCACTGAACTAAAATTGAATTTATGATTCTGATTAAGTGGTTGTGTTCTCAATTGATGGGTCATGCTTAGGTTAAGTCTTTTGATGGTCCATGCTTTCGATTTACAGTTATTGTTTTGAGAATATACTTGTCTAGGCGAATATTAGAATCACTTCAAACGTAAAGAGTTGCATAATTATTGACTAGATTAAATCACATAAAAATTGGAGATTGGTGGAATCCTGAGTCTCAGTGCTTTTTATAATCTTGATAACAATTTCTTTTTAAGTTTTCTATTTTAATTTGAGTCTAAAATCGAGTCCACACAATCCGAGTTGAACGAACTTTACTACCACTTTCAAAACTATATCAACAACCTAAATAGAAGAGGGTGTAACATTAACAACACAATTTACTCATTATGCTCCCAAGAAGAATAAACAGTAAATCACTTACTAATACATTGCCCATTCTCAGTACAAGTCTGGAACTACTTTTTAAATGGGTACAATATGAGATGGGTACAAGCCAGAGATATAACATCCTTATTGCAAGCCTGGAAGTACAGAAGAGGAAGGAATAGAGGCAAGAATATTTGGCCACTGCTTGCTTTTGCCATATCGTGGGAGCTTTGGAATGAAAGGAATAGGAGAACCATGGCTGGGAAAAGACCCAGATCCTCAGCAACACTCATCAATGAAGCTAAAGCAACAATATATAAATGGGGGGTAGCTGAGGGTTTGTTCAAATTTAATACTTTTAGGGATCTCATCACTCATTGGAAAGTTATCATACATTGCAGAATATAGAGTGAAACAGGATTGTAATGAGAGTCCAGTGGCAGGAGCTCTGATATTTGTTATACTTTTTCATAAATACAAGTTTAAACTTTCTGCTCAAAAAAAAAGGCTAAGTTTTATGTAAGGCTGCACAGGAACCGGACCGAAATCAGTGAATCGCACCAGAACCGGAACTAGATTGGAATTAGGGAGGAGGTACAGGAAACGGGAATGGAAATGAAAACCGGTATATGGATGAGTACAAGGACCGATTCTAGCTTATTTCCCAGCATGTACCAGACCAAAAATCTTGGTCATCCAGTATCGTTGATTTTTCAGATTTCTTTTAATCCTAGCCCTTAATACTAGGTTTAAATTAACTCTCTCTCTCTCTCTTTCTCAGTATCACAGTGCGACTCTCACTTCCCTTGTTCTTCTTCATTGCTGCAGTCAGGAGCGACACCACAACCACTCTCTAATTCTCCATCACAGACACCACCATCATCTCTAAAGCTTGATACTACCATTAATAAAACAATCTCCAATCTCCATCATCTAATTATCTCTTTATGTTTAAGGTTTGATTTCTTAAACAGCTCTCCGCTTTCTCTTTTTGCCTCTATCATCAGGCAAAGGAAAGGAATTATGGGGTATGTATTAATATGTCGGGAGATCAAATTTATTTTTGCTTACAAGCTCTGTTGGAACTGATCAAGTCAGCCTTGAAGAAATTGGATCTGCTTCTGTTTTTGGTTATCCCCATCAATTCATGTTACTTTGATTTGTACTCTTAAACCTGACCCTAATGATATTCACACCAGTTGATTTCATACTGGGAAATAGGAACATGTGGTTTTCTCAGAGGTATCAAAGCTGCAAAAATCACTTCATAACATGCATCAATTTATTACAAGCTCTAGTCTGATGGAATTTGAAGCACATGAATGATGGAAACTCAAGAGGGGAAAATTCTGTTTGTGTTTCTGTTGATTTTGGCGTTGTAGTCATGTTGGTATTGGAAATTATTTTTGGTGAATGGTGTTGTTGTTGTAATAGGTAAAAACTTGGTATCAGTCTTGAACCGAATCGGTCTTATAGGTACAGGTACAAGTCTAGGTACAAGTCCTCAAAATGAGGTACCGGTCAACTCCAGGTACAAGTACCGGGTTCATAAAAAACCCGGACCCTACAGACCCATGTGCATCCTTAGTTTTATGGTGTAATTTGAGGGAATACAAATAGTGCTGCCAAGTTAGCTTGGGAAGTTGGATAAGGAAGGAAAATCGATCTAAGTTAAATTTCATCTCTCGCTTTATAAATAAAAACGAGATATCACACTTCATTTTAAAAGCATTAATAATATTAAGCGAGAGATCATATCTCGTTAAAGTGTTTTTTTTTTTTGGACGAGATACAATGTCTCGTCTAACATTATTTTTTTCTTCCAGAGTATCCCTAAATCTAAGAAGAAACACATATCAGATTCCATTGGCTAGTAACAAATGTAGAAGTTAAAGTATATCTTCGATCTTAGCAGTTACGATATTAAGAATCAATAACATAACTTAAGAGAACAGATTAATTGATTTTCCCTTCTAGCCAATTACGAGCGTAAAAGTTAAAATCATAATTTTTTTCACCTTACAAGTTGCGATCATAAGAATAAAAATTATAACTTAGGAGAAATGATTCAACAAAAGTTTACTCGTCTTTTAGCTAGTTACGAACAAAAAGAGTGATGAGAGTAACTTTTAAAAAACAATAATGAGATCTTGTTATAATCGTAAAAAATATGATAAACAAAGAACTATCTCATGAAATTCAAGCAATACATAAAATATAATCAATACAGATCAAACATTTGAATCATCATTAAAAAATCGGGGGTCTAACAACCACACTCAATATTTCCTTTAGGCAATTTGTATGGACTAACTCCAATATATTTCCAAGAGAATCAACTAGACAGTCAGACTCAATCAAGGAAAATACATCCAAGAGTTATATCGCAATTTCTCAAATCAATCTGCAATCAAACAGATAGAAATCTGAGCCGGATTAATATGAGAAATAACTTGGATGGTACCAAAGACCAATATACATATGTCAATAAATTTCAATCAACAACCGAAGGTTGGATTCTCCAATTGATTGAACTACGCACAACATGTGATATTTCAATTATATAAAAATATAATGCGGAAAAGAAATAACACAGACACCATAAATTTTTTTAACGAAGAAACCGCAAATGCAGAAAAACCCCGGGACTTAGTCCAGATTTGAACACCACACTGTATTAAGCCGCTAAAGACTCTAACCTACTACAAGTTAACTTCGGAATGGAATGTAGTTGATCCCTAACCAATCTCACACTGATTAAGGTATAGCCGTGTTCCTTACGCCTCTTGAACCACGCCGGATTCTGCGCACTTGATTCCCTTAGCGGATCTCACCTACAACTAAGAGTTTCTACGACCCAAAGTCGAAGCCTTGATAAACAAATCTCTCTCACACAGAAAAGTCTATTGAATAGATAAATCTGTCTCCCATAGAAATATCTACGAGTTTTTGTTTCGTCTTTTGATAAATCAAGGTGAACAGAAACCAATTGATACATCGGTTTTATATTCCCGAAGAACAACCTAGTAATAATCTCCTCACAATAATCTTAATCGTATGGAAGCGAAACAAGATATTGTGGAATCACAAACGATGAGACGAAGATGTTTGTGACTACTTTTTATCTTACCTATCGGAAACTAAATCTCGAGCAAACTTTAGAGAAGATAGTACTCAATACGATAGAACAAAGTAAGATCAGAGCACGCAACTACATAGAAAATAATTGGGTCTGGCTTCAGAATCCCAACAAAGTCTTTAAGTCGTTAACCTATAATGGTTTTAGGAAAAACCTAGGTTAAAGAAGAATCGACTCTAGTGGCAACTAGTATCACACAGAAGGTGTGGGGATTAGGTTTCCCAGTTGCTAGAGTTCTCCCTTATATAGTCTTCAAATCAGGGTTTGCAATCAATGTTACCTTGGTAACAAAGCATTCAATATTCACCGTTAGATGAAAACCTGATTAGAGTCAAGCTAATATCTTTCAACCTTTAGATCGAACTTAGCTTGTTATATACAAATGAAATGTGATTTCATTTAGGTATGAGTAACCGTACCCAAACGTGTGCACATGGTTGCCTCAATAGTAGTTAACCGAAGTTAGCCATATGAACACTTTCATATCAACCTTGTTCATCTTAATCAAAACTAGTTCAAATGACTCAAATGAAACTAGTTATGGAGTTGTTCAATTGTTTATATTCTCATAGAAGTATATAAAACACAATTGAAGCAAAACCGATTTTAATCAACCAATTCATGAATATTATAGCCACGGTTTGCAAAAGATTGCATTCCTTAGTATATAAATGTACTTGTTCATGAACAAACCAATTTTAGAACTTAACTCACTCAAGTATGCAAACGGGTACTCATACTTAGAGTTCCGAACTTGGTCTGGGTTCGCCAGTATGCGAACGGGTACGCATACTGACGTACATGACCAACCTCAGTTGAATTCCCGGACTTGAAATGTTAAGCCGGTACGCATACGGGTACACATACTAAGTTCTCGGACTTCAACTATCAAACCAGTACGCATACGGGTATGCATACTATGGTTCCCGGACTTTGAATAACTTGCAACAGTTAGCATACAAGTACGCATACTGTGCTATATCAAATCAATGGTTAATCGTTCTAAACTCCATGTTAATCATTGAAATATTCTTAGAAGACGGGAATAACTGTCTCACACAAACTATTAGCTTCAAAGCAATTTTCAAGTGATCAATTGTTCAATACGAAACATTCCGAGTCTACATCAAATGACTGTCTCACACAAATCATGTAAGATGTTACCAGGCGATTTTCACATGATCATCTTTTGACTTTCATCAAGAATAAAGATGAACTTGGTTTAAGCGAAAGCTTACCAACACATATTTCGATAAATATGTAAGTGAGTTAAACTCAGCTCGAAATATCAAATGTGTATAATATAAAGTCTATATAGCTATACGACTTTTGTCTCAATAGGAGTGTTGATGGTGGATTTTAGTTCAGGGTTAAAATTGTAAAACCAAATGTATACGCTGACATCCTGCAAAGGATAAAGCCACTGATAAGTGACGCATACTTCTTCACTTTACTAATTCACCTAGAATGAAGCATGTGGCAACAATCCCAGTATTATGTGAATTAAATATACAAATTCATCCAGGATGGAGCATGTAGCAACAATCCCATATACCATGTGAATTTATAACATTATTAATTAATGCATGATTAGCCTTGTATTTCCTGTGTTTTTCCCGCTGAACTCTCATTATTGGTGCGGCATGACGACTGAGTGTTGCTCTCAGCAGAGTAACACGAATCTCCAAGTGTCAATAATGAGGCATGCACAAAATACCCGTACAGGCTACAACTCTCGGTGTGTTATACTAGCCCGATTGAGCATACATCTCTCGGTGTGTTATACTAGCCCGATCGAGCATCTGGACTATCCATGTCAGTCTCAGAAATAATCACGACCACGCAAGTTGGCCGCATGATTTAACCAGCCTAGACGTTCCTCAGCAGGAGCAGGCTACCACCTTAATGACCACCAGCGGGCCCGTTTATGCTCTGGTCGGTCGAACATATGTCATGCCTCCAAAACAGTCATAAAACGCCAGCCTGGAAAAGGATGGTCGAACTGGTGAAACCGTTTTGGAGAAGGTTCGCACGAACAAAGGCTGCCAATATCGGTCTCAAAATAGTCACGACCATCCAACTTCACCGGCATGTTTGGACGGCGTGGATCATCCCATGACCGGTTGGACAAGCGTTGTCCTGCACACCGGCGGGCCCACTCTTTCCTTACCTGGCCGACTTTCTCACGACCTAGCCAGGGAGGAGCGAACGCTTGCTCAAAGTTCGGCTGGCGTGATGCTTTAAAGGTCGCAGGAAATTCCACTAAGGGTCTTAAATCGATCACGACCATCTAACTTCACCGGCATGTTTGGATGGCTTAGATCAGACCCATAGCCATCAGACAGGTATTGGCATGTTCACCACCGTCCCAATGTGGGCCCCACATGGTCGACCACCCCAGACAAGGAGCATAGTTTGCAAATTCGTCCAGCCAAAGTAGCGTGCACACGAAACCCTAATTAGGGTTTGCGGCATATCACATGTGTCGCAAATCAGTCACTACCATCCATCTTCGCAGGCATAGATGGAGGGTGTAGATGTAGATTCAAAGGGTCCGAAGCATGTCAATACAACCACCGTGGGCCCGTCTACGTGCGTGACCAATCGGCCAAGGCCGACCATGGATAGATTCCTCAATTCATGCGCCCAAACTAGGCATGGTCGCGCAGTTTCCAATTGCAAACCGATCTCGACCACTCAACTTTGCCGAAAAAATTGAGTGGCTTAGATCACATATCCATGGGACAGTGAGGTACAGACGTGTACACCGACAAGGCGTCTACACGCATGCCCGGTCAGTCTTGCCAAAAACATCACCCACGCATGGATTCGACCAAGCTGAAAGTAGGTGCTTGCGCACCTCCTAAACCCTAATCCGACAGTCGCAGATGTGGGTCGCAAGTCATCTCGTCCGTCCAACTTCGCCAGCTTGGACGGACAGCCTAAGACAGGAGTTAGGCAACCAATGAAGCATCACCATGATCATCGTCCGCCACTCTTACACATAGAGTGATCGGTCAAAGCGTATCTTTCCCATGCAACCTCCAAACGATCTCTCGAAGATGGCTGGACGTGATGCTATTTCAAGACGCTTAATCCGCGACTTACTCTGTTAAGCTGAAAACAACGACGCTTTGTACGTGTTGAATATATTCGATGCATTCCATGCATAGAATACACACGATATTTCATAAATATCGACTTCCTAAATAACTTAGTTATTTAATCTAGCATCACATGCTACTTTCTGTGGGTCCCACGATCCACACATTCGACACATCAAGCATGTCACAAACTGGGGGATACATACTGGGGTATTAGTCTAGCGGTTTATAGCGTGCAGCGTGCAACGCGCCATCACAAGAACGTGTCAGGAAGACATGGACGGTTAGTGATGACGGGAGAAGTGGGCAAGACTAGTCGTGTGGCATTAACGCACGACTCCGCTACTCCATCACTCCACTTCCTCAGCTTCCCACGAGAGACGAGGGTTAGGCTCAATGACTTGTATAAATAGGTTCTCCTCCCTATTTCCATAATACAAGAGACAAAACAGAAATCAAGTGTGGATGCAACGTATTCCAACACCAGAACTGATAGCTTATATTCTGCAAGCCAGTTCAGCTTTCTGATACAAGTCATAGATAGCCAACACCTTCACAATATCAACACCTTATTCGCTTCCCTCCCTAAGATCAACCCCATCTCTTTCACTTTGTGACCGAAGCAAGTCTGGAACGACCATTTCTTGGTTTAAAGTCCAGAATTGTACAGATTAATTTCTCGAATCAAAAGCACTCCCCTGCAGTGCATTTGTTTAGGGTTTAGATTCATTTCTCATCCAAACACCCCAAATTACCAAAACCGGCAGAAATAGTTTTCACCCATAAACAAGGAGATAAAATAGAAATAGACTTTTGAGTGATAGATGAGTTCAAGTCTCCACATACCTTTTGTTGATGAAGTTCTACAAGCTCCCATTAGTAGTTCTTCATCTTCAATCAGTGAACACCGTGAAGTCTAAAGCTCAACTTCACATTCTATCCTAATCCGAGACATAGCTATAAGTAGATTAGAAATCAAGACTTATAGTTTTGGCAACTAAACTTGACAAACAAGCTTGAGATAGCAACACTTGCGAGTTCAGCCAAGCAGTGCTCTAACAATCATCAAACGAAAATTTGGTAAAATAAACTTCAATCATTGATAGATGATAAATATGAAGTGGTAATCTAAAAAAAACATTAATAAACTATTTAAATCTCTAATATTTCCTCCTTAAAACAATAAAAACAAATTCTTACAAGGAGTAAACTAGAAAGCGCAAAAGAAAAGAACTAATGAATGAGTTATTCTTCAACTTCATTGTCATCTTCAGAATCGACATGTGTAGCATAAATATATGTTATTTCTTACTCAATGTTTGGGTATTTGGTTGCAATGTCATTTAATTGTTGTTGCACGCATTTTACCTTGTTCACAAGCTTTTGATGGCCTTAAGAAAATCCTATGAAACAATCTTAAAGTAGTAGAGTTACCTTCTAAAGATTCATGTGCAGATGAAGAGGTTTTTTTTTGGTTGCTCTTTCTAATGTTAGTCTCAATCTTGCGAGTAAAAGGATTGAGAAGAGGAGATCCCGGAGAAGTTCCCATTTAGTGAAAGACAATATGCCCTACATAATTTTTCAATCAAGCAAGGGAAACCCAAATTCTTGTTGCTATTAGACATCTCAATCATTTTTCAAGTGATTAACCCGCAAATATCTATATATTTTTTTTTTGCTTTATTTCAAGGTAATAAACCAATTCGGAAAAATCTAGACTCCGAATAAGAATTGTTGATCATAGTAGCACAAATTTAGGGACACCAAACTTCCTGAGTACCTTCAATCCGATGGGAAGGTTCTCGGTTAAAAAATTTCGTTCCACTCAACAATGCGACCAACTAGCTTCATGGAAATCTCATCCTTCAAAGGTCTCTTTCCCAGGGTCTTGGTAATTGGAAATTACCCATGAGAAATTTTGTGGGTCTTGAAATGACCTCTGGATTCATTTCAATTATACTTTCACCAAATGGTTTTGAAGCTCATAGTCTCATGATTTGCACCATGTATATTTGGCATAGAATACATTGACTAAGATATCAAAATCTTCACCATAACAATTAAAAATATTTCCCAGTCGATGTCTGTTAATGTTTATTGCAACACCAACATTGACGAATTCCTCCATAAATATCCTTTCCAAAATAAAATTCCTTAGAGAAGAAATGTGATAAATTTGGAACATTCTTCATATAAACAAAAGTAATCTCAATGCAAATGGTATGATTACTTGATTATCCTTTCTCTGTAGAGGATTCACTCTTTTGAAGAGTAAAAACACTAGAACTTTTCTCAACTTTCTTGGAATTTGTCCTCTTGTCTTATTCATGAAAGTCACAAACTATAAATAATAAGAGAAGCATGAGAGAAAGGAAGAATTTAGTTATTTTTTTTCTTTTTGCAAAAACTTACAAGGAGATTATTGAAGAAAAAGCCAAGCAAATAGAATGACGGGGACTAGGAAAAAACCTCAAAATCCAAGAGGAAAAAAAAGAGTAGAATAAATGTATGTTGGACTTATCTATAACTATAATAAGACAGCCTTGATCTATCAACTCCTAAAGCTACTCGAATAAAATGTGGTGCCTCATTCCACTGTTGAGAGCTTTTAGAAGATCTCCATTTCTCCAAGAGATCAACCACCTTTGAATTCGTGTGCTCATTCACTACAACATGAGAACCTTTTTCAGGGATAAAAGTTATTGCTACTAAAGTCTTGGAACAAATAACCTCGAGCATATATACATAAATGTGCATTTACCTTCACGAAAATTGTTCCATAGAGTGAGAATTTGTTTCGATAGATTAGAAAGGTAGAATTTAACAAGAATCCAAATGAAATCAGTAACTACACACCTTTGTTGATGAAGTCCTCGTTGATGTCTTCGTTTGATCATCAAATCTTCAATCTTCAAGGGTGTTCGGTGGTTTCTGATACTCAACTATACACTTCTAATCCTAAATCCAAAACTTAACTAAAGTAGAATAGAAATCAAGATATAGTTTTGATCAACTAAATTTGACAACAAGCTTGAGATAGCAACACTTGTGAGTTCGACCGAGCAATGCTCTAACAGAGACTAAGATGAATTAACTGTTAGTAAATGTTTTCCCAATTAGTTACAACCTCTCTTAATATTATCAATCGACACCACTTAGATTTCATATAAACAAGGAATGTTTCACCTCGTTATTGAAAGTTGTTGTGTGCATATTTTTGTTTTTTTATGAACGATAGTCTTTATGTTCATTTCGCCCATAATACCAACCAAATAACAATGGATATAAGATGCCATATTTGTCTAGCTCATTTCCTTGCTCTCTTGAACTTCCAAGCCATTAATTTCTAATATTGTGTTTTATTTTATTGATATAGATCGCATTGGTTATTAAGAATTTTACAACCTATTATGTTCATATATTATTTATTCACTTGACGCGAAAAGGGAAAATTTAATTAAAAAATAAAGATGTCACCGAGAGTGACACCAAAGTTACAAAAAGAAAAGAAAAAAGTAAAAAGTAAAGTAAAGCCAACCCACAAAGGAGCAACTCAAAACCTCAAAAAAAGGTTTAAACACAAACTCTAGCAAGAACTGCCTCAAGTTCTTAAACTCAGGAGACCCTAAAGGAAAAGAAAATAACAAACGATCACGCATAAAATATCCTATTTTCATTTTGAAATGGGCATTTGACAACATCAATTTGCCATCATAGTCATAGTTAGAGTCGAGATCTCCCAAACCATCAGTATCCTCAATCGGAGGCATGTCAATCTCTGGTTTAACATCACTCTCCAATAAATTCCTACTCATAAATTTTATCATAGGATGGTCAAAGATACTAAAAGCAATTTTGGAATCTACTTCGGCCTTACTAATAACAGATACTGAATTGGAAGTCAAAGCCAAATCATTTCTTATAAAAAAAATTCTTCTTCTTTTTCCGGATGGTGACCCGACTCAAATCAATTTGCACTGGGAAGCCAACCTTCGTGAAAAAACGGGGGTCTAACAACCTCACCCAATATTTCGATTAGCAATCTGTATGGACTAACTCCAATATACTTTCTAGAGAATCAACTAGACATTCAGGCTCAATCTAGATAAAAGTATATCAAAGGTTAATATATGAATCTCTCGATTTGATCTTTACTCAAGCAAATCGAAATCTGCGAGTCTTTATCAAATACTAGAGAGATAAACATGGATGGTACCAAAGACCAATATCCAAGTGTCAATCAATTTAAATCAACAACCAAAGGTTGGATATTCTAATTGATTGATCTTAACGCGCAACCTGTGATATTTCAATTATATAACAAAATATAATGCGGAATATAAATAGCACAGACACCAGAAATTTTGTTTACGAGGAAAGCGCAAATGCAGAAAAATCCCGGGACCTAGTCCAGATTGAACACCACATTGTATTAAGCCGCTACAGACACTAGCCTACTACAAACTAACTTCGGTCTGGACTGTAGTTGAACCCTAATCAATATCACACTGATTCAAGGTACAGTTGCGCTTCTTACGTCTCTAATCCCAGCAGGATACTAAGTACTTGATTCCCTTAGCTTATCTCACCTACAACCAAGAGTTGCTACGACCCAAAGTCGAAGAATTTAATAAACAAATCTGTATCACACAGAAAAGTCTACGATGATAGATAAATCTGTCTCCCACAGATAAACCTAATATTTTTGTTCCGTCTTTTGATAAAATCAACGTGAACAAAAACCAATTGATAACCCGAACTTATATTCCCGAAGAACATCCTAGAATTATCAATCACCTCACAATAATCTAAATCGTATGGTAGCGAAACTAGATATTGTGGAATCACAAACGATGAGATGAAGATGTTTGTGGTTTCTTTTTATCTTGCCCTATCGGAGATATAATCTCAAGTCAATTATTCAATTGAACTCGTACGATATAAAATGGCAAGATCATATTTCCCAACTACAAGAGAAGTAGTTTCGCCTGGCTTTACAATCCCAATGAAGTCTTTTAATCGTTAACCTACAGAGTCTCGGAAAGAAACCTAAAGTTAAAGGAGAATCGACTCTAGCAAAACCAACTAGTATGACACATGAGGTGTGGGGATTAGTTTTTCCAGTTGCTAGATGTCTCATTTATATAGTTTTCAAATCAGGGTTTGCAATCCAAGTTACCTTGGTAACAAAGCATTCAATATTCACCGTTAGATGAAAAACGTGATTTAACCAAGCTAATATCTTTCAACCGTTAGATCGAAACTTAGCTTGTCACACACAAATGAAATGTATTTCATTTAGGTTTGAGTAACCGTACCTAAACGTGTACACTTAATTGGTTCACAAATAGTTAACCAATGGTTAGCCATATGAGCACTTCCATATTAACCATATTCATCTTCTTCACATAACTAGTTCAAATGACTCATAAGAACTAGTTGAAGAGTTGTTCAATTGCTTAGGTATTTATGAATAGACACAATTGAAACAGAATCGGTTTGATTCACTTGAATCAATTCATGAACAATATAGCCACGGTTTGCAAAGATTGCATTCCTTACTGATTTATTGTTTAAGTTCATGATCTTCTGATTTGAGAAATATAACCAGCTTGGGTACGCGTACGGGTACGTGTACCATAGCTACCGGATTTGAGTTTAGAAACTCGGCAGAAGTTTTCCGTCGAAAACTTCCTCGGGTACGTGTATGGGTATGCGTACCTAAGGTGACTGGTTTAACAGTTTGCAAACTTACAAACTCAGCAGAAATTTTCGGTTCGAAAACTTCCGTTGGTACGCGTCCCCAACCTGTCTCCTTCACCAATACCATATGCACACATATGCACACACTTGGTTTCTGGCACATGGATTTATACACTAATGTGCAAACACACTATATATGCTTATATCCATAGTTGGTTACATAATCTCAACTCTACATTTCAATCATTGAAACATTCTTCTATAATGTTATAACAGTCGTTATTCACAACTATCGTCATCAAAGCTATTTTCAAGATTGAAACGTCATCATGACTTTCGTCACGGGTTAAGATGAAAAGTAGTTAAAACGAAAGCTTACCAACACATATTTCTAGAAAAAGATAGGCGAGTAAACTCAGGTCGAAATAGCAAATGTGTATGTATGAAAACTATTACTTATACGACTTTGTCTCAAGAGTAGGAGATAGAGTAAACTTTTGAGTGATAGATAAGTTCAAGTCTCCACATACCTTTTAGTCGGATGAAGTTCCACTGGTTCCTTGAGTAGTTCTTCGTCTTCGTAAGATGATCGCCATGGAGTCTGGACCTCAACTACACTAAACTGTCCTAAACCGAGACTTAGCTATAAGTAGTCTAGAAATCAAGACATATAGTTTTGATAACTAAACTTGACAAACATGCTTGAGATAGCAACACACGCGAGTTCGACCGAGCAATGATCTAACAATCTCCCCCTTTATCAATTTTAGTGGCTAAACTATCAATACATATGGATTACAAAATAAATAAAACTTTGTAGCTTCTCGTCCACATGCTTGATCTCGTTCGTGCTTCAACATTACTCGAAAACTTCGTCTTTTCCAAGTACTCCCATGATTCTATAGATGTTCAATTCAGCATCATAGTTGTTGAAGATCCGTCGTCATAACAATGAAAAAACAAAAGCTCTCGATCATTGTTATACAGTGTCATAGTATTATTACACAGTATCAAAGTTCTTATATCACAACTTCGACAACAATATTAAGGTGATATACATCACTCCCCCTTAGTCAATACTTTCATCTCAACATGAAAACCACTCCCCCTTACATAATGATCCGTAAAGCACGTAAACCATATGTATTTGTAGTGTGAACTACATATTAATTCTTCCCCTTTTTGTCAATAAAATTGGCAAAGGTACGAAAATGGGATCCTAATGAAATTTCCATGGAGATGCTTCAAGACCAAAGAAAAGTACATATCAACTTGTTTAGATGCAATCATAAAGCCGAAGCTAAATGCATTCATCAAGGAGTTTGTAAAGATACAAGATAACCCCTAAAATATTCCGCAGCCGCACTCCCCACAAAGATATGGAAATTAAGCGCAAGTTCAAAAGAACTCTCTCCCATTTGATGTCATTCCTGAAAGAACAACAAGAGCGAATTTACTTTTATAAGAAAAGAAGGATTTATTTGGACACTAAAAACCATAAGGAAATGATTTTGTATCCAAAAATTCTCAATCAAACTAATCACAAGAGAACCCATGATTAATTTAATCGGAATACACAACCAAATTAGTCACAAACGAATCTATGATTAGTCTAGTCGGAAATGCTCACATAAGAAGACTTATGGAGCCGCATAGTATATACATAAAATATGGATCAGGGAAGATCAATACTGCGGAATATACAAAGATTCATTCTATCTTCATCACTATTTGCATAACGACATACAATAGACATAATCTTTGTAAACAAAAGATTTTAACCTATCTTCCATAAAATAATTGACATAATAAGCTTAAATTTTGTTTGTCAAAAGTTCATCGATCTTGTACCAATACATGCATATCGACATATGAAAGAGATAACTTTTGACATCGTATGGGACAATAATAGTTCACGGACGCAAACACACATATCCCATAACATATTGCAATATATAAAACCATAAAGATTAATACTGCAAACATCATCTTCCAAATCACATTAGAATTTAAATAAATAAATCTAAAAACATTGCAAGATGAAAACGTTGGACATAGTTATGTGTGCTCACAATAATGGCTATTCCAAACCCTAGTTATCCTTCTTAAACAAAAACAAGAATAAAAATTCTCTTAAGAAGATTCCTAGAAAAGAAGAAAATCAATTTTCTTTGATGATTTCATACCTTTGAAATGTTCCATCATAAAAAGTATCAATGATATCCTTGATTTTCTTGACCGTAGAAACACCATGTTCATGAGTTAGAACATTAGTTTTTCGGTCAACGATGCGGGCAAGGTGTCTGGCTTTGACGCAATCAAGGATGACTTTCTTCTGGTTCCTGATCAGGATGTTTTGATTATCAAGAATCTTTGTTTGTCCATCAATAAGCTGGTTTATCTGCAACTAAAAGTTAGCAAGCTCGTTCTTTACTTCATTCTGAACGAGAATTAAATCCTTGACAGATTATCCTATCCAAGAGTTATACTCTTTTCTTTCAAGCATCTTTTTCAGGATCAGATCTTGAGCTGAATCACATCATTTGAAGTCTTCTTCCATCACAGTGTTCACTTCTTCTTGAGGCTCAACAGAGGTTCCCATAAAAATAATTTTCTGGGAAGGGGATAAACACATACTAGAAGTATATATATGTGTTATCAATTAAGAGAGAAACACCTTTAGGTGAAAACCCTAGAGTTTCCTATAGAAGACTTGGACGTTCGTGAGCTCGAAACGAATACCAAGAGATCAAGAAGGACCCAAGAGTAAATATATACTGTTTTTCACAATGTCTCTTTCAAACTGGGCTCAATATCTAACCAGAATAGATAGAGAAAAAAAAGATACATTAGATATAGAGAGAATAATAAACAGAAATCTCAACCTGTAAAACAGACATCAGACTTAGAACAGATGGTAATCGACCTAAGACTTGAGCATCTAATAAACAGACATCCTTGTGACTCTCAAGTTATACACAAGGATGACAATACCTAAAGTTAGGTAGTAGGATGAGGTATAATCTCACCATGAGTGTTGAGAGACGATTTGGGAATACCACCTGACAGTCTGACTTTTGTATTTCTTACCTATTTTTGACTGTTTTCAACTCCATAACAAGTTTTTACTTTGTGAGAGTCCATTAATGGAGCTTTTTGATAACTAAGTCTAGGACCTCTAGAGATTGGTTCCAGAGGATTTACTGAGATAGGTCTCCACCTTCCAGACTTAGATCTACCAGTCATGTTCTCATAGACACTGGGAAACTGTGTTTTTGTGGTGTAGTTTGCACCATGAGAATAAACATGATCCCTGTAAAGATTCTGAAATGAATGATCATTAAAAATCTTTTTATGAGAGTTCTGGTTTTCTGTGGGAGTGAAATCCATTGTTGATGCTGTCAGATGATTAACTTGGTTGACGGTAAATAGAAGAAGATTTTGAAGATCGGAGATATGTTTCTTCCTATTAAAACAATGTTTAGCACTATGATTCCTTTTCCCATAGAAGGAACAATTTCGTGGAAGAGAATTGTTGAAAGGCATCTGTTTCAAACCCATGTCCCGTTTTGAAGCCTGCCGTTTATTTTCTGCAAGAACTTCCTTTGATGAGTTTTTCTTTATGACAGGCAACTTACATTGAGAACCAGCCCGTGATATAGAAAAATTTCTCACTACAGTGTTTTCCTTAGTTAAGGAGATTGATTGTTGTTGGGAAAGGTGAAAAGATGCATCAATGTTCTCTGTTTCAATACGAAGGTTGTTAAGATTTGATGAATGTGTCTCAATTAAACGTTTTTCTCTAATTGTCCCTTGTTTAACAGTATTCTCAAGGATATTAATATTCTCAATGATTTTGTAGAGTTCACGTTCTCGACCAAGAGACTTTTCAAATTCATCAAAGAGTTGAGCATGATTGCGAAAGTCAATCGTCTCAATTGGATTTTCTTTATTTCTGGTGACCTTCCTTTCTACTTCTGACATTCTGTCAACTGTCTCGTTTCTTTCTCGGGATTCGGAAGAATCAATTAAGGAGTCACCCTTTAAGGAAGGACCAAGACATTTGACATAGTTAGAAGTATTGGAAGACATAGACTATGCATAGATATGAGATACTACTTTGTCCACAGAATCGGATTGCTACAAACACAGACTTTTGAGGTCTTGAACGTGTTTGCCTGCTCTGATACCAATTGAAAAAGCGTGGGTCTAACAACCTCACCCAATATTTCGATTAGAAATCTGTATGGACTAACTCCAATATATTTTCTAGAGAATCAACTAGATAGTCAGACTCAATCTAGATAAAAGTATCTCAAAGAGTTAATATCTAAATCTCTCGATTTGATCTTTACTCAAGCAAATGGAAATCTGCGAGTCTTTATCAAATACTAGAGAGATAAATTTGGATGGTACCAAAGACCAATATCCAAGTGTCTCAATTGAAATCAACAAGTAATGGTTGGATATTCTAATTGATTGATCTTAACGCACAGCCTGTGATATTTCAATTATATAACAAAATATAATGCGGAATAGAAATAACACAGACACCATAAATTTTGTTAACGAGGAAAACGCAAATGCAGAAAAACCCCGGGACCTAGTCCAGATTGAACACCACACTGTATTAAGCCGCTACAGACATTATCCTACTACAAACTAACTTCGGTCTGGACTGTAGTTGAACCATAATCAATATCACACTGATTCAAGGTATAGTTGCGCTCCTTACGTCTCTGATCCCAGCAGGATACTACGCACTTGATTCCCTTAGCTGATCCCACCCACAACCAAGAGTTGCTACGATTCAAAGTCGAAGACTTTAATAAACAAATCTGTATCACACAGAAAATTCTACGATGATAGATAAATTTGTCTCCTATAGATAAACCTAAGAGTTTTGTTCCGTCTTTTGATAAAATCAAGGTGAACAGAAACCAATTGATAACCCGGACTTATATTCCCGAAGAACAGCCTAGAATTACCAATCACCTCACAATAATCTAAATTGTATGGTAGCGAAACTAGATATTGTGGAATCACAAACGTTGAGACGAAGATGTTTGTGATTTTTTTTTATCTTTCCCTATCGGAGATATAATCTCAAGTCAATTATTCAATTTAACTCGTACGATAGAAAATGGCAAGATCAGATCGCTCAACTACAAGAGAAGTAGTTTCGTCTGGCTTCACAATCCCAATGAAGTTTTTCAGTCGTTATCTACAGGGTCTCGGGAAGAAACCTAAGGTTAAAGGAGAATCGACTCTAGCAAAACCAACTAGTATCACACATGAGGTGTGGGGATTAGTTTCTCCAGTTGATAGATGTCTCCTTTATATAGTTTTCAAATCAGGGTTTGCAATCCAAGTTACCTTGGTAACAAAGCATTCAATATTCACTGTTAGATGAAAAAACGGATTTAACCAAGCTAATATCTTTCAACCGTTATATCGAAACTTAGCTTGTCACACACAAATGAAATGTATTTCATTTAGGTTTGAGTAACCGTACCTAAACGTGTACACTTAGTTGGTTCACAAATAGTTAATTAATGGTTAGCCATATGAGCACTTCCATATTAACCATATTCATCTTCTTCACATAACTAGTTCAAATGACTCATAAGAACTAGTTGAAGAGTTGTTCAATTGCTTAGGTCTTTATGAATAGACACAATTGAAACAAAATCGGTTTGATTCACTTGAATCAATTCATGAACAATATAGCCACGGTTTGCAAAGATTGCATTCCTTATTGATTTATTGTTTAAGTTCATGATCTTCTGATTTGAGAAATATAACCAGCTTGGGTACGCGTACGGGTACGTGTACCATAGCTACCGGATTTCAGTTTAGAAACTCAGCAGAAATTTTCGGTCGAAAACTTCCTTGGGTACGCGTACGGGTATGCGTACCTAAGGTGTCTGGTTTAACAGTTTGCAAACTTACAAACTCAGCAGAAATTTTTGGTTCGAAAACTTCCGTTGGTACGCGTACCCAACCTGTCTCCTTCACCAATACCGTATGCACACACTTGGTTTCCGGTACATGGATTTATACACTAATGTGCGAACACACTATATATGCTTATATCCATAGTTGGTTACGTAATATCAACTCTACATTTCAATCATTGAAACATTCTTCGATAATGTTATAACAGTCGTTATTCACAACTATCATCATCAAAGATATTTTCAAGATTGAAACGTCATCATGAGTTTTGTCACGGGTTAAGATAAAAAGTGATTAAAGCGAAAGCTTACCAACACATATTTCGAGAAAAAGATAGGCGAGTAAACTCGGCTCGAAATAGCAAATGTCTATGTATGAAAACTATCATACTTATACGACTTTGTATCAAGAGTAGGAGATAGAATATACTTTTGAGTGATAGATAAGTTCAAGTCTCCACATACCTTTTAGTCGGATGAAGTTCCACTGGTTCCTTGAGTATTTGTTCGTCTTCGTAAGATGATCGCCATGGAGTTTGGAGCTCAACTACACTAAACTGTCCTACACCGAGACTGAGCTATAAGTAGTCTAGAAATCAAGACATATAGTTTTGACAACAAAACTTGACAAACATGCTTGAGATAGCAACGCATGCGAGTTCAACCGAGCAATGCTCTAACACTTCGTATTCTCCCGATGAATAGAATTAGTAGCCGAATTTGGAGTCGAAAAATCATTAGCCACTGAATTAGAAAGATTCCCGTGAAATTTCATCAGAAATAACTTTTATACTCTCATTATCTGTTTCATATTCTGATACTCCATCGGACTCGTCATCATCCACAGTTGTTCTTTTCCTATCTTTGTATTGATCCATTACATTTGTGGTTTCTTCACAGGATGAACACTAGCATTTGTAGACTCGAAAAATGATTATAATACAGTAAACTAACAAGCGGGTACTTGTATGCATTTATTCCATTTTTACATGAATTCTTTTTCCTTCTAGTATAAGCTTTCCACTGCTCAGGTTCAGGTTGAGGGAGCAATTCCTTCACTTTGATGCTTATAATCCTACCATGTCTCTCATTTATGGACATGATGGTATTGATACTTGCAAAAGTAATTGACACTTCCCTTCAGCATTAATAATTTCCATTGTCTCATTCACCTGCAAATTCAAATTTCGATTCAGACTGTCAATATCTTGTCCAAGAGCAATAATCTCAGCCGTTTGCATAAACCCATTCACATTATCCACCTTTATGTGAGGATCAATATCTCTTCCAATAACTCAATACCACCCTTTTTATTCACAATAGAGATCCGCAATTTCTTGCTTACCTTGGGGTATTTGGCATTTGAGTTTACAAAAGTGATATAAGTCTTACATCTTAGAGGTTTCCAAGTGTATTCAACCGAAACTTCATATTATGTCCCTTCATAAGAGACTAGAATGACACTAGGAAAATCAATATTTGCATTCATTTCGAAGAAATCCCTAGATTAATTCATTTTTCTTCTTTCTAAGGTATGCTTATCAGAGAATAATGGGACACCTACAACACTAGCAATCATGTTAATTCCTTTAGCATTCCACAAAACTGAAATATTTCGATAACCCAAAAATCAAATATCTCTCTTCAGGAAGCTCACCATTAAAGTGACAAGTATTTAAAACCGATAACATACGATTATCAATATAAACTTATAAGTTTTGAGTTAACTTTGAATTTTTATATTTTTTGCAGGACTAAAAATATCCTTTATCTTTTGATTTTTAATAATAAATTAATTGAAAAAAATAATCTTGGTTCATGAATTTGTTACCATGTTTATAGCCGGTTAAGGTTATGTTCACAAAAATTTTGGCTGGTGTTGATGGTGGTTTTTAACTTAGGATTAAAATCGTAAAACCGTACATCTGACATGACGTCACTACGACCACTAGCGCATTTATTGAATCAATCAGCATGCCTATGTAAGAATTACCAGGGTACTTTTTTTATACATGTGTCATGTTCCACCGCAGAACCCTTAGCATTTACCGACATCATATTCGTATATACCAAACTCTAATTCTCACACCACCGTGCCAATGGAAAACCATGCCGGCCACGTCTCCGCGCCAAGGCATGCCAACCATGCCAGCCGCGCCACTGTTCCAATGGAAAACCATGCCAGCCACGTCTCCGCGCCAAGGCATGCCAACCATGCCAGCCGCACCACCGTGCCAATGGAAAACCATGCCAGCCACGTCTCCGCGCCAAGGCATGCCAACCATGCCAGCCGCACCACCGTGCCAATGGCAAACCATGCCAGCCGCACCACCGTGCCAATGGCAAACCATGCCAGCCACATCTCCGCGCCAAGGCATGCCAGCCATCCCAACATGTCATGCACGACGCTGGCTGCCAAAACGAAGGGTTGCAACAATCAACGGCCACCCTTCCACCTGAGATGCATATCTTAGCCGTCCAAGGTCGCCAGCTAACGCGCGGTAACCTTTGGCCCAACGCCAAGCCCTAATTTTGGCCGCGCTCAAACTATGCCAAAACCCTAGTTTTTGGCCGCGCCTAAACCACGCCAAAATCCTAGCCTGGCCACGCCAAAATCCTAGCCCGGCCACGCCAAAATCCTAGCCTGGCCACGCCAAAATCCTAGCCCGGCCACGCCAAAATCCTAGCCCGGCCACGCCAAAATCCTAGCCTGGTCACGCCAAAATCCTAGCCTGGCCACGCCAAAATCCTAGCCTGGTCACGCCAAAATCCTAGCCTGGACACGCCAAAATCCTAGCCTCACCATGCCTTCATGCCGCTAGCTGCCAAACGGAGGGTTGCAACAATCAACGACTACCAAAATCTAACTTTGGCCATGCCGCCATCCTCCTGAATTCTTCCTCGTTTTTACTGTCGGGATGTTTTCACCACCCAAACGAGCTCAAAACCTAAATATTCCCTCGTGGAGATAGAGAATTCTTTTCCGATCGAAATGGAGGGGTGGATCGTCAAAATTCGAGTCCGTACGCGAATTCTACGGCGATTCTAGTAAAGGGCGCTAATTAGGGTTTCGGTATGTCAAACCCTAATTTAGACACATCCACACACTTCCGGCGGCTCCCTTCCAATCTGCAAGCACTCCCTGGCAAGTCGCACACTGCCAGCAGCTCCACTTTACACCGAAGCCATGCCGACCATGCAACCATGCCGCTGACTTCCAAATGAAGGGTTGCAACAATCAACGACTACCCTTCTTCCTGAGATACAAATCTCATCCATACAAAATTTCCACCGAACGATTTGTGGCAATCCCTTGGCCACGGTGCCAACTCTTGGCCACGCCTAAACCGCGCCAAGGCATGCCGACCATGCCAATGTGCCAATGGCATGACGTGTCAGCCACCTTGCCGCGCCTAAACCATGCCATGCCGGCCTTCTCTTTAAGGGTGCCAAAACGAAGGGTTGCAACAATCAACGTCCACCCTTGCATCTTAGATGAAAATCTTAGTCGTCCAAGGTCACCAACCAACGCATAGTAACCTCTGGACCAACGCCAAAACCCTAGTTTTGGCCACGCCTAAACCGCGTCAAGGCATGCCGACCATGCCACATGTGCCAATGGCATGTCGTGCCAGCCACCTTGTTGCGCCTAAACCATGCTATGTCGGCCTTCCTTTACGGCTTCCAAAACGAAGGCTTGCAACAATCGACGACCACCTTTCCATCTAAGATGAGGATCTTAGCCGTCCAAGGTTACCCGCTAACGCATGGCAACCTTTGGCCCGACGCCAATCCCTAGTTTTGGTCGCGCCCAAAAAATGCCAAAACCCTAGATTTTGGCCGCGCCTAAACTATTGCAAAGTCCTAGCTTGGTCATGCCTAACCATATTAAAGCCATGTCGGCCATGCTTTCATGCCACTGGCTACCAAACGAAGGGTTCCAATGATCAACGGCTACCCTTCCTCTCAAGATGCAAAAGCTCGACCGTGGAAGGTCACCACCGAGCCGGCAAGTCTCCCAAACTCAACTTGCCAAACAGCAGCAACATGCTACTTGTTTTCCACAGAAACACTCGAGACATCAACACATGTCACAAACTGGGGGATGCTCATTGGGTATTGGTTTGGCAATTTACATCGTGCGGCGTACACTACGCCCGTTACAAGACAGTGTCATAAGGATGAGGCGGTTAGTAAATACAGGGAGTAATGGTGAAATGTTTTCTTTTATGGAACATCAATTCCAGGCGTTACCGGTTACCACCTTCTCTCATTTACTCATCCGTTTTCCATTTCTTACGAGACCAGAGTACGTTTCACTTCGACTTGTATAACTAGGTCTTACCTATTTCCACCGAACAACAAGTTTTGGTCAGGAGTATACAACACTCAGAAAACATTTGCTAGCTTTTCATCTGTTAGCTTCCCACTTTCTGATACAAGTCATAAAATAACTACTCTTCCAGAATCAACTATTCTGGTCTCAACACTCTCTTCGCTTCCCTCCCCAAAACCAACCCTTCTCCTCCACTTTGTGACCGAAGCAAGTCTGAAACGGTCATTTCTTGGTTTAGGCCGGATTTGTACAGATTGATCTCTCGAATCTAAAGTACTCCCTTGCAGTACATTGTTTATGGTTTAGACTCGTTTCTCACCCACACCCCGAAATTACCGAAATCAGCAGAAACCGTTTTCACCCTAAAAAAATTGGCGACCACAGTGGGAGATTGGTCTTTCGATTACAATGTTTATTTTCAATCCTCGATCTCATACTTCGACCCAGACGTCAGGACGGTAGAGGCAAACGAGCCGCTCAGGGGATCGACGACTCAACTACCAGACGGCCCGATACGATCCGCTCAGGGATCGACGACTCAGTTACCAGACGACCTGATTACCAGTCATGACACGACAAGGGGCGGATGGGAACTTCCCAGAGGTTAAAAGCAAACGATTCTCCCAGGGATCGACGACTCAATTATCAAGTGACTCAGGGACGACTGGGGACTTTCCACAATCGCGGTGCTTCTCACAAAACTCGGACTTGCACCTGACTCATTTTTCGTTAGCAGATCCAAAAAACCGAGTAAGTCTTGCCTAGATAAAATACATGGTTTACTATTTCAAGTTTTCACGGGAATGATAAAACCGATAGCCATGTTATGTTTCATCCCATGTCATCTACCGACAAGCAACGTTCACGGTTCCATATCTTCCCTGGGATGTTTGTGTCACTTACAATCATAACCAAAAATGGCATCATCCTAAAACAGTTCATCCCGAATAATAATCCAAAACCCTTATAGGTAACACTTGTCTATCAACCCAAAAATCCAGAAAATCAAAACCATAAGCCAGGTATTTCATTTTCCTTTCAAAAAAAAAAAACGAAACAAAAGAATTTCAGAAGACAGAAGTGTATTCAAAGGAAGCCATACAACGGTGTTTTTCTCTTCTCGAAGAAGGCGTCCTTCGTCATTTGGAGGACCGCCTGTTTCAGCTCCAACTCTTTGGTCAGCCTTTCGACCTCCGCTTCTTGTTGTTTGACCCCGTCCGCAAAAGGACCTTCAGTCACCTTGGCCTGCAACTTTTGTATCTCAGAGAAACCCTAACGCCCAGTTCTTCGTGGGATTAGTCACCTACCCGTACGTACCTACTTTGCATAATAACGATTACCAGTCACTATTCATGAGGTAGCCGACGCTACTACGGTGATATTCGAAGAGAAGAACAATATTTCTACAGATTTATGGAAGATATACCTATATCTAGGGTTTGCACCAACACAAGAAAAACAAGAAAACAAATTGAAAGAGAAACACTGAAGTACATACCTGGAATATGCTTTCCCACTTTATTGCTACCGCGCCGCGCTAAGCCGATGTCGTACTAACCCAGCGCCACGCCAAGCCAGCGCCGTGCCAAGAGAGCGCCTTGCCAAGCTAGCATCCACGCCAAGCCAGCGTCTACGCCAAGCTAGCGTCCATGCCAAGCCAACGTCGTGCCAATCCAGCGCCTTGCCAAACCAGCATCCACACCAAGCCAGCGCCCATTCCAAGCCGATCCAGCGCTAACAGCTTGCACCTTTCCAGCGCTAGCAGCTTGCATCCTTCCAGCGTTGCTCTTGAACACTCAGTGGAAGGGAATCAGCAATCCAATTTTATCACACGTAGAGATCAGGAATGACTTATCCAAATTCGAGGCAAGGAGATCAGCAACCCCTCTGAGTTCACAAAGACTCTCTTCCTGTCAGGTGATGCTTGATTTCTGGGGACTGCGTCCACAAAATCGTGCAGTCTATGATGAAACATTTATGAGTGATTCTATATTTTACCAAGGCACAACGTCAAGACATATTTGCATCCCTTAATCGCGATACGTCAGGAAAGCAGCTATTTCCAGCCATGAAGTCGTTCCCAAACCCCTACCTCTCTTGGAAAGCATGATAAATAGAACTGGGGACTCCTAACCACTGTTCGCTTGAAGGGTGTACATTTTGACAACACACTGATTGACGCAACCTCTGATAGACGCATTTATGTGTCTATTTTCATCTCTTTTGTGTATTTTGTTAGTACTCGTTTTCGTCCTTATTATGGTGTTTTGTGTGTTTTTAGGTATTTTTTGGAAATAAACATTTTTGAAAAAATCAGCTCGAAAAGTTGCCCGGGGCACCCTTGAAGGACAATTGTTATTCGGACTCTCACTATCGGTTAAGGGGCACCTCAGTGGACACCTGCTATTCGCACCCCAGTTCAGGATAGGGGGACACCCTTTCTTCTTCGTTTGAAAACTTTTTTTTGGCGGGAAATGAAATTCTCAACTGGCAGAAGTTTGATCACAAAAATGAAGGGGTTACAGGTCGATTCAATGGCTGAAATTTGATAGAGAGATGTGATATAGGTTAAGGAACACATTTTTGGGCAGTGGGTTCGATCGGAATTGGCTGGAAAACGCGTGATGATTCACACACCCAAAACAGAGCACGTGTACTGTAACACGAGCAAAATTGAAGTTCTTGTGTGCATGGAGGAGTTCTACTAGCGTTGGAAGAGTGTTGAGACGTGGAGAAGGCTAACTAGAGCGTGCAGGATCAAATCTAACGCGTGCATGGGCTTAAAAATGGAAATTATCGTTATTTTTGGTAGCAAGGAATAATCGAATTAAAGAGAGTATATACAATCAATGGTCGGATTTTTGGCCTCAATTCACTATAAATACACGTACAATTGAAGCTAGCAAGTTTGGGGAGTCTTGGGGGAAAGTTTAGGAGTCGAGAGAATCAAAAGAAAATCACGCAGAGAAGAGAAGAGTTCTGCTGGTGTAGTTGAAAGACGAAGAACAAAATACGCTCCAGGAAAGTCGTTGAAAGGTGTCGCTTAACTGCGACAATTTCCAATTCCTTTCCCGCGACTTAGAAACAGTGATTACAACACTCCATTTGTATCGTTATTCCCTGACGCTTCCTGTGTGTCGCAAAGGACAGTCTTAAAACGATTTCTTTTTGTTTCATCATTTGTACTCAACTTTTGAGCATTAATAAAATCTTTTGAGTATTTTTCCAACATGATGAGAGGCTAAATTCTTGGTGATTGAGGCGACGGAGGAGCTATTCACTCATGTTTGATTGGTAATATTTTTATATATAATTTCTTTAATTATTTACTTTATTTAATTCACTTGGATAAATATAAAAAAAAGGATAAAATGGTTTTCTTAATTAGTTGTGAATCAGTTTGATATTTTATGCTTAGAATAATTCTTTGATAAATCATGCTTAAGGATTACAACTTAATATTTGGACACCTTATATATTAATAAGTGATTTAATGGAAAAAGAGCTAGATAATAATTTCTGAAATATTATTTATAACCAATCAACTTGAAGTAATAGTGAATCCGGAGCCTTAGTCCATTTTAAATCTTGACATCACTCTTTGAAAATTAATTTGCTTTAATTTTATTTAAATCTAAAAAAAGTTACCTTCACAAGTTCCAAAAGAACCCATTTTACCACTATCTACAACAACATTTGAGAAACATCAAATTTTTGGCGCCGCCGACGCGGACCTGTGCTTAGGTAGAATTTTTTTTTTTTTCTTTTAGGTTTTTTATTTTTTTTACTTTTTACGTTTCTTTTTGTCTTTGATTTGCAGGTTCGAAGTGGAGTACTAAGGACCTTGGAAGGAAAAGCTTAAAGCGAAAGGAGCGAAAGAGGAATTTTTTTTTTGTTTTATATAGAAAAGAGAAAAAAAAAAGAGAGATTTTTTTTTTTTTTTTAGGTTATTTTTCTTTTTCTTTTGCACTTTACTTTATTTGGACTTTGGACTGGACTCTTGGACTTTTATTATTTTTTTTAAACCCTACGGAAGGGTAGTTAAATACAAACTGTGTGCAGGGAAGGACGGTGATTACAATATCACCTCGGCCCTCGGGTTCGCACACGGCATAGGAGTCGTGGCCCGAGTCAACAACGGTTCCCCCGTCTGGTACGGGAGGTAAGTCCAATCGAAACACTCGCGAATCCCTGCAAGCGAGTTACTGTACTCCTTAAGGTGATCATTGATTGAGGACGAATTTGGACTGTCTTTATTTTCCTAGTAAAGGGCAAGGCCTGGCCTAAACAAGATAAGGGTTCGGATTTCATCACCGCTCCCTTCTTGCCCGCTTTAGGAGAAACCTAACGCGAACCCAAGCTTTAAAATCTGATTAGAAAGAGACCTATAGGGTATCGAGCTTGTTAGGAAAATTTTCGAAGGATATTGGTTATTCTTTTAGCATACTTCGAAGTTCATGACGGTTTCTGTGAGTTGAATGCGTGACTGCGCCGCCTTGTACTGCGGTGAGGCCTTGGGTATCAAAGCTCCACTAAGCTTCCCTCGCCTCGATTCAACTTACTTTGACTCGGATTGATTCCAGAGGGGTTTGCTTAAATTGTAACGAATTCCCTTTCGAGACATAGAAGCTAGTCTAGAAACAATCTAAGTGAGCCATCATGCTTGTTGTTTGCTAGAAATCTCTAGGTTTGTTTGTGGTAAAGTCGAGTCAGCCTGCTGTGTGATTGCTAGAACCTTCCTGTTAGGATTTTTATTTCTTTTTGATTTTTTTAGTGTATGCCCGATTTTGTTAATAGGGCTTGGAAAGAGATACTCTAGGTCGATTGATTAGCGAAAAACCTAGTAGTTCTTCTGATATAAGCAGGGAGCTCGAAGATTGTTCTTTTGAGAGCCCTGTTTTTGGAAACTTCAGTTTTGAGAGTCTGTCTCTTCGTGAGGAAGTACCCCTAGTACTTTGTTGTGCCAGCGATGGCAACTTTGAAAGATTACATGTTCCCAACTAGGTCCAACCGAGCTTCGTGCATTAAATTGCCAGCCACTACGGCTAATTTCGAGATAAAACCTAGTATTCTTCAATGATCCCTATATTCTTAGGAAAAGATGATGAGAACCCTTATTTCCATATTAGGGACTTTGAGGAAATTTGTGGGACAATTAGAATAAAAGACCTTACTGATGAAGTCTTGAAACTTAAGATGTTTCCCTTTTCCTTGAGAGATAAAGCCAAGACCTGGCTGAACAACCTACCATCTGAATCCATTGAAACATGGCAGGAACTTATTGCCGCTTTCTATATGAAATTCTACCCTAAGCATAAAACTGCAGCTGTTAGGCAGAATTAGTGCTAGTGTGCAACAAGAGGGAGAGTCTCTTTATAGTTTTAGAGAGATTCAATGATCTCCTATCTCAGTGTCCTCACCATGGATTTGATAAGATGAAACTCGTACAAATTATTTATGATGGTTTAGACTATTCGACCAAAGCCATGGTTGAGTCTATGTGCGCTGGTGAGTTCACTAGTAAAAGTGCTGATGTTTTTACCTTCTTAGAAGTTATCGCTGAAAAATCCCAACAGTGGGAATCTTGTGTTGAACCCCTAAAAGACTCTTGGTCAATAGAAGTAGCACCAATGTGGTAGATACGAGTTTTGCGTCTGATGCTAAGTTTGCTGCTTTGTCTAGAAGGTTAGGCTTTGGAAATGGGTCAGTCTAAAAATAGGTCCCTTGTTGAACCTAATAGAGCCTCTCAAGTCTCTAGTTGTGGAATAGAGCCCGATAATTCATTTTGGGAAGGTCAGGTTAGTGAAGAGCAAGCTCATGCTGTCTATAACAATGCTAGGTTTGAGAACCGTCAGAAGATTGACCCATACTCAGAGACCTACAATCCTGGTTGGAGAAACCATCCTAATTTTCTTGGTCTAAGGGTCAGAATCAAGGACAGTCTAGTAATTCTCAGCCTCCCCCAGGATTTGGTTTTAAGAACTTTCGGGTCAAACTCAGTTTCAGAACACTTCCGAGAAAAAGATCTCTTCCTTAGAGGAAAATCTCATAATGCTATCAAAGAACCACATGACCTTTCACAAGAACAACTAGGCAAGAATTGAAGGATAATTCTCAAAGTCCTGCTGAATTAAAACTTCAAGTGAACAAATAGCTAAGTTTATAAGTGAGAGAGAAGATGGAAAGTTCCCTAGTCATACTGACCTAATCCCAAAGGGAGAAATCGTACAATCATGTGAATGCTGTCACAACCCTTAGGAGTGGAAAGAAAGTAGACAACAAGGTTGCCATGCCTGATAGTGAACATGCTGTAGTTCACCCGTCTGAACCAGAGAATGAAGAGACTGATAGAGTCTCTAAAGAGACCAATGAGGGTCTGTTGAGTCTGATTTTGTTCCCAGAGCCCCATTCCCACAACTGCTAGTTCCGACTAAGAGGGAGTCCAACTTTAATGATATATTGGAGGTTTTTAAGCAGGTTAATATCAACCTTCCATTATTAGATGCAATTAGGCAGATTCCCTCTTATGCCAAGTTCCTTAAGGACTTGTGTACGCGAAAGCGTAAGCTCAGTGTCCAGAAGAAAGCCTTCATAGCTAGTCACGTGAGTTCTATTATTCAGAATACCACTACTCCTAAGTATAAAGACCCAGGGTCCCCTACCATTGCTTGTACAATAGGTAAGTACCGTGTTGAGAAAGCATTGCTTGACTTAGGAGCCAGTGTGAACTTACTGCCATACCATGTGTACCTTAAGCTAGGACTTGGTGAGATGAAACCTACCCAGATGACACTTCAGTTAGCTGATAGGTCCGTTAAAATTCCTCGTGGTGTGATCGAGGATGTTCTCATAGAGGTCGACAAGTTTATATCCGGTGGATTTTGTTATCCTAGATACCCAACCTGTCCCTGACCCAGAGAACCAAATACCAGTGATTTTAGGTCGCCCGTTTTTAGCTACATCCAATGCGATCATTAACTGTCGAAATGGTATTATGAATTTGTCTTTTGGTAATATGACTATTGAGCTGAACATTTTTAATATTAGTAAGCTACCCTCTGAACTAGATGACTCGAATATAGAAGAGGTGAACATGATAGGAACATTAGTCGAGGAGTCATTACCAAACACTTTGTTAGAAGATCCATTAGAGAAATGCCTAGCTCACTTTGGGATTGATTTTGATGATGATAATGTGATTAATGAGGTGAATGCTTTGTTAGATTCACCCCTTTGTTAGATACTAGTAATGGATGGAAACCTAAGTTCGAACCACTACCAGTTTCTAAGTCTACCCTAGTTCCTTCTTTAGAAGAGCCTCCTAAGTTGGACCTAAAACCATTGCCAGATACCCTGAAGTATGTGTTTTTAGGCCCGTCTGAGACTTTACCTGTGATTGTTTCTTCCGACTTGGATAGAGATCAGGAAAGTAGGCTAGTAACCGTCCTTCAAAACAACAAGGAAGCTTTAGGGTGGACCATAGCAGACATTAAGGGTATAAGTCCTACTTTGTATGCATCAGATCTATTTAGAGAAGACACCAAACCTTCTAGGGAGATGCAACGTCGACTAAACCCCAATATGAAAGAAGTAGTTCGAACTGAGGTTCTTAAGCTATTAGATGCAGGCATTATCTACCCTATTCAGACAGTAAGTGGGTAGCCCCGTTCAGGTTGTTCCCAAGAAATCTGGTATTACTGTAGTCCAGAATGATAACAATGAGTTAATCCCGACCCGAGTGACCACGGGTTGGCGTGTTTGTATTGACTATAGGAAATTGAACAAGGTCACTAGGAAGGACCACTTTCCCCTTCCCTTCATCGACCAATGCTAGAGAGATTAGCTGGACATAGTCACTACTGCTTTTAGATGGCTACTCTGGATATAATCAGATCGTTATTGCCCCAGAAGACCAGGAAAACCACTTTTACCTGTCCCTTTGGTACCTTTGCGTATAGACGCATGCCTTTCGGGCTATGTAATGCCCCTGCGACTTTTCAGCGTGCATGATGAGCATATTTTCTGACATGGTAGAACGGTTCTTAGAGGTCTTTATGGATGATTTTTCAGTGTTTGGTTCGTCTTTCGATGAGTGCTTGCATCATTTGTCATTAGTTTTGACTAGGTGTAAGGAAAAGAATTTAGTGCTTAATTGGGAGAAATGTCACTTTATGGTTCGTTCAGGAATTGTTCTAGGGCATATTGTATCTTCAAAGGGTATAGAGGTAGATAGAGCCAAAGTTGACCTTATTAAAACTTTACCGGTCCCAAAAACCGTAAGAGATATTAGGTCATTCTTAGGGCATGCTGGTTTTTATCGTCGTTTCATTAAGGATTTTAGCTTGATGTCTAGACCTCTTTGCAATTTGCTTGCAAAAGATGTTAAGTTTGTCTTTGATGATGCTTGTTTAGAGGCTTTTGAGAAGCTTAAGTCATTACTCACTACCGCCCCCATAGTCCAGGCACCCAACTGGAACCTACCCTTTGAGATCATGTGTGATGCTTCAGATTATGCTATTGGTGTTGTGCTAGGTCAGCGAGAAAATAAGTTACTTCATGTGATTTACTATGCTAAAACTCTGAATGATGCCCAGTTGAACTATACCACTACCGAGAAGGAGCTATTAGCCATTGTGTTTGCCTTAGACAAGTTTAGACCCTATCTCTTAGGTTCTAAGATCATCATATATACTGATCATGCTGCTTTAAAATATCTTTTGTCTAAGAAGGATACTAAACCTAGATTGATTAGGTGGATTCTGTTGTTGCAAGAGTTTTCTCCAGACATTAGAGACAAAAAGGGTGCCGAAAATGTTGTAGCAGATCACTTGTCTAGGCTAGTTGTTAGTTCCCCAGATGATTCCCTTCCTATAAGGGATAGCTTTCCTGATGAACAATTGTTCTTTGTTACCCAATTACCTTGGTATGCGAATATAGTGAACTATCTTGTTACTGGTCGAATGCCCCAACATTGGGGTAAACAAGATCGTTCTAGATTTTTAGCTGAGGTTAAGCACTTCTTTTGGGATGATCCTTATTTGTTTAAGTATTGTCCAGACCAGATTATTAGGAGATGTATACCTGAGAGTGACCAGTCCAGTATTATTTCCTTTTGTCATGATCATGCTTGTGGGGGTCACTTTAGTGCTAAGAAGACTGCTGCTAAGATATTGCAGTGTGGATTCTATTGGCCTTCGTTGTTTAAAGACTCCCATAGTTACTGTGTTACTTGTGAACGTTGCCAGAAATTAGGAACCATTTCCCGTAGGAACATGATGCCCTTGAACCCGATTTGATTGTTGAGGTCTTTGATGTGTGGGGTATTGACTTTATGGGTCCGTTCCTAATTCTTTTGGTAACCTATACATCCTTGTCGTGTAGACTATGTCTCTAAGTGGATTGAGCGGTTGCGTGTAAAACCAATGACCATAGGGTTGTGATGAGTTCTTGAAAAAAATATACTTACACGTTTTGGTACACCGCGAGCTATAATTAGTGATGGAGGGTCGCACTTTTGTAATGGACCTTTTAGGCTTTAATGAAGAAATATGGTATTACACATAAGGTAGCTACCCCGTATCATCCACAGACTAGTGGTCAGTGAGGTTTCCAATAGGGAGATAAAACGTATATTAGAGAAAACAGTTAATCCTAATCGGAAAGACTGGTCGTCTAGGCTTACTGATGCCTTATGGGCTTAGTACTGCGTTTAAGACCCCTATTGGAATGTCGCCTTATCGGCTTGTTTATGGCAAGGCATGTCATTACCTGTTGAGTTAGAACATAGAGCTTATTGGGCTGTTAAGCAGCTAAATTTTTCACTGACAAGGCAGGAGCCCATAGGAAACTCCAGCTCAATGAGTTGGACGAGATTCGTAGAGATGCTTATGATAGTGCGAAGGAGTATAAGAACAAAATGAAACTTGTGCATGATAGAATATTCTAAGAAGACATTTTCTCCAGGTCAAAAAGTTCTTCTGTATGATACCCGCTTCATCTTTTCCCTGGGAAGTTGCGTTCTCGGTGGACGGGTCCTTTTATTGTTCGCACTGTTTTTCCTCATGGAGCTGTTGAAATTAAGTCACCGGATGGTGTAGTAGTTCTTCGAAGGTTAACGGTCAGAGATTGAAACCCTTTTTAGAGCCCTTCCTACAGGTGATGTTGAGGAGGTCCCTCTGGAGGACCCTGTTTACCCTTGATTGACCATCGAGGCGGATTGTATGTTGTATATTAGTTTTTGATTTTCTTCACCCAGGTACTATCTTTCCAACTTCTCCTCGTTTATGTTACTTTTGGTACTGCTCTTTCATTAGAAACATTGAGGACAATGTTAGATTTAAGTTTGGGGGTGGGGAAGAAACTTTTTGTTAGTTTTAAGTTGCAATAAATAAACTCCAGAGCCTAGAAATTTACGCCTATTAAGGATAGCACTAACCAATCTAAGTGGATGGAAACATTTTGTTTTAGGAGTTGAGGAACCAATCTGACTAGATGGAAACATCTATAGAGTCTATTCATAAAAGCACAGAGCTCAGGTGTTAGAAATAACATGATAGTTTCGCCATATCTCGTCGAGTCCTTTTCACTTTCTATTTTTTTTTTTATTTCAAGTGATTTGGTGGGGCACACGATTCAAGTTGTTACCTTTGCTAGGGTGAAATAGAGTGACTGAGTTACCTTTTCAAAAAAAAAAAAAAAAAAGACCAGACCAGTAGACCAATCGGAATAATACTAACACTTGGATAGCAATATGTGTGTTCTCCCTGTCTCCGTCGCCTAACAAGCGTGGAATGCAGGATCCACGGGAATTACCATGTAATCTGCTGACAAGAACATGCGCTTGGGTCCAAAGGCAATCATGTTGTTAGTTCTTAAAAAAATGTGTTTAATAAGTCGACCACTGGTCCCTTGTATGCCAGTTGTTGATCTAGTTAGATTATTGACCACTGGTTCCCTTGTATATGCCAGTGTGTTAATATTAGTCAGACTGGTATCTCAGTCATTTAGGTTAGGTTCACCTTGGCAGAGGCCTTCAGACAGATATGGGAAACACCGTTCACTTTTCAACCATCTACATTTTTCTTTTTCCATCTTCTTAATTTTCATGTGATTAGTCTGACTCCGAGTATGATGTCCATCGTGAAACTATCTTAGTAGAGCTCTGTCACTTATATGTTTAGTATGCTTGAGTGAAAAACTCGTGTACAGTAATTGAATTTCGCATCAGGGTACTGTTAAAATATTTTTTGGTGGTTGTAGTAATGATGATAAGGGGTATCGTTCAAACTCGAATTGTGAAGGTAATGGATTTTAGATTTAAAAAATATATACAAATATTGACAAATTGGTAGAGAGGTACTGGGACTAATGATTCGGCCAATCTTCATAACATAAGGCTTAATGATTTTTCTCAACAATAATAGCTCAAACATATATGGACTCTTATTTGCCAAAGTCGATTCTCAAAACATTGGTTGTAAATGTTAAGCATGGAACATCAAATCACTAAGCTAAGCATGACCCATCTAATCAAATAACACCCAATTAATCAAATCATATTTCAATTAATTTTTAATGCAAAAGTCTTAAAAAGAATTAATAAAATTACCCATTTATGAAGCTCGGCCTCCTCCGTCGCCCCAGTGTTGGGGTTTAACTCATCATAGTAAAAATGCTCTCAAAATAATTCATTGATGCTCAAAAGTGTTTACAATGAAGAGAAATACAAGAAATTGATGTAAAACAGAACTATGCGACCCCAGAAGCGTCCAGAATCAAGACAGAGCTGAGTTGCTGTTGTCGTTGAAGAACTACGACCCACAATCGACAGTCGATGTTCTGGTTGATAAACGACTGCTGCTGAGAGTCCGTCTTCGTGTTCTTCAGGTGTGTTAATGGCAGCAGCAGCAGCAGGTAACTTCTCTGCAACTCCTCCTGCGCCTCTCTGATCGCCTCCAAACCTCCCCAAACTCTCGACAAAACCTTTTCTAACTTCTCTACACCTCTTATATACTTCACAGCTCAAAGAAATCCCGATAGAATCTCTTTTTTTTTCTTCTCTGCCGTTGAAACAATAATCACCTCTGTCAGTGTTTGTACGCGTCTGTTAGCTATAAAATAGCCACCAAACTCTTCCTATGACTTGAACAGGACCAAATACATGATTATCCAGCGTAAAACTCTCCCAAAATCTCCACAAAATCTTTGAAAGTGCACAACAGGACACGTCTCTCTGTTTTAACTTTGATTGCTTCTCCCGGATATTCTAGCCCAATTAAGCCCATGAAATCATCCATACTAGAATTGTATATCCATATCACGTCCATCCCATGAGAATCAGTGATTGAATCTCATTAAAACTCGTCCGAAAATCCAACCCTAAATCTGTCTGGTGAAAGGAAATTTTCCCGCCAAAATTTGTTTTCAAACGGTGAAGGTGACCTCCCCCTTATCCAGTTCTGGTGTCCCTTTAGCACATGTCCGAATTGGGTTACCCCTTATCCATAGTGAGAGTCCGAATAACACTTTCCCCTTGGGTGCAAATAGTAATTTTTCTGGGATATTTTCAACACTTTTTCAGGGTTCCTCCGGGGTATTTCTGGGGTGCTTCTGGTACGTTATCTACGGAGGTTCAAATGCCACATTTTGAGCCAATTTCGCCGCAAAAGCTTATTTCTCCAAAAACACCTACAAAGACATAAAATAACCAAATAAGTACAAAATCGAGCACTAACAATATAAACAATTGGGACAAATTAGACACATAAATGCGTCTATCAAATACCCCCAAACTTATTATTTGCTAGTCCCGAGCAAATCAAATAGAAAATAAAATCCTAACTCACTGTCGCAGGCATCGTCGATTGCATTTAGCGTATGCAATAAGCCTTTAAACCCCTAGGTGGCCCTAGTGGCCGAGTTATAGTCTCGGGTGGGTTTACCAGAGGTGTACCCACAAAACCTGTACTCCAGACCTTAGCTATCTACGCAGAACCTTGGAAGGCACTAAAGAATCTCCTTGGTTGACATACTTATTGACTACAGGAAGAAGTACCCTGATGCGAAATTCCAATTGCTGTACACGAGTTTGCACTCAAGCATACTAAAATTCATATAAAGTGACAGAGCTCTACTCAGATAGTTGCACTATGGACATCATATTCGGAGTCAAAACTAATCACATGGATAGATCAAGAAGATGGATATAGAAAACATAGATGGTTTTGATGTTTACTAAGTGAACGGCGTTTCCCATATCTGTCTGAAGGCCTCCGCCAAAATGAACCTATCCTAATGGATTGAGATACTAGTCTGACTAATATCAACACACTGGCATATACAAGGGTACCAGTGGTCGATAACCTAACTCTAGGTCAACACAACTGGCATATACAAGGGTACCAGTGGTCGACTTTATTGAATTTATTCCTTTTGGTCAAATGGTCTGGTCTTTTTTTTCTTTTTTTTTTTTCTTTTTTTTTTTTTTTTTTTCTTTTTGGTAACTACCATTTTTTTTTTCATCCTTTTATTTTTTTCATCTCTTTTTCTTTTTCAACTTTTTTTTTTTTTTTTCATGGTATCTCAATCACTCTAATTCACCCTAGCATTGGTAACAACTTGAATCGTGGGCCCCACCTATCACTTAGAGAAACATAGTTTAAAAACAAAATAAAATAAAAATAGAAGTGAAAAGGACTCAACGAGATATGGTGAAACTATCATGTTATTTCTAACACCTGAGCTCTGTGCTTTTATGAATAGACTCTTTTAGATGTTTCCATCTAATCAGATTGGTTCCTCAAACTCCTACAACCAAAATGCTTCCATCCACTTAGATTAGTTAGTGCAATCCTAAATAGGCATAAATTTCTAAGCTCTGGAGTTTATTTATTCATACTGCAACTAAAAAGTTTCTCCCATACCCCCAAACTTAAATCTAACATTGTCCTCAATGTTCTAAGATGAAATTAAAAGCATGAACAAGGAGAAACTGTTACCATTTGAAGCAAAAGAGATAAGGAAAGATATTACCGTGTTGCAAGAATATTGGGTTACCTCCCAAGAAGTGCTAAGTTTAAAGTCTTCAGCCAGACTTAGGAAAGGATTAGTCAACTCGAACCATAAAGTAACAGTCGAAATAATTGTGGGTCTTCAAAACGAAAAAGAGCTGACCAGAGGAAACTACAATAACCCAAGAAAGTGAACAAGAATAACATGCCCTTATCTAGTTTCCTGATTAAGATATTTATATCTAATTGCGGTTCAGGTTCAGGTTCTATGAAAGGGTCTAAATAAAATTTTCCTCGGATGCATTTCCTCATAGGTTGGATCCAAATTATTAGGTCCTAGAGTCTGGAAAAACTCAAATAAGAACTTAGAATCACAAAATAATAATAACCTAAATAACTGAGGATCCTTTAAGTCAATCAGGTTTGACTTATATAATTGACCACAGTGAGAGTAGTGGTCATTCTTAAGCAAATGTGTCGATTCTAATTTCCTAAAGCATTTAGGTTTAGTCTCACAACTTAATATTCGACACATTTGAAATCTATATGTTCCCACATATGGAAGAAAACTATTTGGTGGGAAAACAAAATCAATCTTGGTATTATTGCCTGGGTTAACCACATCAACCAGAGGATGGGTTTCTAACAGTTGAGACTCTTGTTGGATATCATTAGGTTCTGGAAAACGATTATGAAGATAATCTTGTAAGATGGTTGAGGCATTGATGTCAAGTCCCAAGTGAGGGACCTTACTAAGAGTTAAAGCACATGGAGAATGATACTCACCCCCAAACTTAGAGTTTTCGACGTCTCTAGATAGACTGGTCATAACCACCCTAATTTCTAGGTCGGCAATTGATTTTTCTAAGTCAGGTTCATCCTCGCTAATCTCTACGAGTTCATCTAAGACTATTGTTTCTAAATCGTTTGACTCGATCTCAAGATAAACTGGTTCCTCTAAACCATCATCGGTTTCGTAAACAGGACATACTACATCGTCTGAAACGGGGGTATCTCTAGTCAAATCCTCGTCCTTTTGAATAGGTGAATAATTTTTAAAATTATTAGGATCTGAACCAGAAATAATATAATTATAAGGCTCAACTGGGGTAACAAATTCCTGATCACTATTCCCACATATTTCAGATTCTTCATCATCACTATCCTCATCATCATGATACAATTTTTGAAATTCAAGAATTCTCAATCTTTGTTCCAAACTACATGGTCTATGTTTATAATATTTCTCATAGATCGTTAGAGGTGATTCCTCAATAAAAGTTGGAGTATCCATATATCGCTGCCCACGCATATATTCACCAAGAGTCATTTCCGAAGACATCTCTTGATAACGAGAATTTCTAGACATATATTCTCGCAACGTCATCGCAGGTGGCGTCTCCTCAAAAGGATTCATCACCGAAGAAATATCTACAGAGGTATTCTATACAATCACAAACAAGGCCGACTCGACTCCACCAAAGCAAACCTAAAGATTTCTAGCAAACAAAAAGCATGATGGCTCCACTTAGATTGTTTCTAGACCAGCTTCTAATCCTTCGAAAGGGAATTCGTTACAATTTGAGCAAACCCCTCTGGAATCAATCCGAGTTTAAGCAAGTTGAATCGAGGCGAGGGAAGCTCAGAGGAGCTTTGATACCCAAACCTCACCGATCCAATGCGGCGCAGTCACGCATTCAACTCGCAGAAACCGTCAAGAACTTCGAGGTGTGCTTAAAAGAGTAACCAATATTTTTCGAATGATTGTCCTGTTAAGCTCGATACCCTATAGGTCTCTTTCTAGTCCAAATTTTAGGCTTAGGTTCGCTTTAGGTTTCGTTTTCCTAAGGCGGGCAAGAAGGGAGCGGTGATGAAATCCGAACCCTTATCTTATATGGTCCAGTCCTTGCCCTTTACTAGGAATTTAAAAACAGTCCATATTCAAGTCCTCAACATATATTCACCTTAAGGAGTCCAGTAACCCGCTTGCAGGAGATTCGGGGTGTTTAGAATTTTACCTCCCGTACCAGACGGGCGAAGAACCGCTGAAGTCGACTCGGGCCACGACTCCTATGCCGTGTGCGAACCCGAGGGGCCGAGACGATATAGTAATCGTCGTCCTTCCCTGCACACAGTTTTATATAATAATTTTTTTTTTTTTAATAATACCCTTCCGTAGGGTTAAAAAAATAAAGTCCAATTTTTAAAGTCCAAAGTCCAAAATAAATAAAAAAAATTACAGTTTTCCTCACACACTCTAAAAAAAATTAAAAATTAAAAATTAAATCCTAAAATTGTCCTTTTTTCTTCTCTTTTCGCTTTTCGCTTTAAGCTTTTTCCTCTCCAAGTCCTTAGTGCTCCACTTCGAACCTGTAAATCAAAGACAAAAAGACAAAGTAAAAAGGAACAAATAAAAAAAAAAAAAAAAAACCTAAAAATTCTACCTAAGCACAAATCCGCGTCGGCGGCGCCATTTTGTTAAAAGATTTTTTTGGTGGTTGTAGTAATGATGATAAGGGGTATCGTTCAAACTCGAAATTGTGAAGGTAATGGATTTTTAGATTTAAAAATATATATACAAATATTGACAAATTGGTAGAGAGGTACTGGGACTAATGATTCGGCCAATCTTCATAACATAAGGCTTAATGATTTATTCTCAACAATAATAGCTCAAAACATATATGGACTCTTATTTTGCCAAAGTCGATTCTCAAAACATTGGTTGTAAATGTTAAGCATGGAACATCAAATCACCTAAGCTAAGCATGACCCATCTAATCAAATAACACCCAATTTAATCAAATCATATTTCAATTAATTTTTAATGCAAAAGTCTTAAAAAGAATTAATAAAATTACCCATTTATGAAGCTCGGCCTCCTCCGTCGCCCCAGTGTTGGGGTTTAACTCATCATAGTAAAAATGCTCTCAAAATAATTCATTGATGCTCAAAAGTGTTTTACAATGAAGAGAAATACAAGAAATTGATGTAAAACAGAACTATGCGACCCACAGAAGACGTCCAGAATCAACGACAGAGCTGAGTTGCTGTTGTCGTTGAAGAACTACGACCCACAATCGACAGTCGATGTTTCTGTTGATAAACGACTGCTGCTGAGAGTCCGTTCTTCGTGTTCTTCAGGCGTGTTAATGGCAGCAGCAGCAGCAGCAGGTAACTTCTCTGCAACTCCTCCTGCGCCTCTCTGATCGCCTCCCAAACCTCCACAAACTCTCGACAAAACCTTTTCTAACTTCTCTACACCTCTTATATACTTCACAGCTCAAAGAAATCCCGATAGAATCTCTTTTTTTTTCTTCTCTGCCGTTGAAACAATAATCACCTCTGTCAGTGTTTGTACGCGTCTGTTAGCTATAAAATAGCCACCAAACTCTTCCTATGACTTGAACAGGACCAAATACATGATTATCCAGCGTAAAACTCTCCCAAAATCTCCACAAAATCTTTGAAAGTGCACAACAGGACACGTCTCTCTGTTTTAACTTTGATTGCTTCTCCCGGATATTCTAGCCCAATTAAGCCCATGAAATCATCCATACTAGAATTGTATATCCATATCACGTCCATCCCATGAGAATCAGTGATTGAATCTCATTAAAACTCGTCCGAAAATCCAACCCTAAATCTGTCTGGTGAAAGGAAATTTCCCCGCCAAAATTTGTTTTCAAACGGTGAAGGTGACCTCCCCCTTATCCAGTTCTGGTGTCCCTTTAGCACATGTCCGAATTGGGTTACCCCTTATCCATAGTGAGAGTCCGAATAACACTTTCCCCTTGGGTGCAAATAGTAATTTTTCTGGGATATTTTCAACACTTTTTCAGGGTTCCTCCGGGGTATTTCTGGGGTGCTTCTGGTACGTTATCTACGGAGGTTCAAATGCCACATTTTGAGCCAATTTCGCCGCAAAAGCTTATTTCTCCAAAAACACCTACAAAGACATAAAATAACCAAATAAGTACAAAATCGAGCACTAACAATATAAACAATTGGGACAAATTAGACACATAAATGCGTCTATCAGTACTTCCTCCTATAAGTAATAAGTATGCCAACCAAGGAGGTTCTTTAGTGCTTTCCAAGATTTTGCGTAGATAGTTAGGGTCTGGAGTAAAGGTTTTGTGGGTACACCTCAAGTAAACCCTCCGGAGACAACACTCCGCCACTAGGGCCACCTAGGGGTTCAAATGATTTTCCTTTTTAGAATAAATTTGCTCGAGGACTAGCAAATAATAAGTTTGGGGGTATTTGATAGACGCATGTATGTGTCTATTTTCATCTCTTTTGTGTATTTTGTTAGTACTCGTTTTCGTCCTTATTATGGTGTTTTGTGTGTTTTTAGGTATCTTTTGGAAATAAACATTTTTGGAAAAATCAGCTCGAAAAATTGCCCGGGGCACCCTCGAAGGACAATTGTTATTCGGACTCTCACTATCGGTTAAGGGGCACCTCAGTGGACACCTGATATTCGCACCCCAGTTCAGGATAGGGGGACACCCTTTCTTCTTCGTTTGAAAACTGTTTTTTGGCGGGAAATGAAATTCTCAACTGACAGAAGTTTGATCACAAAAATGAAGGGGTTATGGGTCGATTCAATGGCTGAAATTTGATAGAGAGATGTGATATATGTTAAGGAACACATTTTGGGCAGTGGGTTCGATCGGAATTGGCTGGAAAACGCGTGATGATTCACACACCCAAAACAGAGCACGTGTACTGTAACACGATCAAAATTGAAGTTCTTGTGTGCATGGAGGAGTTCTACTAGCGTTGGAAGAGTGTTGAGACGTGGAGAAGGCTAACTAGAGCGTGCAGGATCAAATCTAACGCGTGCATGGGTTTAAAAATGGAAATTATCGTTATTTTTGGCAGCAAGGAATAATCGAATTAAAGAGAGTATATACGCAATCAATGGTCGTATTTTTGGCCTCAGTTCACTATAAATACACGTACAATTGAAGCTAGCAAGTTTGGGGAGTCTTGGGGGAAAGTTTAGGAGTCGAGAGAATCAAAAGAAAATCACTCAGAGAAGAGAAGAGTTCTGCTGGTGTAGTTGAAGACGAAGAACAAAATACGCTCTAGGAAAGTCGTTGAAAGGTGTCGCTTAACTGCGAAAATTTCCAATTCCTTTCCCGCGACTTAGAAACAGTGCTTACAGCACTTCATTTGTATCGTTATTCCCTGACGCTTCCTGTGTGTCGCAAAGGACAGTCTTAAAACGATTTCTTTTTGTTTCATCATTTGTACTCAACTTTTGAGCATTAATAAAATCTTTTGAGTATTTTTCCAACATGATGAGAGGCTAAATTCTTGGTGATTGAGGCGATGGAGGAGCTATTCACTCATGTTTGATTGGTAATATTTTTATTTATAATTTCTTTAATTATTTACTTTATTTAATTCACTTGGATAAATATAAAAAAAAGGATAAAATGGTTTTCTTAATTAGTTGTGAATCAGTTTGATGTTTTATGCTTAGAATAATTCTTTGATAAATCATGCTTAAGGATTACAACTTAATATTTGGACACCTTATAGATTAATAAGTGATTTCATGGAAAAAGATCTAGATAATAATTTCTGAAATATTATTTATAACCAATCAACTTGAAGTGGTAGTGAATCCTGAGCCTTAATCCTTCTAAAATCTTGACATTACTATCAAAAAATTAATTTCCTTCATTTATTTATTTTTTTAAATCTAAAAAAAGTTACCTTCACAAGTTCGAAAAGAATCCGTTTTAACCACTATCTACAACAAAATTTGAAAATACATTAGCCTCTCCGCTTCAACATCCTCCAACAGCGGATCCGCTTCAACGTTTGCTTCAACAGCCGCTCTGCTTTAACGTTCGCTCCAGCAGCCGCTCCGCTTCAGCATTCTCTCCATAAGCTGCTCCAGGATCCGAAGCCTAAGCTTCAGCTTTTGGCTTCTTAAGTTTCAACATCCTCTCCAAGAGCCGAAGCCGCTTCAACGCCGCTTCCTCCTGCCAAGGACCATACCGTGGCCGCCGCTTCTTCCTGCAAAGGGTCGTACCACCACGCTCCCCCATGTCAAGGACCATGATCGCAGCCAGCCAGTCTTCGTAGTCATGACCGCCTTTTAATCCATCCCGCCAAAACTCATGATCATGGACAGTTTGCTTGCTTACGCATCCAGCCAATCCTTTTACTTCCATGGATGCCCATACAATTCCAGCCAACCTACTTTGTTACCACGACAATGTAGTCTCTTCTGATTACATCTGCTACCAAGAACTGTTTCCACTCATTTGTTGATACCATCCAGAGCTTCACCACAGCAACAATCGCTACAAAGATGAAAAACATGTAAACCATACTTGGGGACTGAGGATATACACGGAATCCCTTCACTGTCAAAGCTCAGAAGACACAGTCAAGCAAAAGGCTATAGCCACAACAAGGTTATCTACTCTTCAAGGGTGTAGCGCAAGAATATCATCACCTCTCTGTCTAGAAGACGCGTTCAACACTTTACGAGGCCGCAGAGGATCCCAATCCTGATCAGAGGAAAACAACTTCAGAAACTAAAGAAAAATGCGACTGGGGAATGCTCATCGCAGTCCATCCCGAAGGCCATCAAAGACTCATGAGTTAACTCCAGAGAAGCGGCTGAAATATTTTCTTGAAGAAACAGAGTAAGCCATGATAAACAACATAACTCTCTCATTCCTACTTTCCCGCTATCCACAATATTTCGTCCACGTGCATCCCAACGTCACATCCAGAAGAGTACAATAAGCTTGTATCAAATCCCGTGGACATGGATTCAAGGCGATGCAATGAAAGTAGGCTACAAATGGGGACTACCATCATGGGACGCCTTCACTCCCCTCAACCTGGTTATTTCTGATTTCAACATTGTCAATGCCGAAGTTTTACGAGCCGCAGGAATTTCTCAACATGAAGCCGTACATGTGCATCGAAGACTCCAAAAGCACGCCACAAAAATATATTCACATATTCGGCCATGCCATCGGATCTAACAGAAATATAATTGGGGACTGCTCACCGCGTCCCATTCCATACGATAGTCCAAGATTCAGAAGCTGGTTCGAAGGATGTCTCTTGGAACAAAGTCCTTGAAGACTTGATAGCAGCACAACGGCAACAAAATGTCTCCCAACTCATCTATTTCAAATTGTATCTTCGGAAGATTTCTACCATATAATCATCCACAACATATCATCATCGCGACCAGAGGATCTAGACACTGAACAACCTAAAGTCAAGGATGGCCGACAACGCCACAACAATATCCAAGGTTAGCCTTAACATGATCGTTGCCGAGCATATATTTCATCCATTCATCCCAAGAATGCAGTGGAGTTTTGGTAAATTTTGGAATCCACTGGAGAGACACTGCAGACGAAAGCGCGAATCCAGACGAGCAACAGAAGAGGGTCGATACCTCTTTTCATGCGGACGGAGTTTCTAGAGTTTGAACAGAATGAAGACTCCTTCTTGCTCCATGAACGTAAATAGATGACTGGGCGCGACTATACCACCTCGGGCCCGTAACATCCCTCCTGAATTCTTCTTGAATTTTACTGTCGGGATGTTTTCGCCTCCTAAACGAGATCAAAATCTAATTATTCCCGCGTAGGGAGATAGGAAATTCTTTTCCGATCAAAATGGAGGGGCGGACCGTCAAAATCCGAGTTCATATAAGAATTTTATAACGATTCTAGTAAAGGGCGCTAATTAAGGTTTCAGCATGCCAAACCTTAATTTAGACAAAGTCGCCATCGTTCCACGGAACTGAAGCCGGTCGTCATCCTTCCTCGGAACTGAAGCCAGTCGTCACCCTTCCAAGGAAAGCTGGCTCCAATCCAAGCCGCGCAACGCCTGCGGCTCCATTCCAAGTCGTGCAACGCCTGCGGCTCAATTCCAAGCCGACCAATGCTGATGGCTCCATTCCGAAACGACCAACGCCAACACTCCATTTCACGCCAAGTCTATGCTAGCGTCTCCCTTCCAAGATGGTGCCAACAGTCTGCGCCTCAACCAACAACCGCCTCTACCATTTCACGGTCTAGCCAGCAACACACAAGTAGAATCTATGCAAGGCCGCCAACACGAGAATCACAAACTCTCCTTACCTATCGAAAAAGGTTAGATGGGTCTTCTTGACCATCTTCCCACGCCTTGTCATTTTGATTTTGTCCTTGCCCGTCATCATCTTATGCTTACCTCGCAACAAAGCTCCCGTTCCGAGCTAAGCAGGGGACTTAATGTTGATGGAGGTTTTTAGCTTAGGGTTAAAATCGTAAAATCGTACATCTGACATGACTTCACTACGACCACTAGCGCATTTATTGAATCAATCATCATGGATATGTAAGAATTACCAGGGTACCTTTTTTTTATACATGTGTCATGTTCCACGACAGAACCCTTAGCATTTACCGACATCATCTTCTTATATATCAAACTCTAATTCTCACACCACCGTGCCAATAGCAAACCATCCCAGCCACGTCTCCGCGCCAAGGCATGCCAACCATACCATCCGCACCACCGTGTCAATGGCAAACCATGCCAGCCACGTCTCCGCGCCAAGGCATGCCAACCATGCCAGGCGCACCACCGTGCCAATGGAAAACCATGCCAGCCACGTCTCCGCGCCAAGGCATGCCAACCATGCCAGGCGCACCACCGTGTCAATGGAAAACCATGCCAGCCACTTCTCCGCGCCAAGGCATGCCAACCATGCCAGGCGCACCACCGTGCCAATTGCAAACCATGCCAGCCACGTCTCCGCGCCAAGGTATGCCAACAATGCCAGCCACACCACCGTACCAATGGAAAACCATGCCAGCCACATCTCCGTGCCAAGGCATGCCAACCATGCCATCCGCACCACCGTGCCAATGGCAAACTATGCCAGCCACGTCTCCGCGCCAAGGCATGCCAGCCGCACCACCGTGCCAATGGCAAACCATGCCAGCTACATCTCCGCGCCAAGGCATGCCAGCCATCCCAACATGTCATGCATGACGCTGGCTGCCAAAACGAAGGGTTGCAACAATCAACGACCACCCTTCCACCTGAGATGCAGATCTTAGCCGTCCAAGGTCGCCAGCTAACGCGCGGTAACTTTTGTCCCAACGCCAAGCCCTAATTTTGGTCGCGCCCAAACTGTGCCAAAACCCTAGTTTTTGGACGCGCCTTAACTACGCCAAAATCCTAGCCTGGCCACGCCAAAATCCTAGCCTGGCCACGCCAAAATCCTAGCCTTGCAACAATCAATGGCTACCCTTCCATCTGAGATGCAGATCTCAGCCGTCCAAGTCCTCCACCAAACTAAAAGACTTGTGGCGACCTTTTGTCCACGACGCCAAATTCTTTGGCTTGTGCCACCAAAATCTAACTTTGGCCATGCCGCCATCCCTCCTGAATTCTTTCTGGTTTTTACTGTCGGGCTGTTTTCACCATCCAAACGAGCTCAAAACCTAAATATTCTCGCGTTAGGAGATAGAGAATTCTTTTATGCTCGAAATGGAGGGGCCGATCGTCAAAATTAGAGTCCGGACGCGAATTCTACGGCGATTCTAGTAAAGAACGCTAATTAGGGTTTCGGTATGTCAAACCCTAATTTAGACACAGCCGCACACTTCCTGCAGCTCCCTTCCAAGCCGCAAGCGACTCCCTGGCAAGTCGCACACTGCCAGCATCTCCACTTCACACCAAAGCCATGCAGGCCATGCAAACATGCCGCTGGCTTCCAAACGAAGGGTTGCAACAATCAACGACTACCCTTCTTCCTGAGATACGAATCTCAGCCATACAAACTTTCCACCGAACGATTTGTGGCAATCCCTTGGCCACGGTGCCAACTCTTGTCCATGGCTAAACCACGCCAAGGCATGCCGACCATGCCAATGTGCCAATGGCATGACGTGCCAGCCACCTTGCCGCGCCTAAACCATGCCATGCCGGCCTTCCCTTTACGGCTGCCAAAACAAAGGGTTGCAACAATCAACGGCCAACCTTGCATCTTAGATGCAAATCTTAGTCGTCCAAGGTCACCAACCAACGCATGGTAACCTCTGGACCAACGCCAAAACCTTAGTTTTGGCCACGCCTAAACCGCGTCAAGGCATGCCGACCATGCCACATGTGCCAATGGCATGTCGTGCCAGCCACCTTGTCGCGCCTAAACCATGCCATGCCGGCCTTCCCTTTACGGCTACCAAAACGAAGGCTTGCAACAATCGACGGCCACCTTTCCATCTAAGATGCAGATCTTAGCCGTTCAAGGTTACCGGCTAACGCATGACAACCTTTGGCCCGACGCCAATCCTTAGTTTTGGTCGCGCCCAAAAAATGCCAAAACCCTAGATTCTGGCCGCGCCTAAACTATGCCAAAATCCTGGATTGGTCATGCCTAACCATATTAAAGCCATGCCGGACATGCTTTCATGCCACTGGCTACCAAACGAAGGGTTGCAATAATCAACGACCACCCTTCCTCTCAAGATGCAAAAGCTCGACCGTCGAAGGTCACCACCGAGCCGGCAAGTCTCCCAAGGTCAACTTGCCAAACAGCAGCAACATGCTACATGTTTTCCACAGAAACACTCGAGACATAAACACATGTCACAAACTGGGGGATGCTCATTGGGTATTGGTTTGGCGGTTTACAGCGTGCGGCGTACACTACGCCCGTTACAAGGCAGTGTCATAAGGATGAGGCGGTTAGTAAATACAGGGAGTAATGGTGAAACGTTTTCTTTAATGGAACATCAATTCCAGGCGTTACCGGTTACCACCTCCTCCCATTTACTCATCCGTTTTCCATTTCTTACGAGACCAGAGTACGTTTCACTTCGACTTGTATAAATAGGTCTTACCTATTTCCATCGAACAACAAGTTTTGGTCAGGAGCATACAACACTCAGAAAACATTTGCTAGCTTTCCATCTGTTAGCTTCCCACTTTCTGATACAAGTCATAAAATAACTACTCTTCCAGAATCAATTATTCTGGTCTCGACACTCTCTTCGCTTCCCTCCCCAAAACCAACCCTTCTCCTCCACTTTGTGACCGAACCAAGTCTGGAACGACCATTTCTTGGTTTAGGCCGGATTTGTACAGATTGATCTCTCGAATCTAAAGTACTCCCTTGCAGTGAATTGTTTAGGGTTTAGACTCGTTTCTCACCACCCGAAATTACCGAAATCAGCAGAAACCGTTTTCACCCTCAAACAGCTGGTTAAGGTTATTCCTGTTAATCGGGAAATTTAATGAACTATACTATACTTTCTTTCTCCCATGAGTTTTATTTCTCTAGTTAGGGCATCCGCCTCATTTCGATTATCACCGATTACTTTCTCTTCCTCATGAGACTTCATATACTCTTAGTTAAGAAGTAAACGGATGATTGCAACAACCGTGGGATTTAGTTTACACAATTTTTAATTTGTTATTCGTTTTCATGAAGTTGTTGTTTTTAATAGCTTTTTTATATGATTAACATAACGTTTGATGTCTCAATTTTTATTTGTGAGTGGTGTTATGTGTTACTCTTCTCATTTGGTCTCACCAATCACCATTAGATAATTTTTTTCACATGTTTTCTTTGTATTTTTATTTGGCTTGATATCTGTAACTTTTTTTACATGAAATTTCTTTTATTTTTATATTTAGGCTTATCTTGAATGTAAATTGGTGATCATTATGATTTTTACAGATCACATATCGGGTGAAAAGTGGAGTTTTTCTATTGGAATTTTTAACAATTTGTGAATATTAAAATTTCACTAATCGCGTGGATGATTCATCACTGGAATTTTCCCCAATGTTGGTGATAATTTGAGTTGTTTTTTTACCAATTTGTGAAAACTCTAATTCCCACCGGTTTCATACGGTGATAATTGGAGTTATTTTAGGGGTGATAATTGAAGTTTTTCATACAAGGGCGATAATTTGAGTAATTGAATTTGAAGGTAATAATTTAGGAGAGGTTTCTAAAGGAGTGTTTTCATGTCAGTTATTTCACCAGAGTATTTTATGGGAGATTTTGTAGGGATTATTTTTTTAAAAGTTAATTACCTAATTTAGTTTGTAAAAGTTTATTTTTGTAATCATGTCATATTATATCTAATTATAGGTTCTTAATATATAAGAATTTATCGATGGATTTCTGATATACCAAAAAAAAAAAAAAACTAGAAAAAAATTCCCCTTCCACAAATGTGTAAGGATGTTCCTCACTTGTTAGAGCATTGCTCAGTTGAATCCACCAAGCGTTGATATGTCAAGGTTGGTTGTCATATTTAAGTATCAAAACTCATAAGTCATTTGATTAGATTACTAAAGTCAACTTAAGTTAGACTAGGAAGTATAGAAATTTTGAGATATAAGTATTATCCGGAAGACCTGAATATTCCGAAGACGTATCGACATCAACGGTGACATCATTGATAGGTGCCAAATATTGCATTATTTCTTATCATTTTATTGGCACTTATCCCATTTTGCATACCATTAATTAGCCGTTTATAAGGAATTCTGTATTTTACTCTCCTCAAAGATAATTACTTAATATTGTTTAATTTTGTATTTTTAGGTGATAAATAAAGACTAGATGAGTTACGGAGCCAAAAGAGCAAAGACACGGGAGAAAGCCGGTGGAAACTCTAGCGGAAAAGAAGTGAAGAATGTGTTATGGAAGACTCAAGGATAAAAAATGGGCTTAAAAAGGAAGAAATTGTTCTTAAAGAAGAAGTGGGCTCAGCTTATCCCAAGCCCAAAGTCATTTCCCAAACTCAAATCCATTTCCTAATCCTAAATTCAAAACCCAAACCCGTTTCCCTTCTTAACCGTCAGATTGGATCCATTCCATCATCTAACGGTCGCTTCATCAGATTACATCGAGCTTTGAAGTTCTTGTCTAACATCATAGTACCTAACTCCATCTTGGACCGTCAGTTTTGATGTATATCACATCCAACGGTCGCCCCAAACCCATTTCCATCTCGCCGTTGGATCAATCCATCATCTTCTCATCCTACGGATTCCCCTCACCAATCATCAAAACTTGATGATCCCGCTCAACACCACAACACCCAAATCTATTTCACCCAAAACAAACAACCCCTAAAACCCATCGGGTTCTTCTTCTTCACCCATCTCTTCTCTGCAGAAACCCACGCCTCCGCCACCAACTCCTCCTGCCGCTTCTCCAACCACCACCAAAGCCATCAAATCCATCAACCACTATAACCCATCACTACCACCATCATTACCTGCTTCCTCAACCAATTCAGCAACCTAATTCACTAATTTTTCACGCCTCTTCTCAGAAACCTTAGGCGTGTGAGATTAGTAAATTAGGTTGAGAAAAAGCACGCAATTGGAGCAGCAGTTGGACGACAAGAAGCAATAGAAGCATGGGTGAAGATGATTGAGTGTTTTCAGAGATTAGATAAGAGTTAATTTTATTTTTATGAAACCCTAAATTCACTGTTTTGGGGATTTTTTGGGGAAACTCATGTAAACTATAAATAGATGCTTTGGGTGTTTGTATTGGGAGGGCTGGGACTAGTCAAGTACCAAATACTTGCGTTCTCAGTAGAAATTTCATCTTATTTTCTTGTCCTGTTTTTGGAGAATTCTCCATGTTATTCACAACTGCTAGTAACATGCTAGGAGCTGTGTTCATGTTCTAAGCTTCATAGCTAGGGTTTAGATGAAACCCTTAACCTTAATTTTAGGTTGTTTATGTTAATTGCTTTTGTTCCTGCTATGCTTTACTGTCTAGGACAGATTTAACCTAGTGTTCAACATATTACTTTCACCTTGAATGTCAAGCATCCTAGGTAGTTAGAATCATTCTATGTTGTACTTCACTTGTATTCAATTGAATGTTATTGATCTTTGATTAGTTGTTCTTTAAGCAGACAATTAATTCTATGACTTAATATATTAGTTGATGTTAAATTGTTCATCTAAGGAGCTAGAATAGTTGCAATAGCTAAACATTCTATTATAGGTTAAGTGGTGAATTCAAAAACCCTAGTTCCCCTTTATCAAGTCTTTATACCCTCAGTTCAACCATCTTTATTGCTGTTTCAACCCAAAACACTCTTTTGTCACTGTTTAGAGTCATACTTTAGTAGAGAACAAAGAAATAACATATTTTGCATCCTCCAAGTCCCTGTGGACTTCCCCTTACTTGCACACTAGCTGCTCTTGGCCTTGTGCACTTGCAAGTATCATTTGAACATAGTTTAGGATCTCTTTCTGTACCTATCAAGTTTTTGGCGCTGCTGCCGGGGAAAAACTTGATAGGTATAGAAAGAGATCCTAAACTATGTTCAAATGATACTTGCAAGTGCACAAGGCCAAGAGCAGCTAGTGTGCAAGTAATGGGAAGTCCACAGGGACTTGGAGGATGCAAAATATGTTATTTCTTTGTTCTCTACTAAAGTATGACTCTAAACAGTGACAGAAGAGTGTTTTGGGTTGAAACAACAATAAAGATGGTTGAACTGAGGGTATAAAGACTTGATAAAAGGGAACTAGGGTTTTTCTATTCACCACTTAACCTATACTAGAATGTTTAGCTATTGCAACTATTCTAGCTCCTTAGATGAACAATTTAACATCAACTAATATATTAAGTCATAGCATTAATTGTCTGCTTAAAGAACAACTAATCAAAGATCAATAACGTTCAATTGAATACAAGTGAAGTACAACATAGAATTATTCTAACTACCTAGGATGCTTGACATTCAAGGTGAAAGTAATATGAACACTAGGTTAAATCTGTCCTAGACAGTAAAGCATAGCAGGAACAAAAGCAATTAACATAAACATCCTAGAATTAAGGTTAAGGGTTTCATTTAAACCCTAGCTATGAATCTTAGAACATGAACACAGCTCCTAGCATGTTACTAGCAGTTGTGAACAACATGGAGAATTCTCCAAAAACAGGACAAGAAAATAAGATGAAATTTTTACTGAGAACTCAAGTATTTGGTACTTGACTAGTCCCAGCCCTCCCAATACAAGCACCCAAAGCATCTATTTATAGTTTACATGAGTTTCCCCCAAAAATCCCCAAAACAGTGAATTTAGGGTTTCATAAAAATAAAATTAACTCTTACCTAATCTCTGAAAACACTCAATCATCTTCACCCATGCTTCTATTGCTTCTTGTCGTCCAACTGCTGCTCCAATTGCGTGCTATTTCTCAACCTAATTTACTAATCTCACACGCCTAGGGTTTCTGAGAAGAGGCGTGAAAAATTAGTGAATTAGGTTGCTGAAATGGTTAAGGAAGTAGGTAATGATGGTGGTAGTGATGGGTTATAGTGGTTGATGGATTTGATGGCTTTGGTGGTGGTTGGAGAAGCGGCAGGAGGAGTTGGTGGCGGAGGCGTGGGTTTCTGCAGAGAAGAGATGGGTGAAGAAGAAGAACCCGATGGGTTTTAGGGGTTGTTTGTTTTGGGTGAAATAGATTTGGGTGTTGTGGTGTTGAGCGGGATCATCAAGTTTTGATGATTGGTGAGGGGAATCCGTAGGATGAGAAGATGATGGATTGATCCAACGGCGCGATGGAAATGGGTTTGGGGCGACCGTTGGATGTGATATACATCAAAACTGACGGTCCAAGATGGAGTTAGGTACTATGATGTTAGACAAGAACTTCAAAGCTCGATGTACTCTGATGAAGCGACCGTTAGATGATGGAATGGATCCAATCTGACGGTTAAGAAGGGAAACGGGTTTGGGTTTTGAATTTAGGCTTAGGAAATGGATTTGAGTTTGAGAAATGACTTTGGGCTTGGGATAAGCTGAGCCCACTTCTTCTTTAAGAACAATTTCTTCCTTTTTAAGCCCATTTTTATCCTTGAGTCTTCCATAACACATTCTTCACTTGTTTTCCGCTAGAGTTTCCACCGGCTTTCTCCCGTGTCTTTGCTCTTTTGGCTCCGTAACTCATCTAGTCTTTATTTATCACCTAAAAATACAAAATTAAACAATATTAAGTAATTATCTTTGAGGAGAGTAAAATACAGAATTCCTTATAAACGGCTAATTAATGGTATGCAAAATGGGATAAGTGCCAATAAAATGATAAGAAATAATGCAATATTTGGCACCTATCAATCATCCTTCTACTTGAGGTTAGTAATACATGACTTGACTTGTTTCCATTTCTATACCGAAAGCTTTCAAGTCGTTTTTGATTGAAAACATAACATGCGAAGTTATATACATGAAATTCTAATATAAGAGATTTGATCATCATATTATGATCAAATTGTCAAGGAACAATATATCAATAGTTTGAGTGTTTTATATTGGTATATTGAATTATAAAGTATAATGCTTATCTTTTGAACTTTGTAATTGAGACATCAACATAATCTTTGTAACTCGTTTCTAGATTTTGTAGTGAATATAGGTTTGATTTCATGCCTAGAAAACTATGTTTAATTACATGAGTTTAAGGAAGTAGATGTACGAACTTGTTTCGCATTTGAAAAAAAATCAAGAGGATTAAAGTCCGGTTTTCATTGAAGATCTTAAGATTGGACCGATCCTAACCTATATAGGGAAACAAGGTAGAATTGATCCTAGATTATGTTGGGATCAAGGTAGAACCGATCCTAACTTGTTTTAGGAGTCATGGTAGAACCGATCCGAATAGGCAAAACCGATTTCTCTAAGCCATGTACACTTTAGATGATTTGGAAATTGGATTTGCAATATAGGAAACTTCAAGATGTCTACATAATGAGTAATTTGAACATATGCTGAAATCTTATTTCTTAATTGTTCAAAGATATTTGTTGATACTCAAGGTGAGATCCCAAACCGAAATAGTAGAGAATCTTTTTGAGATTTTCGAATTAATATGTTTTGTTTTACCAACAAAAAAACATATCTCTGGAAAGATATATTAGTTAAATGGTAGCTAATATTGAGTTATCCATGGAGATTTTGGTTATACTGTTGGATATTGGTTGAAATTAGAAAAACTCGAATTTAGATGCTTTATTGCATATCTTAAGAACATTTTTTATTATGGAAATCAATGGTGTCCAAACTGCCTTGGTCTATAAATAGTGAAGTTTGTTCTTCTTACAAACATATCCCAAGGCAGGCACTTCGTTTCGTAGAGTCACTGCTATAACCGACTAATAAAATTACTTGTTATACTATCTTCGAGAGGAGAGTAACCTAATTAGGAGAAATCTCTTAAGTCCGCTAGTTTAAAGACGTATTTGGGATCGAGAAGCATATACTAGTACCGTTGGTAGGAAACTAGAATTGCATTGTCATTTAAGTTTTCGATAATTGATTTGATTGACTAACAGTTGCTAACACTTGATTGCACTTAGTTCGATTATTCTTGAGAGCCTTCTGTTCTGACGTAAGGTCACTCAAACTAGATCAAAAGATTAGCGGTAGTTCATATATGATTTTAGATATGATGTTGACTTGTGATCATCCATTGTTAACAGACTTCGTTCTGTGCATGATCGATCATAAGTCGAAATCGATTTAGTTATTGTGCAGGTACAAAAGACTATTGAAGATTTGAAGACAATAAGATTTTCCTTCTTGGTTTTGTATCTTTCTGATTTGCTTTGTGCACAAACTTGATCGAATGAGATCCGATTAGATCTGGTTTATCTTTTGATAGACTTGTTATTGCTAGTCGTATTTAAATCAACAAGCTATCATTTGGTGGTATTCTTCGGTATCCGAATCTGATAGTTCTGTTTGATTCGATCTTCTTCCAAGCAATTCAGTGTATCTATTGAATTTGCTTTTTGTATTTTTCCCTTTTGAGAGAATATACAGTTGAGAGAATATACAGAAAATAGATCACTAGACCCAAAATTGAGATGAGCTTTACTATTTCCGGCCATAGTTTAACGTGCAAGTCACATCAACAATACCGTGTCAAAGGACTCAAAACACACCTCAGCGGCTCTATCCCGTTTCTGAGAGAAGAAGATTCTACTGACGTATAAGCACGTGTAGACGGTTAACAACTATCTTTCTCGTGACTTATATCACGTGTTAGGTAGGACCCGCAACAACACCCTTTCTCTCAATGATCTTTCACTTCTCAATCCCACCACCGTCGTGCTATTTTTGAGTGGAGTTGAAGGGTGGTGGTGGTGGGGTTTGCATTGCTTCCCCACCACCTTACAACGACCTCCTCATCCCTATGGGTTACTGAAAGTGGTGTTTTTGGATTGGCCTTTTCTTGTTTCTGTTTTAGTGGTTCTCTCTCACGTGTTGATTCGCGTGCCATTTTCCCCCGGACCGAATTTACGATACGTGATCCCACTCATTGACTGACATTTGTTTCAGTGTCTTTATATAGCAGTGCACTCGCCACTAGTGCTTTCTTTTTTGTCATCTTATATTTTCATGGCATTTTAGGACTAAAAATACACGTGAAGAACTTTTTTTGCTTCTGCACTACTTGTGTTGCAAGCAAACATGACCCACAGGGTTGCTGTTCGACCATTTATATCCACACCGACATTTTCTTAGCAACGCCAGCCACAATCGTAACAGAGTTAACTGAATTTTGTTTTGTAGACACTGTGTGACATTTCGTTAGGTTTTGTTTTTGTTTTTGATTCATTAATTATCGATTTGTATTGCTGTTTAAGATTTTACTAGTTGAATTGAAAATGAGAAGCAGTTCAGAGTCTTATGAGTGCACTACGAACTATTAAGGATGAAATACAACTTGATATGAACTTTAGAGAAAAACAAACCAACATTGAATCATATTGTGAGAAAATTTTATGTATATTAGAATTATTTTTTATATTAGAATTATTTTTTATTTTCTAATGGAATTATTATTTTGTATAATATTTGGGACCTATTAACGTTTAAGGAGAATTTTTGAAATGTATTATATTATGATTTTATCGAATTTATTATTTTAGCATTAAGGGTCCTGATCGGGATTGAAATTTTTTATTATTTTAGCGAGACTATTATATTATCGAGTATTATTCTAAAAAAGTTTTACTGTGATGTTGTGCATGATAAGTTCATAAATATAACACTTCCTACACCTTTTCCATTTTAACTTACACCACTTAAGTGGTTTGAGTTCCATAAAGAACCCGTTCTTTAATTCTTCCATTTTTTTATTTTTTTTTTTGCCTAGGAAAGGAGAAATTTCATTGATAAAGCAGAAAGATTACATGAGATTTAGACCGAATGGAGTACTATTGTCCAACCGTTCTCTCGAGACATTAAATCTTCTATGATATCTGGCCGCTTTGTCAGCCCAGCCGTTGAAGTCTCTACTAACATACTCAGCTTTAAGATAATTAAAATCCTTAAGGGGATAAAGACAATCCTCTAAAATATAATGATTAAACCAGCTAATCTGGTCAATATTATTATTAAGAAAGGAAATAACATTCTTGGCATCAATTCTAAGACAAACTTTGCTTAGATTTCTTGCTTTTGCCCACTTCGCTGCTTCGAGCAAAGCTACGCATTCCGCCTCTTCTGGATTCATGGCACGACCTGTGACTGTCCTGCACCCTTTGCATTCATCTGTTACATTGTATATTACAATACCAACACCAGAGTTGTTAGTATTCTTGTCAAAAGATGCATCGCAATAAATAATATAACAATCTTGTGGCAGTTCTTCATTAGAAGGAGAAGCTTGCTCATAAATAACTGAAATTTGACTGTTATTCTGATTAGAGACTAAAGATTCATTAGTATCACTAACTAGATTACTGCTGCAGCATGAAGGCCGACGATGAAAGGGAACTGCTTTTTAATAAAATGATACTGAAGTTGATCGATTTCAATCGATCTGATGGCCATTTTAAAGAAATTTGAACTGTGAATCTGTTTGTTTAATGGTGTTTGACTGAAATCTGTAATCAATTTGATTGATGATCCCAAGTTTGAGCTTAATTTCATGAAATTGTGATTTCAAAAAGCCAATTTCAGTTTCTCTGCACAAACATTGTGACGGACAAACTCACCATTTTTTCATCACTAAGGAACTCCTCCCTTTGGTCGTCGTCCAATAAGTCTAACAACAAGTCTCGATGTACTCAATGCATTAATAGGCTTTTGTTGAAAAATATGAAAACATATATCCCTCCACAGACACCAAGCAGTAGTTAAAATTGTACAATAAAGGTCATTGTTGGAAGAGAGATATTTGTTAATCCAGTCATAAATATTCGTATTAGATTTAACATCTTGAAGAACAAAGTTACCAAAATGCATTGAAGTCCAAAAAGCTTTAGCAAACGTATAGTGAAGCAACAAATGTTCAGTAATTTCAGGAGAACTAGAATCACACATGCTGCAAATAATATCCTGATTAGGTTTGAAAGCCGCCAATCTAGACTTAGATAGGCAGAATGCCTTCAATACATTTCCACAAGAAAAGTTGGATTTTAGGCAAAAGAGCAACCTTCCAGAGACTCTTATAGATGGGAGTAACCTGATGATTAGTACTAGCAGAAGGTAGGTCACCAGACAGAAGTTTATAAGCAGACTTAACAAAAAAGTTTCCATTTTTCGTAAATGTCCAAATCATTCTATCATTACCTACCATGGGAATCCTAATATTCATTATCTTTTGGCTATTGTCTTGTGTGAAGTATGTTTACACTAGGTCAGGGTTCCAAGTTCTGGAATCTACATCTATAAAGTCATTCACACACATATTAGGATTAGATAAGAAATGCATAAAGGAGAAGACAAGTTTGGAACCCAATTATCACGAAAAGCATGAATATTAACTTCATTTCTGACTTCCCAAATAGAATGTTGCCTAACAATGTTAATACCATGGCTAATACTCTTCCATACCCATGAAGAGCCCTTGATTCCATTATGAGCAAGGGATGACAGTTTCTGAAATATTTGCATTTTAAAATTTTAAACCAAAGCTCATCAGAAGAATGAATAAGCATCCAGGCAGTTTTAGCAAGTAAAGCTTCATTGGTAAACTTAAGATTCATGAAACCTAATCCCCCTCTCATCTTATGAGTGTAAACGATGTCCCATCTTTTAGGATAAGAACCTCCACTAGAATTTTCCCCCCACCAGAAATCCCTTTGGGATTGTTCCATTTTATAGATAATATTATCTGGTATTAGGAAAGAGTTCATATGGTAAATGGGAAAGGAATGTAAAACATTATTAACCAAAACCGACCTCCCAGATTGGGTTGAATGTTTTGCCTTCCACTTGGCCACCCTTTTATCAGAATGATCAGCAAGATAGGAGAAAGATTCACTCTTGGATCTTTTCATGAATAGAGGAATGCCTAAGTGTTTGTCATTAGGATCAACTTTTTTAACATTAAGTGATCTAATGAGGAAGACACAATGGTCTGGATGAACGTTCTTACTAAAGAAGCATCCAGATTTTTGAAAATTTATCACTTGGCCGGAGATAAGACTAAAATCCTTAATGAGAGACATTAAGTTACTAGCCTCATCATGGGTGGATTTCGTGAATAAGAGACAATCGTCAGCAAAAAAGAGATAAGATATACTAGGCGCCTCTTTGTGGACTTTAAATCCGTGAATAAGATTACAACTTTCGGCATGCATCAAGTATCTAGAAAAATATTCCATACATAAAAAAAAAACAAGTATAAAGATAATGGCTCACCTTGTCGAAGACCTCTGCTAGGTTTATAAACTGGACAAGGAGACCCATTAAGTAAAATCGAAATACTAGCTAGTGGCGCTAATGCACTGAAAGATAAGTTCACACCATGAATCAAAAAAACCAAAACTTTTGAGAACATTAATCAAAAAAGACCACTCAACTCTATCGAAAGCCTTGGACATATCAAGTTTTAGACCCATTATACCACATTTGTCCTTTTTCCTTTTCCTATTCATAAAATGAACTAGCTCATGGGAAATGATCACATTATTCTGAATATTCCTATTGGGGACATAAGCAGATTAAAAAGGTGATATAATTTTGCCTAGAAGTGGTTTCATTCTATTAAAAATTATTTAGAGATGATTTTATAACTAGTGTTGCGTAAAGAGATTAATCTAAAATCAGCAGGAGTGACACCTGTTGACTTTAGGTATCAGAGATAAAAAATGTATGGTTTATTTCTTTGAGCAAGTGTTTAGAATGAAAGAAACTTTGAACAGTTTGAAAGACATCCTTCTCAACTAGCTCCATGTTCTATTTGTAGAATCCTGGTGGGAAACCATCAGGACCCAGGGAAGACCACGAAGCCATTTGCTTTATTATATCTCCGGCCTCTTGTAAAGTAATGGGACTCATTAACTTTTCATTATCATCATTAGATATACAAGGGTTTATGCAATTTAAAAATTCTCTATTTTGAAAAGGTTTTGAAGTGGTACTAATTGAACTGAAATGGGAAAGCAATAGATCTTCAAGTTGATCCCTATCCTTAGACCATTGGCCATTGTTCAATTTGAGGGCATTAATATGATTGAAATTCCTTCTCCTATTCACATAAGCGTGATAGAAGTTCGTATTTAGATCATGACCCTTAATATACTCAACTCTAGACTTTTGGGCATAAAAGTCCTCTTGGATTTTTTGCCAATACTCTAACTGTAACTCAACTTGTTTAACAACATCAAGGTTCTGGATAGTATTAGTCTGACTACTCAGAGCTTGCAGTTGAGAGCCAAGAGTTCTCACTTTATGATCAATATTACCAAAATGGGAAATTTTTCTACTTTCAAATCATGCTTAACATTTCTAAGTTTATTAACAAACTGATAAGCATGAGACCCTCTGAGTGATATAGAAAAAGCGTTTTTAATCACATAATGCGAGGAAGAATCGCTAAACCAAGACTTGTAATATCTGTAGGGCCTTTTACCTTGGTAAGTATTAGTATTTGTCACCAAGATAATTGGCAAATGGTCTGAGCCTATAGAGTCAATATGGAAAACTTTAGAGTTCACATAATGACTTAGCCATAAACCATTTACCAAGGCCCTGTCCAATCTTGCTCTAATATTATCATCGCCAGATTGTCGATTTGACCAAGTAAATTAAGATCCCACAAAACCTATATCAGATAAGTCGGATCTATCAATTATTTTTTGAATTATATGGAATTCTTCAGTTGTGGGGCTGGTGAATGTAGACCTCTCATGGGAAAACATAGTTATGTTAAGATCGCCGATGAGAACCCATGGGATATTATCACGTTCACGAATCTCACTAATGTAATTCCATTGTTGTAACTTCTCATCATGGTATACGAAACCATAGAGAAATGTTACAAGGAATTCAGGCTTGTTTTGGTCATAGGAAATGATTGCATTTATCATCTTATCGGTATTCTGCATAATTTCTAAATCAAAACCACTATTCCACATTAAAGCTATGCCACCTGAGAGACCAGCAGAGGGGAATATCCAGTTATTAGGATAGTTGAATCTTCTCATATATTGGCTCATTTTAGTGGAGACATTTTTGGTTTCGCATAAGAATATCACATCAGGATTCTGACTCTTAATAAGATTACCTAGAGAAGTTCTAGTTGTAGGGTTGTCGAAGCCCTGACAGTTCCACGACAAGATTCTCATGATGATCGGAGAATAAACAATGAGACTAGAACTGCTAATAGGTGTCACTAATATAAACCTATCGGGGCACAACTGCTGATACCACACTATGAATGAACAGAGAAATATGAACCAACTACCAATACAAATAGAACTACTTATGGGTGAAATTAAGCTAAGACTATCGATAGGCAGTTGGAAGGTAACAAAACTCCACAGAATTAATAAACACACACAGATGAACCAATAATAGAGAACAACAAACCCACAGAATCAATTGAACAAGTTATTAGTGTGAACTAGAAAATTATCATACAGATTAGAGTGTTTACCCATGACAATTAAATCAAGGGGAGAAAGGTAAACAGAACAAATACTGCAATTGAACAAATTTTGGGTCTCAAAAGATGACTGAATTAAAGAAAGCAAACAATCAAATCGATCAATTGTTCTAATTAGGTGTATCAATTTTGAGGATGGGAACCCTAACAAAAATTGTAAAACCCTAAAATTATAAATTTTGAACGAAGAAAGGGAAGAATTTAAGCGAATTAAACACAAAATCAAGATGTAAATATTAAGGGTTTTGAAGAGTACCTAATTTGCAGCCACCAGTTGGACCTAAGTTACTCGATTCTCAGTGGTGGATTCAACTCCTATTCCTTCCATAGCGTCCATATCAATATCAGTACTATTGAGGAGGAAATCAACATCTTCTATACGGAAACAAGAGTCAATAGTGCCCTCTCTGTCAACTGGAAGCCTATAGAGAAACCAATAAACTGTAAACCCTAGGCTATCATCTTCACTTCTAGCGAAAAGGGGATTTTCAAGAAGAAGGGTGTGATTTTGATGGATGGAGTTTGTATTGAGGATTTCTCTGAGAGCGGTTGTGGTTTGAGAAGAATGAGATGGAATCGATGCGGTACCATTTCTGCTTCTTTTATTTCTCTGTTCGGCTCAGGCTTGAGAATGTTGAGGCCCATCAGAAGACCCTACTACAAAGCTTTGCGATTCAATGACCATACACTCATTCACAGAGCTATTTGAGTTTGCAGATTGATTCAAATTAGCTTGTTGAGCTTCAGACTCTCGTTGTTCTTCCATAAAATGTTTATGTTTAGCATAATAATTTTTTCATTAATTCCTCTGTACTGAACCTCAAGATCATGTGTTGATGAGCTAAATCTTCACAATCTTCTTCCTTATGAATTATGAAAAAGAATTTAGGACATATTTTCCTTGGCTGCTTGTCACAGTGGTATCTTATCCAGACTTCTTGCTTCCTAGCATTTAGTAGCCAGGTACCTCTTTTGAGCGGTTTACTGAGATCAACTTCAATCTTAGCAGCGATAGTTTTTCCCACTTTACTTCTTCCTCCCAGGTGAATTTTTTCCATTGGTCTACCAATATCTTTGCACATCTTCTCAACGATATCACTATCCAGATGTTCCAACTCCAGATTTTTGAATTGAACATTAAAAACTTGGAGCGTGAATTTGTAATCAGATAGAATCGTATTAGAGGTGTAAACTTGAAGTACCAGAAAATGGTCAAGGATATTCCATGGTTGATTACTCCAAACTTCATCCATATCTTCTTTATTGCTAAACTTGAAGACAAAGAGATTTATATCCATTAATTTAATCTCTAAGTTTTTGTACCTTCTCCAGATTATTGCAACATCTTTCTTTATTTTCTGAATGTCTAGTTTACTATTTGATATGATTTTTCCTATGAGGTTGTGAGACCAATTGGATGCAACAACATCTATTTCCTCATAAGAGTTAAAAGTTCTTCTTGAAGGAATTGGTAAATTCCCATGGATGGTATTTCTTTACATGACTTTTGAGATGGTTGCAATTTGGGATTGAGAACTTGAAGCCATTAAGCACAATGTATTTCATGTGTGATCAAGTTTAAGATGTTCTGGCCCTAATAAGAACTTAGGATTGTGTTTTATGAGATTGAATGGGAAGGAGAAATTTCGAGAAGGAATATGGAAGGATTTTAGGTAACTAACATGACATACATCCAGATGATTTGCCTTTAGTTTAGTAACTGAAGTTTCACATTTATGGATTGGCCATAATTGCGGCAAGGGAGGATTGCCCAATTTACCCTTGTCTTGAACAAACATGCAGATGGAGGATGGATTCATGGTGAAACTCCCAATGGTACTAAGAATTTCATTTGACTGATTGCTTTTGAAGAAAAAATCATGAGCCTTGGAGTGGAGATCTAGGTGGTTGATAGCATAGAAAGATATATTAGAAAATAACACAATTGTTATTACTGAAACACTGTCATCAATAATACTTTTGTTGAAGAAATGGAGTGACACAACTGTTTATGAAAGAAACACAACTGTTTATGAAGGAAACACAACTGTAATAGGAAAAGCACCACTGCTGCAAATCCACTACTGGAAATACCTTCTAAGGCAACAACTGAGGCTACAAAGCAAGAGATTAGCTTTCCATTAAACCAGAATTAAAAATAAAATGATAAAAAACAATTGAACAAGTAATTGATAGTAAGATCAAGTAACTTCCCTATAGAGTTCTTAAAGGAAATAATTAGTGTCGTGCTTAATCAACATTAAGACTTCACTGTTCAAGAACCAATCAATGTTTCAAAATAGTTGAAAACCATATATTCAAATAAGAGGTATAAGTTTAAATCTATGTTGGGACTTACTAGTTGCACTTTTGTTCATATGTCAATGGCGAAAGTTAGCCCTTGTGTTTTGGAGATATTATCGGAGGTATTATTCTTCCATTTGCCCTTCCTTGTTAGCGAGAGGATTTTTACTAGCCTAAAATGAAAAAGTAATACGGATAGTGATGGCATCTTTTTTTTTCTGGTAACCGAAAGTGTATTAAGTAGAATAAGAAAATATGTATTTTAGTTCTCGGTTGATAAAGGTGGGTAGCGCTATTAGAGGGTCAAATACCAATTTGTATAATATAAGATATTCCTGGATGTTGGTTCTGCATTGGTATCCGTCTTTAGTAATCGTGGCACCCGCCTTAGCAAGCGTGTTTTAGTTGATCATCAAAAAAACAAGATGTCTCTTAGCGCATCTTGTAGCGATCTTCATAACAAGGATGAAATGTTTTATCACGAAGAAAAGCACCCACCTTTAGTACAAAAACGGTATAGTCGAAGCTCATTGCCCATTTTGGAATGTGATGTGAAGGTCGTCTGGTTTAATAAAAAAAAAGCTTTACTGATAACTTTTTTCTTTCTCTTTGACTTTTTTTTTGAAGCATTTTGTTATCTTTGACTAGTGATGTGGAAGGATAGTTTTATTATCTTCTTCTTGAAAGTGTTACAACATGGAAAAATATGAAAAAAAAAATTGTTCTTTGAAAGGAAAAGAATCCGTTGACATAGTTATTGTTACGTTATCTCACAATTTCAAAACATTTTTTTTATAAAACCCAAACAATAATGTTAGCGCGAACACTTCGTGAAACCCGCAAGAATTGGTATGTCAAGTTTATTTTCAAATTTAGATGCCAAAACTACTTGTTGATTCAGCCTAGTGTCAGCTTCTGTTTGGATTAGAATAGGTAATAGGGTTTTAGAATTGTTCAAGTTACTCAAAAAGATTGAAGACCGAAGATCACTCGATGACATCAATTTGAAGAATTTCATCAAGGTAAATGACGAAGAATCTTTTCTATTTTATCTATCTATTGTAGCAAAGTCAAGGACTTTAGTAACATATAAAGAAGATCTTATCACGGATTAGCATTTGCTAAGTCCAGTGAAGTTCCGACTCCAAGCTCTTACTTTTTGAGAACTCGAAACTAAGGTTGAGAGAAAGCATAAGTATTTTAATGAAAATTTAGGGCTCGCAAGTTCATCCTCGAGTTTGTAAAGTTTTAGTTAGTAGATTACTACCAATGATTTTCAATCACTTGAGTTTACAAACCTAACTGTAGAACTCAAAGGTTTTTCGGTCATTTGAGTTCGTAAACATAAAACAAAAAAACTTCCACTGATGGAATTTAGTCATTTGAGTTTACGAACCTATTATAGAGAGTTTCATTAACAACTTTTTAGTCTACGAACCTAACAAGATTTTTATGTTGATGTTTGCTTTTGTCATATGAGTTTGTGAACCTATTAAGTCTTACAAATTTCTATTAATTGTCTGTTGACACTTGAATTCGCAAGCGTAAATTCTTGAGTTCGTGAACCTACTAACTTTTGAACATTTCTTTTTCTCTTGTAAGTTCATGAATCTTAAAGATATATGGGCAAACCCAATATTTTATGGGCTTTGGGCTCATTCGTTTTTTTGTTTTTTAAGGCTAACTTTTCTGTCTTCACACTCTTAAGAATTATTATTCTTATCTAATTCCTTTGCTTGGAAAGTTTTAGTTTTTTACAAGAATTGATCTAACTTGAGATTCAAGTTCTTTCTTCGTTTGAGCAATTGCCACATTTTGTGCACATCGTCTACTTTTGGTAGTTTGAAATTATCTTTGGTCGTAATTTTTCATAAAAAATTTACTTGAGCTAAATATTGTCTACTACTTCAAACTATGTAAAGAACATATATGCAAGGCAAATTCTAACTAAAGAAACTGATTTTCTGTATCTTAGGATATGGCAATTGAGAAATAACTTGGCTTGAAAAAAAAAATTCATTGCTACATGAAGACGTTAGCAACACATAAAACTAAATCCCTATCTTTGAGATCTAAGGTACGACTTTGAAAGACTTCAGTTGGGATTCGTGAAGCACAGGTTCATATATCTTCTACAAATATATTTTCAAAACATGTATTTGTTTGTGATTCTTTTCTATTCTAAGGTACTTACTTCTCTTCTGCTATAAGGTTACCCAAGAATTACTGATCAAATTCATAATCGATAGCAAATTTCAAACACGATAGAGTATAACTCTTATCAATTAAAATAATATTTAGAAGCTTTCCACAAGAACTTATCTTAGATTAAGTTCTATTTTGAAGTTCTTGTGAAAATAATTGATTAGGTATATTAATAACTTTTGAAGAGTGTAAAGTCTTGTCTAGATCAGGGAATAAATTTTTGTCTCTTTGATCTTGGATCAAAAAAAAATCACCAGATGTCTTGTTTGAGGTGGGATAGTGCTAGTCTTCACGACATACTGTCGAACAACTTCTAGGCATGTAAAGGACATCATATAGGGGAATCAAGTGAATAGGTTCTTATAAGAATGAAGAGATATGGGAAACAAATGCAATGGAGTCGCCTAGAGGCTTTCTTCTATCTCAACTATATTCCAAGCCGAAGTCATGTAATAGGCTAGTGTTTGTAGTGGCATAATGTAGTGTGTGTTCAAATTGGACAAAGACCCGTTGTTTTTTTTTGCTTTGTAGTTTAATTTCCTTGTTAACAAAATTTCTAATATCTTGCTTTACTTTTTATTATAAATATTATATTATTTATAATTAAAAGCATAAACGGGCTCTACGTCAATCAATTCTTGGATTTAAAAATCTCATATTGAGATCATCCAAAGATATTCATTATATATGTCTTTAACTATGATTAACCTACATGCAAGGAATTGTCTATAGTTATCGTAATGACAAAGTTGGTGGTGTACTTGGTACCATCTAGATGAGCGCTAAATATTTTCTTACTATGTGATATCATCTAAATAAAGTTGATATGAGGAGTTACATTTTAACTATGTTATTGTGTATTATCTCAAACTTCCTTAAACCTTGAAATATCTTTTGGTTGAATTTATTACGATCCCATCATTTTCGTACCTTTGCCAATTTTTGTTGACAAAAAGGGGAGAGAATTAATTAGTAGTTTCGCACTGCATACATATGGTTTACAAATCAATATGTAAGGGGAAGAGAATCAATAAATCTATAGGTTTCACCTATTATGCAAAATATGTAAGTATTAATTAAGGGGGAGAAACATATCACCGTAGTATTACTTCAAAGTTGTGATAAAATTGAACTTTGCAGAAGATAATAATACTATGTTTTTGTATAACGACGATTGAGAATATCTGTTTTCAAAAGTTGTTATCGCTATGGATACGGATCTTCAACAACAATGAGGCTGAGTTGAATACGTTCAGAATCATTGCAACTTAAAGTAATAAAGAATTCAAGGAATTGAAGAAACCAAGGAAATCAAGCATGATGGATTCGAGAAGTTTTTAAACCTTTATTTTTATCCATATGTATTTATAGTTTTTTCACTAAAATTGACAAATGGGGATATTTTTAGAGCATTGCTCGGTCAAACTCACATGTGTTGTTATCTCAAGCTTATTGTCAAATTTAGTTGTCAAAACTATATGATGATTTCTAGTATACAATTAGTTAAGTCTCAGATTAGGATAAAAGATGTAGCTGAGAAACAAACATCACGAAAGTCATCATTGAGTTTAACCGTTTGAAGGCGAAGACCAACCTAAGCTTTTGGAAAACTTCTTCAACAAAAGGTAAGTGAAGACTGAACCACCTATATCTCAAGTTATATTCATCTCTCTATCTATGAGACGATGTCGCATAACTAATTAGACTATGGTAAGCATATCAAGAATTACGCCAAGTTTATCTTGGTAATTAGTTCTCGAAATATATGACTAAGCTTAATAGACATTTTCATACTTGATGAATTTCGGTTAAGGAAAATCTATTGTTCGTAATCTAAATTATGATTCAAGATTAACATTCGAAAATAGTCTGGAACAACGATATGTATCACTGATGTTATTTGGGAATGTGTAGAATTGATTTAGAGATAAATATGGAACTACTATTATTCTCGGATACAAGTCTTACAAACTAGGAGAACTGTTATAGGTCTGAAATCGTAGTACATGTACCTAGTATACGTACTGAATTAGCTATATGTCGACAACAACTTTTTGGTACGCATACCAGTATGCATACATTGAAAGATCTGTGAACTCGTGAACCCGGAACGGTACACAAACCAGTGCACGTACTGAAAAATATTTGTCGGTTTTGGAACAAGTGTGGTATCCATACCAGAAAATTTATGTATGTCCGGAACTTTAAATTGTCTTAAGGGTACACGTACCCGGTATATGTACCATGACAAATAAGTTCACGAACAAGGTTTAAGTATATGTACTTTCCTTGTCGAATAATTTCAGGTGCACATAAAATTATTTTTGTGAAATAATTAGTGTTTGAACAATCTCTAAAAACACCATAAACATATTTGATCACATGATTGCAACTCAAGATTAAAGTCTTAAGTGGTATATGAAAATGCTCAAGCTCATAGTTCAGTTGCTAGTCTCGGCTAACCATTCATGAACGTTGTCTTCGTACACGGTTCGGTTATGGTTCATCCTAACCAGAGTATATTTCTTGATATGTCAATCATATTTCAAAGATTCATCTAACAGTGAATATTGATTGCTTAGTCCCAAAGCTATCTTAGCTTAAACCTAATGCAACCTATGATTTGAAAGTCTATAAAAGGGAACCTCAAGCAACTAAGATCTTTGAATCCCGATACTACTTTTGTGTGTGTCCTAGTTGTAAACTAGAGTCGTCCTCTTCCTAAAATCCTTTTAGGGTTTAGCGACTACAAAGACTTCATAGGAATTCGTGATGTCAGGTCTAGCTATTGTTTGTCTTGAGATCTCGAGTATCCTGATATTGATCCATTGTTGAGATTTCTCCATCAATCAAGATAGATAGAAATCATCAAAGTTCTCTTCATCTCAGACTTTGTTGATTCCACAAGTTTAATACTTAGTGAATAATAATCTAGGCTGTTTTTCGGGAAGCATAAGTCCGCATTTTGAGGTTATCTAGACTTTGTCTATTTTTATTATTTTCCAGTCTCACCTTGATCTATGATCAAAAAGGAAATCACACATATAGGCTTATCCGTGGGAGGAAGTTTGGTTGAAAGTCTTCAATTGAGTTGAAGCAACTCTTAGGATGTAAAGGACATCAGCTAAGGGAATCATTTGCGCGGAGTCCTGCTGGGATTCAAGAGGCGTAAGGAGCGCGACTGTAACTGAATTGCTGTGAGGGTTTAATTCGGTCTCAACTACATTCCAGTCAGAAGTTAATTGGTAGTAGGTTAGTATCTATAGCGGCTTAATACAGTTTGGTGTTCAATCTGGACTAGGTCCTGGGGTTTTTCTGCATTTACGGTTTCCTCGTTAACAAAACTTCTAGTGTCTGTGTTATTACTTTTCCACGTTATATTGTTTATCTTTATAATTGAGATATCACAGGTTGTACGTAAATCCAATCAAGTAGATACATTCATCATTGTTTGTTGGATACGACTTGATTGATTACTTGGAAATTGATCTTTGGAATCTCCCAAGTACTCTCACACGTAAATCAAGTTCACGTACTAGTCTCTGTAAACTTTCTGATTGTGAGAGAAATAGATATAACTCTAGATATTATTTCTTGATTGAGATTCATTAAGTTGAACTCTCAAAATTGTATTTAAGTTTGTCCATACAGATTTCCTAAGAAAAAGTTTGTGGTGTATTTTGGTACCCCCAGTGTTTTCAATTAGTATCAGAGCAGACAAACACGTTAGGACCTAATAAGTCTGTATTTGAAGCAATCTGGATATTACCAACGGGATATGTACACATGTTATTATCATGATAGTCGGTTAAAGCCGATGTTACAAACCCATATCTAATTTCTGAGCCATGCACTATCTTTTTCCTTCTTATTCTTCATCCATAAAATCTTTTCCTTTTCTATATAATGTGTTTGAGATAAAATGGATTTTTTTTGAAGCATGCATTTTATTGATAGGAGATTAGGTTACAATTTGTCGTTGGTATGTGGTACCCACTGAATCAAGAAATAAAATTTGACTAGTAAAAAACGGGATTGCCCGGTCCCATATTTTGGTTGATAAGTTTCCTATTTGGCTTCCATCTACTGCATGATTGGAAAAACCGTCTGCCGCTTGGTTTCCTTCCATGTAGTTGTGTTGAATGGCCACCCGTGGGATCTGTCTGAATCTCTTCTTTATTTCCTCAAGCATCACTGAGATGTGCCAAGGAGGGGGGGGGGGTAGAGGATGTGATGAAGCGCAAAAGATTTTCTGAGTCAGTTTCAAAGAGAACTTTTGTCCATTGTCTTTTTGTTGCCGTTATTGAAGCCAAAAGAAGAGCCCAAGTTTCTGCGATTAAGGCAGTCGTAATTCCTAAAGGTTGAGCTAGAGCCATTAAAGTTTGTGCGTCAGAATCTCTGCAGATGAATCCTGCTCCCGCAATACCTGGGTGCCATATGGATGCTATGTCTGTGTTAATATTAATCCAGTTGATGTTTGGAATTGACCATCCTACTGATATTGTAGATATTCTTTTGTCTCCTCTTGGATGGTTATATATTGGTGCATCTCCTGGTAGGACTGGTGGTAGGGAATCTTGTGCCGCAGTGAATTCTTGTTGTAGCTTTTGAGCCCAGATTAAGATTTCAGCTGAAGTTGTTTGTTTTTGGCGGTATATTAGGTCATTCCTAGCTAACCATGGGGTCCAAAAAAGGAAGCAAAAGGAGGAGATTACGGCTGTTGGTGCGGATTGTTGTAGGATTTGTGATATGGATGTCTGAGGGGTTAAGGTGAGATTGAGGGGATAGTTGGAGTTTGGTGTATTTGTAAGTTGAGTGATCAGGGTGTTCCAGGATGTAGTCGCCGTTGGACAATGAATTAGAAGATGACTCGCCAATTCTGGATCAGCATTACATCTGGGGCATATGTCGGAGTTGGTCAAGTGGATATGATGTGGGAGAGAGAAGGTTGGTAATCCTTCAATGATTGCTTTCCACAAGAAAAGCCGAATTTTTGGTGGACATGGTAAAGTCCACAGGAATTTGGTGGGTGGAGAGGGGAATGAGTTGGTTGACCGTGGGTTAGACATTTGTATCCCGAAGATGTGGCGTAATTTCCAGATTTTGAGTGTGGCCAGATAATTTTATCTTGTGCGTTGTTTTGGGGAAGGTGGATGTTTATGATTTTTTGGGCTATAGGATTTGGAAGGGTGTTTAATTTTTCTTGATTCCATGTATGAGAGATTGGGTCGATGATTTCTGCTACCATTCGGATTGGGTAGAGTTGTGCTGGGTCTAGAGGTGGTGAGTGTGGGATCCAACTGGCTTTTATTGGAGTTGATAACCCGTTTCCAATTTGATGGAAAATTAGTTTTTGCATGGCAGGGACAATTGATGCTAGTTGTCTCCATTGGGGACTGGAAGAGGAAGGTATGGTATGGATGCCTTGTAGAATAGGTTGTTGATCAAGATATTTTGCACTGAAGAGACTTCCACAAATGGAGTTAGGTTGTTCATGTAAATTCCAAGTTCTTTTCATGAGGAGAGCCTTATTATGATCACTGCTTTTCCTTATGCCTAGCCCCCCTTCGGATAATGGTTTTGTTACTTTATCCCAACCTATAGGGTGAAGCTTTTTGATTGTTGAGTCATGTCCCCAGAAAAAATTCTTAGTGATACGATCTATTTGTTTGTGAACAATATTGGGTAGGTTTTGTGTTTGCATAATGTGGTTTGAGGTGGGGATAAGTGAAGTTTTGATGAGAGTGAGTCTTCCAGCTGGAGTTAGGCATTTTGTCATCTATCCTTTAGCTTTTCGGGCTAATCTTTGTAGAAGGGATGCGAAGGTTTGATTGGAAGTTCTTCCTTGTTTGAATTGGATGCCTAGATAGGTCGAAGGTTTTGATGTTGTTGACATATCGAAAAATTGTTGTAGTTCACTTACCTTGATCGGGTCTAGTCTTGGGTAGTGAATTATTACTGATTTGGAGGTATTAATTACCTGTCCTGCAGAATTGCCATAGGCTTGGAGAAGGGTTTTAAGGTGATGGTTGCTCTGATTCTAGGCTTTATAGGTAATTAGTAAATCATCCGCATACATTAGAGGAGAAATGGATGGTGATTTTTTGGAAATGTTTAGTCCTTGAACTAACTTTCGGTTTTCAAGATTTCCTAGATTTGTAGATAGGATTTCAGCACAAATGATGAAAATATAGGAAGATAATGGGTCGCCTTGTCTGATACCTCTAGTTGGGTTAATGTATCCATGGGGAGTACCATTTATGTTGATCGAATATGTAACTGATGTGACACATAGCATAATGTAATCTATAAAGGATGAAGAAAATCCAAGTTTTGTAAAGGAGGTTTTGATGAAACCCCAATCTAAATTATCATAGGATTTCTGGATATCTAGTTTTGGATCCTTGGTGAGGTTTGAGGTTCTGATATGGTGGAAGAGTTCTCCGACAATTGCTATGTTATCGTGGATTGATCTTTGTGGCACAAGGGCACTTTGGTATGGGATTATTAAGAAAGGAAGAAGGGGTCTAATTCGGTTGATTAGGATTTTTGAAATGATTTTATATGTGATGTTACAGAGTGCTATGGGTCTAAACTGTGAAGGTTTTGAAGGATGGTTTACTTTAGGTATTAGTGTTATGTTTGTGCGATTCCAGAAAACTTTGAAAAACTTACTTGTGTAGCCATATGGACCACGAGCACTTTCAGAGTTTATGGAGAAAAGAGCTTGTTTGACTTCTGTTGTAGTTACTTCCTTCGTAAGCAGGTTTGATTGTCTGGGAGTTAATCTTGGCCTAATATTTGTGAAAATATCTTCATTTATCACCATAGGTGGGGCCATATATTGTTGAGAATAATGATCCAGAATGAGTTGAACAATGTCTTCTTTCTTGTCAACCTAGTTGTTTTGTGGGTCTTGTAGTTGTTGTATATTGTTACAGGCTCTGTGAATGGTGGCTTTAGTATGGAAAAAAGTCGTATTGAGATCTCCCGATTGCAACCATTGTATTCTGGATCTTTGCTGCCATTATGTCGCATGACATTGTAGTAGCTCATCATGATCGGTTCTTAGTTGTTTTTCTTGGATCAGCCAAAATTCCAGATCGCCGCCCGATTGTGTAGCACATTGATATTGAGCGTGTTTTATCTTGGCTGTTGATTTCTTGATCATGGTTGGTAGGTGGCCAAAAGTTTCTTTGTTCCATTCCAATAGAGTTTTTCCGGTTGATATGAGATTTAGTTGGAGATCAAGGGTAGGTTCGGTATCTTGTTGTTGTTCCCAAGCTGTTTCCACCACTTGTTTGAGCTGTCGATGAGAGAGCCATATGTGTTCAAATTTGTAGTTTTTTGTTCCCCGCCAGTCCATTGCTTTCTCTTGTAGAAGTATTGGGTCGTGATCAGATGTTATTCTTGGAAGATGAGTAACTGCTGCATGCGGATTTGCAGTCCGCCAATGTTGTGTCGCCATTGTTCTATCTAGTCTTTCTAGAATGTTATCCTGACCCATTTGATTGTTTGTCCAGGTGTAGGGGTCTCCTCGGAAGCCCAAATCAATAAATCACATCTGGTCCATTAAAGAGAGGAGAGGTTGAGATTGAGCATAGGTTACTTGCCTTCCTTTTTTTTCTGATTGATCTAAGACGTCGTTAAAGTCTCCTAATAAAATCCATGGCTTGGACGGGTTGATGTTGTTGAAGATTGTTGGAAATTCTTACCATAGACTTTTCCTGATATCTGGGTGTGGCGGGCCATAAATACCCGTGCAGAGCCAAGGTTGTCCAGGGGGTGGTGGTGTAACTATTGTATGAATGAAGTTTTGAGAGTGAAATAAAATCTTGATATTTAGGGAATCTTTCCAAATTAAACAGAGACCGCCTCGCCTTCCAATTTTTGGGACTATGGAATATAAAATGGATAATCTTCTTCGGTCAACGGAATCTATTGAATATAAAAAGGAAAAAAAAAAGAAAAAAATATTGCAGAGAAGACCAATTGCATGTGGTTACGATTACCCCTCTAAATAAACCACTATAAGCGATTGTCATCATCACTCTCTTACAAAACATGGTAGAAAATAATAAGCGAGAAAAAAGATCCAATAGCATAAGTAACACATTTGGAGCGAGTTGACACTAGAAAGAAATGAACGATTTTTTGGGGGGACCATGGTTCTATTTTTAGTAAGACATTTAGAAGTAAATCTAGGTCACCCCTTACCTAAACTACTCTCCTGATTAATTTTGGGTAATGATTAGTTAGTGTAATGATTAGTGAAATGATTAAGTTAAAGATAATTAGTGAGATTAAAAAATCAGGTGAGTTTTCTTAAAAAGAAGTAGAATTATTGAGTAAAGTTAGGGAAGATGAAGAAGAAAAACATGGAAAAATAAAATAAAAAATGAGTTCACTAAGCTTGAGTATTCAAGTGATGATTCAATTGAGGGCTCATCTAAATCATGTAACCGAACAAAACCGGAGGAAGAGTATTTGGGTACCCAGGTATGCTTCAAACTTAGATAATGTTGGTTGAATTGCTCCAAATTTTCAAATAAATGTAAAATTTTGAAGTAGATTTGGCCTTGTTCGGTTACCTTATGTGAAGAACATGTAACCGAACACATCTGAAAGTGTAATTTGGTTACTTTTTCCAAACATGCAAGTTACCGAACTTGCTCGTTAATGGAGGTTTTTAGTCGTTCGGTTAACAGACATGTTACCGAACTTTGTTTATAGGATTTACAGAGTAATGTTCTGTTTGCCCGCAATGTTACCGAACTTTAGGGTGAAGAAGTTCGGTTGGTTCGCAAACAATATCTAACCGAACTTTACATGAACATAAGGCTTTACCAAGTGTACATAGTTCGGTTGGTTCGCAAACTTCATACCAACCAACTATCTAACCGAACTTTACGTAAAAAAATTTTATACCAAGTGTAAGAAGTTCGGTTGGTTCGCAAACTTTTACCCAACAACATATCTAACCGAACTCAATATCAAAGTAAATTTCGGTTAAAGTAAAAACTTAACAATTTTTGCAATCCAACCGAACTGAACTTGCAAATGCCTATATAGAATTAGCCCATAGTTCGGTTACAAAGAAAGCTTAACATTTTTGCGAACGAACCGAACTTTTGGACTTTTCATTATTTTTGTAAACTAAAGTTCGGTGATATCCTTATTTTGCGAAGGAATCGAACTGATGGACTTGTGTTGTTCTAATACAAGGAGTTCGGTTAAAAGTATTTTTTGCGAATCAACCGAACTGTGAGTTCGGTTAAGAAAAAAATTAATTCGTGGTAACCGAACTTTTTGCGACGAAACCGAACTTTTTGCGACGTAACCGAACTAAAAGTTCGGCTGAGACTTGTTTTTTGCGACGTAACCGAACCTTTCTCTGGAAAAAAAACCTCCATTAAACCTCTTTGCAACTTCCATTTTCAACTCATTTTGATGATTACTTCTCATTTTTCAATCAAAAACAAATTACAAGTAATGGGTTTGTGAGAATATCTTTGTTAATAATTTAAATTAAGCTATATATATAGCGGTGGTGGTGGTAATCGGTGGTTGGTGGTGGTGATAATCGGAGATGGTGGCGGTGGTAATCCGCGGTGGTGAGCGGTGGTGGTGGGAGGAGGTGGTTGGTGGTGGTGATAATCGGAGGTGGTGGTGGTGGTAATCGGCGATGGTGGGCGGTGGTGGTGGGAGGAGGTGGTGGGTATATATATATATATATATATATATAAGTGGTTATTAGGTTGATTTTAAATTAAATTAGGTTAAGGGTAGGTTAGTCATTTCAACGCTTTAGGACACCCCTTATAACTATAGGGTAGCCTAATAAAACCATGGTCCCCTCAAAAAAACCATGGTCCCTAAAAAATCGTTCAAAGAAAGTTGTATCCAATAACCAGTAAACCAGGAAAACTTTTGCCCAAACTTTACTTCTCAGGCCCGCAAGTCTTTAAGCCATACGGTAATAGGCCCAATCTTTTTCTTTCCTTTACGAGAACTTTGCTGTTTAGTCCAGTAAACTCGACCCGAGTTACTGGCTAGTCCAGCGACAAAATATATTTACTCCCTAATCCAAAAAAGTTTTGAAAAGAGTAAAATTACTCTACTAACCCTAACCTATAATATTATGTATATTAATACATATGTTACTACATATGTAGTGTGTAGTAATAACATATGTAGTATACTTAGTTACTAGTATACTAGTATAGTATACTACTAGTATATACTACTAGCATACTAGTATAGTATACTACTATAGTATACTAGTATAGTAGTATAGTATACTACTAGTATATACTACTAGCATACTAGTATACTAGTATAGTATACTACTAGTATATACTACTAGCATACTAGTAGCAATATGTTATATATCGTCAATATGTAGTATGTAGTAATAACATATGTAGTATGTAGTACACTAGTAGTAATATGTTATATATTGATACTACATATTAATATGTTCTATGTTATATATTAATACTACATATTAATATTGATACTGCATATTGATATGTAGTATGTTATATATTGATACTACATATTAATATGTAGTATCAATATGTTATGTTCAACCCTGTTATGTTATGTATTGATACTATATATTGATATGTAGTATGTTATATATTGGTATGTAGTATGTTTGATATGTAGTATGTTATATATTGATACTACATATTGATATGTAGTATGTTATATATTGATATGTAGTATGTTATGTATTGATACTACATATCAAAAAATTGTTATGTATTGATACTACATATGTTACTACTAGTAACATTTACATGCGTTGATACTAACTAGACCTGAAAGGGTATTTTAGGCATTTAAAAAATACACTTTATAATTTCCACAAGTTTTTGGACTAGAGAGTAAATAATCTAGTACTAGGGAGTAAATGTTTTTCACGGGTGGACTAGCCATTAACTGGGTCATGAAAAACTGGACTAAACAGTAATTCCTACTTTCTTTTATTCTTTCTTCTTCTTTTTTGTTTCTTTTGGAAACTTTCTTATTACTACAGTACTCGTAATCTTGTTACAGAAATAACAACTTTCTTAACCGTAATCTCAACCCCTTGATCACCTTCTCAATTAACCGTAATCCAGCCACGTGTCCCTTTTCCCGCCCAAATTTTTTCTCTCATTGCATAAATCCCCAATTTCTTCTTCTTACTCTTCATTCTCATTCTCATTCTGTAACAGAAAAAACCCTAGAAACGAAAGAGCTTATGAAAGGTTTCATTAATGGTGAGTTTCTCCTTAGCATCACTGATACTCTTCACACTGTTTCCACTTTCAGTACCAATTCTTCCTTCTGAAGTCATTACCACCGCCATTGAAACACTCTCTAGTTTAGGTTTCGTTTCCATGTCATTAACACTTCCAATCGTTGCTCAAACCCTAATATTCCCATCACTAACAACAACAATCTTTGCTCCATATGATATTGTTTTTATTGATTCAGGAAAACCGAATCTAAATATTCTTCAATACCATTTCTCACCACTCAAATTCACAATCAAATCCTTAAAATCGCTTCCATATGGTACTAAGATTCCTACATTGATCCCTAATAGAACCTTGATTGTTACCACATCACCAGGATAAACTGATCAAATCTCTATTAATAATGTTCGAATCAATGATTCCGTTGTTCTTGATATTGGATCTTTAACCATTTTCGCTATTGATCGTTTCTTTGATCCTTCTTTTGAAGATTTCTTTACTCTCCAGCTGTCTCCGACTCCAATCCCTAAGTTCGATCTTGGATGCAAGAATCCATTCCCAGATGATATTTCTTCTTCTTCAAATTCTTCAATGGCTAATGTTACTTCATCTGTGATGAGGTTGTGAACACATAAATCACGAGGGCTAATACGTGTTCACAAACAAAGTTCGCACATACAAAAAACTCTTGAATTAAATGGCACATGCATAAAATGGATGATACTATCGGTTCATCGACTCAAAGCCCTCGGGCTCATCACTGCCTAGTCGAATAATATCAGGAAAATGATCGTATGAAGAGTAAGACTACAAATACGAACATAAATATGAATCATAAGGGATATGCGATGAATATAAAAGTGCTGAAATATAAATAAGATGGAGATATACGTGGTTCGGCACTAAGGCCTACATCCACGGGGGTTGGTGTTTCACTATGTATTGAATGTTTACAAAGATGAATGAATTTTGAGTATACATTAGTCTGCGGAAGCAGGGGATTTACTTACTCTTCATATTTCTCTCTCTTATGTTCTCTTCTAAGGATTGTGGATTGGTCGACCCCTTCTCTCTTAGTGGAGAGGGGTATTTATAGGGTTGAAACATGGGTCCTACTTCTGAGATGCCGTTGCAACCTTATCTTCTTGTGCTTTGTGCCCATTACGCAGAGGTCTTCGGTATATGCTGCGGTCTAAGCTTGAATACGAAGAGCTATCCTCGCTTATTCCACGAGATGATTGACGCATGTATATCTCTTGGTATTTAATGTGGGCAGTTGGACGTCCGCTCGTGTCAGACAAGTGTCTCTTAGTCTGGTCACATTCGTGTCAATCAATCCCTCTCTCAGCCGTTGATCTTGGATCTTCCTCGGGATAGGATGTACTAACACCCGAGGGGTATTATCTGTTCTCCTCTTTGCCATCATACCTTTGTGATCCTCAGTCCTTGACCGTCAGATCTGCTGACCGGTGATATTTTCTGATGAGATGCTCCCCTAGGTTATGACTGATTGTTATCATGTTTTGATGTCTCGCTTTGCATGCTTTCCACGTGTCTCTTCCTGTATACGTGGTGGATAATGAAATGTGTACATACAATTTGCCCCTCTTCTTCTGACCTGGGCGTATTTTGCAGTTTAGAAGAAAAAAGATCGTCATACACGTTTTATCTCTCCTGAAATAACTTCCCTTATAAATACGAGCACGTTTCCCACTTTTGCATTAACTGCTCCTTGGTACGAGGGACATTTATTGTCTTCTCTAGCTTTATAAATAGGAAAGAGAATGTGAAAATAACTTTCATTCTCTTCTTGTCAGTGTTCATCCTCTTCTTGTCAGTGTTCATCCTCTTCATGTGGTTTTTGTTTTCTATTCTTGTTCTTTAGTCATTTATTATCGTCGTCCTTGTGAGGAAGATAACCTATTTTCAATTTTCTGACTCTTTCGCTTTCGACAGCTGCTGCCCATATATTAAAGATAACTTGCTTTTGATATCTCTGATATTTCTATCTTCGACTGTGGTTGGTGCTTGTCGTCCTCTTTTATACAGGTATGGGGTTTTTCATTATTTCCATCATTGATTTATCTATTTTCTGTTGTTGTATTTACCCGTTTGTCTTCTGCTGCTGTACTTTTGGCTTTGTGACGAAGAACACATATGTCGAAGCATATATGCTTGCCCCTGTTCCTTGTTACAACGTCTATAAGTCTGTATCTAAGTGTCATCTCTGGAGTCTGATGGGGTATTTCTGATTATTTTCAGATTTTAGAGTTTTTGATGTTAATCCGGATGAACCATCAGTTTCTGGGTTTTTTGATCTTTAGTGATCCCCTCGTATTCTCCTCTAAACTGTTTTTGTGTTTCCTTGTAGCTATGTCTGATCATCCGCGGGCTCCTTACCAGACCCCGCCGTCTAGTCCACCAAGATCTCCTCTGCGTAGGTATTCTGATAGATCTCCACTTGGGGGAGGTTCCTCTAAGTCTTCGCAAATGGATCCTCGCGGTCATAGGGTTTCATCTTCCTCTGGTACGAAGGTTTTGCCTACTAAGAAAGGGGATCCGCCGAAGGGTCCTTCTAGGTCTAGGTACGCTGTTAACCGCGCTCCTTCTCGTCCTCGTGAAGATTCTAGGAGTACGTAGGCTCCTCCTCCTCGTGATGATTCTAGGAGTGCGCTGGATCCTCCTCCTCGTAGAGAAACATTGGATGTTCCGCCCCTTCATTCCATGGCTCCTCCTTCAGTGTCCCTACAAAGTTCTTTGCCGCCTCCCCCAACAGTTTCTTTCAAGGGGAAGTACTCCAAGAGTACTACCTTGAAATCTGATCCACCTAAAAATCTTCCTTCCAAAAGGAAGGCTTCAGAATTGAGTCCTACGCCAGATTCCGCAGACGAGGGAGAGGCTGCCCCAGTGATACGCAACGTTTCAGTTGGTAGGAAGAAGGTCACGTTCAAGCATATTGATCTTGAGATGTTCCAGGAAAAACATGAGTTTCAAGCCTTTGAGGTTCTCTTCTATGCCCCTGATGATAATATCACTTACGAACTCATCTCAAAGTATCAGTTTGATGAGTTTCATCTGTTGACTACGGTTGGAGCCTTCGAGGCGGGTCTCATGTTGCCCCTATATAAGTCGGGTGACTCCTTTTATTATGATGTGCTGGCTATTCATGAAGGTTCTTCCACAAACACTCATAATCGTTCTGTGTCGCAATTGTCTGGGAATTATCTTCGTGCACTGAAGGAATGTTATCTGCGGAGCAAGGGGGAGACGACGATGACCTGCTACGTTCCAAATCCTGCTGAGAGAGAGTGGTACACTCCTCAAAATTTTAATAGCTCCTTTGGGGATTATGTCAACAGTTGGAACCGTAAACCGTGGAGTGTTAGTCTTCGTAACATTTTCGCTCCTCGGGGTGAAATTCGTCTTTTAAGTGAGGTGAGCGATGCCAAGCTGAAGTATGTTCCTGGCACTGAGGGATATGCTAAACGGAAACTATTTCCTGCTCGTTAAAGGATTAAGCGTGATCATGATTATGAGTGGCATGCTACTGTCATTGAAATTGTTGGCCCTTGGGCTTACGGTTGGATTCCTGGTACGCGCGGTTGGCATCCTTCTGAAAACAACAAGCCTCGTGAAACTCCTCCTGCTCGTTATGGAGATTTCTGTCCTTGGCGTCTGAATTTTGCGGGCATGAATTTCCCTTACGCTCTTGATGTCGTTGATGGAGATGAGGAGGGGGGTTCTGGTGCTACCCTTCCACCGAAGAGTGCTGCTACTGCCAAGGTACAGTTTCTTCTTATATTCTCTATTCTATTTGCCCCCTTTTTTTTCTTGGTTGAAAACATTTTTTAAGTGAGGGAGAAAATGAGCTTTTTTTGGGACATGTACTGGTTTGTTAGGTGTCGAAGAAGAAGAAAATTGGACCCAAGCAATCTTCTACTGTTATGACTGGTGAGGCTGAGGCTTATGAGGAGGTTACTAGTCCTGTGAATGAAGGGTTTGCTGAGGATGAAGAAATGTCCGATGGAGAAGAACGCACTGATATTTCTCCTCCTGATGACGAGGGTGGTAATGGTGAAGAAGAAGTTGTCACTGGTGGTGATGGTGAGGCTGAGGGTAATATTACCACAGGTGGTACTGGCGAGGAGGGATCTGCCCCTGTTGGCGGTAATACTGGTGGTGTGGGTGGTGAAGGTTTTGCTGCTGGTGGGAATGAGGTTGTGGGTACTCTGCCCGTTATTTCCATGGAGTTTTCCTTTGGTAGGATATATTCCTCAGGGGAATCCTTTGATGTAAATGCCGCCATGGGTCTTGCCGAAGACTTCTCATTGCTTTCCCCCAACGATGATTGGGATGTGCTTGGGAATCTTGGTAAAGAGGGTGCCACTGGTCAGCAGGCTGAAAACGCAGGTGATCAGGCTTAGGGTTGTGATGTCGAAACTTGCGCGGATGAGGAGATAACAGCCAAGGAGAAGTCTGCGGTTGAGTCTCCTTCGGAGGATTTCCCTCACTCGATGATGCCTGAGGGTGAAGATGCCATCTTAGCTTGGCTTAAGAAAAAGAATCTGATGTTCGTCCCCAATCCTGCCCCAGTAGTCACTGGTGAGAAGAATTCTGACGCCTATACTCGTCAGATGATGCAATTGTCTTCTGAGGACCGTGTTGCTGAGATGTGGGAGAAGAATTTGAGAGCTTCGGAAGCTAACCTGGTGGTTGACCCTCCATCCTCTGTTGCGGATATGATGGCTATAGCTGATGAGTACCAGTACGGTTTTCCCCAGCAGCGTGTCTTGGAGGTAAATCCTTGTACTTTTTTTTTCTTCGTGATATCCGAACCCTTTGGTGTAATAATGTTTGTTGTTTAAGACATAGATGATGAGGAGCGAATATTGTAAACATGTTCTGTACCAATTCTTCAAAGCAAAGTCTTTAAAGTTGGAGGCTAAGCTTCGTCATAGAGAAGAGGAACTGTCTTCGGCTGAAGTGGAGATAACTGAACTGAGGGGCCCTCTTAAGAAAAAAGAACAGTTGGGTAACGCTGAGGAGAGTCTTCGTCCAGAGCTTGTTGCAGTCCCCAATGAATTGGAGCAGACTCGCATAAATGTCTCGTCCTTCACAGGTTCGTATTTTACCAATCTTTCACTCCTCGTGATTCCCTATTTGTACTTTGGTGTTCTGTCTGAGTCTCCCCACCCTATCTTCAGTGGGTGGAGTCCCCGAGCTGATATGGATTCGGAAAGAAAGGGAACGATAGAAATCCCGTACTGCAGAGTTGGGGGGGAAGTTGAAAAGCGAAGCCGTAAAGTGGAACGCTCGTGCTGATGAGCACAACGCCTTAGCAGCTAAGTGGCGTGAAAAGCGAACACAAATGGTTGATATGCAAAATAAGTACAACCATGACCGTCGTCTGTTCAATGGTACGCTGTTATGGACGCGTGATAACCTGCGGGAAGCTCGAGGACATGCTTCGGACTTAGAGGCTAGAGTGCGCCTTTTGGAAGAAGAGTTACGACATGCTCGTTCCTTCTTAGGCCCCGAGGTTAGGGATAGTATGCTGCGTCTTACCGAATAAAGAGATAATGCTAGGGCTGAGGTCGACGCTCTTAGTAAAGCCCTAGCAGCGTCTCGAGCTGATGTTGCCCGCCAAGTGGAGTCTGAGAGAGATCTTGAAGTAAATGTGTATCGACTCCATAAAAGGATGGGGGACGCAGTTGTTAATGAAGCAGGTAGACTTAGATGCGAGTCAATTTGCTCTTACGAACCTTCAAATGAATTATAAGAAATTATCCGACGAGTATGACTTTCTTGATGAGGCACGGGACGCAGTTGTTAATGAGTATGAAGAGGCTTCGGCTAATGTCTAAGGTATAACCTCGTTTTATCGAGTGTGATTCTGTTATTTCTTTTTTTTAACCCCTTGGTATTTCTTGTTTTCAGCGCTCGAGGGACAGCTTCACGCAACAAATGATGAGCTTAAAAAAGCTCAATCTGCCTTAGTGCAGCAGGAGGGACAAACCAACTATTTCAAAGGGTTGGCCGCGTCTCGTGAGGAAGCAGCAGAGATTGCCTCTTAAGAGATGGAACGCCTATCTTCATTGCTGTCTCAGGCCCACCAGCGGACCGTTGTTATCACATATAAAGCTCGATGTCAGTTAGCTGAGGAGACCAACAAAGTCCTAGACAAGATTGAACTTGATCTTAGAGCCGAACATGGTCTTCTCAAGAATTATCCGCGTCGTCCCCCACCCGCGCCCTTGTCTGGTTCTTCTGGGCCTTCTTCAGGTGGTAGTGTACCTTCATCTCGCAAAGACAACCCTGCTGATGGAGCTGTATCGTCCAAGTAGATTTCTTTTATTAGTCATAGAAAGTTGATCCTTATTGATTATATAGTTTCAGATCAATTTTTGATGTGTTTCTTGCTCTATATTATTTGCTGAACTTGTAATCAACTCTTTATGAAATGGATCATCCTTTTGGCATACCTGCGTTATCAATTCATTTTTATTTTAAGTATTGTGAAGCGTTAAATTAGAAATAACTTTCTTTGTAAAAAGTTAGAGTGTTTGGGTGCGACACCGAAGGTAAGTACCTTCGTGATCGTCTTGAGACCTGTCACCCCGCTGGCGAATCCTGGGCCAGAGGATTCCCAAACGGTGGGGGCCGAGGCAGCGTTCTAGGATATGGGATGCTTTTGAAATATTTACATGCACCCATTCCGTCGACCCGCTGCCTTAAAATTGGTTGGGTATCTCTTTCTGCTGGGTGCCTTCCCCATGGTCATACACTCATAGACACTGATAGGGGAGCCCTGAGAGATTGTAGATTAACTACTTTCCGCAATATTGTTAATTTATTATGTAATGTACATGCGTTCACCCAGCGGGCCTTTTGACCATTTCGTTTGCTTGAAGATTTTGCAAAAAGTTTGTTTGACCATTTCGTTTGCTTCCTTATTTTGAAAGTGTCGAAGAGCATGTCTATATTTTTCCCCTGTAATTGTTTACCATTATCGGACACGATTTCCGCTGGTATGCCGAACCTGCAAATGATGTTTTGGAATATGAAAGTAAACACATCCATGTCTCTGATCCTGGCTAAGGCTTTAGCTTCCACCCATTTACTGAAGTAGACCGTGGCTACTATGAAAAATCGTCTTTTCCCTGACCCTTCGATGAAAGGCCCAACAATATCTATGCCCCATTTTATAAATGGCCATGGACTATCCACAAAATTTAGCGTTGTTACTGGCGCGTGTATCTTTTTGGCGAAACGCTGACATTCTTCACATCGTCGGGACATTCTTGCGGCATTTTGTATCATTGTGGGACAGTAATATCCTTGCATTTTTGGTTTGTCGGCTAGTGATCTCATGCCGCTATGATTCCTTGCGTCACCATAATGGATGTCGTTTAGAATTTGATGCCCCTCTTTCCTGGATAAGCAACGTATTAACGGTCTGAGGAAAGATTTCTTGTACAGGACCCCATCCCGAAGATCATATCTTCCTACTTTGGAGAGTATTTTCCTGGCTTGTTTATGATCCGCGGGTAAGGTTCCATCCTTGAGAAACACATGAATCACCATTCTCCAATCATCTTCGTTGTTGAAATCTTCGTCTTGATTTGCTCTTGACAGGATATCTTCTTCGTCTAAATCGTTATGGATGTCTTCTCCCACCTGATCTTCGATATTTTCTTCCACTGTATCTTGATTGGTAGCAAAGGAGAATTGTGATGCAATTGAAGGCTCGTATACCCTTGTTATTTTGATAGCTTCGATATTTTTGTCCTTCAACATGGATGATATATATGCTAGGGCATCCACGTGCCTGAGATCTCTCCTGCATAAGTGCCTGAACTTGATGTTAGGAATTTGTGATGCCAATGTTTGGACCAAGGCCAAGTAAGCTGAGAGGGTGTCGTCGTATACATTGTATTCGAACCCTATTTGTCGTATGACAAGCTGCGAGCCACTTGTCAGTCTTACATCAGTTACCCCCATCTCTATTATCAAGCGGAGGGTATGTGAGACTGCCTCGTATTCGACGATGTTGTTAGTATGCTCTTTGAATTCCAACCTGAGTGCATGTACGATCCTTTCTCCGGTTGGGGTGGTGATGACAATGCATATTCCCACCCCTTCCTTATTTTTGGAACCATCGACGAAGACTTCCCATCGTCTTTGGCTCGTGGGTTCGAGGACATCAACTGGGTCCTTGTTTTCCTCGTCAGCTTCTGGTATGCCCCTAATCTCTTCATCGTTGTCCAGGGGGAGGTATGCTAAGAAATCCGCCAATACTTGGGATTTTTGGGAGTGTTCAATTTCATGGATGATGTTGAATTGGTCCAGGTGGGTGTTCCACTTGTCTATTCTTCCTACTTTCCCCGCGCTTTTGAGGACTGCTTCCAATGGTGCTTTGCATGGGACGCAGATGAAGTGAGTTAGGAAATAGGTTCTCAGCTTTTGAGTAGCCCACACTAATGCCAGGATGAGTTGTTCGATCTTCGTGTAGTTCCTTTCCGCAGAATTGAGGGTCTTGCTGACATAATAGATAGGCTGTTCTATCTTCGTATTGGTTTTGACCAGCACTGTGCTAACTGCGTCTTCTGTCGCTGCTATGTACAACACCAAAACCTCATCGGGATCAGGTTTTTTTAGGATCGGAATTGAAGCCAGGTATTCCTTGATTTTTTGGAAGGCTTCTTCACACTCTGCGGTCCATTCAAACTTACTCCCTTTTTTGAGAATATTGAAAAAATGTTTGCATTTGTCCGAGGATCGGGCAATAAATCTGCCCAAGGCTGCTAAGGATCCATTGAGCTTTTGCACTTCTTTCAAATTCTTCGGAGATGGCATTTCCACTATGGACTGAATCTTTGCGGGGTATACCTCAATGCCCTTTTTAGTTATCAGATATCCGAGAAACTTCCCTGAGGTGACACCGAAGGTGCATTTTTCTGGATTTACTTTCATGTGATGTTTCCTCATTACTTCAAAAATATCTCTCAGATCTTGGTGGTGATCTTTGCGCAGCCTACTTTTGACGAGCATGTCTTCAACGTAGACTTCTAGGGTACTACCAATCCATGGCTTGAAGATAGCATTGACCATTCTTTGGTAAGTTTCCCATGCGTTTCGAAGTCCGAAGGGAATTCTAGTGTAGCAATAAAGGCCGTGCGGGGTGTAGAATGTTGTGTGTTGTTGATCTTCTTATGCCAGGGCTACTTGGTTGTAACCAGAATATCCATCCATGAATGGTAGCTCTTCGTACCCTTCCACTGCTTCAACCAGTTGATCTATGCTCGGTAGTGGATATCTGTCTTTTGGACATGCCTTGTTGAGGTTAGTAAAGTCGATGCATATTCTAACCCCTCCGTTTTTCTTAGGAACGATGACCATGTTCGAGATCCATGTTGGGTACTTGACTTCCTTGATGAAGCCTGCTTCTAGCAATTTCCGGAGCTCTTTCTCTACTGCCTTATGATACTCCGGTGCAACTTTTCTTATTTTCTGCCTGAAAGGTGGCGTGCCTGGTTTGATGCGTAGCTCGTGTTGGATTATTTTTGAATCAATCCCCGACATGTCTCCTAACTTCCAGGCGAATACATCCGCGTATTCTTTAAGTAGTTTGGTTAAGGAAGCTTCTGTTTCTTCGTCCATTATGGTCCCTATTTTGATCATCTTCGGATTTTCTTCCGTTATTATGTTGATTTCTTTTACGGGCTCCACTGGTGTGAACATCGACTTTGGGTCCCCAAGGATAGGGACATTCTTTTACGTTCCTGTTCTTCGCTGGCTGCTGAAGTACTTGCCTCTCTGTTAAGAATATTATCATTCTTTGTCAAGCCCTTCCCCGCGGTTTCCTTGAGGAACAGGTCTATGGCCTTTTCTTTCGCAGCTTCTTTGTTTTTGGTCCTTCGGGTTTTCGCTGCTCTTCTTGTTCGTTGTTAATACGATCCTGAGTTGCCTGGCACTCCTTTGTAGAGACTAAATCTCCCTTGATTTCCATTACTCCCTCGGGTGTAGGGAATATGAGATATTGGTAGGAAGTTTCTGCCACTCCCTTGAGTTTGTGTACCCATTTTCGGCCAATAATGGCGTTATAGGGGGATGGGGTGTCTACCACGCTGAACCGTGTTTCTACCTTCATGGTACCGGCGTCCACCTGCAATACGATGTCTCCCAATGGCTTTGTGGGTGCTCCGTTGAACCCGTAGATGGTGTAATAAGAGGACATCAGCTGCTCATCATTGAGCTTCATCCGTTTGAAGGTGTCGTAGAATAGAACATTAACTGAGCTTCCCCCGTCGATGAGGATCTTTTTGAGGTTACATCCGGCTACTGGTAGTGTGAGGACCAAGGGATCGTTATGGTCTTCCATATCTTCATCGATATCTTCAGTATCGAAGATGATAGGCGCGTCCATCCACTCTTCGTGCTCGTCCACCTCTACGCCATTAATCTTATATAACTCGCAGTGATCTTCGAATTGCTTTCTTAGCCTCTTTCCTATCTGCGCTGTAAGTGAGGGTCCTACGGCTTCGGAACACGAAATGGTGTTGATTGTGCGGTTTCCCTCTGGAAGTTGGACTTGCTTGGTTCGTTTGGATCTATCCTCGGTGACTTCCTTTTGTATGTATTGCTTGAGTTCGCCAGCATCAATCAACTTTTGGATCATTATTTTGAGTTTTTTGCATTTCTCGGTCTGGTGACCATTGAAGCAATGATACTCACATTAATCTTTTAACTTCTCGGTCCTTGGGGGCTGCTTTCCCTTAGACCATGGCCACTCCAAATTTTCCCTTCCTTTGATCTCTCGCAAGATCCGAGCGTAGCTATCATTGAGCTTCGTATAAACCTGATCTTCGAATTTTCGATCGCCTTTTTGTCGATCATCTATTCGTTCCTTCCTATCTTCGTGCGGTCGTACCACTGAGCTATTCCTTTTGGCCCCGCTGGTTTGTTCTGCGGAATTGGTACGGTGAGACCTTTGCGTTTGTGCCCTCGGGTTCTCACGCTGGATTTCTTCAAGACGAGCATATTTCTCAATAATTATTCGAAGGTCTCCTTCTGTCTTAGGTATGCTTCCGTGGATCTCAACAAACAGTGGACTCATTCGGTTTAATCCCCATTTGTAGCAGTTGATGCTTACTACGGGATCTACACTCCCTATAGCTTGGCAGATCTTATGCCATCTGTTGGTGTAGTCCCTTGTATTCTCCTTGTAACCAATTGTCAGTGAAAAGAGTTTATCCATTCCGGTGTTGACAACTGGGTCATGAAAAACTGGACTAAACAGTAATTCCTACTTTCTTTTATTCTTTCTTCTTCTTTTTTGTTTCTTTTGGCAACTTTCTTATTACTACAGTACTCGTAATCTTGTTACAGAAATAACAACTTTCTTAACCGTAATCTCAACTCCTTGATCACCTTCTTAATTAACCGTAATCCAGCCACGTGTCCCTTTTCCCGCCCAAATTTTTTCTCTCACTGCATAAATCCCCAATTTCTTCTTCTTACTCTTCATTCTCATTCTCATTCTGTAACAGAAAAAACCCTAGAAACGAAAGAGCTTCTGAAAGGTTTCATTAATGGTGAGTTTCTTCTTCTTAGCATCACTGATACTCTTCACACTGTTTCCACTTTCAGTACCAATTCTTCCTTCTGAAGTCATTACCACCGCCATTGAAACACTCTCTAGTTTAGGTTTCGTTTCCATGTCATTAACACTTTCACCCGTTGCTCAAACCCTAATATTCCCATCACCAACAACAACAATCTTTGCTCCATCTCATATTGTTTTTATTGATTCAGGACAACCGAATCTAAATCTTCTTCAATATCATTTCTCACCACTCAAATTCACAATCAAATCCTTAAAATCACTTCCATATGGTACTAAGATTCCTACATTGATCCCTAATAGAACCTTGATTGTTACCACGTCACCAGGATAAACTGATCAAATCTCTATTAATAATGTTCGAATCAATGATTCCGCTGTTCTTGATATTGGATCTTTAACCATTTTCGCTATTGATTGTTTCTTTGATCCTTCTTTTGAAGATTTCTTTACTCTCCAGATGTCTCCGACTCCAATCCCTAAGTTCGATCTTGAATGCAAAAATCCATTCCCAGATGATGTTTCTTCTTCTTCAAATTCTTTGATGGCTAATGTTACTTCATCTGTGATGAGGTTGTGAACACATAAATCACGAGGGCTAATACGTGTTCACAAACAAAGTTCGCACATACAAAAAACTCTTGAATTAAATGGCACATGCATAAAGTGGATGATATTATCGGTTCATCGACTCAAAGCCCTCGGGCTCATCATTGCCTAGTCGAATAATATCAGGAAAATGATCGTATGAAGAGTAAGACTACAAATATGACCATAAATATGAATCATAAGGGATATGCGATGAATATAAAAGTGCTGAAATATAAATAAGATGGAGATTTACGTGGTTCGGCACTGGTAGGACTTTAAACAATCCTACAATAAACTGCAAGTGCACAGTGCCTTATTGTGTATAGTGCAAATACAGGTCGATCCACAGGGACAAGGTGGGTGTAGAGTTGAAACTATGGCCTTACTACAACTGATTCAATCCAAACAGTGACAAAAAGGGGTTTTGCTTTTGCGTCGATACGACAAAGATTGATGATTATACTAAAGCAACAAATGTAAAACAAATAGAAAGATAACTATGGTGTCGAATATACCGCCTAAATGCATAGAATTTCTTGATTCAATATACTAGTTCTCATTTAATCAAGGATCTATGGAATTTCTAGCCTCAAACTACCTTGAAGAAGTGATAAATCACTTGCACAAATGGATGAATTAACCTCAAGCTAAAAATCTGTCAAACCCAAGCATTGGTTGTCTTGTTATGGCACAACCAATCAAAGACTGAACTATAAGTGTCAATTCCTAGCATTACCTATCTGTTTAAGGCATAGGTAATCACAAATTGAACTAAATCACTTTACAAAGCTTGAATACACATCAAAGAATTGATCAAACTACCAAGGATGCATGACATACAAGGTGAGAGTAAATTGATATGAATTCAGAGATTAAATCATGATTTTCAATGTAAATTCATGGAGAAAAAGTAGAACCAAATCAAGCAATTCTTATTATTTAGGGGTTTCATCTCAACCCTAGTTAGAAAAGAAAACAAAAACATGGAGAAACTGAAATTAAACCTAAATTATTACTAAGGCTCGGTGCACCGGCTACTCCGGGCATGCATTTTTCATCACAAACCCACTCCAAATTTATACACAATTTTCACCAAATGTCAACAATAAAAAACTATGAAATTAGGTATAATAGTTGTGCTGCTTACTAGTTGTCTGACATCAATTGAACCACTTGACTCTTGATTGCTCACTGTCTTCAGTATGGTGCTGTGATGAATACATTGATTTCCTCGACACTCAAGCTCCATCAATACCCATTCCTCTTTCACTGAATGCGTACGGCTAACCCTAGAATCATATAAGTTAGCAAAAGAAATTTGAGAAATTGAGTTGCTGGCAGAATGAATGGATGAATAAGTGTTTTATAAGGGAAATCAATTGGATAGAGGTTTGGGAAAGGTGGAGTAGATGGAGAGGGGTGAGGTCGTGGTGGTTGGAGTACACAGTAGAGAGCATGGAGTGAATTGGGAGAGAACTTGAAGCTTCTGGTCGTGAAGATATTTTGGGAGAAAAAGGAGGGAGGCGATCTGGTGTTGAGCAAGAACACCAATTTCGATGAAACAGGTACAGAAACGGGTCAGGCCCTGGGTTTGTTTGAAACTTCTTCTATCAATCCCACTTCTTCTTTTAAGCACTATGCAAACGGATTGCAAAAGGAATTGGCGGAATGCAACCATCTTCTATACTTCTCACAACCATTCCGCGAAGCTCTTGCTTTCTGCCTCTGACCCCCAATTATCTGCTCCTTTTGCTTCTCTAAGTATCCAAGCTTTATTTACTACCTAAAAACATAAAATAAATTAGCAAAAATAATTATTCTCTAAAACAACAAAAATACAGAATTTGGGATAAAATGGAAAATTAAAGCACAAAAGATGAGATAAATGCCAATAAACAGATATAGGATTATGCAATATTTGTCACTCATCAAATACCCCCAAACCTGAATTTTACTTGTCCTCAAATACAACAAAAACTAAGGAAATCCTACCTATACCACTGTCGCTGGTTTCTCGATTGCATTTAGCGAATGCCATAAGCCTTTTAAACCACTAAGTGTCCCTAGTGGACGAGTTGAAGTCTCGTGAGGGTTTGCTTAGAATATACCCACAAAGTTCTAGGTCAAAAGAGAGCTCACCTTCTATGATGTGTAACACCTGCATTTCAGTTTAATCTCATAGAAAAATTGATATGTCAATCTAGATTTCAAAGGTACAGGCGACACACACTGATTCCAGCACAAAAAATATTTTGAAATCCAAGAGTTCGAATAGTTAACATGTGATAAGAGTGTAAAGTGTAATTCTATCATGAGCATGCATAGAAACTGATTTATCAACCTAAGTCATGACTGCCAATACTAAGAGATAGTTGGGACGATTTAAAGACAAGCTAGCTTTATGGGAGATGTGAATGTTCACCTAAAGTGTTGGTGATATTTCAGCTTACCCGTTTTGTATATCGATGGCATACACCCTCCCTTGCTTATTACAAGACTATTTACATGAGATATACAAAGACTAATTACAACATATGCATTGACTAACTATTTACTTTGACTACTTTGAAACAAAAAGTAAAGAAATACTGACTTAAGAGAGCACAAGATGAAGAACAAACTCTCTTATCATATTCTTTTGATTTTTTTTCTTTTTCTTTTCTGAATTTTTCTAACATTTTTATTTTAGATGAAAGAGTCACGAAGACAAGATGATACAACGACTTTACATAAAACAAACAGATACATTGAATTAACATTATAGCAAGAGGAATCCCTTTTCGATGCACAAAGTAACATTCAATGGTCGTTTTTCATAACGTATACACCAACTACTATCCCAGCCGACCAAAGAACAAGCTAGTCAAGTCTCATCAGTATTCTAGATGATTGGCAGTCTACTGGATTACGCAAATCAGACGTTATACATGCTTGATAGACCGTGCAAGTGCAAGTTTCATATCACATTCTCAAAAAGTTTCAAAAAAAATGTAAATCGAACTCACATGTTGTAGTGCTAGAATCAGAAAGATATCAAACTTGTATCTCATCATCTAGATCGAGAATCCTTAAATTATTATATATGCAGATACTACAAATCAAGGAGGATGAGCTCAACAATTTATTCTTTTTTTTTAACATGGCAGAGTTCAGTTTCAATTATAGCACAGTGACATTCACATGGTATCTACTCTTCACCCCCAAACCTAAACTAAACATTGTCCTCAATGTTTCTAAAGATGATCAGAATTATACCACAACATACCAAGAGAACCATGCTGCGTAGAGGAAAAGGAAAGAGATTACCGGGTATCGGCGAAAGCAAGCTTTGAACTCCATTATTCAATTCTAGAATCCAACATTTTTCAGCTGATAGCATGTTGGATTAACACAATATATACAAGAAAAGAAAAATAAGACTCGACTGACTCGAGATAGAGAAATTGAACATATACCTACTGGATTATATACAAAGAAAATTCACCATATATATACAACCTAAAGAGTTGAGGATCAACCCGGAAAACGACATGCAGAAATATCGACAGCCTCAAGCATATACAACATGACAAGGTAAGTAAGACTGCAGATATTAATGACCTACCCCCAAACCTGAAATTTTCAACAGGTGTGCTTTTGGACACAAAATCTAGCAATTTTAGGGGTGTAGCATGCACAAGGTCCAATTCAAAATGGACTTGTTCAGGGACGAACGGAGAGACATGAGTAAACTCCAACTTTGGATCCTCAAAGACATTATATTTTGCCGAAAATAGTCCAAGAGGACTTGTGAAGCATATAAATCTAACCCAAGGCTTGGAACTGTCCACAAAGTGGGTTTAATAAGCTCTCGGCCAACATTAAGGCAATCATGTTGTGACTTAAGCAGGGAATCAGATCTGTCTAGGTTATTTTCATCTATATCATTACACGATTCAACACTCCCTAAGTCAGAAACAAGTGCAATATCATGCTCATGTTCATTGAACAAATCAACAAATCCCAACTCAGAATCATCATCATCAAAAATTTCAGTCTCATGCATAAGGAAACCAGAAGAAACATCATGTTGTAACCTAGGTAGGGAATCAGACACATCAAAGTTATTTTCATGCATATTATCATTGGTGTCGACAGAAAATTCAGCATTCCCTAAGTCAGACACAAGTTGTCTGTCATGCTCACTTTCACAGAACAATTGCACAAGTCCCAGATCAGCATCAACATCACATGTATATGTATATGGAATACTAGAAAAAACATGATTCATTAAGGTCGAGGCAGAGAGGCCTAATGTTTCTGAACCCAAAGGTTTAAAAATATTTTCAGCATAAACATGTTCTTCTAACATAACATCCTCATCATCAAAACAGGAATGCCATTCCCTATTCAAAACTATAGTGTCTCTAGTCCACTCATTTACCTCTAGATTATATCCATATTCAGTATTAGTTGCATGAGTAGGATTATAAACACTATTTTCAACATTTACCTCATTAGGAATAACAAACATCTCATCATGAAATTCCTCCCTTCCCTCCTTTTGTACATGAAGCAAAATCTTATCTAAGTATGCATTAATTTTTTCCATGGAAGGAGAGTCTTCAACAGTAGGTATTCTCATTTCATATGGATATTCAATACATGGTTGAGCATGAGTGTCACTACAGAAAGGAAATTCAGAAACATTGGTATATGGTTTATTATGCAATAAATTCAATTCAAACCTAGCATTATTTTGTTCGATGAGTATGAGATTTTCCTCCACATATTGCCTACACGAGGTCGGGGAAGTACAAAGTTGTTCAACTTACCACTGTGGTGAATGATACATGTGTGCATGGTCATTGGGATCTATAAAATACTTATCGTAACCTTCGAAAGGTTGATTATGGTCCCAATGACTACTAGTGTCATAACCTGTGGGCATTTCATACCTTGGATTTTCCTGTCCTTCTCTAGATTGCCTATAAGCATACAAAATATAGCAGTTCTCAACAGGATGGCTTAAGCTACCACACAAGGTACAAGCAGAAACTTCAACTTGCCTAGATGAATTAGATGCGACAGATTTCTCATATATTTGCATTTCTAAAGCATTAATTTGAGCCTCTAACTGCTCCAAAAGTGACGACTGTGTGAGTTTGGCACTGTAAATATGTTCATTTTCACACAATGGTGGATGATACATGTGTGAATAGTGATTAGGTTCCATGTGTTGAGGCTCAGGACTATGAAAATGTCCATAACAATCCCTAAAACTATTGACATCATGGTCTGTGGGAGGCTCATAACGTGAAGCATGCCCGTAAGCAAGTTCTCTAATGGATTTGTCTTCATCCCCAGTTGCAGACCAAAATCCTGACATTTTTTTTAGATAAAGCAAAATAAAATAAATCTATTCTAAATGCTTCTACTCAGACCCTAAACAGAATGATGAAAACAAGTATATAGGCTACTAAACACGACAGGCTAAACACACAGTAAAAGAATATAATTACAAAAACTAGCAAGAAAAATTACGATTGATGTTGTTGTGACAATGGCAGAGTGTTGTGACGTCTATCAATCTTGAACTGTGTTTCTATTGGACTATAAAAATATGGTCAACTAACGAGAGGCCAACTCGTATTTGTTAACAAAATATGAAGCTCAGTTGTTAAACCCAATATTAAACCATTCAGGCTAAGCAATTACAAAGCAAAAACGTCAATTTATTGTTGTGTTTAAGAAACTTACCTCCAGTGCGCATCCGGGAAAAGGCTACTCGGAACTGAAATGTTCCCTCTTTTCTTTTGATTCTCCTTAGTCTTACCTTTTTGTGGTAATTTCTCTAACTACAAACAACTCCAGCGACATGCCACGCAGCTTGGTAAGTACCTGATAAGCTCAAGAGAACCGTTCAGTACCCCGAAATGTGCAGATAAAACAGAGAAATATGTACACTAACCTATATATATCACAGTGTCACGACAAATTTCAAACAGCAAACAAAAATCTTAGCTAGCTATTCTATATTTAAATTATTAACGACATTTGATTTACACTAGTGTATATGAATTAGGACCACTGTGAAAGACTAATGATCTATATGCAGTACTAAACAGCTACAGGACAGAAGTAATTACAAATACAAAACTTAACTGAAACATAAGTGAAATGCTAAAACTAATCAAAGTCTACAGATTTGAAAATAACTAAGCCTATATGACATGAAGACAACTAGAACGAAGGCAACTTGAACTAAGATAATAAAGCTACGGTACAAAGAAAAATTAATAAACTAAACACAAGCTAGGAATCTAATTTGCTAATAACCCATACAACCAAGACACAAAACTATAGAAATACCAAGAGAACGTATGCAATTCCTAACTAACAACTAACTAACAAAGGAACAATGGAGCAGTGAGACACTAATGCAGTTACATTACTAACAGACCTGTAACAAGATGAACTATTGATTCTTATGCATTTTATATGAACACGATGTACTACCGTTAGGACAAAACTAAAACAATGACTAATTATGCTAGTATATAATTTACAAACAATACTTTAAGTGGGGAATGCAAAAATAAGAAGATGTAACTATGCAAAGTAAAAGATAATGACTAAAATCTATGTACAGTTTCTAAACTAAGCACCAATCCAAAATCTACAAGACAGAAACTAACCCAACATGAAAATGCTACAGGACGCTGAAAACTACAACACTAATTCATAATCTAATACCACTTTTATGCTACAGACTAGATGCAAGGACAGTTTCAACAATGCAAGATATATAGTGAATTGACTAAACTACAATACAACAACAAAGTTACAGATGATATTATGCTTTAAACTACGAAACCAAGAGATTCAATACACGTGCAGACTATTATGAGATGTAGCTAACTAATATTTACAGGCTAAAATGCAGATGATAGAATATACTAATTACATAGATTGAGTGAAAGCAGCTTTAACTAATCAAGAGAAACAACATGAAGCTTTAAAATTACAGCTAAGCTACAGAATGCTACAAGATGTTTTATGATGCAGGATGCAGGTGAACTAGCTTGAAAGAAAAAGAAAAGATGCTGACTGTATTCACAGATGGATTAATGCTTAACAGTTAAACTACTATGGCAAGCTACAGAATGCAATATTCAGGCTACAGATTGCAGTAACTAATGAACTGAGAAAGAAAAAAGAAAAACTGGTTACAGAATGCTATTGGACTACAAACTGAACAACTACAAAAGATCTAATATGCTGAACAAAGTACAGGGATAATATTATCTTACAAAAACAATGATGCTGGTAAGATAATGCACTAAAACAGAATGCAACTAAACTAAAATTGGAAGATGCAAATGACCGAAAGATTAAAACTACCACTGACAGAATGCAGGTTATATACATAGATGTGGTTAACATCTAAGTTACACTAGCAATGACTAAAAATAAGAAAATTTCAGACACATATATACAAGGATGTATGAAAAATCAGTAAGTGGAGCCAAAGAAACAATTACACCGCTGCCGAGTCCCCGGCAGCGACGCCAAAAACTTGGTAGGACTTTAAACAAGCCTACAATAAACTGCAAGTGCACAGTGCCTTATTGTGTATAGTGCAAATACAGGTCGATCCATAGGGACAAGGTGGGTGTAGAGTTGAAACTATGGCCTTACTACAACTGATTCAATCCAAACAGTGACAAAAGGGGGTTTTTCTTTTGCGTCGATACGACAAAGATTGATGATTATACTAAAGCCACAAATGTAAAACAAATAGAAAGATAACTATGGTGTCGAATATACCGCCTAAATGCATAGAATTTCTTGATTCGATATACTAGTTCTCATTTAATCAAGGAGCTATAGAAGTTCTAGCCTCAAACTACCTTGAAGAAGTGATAAATCACTTGCACAAATGGATGAATTAACCTCAAGCTAAAAATCTGTCAAACCCAAGCATTGGTTGTCTTGTTACGACACAACCAATCAAAGACTGAACTATAAGTGTCAATTCCTAGCATTACCTATCTGTTTAAGGCATAGGTAATCACAAATTGAACTAAATCAGTTTACAAAGCTTGAATACACATCAAAGAATTGATCAAACTACCAAGGATGACATACAAGGTGAGAGTAAATTGATATGAATTCAGAGATTAAATCATGTTTTTCAATGTAAATTCATGGGGAAAAAGTAGAACCAAATCAAGCAATTCTTATTATTTAGGGGTTTCATCTCAACCCTAGTTAGAAAAGAAAACAAAAACATGGAGAAACTGAAATTAAACCTAAATTATTACTAAGGCTTGGTGCACCGGCTACTCCGGGCATTCCTTTTTCATCACAAACCCACTCCAAATTTATACACAATTTTCACCAAATGTCAACAATAAACAACTATGAAATTAGGTATAATAGTTGTGCTGCTTACTAGTTGTCTGACATCAATTGAACCACTTGACTCTTGATTGCTCATTGTCTTCAGTATGGTGTTGTGGTGAATACATTGATTTCCTCGACACTCAAGCTCCATCAATACCCATTCCTCTTTCACTGAATGTGTACGGCTAACCCCTAGAATCATATAAGTTAGCAAAAGAAATTTGAGAAATTGAGTTGCTGGCAGAATGAATGGACGAATAAGTGTTTTATAAGGGAAATCAATTGGATAGAGGTTTGGGAGAGGTGGAGTAGATGGAGAGGGGTGAGGTCGTGGTGGTTGGAGTACACAGTAGAGAGCATGGAGTGAATTGGGAGAGAACTTGAAGCTTCTGGTCGTGAAGATATTTTGGGAAAAAAAGGAGGGAGGCGATCTGGTGTTGAGCAAGAACACCAAATTCGATGAAACGGGTACAAAAACGGGTACAGAAACGGGTCAGGCCCTGGGCTTGTTTGAAACTTCTTCTATCAATCCCACTTCTTCTTTTAAGCACTATGCAAACGGATTGCAAGAGGAATTGGCGGAATGCAACCATCTCTACACATCTCACAACCATCTCGCGAAGCTCTTGCTTTCTGCCTCTGACCCCCAATTCTCTGCTCCTTTTGCTTCTCTAAGCATCCAAGCTTTATCTACTACCTAAAAACATAAAATAAATTAGCAAAAATAATTATTCTCGAAAACAACAAAAATACAGAATTTGGGATAAAATGGAAAATTAAAGCACAAAAGATGAGATAAATGCCAATAAACAGATATAAGATTATGCAATATTTGGCACTCATCAGGCACTAAGGCCTACATCCACGGGGTTGGTGTTTCACTATGTATTGAATGTTTACAAAGACGAATGAATTTTGAGTATACATTAGTCTGCGGAAGCAGGGGATTTACTTACTCTTCCTATTTCTCTCTCTTATGTTCTCTTCTAAGGATTGTGGATTGGTCGACCCCTTCTCTCTTAGTGGAGAGGGGTATTTATAGGGTTGAAATGTGTGTCCTACTTCTGAGATGCCGTTACAACCTTATCTTCTTGTGCTTTGTGGCCATTACGCAGAGGTCTTCGGTATATGCTGCGGTCTAAGCTTGAATACGAAGAGCTATCCTTGCTTATTCCACGAGCTGATTGACGCGTGTATATCTCTTGGTATTTAATGCGGGCAGTTGGACGTCCGCTCGTGTCAGACAAGTGTTTCTTAGTCTGGTCACATCCGTGTCAGTCAATCTCTCTCTCAGCCGTTGATCTTGGATCTTCCTCGGAATAGGATGTACTAACACCCGAGGGGTATTATCTGGTGCTCCTCTTTGCCATCATACCTCTGTGATCCTCAGTCCTTGACCGTCAGATCTGCTGACCGGTGATATTTTCTGATGAGATGCTCCCCTAGGTTATGATTGTTTGTTATCATGTTTTGATGTCTTGCTTTGCATCCTTTCTACGTATCTCTTCCTGTACACGTGGTGGATAATGAAATGTGTACGTACAGAGGTTGCTAGGTTATTCAGTAATGGCTTCATTTCTTGATCTTCAATTACCAGATCCAACAAGAAAGTTAACAGTCTTCGCACCTACTGATGCAGTTTTGGATCCATTCTCGATGAATTTCAGTTCTTCATCTGTATTTCATCGTCATTTTCTTCCCTGCAAACTCACAGCGCCAGATATGCTTAACCTAGTCTTGTATGGAGAAATTACAGTGCCGACGCTTTATGAGGGTTTTACCGTGACATTCACTGTTGTTGGCGATGTATTGTTAGTTAATGATGTTCCATTACTATATCCAGACATTTATGTTAGTGATTCCATTGCTGTTCATGGTATTCAACAGATTCTTACTCTCCCAATTGGCTCTCTATTTGAGGAATTTCATGGAAAAGATACTTCTCCTACTCCTAGTCCGTCGATTACACAGCAGCCTATTGTTCTTGCCTTTCCTGCAGCACAAACTGTCATTACAGATTCAGTGAGCTCGAAGGATTTTGACTCTATAAACGGTGGTTTTCATGGGAAAGATACTTCTCCTAGTCCTCCTTCTTCGACTACAAAACAACCTATCGCTGCCGCCGCTGCCATTCCTGCAGGTCAAACAGTCATGATAGATTCGGAGAGCTCGTCAGATTCTAACTCTATGTTCGATGATTATCACGGAAAGAATGCTAACGACTACGACTGAATTTCGAGCCTGAAGATAACTTTTGTGATTTTAGCAGTTCAGAGCTTTCTTGTTTTTGCTCATGAAGGCTTGTATTGATCAGTTCAAGTTGCTTCTTATTGAACTTCATCCAAATTAATAACGGTATGTACGTATAATCGTTAGTGATAGTTTTGTCGATTTATTGGTTTCATTCAAATCTCCAGAATAAAATGATAAGGGATGTAGTGATAAATCAGTTTAGTAGCCTGTTTGTCATTGGGGTAAATCAGTCTAATGTTGATACTCTGCTCTCATTTCTGATAAATGATTATAATTGTTCACAAGTTTTAACTACTATGAAGAATTCCCAACTTTATGAATGCTTGTTAATTTCATTTGTTTCCTGAGTTTTAATTTCTGAACTAAGCTAAGTGAGGTTCCTTTATGAGCATTAGTTTCTGGGCCAAGAAATTAGTATGGCATTTTATGTAATGGTGTGACTCCGAGTTATCTCCTTTTCTTTTTGTGTTCGAATGGAATTTTGCAGTTAAATATCTTGTCATTGCCAGCTTTTACTGTGATTAGTGTTGTGTAAGTGGGTGAAAGGTATCATGGACGGCTACTGGCGATGCACATGTTGCTTCTTTTAGTTCTCCTTCAACTATAAAATACCTAGGATCTACTGTAATTGGAATAAGAATTATTCTACAGAATGGTACCCCTGTCCGAGCAAGGAACTAAATTGAAGAAATTCTATGGCTGTTATCTCCAGATTAATGTACACAGGATGTTTCTCATTAGGCATAGGTGGGATACCATGGGCCATTTTGTCAGAGATACTTGATATACATGAAGGGATCAGTAGGAAGTCCGGTGACATTAGTGAGCTAATTTGGTTATACTTTCTGATATGATGGAATTTAGCAGGTTATACATGTATTTAAGTACTTGTAACTTGACCATAAAAAAAAAAGCACTTGTAACTTGACCACTCTCTGTGCAACAAAGTTTTTACCAGCAACCATTTGTCTGACATTCGCAAAAATACAAGTTTCCATGAATAAAATAGCCTTGTTCGAGGATAATGGGGAATGGACTATACAGGGTATTCCCCTTGTATAACACAAAATTGTTGTAATAGAAGGGGCCTAATGATGTATTTGTAAAACATAGACATAAGATCCATGAAACCAATGCAAACTTATATCCATGATATGAGTTCTTGTCTAATAAAATTGCATTCAATGAAAACCAAAATTTCCAAGTTCTTTTCCATACAATCATACATTCCCCCTTTGAGGGAGGATTGTCGAACACCACACTCACCAGCTTTTAACTATAGCTGGTGCAATCAACCAAATGTTCCCTTCCCAAGCGCGTATGACTCTCATTCCCTGGTTCCATTGCAGGTGAGGCGTAACACTTAAAAAAGGGCCTACCCAAGCGTTTGAAATGCCACTAAGTGTCTGCCCAGATTAATTATGACGGCGGCCTATAACAAGTCACTAACCAAAAATCTGTAGCCAACTTATCTGTAGTCTGTACTGTTGTTTCACTTTCTCCTTCACTTCCAAAGCAAGGGTTTCAAGGGAGAGTCTCGTTTGCTAAGGTATTTTAATTTTTTTCTTCCACTTTGAGTTCCCCAAAATTTTGAGGTTCTCTCTCTGATTTCAAGTCATTTTTCAATTTTAATTTCTCTTCTCACCTTTGGAAACCTAATAATTTTATTTTTATTTCACGCTTCTATGGTTTGATGCGGGATGGGGAACCGCGTAAGACCTTGTTCTTGTTATTGGGCTGAATGGTGTTAGCGGTAAACAATTCATTTCTGAGTAATGCCGCGATGCAAACCGGACGGGTTTGGACGCTGCATTGCTCGGAAGTGGATTTATTTGCTCAGCTTCTGGTGCAAATGCCAAGTGAATGTGCAGAAAAAATTCTTCATTCAGGTATGTTGCTCATGATTGACTGTATTATTGCGGACCAACAGTTTCAATACTTTGATAGCCTGTCCGTGTTAGCTCAAAGAAAGTGAATAAATAGTGTATTACAGTTTACAGCCACTAACTTTTGCGGTTTACAAAATGTTAAACACGTTGAATTACAATGTACTGCTAAAACTTGTCTACAACAAACTATATATAAGTCCATCACATCACCTTGTAATGAAACTCTCTCATTCTTTCATTCTTTTCCTCATTGCTTAAAACTAAATCGTCAAACTGAATAAGAAAGCCTGGTTACTTCGCTGGTGATTGATTCTCTACTCATTACTACTCCATTGATCAAAATCATAAAAGAAAAAGAAATGGATTTCTCAAGTACATGTTTCATAAATGGTTTATAAGAAGAAGTAGTGTACTGCTTGTACTCACCTCTGAATGTCTGTTTGACTTCTGGAGATTTGCATAAGAGAGACGTTACTCAACCCGGTCATTTCTTTGATGCTTTTGGATGGGCGTAACTTTCATTATCATCTTATGTTCTGTCTGAGTTTTTATCTGTATTGCTTCTAGTTTTCAGAATGAATAAAATCTCCCAAGTAGGATTAAAACCTACGGCCAATCAGTTAACAGACGACCGCTCTACCACTGAGCTACTGAGGAACAATGGGAACTCGAACAATGAAAAATCAACAAGTGAATTCCGTCAACATTTATTGTTTTTGGTATTTCTTTCAGTTATGATATATTGTTAAAATCTGTAGAGTCATCATAATGATGTTAGGGCTGCAATCTTGGAAAGCAGGAATAATGTAACACAAGAACTCCAATGGGATGCTTCATTCATCCAAGTAAGTTTATGATGACTGTAGAGTATTTGTTAGGGTTAATATGAATTTCAGTCTTTTTTGGCTATTTTGATGACTGTAGAGTAACTTCTAGTCAGTTTATTATTCTGTTTGGATGTTTTATAAGTATCATCTAGCTCCTTAACAGGAACAGAGATACTTACTGCCATCACCGTTTCCTAAGAGAGACCGGGATACGCAGGGTATACCATTGTCAGATGCCAAGACTTCCTGATTAACTTCAAATTAGTGTGATATAGGTCTATCAGTTGAGGAGTTTGTGCAAGTTCTCGTGACGTTTAAACTCACAGGGGGTTAGTCGTGGGAGAGTTTGAGAGATTTTAATGTATTTAAATCTCTAGGGATTTAGAGGGAGTGTGAGAGAGTCTAGGCAATTTGGGGGGTTTAACCCAAACTCCCCAGAAATCTCTTGTTTTTTGAGAGATTTTGTCCAAGCACAAAAACATCATGAAACTCCCTCAAACTCCCCCAAATTATAAACTCCCTATGACTCTAGTGTTTTACGACTAACAGGGAGTTTAAAAGATTCTAATCAAATCTCTCACCACTAACAGAGAGTTTAAGGGATTTTGAGGTAGTTTTAGAAACTCCCTATAAATCTCTCACCACTAACAGAGATTTTAAAAGATTTTGACAAACTCTCTCACGACTAACAGGGGATTTGCTAACTCCATTAAAATCTCTCAAACTCTCCCACGACTAACCCCCTGTCAAATAAAGTCTTGTCAAAATACGCTATCTATTTCCAAACTGACACTTGAAGCTTAATCCTAACACTAAGAACTGTTCACCCTTGTAGTAACTTCCTCGCATCTTTTCTTCTAATATTTAGATACAGATCTGTACACTAAATCTAGGTGATGTGCTAGTGTACAGTTGACATATACAATAGTTCTATAGAAATGAAACAAGATGGATAATAAGATTTAGGAAGACGTTGAGGCGATGCGAAAGCAAAGTGCTAGGGAAATAACTGATAAACATAACTAAACATAACCCGTAGCTTATATGAGTTAACAAATCATGATAGTCAAGCTGAGAATTGCTTAATTGGCTAAGCAACTCTTTGACGGATGAAGAGCTTAAAGTCCTGAAGGAGGTTTATCGTCAAGCTATGAAGCTTGGAGTGGAGGTTTATGCCTACTAAACTCATCCCTGTATCACTCATGCATGATTGTGAGGAGGAACGTCTGTTGCTTTTTTTTTTCTTTTCTGATTTTTAACTTTACATGCTCGAATGTGGAATTTTTGCACTCGTTAGTCAAATGACATTGTCAACTACCCCAGAGAAGACCATAGTTGCACAGCCTCCTCATCCTGATGTTTATCACTATGGAGTATATAGCATGGTTTAACACTTTAACTGTTAGTAAATACATAGCTGCGGCCTGAGGGATTTGTCTACGACAGACATTGCAAAGTACTTGAGCAGCTCTCAGTTATCGATGAAAATGGAACTTCAAGAATAGTCGAGACAGGTGTCCTGAAGGGTCTAAGCTTGTCATGAATGAAGTTCGTCGGGAAAAACATGCTTCTCCATTATGGTTGTATGATTTTTTTTTGAAAAGGTTTTAATGAACACAGCACTGAATGCATCAGTCCATGTAATATCATGTTGGTGTGAGGATCTATAGAGGTCAGCACTTCCAGGTAGGTACTGAATTTTATTTATAGAAAGTCTTAAAATTCATATCCTATTTTTGTTTTTTCTATGCTTTAGATAGTGTTCCGACTTCAGTAGATTCAGTAGAGCATGACTTCCAGAAATTGGAACTCTGTTTTGTTTTGTCATAAATGTATTTAGTGAGATCAAATTGTCCCTATTCAAATATATGGTGATTAGAAAAGGTATCAGTCTGTCAGATATTTATATGACTTCATGTTAGTTACCTGGTTAGGACCTTTTTTGTGTCAAAGTCTTCATTCCTTAAGTGTTTATTATAAGTATCTTTTGAGCTAAAATCTATGTGTCGTTGAACAGGTTAATCAGACAGGTTGAACTTATATGACCCAAAGAAGAAAAGGTCTAGAGACTTGAATGCCGTGCAAGGAGAATAATGGAAAAAGCAGTGAGTTTCACCTAACTCGGGTACTTACTTGCATGGAGAAAACGTATTGCAGGTTTGATGCTAATATGAGTTCTAGAAAATGACTTCAAAATATAGGTTTTTGTTGATTTTTCATTTCCGAATCATTTTTGTTCATTTGGTGTGTTTATTGTAGCACATCTTATGTGAAATAGTTCTGCACCTTACATAAATTCTTATCCTTGTTGTTTATGTAATTGAGCTCAATTCCATTTTATTTGCAGTCACCAATAACACTAATAACGATGTATCATTAGAACTGCATTAAGAACTTCTGCTAGTAATAAAAGACACAACCTAGTTTAAGGATGACAATCTGTTTTGATCGGAATGAAACACCAATTGATAATGAAGCCTGACAAAACGAAGGCAAAATGTCATATTAAGTCAGGCCGCAGTGTTGATGACAACCCTCACAAATCAATGAAATTTTGAGCTGATCAAAGTGTGATTTTCTGTTTTGCCTCAGCAGTTGAGAATATACAAGGACTAAACAATTCTTCGTGTAGTTTAATTGGCTTATGGGCTGTTTTTTCACTTACACCGATAAGCTGCAACTGATACTTGATCTACGTGTTGATATCAAAGAACCAAGGCGATGTTCACATTTATTGACTCTGGTCAATTATGAGTCTCCTTCGTAATCTCAGACTTTGGGTTGTCGATTGTTAGTGAACCCATCGAAACAAGCTTTTAAACAGAAAGGAAAACCAAGCTCTTGAATACGCATAAGTGAACAATAACAACTTGCAACAGAAAACACTCATTTGATTATAGTAAGGTCACATCCCATGCTCCTCGGTTGCTCGTTCATGTCGAATTGTCAATCACCCAAATCCCAGTAGGAAACATAGCTTCACAGTTCATTACACAAGGGAAACAGAGCACTAGAGCACCAATATTGATGACAATGACATAACATTTTTTTCACATATTTTATCTGTCCATTCGTCTCCAAAATTAAAAAATCTTGTGTGGATACAAATAAATAAATATGAGTTCTTCATATATGAAATCTTAACGGTGGGTTTTATATATAAGAAAGAGAGAATTTGGGCTACAAAAAAAGTTCCGCAATCTCTATATATTTCCTACACCGATTGAAAAAAGAAACCACATATTTATTTATTGTAAAAAAAGAAACCAATTCTTTTTTATCTTATTCCAAAAATCACACTAATTAAATCATTTTAAAAGCCACAATCGACTTCTTTTCGGCCATGATACTAATTATGAAAGTCAAATGCAGCCATTTCTCCCTGTGTCAAAAATTGGTGGCCATACTAACCCCTATATATGACAATAAAAGATAAAGAATTTAACTCAAATTTTGCTAATATGTATTTATAAACACCTTGAGTTAAATTGATTACTTAAGAATTGAAATAGACATGTCAAATACCGGAACCGTTTGATTGAAAACAAAATGGTATTTATGTCTCTCATGTAACAAAATAAATGTTTCATTTAACAAAACAATGTTTTATTTTGATGAAACATGGGTACCATTTTGTTCCCAAAAAAACAAGTCCGAGACCTTCCAGGTGTGTTTCAATTGAATGTAATAAATATTTGTTAAGAATTAAAATAGACATGTCAGATACCAGACCCGTTTGATTGGAAACAAAATGGTATTTATGTCTCTCATGTAACAAAACAAATGTTTCATTTAACAAAACAATGTTTTATTTTGTTGAAAAATGGGTACCATTTTGTTCCCAAAAAAACAAGTCTGAGACCTTCCAGGTGTGTTTCAATTGAATGTAATTAATATTTGCTAAGAATTGAAATAGACATGTCAGATACCAGACCCGTTTGATTGGAAATAAAATGGTATTTATGTATCTCATGTAACAAAACAAATGTTTCATTTAACAAAACAATGTTTTATTTTGGTGAAACATGAATACCATTTTGTTCCCAAAAAAACAAGTCCAAGACCTTCCAAGTTTGTTTCAATTGAATGTAATTAATCTTTGTTTAGGTATTTAGAAAATACATTATCAAAATCCGAGGCATGCTAATTTCATTTTATTGTCATTGATCACCGATTTTTTACACATGATGAAGTGGCTATTGTTGGCTTTCATAGCCAATGTCACGACTTAAAAGAAGTCGATCATGATTGTCAAGATGATGTTATTAATCATTTTCAGATGAAGTTGGAGTAAGAATGAAAGGTCGCGATAACCAAGTTTGTTTTTTATTTTCCAATTTATGCAGGAAGGTTGCAAAAATAAAATATGTTATTTATTTATTTTCGAGAATGAAGATAGCAACATCAATTATTATATTGTGATGGTCGAAGTTTTACAGTATTTATTTATGGCAACAATCTTAATTCTTATTCTAAATCCATTGACCATTAAATGAAACCGTAAAATACAATTGGAGTTGCAATTTATTTATTTTTTGCTAAGAAAGAAAATTCATTACTAATTAAACCAGGTTACAGTTTTGATCCTTCTTAATAGAGTTAGAAGGAAATCAGGTGGATTTGAGTTCCAAATTGAACTACCATTAATTCTGGCATGTTTTGCCATTACGTCTTCTACTCCATTAGCTTCCCTTTTGACATGAGAACAAGTCCAAAAACAAAAGGAATTTAAAAGATGCCTACATTCCTGGATTGTACTATTTGTTGTCCACTGGATACTTCCAATGGCTCCATTTATTGCTGATATTACATTTCTATTGTCTCCTTCTGTATGAAGATTAAGAACTTCGTTTTCTTTTTCCCATTTGATAGCTTCTAGTGCTGCTACTGCTTCTCCTTGTTCTTCATTTATTGCCTTGAACATTCCCCTTTGGCTCCCATGAATTTTCCTGCAGAATCACACATAATTAGTCTGATTCCAATAGGTGTGTTTTCATCTATATAGGAAACATCAAAGTTCACTTTCAAATCATTCACTTTTGGAGGATTCCATCTGTGTTCCTGAGCCACCTGATTAGCAACTTGAGTAACATTCAGAGAGTTTTCCCATTCATATATGAACAGTTTTATATTGATATATTCAATAATTCTGATTTATGCATTATCAAATACTACTGAACATCGTAATCTCCATATATGCCACAATATGTAGCCAATTAACCTTACCTGTTTTTAGATATCCGTCACAAGGAAATTAATAGATTTAAACATATTCTCAAGCCAGATTTTAAAATCTCCATTTTTGCAAGTATTGATTAGGTTATTATCTATTGCATTCCAAATACTAGTAGAGACAGGGAAATCTATAAACAAGTGATGCATTGTTTCTACATGGTTTTCACAAAGAGGACAGTTACAGGGTATGCTATCAACATATCTAGAAATCTTTTCTCTTGTGGGAACACGATTGTGTAAGCATTTCCATAGTAGATGATGGATTTTTGGGGGCAATTTAACCTTCCACAACCTCTGCCAAGGAAAAGCAGTGTTATTAGTTACATTCACACCCTGAGATTCATCTAACAAAATGTTGTAGGAAGATTTCACTGTAAATATACCATTTCTATTTCCTATCCACCTTATCTGGTCATTACCTAACATTGAAATTCTGATTTTACAAATCTTACCACTATAGCTTTTGTGAAAAGAGCATTTAAAGTACTAAGATTCCAAGTTATAGTATCTTTATCAATCAACTGACTAACAAATTTCATATTAGAAGACATGTAAGTTGTAGGAAGGGTTGTACAATTTCTGGAACCCATATGTCTTTCCAAATGTGAACATTGTTACCATTAGCAATTTCCCGACAATGATGTTTTTTCACAATTTCCAGACCATCTAAGACTCCTCTCCAAATACAAGAACCATGACCACTTACCTCAGCTGATAAAGGATCACAATCAGGAAAATACTTATGTTTTAGAACCTGAACCCAAAGCGCATTCGGTTCCTGCAACATTCTCCATGCCAATTTGGTTAGTAAAGCCAAATTAAATATACCAGTCTTCCTAATATTAAGACCTCCCCTATGCTTAGGAGCTGCTACATTATCCCAATTAATGAAATACAAACCTCTTTGCTGGTCAAACTTGTTCCACCAAAATCTTCTCTGAATAGTATCAATTCTATCAGTAAGTTTCTTTGGCATCTTAAAAACAGACATTTGATGTGTTCCTAGAGTACCTAGAACATTTTGAGTAAGAACTGTTTTACTTGGTTGGTTGAAAATTTTTGATTTCCATCCTGACAATCTACCACTATAACTGTCTAACATGCCAGAAAAAGGCTTTGTTTTGTTTTTTTGCAGTAATAATGGAACTCCTAAGTATTTGTCTTGAAGGCCCAACTTTTGTATACCTAGGATATTAGTGACAGAGTTCTTGACATGTTCATCAGTCTTAGGGATAAAAGACATACCTGATTTCCCAAAGTTAATAGCTTGGCCAGAAGCTTTGGAGAAATTATCAATAATAGCATATAGATGTTGTACCTGAGAAGGATTAGCTCTAGTAAAAATAAGCATATAATCCGCAAAAAAGAGATGTGATATAACAGGACCCTTCATAGAAGCTTTCATTCCATTTATCCTTTTGTTCCTTTCAGCTTCACTCAGCGCTTTAGAAAAAACATCTAAGCAAAGAATAAATAAATAGGGAGACAGGGGATCTCCCTATCCCAAACCTCTAGTAGGGGTGAATTGTTTACCTAGAGCTCCATTGAGAAGAACAGACGTTGAGGTAGTAGTAACACATTGGATAATCAATTGACACCAATCAGCACTGAAACCAAGAGTCTTAAGACAGTTCATAAGAAATGGCCACTCAATTCTATCGAAGGCCTTGCTCATATCTAGCTTAATCGATAACAAAACTTTCTTAGTCTTACTTTTTTCATTGTGTCAATAATATCATGGGCAATAACTATGTTATCAGCCATTTGCCTACCAGGCACAAAAGCTGCCTGATAAGGAGAGATTATTTTACTAAGTAAAGGCTTTAACCTATTGGTTATTAACTTAGATATAATTTTGTAGGATGTATTACACAAACTAATGGGCCTGAAGTCAGCAACAGTCTTGAGACAGTTTATCTTAGGTATTAAAGAGAGGAAATTATGGTTATTTTCTCTCAGCATATGTTTACTATGAAAGAAAGATTGAACCATTTTCACAGTATCATTGCCAACTATGTCCACATTTTTTGATAAAACCCTGGAGGGAAACCATCTGGACCATGGGAAGTCCAAGGTTTCATTTTGAAGACAGCATCTTTAATTTCATCATGAGTTGGTATTCTGGTCAAATCAGCATTATCACTATCAGTAATACAAGGAGTTAAGCAATTCAGTAAAGAGATGTCACCATTAGGATTACTTGTACTACTCATACTAGCAAAGTGATTATAGAGATTATCAGCAATATTATCTCTAGAAAATAACCAATTTCCATTATTATCTTGTATAGCCTCTATACTAGTCTTTTTCTTCCTAAAATTAGCCCTAGTATGAAAATATCATGTATTTCTATCATCAAATTTCATGCTATCATCTTTAGCTCTTTACTTATGAAAATCTTCTTCAATGTTTTTCCAGTATTCTAGTTGGTTGTGAAGACTAACCAATATAGGATGCATACTATCTACGACCCCTTTTTCATGAAGATCATTAGCAAGATTATTGAGTCTAGAAAGATTGGTTTGAATATGACCAAAATTTTGGATGTTCCACTGGCCTAAAGCATTTCTTACTTGTCTAACAGAACATTTATGTTTAAAAGCTATGGAACCTTCATCATTTGGTTTCCAATTATCCTTGATAATAGTTCTACAACTATCATCTCTTAACCAGCATTTGTTAAATTTCCTAGGCTTTTTCACATTATTATTGTCTCTAGAGTTTTTGAATAGGATATGACTATGGTCACTGGCTATAGTATCCAGGTGATAGATATGAGAATTGGGATACAATTGATTCCATGAAGCATTTCCTAAAACTCTATCAAGTCTTTCCTGGATAAATTCACTACCATGTCTTTTGTTAGACCAAGTATAGGGACTACCAGAGAAAACAATGTCGTGCAATCCTAGAGTCTCTATGAAATCCACAACATCATTAAGAGCAGTTTGAGAATGAGGTATACCACCTGACTTCTCAGAATTACACAGAATTACATTTAAATCTCCCATCAAGATCCAAGGAGTATTTATACTAGTACCAAAATGCTGGACATAATCCCATTGAGCAGTCTTATTGCCATTAGGAAGTGCTCCATACATACAGGTGAGACATATCTTAGTTCTAGCATATCAATGTTTAGCTCACAATTAATAACATTAAATTTATAGTCTAAAATTTTCAGATTAATACCATCTTTCCATAACAAGCAAAGACCCCCAGACAGACCTACAGGGTTTATGAAAATCTTATTTGGGTAATTTAATGGCTTAATGAAATTTTCCATTTTTGTTCCTTGGTCTTAGTTTCACTTAAGAAAACTACATCAGGATCATTTATCCTAATTAAAGTTTTTAATTGAGACCTAGTATCGTTGTTGCTATACTTTTATACATTCCAGGATAAACACCTCATATTAATCACTATGGGTTTTTCCTGAGCAATCTCACAAAATCTATACCTAACCCAATTTATATAACTATTATTGCAATTCAAAATAATAATACTAAAATTACCAGAAGACCTAGAACTATAGGTTGAAATCAAAGACACACAATTAATAAAATCATCCCAATAAATCCAGTGAAAAAAGGTAGAATTAAAACAACCGATTAAAAGAGGGAAAATTCAGAGGGAACTAAGTTTTTTCGCAAACCTGATTTGCAGTGCGTATTTCAACAGTGTTCTTATAATTGGTCGGACATCTTTGTTGATTCTGTGCAACGAAACCTCCAATTTGAGTAGTCAAATTCTCAATTGCTTTCATAGCCCCATCACTGTGTTGATAATCCATTTGAAGATCCATGGAAGATCTGGTATCATCAGCTCCGGTTCCTTCCATCATCGAGTCATCACTCTGAAATATTGGGTTATTATGAGTGAAGTGATTTGGGTTGGGATTAGATTCTTCCAAAGGCTTATCATCTTCTCTGGTTCTTTTGCTTTTCCTTGCTTCTCCTTCATCGAGAATTTCAGTTTCTGAATTGGTCATAGTTGATGAAGCGCCTTCTATAGTGTCCATATTACTATTCACATACGATGATAGGATATAGGTTGTGGTCGCAGTCGTATGCATCAAAAATAATTTCACTTTCTTACTTAACTAAAATAAATGAAGTATGTAACAAGAAAGAGTTCGTTTCCACAGAGAGGCAATTGTTGTTATGCAATTTTCAGATTCTTAAGTAACCAAGGGGGGATTTTTGTTTATCAAAGAAATAAAAATAATTGAAAGCAAAGTAAATAATTGGAATAATCAATAGAAGAAGATATTGGTCACGGGATAGTATCATTCACAAACATGTATTTTCATCAATGACTAGAATTGGTATTTTATTCTCTCATTTATTAAAAGTCCTAGGATATCTTGATCGCAAGCATATCCCGCTAAATGATTCTTTTTGCCTTTTACGCTCCAAATGGACGTTTTCTCCTTCTTTTGCTCTCAAGGACTCCATTGCACCTAATAACTCAAAACTAAACATAAGATATGCAATTCACAAGGATAATATAGCAAAGAAAGCATAAATACTAGATATAAAATCGAGGTGTTTTAGACACCTATCAAATCCCCCCACACTTAGACTTTGCTAGTCCTGGAGCAAATCAACCAAAACTTATTCTAAAATATACATACAACTCTCGTGAGGGTTTACTAGAGATATACCCACAAAACCTACTTTTCCAACTTACTAGTTCTTCATAATGATAGCATCCAACGCAGTAAGAAGACATAGAGATTCTGCACGCTAATAATAAGAAGTTAGACACATAAATGAACACAATCTCATCCTTAAAAGTTGAGAGAGAGATAACCATCCCTTATCGAAAGAAATTCGGGTTCGGAGTGATCGAAAGTCTCGACTCTGCCTCACAAGAAAGGGTTTTATGAAGTTGCTCTCAATAATAAACAACTTTTTATGGGTCACACATGTGTCCAGGTAGGAGTGAAGAGAGAATCCTGCGACACCTTGAATGGTAGGAAGGCAAAAACCTTCCGAATTGTTTTGAAAACCCACATCTTTTATTCATTTTGGAAACCCTTTTTTTCTGACGATCTCTAAGAAAGTAAATCAACCACTTAACGAAGTTTGGAATATGCTTACTTACCTCGTTATCCGTTCGACATGCAGTTAGCACCACTCTCACAGTATCCATAGAAAGTCTTCGGTCTTAAATCCTTGTCTTCGGTCTTCAACTAGTGATGATAACTCTTGAACTTCGTAGAATCTTGACAATGTGATTCTTTCCTCTAATTCCTTGTTGCTTGAAAACTCCACTATAAATATTTCTTCTTCCATTGGCTTTATTGAATGAATACAAAACCAAAAACGAACTAAACTAACCAAATATGATGCAATGGATTTTTTTTTTCACTTTTTTTCTGTTTTTTTTTAGATGCAAAATAAATAAAGTAAATACAAAACAAACAAAGTACTAAAACTAATGATGGACCTAATAAACTTTTCTCTTTTTTTTTTTTGTTTTTTTGAGACAAGAGAAAATAAAATACAAATTAACAAATAAAAATAATGATAAAATAAAAATGCAAGTACAAAGGCCATGGTGTAAGTACTTTACCACTCAATTCTTCACAATTTGTATGTCTCGATATCATAAACTTCTTGAATTCTCATCTTGATAATCTTCACTCTTGTACAATAGTCTTCAACTTGTAAAAATTCTGCTCCTTGTCTTGTTGAACTACTTGAATCTGAAATCTTCTCATCTCTATATCGTTGCTTGTAAACCTTGAACGTATTCAACTTTCCTTCGAATTTGTGATGCTCCTCTTGTTGATGATGATAGTGTGTCTATGGACCTGTTGGTGTAGAGAGAGATAAAGTGGATGGGGCTAACTGCGAACAAGATTACAAGTGGTATGTAAGTTAGCAATTCGATGTCACCATCATGATTGATAAAATAGCACTCAAGAGATCAAAATAGTGCTTCTATTGGTGGGAGGTTGGGTAGCTCACCATTCTACCCGGAATTAACGTACGGTGACACACACTCTAAAAGCACATATTTAGACAGGTACAAAGAAATGAAGGTCGGTACCTCTCATGATGTAACATGGGTAGTCTCCACTATAGGGGACCACAACTCTAATACCAGATTCAATCTTCACCTTATTTGCCACTGGCATGGTTAAATCCAACTTTAACTCTCATACAATTAAGAAACCCGACGTTCTCTGTCATCTCTAAGTTCAGTCACTCTTATGAGAATCTCGATGTAATCTTAGCGACATGTATACTATGTGACTCTAAACTAACTACAAGTTGGAGTTTTTTATTCACTATTTTACACAAAAGTTGAAAATTTTGAAAATTTTACAATGCAAATGCTTAACCACTCCCCCACACTTAAACTTTACATTGTCCTCAATGTAAATTGAGTCATCCAAAGTAAGTCAAGGTGGGAAATCCTACATGATAATGTGACAAGAAATCAGAAAAAAAATAAATGCAAGACAAGAAAAAGCTAAAAACAAGACAAGAAAATAAAAATAAGACAAGAAATACTCATCCTATGGGTTGCCTTCCATTTAGCGCTTGGTTTAAAGTCGTCAGCCCGACTATCTCCTTGCTTGCTAAGCCTCCTCCAGAGGGAGTGCATCAACAAAATTAACTCCTTCCACAACTTTGGAAGTGAAGTTCTCATAATATGGTTTAAACCGGTGCCCATTCACTTTAAGTTCCTTGCCTGTAGCTATGCTACGAATTTCTAATGCACCATGAGAAAACACATTAGTAACAATAAAAGGTCTGATCCATCGTGACCTTAATTTACCCGGAAATAAATGCAAGCGAGAATTAAACAAAAACACTTTTTGTCCAACACAAAATTATTTTCTAGAAATCATAGTATCATGAAATGTCGTCGTTTTCTCCTTGTAAATGCGTGAGCTTTCAAATGCATCATTGCGAAGTTCCTCTAGATTTTGGAGTTGTAACTTCCTTTTCTTTCCATCCCCATCCATCTCCATTTTGCTTAATATACCAAAACTCCTTATGCTCAATTTCAACGGGTAAATGACAAGGTTTACCATACACAAGTCTAAAGGGAGACATCCCGATAGGTGTCTTGTATGCGGTTCTATAAGACCACAAAGCATCATTTAGTCGCATGCTCCAATCTTTCCTTGTTGGATTCACCGTCTTCTCTAGAATGGATTTCACCTCTCGATTAGAAACCTCAGCTTGTCCATTTGTTTGGGGATGATACGGTGTTGAAATCTTGTGCGACACATTGTACTTCTTCAACAAGTTTTGTAAGATCCTGTTTTGAAGTGAGAACCCCCATCGCTAATTATGTCTCTTGGAATTCCAAACCTTGCAAAAATATTAGCTTGCGCAAAATCTGAAACCACTTTAGAATGATTAGTTGGGGTGGCCTTAGCTTCCACCCATTTGGAGACATAATCAACAAAAAGTAAGATATAAAAATTCCCATGAGAGTTGACAAAAGGACCCATAAAATCAATACCCCATACATCGAAAACTTCAATAAATTGAATAAAAGTTTGTGGCATTTGATTTCGGGCACCTAGATTGCCTGTTCTTTGGAACCTATCACAAGTTGTACAAAATATATATGCATCCTTGAACAAGGTTGTCTAATAGAAACCGCTTTCAAGTACCTTGTGAGCGGTTCTCTTACTCCCAAAATGTCCTCCGCAAGCATAAGAGTGACAAGAAGACAAGATAGAATGAAATTCATATTCAGGAACGCACCTTCTTATTACTTGGTCACTGCAATGTTTCCATAATTATGGATCATCCCATATGTATTGGTTTCCTAACTTCTTAAGTTTGTCCCTCTCAGCACGAGACAAGTTCTTTGGGATTTGTTTAGACACCAAGTAGTTCACAATGTCAGCATACCATGGTTCTCCAAAGGCAATTGAGAATAGTTGCTCATCCGGGAAACTTTCACGCAATGGGATAGCTTCCTTGTCCACAACAAGACGGCTCAAATAATCCGTAACGGTGTTCTCAATTCCTTTCTTGTCCTTGATTTCAATATAGAACTCTTGAAAGAGTAGAATCCATCGTATGAGCCTCGGTTTCGCTTCTTTCTTCATTAGCAAGTACCTAAGTGCTGCATGGTCAGAAAAGACAACAACTTTTGTACCAATTAGATAAGAGCGAAACTTTTCCAAAGCAAAAACAATAGCTAAAAACTCTTTTTCAGTGGTTGTGTAGTTTTGTTGGGCCTCATTTAACGTTCTAGAAGCATAATAAATAGCATGAGGTATCTTACCCACACGTTGCCCAAGCACCGCACCAACCCACTCAAAAGGCTTGCTCCAATCCGGTGGTTTAATGATAGGGGCTGAAATCAAAAGTTCTTTCAAACAATTGAGTGCCGTCATACACTTCACATCAAAGTTAAAGACCACATCGTTTTGCAATAAGTTGCAAAGTGGTGATGCTATCTTAGAAAAATCTTTGATAAATCTACGATAAAAACTTGCATTACCAAGAAAAGAGTGTATCTCCCTCACCGTAGTGGGAGGGGTTAAAGCACGAATAAGGTCTATTTTAGATTTATCGACTTCCAAGCCTTTAGAAGATATTATATGGCCTAAAACTATGCCATGAGTTACCATGAAATGGCACTTCTCCCAATTCAGCACAAGGTTTGTTTCAACACATCGTTCAAGGATTAGTGACAAGTTGTTCAAGAAAAGGTCAAATGAATCACCAAAGACACTAAAGCCGTCCATGAACACTTCAATTATATTTTCAACATATTCTGAAAAAATACTTACCGTACATCTTTGAAAGGTAGCTGGAGCATTGCACAAGCCAAAAGGCATCCTTCTATAAGTGAAAGTACCGAAAGGACAAGTGAAAGTGGTTTTCTCTTGATCCTCTGGCGTTATCACAATCTGACTGTAACCTGAATAGTCATCAAGGAAGCAATAATAAGAGTGTCCAACTAAACGTTCAATCATTTGATCAATAAAAGGCAATGGAAAATGATCTTTCCTAGTGGTGGAATTCAATTTCCTGTAATCAATACAAACCTTCCAACTGGTTTGCACACGAGTTGGGACAAGTTCGTTCTTATCATTCTCCACCACTGTCCCACCTGATTTCTTTGGTACTACTTGTACCGGGCTCACCCACTTACTATCGGATATGGGGTTGATAACACCCATGTCCAAAAGCTTGAGTATCTATTTTTTCACAACTTCCATCATGGGAGGGTTCAAACGACGTTGCGCTTCCCTTGTAGGCTTTGCATCATCCTCCAAACGAATCTTGTGCATACAAACGGCAGGGCTTATACCCTTGATATCGACAATGTTCCATCCAATGGCCGTCTTGTACTTCCTTAGCACCCTTAGAAGTTTTTGCTCCTGTAAATCACTAAGCTCGTTAGAAACAATCACAAGTAAATCTTCCTTGTCACCCAAGTACAAGTACTTTAGGTGATCGGGAAGAGGTTTCAATTCTAACTTTGGAGATTTAACAATAGAAGTTACAAGCTTTTCATCACTGCATGGTAAAGAAATAAAAGATATATTATGATATTCTGTGCATCCTTGTAGTGAGTTAAGATCACTAAGGGATTTCTTGACTTCACTACCACACTCTACACCATTATCCATGGATGTAGTTAAAACGGTTTCCAAAGCATGATCACCATTCAATTCAAATACTTGTTGCGCCAATGTATCCATAACATCAATGGAGAAACAAGAGTAGACATCGCTAGAATATCTCATCGTCTCGAAAATGTTGAAACGTATTGTTTCTCCATCAAACTCCATAGTTAGCGTTCTCTTGTCCACATCAATAATGGTTTTCGCCGTTTTCATGAAGGGACTCCCAAGTAGCAATGGAAGAGACGATTCCGGTGAACCTTCATTTATCTCTAACACACAAAAGTCAGTTGGAAATACAAGTTGATTAACCTGCACAAGAACATCCTCAACAATACCCTTTGGGTAGACATTAGAGCGATCGACTAATTGCAACACAATTCCAGACTTTTTAAGAGGACCAAGATCAAGTGAATTATACATTGATGCAGGCATAACATTAACGGATGCACCTAAATCCAACATAGCTTTTTATCAAATGTAGTGTTACCAATTGTGATTGGAATGTCAAAACTACCGGGATCCTTACATTTCAGTGGGAGTTTGTGTTGTAAGATTGCCGAATCATTCTCCCCCACACTTAACACTTCATTACCTTTGAGCCTTTGCTTATTGGTACACAAGTCTTTCAACACCTTCGCATACTTGGGAATTTGCTTGATAGCATCAATGAGTGGTATGTTCACATGGATCTTTTTAAGAACGTCTAAAATCTCCTTTTCTAGTTCCGCCTTCTTGGAACTTGCAAATATGCGAGGGAAAGGTAAATGAGGAACATAAGTAGAAACCGAAGTTTTAGAGTTAGGAATAGGTACCTCAGAAGTTTGGGGAGAATCATCACTCTTCTCCTCCAAAACAGGTTCCTTTGGTGTTTCCACCTTTCCCGAATCAGTAACTTCGGGTTGCACAATTTGTGTACCGCTCCTCAACATAATAGCATTGACACCCTCTTTTGGGTTAATAGGTTGAGAAGGGAGTTTCCCACTATTTTGTGCCTTCAATTTGTTTATATCAACCGCCATGGAGCCCATTTGTTTCTGCAACTCCTTGATAGCACTCTTAGTTTCTTGTTGACTTTCTTTAAACATGGTAGAAATGCCTTGCATAAACGTTTGAAACTTTGCATCGATATCTGAACCTTGATTTTGAGTTGCTAGTTGTGTTTGTGGTTGCTGAAATTGTTGTTGTTGCGGTTGAAATTGTTGTTGTTGTAGTAGAAATCCACTCGAACGGTTGAAAGTAGGTTGTTGGACCGCTCCTTGCTTGTTGGCATAGATAAAGTTGGGATGATATATCCATCCAGGATTGTAAGTGTTGGAATAGGGATCATACCGTCTTTGCTGGTTTGGAAAAACCGCACTAGCTTGCTCCAACTCTTCACCATATGAAGGTAAAATAACTGCAGCTATATTTTCCATCATTTGCTCCATATTATCCATCATTTGATCACGGTGTGATGATGAATCCGTAACTTCATGCACTCGCCTAACCATTGGTTCACCTCTTGTGTAGAATTGTTGCGAGTTTGCAGCTATACTTTCAATCAACTCGGTAGCTTGAGTCACCGTCTTGTTCACTAGAGCTCCACCACCCGCTCCATCAAGAAGATACCTATCACTTTTTTGGAGGCCTTCATAAAAGTATTGGATTATCATAGTGTCACTGAATTGGTGGTGTGGACAGCTTGCCACCAATATCTTGTATCACTTCCAACATTCATACAAGGATTCTCCTACGTGTTGCTTTATCCCACAAATGTATTTGCGAATTTGAGTATCCTTTGATGCAGGAAAATACCTCTCTAGAAAGAGTTTCTTCAACCCGTTCCATGTAGTGACACTTATGTATGGTAAATAATACAACCATTCCTTAGCATTGTCTGCCAAAGAAAACGGAAAAGCTTTCAACATTGCACCATCGGCATTAGTCTCCGGTGGTAGCATGGTCGTGACTATGGCATGGAAATCCATGAGATGCTTGTTTGGATCCTCATTCGCCATGCCATGAAACTTCGGTAACTCTCTAATCAACCACGTCTTGATCTCGAAGGTTGAATTTATTTGGATACACCATCGTTATGTATCAAGCCTATGAGAAGCCAAGTCCTTGAGTGTACGATCACCCATTGCTTCTTCTTCTATTAGTGGTTCTTCTTCAACTAGTGGTTCTTCTACGAATGAAACCTCTTGTTCTTCTTCTAGTTGTAAATCTTCTTCCACTTCTAACTCTTGTTCTTCCGCTGTGTCTTGACTTGGTTGGAGTATTGTGCCTCTTCGAGTATCTATCCCGCACCTTGGATAGTTCCAATCTTTAGAAGCCAGGGATTAGGTACCTGAAAACAATTCTCGCAAACAAGTGAAAAACAAAACAAGAAAACAAAAAGCAAAGATAAAAGCAGAAATTATAAAAAGAAACTAAAAACTTAATAACAAGTCGTATGCCTCCCCGGCAGCGGCGCCAAAATTTGATCGCAGTCGTATGCGTCAAAAATAATTTCACTTTATTACTTAACTAAAATAAATGAAGTATGTGATAAGAAAGAGTTCGTTTCCACAGAGAGGCAATTGTTGTTATGCAATTTTCAGATTCTTAAGTAACCAAGGGGGGGGGGGGGGTTTGTTTATCAAAGCAATAAAAATAATTGAAAGCAAAGTAAATAATTGGAATAATCAATAGAAGAAGATATTGGTCACGGGTTAGTATCATTCACAAACATGTATTTTCATCAATGATTAGAATTGGTATTTTATTCTCTCATTTATTAAAAGTCCTAGGATATCTTGATTGCAAGCATATCCCGCTAAATGATTCTTTTTGCCTTTTACGCTCCAAATGGACGTTTTCTCCTTCTTTTGCTCTCAAGGACTCCATTGCACCTAATAACTCAAAACTAAACATAAGAGTTCACAAGGACAATATAGCAAAGAAAGCATAAATACTAGATATAAAATCAAGGTGTTTTAGATACCTATCAGGCTGCCAGAAATTTTTGCCTTCCTTAGTCAGACTGTATTCAACAAATTATGATTCGGTCATTGCTTCCACCTTATGTTCTTGAGATAACCTCTCACAATTCTCCTCAACATGTTCCACCACCCAACACTTTTTACATAATTTGTATGGCTGCCTTTCAAAATGATAGATCACCAAACCTTATCACCATTTGGTGTATATGACCATCCACCTCTCCTTAATGGTTCCCTCAAATTAACTTCAATAAAGACAGTATTAGTGACATGTCCTCTAGGAATCCTCTTCCTACCGATTGGAGATACTTTCTTCCCAATATCCAAACAAATACCATTCACCAGTTTTTCATTCAAAATAATTTGTTTAATGTTTCGAAGTTGCACACACCAGACTAGACTTAAGAATTTATAAACTTCAAGAGGAATGTCAGATTTATATTCCTGCAGACATGGAAGATAACCCAACATAGACCATGGCGCATTGATAAGAATATCCTCATAAGCTTGTTTCCTTTCAAATTTGAACACAAAAAGGTTAACTCCCTTGGAAATAATATGAAATCTCCTGTAACACCTCCATTTAAGATTCACCTCATCCTTAACTTTTCATGGTTTAGAGGGTCTTTACAGATGAGTTTACCCAACATGCTAAAACTCCATTCATCTGTTGCATCTTTCACAACTTGAGATGAAGTTATGGTTATTCTGAGAATTTTTGGGGTGCTGATACCAAGGTTTGCAGATTGCATACTTTGATTTAAGTTCTCCATCACTTTGCTATTGATTTCACCACAGTATGTCGTAAGGTTATCTAGACCAGGAATCAAAGAAAACCAAGGCTTTATAACTTTAGGGTTTTGAAGTAAAGGAGGATATTTTATTGGTTTATAGAAGGGATGAAGATAAACACGATTTTTGTTTTCCTAAAATATTTGGAGAAATAACTGTGAGACTTAATTTTCGGGATATTAAGTTTGAAATTTTTTTGAATTTCACAGAGAGGGAAAGTTTCCTTGTTTCGGTTACTGGATAATTGGCACTTGACTAGGTTTTTGACTTTTGCAACCCATTGAGAGAGATAGAGATGATGAAGCTTGATCATGATCAAACTATGATATTGTTTCTGGTAGAAAAATTGGAGCTGACAATGATATGAATCCCAAAACGACCTTCTGGAACACAGTGATATAGGGGCTATTATACGACCTATTCGAAAGCAAGCATAAGTGCTATGAATCGACTTTGATTGTTGTAGGTTTCACCAAAAATGGTTTCCACGACTGGAGATTACACAGATATAAACAGAGAGTCCTGCCAAAAAGAATTAGAAATCCATCAGCGAGGAAAATCAACAAAGGTTTTAAATCAACAAAGACCAATATCAACAAAGATTTTCAAACTAAGAATAAAAACTTAGATTTCTTTGACAAGCAAATCTAAGGTAAAGAATTTAAGAGAAATAAAGATAGATAAAGGATTAAGAGCATATTATAATCATAGATAACTAGAAGAATCATCAATCGACCGAAGAAAATAGAAAAATATCAAAAGTTGATTGTTATAACTGAACTGGGACGGGTCTGAATTATGGACGTTCTTTCTCTAGCTCGTGTTTTTCAAACTTGTTTTGAGGCATACCAAGAAATAATTAAAAAAAAAAAAAAAGAGGATACATTTTAGTCTTCCCTGCATATTATGGCAGTGCAGCCGAGTAGAACATGCCATGAACTTTCTTAAGGCCATTCCTATATCTGGGCTTAACCAAACTGTTGGTCCTAGACAATTCAGTTCTGTCTTGCGGTATCGGATAGGGATACCTTTCTTCGAGGAAAACAACTTATGATCTTGCTGCAAACGACCCATGGAAGTCTCCGGCGACCATGTTATTCACTGCGCCAGTGAGGTTGGACAGAAATTTCGCCATGACTTGGTGAAAGATGTCTTTGCTGACATTTGTTATAAAGCGGGTGTCGCTGCTAGGAAGGAAGTCTCTTTGGGTTTCTCGAAGGACGATAGTGATCTCAAACCTGCAGATATTATGGTTTACAATTGGGAGGACGGCAAGGATGTATGCATGGATGTTACGGGTGTATCGCCTCTTACAAGTGCTCAGACTCGTGTACCTGGCCAGGCCATTGCTGCTCCTATCACTCGCAAAAACAAGAAATACTTGGACACATGATCTTCACGTGGCTATGGTTTTGGTGTGCTGGCCTTTACCACCTTAGGTGAGCTCAGAGCGGATACTATTTCCTTTCTCAAAAGATTGAGGAATTGCATGGCTAGACATGATGCCAATTTCAAGCTGGACAATTCTCTTTTCCATAGGTTAGGAATTGTTATTCAAAAAGGTGTTGGCGCCCAGCTTGTTGCTAGGCTGCCGATCATTCCTTATAATATTGATTTTCTTTTTAAAAATTATAATAATAATAATAGAAACGGAAGGACCACGCAGGGGTTTACATCTTAATGTAAAGAAAACCGAAGTCTTTTGGCCTTCTACTGACCCCAGAAGCACAGCTGACGGAGTTTTCCCCGATGATATTGGTAGACCTTCTAATGGTGTTAAACTATTGGGTGGACCGGTGAGTCTGGATTTGAACTTTATCAGTGATATGATGTTGAGCAGGGTGAATAAGACTGTTCAATTGATGTCTGCTATCAAGAAACTCAAAGACCCTCAAAGTGAGATGCTATTACTTCACAATTGCACTGGAGTTTCTAGATTGTATTTTGCAATGCGTACTACCAATCCTGTAGCCTTACAATCTGCCACTGCCCTTTTTGATGATCACTTACTTAAGTACTTGAGACTTCTCATCACTAGTGATGGTGCGGGGTTTGGTCCTCTACAACATCGACTATCTACCTTGCCCATCAAAGATGGTGGACTTGGCATTTACACCATGGCTGATACTAGCGCCTATTGTTACCTTGTTTCTCAGTGTCAGACTACTTCGGTACAAAAGGTGATCCTTGGTAATTCATTCTCAACTGAAAAAGGCTCTGCTTATCAGTTTGCACTACAGAATTTTGCTCAGGTATGTGGCTTGCCTTCTACATACTGTGTCAATGATACTGCCCCCCCCCCCCATCCATGCACTCCCTGGCAGTCACTTATTTTGATGCAGTTAAGAAGCAAATCCCAGACCAATTTTCTATGTCTGCAAGAGATTCCATCCTGTGGCAGTGCAACCGTATCAAGCATGCAACCCATCATTGGGCTTAATCAGTGCCTTGGACCTAGACATTTTAGAGCTGTACTTTGCTATCGTCTTGGTATCCCATTGTTTGTTGAGAATGGCTTGTGCCCAAGTTGTAATAAAACCATGGACATCTTTGGTGATCATGCATTTCATTGTGCTAAGGATATAGGCCCCAAGTTTCGACATGATATTGTTCGTGATGTAGTCATCGACATTTGCTTCAAAGCTAGTGTGCCTGCTCGTAAGGAAGTTTCTTTGGGATTTCTGACGAATGATGACAAAGAGCTGAAACCTGTTGATATTCTTGTGCTTAACTGGGAAGACGGAAAGGATGTTTGTATGGATGTCACTGGTGTTTCTCCCTTCGCAGGTGATGGAATTCGCTCTTTCGTCCCAGGGAAAGCTATATCTAATGCGGTTTCACGTAAACACTCTAAATACTTGGACAAGTGTATTTCACATGGCCATGGATTGAGTGTTTTGGCTTTCTCTACTCTAGGAGAGTTGGGTGAGGATACTTTGTGTTTTTTCAAGCGTCTGAAGAATTGTTTAGCTAGTAACGACGCTAGTAGTGGTTTTGGTAGCTTTATTTTTCATAGATTAGGCGTTGCTATTCAAAAAGGTGTTGGAGGCCAGCTTGTTGCTAGGTTACCAACCAAAAGCTTTGTATAATGGTTTACAAATATAACTTAATAAAATTATAATAATAATAATAATAATAATAAAAGCTTTGTTGGTTCTCAGCTTGTAGCTAGGTTACCAACACCTTCCATGTAATATTACTATTTTTCCTATTTTCAATAAAAGCCCTCAGAGGCACATTTCATAAAAAAAAAAAAATAATAATAATAATAATAATAAAAATTACAATCTGTCGTCTTGCTAATAAAACGCCCTGAGTGGCTCTTATATGAAAAAAAAATAAAAAATAATAATAATAATAATAATAAAAGAAAAAAAGCTCAACAAATAAGGCTCTAAATACAACTTTCGCAAATACTTTTTTGAGATTAATCAACTTTCGCAAATACGTATTGTAATAAAACAAATACGGCGTGTTCTCTCCAAAAATGTTTCAGTACACGAACTCAAAATCCTACAAGTTCGGATCTTTCGATAATAAAGGACTGAAAATCAATCATCCAAAATAAAAGATAAAAAATAGTGCTGATTTAGCATAAACACAAATCGGAAGGGCCAATCGGGAGCGCACTATTTTCTGATTTTTATGCTTAAGAAAAAGCCAACCAAACAGTTCTCCTCTCATTTAAGTTTACATCTGTTTAAAACAAATCCATGCACAACACTGCTTAAAACGGAGCCCGAATCTTGTACGCATGACGTAAACAAACAAAATAACTATTGTTCATATTTTATGCCCCAAATCAATCACCCATCATAAAATTTAATAAAAAATCAATAGTAACACGGTTCAATGCTAAAATAAATTTACTTTATAATGAGAAAATCTCCTACCTCAATTGTGTAAAAATGTTCAAGCCATCGTAACATTAATCAAATATCAAATACGTTCGCGCAGACGCTTTCAAGAGCTGGCACATAGTCTCTCGGGTATAAATCCATAACCAAAGTCTAAGATGCGAAGACAAAACTCACTTCCCTAGGTTTTGAGGAGCGGAGCAAAAACGGCTGAGCTTCTTTTGATTTTTTCTTTTTTTAAGGTTTATGACAAATGTTAACTTGTATAGCAGGGCATAGGTTAAGAAGATTCAATTAATATTATCTTATACGGGATATTACAATTCTTTTTTGGGTAGTTTATAATTTTTGGAAATTGGATTTTATTACTTTTAGAGCGTCCACAGTGGAAGAGTAAACCCAAATATTTGGTCTTTTGAACAGACATAGTGGAACGTACTATCGATCAAATTTTGATCAACGACTAAAACCCAGATTATATTTGGTCTGGGACCAAGACTAAACCCAAATATAGTCGAGCGTTGGTATACTTCACGCCCCACCACCAGGCGGACATATAGTGCACGTCCCACATCAGGCGGACGTATATTCCACGCCCCACATCAGGCGTTGGTATAGTCTACGCTCCACATGGGGCGTACGCAAAGTCTACGCCCCATTTTTTTTTTTTATTATTTTGTATGGGGCGGGCATTATACCCCCGCCCCATTCTTTGTTTTCAAAACCATTTTAGTGGGGCGGGCTTTATACCTCCGCCCCACTTCTTTCATTTTTTTTTTGTTTTTTAGGATCTACCCAATCAGGCGTTGGTATAGTCTACGCCCCACACCAGGCGAACGTATAATGTACGTCTGACCAAATTTAGTCTTTCCACCGTAGCGTCACACACCATACTAAACCCAAAATTTGATCTTTTTTTCCCTCTTTGGTCTTTGATTATACTCGCACCACTGCAGTTGTTCTTAGATAATGTACTTCCACAAATACCCTCCTAAATTTAATCATTTTTTTATTTTGATCTCTCCTGCCGATGCCATCCATCTCCTCCTAGGATCCTCCTGTGTGGTGCTCTTTTCGTTTTGATCGTTTATTTCCCCTCTCATACTGAGATTAATCCTAAGCATGATAACAGAGTGGTCCTGATCCATGGGCTATTGAAAGTTATGCCAACGTAGCAAAGTATCCAGCGAGAAAAATCATCGTACAGGTCAAGGATGATTTATGTTCCATTTCTTATCTTCTTGGCCTCTCATTCCTTCCGAACTAAGAAGAAGAGAAAAAATCCAGGGTTCGTGATCATTGATGTTTGAATATATAAATGAGAGAGATACCGATGCGAGATAACAGTGTGATATAGATAGATACGTGAACAATATATAGATAGATCCCGATCAAACAAGAATCCGTCCTTAATTTTTTTTTTGTTTTTTTGATTTTCTTCAGCACGTGAACAAAAGTTTGTCTTAGGTTTTTTACAGTGTGATAAAAATGAAGAAGAAGAAGTTAAAAAGGAAAGAGGAAGATGAAAAGGTAATAAGAGTAAAATAAGGAGAAATTTCGTGATTGTTTGACAACCTTTATTTTGCATTTAATAAAGTTTAGGGGTATTACCCGAACATCAATCCCAATTAAAGACAAAATTCATTTATTATCAACTTAGTAACTAATTTATTTTCCCTAGGCAAATTAATGACGGTTATATCCTTATTAATTTGTATACGGGTATACAAAACCTAATTTCCACCGTTAATTACAACTACTGGCAACATAAAACAAAAAGAATACAAAAAGGTTAATATTATTTTAATGCCTAGTTTGATTAGTGCCTTAGTATTGGTTAGGCTACTGTTGACTTTATAAAAGAATTAGTGAATTTATTGGATGGTGGGTCTTGGTTAAACATTAGTGGAAGGTTCCATGGGTGGGATAACTATATGCCGCAACTTGCTCTGAAAATTGTAATAATATACACAACTTGCTCTTCTCCAACTATCTATTTTTACTGAGTATTTATTGATTATTAATACTTTGGAGATTATTGGGTTAGTGTATAACCAATAAAACAATGTTTTGTTAAGAAAATTTTGTTTGTTTAGACAATGAAAATTTTTGAGTCATGCTGGTTTGACTGTTAATGATAATTATTAAATAATATATTTTTACTTCATTCTTTTTTTTAACCTATGAAAAACCCCTCCAAGATATAGTGATAAAAATTTCAGAATTTTATGAGTATAGAAGTATTTTTAAAACAATTGTTTCTCACTGTAAAAAATTCAGACGTTTTCTGACAAATTCAACTATACTGAAGTTTTCCTGTTTAAAAACTATTATACGACATGTTTTAGGCTTTGGTGTCTTCTGTAAACTTGAATATATTTCTTTTTCCTTTTTAAAATCGTAAACTAAGCCTGATTTAGAATTGTGAGTGATTTGATGTGATTTTTGTAAAATGGACTATCATTGTTTTACTTTTCTGCAGTACTGGTCAACTACGTGTTTGACTGTAGTCAAAAAGTCTCTAAGATAAACTAAAAATTATAGAAAATTTATGACTCGAATTATACCCAGTTAGGATTTATACCGTATGATCAGAATAATTTTTGGATTTGAATTGAGTTCACTAAAATTCTTGGAGTGAACTAATGTCAATTTCTGTTTTACGTTTGTTTCTTAAAAACGCGACTCTTTTGGATTGAATAGGGAACTTTTAATGGTGAAATTAATTTTTATACTAAACTAAAGTTTTCTTGGTTTCATATTAATTACAAATCACGTATAAGTAACAGTTAGATCTTCCTAAAAGAATTTTTGTGTATCTGCTGCAACATAGTTTCAAAATTTAACCTAATTAAAGATTAGACAAACAAATGGTTGTTTGGGCTTGGGTCAAGTGTGGAGGTCTGGGATTGATATTAATTGTAACATTTCGGGTTTTGGGTTTGGATTTGGGTTGGAATCCAGACCCGAAATTTGGGGTGTTACAGAGCGATTCTCAATCGTAACGTTATCTCTTTACTTTTCTCATATGTATATCATGGATGTTTCTACATCCATGAGTAGCTAAACACCTATTGATTGAGGATGAATTCTAAGTTGTAAACTTGATTTAATTTAATATATGAATCTATTTTGATTTCTTCATATGATTATCGTTTGTTTCTACTATGAATAAATATTATGATTGATTGATTGATTGATTGTTCTAGGTGGCCAACTAAATCAGTTTATTGATTAATCTAAAGCTAGTAAAGGGTTAGGATATCCGTGTAATTGTTGAATAACCCCTACACAAGTAGAAAACGTGAAACCTTGCAGAGGGATTCTGTGGAGCAATCACGTGTAGAAACAACACTAGAAAATGGACCTTGCGCTAAGCGTCTAACTATTAGGATTAACCTAAGTCACAAAAAATAAAGCATTCGACCAAGCTACACCTTGAGTGTGATACTACTTGGTAGTTTGGACGGATAGAATCTGGTATTTGAGCGCTTCGGTACCCAGTGGCGAAAGGACTTTAGAGAATAGCACTGCTCTAGCTGCTTTTCTACGGTTGGTGATAATCTATTAATAATGACGAATAGATGAATATATTATCTTATTGCTAGTTTATTAACGAAGAAGGATTCCTCGATCATCTCTCTCCCAATTGCTTACAATTTAATATTTTTAATTGCTTTTATTTACTTTATTTAAATCTAAAACAAACCCCCCTTTGTGACACTTTGACAACTAAAACTCACTGTTCTTCGTGGGAACGATCCTTGCTTCCATTATATTACCAGTCTATTGTGTGGAAATAAGATTATTAATTTGTTGAGCGTACAACACCCATCAAATTTTGGCGCCGCTACCGGGGAGCAGTTGGTAGCTTTAGTTGTTAATTATTTTTAGTTTTATTCTTGTTTTTATATTTCTTTTTAGTTTTTTATTTTTGTTTTCTAGATTTGTGGTTTCATGTACTTAATCTCTGGCACCGAAAGATTGGGATTATAGAGGTGTGGTATTCAAATTCGTAGAGGAACAGTACTACAAGAACGTCAGCAAACGCAACAAGAATCCTCAGAGGAAATGGTAGACGGTGTAACCCCACCTCCTCCACCTGTGGAGAGGAAGCTGCGAGAGTTGACATCTCCATGCTTAGATTCACAACCACTGTGTATTACAATCACTAACCCAGTGGAGCTGAAGTTGAATCTACTTCATCATCTACAAAAGTTCAAGGGACTTCCAGGTGAAGATCCGAATCGTCATCTTCGAAAATTTCAACAGAAGATGACAAGTCTTAGGCAAAATACAAAAGACAGTGATACGACAATGCTGCAAGCTTTCCTATTCTCTTTAATAGATTCAGCGGAAGAATGGTTGTATTACCTTCCTCCAGGGAGTATTACAACATGGACTGGAATAAAAAGTTATTTTTAGAGAAGTATTTTCCTGCTTCTAAGGTTGCATCCGTTCGTAAAGAGATTATGGGTATTCTCCAAATTACTGGGGAGTGTCTTTATGAATATTGGGATAGGTACAAAATATTAGTGGCGAGTTGCCCTCACCACAACATATCTCCAAAACTCATCATTCAATATTTATACGAAGGATTACTTCCAGAGCAACGGTTTGATTAACGCAACTGATGGTGGTTCACTTACTGAAAAGACAATCTCGCAGGCAACTAGTTTGATCGAGAGTATAGCTCCGAATGTTCAACAATTTTACACCAGAAATAACTCAAATGTCAGAAGAGTTAGCAATATGGAAGAAACATCACAATCAGAGTAACGAATGAACAACATAGAGAAGGTTGTACAAAGGATGGCAGCAGTGATCATTCCATCATACGAAGACGAAGCCGAGGTGAATGCTATATTTCCTAATAAAAGGTAAAGGTATGACCCATACTCAAATACTTATAATCCTGGTTGGAAAGATCACCCAAATTTCAGTTATGCGAACAAGCAAGCTGCAGCTCCTAATCTATATGCGAGACAAGGTGGTTTTCAACAATCACAACCCCAACTTCAAACTCAGCAACAGACCCAGAGTTCCAGTTTAGAGGAGATGATGAAGGTTATGATGCAAAAACAAAAGGGAATATCTCAGAAACAAGACGTTATTTTGCAACAAAACCTACAATATCAACAAAAGAATGACGTTGTTGTTAGAGACTTACAAATGCAGATGGGGGCAAATGGAGACTGATATGAATTTTCTAAAAGCACAAACATCAACAAAGTTGCCATCACGACCTTTTGTGAATTCGAGAGAGCATGTTAATGCAGTAACTCTAAGAAGTGAGAGACACTGAAGAACCACCACAACAACAACAACAACATGTGGTTCATGACGACATCGAAAAGGAAGTAGAGGAGGAAACCGTCCCAAAGGAAAAGCCAACTTAAACCAGCCAACCTAAGGACACAGTTCCCACTTTTACCACACCACCTCCTTTCCCTAGTCGTTTTGCCAAGTCGAAGAAGCAAGCTCAAGACAAGGAGATCATGGATATTTTCAGCAAGATACACATCAACATTCCATTTATTGAGGCAATCCGAATTGTACCCAGGTATGCTAAGGTTTTAAAGGATTTGTGTACTAGGAAGGATAGGTTGATTGCTAATGAGATCACTCAAGTGGGCGAAAGTGCTACAACTATGTTACTTAAGAAGATGCCTACAAAGTGTGAAGATCCTGGTGGCTTCACAGTTCCCGTTACCATTGGTAACCGACGATTTGAGCATGCTTTGCTTGATTTGGGAGCTTCCATAAGTGTTATGCCAGCTGATGTTTATGATTCTTTGAATCTCGGACCTTTAAAAGAGGCAAAGATCACTATTCAATTAGCTAACAAGTCCAATATATATCCTAAGGGAGTCTTGGAGGACGTGTTAGTTCAAGTGAATCAGTTTCTTTCCGGTTGATTTCTACATTGTGGATATGCACAATGGAGAAAATTGCTCATCTACTTCGTCAATTCTTGGGAGACCGTTTATGAAAACCGCAAAGACGAAGATTGATGTTGATAGTGGTGCACTCACTATGTAATTTTATAAATAGATCATTCGCTTCAACATATTTGAGGCCATGCGTTATCCTAGTGATGTGCACTCCGCTTTTTCTATAGATGTTATTGGTTCGTTAGCACAACAAATGTTCGATTTGAGCAATGAAGATGAACTTGGAGTTGTGTTATGGAATAACATCGATTTGGACGTCCATGGACAACCGAACCTGGACATTGAGTTATCCAAAGAGATAGTGGAGATGTGTGGTGCCTTAACAACACTACAAGAAACAAAAACGGATAATATTTCTTTACTCATAACTAATGAGGTTCCATTACCTTCTGTTGTGCAGGAACCAAAACTAGAATTGAAGCCGCTTCCAGACCACCTAAAGTACACATACTTGGGTGATAAAGAAGAACTTCCGGTGATTACTGCGAAGAACTTCACCCCAATACAAGAAGAACTCCTCCTTAGGGTTCTGAAAGAGCACAAAATGGCTATTGGTTGGACAATTGCTGACATCAAAGGCATTAGTCCATCCATGTGCATGCATAGAATCCTAATGGAAGATGATTTTAAGTCTGTACGTGATGCTCAGCGTAGGCTTAACCCCCCAATGATGGAGGTGGTAAAGAAAGAAATCCTCAAATTGTTAAGTGTGGGGTGATTTAGCCAATTTCCGACAGCAAATGGGTTAGCCCGGTTCAAGTGGTGCCTAAGAAATCAGGTGTTACTGTTGTTAGAAATCAAGATGATGAACTTGTTCCTACAAGAGTTCAAACAGGATGGAGGGTATGCATAGACTACAGAAAGCTTAATACAGCAATCTGGAAGGATCACTTTCCTTTGCCTTTCATTGATCAGATGTTAGAGAGGTTAGCGGGACATTCACATTATTTCTTTTTGGAAGGTTATTCGGGCTACAATCAGATTGTTATTGCACCGAAGGATCAAGAGAAGATTACTTTTACTTGTCCTTTTGGTACGTTTACCTATAGACGGATGTCGTTTGGTCTTTGCAATGCGCCTGCCACTTTTCAGAGGTGTATGGTTAGTATATTTTCTGACTATGTGGAACGCATAATTAAGGTATTTATGGATGATTTTAGTGTTTATGGCAAATTATTTGTTTACAAAATCTTGAACTTGTGCTTAAAAGATGCATAGACATTAATCTTGTTTTAAACGGGGAGAAATGCCACTTTATGGTAAACCATGGAATAGTGCTCAGTCATATTATGTCCTCTCAAGGGCTCGAAGTTGACAAAGCAAAGAAAGACTTAATAAGAAACTTATAATACCCCACTTCGGAGAGGGATATTCACTCGTTTCTTGGTCATGCAGGTTTTTACAAGCGGTTTATCAAGGACTTCTCCAAAATCTCAATGCCGATGTGCATATTATTGCAAAAAGAGGTTGTTTTTGACTTCAACAAGGAGTGCAAGGATGCCTTTGATAAATTAAAAGAGTTATTGACAACTGCACCAATTATAAAGTCACCGGATTGGAGTTTACCATTTGAATTAATGTGTGATGCAAGTGACTATGCAGTTGGAGCCGTTTTGGGTCAAAGTGTAGACAAGTTGTCTCATGTGATTTATTATGAATCTAGGACCCTAAACGATGCACAAATCAACTATTCTACCACCGAGAAAAAAAAATTGGCTATAGTGTTTGCACTAGAAAAATTTAGATCCTATTTGGTGGGTTCAAAAGTCGTTGTGTAATCTGATGATGCAGCACTTAGGTACCTATTAAAGAAGAAAGAAGCTAAGCCAAGACTCATACGGTGGATTCTACTATTGCAAGAATTCGATTATGAAATAAAGGATAAAAGAGGTGTTGAAAATATTGTTGCTGATCACCTTAGTAGACTTGTTGTTTCCGAAGAAGAACTTCCTTTACAAGATCGTTTTCCAGACGAACAACTTTTCTCAATTGAAGATTCAACACCTTGGTACGCGGATATACTGAACTACTTGGTTACAAGACAAGTACCTAGTACAATGTCTAATTTTCAAAATATTAAGCTTAAGAAAATAACCAAGCAGTATGTGTGGGATGAGACCTACTTGTGGAAATACGGTTCTGAGAAAATCATCTGCAGGTGCGTACCTAATTCTGAATTTCAATATATTCTTACTTTTTGTCATACTTATGCATGTGGTGGTCACTTTGGTTCTAAACGTACCGCTTTCAAAGTACTTGAAAGTGGTTTCTATTGGCCTACCCTATTTGAGGATGCATATATTTTTTTGCAAATCTTGTGATAGATGTCAAAGAACTGGCAATCTAGGTGCTCGAAATCAAATGCCGCTCACACCAATTCTTGATGTAGAAGTATTTGATGTGTGGGATATTGATTTTATGGGTCCTTTTGTCAATTCTAATGGAAAATTTTATATACTTTTTGTTGTGGATTATGTTTCTAAATGGGTGGAAGCTAAAACCACCCCTACTAATGATTCTCAAGTTGTTTATGAGTTTTTGAAGGAATATATTTTTTCTAGACATGGTACACCAAGAGTGGTTATCAGTGACGGAGGCTCATATTTTCAGAAATCCTTCCATGCTCTACTCAAGAAGTATAACATAACACACAAGGTTGGTACGCCGTATCACCTACAAACTAGTGGGCAAGCTGAAATCTCGAACCGTGAGATTAAATCCATTCTTGAGAAAACCGTAAACACTACACGGAAAGGTTGGAGTTATAGGCTTAATGATGCATTATGGGCATATAGAACGGCGTACAAAACATCGATTGGTATGTCTCCATATCGGTTGGTCTATGGAAAAGCTTGTCATCTTCCGGTTGAACTTGAACACAAGGCATATTGGGCTATAAAAATGTGCAACATGGATTATGACAATGCGGGGAAACAAAGGAAGTTACAACTTAACGAGCTCGATGAGATACGTAATGATGCTTACGAGAGTTCTCGTATATACAAGGAAAAAACGAAACTTTTCCATGACAAGATGATTTCTCGAAAGAGTTTTTTTGTGGATCAAAAAGTTCTTTTATTTAATTCTCATCTTAAGTTATTTCCTGGAAAGCTAAGGTCCCGATGGAGTGGACTATTTGTTGTTACTAATGTTTTTTCTTATGGTGCAGTTGAGGTTACTAGTCTCACTACAGGGACAATTTTTTAAGTCAACGGCCACATATTGAAGCCATATTACAAAAAATTTCCTACAGAGAATGTTGACGTAATTGAACTTCAGAATTCACTCCCTCTGGAGGAGTAGCATAATTGGGATGCCAAGTCAGGCTGAGGACATAAAACTAAGCGTTACGTAGGAGGCAACCCATCAGTTTCGTATCTCTATCCCTTTCGTTTTTTAGTTTGCATATCATATCTTGCATTCCCATCTTAGATTTTACAAAGTCCTATATATATAATGAAAATTTTGACGAATTCTCGTCAGAAAATTCTGACTGCGCACTTGTCACGAAAACAGCTCTTGAGACTTCATACAGAGTCCTATTTGAGTGGTTGACACCAACTTTTAAAGAAGACAGACTCACCTTTCTTTTACAAAAAGAAAATCTGAATTCGGAGTTTGTTTAATTGGAGCGATAGGCCTGGACATTTGAGTTTCAGAATTTTTCCAGAACTTTTTCAGATTGCATGACTGTCAGTCCGAAAGCAATAAAAGTCAGACCGTTTATCGAAATACTATGCCCTTTTTACACCATATAGAAAAGACTTAGGCGAACAACTTTAGTTTAGGATGTTTTTCCTAGTTCCCTAACCATTTGTACAGTTTTTGGGTTTTTCAGGGCTATTATGTCGGAAATCAGAATTTTCGGTTTTGAACATTGAGGACAATATTGAGTTTAAGTGTGGGGGAGTAGTTAAGCATGTTTGGATTGCACATAAAAGAAAAAATAATAAAAATAAAGTAATAATACTCTTTGATTTCTTGCATTCTTGAGACTTCATATTTTGGAGTTAAGTATGAGTTATTTAGGATGACACTCTAAACCTTTTCAGGTTGAAACAGTTCTTACAGCTATAGATTGAGTTCCACTTTATCATTCTACGATCCTTAAATATATACGTTCATAATTGAATGTGAAACTCAGCTATGGTAGTCGCTTGAAAGAGTCATCCTCGCAATTAATCACTACTGAATCACTTTCTTTTTATTTTTGCAGTTATATATTTCTCTAAAATGACTTTGTGGGATCCTGATACTACCGTGGATGTTGTACCAAGGTAATCATTGGTTGAGTATACAAAAGCCCCATAAACAATTGTCTTACACTCAGAAAGAGTGATCCGGAAAAAAAAATATGTATATAAGGCTCCTCTTCATTTATCGACACTTGGATAACAATACGTGTGAAACGTTGTCCCTGTCTCCGTCGCCTAAACAAGCGTGGAACGCAGGATCCAAGGCAACTATCACGTATTTGCTGAAAAGGAACATGCTCTTAGAGTATCTAATCATGTAGTCGATGAAAATAAAAACCATATCATCATTATATAGCAAGTCAAAAAGACTATTGATGAGGTTCTTGACGCTTGGATAACAGTATGTGTGAAATGTTGTCCCTGTCTCCATCGCCTAAACAAGCGTGGAACGCAGGATACAAGGCAGATATCACATACTTGCTGAAAGGAAACATGCGCTTAGAGTATCTAATCATGTGGTCAAGTTAAATGGGTGCTTCTCTCAACTATTCCACTATAAATAAGAATCCTTTGACGACATTCATACAAGTATTGTGGGTAACATCTTTCACTTTAGCTAACATTTGCACACTTCACTTTTCTATTTCCATTCTCTTATCTATCCATGTGATTTTAGTATGCGAGTGTTGTGGAAAACGTTGCAACAAGTACGATGACTATCTTAGTAGAGTTTTACAATCAGGTTGAATGTCACACGTAAGTAATTGCTTGTGTGGGATGTTTGTAGCTAAAGAACTTATGCTAGCTAATTATTTGTCTTTCTGCTTTGTGTATATCCTTAGCGGTTCTTCCAAGGCGAGAAATTGGAGTAAGTTTTGTGGGTATACCTCTTGTAAGCCCTCAAGAGACTATAACTCGTCAACTAGGGACACCTAGGGGTTTAAAGGCTTGTTATACATGCTAAGTGTAACCGTTTTCTCAACGACATGGAGTTGTTGTATTTAGGATTAGTTTGATTTAGTTTTCTCGAGGACTAGAAAAATCTAAGTGTGGGGGAATTTGATAACTGCATAATTCATATGATTTTAGTGTCCATTCCATACTTGTTTTAGCTATTATTCTTGCATATTTTCGTATTATTACTCTTGTTTTCTCATATTTGCCTCTATTAGGTGAATCATCCAAAAAGGAGCTATAAAGTTCTGAAAAGAGATAGGAAGAGAAGTACTCCAAGTATCCAAGTTCCCAAGTCCAAGAGAAGTGGAAGAAGTGCGACGAAAAGGAGCAAAATGCTCAAAATCAAGAGAAGGGCCAAAGATCGATCTTAACTCATTCAAAATAAGGATTTCTCATCACCATATTTAAGATAATTGAAAGATAAAAAGAATGCAAAAATAATAAGGTCATTTCGAGTTCGGACGAAGAAATTGTGGTCAAAACGAGCTTTTATCGAATACCGAAGACAGTAAAGTATGCAAACGGGTACGCATACTGTAGTTCCGAAAATTTCAGCTGGATTTTGTAATATGCAAACGGGTACACATACTTAGCCCCTTGGTTTTGTGGTTTACGTACTTGTGAAGGCAAAAACTCACGGTTTGGGGTCGTTATTTCGTTATTTCGGGTCGGGTTCTTGAAACGAATTAAATACGTGAAGACCAAGCAATGTAAACCTATAAAAAGGTATTAGGTTATGTAAAAGGATATGACATCAAGGGATCACGAAATTGTAAGTCTTGGAGAGAAGAAACGTCACACGGAGCGATTCTCAATCGTAACTTTATCTCTTCACTTTTCTCATATGTATATCATGGATGTTTCTACATCCATGAGTAGCTAAACACCTATTGATTGAGGATGAATTCTAAGTTGTAAACTTGATTTGATTTAATATATGAATCTATTTTGATTTCTTCATATGATTATCGTTTGTTTCTACTATGAATAAATATTATAATTGATTGATTGATTGTTCTAGGTGGCCAGCTAAATCAGTTTATTGATTAATCTAAAGCTTGTAAAGGGTTAGGATATCCGTGTAATTGTTGAATAACCCCTTCACAAGTAGAAAACGTGAAACCTTGCAGAGAGATTCTGTGGAGCAATCACGTGTAGAAACAACACTAGAAAGTGGACCTTGCGCTAAGAGTCTAACTACTAGGATTAACCTAAGTCACAAAACATAAAGCATTCGACCAAGCTACACCTTGAGTGCGCTACTACTTGGTGGTTTGGACGGATAAAATCTGGTATTCGAGCGCTTCGGTACCCAGTGACCAAAGGACTTTAGAGAATAGCACTGCTCTATCTTCTTTTCTACGGTTGGTGATAATCTATGATTAATGACGAATAGATGAATATATTAACTCATTTATAGTTTATTAACGAAGAAGGATTTCTCGATCATCTCTCTCCCTATTGCTTAAAATTTAATATTTTTAATTGCTTTTATTTACTTTATTCAAATCTAAAACAAACCCCCCTTTGTGACACTTTCACAACTAAAACTCACTGCTCTTTGTGGGATCGATCCTTGCTTCCATTATATTACCAGTTAATTGTGCGGAAATAAGATTATTAATTTGTTGATCCTACGACACCCATCACTTAATAACACATATTTCGAGAAATATGTAAGCGAGTTACTCAACTCGAAATATCAAATGTGTATAATTGAAGTCTATATAACTATACGACTTTTGTCTCAAATAGGAGATAGACTTTTGAGTGATGGATGAGTTCAAGTCTCCACATATCTTTTGTTGATGAAGTTCCACAAGATCCCCTTAGTAGTTCTTCGTCTTCAATCAATGAAAGTCATGAAGTATAATGCTCAACTACACTTTTTATCCTAATCCGAGACTTAGCTATAAGTATACTAGAAATCAAGACTTATAGTTTTGGCAACTAAACTTGACAACAAGCTTGAGATAGAAACGCTTGCGAGTTCGACCGAGCAGTGCTCTAACAAAATTCATGTTAGATTCTTGAATTGTTTCATTGATGAAAACATCAATTTTCTCAGGAGGCATATGAGTATCCTTACCAACCCATGTCTGTGACGTTTTTTCTGAGTTCTTCTTTAACTTCTTTTGCGTACTACCTTTTTGATTTGTTCAAATACTCGTGGACCATGAAGGACTAACATTCCTAGAAGCATATTTTCTTGAATGTGTTTTCACCCAAGAGGTTTAGACATCCGAATATCAGTCACACCCTTCAGACCTAAATCTAAGGTGTTTGGAGACGGTCGAATTGATAGTTTTCCAACCTCAGTTTACACTTTCTTTGAACATGTCCTTTAGTATTGCAATAGAAACACACTTTCTGAGTTTTAATGAAATCAAAATAGGTAGTTTTATCATACTCATCTTGTAAAGAAATTTTCCTCCTTTAAGATATAATTTTTTCTGGGTCAGAGAATTTTAACTGATCATATCCTGTCAAAGTAATAGTACTTTGTTTATCAGCTTCTAACTGTGATTTTGTTAACATATCATGAACAACAAGTGTTTTTAATTTTTATAACTCATCGCCTTGTTCAGAAGCTATCTTCATGTTAGTTTTCTTGGATTCACTTTCGCAACGTGGAATAGAGTTCTTACTCTATAATCGTTCGATCTCCAAGGCATTATCTTTGAGTTTTGCCTCGAGTGAAAGAATTTCCTATGTCACTTTGGCATGTTCTTTAAGAAAAATTCTTGTTTTTGAATAATGTTTAGAAATAATACCAATGAGAGCAAAATGACTTTGTGTTTCAGCCGATTGACCTCAGAAAATTGAAATCCTATATGTTTGAAATTTTCAGCACTTTCTTTGGCTGCTTCCCATTCTACTTCTGAGTCAGACTCATCAGTAAGATAATAAGGATAACACTTATCAATATTTCATTGCTTTATGAAAACATAATGTTCATCTATAAGAGAGTTTTAAAATTTAGACTCTTTTAAAGAATCTATAATAACAGTGTTTTCCAAACTGGTGTTACGTTTATCAAAGATTTCGTTTCTGTTCATATAGCCAGATTGATTCAAACATAGATTTATTAGGTCTTAAACGTGTTTGTCTGCTCTGATACCAATTGAAAGCGCGGGGGTACCAAAATACACCACCAACTTTTTCTTAGGAAACATGTATGGACAAACTTAAATACAATTCCGAGAGTTCAATTTTAATGAATCTTAATCAAGGAATAATATTTAGAGTTATATCTTTTTTTCTCACAATCAGAAAGTTTACGGAGACCTCTTTCTCCTCCTTCTTCTTCAACAAAACCATCAAGAACAACCCTTTTTTGCTCAGATCTGGTCCATTTTGGATCGGATCTGAGCAGATTTCTTCATTATTTCTTGTTTTCTAGGTTACTTAGTAGTTTTAGCTCAATTTTTATTATGTTTGCTACTTATCTACACCATTATGGTGGTTTTATCTACTCTTTTGAGGTTTATCTTCGCTTTGATGGTGGTTCTTGGTTATTGGGTGGGGTTCCAAGATCGATAGTGATGCTCTCCAACGACGAAATCTATCTTCATCGGTGATTTCTTTGACGACGGAAGCTTCATCACTAGTTACAAGAGATTTGAGAAAATCACTCTTATTTTGGGAGCATATCTTTCTAAAGAAGAAAAACAAACTAGATGGTTGGAATTTACTTCCGAGAAAAACCATTCTTCCCCCGATTTAATCGGATCTTACTCATACTTGTATTTGTCTTACTCCGGTAATCCTTCTCTTTCTCTTATCGGATTTCTCGGCATTGTAATTTTACGGTATGTTCTTGTTATTTTGTGTTCTCTTATTTGCGATCTTAAACTCATTGTAACCTCGAATATTCATTAATGAAAAAGTTCCTTGTTTATTAAAAAAAAAAAAAAATTTACAGAGACTAATCCGTGAACTTGATTTACGTTTTATTGATACTTGGACGATTCCAAATATCAATATCCAAGAATCAATCAAGTCATATCCAACAAACAATAATGGATGTATTTAATTTGATTGATTTACGTACAACATGTGATATTTCAATTATAAAGATAAACAATATAATGCATAAAATAAATAGCACAGGCACCAGAAATTTTGTTAACGAGAAAACCGCAAATGCATGAAAACCCTGGGACCTAGTCCATATTGAACACCAAACTATATTAAGCCACTACATACTTTGACTTAGTACAAATAAATTCGGACTGGAATGTAGTTGGGACGAATTAAACCCTCACACCAATTCAGTTACATTCGCGCTCCTTACGCCTTTTGAACCCCAGCAAGACTCCGCGCAATTGATTCCCTTAGCCGACGTCCTTTATAGCCTAAGAGTTGATTCAACTCAATTGAAGACTTTAAACCAATTTGTTTCCCACAGATAAGCTTATATGTGATTTCCTTTTTGATTGATAGATCAAGGTGTGACTAGAAATCGATAGCAATGGATAAAATCTATCTAACCTTAAAACTCAGTCTTATGACTCACGAAGAACAACCTAGATTCTTATTTACCTCACAAATTTTAAACCCGTGCAATCACAAAGTCTGAGACGAAGAGAACTTTACGATTTTTATATATCTTGTTCGAGTGAGTAGCTCAAGAATCAAAACAACATAAGGATACTCGAACTATCAAGATAAATATATTTGGACCTGACTTCACGAATCCCTAGGTGAAGTCTTTTTAGTCACTAAACCCTAGAAGGGTTTGAGGGATAGGAAGACTCTAGTTTACAACTAGCACACACAAAGAATAGTGTCAGGGATTCAAAAACCCCAGTTGCTTGAGGTTTTCCCTTATATAGACTTTCAAAGTATAGGTTGCTTTAGGTTTAAGCTAAGATAGCTTTGGAACCAAGCAAAAAGTTTCCACCGTTAGATGAATCTTTGAAATGAGATTAACATATGAAGATATACACTCTGGTTAGGATGAACCGTAACCGAACCGTATACACGGACATTTTTCATGAACGATTCGCCGAAACTAGCCGATTGAACCTTAATCTTAATCATTTTCATATAACACTTAACACTTTAAGCTTGAGTCACAACCATAGGTTATAATGTAACCAATCATGTCTATATAATGTTTTTAGAGATTTATTCAAATGCCAATAATCTCACAGAAATAATTTGTGTGCATATGAAAATATTCGACAGAGCAAGTACGTGTACTCTACCTTATTTGTGACTATTTTTTTTCATGGTACATGTACCTGGTATGTGTACCCTTAAGAAAAAAACGAGTTCATGAACTCACATAATTTTTTCGATTTGCGTACTGGGCATGGATACCGTTCCGGTTTCAAAACCAACGGTTCATTTACGGTATGCATACTAGGTATGCGTACCATTCCTGAATCACGAGCAATAAACTTTTTATGGTATGGATACCGGTTATGCGTACCAAAAATTTGTTATCGAGCTATAGCTACGTCGGTATGCGTACTGGATACATGTATTGCGGCTCCGGACCTATAACAGTTTTCCCAGTATGTGAAAGTGGTATGCATAATGTCTTGTATCCAAATTTACAGTAGTTCTGTATTTCTCTCCTAATCAATTCGAGACATTCCCAAATAACATATCATTATTCCAGGCTATTTTCGAATTATAATATTGAAACACGATTTAGATTACGAACAATAAGTTGTTCTTCACCGACTCATGAGTTCCTTCATCAACAACTATCTTATTTTCTTTCTTAATTTCCCTTGCTTTAGACCTACAACACAAGACACACATATGTTTAACCATTACAGAAAAAAAAAGTCCCAAGTTGTAATCATTTTTGGCGATGACAACCGATCGTCGACCATGCCTTTACATAAGACGACATTGAAGTTTAGAAACCAATTATGCCGGTAATATAAACATATTAGACATAAACTTTAACTGGCTTTCAAGCCTCTGCCGGCATTGAAAGCGAATATGTCGAACATGCCGAAAAAAGTTCCGACATACTAGTTAGAAAGTAGACCACGCCCGTAGTGTAGAATTTTTAAACACAAACCATATCTAATTGCAAGCGTATGCCGGCATTGAAACGAAATCAGCCTACACTGCCGGCTTTAAGTCTTTCTGCATTGAATTTATTCAAACTTCCATGTCGGAATATCATGCAGTATACTGGGACTGTGTAGCATCACTGCATCACTATCGGCATGTTCTTCGTATTGGAGACATATATGAATACCATGCATGTAACTGAATTTTTCAGTTACAATTGAAAATTTTCGGCTTCAATTTAATAGAAACAGTAAGCATGCATGAATGGGATACAGGTATTACTTACCTTCTCAACGAAACCCGTTCCTCTTCTTGTTGTTCAACGGTAATTTGGCATATCCGTTGTTCGTGTAGTTGATGCCCTTTTGATTTCGATGTTGCTTCCGCCGCAACTACCATTTTCGAATTAGATTTAGGTGTTCCGGTTTGTTTACGACCGCCTATTTTATTGGAATCGAAAATTCGATGATGAAATCGGGCAGAAGAGAAGATGAATAGAAGATGGAGAGAATGGGGATATGAAAAGAATAGTTTTAGTATTTATATGTTTTAATTAATCTATATGTGCATTTTTTGTTTACTCCTGACTTAGATGAGTCGTCTGGATCCGACTGAAATCACCTAACTCATCTGGTTCCGACTTAATGTGCTTGTTTTGAGTCAGATCTGACTCAACCAATTCAAAAATATGTGAGTCAGTGGTTTGGTCCCATAAATCAAGGATATTATGTTACTCGACTCAAACAGGCCTGAGTCATTTCTGACTCAAAATAGAAAACAAACCGTTTGACATCAAACACGCGACGAGTCAGAGGTTGACCAAGATTCAAATAACGAGTCAAATGCAAACAACCATCGTGTAAATCTTTTCAAAAACTAATATTAGTATTAATCATAAATACATGTGAATGTTAATAGATCATCCACTCACTCTTGTTAATCATCTCCATTAATTACTCTTTATAATCTGACCTTGTGCCCTTATGAAACCTTGTGATGCCCTTGTGAAATATAGCAACGTATTCAGGGTTGGCATAAAAAGACCAGGTCTGGTGCAGATAACTAAGTACAGCTATGTTATGATCTCCTCCTTTCTGTAGTATCTCTCTCGCAACAGCTTCGCGATTGTCGTAATCCAACCTCATCGATCTTTCAGAAGCCCGTATCTGTGCATTGATCTTATCTTTTGTCACCTGATCGTAAGTTTTCCACTCATCTCCTGCTAGAAGATCTATAAATTTTTTGCCCTCACTGATATAAAATCATCTTTTTCTCTTAGTTTCTCGTTTTCTTCGTACTCGTTCCATTCCAAGTTGATAGATTCCCATTGCTCCTTATCGTCTGTGTCGGGTGATAGCCGTGATCACAAATCTCCTTCTTCTCCACTGGTACTCACAATCCCCTACTATTTATACATGTGTTGGTTATTCCATTCCCCTAAGAAATAGAAGAGTTAAAACTATCGCGAATAGGAAACCTCCTTCGGAACGGACCTCATCCCGACCGTGCGTAAGAAATAGAAAATGTAATCCTTTTATTACGTTTAGGAAACCTCTTAGAGAACAGCTTGTTTGCCCGGGAAATGTACGGGAATATAAGCAACTCGGACTTCGAGGATAGCAATATCTCTCAAGGCTTACATACTACATGTGACAACATTTTGTTTGTAATCCAGGAGATTGTGCACGGAAGAGTCTGTCTGTAAGTTTCTCTATATTCTCAATTTTAAAAAGTCTGTTTTGCTTAAACTGTACATGAGAAGTGAATCCATCTTCTTAGCTGAGCTCAATAATTAGAGTTGTAAATATCGAATATGAGTGGTGCCAGTACCACCCCGTTACATGCCAGTTCTGGAAACCTTTAGGTTCATGTTCCGGCAGCAGGCGCATCATGTGGGAGATTTAACTAGCGCATTCTAATGTTATCACATAAAAGTACACACACGGAAGTAAGTAATGGCTAGATGGAGACGGAAAGCAGTAGCCGGTGCTTACGAAACAAACAGCTTTTAATAACAGACAGCAAAAACAGTGGTAGACCTATGTAAAAGCACTACCTATGTAGTCGATAAAAACAATGACGCTGTAAGAAAAATAATTTTTTATGTGCCCCAACAATTTTAGACCCAAGAGAGAGACCAACAGATACAGATTAGGGTTCATCAGGGACCAAATCACAACCCAGAATGAGTGCATGTATGTCAAGCCAATTAGAAACTGTGTAAAGAGTACCAGGAGGACCCTTCCACTCACAATCTGACGAATAGCCACTTTCCAAGAATTCCCTCTGTTTCACCACAGTACCCTCAAACAATGGAACAAATCTAACACCAAACCAGCCTCCCACATCCCCTATGCATTGGTCTGACCCAAAAACGATGCCAATATCAGCGTTTAGAAGGCATAGCAAGTCTTCCACTGAGTAACCGATGTAAACAGTCGCGTGCGGCTTGCCATGTTCCCTTTCATATTTTTGAATTGCGTCATTGAAATATGAAAACTTTGCTGAAGGAGATAGCACCATTCTACAAGTTACTGCACCAGTTTCGTAGTCAAACTCATTTCCATTTAGGTTCAACTTGTCTGATTCACCTATTCAACATCACAGATTTAGCTCAAAAGATAATTGAGTAATATTGACTAATTCAGGAATGAAGACCTTAATACCAAAAGAGAATGTCAGAACTTATTAAGGAAAAAGGTTCAAAATAGAATTATAACAAGCACTAAATCTTATATCTGGTAACTTTTGTCACAAACATAAATTTGAAAAACGAAAATTTCATACTGTAAATCTATAACTCAACAAAGTAAAATTCCAATTTCTGGAAGTCATGCTAAAGGAGAGAAAGGTCTGACCACTACCTAAAGAATAGAGAAAACAGAATAAGTTATGAACCTGGGTAACATAGACACGGCCCAAAGTGCTGTACTCAGTGTCATGTATGGTACTTTGACACGACAACTGAAAAAAACTAGGAAACAGTGACAGGGTGTACACGTCATATGTGAGTAGTTCAACATAGATATATAAGATAGCAAACTGAGCAGAGATTAAGCGAACTACATGCACATAAAAAACCACTACTAAAGCATAGAAGAAATCAGAATAGGATACAAAGATGCATTTATTACGACTTCCTATAGATAGAAATCAGTACAAACCTGGAAGTGCCGACCTCATTAGATCCTCACACCAGCATGAAATTACGTGGACTGATGCGTTCAGTGCTTTGTATCTGAAAACCTTTTCAAGAAAATTCACACAACCATAATAGAAAATCATTTTTGTCCCAGCGAGCTGCATTCGCGGTAAGCTTAGACCCTTCAGGACACCTGTCTCAATTATTCTTGAAATTCCATTTCCCTGATAACGGAGAGCTGCTCAAGTACTTTGCAAAGACCGTCGTAGTCAAAACCCACAGCTGCACCAACGAACAAATATAGAAGGCTAATGTTTGCTTTGTTCCAGTATGAACCTAAACAATTAAACCACGCTACATATTTCAAAGTGATAAAGATTTCTTACCTATCGGAATGGCCAGAATTTTCAGCAACCATTTATCCATCTCCCTCTTATCAAAGACAACAATAGCATCCCATGCTTTTTGCAAATCCGCACGTGACATTTGAAGATGTGTGTTCCCTGGACGAGGCCTTCGACCGGGACGAGGAGGCAGCCCAACTATTGACTTCTCTTTGGCACTTGACAATGTCATTTGTTCTAACCCTTGCAAAGAATCCACGGTAGTGCATGCAAAGTCAAAAACAGAAAATAGCAGGAGACGCTCCTCCTCACGATTATGCAGGAGTGATACAGGGATGAGCTTAGTAGGCACAGACAGGCGAGAATAGAAAAACTCTACTTCAAGCTTCATAGCTTGATGATAAACCTCCCCCAGGACTTTACGCTCTTCGTCCGTCAAAGAGTTGCTTAGCCAATTAAGTAACACCTCAGTTTGCTGAGTTGAGGCCTGAACAGAAAAACCAGGAGTTTAACTTAAGGAAAGTGATTGAATGTGAAAACTCAAAAAGATCAACATCTGAAAATCAGCAAAAGTGATTGAATGTGAAATCTCAAAAGGATCAATATCTGAAATCAGCATACCTCGAATTCATCAGAGGAGTATCTATCAATCCACATATTGAATCGGCGAGGTCGTTTATTACGTCTAGTGACTGGCTTAATAAGCCTAGCAAGCGTGGCAGAGACCCGCACACATGGTGTTATAGCACTAAGAACATGAGCAGCAATCTTCAACTTCTCAGCTGGGGTCGGAATTTCAAGATGTACCATATCTAGATTACCAGATGCAGTGGCTAATAAGAAGTTAACGTATTTGGCTGTCACAGAGTGCTGAGTGGTCTCTGCTGTAGGGTCTAAATCGCATTCCTGAAATGTAAAGGATCTATTCACATTATTAAACAGAACCTTAAGTACTGCATGTTTAAGAAATAAAAACAGGTATCACTTTAAACTTAGATGATGCAGTTCATATGAAGCCAAAATATCCTTGATGCTCGGCTTTCGGCCTATCAACATTTTGGTTTCAGGCGTACATTTTTGATGTTAAAAGAGGCCAAAAACATGTGTCTTAAGGGGTTTTTGTTCTTAAAGGCGTTACAATAATCCCTACATATAACTATAATTTAAAGTGTCGAAGTTTAAAGAAAAAAAGGTGAAGGCTGTAGCATGCAAACAGTAGTAATTAAGTATGTTTAGTTTAATACGTATACTTATGGAAATCGTATATGGGTAGTGTCTTATTGACTTCCATGATCTGCTATTATATATTAGCTATGAGTTGCGTTTATCAGCTATTTAGTTTCCAAGCACAATTCTATACGTCGCCTGTACCTAGGTTTCGTGGTGCAACAGATCTGTATGCCAAATTTAGAAGAAAGGTTGTGAGGAAGTCACCACATGAGCGAACAGTTCTCAATAGATTAAGCTTTAGGTGTCATTCCTGAGATAGACAACACATGTCACACAATCTTTTCCAAGTTCAAACCTCACAAGACAAGACTCCACGATTGATAGGCCTATATCACCCTAATTTGAAGCTAATCAGGAAGTCTTGGCATCTGACAAGGAAAATAGGGTAAAGACTAACTTTACCCGGCCTGCAAATCTGGTGTTTCTCTTAACAAACGTGATAACAGTATTATGTCTGTTCCTGTTAAGAAACTTGATACTTACAAAACATTCAAAGAAAACAATGAACTGACCAGAAGTTACTCTATAATCATCATGATCATCAAAAAAGCCTAAAAAATTGAAACTCCCATTAACCCTAACCTAACAAATATCTTCTTCATGATATTCTTGCAACAAAACTGAATTCATTACAAACTTACTTGGATGAATGAAGCATGCCATTGGAGTTCTTGTGTAATAAAATTCCTCCTCTCCAAGATTGCAGCCTGTACATCCTCTTGCTGATCCTCTAAAGATTCTAACACTATATCATAACTGAAGAGAAGTGCCAAAAACAACACACACATGAGAAAATTCACTTGAACAAGAAACTTGTAACATAAAATTAAGACAAGAAAAAGGAACTTACGCCTGTGGAAAAGCAATCAAGAAATGACCCCATTGATTGATGTAATGATGAAAATCTCTCTTATGCAAATCTCCAGAAGCCAAACAAACATTCAGAGGTGAGTATAAACAACACACAGCTTCTTCATAACACGATGCCCAACATGATTGTGAGAATGTATAAACCATTTCTTCTTGATACCTGTTCAATCACCAGAGAAGAAGAAGAAGAAAGATAAAGAGAAGAAGAAGAAGAAACTAGGGTTTCTTGATGAGTTTGGAGAAGTAATTTAGACAATGAGAGCAAGAACGTAACCAAGAAAGAGAAAGAGAGAGTTCTATTAAGTTGACAGTGATGGACTATTTATTGTCTGTTGTCAGCAAGCTCTAGCAGTACGGTGTAAGTCACCAGAAAGGAATTCACCGTATTTAACGAAAGATACGGGCGGAAAATTAGGATATCGAAACGATCACTCATGAGCAACTTACCTGAGTTTTTTCTATTTTGCTTATTTCGTCGACCTTGCGAACATTGTTGCGTCCGGTATGCACCGTGGCACTGCTCAGAAAACGACGGTTGAAATTGAACATGGTTTGCTATCAGATGGTGGTGGTAACAGGGGTAGGAGTAGAGTAGGATCGGTTGTATCAATCCATTCCTGAGCAATGCAAAGGGCAAATAGTTATATCCGGTTTGCACCGTGGCATTGATCGGAAATGGATTGTTTACCATTCCCACCATTATCCATCCCAATAAGACAAAACAGAGAATTATGAATTTCTCCATCCTGCACCAAATCATAGAAGTATGATATGAAATGAAATGAGATGAAATTATTAGGTTTTGATGAAAGGTGAGAAGAGAAATTACGAAAGGGACACGATTTGACACAGCATGACTTGAAAAATGAAACTCGGGAATTTGGGTAACTCGAAGTTGAAGAAGAACAAAATGAAAAAAACTAGGGGATTTTAATAAAGTGCCACACTTTCAATTTCATGTTTAAAAAAGTGCCACTGTTTTTTTCCAAATTTATTTTATGCCATAATTTGACCCTTTCCGTCCAAAAAAATTGTTGACATCAGTTAGTGCATAGGTGGCAGTTATACAGGCTAGTAAAAGACATTTACGCCCTTGAATCGCCTCAATATGACTAAGATGTCTCCATCCAATGGGTTCTGGTGGAAGATGAGAAATTGTTGTCACTGGATTGAATAATTGACGCAACTCTCTAATCACCGATATCCCTGAAATGTCTCCATCCCATGAATTCGTAACTGCAATTGTTCAATTTCTCTATGGATATTTGTACTCCAAACCAATTTTGATCCACCTCCAGAATTCACAAACAGCCAACCCCAATCTCAGATCTCAATTTGTTGTAGTCTTCATACATTGCCCGTACAACCAACACGCTAAAACCCTCAAATCCATTTATGTTGTTGTCACTGCTACCACCAGCAGTTGCAATTCTCTATCAAGGCCAAGCTGAGCATTCTCGATTCACTTAGTTCAGATGTTCCACTGGCTGCAATTGTTGCAGTGAACATCATCTCTGTCTCATTTAACTTCAAAACACCATATGAATCTCGACCAACAAACCCCAAAAATCCAATCTCATTGGTTAACTGCACCATGGCCATGGAAGAACTCCAACTTATGTATACATTGGATAAAAGTTCATTTCAACTAGAACCCATCACTGCCTTAATTATGAAATCGGAGGACATCAAAACAACACCATTAATTGACGCTAAAAATGGGACAAATCAGACACCACCGAACCAGACCAGCTCAACCTCCATTCGTTGTTGTTGAGAGAAATTGGAAAAATTGCATTGAATCTCAACCCAAACATTTCCTTCTTCAGCCTTTAATTTCATGTCGAGAACCCTCAAAATTCAAACTATTGCTTCAACTGAAATTGACTCAATTTTAGCCTGCAATACGAACCCCTAAATACCATTGGACCTAATCTTAGAAGAGATTTTACTGCCATCTTCAATTCCATGTCTCGATTCTATCGAGGACCGCGAATTGGACAAAATTCCAGTTTTCACCAAAAACCCATCGATACACAACTGAATTGAAGTTTCGCTCCTTCTCCATTTACGTCTCATAACTAAGACCCATCTGTTTACGGCCTCAACAATCAATCAACGACCCTTCATTGATCGATCCCCTTTAATCTTCTTACAAGCTCCGAACTGCTTCTGATCTTCAAAAATCTATTACAAATGTTCGGTGAATACCCATCTGAGTTCATGGCTTGGTTGCAGCTAGGGCAAAGGTCTTGGCGTTGTTGAGAAAAGGAAGCCTAAACGGACTCTACCTAGATTGTGAATCTGTGAAAACTATAAAGGCGTTTCCAAGGGTAAAATTGTAAAATGCAACACATTTTTTTGACGAAGTCAATGAGAAAGACCAAACATGTGGGTCCTAACGGATACATTAACGGTAGTGGCATTTAAAAAATTTTGAAAAAAACGGTGACACTTTATTAAACCGGAAAACCAAAGTGTGGCATTTTCTTAAAATTCCCAAAAAACTAAAATGAGACTCTCTCTTGAATTGAATCGCTAGCTTTCTAAGGGAGAAAGAGAGAAAACAGTACAGTGCACAAGTTAAGTACAGATTTAGATTGAGAATTGATATAGACCATCGTGATTATTATATGGGCAGACAAACCACGTGGCACCACCAGACATTTGGGTGGACCCTATTTTAATTGCCACATCTCACGTGCAAGTCAAGGGTCCCTGTCTCCTGATATCTGCATCGGACTCGGAAGCGAGTCAGACCCTCTTGATACTTTACGCATATGACTCGTATGTGAGTCAGCATCCGAAAGTTATAAACGGCCATGGGTTTCTCAACTTCCTCTCATGTGACTTTGACTGTAAAAGCAAGTTCACCGCCACACTTTCCTATAAAATCAAGTTCACCGCAACCATAGTCTTCCAGGAAGACATGGGAGCCAACATGATGTTGGATATTTTCAATATCATGGAAAATAAAATGGTTTTCATTTTTAGATTGCCGCTTAACTGGGGGAGTGTTTTGTGTTAAATAGACATAATGGATATTTGTTGGGATGAAGAGGCACCTCTAATGAGTGTGATGGTTCACATAAGACACAACCATTTCCATTGGACACCTTATGTGTCTTTTGGAAATGAAAAAGCATGATCCCCTGTAAGTAGTGATGATTGGATTCATTTGTATGTAATGATGAACATCAACTCTCTATGTTTATTTTCCTTTCTTCTAAGCATCATCAGAAACTAATACTATGTGTTCTTGGTTGTACCAAGGCTGTATAATCTTTGAATCCAACATTATTATGGGGCTTCAAGTATCCTGACGGCAATATTCATTGACCTATTTTTACTCGCCAATCTAATTGGGAAGGGTCGAATAATTGTCGAAAAGAATCTAATATTAAAGCCTTGAACCCAGAGACAACATTCTTTTCTTCACCATGTTTTAGTGTCAATTTTCGAACACATGATTGTTGGGATAGAGAGAGGATGGGAAATCATTCAGAATGAGATTTCAAAGTTGATTAATGTCCTTGAACGCGTTCCTGATTCACTAAGTTAAGATTCAATTTACTCTAAATTTTACGATCTGTGCCAAGGAAAACGTCAAGAGGATGAATGTAAAGAGGTTTACGATAGATATGCAGTTGTTTATAACGAATACTTGAGTCGTAAAGTTTAACCATCAACTCGAGAGAAGCATGATGATGTATCTATGTTGCAAGAATTTGTTAAGAGGTGTTCAAATGGCGAAGGATTGGGTGTCTTGGGTGTCCCTCTATAAGTACTTGAGTGCGAGGAGAAGTTGTTGAGACAAGCTCAAGGTCTGTTCCTTGAAGAGGCCCAACTGGGTCATGAAAATGAAAGGCCATGTCGCTGCTGCGGGTGAAGAGTTTATCCGGTTAATTACTGGACCATGCACTGACTATCTGTTAATATTTAGAAGATGCAGCAGTATCCTGTAAGTAACTATTGGATATTTTTCAATAACATAGAAAATAAAATAATTTTCTTTTCTGGTTTGCTAGTTGGATGGGACCCGACCCACAAGATCGAATCTGTGTCCGCTAAAAGTCTGAAAATCCGGCGTGTCACACGCCACCACAACAAAATCACTTGATACCACTGTTGCCACTTCCCAAACGTCATGTATAAAGCTTAGATTGAACAAACTTAAGTCTTCAATTAATTTTTTCTATCTTTTGTTGTTGCAATATTCTCTTTTATATTGAAATCTAATATATTTTATTTTAATATACTAAAAACCATAATTTGGTTAACTTTGCTTGTGTTAGTGGTGGTCCAGATTTTTCCTGGGGAAAGATAAATCAATGGCCATGGTTATCCAGACCACACCCATTTTCTGCACGTGTGTGTTAGGTTTTAGGGAGATGGATGAGCCACCGTGGGTGCTCAATTATTTTTTACAGGTACCCAAAATCCTTTATCCTAGAAATCTTGATACCGTAAGCTTCATTGTAGCAAAGCTGCCTTCGCTCCCTGAAACACCAACTCCAACCATATTTGCCCATAATACCGGAATCATCCGCGTTGAAGATGAGTCTATTGCCAATAATGATCCATCTAGCAAGAAACCCTGCCTTCAGAAGATGCCCGAAGGTTTCTCGACATCTACCATTGCCGAAGATTAAGCATTATGAAGCCTTCCACCAAATAAAACAATACCTGGGAATAATATATCATGTTTCTTTGTATGTCTGCATTTTTTATATTTTTTTTTGGTGTGTTTACCTTTCTGCATTTTATTCTGGTGTGTCTCCCTTATTGCATTTTGTTGACGTGCAAATTTCCTATTTTTTTTTTTTTTTTTGCATTTCAGTATTAGCCCCTTTGGCCATGATCTACAGTGGCATTGGTGGATCTGATTTACCCCATGTGTAACCGTGTTGATATGATAATCTAATTTATGTTCCCAATCTTGATCTGAATCCCAAAGTTGGAATGTTAATTTTGTTTTGAGGGAAATTTTCTGACACTGGCATCACCAAGCTAACATATTTCAACTTACTATGCAGATGATTTCACTTTTGGCAAAAAATAAATCAATAAGATTGCACTTTTGGCAAAAGAATAAATAAATCAAAGACGCCAGCAAATGTTATGGTTTCGGATAATGCACCCTGACTTTTGTGTTTTACTCTACAATTGTTTGGTTTTCTTGAATAGGTTATAACATTTCCGTGTTCTACTCTTCTTATTGATATAAATTCTCTGAATTGATATGCGGTAAAGAATAAAAAATCAAACAATGCCATTACGATGACCATCACGAACGCTGGCAGATCAGGTTATTTTTAATTTGTTATTTCTGAGTGTACAGAAATACCGGAGGTAGTATAAATTAAAAGAAGTGAGACCGCATCAATTGGTCACCAGACTGCTCCACATTGAAAAGACAGAAGATTGTTATGCCATACGCCTACCAAAGAGGTTGACGATTCTAGAGACGACAATGGGCACCTATTGTCAGGTGTAAGAGATGACCGGATTGTATGAGCGACTTTGCAAGGTAAGTATATGGTCTTACAAATCATCTCAATAACAAAAAAGATGTACTCGATAATTGAAAGATGCATGACAATAAAGGGAACTTCGATCTTGGCTCCCCAATTACATATTAGTCGGTTTTGAAATCCTCCCCAATTACATATTAGTCGGTTTTGAATTTCTTTCTCTAAAAAAAAAATACATATTGCGATTAAGTCGCATACTCCTCGACCATAAAAAAGCCATGCAATGGTTACGGAAAATGGTTGCCAAAGAAAATGGTTGCCAAAGAGGCTGACAATTCTGGAGGTGACTTATTTTCCAAAGAGACTTCGCAACATAAGAGTATATATATATATGGTCTTACAAACCAAGAGATATATTTCCAGAGGTAAAATTTTCAATAGCATATATTCCAATAAGTAAAAAAAAAGGTCCAAGAAAGTACAGATTACGTACAGAAACCGGAAATGGGGGAAGGAAATAAAGAATCATGGAGGTCAACTCATTTTCTTAATTTAAGATATTAAGAAGTTACAAACTCCCTTTAAAATTATTTGTAGTATATATTTTTCTGAATTTTATATGGAGACAACGCGTATAATTTTGGAAAGCATTTCTGATTTAGGAGTGTGCTAACAATATTAGTTGTTTACCCGATAGAACAGAGAAAACAAAACAGGAAAATCCCTACGATATCTATGACCAAGACAAATTTAACATACATTGGATCAGAAGGAGTTAATAAGTATTCGGGACACATTTTATACGATATTAAAAATGAACCAACATCAAGGCCCGTGCCGTGTTAAGGGCTAGTTTCCCTACAAAATCAAGTTCACCGCCACGATAAGTCCTCCACGAAGACATGGGAGACGACATGGTTTTTGAGATAAAGAGATGAAACAATAAGTAAGAATTTTTTTTATTTATTTACTCAGTCTTTCCGAACCCTTACATTTACACAGAGATATATAGATGCGCTTCACAACAACTATTGGCAAACAAATAATATCCTACTCCCTTTAGATGATATCTTTCCCAACATAGTATATACAGATTACCTAATGATGTCAACAAGATATGTACAAAATATTGTGTATATTCTAATACTCCCCCTCAAGTTGGAGCATGAGGATCACGAATGTCCAACTTGCGCAGAAGTAACTCGAACTGAGGACGTCTAAGCGCTTTAGTGAAAATGTCAGCTAGTTATTCAGTTGTGCGAACATGAGAAGTAACTATAGTACTGGCCTGAATGAGATCACGTATATAGTGACAGTCAATATTGATATGCTTGGTGCGCTCATGAAAAACAATATTGGCAGCGATGTGAAGTGCAGCTTGACTATCACAATAAAGACACATCGGTTGTGAGTGGAAAACACCAAGAGACTTCAACAAATCCCTTAGCCATGTCAACTCACTATAGGTGAATGCCATATAACGATATTCTGCTTCTGCAGAGGATCGTGATACGGTGTGTTGCTTCTTAGTCTTCCATGATATAGGAGAGCCTCCCAAAAATATAAAAATAGCCCGTAAGAGAACGACGACTAATAGAACATGAAGCCCAATCAGAATCGCAATACGCATTAAGTTGTAAAGTACTATTCCTACGCAGAAAAATACCTTGAATATGATGACCCTTGAGATACTGAAGAACTCGAACCGCAACATCCCAATGAGATATACAAGGAGATTGCCTAAATTGGGCCAAAACATAAACTGAATAAAAAAGTTCAGGCCGAGTAATGGTCAAGTAAATCAATCGACCAATAATCCGACGATACCGAGACGGATTCGAATACATAGGCCCGTCATCAAGAGCTAGACGATTATTCTCGTCTATGGGAGAGTTAGCTGGCTTCGCTCCAAGAAGTCCTGTTTCAAATAATATATCTAATGTATATTTTCTCTGCGACAAGAACAAGCCATCACGCCCCCGAGAAATCTCAATGCCAAAAAAATAATTGAGGATGCCCAAATCCTTCATATGAAAACATCGACTCAAATAGACTTTAAAAGAAGCAATAGCAGCAGAATTGTTCCCTGAAATAATCAAATCATCAACATAAACTAAAATCTGAAGCTCACTATCATGTCGTTTTAATGTGAAAAGTGAGTAATCAACATATGATTGCACAAACCCAAACGATTTCAGAGCACATGCAAGTTTAGCAAACCAATTACGAGGATCCTGACGAAGCCATATAAGGATTTGTGGAGACGACACACTTTACCGGGAAAATCGCTGGAAAAACCAGGTGGGAGTTGCATATACACTTTCTCATCAAGATCACCATGAAGAAAAAGGATTATTTACATCCATCTGGTGCAACTCCTAATTACGAGCAACAACAACCGCTAAAAATGTTCGTATAGGAACCATTTTAGCAACTGGCGCAAATGTCTCATGATAATCAACTCCTTCCACTTGATTATTACCAAGAATAACCAAGCGAGCTTTGAATTGCTCAATAGTACCATCTGAATTATACTTGATCTTATATAACCATTTGCAACCAATCGTCTTTTTGCCGGGAGGAAGATCAACAATATCCCATGTACCATTCTTAGTAAGAGCTTCAATCTCTTTGATCATTGCTTCGAGCCAACGGGGGCCTCGTACTGCCTCAGAATACCTAGTGGGCTCATTGCAAGTAGTAATAGTTGCCAAAAGGCGTGTATGATTCGCCGAAAAATTAGCTATTGGATAAGGCTTACCTGAGGATATTGATGGGAGTGAGCAGATTGGTGCGGGGTCTATAACTCAATATGTATTGCAGATATAATCACGTAAACGGGTGTTTGGAAGTTTTACTCGGCCAGTCCGACGGACAGAAGACTCATGAACGTCATTATCTATAATTGAAGAGAATATGATTCACCGATAATACTCCCCCGTCGTTTAAATTACTTGTTTCACCTCCTGAATGGGAGTATAAGAAAAAGGACCGTTGACCTCCATTTTATTGGAGGTAGACACCTCATGTCCAGTAGAATTAATAGTTCTTGGTATATTGGTTTCAAGGCCCATTTCCAAACATTCCTCAATAAAAGAAGATACACGGGGTTGCTCAATAACATCAGGCACACTTTCTGACAATATTTGCTGGTAAGGAAATTTATCCTCATAAAATACCACGTCATGAGATACGAAAAATTCATGATTCTCCAAATCAATAACTCGCCAACCTTTTTTTCCATGAGGATATCCAAAAAAAATACATCGACGACTTCTAGGATTAAACTTATTCTTGTCACGAGACACTAATCGGGGGTAACACAAACATCCAAAAATTCTAAAATGACCATATGAAGGAAGCTTATTGTGCAATAATTCGTATGGAGTTTTCCCATTCAACAATGGAGTAGGTGTGCGGTTGATAATATATGCAGCACTTAAAATACATTTGCCCTAAAATTTTAAAGGCAAATTACCTTGAAACCGTAAAGCTCTCCCAACATTAAGTAAATGATGATGTTTGAAATTTTATACCGTGTTCAGAAAAGAAAGGAAATAGCGGTTGAAATTCCGTTCCATTATCACTTCGTACCATTTTAACCTGCTTATCAAACTGAATCTTAACCATAGCACAAAAATCTTTTGAAGATTTGAGCCACTTCAGACTTATGTGCCATTAAGTAAACCCAAACAGCTCAAGCATCAACAATTGAAAGAAAATAATGAGCACCACAAGAAGAAGGAATATAATATGCTCCCATACATCACAACGAACTAAACCAAATAAATCATCAGCTTTATTCATACTAATTGGAAATACATCACGAGTTTGTTTTGCCTTGAAACAAATGTCACATGGTTCACCAAAAAAATTCTGACAATCCACTTTACTTACACTAGGAAGTAATGAAATAATTTTATTAGAAGCATGACCTAAATGCATATGCCATAGAGAATAAGTGTCTGCAGTAGTTACTCAATTCGCTATGGTCGGTGTCGTCGCACTCCAAAGAATATAGACCCATTCTCTTGCTCACCCACTCTAATCGAAGTCCCCGTAGTGCGATCCTGTATTAAACATAGCTTATCAGTCAATGTGACAACGCATTCCATGTCGTTAATCAAACACGCTAAAGAAACTAAGTTGTATTTGAGTGCTGGAACAAATAAGACATTATTTAGTTTTCAGTTAGGTCCAAATACAACTGTTCCTTCGCACTGAGCATGCAAGTATGTTCCATTTGGAAGTCCAATGGGTGACAACCCTATCTGCTGCAATTGAAGTAATAAGTCTTTACGTCCGGTCATATGTCTCGATGCCCCTGTATCTAGTATCCACTTACCAGAAAGTTTCTCTTTCGAACTCTCCTTATTCGATGAATTAAAAATGTTCGCGATGGCGGCCAATTGAGAGTCTATGAAGGTATTCATTATTGTTGCCCGATCTTGTGTTGAAAGAGAGACACCACCAAAGTTTTCACCTCCACCTGTAGGCGAAATAATAGCATTAGCAACAACAAACCTTGGCTTTCCTTGGTTATTGTTTGATCCTTGATGTACACGCCCCCTATTTCCTTTCCCATGTTTTCTAGCCACCAATATGGATACCCAACAAGTTTGAAATAATTTATTGTTTCATGACCAGATTTTCCACAATGCTTAAAAGTTGGTTTCTGTGCAGGAATTGTATTCATCCTAGCAGCAGGTCCCTTTGTCACCTTTGGGGATTATACTGCAGATCCCACAACTTCCATACGTACGTCTCTTGTCATGGCAATAATTTGGTGTCTTTTCTCCTGCACAACCAATGCATATACACGACTTAGTGACGGGAGAGGATCTTGAGCAATTATATGAGAACGAACCGTCCCATATATCGTATCGTCAAGACCCATCAAGAACTGATGAACACGTTCTTCTTCTCGCTGTTTATCCCACTGGGTAACAAGTAAACATGTACACTTATTACAGCTGCACATGAGAGGTTTAACATGGTTACTAAGCTCATCCCATATAACTTTTAGTCGTCCAAAATAAGCCGCAATTGCCTGTCCATCTTGCCTGCAATTGGCTAAATCTGAACGTAACTAAAACATCCTTGGTCCATTCTCAGTCGAAAAACAGTTCATTAAATCATCCCAAAGCTCCTTGGCAGTCTCATAGTATGTAATTGTTGATCGTAGATTCAGCTCAATAGATGTAGCAATCCATCCAAAAAACATTGAATTAACACTCCACCAATATTCAATATCAGGATCATCTTTCTTAGGTTGCTTAATTTTCCATCCAAAAAGGAATATTTTCGTCTGGATCCAAATGCATTATGCATTGATTGAAACCACTCTTCATAGTTATCATCATTCAATTTCACCGAGGAAATAATCATACCCGTATGATCTGAAGGATGCAAGTAATAAGGTGAAGTTGAATCAATTTTTCTTTCATTATTGGATGTCGATTCTTTCCCAGTCATGTTGCAAAGCTTTGTCACAGACAAGAAAGAAAACTTTGGTATAAAAGATTTGATTATTTGGTTTTTGGCTCGGATTCCATGAAACGATAAGTAAGAAGAAGAGATTTTATTTACTCAGTCTTGCCGAACCCTTACATTTACACAAAGATATATAGATGCGCTTCACAGCAACTATATGCAAACAAATAATATCCTACTCCCTTTAGATGATATCTTTCTTAACATAGCATGTACGGATTACCTAATGATGTCAACAATATATGTACAAAATATTGTGTATATATCCTAATAAGAGAGGATGGGAAATCATTCAGAATGAGATATCAAAGATGATTAATGTTCTTGAAGGCGTTCCTGATTCACCAAGTTACAGTTCAATCTACTCGAAATAAAGATATTTTGAGATGTGGTTTGCTCAGTTGCTCTGATACAACCTGTTGAGGTTGATTCAGGATCATCTCCTCTTGTCTAGAGACCGAGGGAAATCATGTCAAAATATTGTGAGAAAAGGTATTGCAGCTAATCATTAGCTCAACTTTTCATTTACTCTATTATTAAAAAAGGAAAGAGAGTAAAATAGAGATATCGGCGCAAGGTCAGACCTAAGGGTGGACTAACCCTGGGTTCAGCCCCCCTAAAATCCCCATACCTATAAAATTATCATTAGTTCCATCAGATATTGGTATTTATCCCACCTTTAATATAGTACTTTTAGCCCACCAAGTTTAACATGTTTATATAATTATTTTTATCCCCCTTAATACTAATTTCTGACTCCGCCACATCACCATTTAAATAGTTTAATCACTCCAATCATAATTTCAACTAAAACTTCATTGGCTATTTCAACTTCTAAGAGGACACCGAATTTAAATTTCACCATTTTCTATTTTTTTTCTTTCTTCTTTCTTTTCTCTTCCCTTCTAAAAAACTCTTGAGTCTTTTCATCTCTCTTGTTCAGATTTGGTCCTTTTGGACCAGACATGAGTAAGGATTTCTTTTTCTTTTCTATTTTTAGGTAATAGTTTGTTGAATAAGATGTTTCTACATCATTTTTTTGTGTCTTTTGACATATTTCTTCGCCATTTTGGGGAGATTTTTCTTCGTCATTGTGGGGCGAGTTCTTCGATCTTTTAAGGTTGGTTCGTAGTTGCTACTCTTGATTCAAAAACATCAACGATTCGATCTATAAGTTTATGGGTAAAATACTCCTTCCTTTCAAGAGCATCTCTTTTCAAGGAAGAATACAATCAAATCAAATGGTCGGAATTATTTCCGGAATATACCATCATCTCTCCCTTATACATAATAAAAAATTAGGTATCTCTGCGGTTTATTGCTCTTTCTCTTCGCTATCTACTTGGAGCCGATATCCTTATTTGTATTATGGTTTTGATTATCTTGATGTTGTCTATGTATTTTGATGTTTTTGTTAATCTTGTAAGCGAACATGTAATCACCATTTTGATTTGAATGAATTGAAATTTGTTGATTGACCAAAAAAATAATAAAAAAAGACTTTTAAGAGGAAAAAAAAAACTCTTCCAAGAGGATTAAAGACCATTGAGCAAGAAACATAAACTGATAAACATGATTAAATCTTTTACAAACTTATACTGCATCCGTTTTCGGAAAACTTTTTTTTATCATTTTTTCAATTTGACCTATTTTTAGGCTGAAATAAATCATCTAGTCTAAAAGCAATAGGACATGTGTATACAAATTTTTTCTAGACTACTTAGTTAAATGCCCCTAATTGTAAGTTAAAGGTTCCTGTCTCTTATTAAATACCCATGCTAGTAGGTTGGAGGCACCTTTTTCTATATTAAAATTGATCAAAGAAAAGTGTTAGCATTGCAGTAGAATCATTGGGAAGAAGATAAAGAAGCGGAGAAGGAGAAGGTTTTCTATTCAATAGAATAAGAAGGTTACATGGATATCATATGATATCCTTTATATACATGTAAAGAAAAAACCCTAGGTATTTAGTTGGGTCGCACATCCATGGATCGTAGCCCACCCCCCCCCCCAAAAAAAAAAACAGAAAAAAAAACACATATAGTACTTCGAATGTAGGACTTCAAAACTCCTTGATGACTATTGTGTCTCAGTCAATTTCTCAATTAGAATTTTTATTGTAATACCCAGAGGGACAAAACCTTGTTTCAATTCTTCATATTTAGTGTTTCACGTTTTGTGCTATACATGTAGTTCATCACACGTAGTGCGATCTTCAAAGACCGCTGAGTCTAAGTTAATTGCCTCGTTAAAACCTTGTCAGGAAAATATAGTTGGACAAAACCTGAGCTAAAGAAAAAGATTACAATATTGAGAAGACTTGGAACAGAATTGGACTCGCATATGTTGCCTCATTAAAACCTTGACAAGGAAAACTCAGTGGGATAAAACCTTGGCGAAGGGAAAAGAGTACAACACGATAAGTCCCACGTAAAGTTACTTCGTTGAAGTTCACTTCTCTTATTGCTCCACAACTCAGAGAACACCCGTGGGAAAAAGAATAACCTTGGAAAATTAGATTCCAGGTTTTTTTTGTTGTCTCATTAAAAACCTTACCAAGTAAAAAAACCCTATGGAGAAAAGTAATTTATGTGAGGAAAAAAGAGTTCAACACACTGTTGGATGCTCCCCTGATGCCAGACGATTTCTTTAGTCATATGTATTCATGGGGCTTGGAAAATTTCTTTAGTCCTGCGCAATCAACAAAGTTCAGACAATTTCCTTAGTCATGTACTTTTTACATGTAGACTTAGTTAATAAGTCTGGCACATTTTCATCAGACTTTACTTTGCTGACTTGAAATGTCTTGAAGACATCGTTGTTGTTGTTGTTGATTGTATTATAACGCTTAACAGACTATCGCACATCATTTCTTTGATTTAGATATTTTCAGTAATATCAGTGCGGTATTTAGGTTCAGCATATGCCTGGTGTTGTTTAACATTGTCTCGCCAAAAACCTTGTCGAGTAACAAAAACCGTATTGGAAAAAATGATTTCGATCGAAGGGAAAAAGAGTACAACAAACCTTCACATTTCGAAGTAAATTATATCGACATCATATCCTTGGATCCTCCCCCTGATGTCATCATCTCCCCATGTTTCGATTCAAGAGAGTGTCTAGACAATTCCTTTAGTCATGTGTTTTATGAAAGTGAATTTAGGTAATGTTTAGTAAATAATTCCACCACATATCCCCATGATTACTTCCAATAACTGTTCGGATTGCACTTTCATTAGCAAACCTTTTCATGTATTTGTAGGGATAAACTAACATATTTTAAAAGTTTTATTTAGGTATATGATTGCATTCCATATATCATCCAATAACACTGCATTGGCGCTGAGTTATATCTAACTAATAAGTTCAAATGAGGATGTTGTATTTTATCGAGCGCACAATATCTAAGTATAATAATGCGTCTATTGCACTAAGATAGGGGAATTTCATTTCCAAACACATATTCGTCATATTCCTTTAGAAGAAATGGTCATTCATGTACATTTGAAACTCAACTAATCATGGGAGTGCTAGCAGGATGCATGTCCTTGTTAAATTTTCTGACAATGGACATATGCAAACTGGTGGAATAATATACCACAAGCTCGGTCTTCTAGTTCAGAACATAGATAAGATTTTAATCTCAAATTCAGATTTTAAATAGCTTGTAAGATCTCTTATTCCATTAAGAGTACTTATCATGTCCATACCGTCGACATAGATAGCTATAATTCAGAATCATGAACTTAGTTAATACGCATGGCATAAAACCTTACTTGTTTATCCCCCCCCCCCATCAAATAGTCACTTAAACGGGTATACCACATCCGCCTGATTTTTTCAATCAATAAGTGATTTTTCCAGTGTAACTGCAAACACACTCTGTGGTTTAGAGTCATTTGACTTGGGAATCAAAAGGCCATGATGCTCTTTTGCAAATATCTTTGAATCTAAATCTCCAGATATATAACCACATCTACTGTGTTTCAAGTTCTTTTGAAACTACCAAGCAAACTAATTAACATAACATTATGATGTTCAAAAGAGTAAGCGATCCAGGGGTTTGTAAAAAACCTCGCGCCACAAGGTGATTTTATATACTTTAAGACCTCATTCTTCTCACTACACTTTGTGACAAATGACCACATATGTCCCATAGACTTTACACTTCGTTGGTTAGCACTACCACACCAAATACCAGTATATTTGTCAAAGAACTAAGTTCTACCTGGATTGCGTAGGCCAAATATGCTCGTTATTTGAAATTAATCAAAATAAAGCATGGTTAGATCTCATTGTGCTCTACTTCTTGAGCAACTATTTATGGATTATATCATAGTTGTGCACGCATGATCCTTGCATTGACTCATGTGCATTCTCGTAATCCGTATGGATTTCATTGTTCTTTAGAATCATTTAAAATTTCGGAGCGTCTTCCCGTTTGATTCATGGACATATTTAGATACTATCTTATGAGATGATTTCAGATGATATAATTAGGTTGTGCCTAACTCACCTATTTCCTTTCTAGGTGAGCACTGATCGAACCTGTTAGAGCATAGCTCGGTCAACCTCGCATGCGTTGCTATCTCAAGCATGTTTGTCAATGTTAGTGATCAAAACTATAAGTCTTGATGTCTAGCCTACATAGCTAAGTCTCGGACTAGGTTAGAAAAGTGTAGTTGAGCTCAAGGACTTCATGGCGATTCATCATACAACAACTAAGATCTATACAACAAACCGTGGAACTTCATCAACAAAAAGGTATGTGGAGACTTGAACTTATCTATCACTCAAAAGTCTATCTCTTTTATCTCCTACTTCTTATGAGACAAAAGTCGTATGCTATATAGACTAGATCATACACATTTGAAATTTCGAGCTGAGCATTCATTACTTATCTTTTATCTCGAAATTGTGTGTTGGTAAAGCGTTTCGCTTTGATCAAGTTTATTTCCACCTAGTGACGAAAGTCATGAAAAGTTTCAATCACTTTGAGAATCGCTCTGACGTGAATCGGTCTGTGAATAACGGCTACATAGCGTCCTCTGAGAATGTCTTAATGATTGAAATGAGAGTTTATATTACATAACCATGTATTTCTTGAAACGAAGTTTTCGAACTTTGTTGATCAAGAGAAATCGGGAGGATTGTGGAATTGGCTTGCCAAGTCCGCGAACCCAGTCCGCGAACTGTCGGAAGTTCTCAACCGAGAATTTCTGCTGGATTTTCCAAAACTCGTTTGTGTGCTAAGGCCGCGAACTCAGTCCGCGAACCCAGTCCGCGAACCCAGTCCGCGAACTGGCGGAAGTTCTCTTTCCGAGAATTTCTGTTGAGTTTGGAAAACTCAACCGATTAACTTAAGTCCGCGAACTTGTTTGTGAACTTAAGAGGTTATAATCTAAAGATGTGCTCGGAACATGAAACATTAAATTACTAAGGAATGCTTTATGCAAACCGTGGCTATAATGTTCATGAGCCGATTCAATCGAATCGAATCATTTTTGTTTCAATTGTGTCTTGTGTAGTTACAAAAGATCTCATAGCAATTGAACAACTCTTTAACTAGTTCATTTGAGTCAATTGAACTAGTTATGGTGAAGAAGAACAAGGTTAATATGAAATGCTCATATGGTTAACCTTTTGGGTTACTATGTTGAACCAACATACACGTACACATTTGGGCATGGTTTTCACGAACCTAGTAAACGTCTACCCAAGTGTGTGTGACAAGCTAAGTTTTCGATCTAATGGTTGAGAAATATTACCTTGAATCTAAATCAGGTTTTCATCTAACGGTGAATAAGGATTGCTTTGTAACTAAGGAAAAACCCTGATTTGAAGGTTATATAAAGGAGACATCTAGCATTGTGCAAAACTAATCCCCACACGTCTGTGTGCTACTAGTGCACCCGCTAGAGTCGATCTCCATTAACCTTTGATTTTCTTCTCTAAAATCAGGTTAACGACTTAAAGACTTCATTGGGATTGTGAAGCCAGACCGATACTACTTTATTGTAGTTGTGTGATCTGATCTTGCATCTTCTATCGTACGAGTACAATCGATTGATTGGCTTGAGATCGTGAGAGTTCTCCGATAGGCAAGATAAAGAAGTCAGAAACATCTTCGTCTCACTGTTTGTGATTCCTCGACAATCTGCCTGTGTAGTCAGGAAGGATTGTAGAGAGGTGATTGATTAATCTAGGCTGTTCTTCGGGAATATAAGACCGGATTATCAATTGGTTCATGTTCACCTTGATTTTATATCAAAAGACGGAACAAAACCTAGGGTTTATCTGTGGGAGACAGATTTATCCTTTGATGGACTTTTCTGTGTGAGACAAATCTATTTATTATCAAATCTGTGATTTTGGGTTGCATCAACTCTTGGTTGTGGGTGAGATCAGCTAAAGGAATCAAGTGCGCAGTATCCTGCTGGGATCAGAGGCATAGGAGTACAACTATACCTTGGATCGGTGGGAGACTGATTGGGGTTCAACTATAGTCCAGTCCGCAGTTAGTTTGCAGTAGGCTAGTGTCTGTAGTGGTTTAATACAATGTGTATTCAATCTGGACTAGGTCCCGGGGTTTTTCTGCATTTGTGGTTTCCTCGTTAACAAAATTTTTGGTGTCTGTGTTATTTCTTTTCCGCATTATATTTTATATAATTGAAGTAATACAGGTTGTGCGTTCGTGATCATCAATTGGAAATCCAACCTTTGGTTTTTGATTGATATTGATTGATCCTTGGACATTGGTCTTTGGTACCGTCCAAGTATTCCTTGTATTTGATAAAGACTCGCTATTGTTTTTAGCTTGAGTAAAGATCAAATCAAGAGAGAGATATTAACTCCTTGAGATACTTTTATCTAGATTGAGTATGACTGTCTAGTTGATTCTCTAGCAAAGTATTTCGGAGTTAGTCCATACAGATTTCTAAGCGAAATATTGGGTGGTGTTGTTAGACCCCCGCTTGTTCAATTGGTATCAGAGCAGGCAAACACGTTTAAGACCTCATCAGTCTGTGTTTGTAGCGATCTGACTCTATGGCAAGAGTACTATCTCTGATAAACGCGTCACCAGTAATAAAGATTCTCTCTCGTCTAATTCTATTAAAGAGAAAAGTATTCTATCTCGAATATAGAAAAACCTTGTGGTTCGACGAGACAAAAACAATGGCAGGTGTGTGTTGATCTCCCTTCGAAAGAGACCTTCTCTTCTAATGAGTGGGATACAGCTGAAGAGAGTAATTTGATTCTAAATCTTGTTAGAATTCAAGCTGTCAGATTGGATCAGCTAAAACACCATGTCAATGTTCTTCTTGGTGTTGTAAGAGATTGCAAAGTCCATGGCAATGCTGAAGATCATTCTTCGTGCTTAACTCTTGAGGCCAGCCTCGAAAAGGATGCCTTGGATATTGAAACCGTTTGAATAAACTCTCCGTTCAAGGTTGTTCAAAGCAATCTAATATACCAAGAACTTCTGATGCTTTACATTCAGAAGTAAAAACAGGTGTTCCTAATATTTCCACCAAACTTAGGACATTCTGTAAAAAGCACAAATCTTCTGATGATGATATTAAGACGACTTCCTCCAATCATTCTTATGATCAAAAGGTATGTCTCGTCTGTGAGACCAAGAGTTCTGTTAGACAAAAGAGAAACCCTAAGTTGAATAAAGACTCCTTAGTTCAACTTCAACACACCCTAGATTTGATTCTCAAAGGTGTGACTGACATACGTATGATTGAGCCAATTGGTTTTCGTACCTATCCTGTGAATGCTACCAGGAATGTCAGTACAGTGAGTTCCTCCAATGTTCAAAGGCAGAATAGACGTCTTAATAAACATCATCCTAAGGAAGTTAACCGTTGTGCTTCTGAAAGCAACGTTGATCCTGTTGAGAGAGTCATCCCAGAAGAAAGGAAAATCAATGAGATGAGAAAAGATATTAAAAAGATAGTTGGAAGATATAAAGAGCTTGTCGACAGATTATCCTCTTCCTCATGTCAAGACACTTCTGGTAAGAACTCTAACTATGTCTCTTATTTTGATGACAGTAAATTTTATGATAATTTCTCATGTCAAACAGGATCCCTCTCTAAGACTAAGAGGAAAACAAACTTAACCAAAGACATAAACCTCGATGAGCCTGGGCTCGTACTTGTGCTAATTAATCACAAGGTTCGAGAACTTACTCATATAAAATCCTGTTGAGTAAGTGTGTTAAAAACAGGTATACTTGTTGCTTGCATCTGTTAAGTTAAGCTATTTTCTTATCGTCATAGCTAAACTTGTGTTGACAGATCGCTAAGATCAAGTATTGGTTAAGTCAAAAGAAGTTGTTGCATACTGTCTTAAATTGTTTTAGGTCCTGTTTTCAAAATTTGAAGGACTTTTTTCTTGGGTATTTGTTGTACTCGAACGGATTCGTTCTGGCCCGAGTCAACTTTTTTTTGAAACCCTAAATTGTTGTCCCCAAGATAAATATCCAACCTCTTAGGGTTACAAGTCACGTACGTGTACTCCTGGTGGTTTTGGATTTTCAAGAATGTCTTCCTCTCTCTTGCTATGGTGGTTTTGCAAAAGGATTTCTTGACAAAGGTGTTGAGGTTGATTCAAGAGAAGAGCACTTGTAGATGAAGATCATCCCAATGCCTCATGCTTTTTGATACTCATGAAGATGCTGAAAAGGATGATATGATCTCTGCTGAAGTTGTTCATGACTTTCTTAAGTACTTTGGGGAAGCAAAACACAGCTTGTTGATACTCTTAAAGGTCTTGATAGGTGAAAACTGAGTTGGAAAAGGTTGTGTCTGACCTTGGTCTCATAAAATCTCAAATCAAGGATCTTCGAAAAGAGAATCATCTCTCCGTTGATGCTGAGAAGGTTGTCGATCACAAGCTCATAGACTTCATGTCTCGTGAGGATCCTGTCCCTGTTCCTGTTCGCTGTTGAGGATACACCGGAATCCGTTTAAGCTTGTCATCTATTTTTGTTGCCTAGTATGTCTTCTTTTTGGATTAGTTGGAAGAATAACTAGTGCTTTGAATATCGATGATTGTGACTACACATAGCTATTTTTTTTCATCTTCTTATGTTATTTTTTAGGTTTATTGGTATTAAATTCTAAAAATATTTGGAGGATGATGTTTATTGCAGTATTTTAATGGTTTGTGATATTGCAATATTTTTATGTGATATGTATTGTTTTCGTCCGTGAAATTGAAGGTCCCATATTGCAGTCAAAAGTAAAGTCGTTCATGAATCAGTATTCGTATTGATGAAAAGACGAATGGACTTTTGACATATACAAAAGTTATGCCTATGCAGTCATGTATTTGATGGAAAATAGGATAAAATCTTTTGTTCAACAAGGATAAAGTCTATTATGTCGTTATGATGGAAAATAAAATAGATCCTTGTATGTTATCCACGGTATTGATCCATTTTATTATGTTTTACCGTGAAGGCTCCATTGTGTGTCTTATGTTGAGCACCTTACAACTAAGTCGATTTACCTTGGCTTTGTTGGTTTTTCCATAAGATGCTATATGTGGAGCATTAAGAACTAAATTAATCAACTAGTTTGGTTATTTAATTATTACTCCATAAGTCTTCTTTCTTATGTTGACTACATGTACGGTTAAGGTTGTCATACTCTATGATGAACTTAGTCGGGGTTCCATAAGTTCTCTTATGTTGAGCCCAAAATAATTAAATTAATTACTTCGGAGATTAGTTTGGTTGTTTGTATTCCAATTAGATTAATTATAGGTTCTCTTGTAATTAATTTAGTTGAGTTTTCATATATTCCACAAGTTCTTGTGTTGAGTATATGAAAGGCTACACTATCATGTTCTTTGGTTAATGTAGTCATATATTCCGTAAGGTTTTCCTTATGTTGAGTATTTGGACGGTTAAGTTAGTCATCTCCATATGATTGACTTAGTCGTAGCTCCGTGAGTTTACTTATGTTGAGCACTTTCAATTAAATTGATCACTTTTGTGGTTTGATTTAGTTGCGTATTCCAATTGAATTAATCATGGGTTTACTTGTGGTTAATTTGGTTGAGCTTTGGATATAGAAAATCATTCCTATGGTTTTTGGTGTCCAATAAAAAATTCTTCTTTTCTTTCGAAATTAAGGTCGCTCTTGTTGTTCTCTCGGGAATGACATCTAATGGGAGAGAGTTCTTTTGAACTTGTGCTTAATGGTAATATCTTGCGGGGAGTGCGGCTGTGGAATTTTATAGGGGTTATCTTGTATCTTAAAACTCCTTGATGAATGCTGTTAGCTTCGGATATTAGATTGCATCTAAATTAAGTTGGTATGTATTTTTCTTTTGGTCATGAAATGTCTCTTGTGGAAATTTCATTATGATCCCGTTGTTGTACCTTTGCCAATTTTATTGACAAAAAGGGGGAGAAATATTATAGTTCACACTACAAATACATATGGCTTTCGGATCATTGTGTAAGGGGGAGTGGTTTCCATGATCGAGATGGAGTATTGACTAGGGGGAGTGATACATATCACCGTAGTATTATTGTTAAAGTCGTGATACAATTGGACTTTGATGTTATATAATAATACTATGACACTGTATAATAATGATCGAGAATCTCGATTTCTCTCATTGTTATAGCTACGGATCTTCAACAACGATGGTGCTAAACTTACAACCTTTGGGATCATTGGAGTACTTGGAAGGACGAAGATTTCAAGGAACGTTGAAGATTAGACTATGTAATATGAGCCACTAAAGTTTATCTTTTTTGTATTCCATATGTATTAATAGTTTTGTCACTAAAATTGACAAAGGGGGAGATTCTTAGAGAATAGCTCGGTCAACCTCGCATGCGTTGATATCTCAAGCATGTTTGTCAATGTTAGTGATCAAAATTATAAGTCTTGATTTCTAGATTACATAGCTAAGTCTCAGACTAGGATAGAAAAGTGTAGTTGAGCTCAAGGACTTCATGGCGAGTCATCATGCAACGACGAAGATCTTTACAAGGAACCGTGGAACTTCATCAACAAAAAGGTATGTGGAGACTTGAACTTATCTATCACTCAAAAGTCTATCTCTTCTATCTCCTACTTCTTATGAGACAAAAGTCGTATGTTATATAGACTAGATCATACACATTTGACATTTCGAGCTGAGCATTCATTGCTCATCTTTTATCTCGAAATCGTGTGTTGGTAAAGCGTTTCGCTTTGATCAAGTTTATCTTCACCTAGTGACGAAAGTCATGAAAAGTTTCAATCACTTTGAGAATCGCTCTGACGTGAATCGGTCTGTGAATAACGGCTACATAACGTCCTCTTTGAATGTCTCAATGATTGAAATGAGAGTGTAGATTACATAACCATGTATTCCTTGAACCGAAGTTATCAAACTTTGTTGATCAAGAGAAATCGGGAGGATTGTGGAATTGGCTTCCCAAGTCCGCGAACCCAGTCCGCAGACTCAGTCCGCGAACTGTCGGAAGTTCTCGACCGAGAATTTCTGCTGGATTTTCCAAAACTCGTTTGTGTGCTAAGTCCGCGAACCCAGTCTGCGAACTGGCGAAAGTTCTCTTTCCGAGAATTTCTGCTAAGTTTGGAAAACTCAACCGATTAACTTAAGTCCGCTAACTTGTTTGTGAACTTAAGAGGTTATGATCTAAAGATTTGCTCTGAACATGAAACATTAAATTACTAAGGAATGTTTTATGCAAACCGCGGCTATAATGATCATGAGCCGATTCAATCGAATCGAATCATATTTGTTTCAATTGTGTCTTGTGTAGTTACATAAGATCTCATAGCAATTGAACAACTCTTTAACTAGTTCATTTGAGTCAATTGACTAGTTATGGTGAAGAAGAACAAGGTTAATATGAAATGCTCATATGGTTAACCTTTTGGGTTACTATGTTGAACCAACATACACGTACACGTTTGGGCATGGTTTTCACGAACCCAGTAAACGTCTACCCAAGTGTGTGTGACAACTAAGTTTTGATCTAACGGTTGAGAAATATTACCTTGAATCTAAATCAGGTTTTCATCTAACACTGAATAAGGATTGATTTGTAACTAAGGAAAAACGCTGATTTGAAGGCTATATAAAGGAGACATCTAGCATTGTGCAAAACTAATCCCCCACACGTCTGTGTGCTACTAGTGCGCCCGCTAGAGTCGATCTCCATTAACCTTTGATTTTCTTCTCTAAAATCAGGTTAACGACTTAAAGACTTCATTGGGATTGTGAAGCCAGACCGATACTACTTTATCATAGTTGTGTGATATGATCTTGCATCTTATATCGTACGAGTACAATCGATTGATTGGCTTGAGATCGTGAGAGTTCTCCAATAGGCAAGATAAAGAAGTCACAAACATCTTCGTCTCACTATTTGTGATTCCTCGACAATCCGCTTGTGTAGTCAGGAAGGATTGTAGAGAGGTGATTGATTAATCTAGGCTGTTCTTCGGGAATATAAGACCGGATTATCAATTGGTTCCTGTTCACCTTGATTTTATATCAAAAGACGGAACAAAACCTAGGGTTTATCTGTGGGAGACAGATTTATCCTTTGATAGACTTTTCTGTGAGACAGATCTGTTTATTATCAAGTCTGTGATTTTGGGTTGCAGCAACTCTTGGTTATGGGTGAGATCAGCTAAGGGAATCAAGTGCGCAGTATCCTGCTGGGATCAGAGGCGTAGGAGTATAACTGTACCTTGGATCGGTGGGAGACTGATTGAGGTTCAACTATAGTCCAGTCCGAAGTTAGTTTGCAGTAGGCTAGTGTCTGTATCGGCTTAATACAGTGTGTATTCAATATGGACTAGGTCCCGGGGTTTTTCTGCATTTGCGGTTTCCTCGTTAACAAACTTTCTGGTATCTGTGTTATTTATTTTCCGCATTATATTTTATATAATTGAAATAATACAAGTTGTGTGTTCGTGATCATCAATTGGAAATCCAAACTTTGGTTGTTGATTGATATTGATTGATCCTTGGAAATTGGTCTTTGGTACCGTCCAAGTATTCCTTGTATTTGATAAAGACTCGCTATGGTTTTTAGCTTGAGTAAAGATCAAATCAAGAGAGAGATATTAACTCCTTGAGATACTTTTATCTAGATTGAGTCTGACTGTCTAGTTGATTCTCTAGCAAAGTATTTCGGAGTTATTCCATACAGATTGCTAAGCTAAATATTGGTGGTGTTGTTAGACCCCCGCTTTTTCAGAACCTAATCGTCTCTCCATCTTCATTTATGGATCCACGACCTTAACCACACTTTCACCAAGTGTAGTTGTAACACTTTAGTATATGGTACATATCCTTTACTAAGGATTTTTAACCTTACAAGCACATTTTCAGTTGGTATGTGTGATCTCGTCCGTTTAGCGATATTAGTGTACATTCTGAAAACCGATAATCCTTTTTTCACTTCACATTTCCATTTGTGGAGTATAGGAGTCTATATGAGATAAAATGGGAACACACCACGACATTCCCTGACGTTCCCTCGAAAAATACTTTTTACCGTCTCCCTCTAACGACGGGAAGACTATCCCATTCGAGGGACTATCCGCAAATCAACAGCTGAGAGATCGCATGTCGAAAGGTTTAAAACTGCGGATTATTATTGGAAATTCTTGTTTTACATAGTCACTTAATCATTTTGATGACCCATAATAGTACGATGTGGAGTCGTAAGGGAATATATACAGTACAACCAAAAATGCGTAAAAACACAAAATGTCAGGCTTATATCCAGTTACCAACTGGTATGCAAATAATGGTTGACCAATAGTGGGTCTAAAACGAATAAGTGAAGATGCGTGTAATATTGCATATTCCCCAAGCAGTTAAAGGTAGGTTTGTATGCATAAGCATGCCTTAGGCACAATCTGTAACCTTTGACGATAGCCTTTGCGAGACCATTGGGTATAGGATGCTCTACATTGATTTTATTAAACATGCAGTAACCATCAAGTCCGTTTGATGTATATTCTCTAGCATTTACAAGGGGTGATGATTCTTTAAGTGTATAATATATGCCAGTAGTTTTCCAAACGCAATATTACTTGGGAACTATAACTAGGCCAAAATGTCAAAACATCCACGAGAGCCATTAGTCACTTTAATGGTTCGCATTCTGTATGGATATTTTTCTAAATATCACCTCGTTTTCTTTGTAATATGGGTTGTTTACCATTTACATCTTAGGATGGTCTCGATCCTGTTTTATTGAAGACTTTGTAAAATGAGTGATATGCTTTCTTACTTGAAAGCATAATGGGAAGGGGGTTGTTCATCTAGTACTTTAGATAACACTTATTGAGAGATATGTCGTCACTTCACATTCTGTCAATATTTTTCCCGTTGTCTCGTTCACTCAAATAAAGTGATGTACGTATGAGTCCTTATATAACGATCATCATGTCACAACCAAAACGACTTTATGGTTATGCCAAATCATGTATGAGTGAATACCCAATATTTTATTTTCGGGGTCAATATGGATTCAATAATTCAAATACTAGTGGTTTATATTTCACCAAATTGACTCATAAATTTCTCTAGTAATATGATTCCTTCCATATTCATTAAAGACAATAAAAGATGCAATCAATTACACTCTAATCGTTGTGAGTTTCCATATGATATCCACTTACATGGGTTTCTTTGGAATTTAACAAGGTGTGATTAGCTCTAGGTACATATAGATCTTTTGTGACTTTTAATCTTTGTTTCCTCTTAGCAACTGATAGACGCATTTATGTGTCTATTTTGTTCTCAATGTTCTGTATTGTTAGACTCGATTAAGTACTTATTGTGTTATTTTGTGTTCTTGTAGGAAATTTTAGAGAAATAAGCCCTTGCGGCGAAATGGGCTCAAAAAGCAGTGTTTTACACCCCGGAGAAATGTACCGTAGGCACCCCAGAAATGCACCGGAAGCGTCCCAGAAATGTCCCGGAGGAACCCAGAAAAATTACTATTTCCACCCCAATTGATATTCGCACCCCAACACTCTGGATAAGGGGCACCTTCTTCAACAATTTGAATTTGTGTTTTTGGCGGGAAATGAAGTTTTCAACTGGCAGAATTTTGATTGTCAAAATGAATGGGTTAGAGTGCGATTCAATCGCTGAAAATTGGCAGAAAGATGTGATTTGTCATAAGGAACAAAGTTTGGGTGGTGGTTTCGATCAAATTTGGCTGGAATACGTGTTTTGATTCTCGAGTTCAAAACAGGGCAAGCATGCACTGGAGGATGATAATCACGCGTCATGGAGAGTTATGGACGTGTTCTGATGATGTGGAATGGCTCGAGCATCACTTTGGGTCGTGAAGAATCGATTTGGAGCGTGGAGGGAGGAAGTTTACGCAAGAAATTCCAAGTTTGGTAAGAAAATATTCGGAAAAATATTGTTATTCACTGCCCGCATAATGAAGAATTATATTGGAGTTCTTGGCGAGATTTGGAGCTGTTGTGGGGTATAAATAGGCTCTTTGGGTCTACTAGAGAGGGGGGTCGAGAGTTTTGGGAGCTAGGGAGAGCTAGAGAAGCAGAAATCAAGAGTTTTCAGAACTCTGCTGCTGCTGCTGATGATGATGAAGAACATGAAGAACACGAAGAAAGGACCTGCCAGAGCAGTCGTTCTTCAACTATAACAGCGACAGCGGAACGTGGGTCGTAGTTTTCCAACGACTACATCACTTAAGAGATACCATTCTTTGTAACGGGTTATGCAACGATTATCAACGTTGCAAACACCTGATTTTCACCATTTTCTCTCTGTTTCGTCATTGTGAACCATTTTTGAGCCATAATAAATTATTTTGAGAGCATTTTTACTATGATGAGTTAATTCCCTCGTAACCAAGGAAATGGAGGAGGCTATTCACGCAACATAAAAGGGTAACTATTTCATTTAATTATATAATTTACCTAATCGCTGCTTTTGCAGAGTTTCTAAATTGTTTGAATGATTGTCTTAATTATTTGTTATTCAGTTTGATAGGTTATGCTTGGTTTAATCTCTTGATAATCTATGCTTAAGGTTTACAAATAATGTTTGAGAATTTGTATGATTGATAGTGAATTAAAGATAAAAGAGGACTTAAGAATTGAATAGAGTTTTGAAATATTTATCATTCAATTTTGCATAATAGTGGAATCTAGTGTCTTGGTTACCTCTCGCACCCATTGTTAATAATTTTGTATATAATTTTATTAAATCTTTAAATTTAATCTTCACAAGTCCGAGAGTTTGAACCTCATTACTACAACCCACGAAAAATTATTAATCATTTTGGCGGCGCCGACGCGGATTTGTGCTTAGGTAGAATTTTTAGGTTTTTATTATTTTTTTACTATTATTTGTTCCTTTTTACGTTTCTTTTTTTGTCTTTGATTTACAGGTTCGAAGTGGAATACTAAGGACTTGGGAACAAAAAGCTTAAAGCTAAAAGCTAAAAGAGAAGAAAAAAAAGACATAATTTTTTTTTTAGGATTTGTAAATAGGCTTTATTTTTCATAATTTTTGGACTTTTTATTTGGACTTTATTCTGGACAATTGGACTTTATTCTTTTTTTTTAACCCTACGGAAGGGTATTATTAAAAAAAAAAATTATATAAATTGTGTGCAGGGAAGGACGACGATTACTATATCGTCTCGGCCCCTCGGGTTCGTACATGACATAGGAGTCGTGGCCCGAGTCGACTTCAACGGTTCATCCCCCGTCTGGTACGGGAGGTAAGTCCATCGAAACACTCGCGAATCTCCTGTCAGCGGTTTTACTGTATTCCTTAAGGTGATTCATTGATTGAGGACGAATTTGGACTGTTTTTAAATTCCTAGTAAAGGGCAAGGCCTGGCCAATACAAGATAAGGGTTCGGATTTCATCACCGCTCCCTTCTTGCCTGCCTTAGGAAAACGAAACCTAACGCAAACCCAAGATTTAAAATTTGGAATAGAACGAGACCGATAGGGTAACGAGCTTAATAGGAAACTCGTTCGAAAAAATATTGGTTGCTTTTTAAGCACACTTCAAAGTTCATGATGGTTTCTGTGAGTTGAATGCGTGACTGCGCCGCCTTCTAATGCGGTGAGGCCTTGGGTATCAAAGCTCTACTAAGCTCCCCTCGCCTCGATTCAACTTACATTATCTCGGATTGATTCCAGAGGGGTGTGCTCAAATTGTAACGAATTCCTTTTCGAAGGAATAAAAGCTGGTCTAGAAAACAATCTAAGTGAAGCCATCATGCTTTTTGTTTGCTAGAAATCTTTAGGTTTGTTTTGGTAGAGTCGAGTCGGCCTTGTTTGTGGTTGTGTAGAATTCCCTTGAAATTAAGAATGTCGAACTGGTATGATAGAAGCCAATACAATGAGTATCGACCTGAATTTGAATATGGACATCATCAGTTTTATGACCATGGTGGGAATAGTAGTTGGGAACGCCAACCTTTTCAAGGTTATGGTTCATACCATAGTGAGCCCAATTACTATCCACACACGAATTGGTCTTACGACCAAGAAAATCAGGAATATTATAGTACTAGTCATGCGTTTTTGGAAAATTACTTAAAAACTAGTTCTGATTATGACATTTCTAAACCTGTTCAATCTCTAGAAGAAACCTACCAACAAGTTCGAAAGGAGTATGAATGTGCAGTTAGTTCAAGAGAAGAGAGCACACAACGGTCTAAGATATTCAATGAGACTTGTGAACGTATAAGTGTTACGCTCAGTGAAATTCAAGCACGTTTAGAGGCAGAAAATGAACAGTGAGCTAATGCTGCTCGAAATAATCTAAATTTCCAAAATAGTATTTCCAATTCTACCCTTGATATCAATAGTGAATATTTTCCCAATCTAGAGGACGAGGTTAGAATAAAAGACAATACTTTAGATGAGGTTCATGATGATTATGATGAAGATAATATTGATGAAGAATCATACATTTGTAGGCATAGTGAGGGAACTAGTTACTCCATTTGAGCTTCATAATAATAATATTACTTCTGGTTCAGATCCCAATAATTTTAATGATTATTCACATATTCAAAAAGATGTGGATCTGACTAGAGATACCACCGTTTTAGACGATGTAGTTCGTGATCCTTTAGCCTACAGAGTATTGGACAATCCATTATTTGATGAACTTATTAATGGATCGGAGGAAGTAACTTTAATTAACACCTTAGTTAATGAGCCTTTATATGAAACTTTCTCTGATAATCCTTTATATGATTGTGATGATGGTTTAGAGGAAAGAATCTACCCTGAGAATACTGTTTTAGAATCTAGCGATTTAGAAACACTAGTCTTAGAAGATGATAAACTCGTAGAAATGAGTGAGGATGAACCCAACTTAGAAGAATCTATTGACCATTTCCAGGAATCTGATGACCTAGAAATTAGGGAAGTTGTGACTAGTCTTTCTAGAGACTTAGAAAACTCTAAGTTTGGGGGTGATTATCATTCTCCGTGTGCTTTAACTCTTAAGTACCCTCCTGTAGGACTTGACATTTGTGTCTCAACCATCTTACAAGATTATCTTCATACACGTTTTCCCGAACCTAATGATGTCCAGAAAGAAACTCAGTTGTTAGAAACCCATCCTCTGGTTGATGTGGTTAACCCAGGATATGATACCAAGATTGACTTTGTTTTCCCACCAAAATCTTTTCAACCAATTGTGGGAACTTTTGATTTTAAGATGTGTCGGTTATTAAGTTTTGAGAGTAAACCTAATCACTTTAGGATATTAGGGTCGACACATTTTCTTAAGGAAGACCACCTCTTTCATTGTGGTCAGCTGTGTGAGTCAAATCTGACTGACTTAGAGGATCCCCAGTTATTCAGGTTGTTGTTATGTGCTTATAAGTTCTTAGTTGAGTTTTTCCAGACTCTAATACCTGAACCGGATCTTAGCTTAGAGGAAATCCAACCGATGAAAACCTGTTATCTAGACCCGTTATAGAACCTGAACCTGAGCCACAACTAGATGTAGTTGTCTTAAACAAGGGTATGTTCGGCATCTTTTTGGTCTGTTGCAGTTTCCTCTTCTTGTGGGTAACACTTTTTGATCCAGATGACCCACAGTTATTCCGGCTACTACTATATGATTCTACGTGGTGACTAATCCTTGCTTAGTCTGGATGAAGACTTTAAACTTAGCACTTCTTGGGAGGTGACCCAATATTCATGTGACACGGTAATATCCTTCCTTAACTCTTTTGCTTCAAATAGTAACCGTTTCTCCTTGTTCATGCTTTTAATTTCATCTTTAGAACATTGAGGACAATGTTAGATTTAAGTTTGGGGGTATGGGAGAAACTTTTTAGTTGCAATTAGTAAACTCCAGAGACTAGAAATTTATGCCTATTAAGGTTTGCACTAACCAATCTAAGTGGATGGGAACATCTTGGTTATAGGAGTTGAGGAACCAATTTGATTAGATGGAAACATCGAAAGAGTCTATTCATAAAAGCACAGAGCTCAGGTGTTAGAAATAACATGATAGTTGCACCATATCTCGTTGAGTCCTTTTCATTTCTTTTTTATTTTTATTTTTTTCATTTTAAACTATGTTTCTCTAAGTGATTAGGTGGGGCACACGATTCAAGTTGTTACCACTGTTAGGGTGAATTAGAGTGACTGAGTTACTAAAAAAAGACCGGACCAGTTAGACCAATCGGAATAAGTATTAACACTTGGATAGCAATATGCGTGTGTTCTCCCTGTTTCCGTCGCCTAAGCAAGCGTGGAATGCAGGACCCGTGGGACTATCATGTAATCTGCTGACAAGAAGCATGCGCTTGGATCAAAAAGATCTATTCATGCCGTTAAGATAAAAAAAAAATGGTTATTGTTCTGTGTAGTCAACTGCTGGTTCCCTTGTATTTGCCAGTTTGTTGATCTAGATTTAAGTTATCGACCACTGGTTCCCTTGTATATGCCAGTTGTGTTGATATTAGTCAGACCGGTATCGCAGTCCATTAGGATAGGTTCATTCTAGCAGTGGCCTTCAGACAGATATGTGAAACATCGATCATTTGGTTAACATCAAAACCATCTACATTTTTCTATTTCCATCTCTTTTTTTCTATCCATATGATTAGTTTGACTCCGAATATGATGTCCATAGTGCAACTATCTGAGTAGAGCTCTGTCACTTTATATGAATTTTAGTATGCTTGAGTGTAAACTCGTGTACAACAATTGGAATTTCGCATCAGGGTACTTCCTCCTGTAGTCAGTGATTGTAAGCCAACCAAGGAGATTCTTTAGTGCCTTCCAAGGTTCGTTGTAGATAGCTAGGGTCTGGAGTAAAGGTTTTGTGGGTACACCTCTGGTAAACCCTCCGGAGACAACACTCCGCCACTAGGGCAACCTAGGGGTTCAAATGATTTTCCTTTCTAGAATAAATTTGCTCGAGGACTAGCAAATAATAAGTTTGGGGGTATTTGATAGACGCATTTATGTGTCTATTTTGTTCTCAATGTTCTGTATTGTTAGACTCGATTAAGTACTTATTGTGTTATTTTGTGTTCTTGTAGGAAATTTTAGAGAAATAAGCCCTTGCAGCGAAATGGGCTCAAAAAGCAGTGTTTTACACCCCGGAGAAATGTACCGTAGGCACCCCAGAAATGCACCGGAAGCGTCCCAGAAATGTCCCGGAGGAACCCAGAAAAATTACTATTTCCACCCCAATTGATATTCTCACCCCAACACTCTGGATAAGGGGCACCTTCTTCAACAATTTGAATTTGTGTTTTTGGCGGGAAATGAAGTTTTCAACTGGCAGAATTTTGATTGTCAAAATGAATGGGTTAGAGTGCGATTCAATCGCTGAAAATTGGCAAAAAGATGTGATTTGGCATAAGGAACAAAGTTTGGGTGGTGGTTTCGATCAAATTTGGCTGGAATACGTGTTTTGATTCTCGAGTTCAAAACAGGGCAAGCATGCACTGGAGGATGATAATCACGCGTCATGGAGAGTTATGGACGTGTTCTGATGATGTGGAATGGCTCGAGCATCACTTTGGGTCGTGAAGAATCGATTTGGAGCGTGGAGGGAGGAAGTTTACGCAAGAAATTCCAAGTTTGGTAAGAAAATATTCGGAAAATATTGTTATTCACTGCCCGCATAATGAAGAATTATATTGGAGTTATTGGCGAGATTTGGAGCTGTTGTTGGGTATAAATAGGCTCTTTGGGTCTACTAGAGAGGGGGGTCGAGAGTTTTGGGAGATAGGGAGAGCTAGAGAAGCAGAAATCAAGAGTTTTCAGAACTCTGCTGCTGATGATGATGATGATGAAGAACATGAAGAACACGAAGAACGGACCTGCCAGAGCAGTCGTTCTTCAACTATAACAGCGACAGCGAAACGTGGGTCGTAGTTTTCCAACGACTACAGCACTTAAGAGATATCGTTCTTTGTAACGGGTTATGCAACGATTATAAACGTTGCAAACACCTGATTTTCACCATTTTCTCTCCGTTTCATCATTGTGAACCATTTTTGAGCCATAATAAATTATTTTGAGAGCATTTTTACTATGATGAGTTAATTCCCTCGTAACCAAGGCAATGGAGGAAGCTATTCACGCAACATAAAAGGGTAACTATTTCATTTAATTATATAATTTACCTAATCGCTGCTTTTGCAGAGTTTCTAAATTGTTTGAATGATTGTCTTAATTATTTGTTATTCAGTTTGATATGTTATGCTTGGTTTAATCTCTTGATAATCTATGCTTAAGGTTTACAAATAATGTTTGAGAATTTGTATGATTGATAGTGAATTAAAGATAAAAGAGGACTTAAGAATTGAATAGAGTTTTGAAATATTCATCATTGAATTTTGCATAATAGTGGAATCTAGTGTCTTGGTTACCTCTCGCACCCATTGTTAATAATTTTGTATATAATTTTATTAAATCTTTAAATTTAATCTTCACAAGTCCGAGAGTTTGAACCTCATTACTGCAACCCACGAAAAATTATTAATCAGCAACAAAGTTTGAGCAGTGCTTCACTCGATGATCTAATCATCATAGTCACACTAAATTATAAGGAATTAGTTAAATAACTAGTACATATTCTTTAAGTTAGTGGAAGGAAAAACCACTATCAGTTAGACATCGAGTCTTTTCCGGGGAGATTTAATAAGTGGTGTGGTCTTATTACGTAACAAAAGGGTATTTATCTCAAGTACTTTATGTTAGAGCATTGCTCGGTCGAACTCGCAAGCGTTGCTATATAAAGTTTGTTTATTAAGTTTAGTTGATAAAAACTATAGTCTTGATCTCTAATCTACTTATAGCTATGTCTCGGATTATGATAGAATGTGTAGTTGAGCTTTAAACTTCACGACGTTTATCGATTGAAGACGAATATCTACTAAGTAGAGCTTAGAGGAATTTCATCAACAAAAGGTATGTGGAGACTAAAACTTATCTATCACTCAGAAGTCTATTATATTATATCTCCTAATGAGACTAAGTCCTATATCTATATAGACTTTTATATTATACACATTTGATATTTCGAGCTGAGTTTAACTCGATTATATGTTTCTCGAAATATGTGTCGGAAGCTTTTTTCTTTAACTATATTCATCATTATTCTTGACGAGTTTAATTGGAAACAATTTATTTGTTGGAAACTAAATATTAATTCAAAAGATGATCATGTGGAAATTTCCCTGAAACATCTTACATGATTTGTGTGAGATGTTCATTTGATGTCGAATTGGAAAGTTTCGTATTGATCATTCAATCACTTGAAAATTACTTATAAGATAATGGTTTGTATGAGAAAACCATTGTCGTCTTCTAAGGATGTTTCAATGATTGAAATGGGAGTTTAGAACAAAAACCCTTGTCTGGATACAACACAGTATGCGTACCTAGTATGCAAACTGTTTTGGTATGATTCAAGTCTGGGAACCTTGTTTGCATACCTAGGATGTGAACGGTTTTAACTGTAAAGTCCGGGAACCTTGTTTGCATACCTAGTATGCGAGCAGTTCTACCTATTTGCGTACCCGTTTGCAAACGGCTGGACAAGACCAAAGTCCAGAAGCTATAGTTTGCGTACCTAGTTTGCAAACTTAGTGGTTAAAGTTCTAAAATCGTTTAAGTATGATTCTCATACTCATGAACTAAAATATTTAAGGAATGCAATCTTTGCAAACCATGGCTTAATGTTCATGAATTGATTCTTGTATAAGTACTTTGTACGATTACGAATCAATCCGGTTTTGATTCAATTTGTTCATATATATTTCAATGAGATAGTGAACAATTGAACAACTCTATGTGAAACACAATTAGATTCATTTGATTATCTTTCATGATTGATTGATCATCATATTTGATCTAGAGGTTTTAGATGAATGTGGTTAGGACAAAAGTGTTCATATGGCTAACTTCAGTTAACTATTATTGAGCCAACTCAATGTACACGTTTAGGTACGGTTACCCATATCTAAATGAAGGTATATTTCATTTGTGTATAACAAGCTAAGACCATCTGACGGTAGAGAGATATTGCTTTTGTTTTAAGCAAACTTAACTTGAATCTTAAATCAGGATTTCATCTAAAGGTGAATATTGAATGCTTTGTTACTAAGCCATCTTAGCTTTGATTATAAGCAAACCCTAATTTGAAAGACTATATAAGGGATAACTTTAGCAACTAGAAAACCTAATCCCGGAATTTTCATGTGTCCTAGTTGCGTACTAGAGTCGATTCTCCTTTGACCTAGGTTTTTCCAAAACCATATTAGGTTAACGACTTGAAGAATTCATTTAGGATTCTTGAATCCAGATCCAACTGTTTTCTCTGTAGTTTCATATTCTGATCTTACTTGTTCTGTCCTATTGAGTACTATATTATCTAAGATTTGCTTGAGATTTATCTCTGATAGGTAAGATATCTAAAGTAATCACAAAGTTCTTCGTCTCAGACTTTGTGGTTCCACAATAACTTCTTCTATCACCATATAATTAAGTTATTGTAAGGTGATTGATATTTTTAGGCTGCTCTTTGGGAGTATAAAACCGAATTATCAATTGGTTCTTGTTCACCTTGATTTATCTAAAGACTGAACAAAACTTCATAAGTACTTTTGTGGGAGACAAATTTATCTATCAGAATATACTTATCTGTGGGAGATATATTTGTTTATAAGTCTCCGACTTTGGGTCGTAGCAACTCTTAGCTTTGGGTGAGATCAGCTAAGGGAATCAAGCGCGCAGAATCCGGCGTGGTTCTAGAGGCGTAAGGAATGCGACTGTACCTTAAGCAGTGTGAGCCTTGGTTAGGGCTCAACTACATTCCAGTCCGAAGTTAACTTGTAGTAGGCTAGTGTCTGTAGCGGTTTAATACAGTGTGGTGTTCAAATTTGTACTAGGTCTCGGGGGTTTTCTGCATTTGCGGTTCCCTCGTTAACAAAATTTCTGGTGTCTGTGTTATTTCTTTTTCGTATTATATTTTTTTATATAATTGAAATATCACAGATTGTGCATAGTTCAATCAATTGGTAAATCCTACCTTTGTTTGTTTTTTTTTTCTTTTTCTGAATCACATGAATTTTATTAAAATGAATTAAGAATTACATCCAAAGTAAAAGTTATAAAGAAAGAAAACAACAAAGGAAATCTAAAACAAAAGGGGAAACTAAAAGAACAGGCCCAATAACTAAGGCCCCAAAAAGAAGCTGCATATAGCTTTATACTTCAACTAAATCTGTAGTAGTTTATGCCTGCCAATTCAATTCTAGTTAACAAAGGAGGTCTTCCCATATAAAGTTGTCTTTCACCTGCTCTAAGCTGAGCCCCATTTTTTGCAACAACATCTGCAGAAAAGTTTGTTTCTCTATAACAGTGGCAGAATCTAATAGACATCAGTTGACTAGCTGCTCTTCTCCATCTCATCTTGATGAACCAAGGAATTTTACTAGAAGTAAATTCATTTATGACTTTTTGAGAATCTGAGCTAATGATTATGCTTCCAAGTTTCCATTCAACAACTAATTCAGCAGCACAAGTTACAACAAAGACTTCTGCAATGTAATTAGTGGTAATCCCCAGACCTCCAGTTAGAGTGCAGATTACCTGACATAAGTGATCTCTGACTACAACCCCAAATCCTGCTAATCCTGGATTTCCAAAAGAAGCTCCATCACAGCAGAATAAGGTTACACCAAAACTGGGAGCCTGCCAGTGACAAACTTTGATATCTTGAAATTTAATACTTCTTGTTCCAAGCTTGAAGAAGAGGGTTATATCTTGATCATAATTCTGATCCCATTTGTTATATGTAATTCTCAAGCCTCCCTCCCACACCATTTTCATAATCCTGCTTTTGAAATGCTGAACATTAGGATGAATATTATCAAAGTACTTCTTATTTTTTTGAAACCATAATTCTTTCACTATTGAACAACTTGATGTGATCCACACTTCTTTAATCAGGGGGCTTCTATTTCTTTCACTTTTCCATAAGTCTTCAAATGAGCTTGGACATTTAAAATTAAAAATGGACATATCCAGTTCCAAATGGTAGAACTGAAGCTACAGGTCCACAAGAGGTGATTCATACTGTCTTGTTCTTCCTGACAGATGCAACATCTGGAAACTGTTTCATATCCATGTTTAACCATTGTTAAATCATCCACATAAACTCCTTGAATTATTTTCCATACATTGCTGGCAGTACTTGGATGAAGAAAGGAATTCCAAATTTTTTTAGGCCAATGCAGTTTTGGTTTCTTGAATCTGATCATTTCAATTGTAGAGAAAGTGGTAAACTTTCCTTTGAGATCCTCAATCCAGACTAATTCATCTTTACCACCTCCAACATCTGGCAGATTTAAGGATGATAAATAATGTTGGATGTCAGTTGGAATTCTTCACTCATTATCTGTCAAAATATCTGCAACTTTAAGATGTACATTTTCTTTAATAAATGCAGTGAAACCTACAGCTTCTATAATAGGAGAATATCCACTCCAATTATCAAACCATAAGGAAACTTTTTGTCCATCCCCAATGCACCACCTAATATTCTCTTTTAAAGATTCCCAATCCCATTTAAATCATATCCATGTAGAAGACATCTGCCAATTTTCGCTCCACTGATTAATTCTGTCTATGAATTTTGCTTTGATGAATAAGGCCCATTCTTCATTGGAATTGAGAATCTTCCATAGCATCTTCATGAGTAAAGCTTTATTAAGGACTTCTAATCTTTGAATACCTAACCCACCTTCACTGAATGGTACACAAATATTTTCCCATGCTAAGGTAATGTATTTTCTAGTTTCACTATCACCAGCCCAAAGAAAATTCCTTATTATTCTTTCACAAGTTTTAATGATTGCAGATGGTCATTTGTAAATAGCCATGTTGTATATTGGGATACTATATAAGACTGATTTGACAAGGACTAACCTTTCTTGAAATGACAACAGTCTACCTTTCCAAGCTGCAAGCTTCTTCTGCATCATCTCCACCATTGGCCATATTGTGGAAGCTTTAACTCTGCCAGGATGAAGGATAATTCCAAGGTATTTGTCTGGGAAGCTACTGATATCCATTTTCATCATTTGTTGGATTTGAGTTTTCCTGAAAGAAGTAGTGCCTTCAATAAATAGTTTGCTTTTTGCTGTGTTGATCAGTTGACCTGAAGCTATTTGATAAGAATCCAATAAACTCAGAAGATTATTGATACTTTTTTCCCCTCCATTGCAGAATATAAATACATCATTTTCAAAAAATAGATGTGTGGGATGAATGCCTTTCTAATAACCATAGGTTCAATATCTCCATTTTGCACCATCTGAGTTAAATTTCTGCTTAAAACATCCTCCATCAAGACAAAAAGAATTGGAGACAGAGGATCTCCTTGTCTTAAACCCCTTTCAGTAGAGAAGAAACCATGAGGACCTCCATTGAGCATGACTGAAATATTTGCTGACTTAAGGATAGTATGTAGCCACTCACACCAAGTATTGGAAAATCCATACTTACTTAGAACCTTCAGCAGGAAATCCCAGTTAACTGAATCATATGCCTGTGAAATATGACATTTCCACCCCTTCTTTTCTTTTTCGTCTCACTAACCATCTCAGAAGCTAGAAGAATTTTCTCTTGAATGCATCTGCCTTTGATGTAAGCAACTTGTTGAGAAGAAATTAGCTTTGACATTAAGCTGCTCATTCTTGTTGTGATGATTTTGGTGAAGATCTTGAAACTTACATTGCTCAATCCTATAGGCCTGAATTTATTAGGAGACTTAGCACCTTCTGTTTTAGGAATTAAGACTAAGAAATTAGAACTAAGACCTTTGGGAATAAATCTTCTTTCCCAACAAAACTGCGTTGCATTTACTATATCTTTATGTATTATTTGCCAGCAAGCTCTATAAAAATTTCCAGTGAATCCATCAGGTCCTGGTAATCTATCAGGATCCATGTTGAAAAGAGTGTCTTTAAGTTCTTGCTCATCTGGAATTTTATCTAACATGCTTTGATTTTCATCAGATATTACTTTTGGAATGACTTCAAGTAAGGAATCCATATTCTCACCTTGTTTGTGTTCAAATTTTTCTTTGAGTGGTTGACTAAAACCTCAGCTATCTTGTTTTGATCAGAAGTAACTTCACCATTTTCATCCACTAGTTCACTGATACAATTCCTGGCTTGCCTTATCTTGAGATTAGTGTGAACGAAGGTGGTGCTGGCAGCCCCTTCTTTTACCCATCTAATTCTAGATTTCTGCTTTAATAAGTATTAAGTTGTACTTCTCTGGTGTTGTAGTCATTTTGAGCTTCCACCAATTTGCTTAGAGCTTCATCATCAAATGGATCATTATCTGACTTATTCATTGCATCTTGAAGTTTTAACTCAGACTTTTTTAGTTGCTCATGAACATTGCCAAATACCCTCCAATTCCAGTCTTGAAGAAACTTTTTTAATTTTTTTAATTTACTTTGAAACACAAAAGCAGGATCATCTCTGATGTATTCTGACTATATTTTTTCCACTTCAAACAAAAAATCCTTATGAGATAACCACATCTTCTGGAACTTAAATGGAGCATTAGCTGGTTTTGGAATATTAATACTTCCTACCATGAGTGGAGCATGATATGAAGAAACTCCCAAACCCACTTTGTAACCCTATTCTGGAAATTTTTGAAGCCAAAGTTGATTAAACATGGCTCTATCTAAATTGCATAGGATTCTTTTATTACCATGTTGGCAATTTGACCAAGAGAACTGAGTACCAGTTTTTGGAGCTTGCAACAATTCACAAAGATTTAAACATTCATTAAACTCTGTCATTGATTTTCTATTTGGACTTTTGCCACCAACCTTTTCTTTTACTAAAGTAAGAGCATTGAAATCACCAATGATTGACCAAGGTTTACTCAAGCCACTAATTAATCACCAATGATTGACCAAGGTTTACTCAAGCCACTCATTATTTCCATTTCATACCATAAAAATCTTCTTTGAACTAAACCAACATGAGCATGTACTCCAGAAATTAAAAAAACCTCCAATATCAACTGTAATCATTTGGATAGACATTGAAATAACTGTAGGTGCAGGTAAAATTTTATTCCAAAACAGCCAGATATTGCCTTTTTTATTTGAAAATGAATTGTGAATAACCATACTTTGCATTCCTGGTAAATTCAACTTATTGCAGAAAGAAGCATCACATAAATTTTTTGGTTCAGCTATCCATACAAATGAAGGATTAAATTGATTAACAAGAGATCATAATTTATTTTGAGACCTTGGTCTTCTAAGGCCTCTTAAATTCCAGAAAAGAAATTTCATTGTTTATGATGGAGGCCTGCAGTGCCTCCTTTTCCTGGGTTCTTGCTAAAGTTGTATTTAACTTGGGGTTTTGTAAGTACCTCCTTTGGAGCTTCCTCATGGCTGGCTGAAGTAAGAGATTTTGGAACTGAAGGTCTTTGAACTACTCTTGACCAGGAAGTGGTTGGTACTTTTTCAGCTGAGACAGTACCATCCATACCATTAATGTATTTAACCACACTATTATCAACTGAATTTTCTTCTACTACTTTAAGAATTTAATAAGGACTTAATTCTTCTTCTGTAACAACAGTATCATCCTGCAATGAACTGAATTTTCCTTTAGAAACTTTAATAGTACTTGATCTATTACTTGATGGTTAAAGATCAGTATTTAATACGTGAATTATTTCTTGAACCTTTTCTGGAGTTTGACATATATCAAATGGTTCCATAACCACTTTAGGAGTTTGAAGAATTTCTTGTTGTTTCTCAGTAGACGGAACTTGCTCATTATGTGCCTCTGTCTGAGTTTTGGCTCTACATTCTGAATGCTGGTGACCAACAATTTTACACTTCCAACAAAATTTAGGCAAGTTGGTAAGAACAACACCTTGATAAACGAATCCATACTTTGTAATAATCCAGAGCTTATTTGGAATTGTTTTTTCTAAATCAATTTCTACCAAAACTGTTGCATAGTATCCACTTTGATAATTTAATGTAGCATCATCCACCTTAACCGGATTTCCAAGAGCTCTGCTTAATTTGAATAAGGTTTCTTCATCCCAATATTCTAAACTTAATCCTGGGAAATGAACCCACACCATAGCGTTAAAAGTTCTTTGATTTTCAGGTTAAAATTAGGGATCCAATTTCTAACACTTAAGAATTGTTCCTTGACTTCCCATTTACCAGATTTAATGTAATTCTTATCTACTTCATTTTCTAATTTGATAGTGAAAAAACCTTTTCCCAAGGGAATTAACTGGCATTTACCAGTCAACTTCCATTGTTTCAAAAATAAGTTGAAGCTTCTACAAATTTAAGATGCAGTAAATCAAGTCGACCAATCAATGAATGTTTCCACAGATCATATGTAACACCCCAAAATTCGGGTCATGGATTTAACCCAAATTCTAGGTGCTACGGTCGGGTCTCGGGACTCTAATTCATTTCCTAAAGCTTACATTCTTATTCCTAACCATCCCCACCTGAATTTAATCAATATTCTCAAAGGTTTTTATCAGTCTAACAAGTCTAATGTTCGCAAATATGAAGAGTAAAGTAATTCAAAACGATACAGCAAGAAATTTGGGCAAAAATGCCGCAGAAACACACCCTACCAGCCTACGTTGTCGAGGCTCCACGGGATTCGTCAGAAGTCGGAATGAAGATCTTGACCCCAATTTAAAAAACTAGAAAGAACCACCTTTCATAAGCATTTGAAAAATCTGAATTCCGAGTTGAAATGGTCTATCAAAAGGGCGCGCGAAATAGGTCACAGAACTGTGAAGCTACAGATTTCAGTTCTGATGTGCTTTGTTTCGGGGGACAGATCTCCTAAACAATAATTCCGAATGCTAAGCCCTTTTAACTCATTAAACAGGAGACATATATGAACATTTTATATCAAGGAAGTATTATCTAAATCCCTACCTATTTGCTGCAGTATCTAAATCCCTACCTATTTGTTGCAGTATCACAGACAACAGACTGCAGTTCAGCTTGACAGAAAAATGAAATATTCAAACTACAATTCTCCAGCTAACTTATAAAATACATTTATTAAAATCCAAATCCTTTCAATAACAGGAAAGAAACTTCCAAGGAACTAAATCATGTTTATAAGTCTCCAACATCAGTTTCAAATGGAACATCTCATAGAAGATACATAAAATTACGACACCGGACAATGCACTCTTTAGACAAGCAAACTTTTACACGCATCGTCCTTCGATAAATCTGCAAAACGTCAATTGGGATGAAATGACGGCTCAATAGGCTTACGTTCTCATCCTCAAAGAGATGCGGCAAAACCTCAGAAAAACATAAGGATTAAATATAAATAAGCGACGATAAAACTTCAAATCAATAAACGGTGCATTCAACAAATAAATTCACAAAACCAATGAAGTCTCCGACAAATCAATTCATTTAGATTTTGGTACATTGAGTCCATGGCACGAAAACCTTGGTTCGTACACCCACCTATCGTTTCTCGGCATGGACAGCCGCCATCGATGGTCGGGAAACTACGTTCCCATGGGGATCATTACCTATTTCTCTATATTGGGGATCATTACCCGGCGTAAGATGGAACTATGTTCCAACTAACGGAAAACATGAACTCAATAAGTTTTCTTCATAAAACTTGCTTTACTATCAACAACATGAGATTCATTTTTAAACAAGCATAATTGCCTCTCTTATCAAAACAACAACCCAAGCAATACTCAGAAAAATGCATATGGAGTTTACAAGCACCCAAATCCAGTAAAGTTACCAAATTCAGTAAATTTCATAATCAAAGTCAATAATCTTTAACCATGCAAGAAGTAAACTTACTCCATGTAACCTGATGACTAAAAAGCTTATATGGAAAATGAGTTCAAAATCAGGCTCCCATTGGTGTAAACAAGATTCAATGTTCAGATAGGAATTTTTACAAACATCTTAAGTTCACATAAAACAGTGAGAAGAAGAACTTGGAATCATGTCCTTTCCACCAGCAGCAACATACTCATTCAATAGTTGATGACAACAAACACAAATTCAAGTTCGACAAACAATTTCGAGCAAGAAAACATTCCACTTCACAATCATAAAAATCAAACTTGCAATTAGAAATGATTGTACCCAAATGAGAAGGAAAATTTCTCCAAGATGATGAGTAGTAAACCTACCTGTAATTAGCTTGAACCAAATCGTTTTCCTCCCCAAAGAAACATTATCTTTACGGTGAGAAATTCGAGATCTTTTCTGACCACAAAAGCTTGCGATACATTTTCACTCAAAGAGATCTAAATCTAAGGCAAAGACGTTGGATGGAGTTTATCAAGGATTACGAGTTTAATTTGCAATACCATCCAGGTAAAGCAAATGTTGTGGCTGACGCTCTGATATCAACTTGTAACAGTACGAACCAAGGTTTTCGTGCCGTGGACTCAATGTACCGAAATCTAAATGAATTGATTTGTCGGAGACTTCATTGGTTTTGTGAATTTATTTGTTGAATGCACCGTTTATTGATTTGAAGTTTTATCGTCGCTTATTTATATTTAATCCTTATGTTTTCCTGAGATTTTGCCGCATCTCTTTGAGGATGAGAACCTAAGTCTATTGAGCCGTCATCTCACCCCAATTAACGTATTGCAGATTTATCGAAGGACGACGAGTGTAAAAGTTTGCTTGTCTAAAGAGTGCATTGTTCGGTGTCGTAATTTTATGTATCTTCTATGAGATGTTCTATTTGAAACTGATGTTGGAGATTTATAAACATGATTTAGTTCATTGGAAGTTTCTTTCCTGTTATTGAAAAGATTTGGCTTTTAATAAATGTCTTTTATAAGTTGGCTGGAGAATTGTAGTTTGAATATTTCATTTTCGGTCAAGCTGAACTACAGTCTGTTGTCTGTGATACTGCAGCAAAAGGTAGGGATTTGGATAATACTTCCTTGATATAAAATGTTCATATATGTCTCCAAAGAAACATTATCTTTACAGTGAGAAATTCGAGATCTTTTCTGACCACAAAAGCTTGCGATACATTTTCACTCAAAGGGATATGAATCTAAGGCAAAGACGTTGGATGGAGTTTATCAAGGATTATGAGTTTAATTTGCAATACCATCCAGGTAAAGCAAATATTGTGGCTGACTCTCTGATACCAACTTGTAACACCCCAAAATTCGGATCATGGATTTAAACCAAATTCTTGGTGTTATGGTCGGGTCTCGGAAACCAGGCCCTAATTAGCCTCACCACAGAGGTTACATCCACCTAACTGGTCTTTAAGTTTTACAAAGCACAAAAGTAAAAGAAATAAAAAAAAATGTACACCAAAAATCTGGGCAAAAAAGCTGACGTATTTCGACAGATTTTTGGTGTACATTTTTTTTATTTCTTTTACTTTTGCGCTTTGTAAAACTTAAGACCAGTTAGGTGGATGCAACCTCTGTGGTGAGGCTAATTAGGGCCTGGTTATTAAGATGAGAGTATAAAATTTAAGCTTTAGGAAATGAACTAGAGTTCCGAGACCCGACCGTAACACCTAGAATTTGGTTCAAATCCATGATCCGAATTTTGGGGTGTTACATCATACCTTGTATTTGCTTGAGAATCGATCAAGTTGATCGATATTTGAGCTTCATAAGATTTAGAAAGATCCACCACCGATTGAGGCATCTCTTTGTCTTCTGAATTCATATTCTTACCAGGATCCATACTAATTATTGCTAATCATTGTAAAAATATAACAAAACAATTAATATGCAGAGATTTTTGATCGAGATTTGATGTCAAACCTCGAAAAACGATGAAGAAAATTTCTGAGTAAAGGATCCGATTCGCAGACAGTCTCTCACCTCAACTCAGTCTGACTCCCTCTCGACCTTTGTTTGTTGGATATAAATTTATTGACACTTGGGCATTGGTCTTTGGTACCATCCAAGTATTTCTCACATCAGTCAGGCTCATAGATTTCTATCTGTTTGATTTGCAGATTGATTTGAGAAAAGAGATATAACTCTTTGATATCTTTCTTGGTTGAGATCACTTTATAAGCTGGTGCTCTCGGAATAATATTGGAGTTAGTCCATATAGATTGTCGAACGAATTATTGGGTGTGGTTGTTATACCCCCGTTTTTTTTTCACTTTAGAGTGTTACGATTCATGTGGATGAAATGCACATGATGATCCTTATACCTCAAGTGCTTTAGAGTATTTTTGTCTCGTGGTAATTATATACTTTTCATTTCATAAGTAAAAACAGTTGATATAGTTCAATTGAATGAGATAATCAACTTTGGTTAAGTTTATTGGTAAGGCAAAGTTCTTCTTGCCATTAAAGTTGATGTCTACAGTATGACCTTCCTCTAGCATACAGTGAGTTTGTGGTTCATTAAAACTCCCTATATATATGGAAATCGGTTGCTGGTATGATATTTGCATTAAATTGCTTGTACCAATACCTATAACAAGGTCCATTTCCAACTCTTTCACATGTTCTAGTATACTAATATTGGTATGATTTAGCTTGTCTAACCCTCTGTTCATCTAGGTTCTTTCCATATTTATCCTTGGCACAATTACCTCAAGTTGAGAAATTCTTTATCCTAATGTAAACATTGCTGTTTAAGAGAATCTCACATGCCTCCCAACCACTTACATCAGATTGAATAGCTTACTAAAGACCGTGAATCTCTTGTTAATATACTTCAGCATCTACTGTTAGTTTAGGATAACAGATGAAGTTAAAAAGATAAAATTGGAAATATTTTTCTGACTCATGTCACCTTTTGTAAATCCCTTGTAGACACAAATGACTTCTGTATCAAAGGATCCTTAATGGCGCTCAAGTACTTTTGAGTCCAAAAGGTAAACTTCTAATCGAGTTGGTTTAGTCAAAACCCGCTAAACGGTTTGGTCAAAGCCCGGTCCATTGGGTCGAATAGGTCATGGTTGACAAAAGTGCACATATATGGTCTAGTATATATGAAGTACTCAGGCCCATTGATAATAAACCTGAAACTATTATCATAGAGGCCCAAATATATTGTTAATCCTAAAATTAGAAATTATATCATCCAATTGTGGTGATCAGAATCCAATTATAAACATATACGATGATGATGAAATTTATACAAAATGTTCATCAAAATGTTGCGCTAAACATATCAAAATTCAAGGTAATACAACGACTAGATAAAAAGATATACATGACGCCGTATGACTGTTCCAATTCACGTTTATGTGGACACAACTGGAAATATCACGTTTTTTTGAGTAGTTTCCATAGTTGGATCTTTATGAAATTTATACAGTAGCTCAACAAGAACAATATATGATATGTACCAAAAATACATCATAATCCAACGGTTGGAATTCTTACAAATTAAGTTTTATTACGTTATTATAAACTAGGGTTTTTTCTGAACTTTGACAGTTTCACGAAAAAACAGGTTTTGTAGATTGCATCATTTTCCGATTTGATTGAAATTTTTATAAAATATGTAATACCTAATTGGTTTAATATATTCAAATTTCATGAAAATCTATCGGTGAAATCTCTATGTGTGATAGTCATACATTCGTGGAACCCTAATATATACTATGGAAACAAAATTTCTCCGTTCAAAAGAAATACCTGGTAATGCATCCATGATGATACACAAATAGGATCAGAACCGCGCTAATCTTCAAGATAATCCATGACCAATCTTGAACGAAGAAGAAAATTGCACGTTGGTAGAGTAGTGCTGCTAATGTGTTGCAGTATAATCATAGGGAAGAAGACAAAGAGGCAGAGAAGGAGAATGATTTCTATTCAATAGAATAATAAGGTTATATGGATATCATATACTTTATATACATGTAAATATAAAACTCTAGATATCTAGTTGTGCCGAACATCCATGGGACATAGTCCCTACAACAGCTAGTTAAATTTTCATGAGATATATGTTAACACCGTTCATGACATGTTGGGTCGGACTAACACCAAAAAATTCTAAAGGATGATGCCAATTCTTGCTTGGGAATACCATTTTATATAGGACAAAAATATAAAAACCGATCCTGACCATCAAATCACTAAAACGATAACCCCCTGCCAATCTCGGTATCCTTCTTTAGCAATCATGAAAATATTGATAAAGGAAAACACAAGGTTTTACACAAGATAACAATTATTTTTTGTGATATTGGCATGTTGTACAACCAATGATATGTTGGTTGCTCTATCATATGTAGATAAATATCGTGCAAGTCATTATCCTCTGAAGTCTGACGAACAATACGAAGATAAGGGTTCCATCTTTACAACATTATACTCAAGAGATCAAGTACTCGTCTCGTCTGTTAAGGGTTCTTCCATATGTGTAAATAATGCATCAAGCGCACCTTCGAACTTCTGATTTATTATCCTTCTCCACATGGTATGCTTTTCGGAATCATAGGGCCACACCCATTTTGCATGTAATGCCTAATTCACCAATTTCAACTTTTTGATGCCTATTCGTCCCCTGCATTTTGAAACGAGAACTTTAGACCAAGAAACCCAACTTGTTTTCCTAGTAGAGCCATAGAAAATTGTGAATAACTCTTTCAATCTCCTTAGCAACATCAGAATGCATTTGAAACATGCTTGGGTAACACTTTGAATCAAAATCAATCGTTGACCCTTGGATAAGTACGTCCTCTTCCAACCGGCTAATTTTTGATGAAAGCATTTAATAATCTCATTCCCAACTGTCTTACATTTCGATTTGCTTCCAAGCGGAATACAAAGGTAGTTCTTTGGCAATTGAGTCAAAGAACAACCAAACATCTCAGCACACAACTCCCCGTGTTATGCATTTGAACTAAGCCGACTATAGTGCTCTTTCTGCAATTTACATTTAGACCAAAAACGGTTTCAAACCCAAAAGAATACTCTTCAAATTCTGAATTTGACATGGATCATCTTTGAGAAACATAATTAAGTCATCAACGAATTGAAGGTGATTAATTACCGAACCATTAGAACTCACCTGAAAACCAGAGATAAGACCTTCTTCCGCAGATTTTTTAATCATCAAAGACAATACCTCAGCAACTAAAATGAACAAAAAAAATGAAATCGGGTCACCCTGCCTGATACCTTTCCGGTTGTTTCACCTTTCAACAGAATAACAAATCTAGGATTTGTGATACACCAATTCATCTAACTTCTCCATTTTGAGCCAAAACCAAATTTCTGAAGGGTCTGAAAATGCGGGGGTCTAACAACCACACCCAACAATACGTTTGGAAATCTAAGAGGACTTACTCCAATATACTTTCTAGAGAATCAACTAGACAGTCAGACTTAGTCTAGAGAAAAGTATATCAAAGAGTTTAATATCTCTAACTCTTAATTCAATCCGCAATCAGCAAATAGAAATCTGCGAGCCCGATTGAATATAAGAGGAGTTACTTGAACGGTACCAAAGACCAATGTTCAAGTGTCAATCAATGTAAATCAACAACCAAAGGTTGGATATTCTAATTGATTGTTCTTAACACACAACCTGTGATATTTCAATTATATAACAAAATATAATTTGGAAAAGAAATAACACAGACACCAGATTTTTGTTAACGAAACCACAAATGCAGAAAAACCCCGGGACCTAGTCCAGATTGAACACCACACTGTATTAAGCCGCTACAGACTCTAGCATACTACCAATTAACTTCGGACTGGACTGTAGTTGAACCCTAATCAATCTCACACTGATTCAAGGTACAGTTGCCTTCCTTATGTCTTTGATCCCAGCAGGATACTACGCACTTGATTCCCTTAGTTTATCTCACCCATAACCAAGAGTTGCTACGACCCAAAGTCAAAGACTTGAAAAACAAATCTATCTCACACAGAAAAGTCTATAGATTGAATAAATCTGTCTCCCTCAGAAATACCCAAGAGTTTTTGTTCACTTTTTGATAAATCAAGGTGAACAAGAACCAATTGATAAACCGGTCTTATATTCCCGAAGAACAGCCTAGTATTATCAATCACCTCATAATAATCTTAATCGTCTAGCGAAACAAGATATTGTGGAATCACAAACGATGATACGAAGATGTTTGTGATCACTTTTATCTTGCCTATCGGAGAAATTAATCTCGAGTCAATTATTTCAATTGTACTCAATACCATAGAATCGAGCAAGATTAGAACACGCAACTACAAAGAAAATAGTTGGGTCTGGCTTTACAATCCCAATGAAGTCTTTGAAGTCGTTAACCTACAGGGTCTCGATAGAAACCTAAGGTTAAAGGAGAATCGACTCTATTTATGCAACTAGTAACACACAGGAGGTGTGAGGATTAGGTTTCCCAGTTGTTAGAGTTCTCCTTTATATAGTTTTCAAATCAGGGTTTGCAATCCAAGTTACCTTGGTAACGAAGCATTCAATATTCACCGTCAGATGAAAAGCCTGATTCAACCAAGCTAATATCTTTCAACCGTTAGATCGAACTTAGTTTGTTACACACAAATAAAATGTACCCTCATTTAGGTTTATGTAACCATACCCAAACGTGTACACCATGTTGGTTCACAAATAGTTAACCGAGGTTAGCCATATGATTACTCTCATATCAACCTTATTCATCTTAACCATAACTAGTTCAAATGACTCAAATGAAACTAATTAAAGAGTTGTTCAATTGCTATATTCTCATAGAATTATACAAGAACACAATCGAAGCAAAATAGGTTTGATTCACTCGAATCTATCATGAACATTATAGCCACGGTATGTAAAGATTGAATTCCTTATTATATAAATGTTTTATGTTCATGTTCATAACCGATTTTAGAAATTTAACCTTCAAGTATGCAAACGGGTACGCATACTTGAGATATCCGGACTAAGATTGGGTTTCGCCAGTACGCAAACGGGTACGCGAACTTTAAATCCCAGCAGAAATTCTCGGACATGAACCTGTATGCCAGTACGCAAAGGGGTACGCATACTTAGGTTCCAGGACTTCTCAAACCAACAGGTACACAAACGGGTGCGCATAATATGGTTCCCGAACATGGATTAACATGTGCAAGAGTGCACAGACATATCCAATAATGGTTAAGTGTTCTAAACTCTTATTTCAATCATTGAAACTTTCTTAAAGGATGACAATAGTCGTTTTTCACATACTATTAGCATCAAAGCAATTTTCAAGTTATTGAAATAATCATTACCACTAGTACAAAAATGACCTTTAGCCACGCCAGATATAAATTTCCCTGTCACGCCTTTTTGGTTTTGGCGTGTCTATAAAGTATACTTCTAACCTATAGACACGCCATGTTCTATGGGCGTGTTAATATAAGTGCTTTCAGCCACGCCAGGGCTAGTAGCGTGTCCAAATATCAACCGTTTAGTTACGTTAACTTTTAATTTTTGATTGAGCGTGTTTATAGACCAGTCTATGGACGCGTTAACCAGTTGTGGCGTGTCCATAAAAATAGTCACGCCACTTGAGGCGTGTTTAAAATGTTAGTTTTATTAGACACGCCAGTATGCGTGTCCATAGTGTACGATTTGCAGACACGCCGGTTAATTTGCGTGGCTATAAAGTTGGTTTTATTAGACACGCTAGTATGTGTGTCCATAGTGGGTGTTTTATAGCCACGCTGGTTGTATTGCGTGGCTAAAAAGTTCGGTTTATTGGACATGCTAGTATGCGTGTCCATAGTGTGCGTTTTATAGACACGCTGGTTTATATGCGTGGTTTATATGTGTTTTATAGACACGCTGGTTTATATGCGTGGTTAAAAAGTTGGTTTTATTATACACACTAGTATGCGTGTCTATAGTGTGCGTTTATAGACACGCCAGTTCTATTTATTACTGGGTATGGGTATACATGAAATAGGTTGTAACTGCGACAACACTGGCCCAACTCTGTTGAGGGCCTTTTTCTTCTCCAGCCCAACAGTCATTAACTGACTTTCAAAAAATAAATAAAAAATCTTCTGCCCAAATTCGAACGCATGGTCTTGACTCGAAGGATGTAGGTAACAAGACGAATTAATCCACCAAGCTGCCCATCTATAATTGTTTAAAATTAGTCACAATAACCTGTCTCTGCTATTTTAGAGGGACCAAAGGATAGTTACAATCTATAGATGAATCATTTGATGCTCCGCAACTCACAAAGAAGAAATTCTTCCTCTTCCTCCTCATGCTCTGCAACTCATTCATCCCTTTTACCCCAAACCTATATTTTCATTTCCTCCTCCTTTACTACTCTTTCACCCCTTTAATCCCAAACACTAGTACTAATGCTTGGACTTGGTTTTGTTGTTGTTTCTTGTTTGTTGCTGAATCCATTAAAATATTTTGGTGCTTAAGTGTTTTAATGGATTCAACAACAAACAAGAAGACAACAACAAAAACAAGTCCAAGATGCTCTGTCAAGTTAACCTGCAGCTAAATGGCTATAAATAACTCATATGATAGACTTTCCTTATATGAATGCATAAAACCAAACGGTTGACCTAACAATGCACCTCTTAATTGGAGTAAAAGCTAATGAATTAAGCGACTAGATTTAGGCTTTGGAAATAGGGTTTAGCAGAGTAATGACGGCTATGAAGAGGGTGTGCATGGCATTGAAAAGGCGTTAATAGCCAAGCGATAGACACTTGACTAAGCTCCATAAAAGACCATTTATGGCTAAGCTACTACCATTAGTTAAACAAAGCAGGGGGATAAACGGATTATTATACCAAAAGAAGAAATCATAGAAATAGAGATTAAGAAAGTTGTAATGGCACTGGTAGCCTGTCGGGTGTTTAGTATTGGTATTCTGTTTGCTTCTTTAGATGTAATTAAACTAGTTGTATTCTTCTAGTTGTTTGAATTTTAGTAGTATTAAACTTGTGATGGATGTAGGTCTGAAGGGTTTGAAGAAATTTTTCAGTTTTTCTTGCTTTTTTGATTTCAGTAGTAATGGATTGAATACAATAGATATATAAACAAGCAATGTTCTTGCTGAATGATTCTAAAATTCCAATGATTGTAAAGTAGAGATTGGTAGGAATGACTGAATTAGTGAATCAATAGGGTATATAAAATGCTGGTTAAGATGGTAGAAACTAGGGTACTACTCCAGTTTATAAATGTTGTTGGAGTAAGATTAATTCAAAGACTATTTTAGGCCCAATTTTAAAAAATAATCTATGTGCAAGCCTAGTACTATTACTACTAATCCTAACATGACATAATATTAATTCAACAATCAGTATAGCCAAATCCAAACTCATCCAACATTGCTAAAACCATTTGCATACAAACCCCACCATGATTTAAGAATCAATTTTTTTCAACAATCCATACATTCATTCTCTAGTTAACAGGAAAATTCAAACTGCTAACTTAAATTTGAACCAAATTCAGTACCATGATGATCATCATTACCAAAATAATATAACCTAAAACCAAAAACAAAGGCTAAGAGTATATAATTTACACTAACCAATTCCTTAAACAAAAACCAAAAAATGTTCCAACCTAATCATTCATCTATTAGCAAACACAAACAACTACATTCTATCACTTGGCTTCATTATCGCTTAGTCCCTTGGAGATGGCTGCTCAGATGCAGTCGTTTGAGAAGCAGGGACTGGTGCTGGTGCTGGCTCAGCCGGTTGCTCTGGTGGTATTGCACTCGAAGGATTTCACTGACCATTACCTGCCTCCACAAATGCAACTATTTTGGATGCTGCTCTGCCAACTGCAGGACATACATAATTAAGCAGGGTATAGGGCATTCCATGAGCGGGTATTGGCTGAGCAGCACGATGAAGAAGTTATCTTCTGGCGGAAGCAGGCAAAGTGATAGTATCAAATCCATATCTCCCCCCTACAGCCACAACATATTTAAGACCAATAAGCACCACCCCCTCATTAATCACATACTTACCTTCGGTAGGGTGTTCAGCAGTCACAACCTATCCATCCCGCATGCGCCATGTCCTAATGGGTCCGGGTCCGGCAGCCGCTGCACCACCAACACCCCCGTCAACGAATTCATCATTAACACCATCACCAGGATCAGAATCTACATCAGACAAGATTTCTTCGCAGTTCTCAGTAGCCATTGGTTCTTCTTCAACTGCACCACTCCCTCCGCAACCACTGCTTTCTCCATGTTCAGTTATACAATCTTGAAATGGAGGATCTTCAATCCCCCTAGGAGGCATTTGCTGAATCCGGGAAGTGGATGATGCAGTACCCTGATTCTCGGAGATATTATTAACCAATTGGCTGCAATTATCATTCCTCATTGGTGTATCAGAGATATTGCTCTCTATTGCTCTTGGAGGAATATCCATTTGGTGTTGAATGCTTTTCTGATGAATTTTGATTGCAAGGGATTGATGACAGATTTTTCTCAAAAATTCAGGATGAATTTTTGTCTCCCTCTCTTAGTCTCAAATTTGAAATGGGATTTCTGGTTTGGACTCTAATGGAAGCAATTGGTATAATGATAATGAAGAAAAGAAACATCATTTTAAGCCTTAATTGGTTCGATCCCCAATGCATTCTCACCTTTTCGGTGAGAAAAACTACCCCCTCCCACCGTTTCGATTCTTCATAAATCAAATTATATCTCTTGTGACTTGTCTAATCGACTTTTCTATTTTGAAAGTCATCTGTGTTGCGATAAGTGGAGGACATTCAGAGATCATTTACACACGTGCTATTCATACTAGTTAACATGAATAATTTAGTTTCGTGTTACATGAACATGGTATGTACAAACAAGTAATGTTCTTGGTGTAAGATTCTAAAATTTCAATAATTTTTAAGTAGAGATTGGTAGGAACGACTGAATTAGTGAATCAATAGGGTATATAAAATGTTGGTTAAGATGGTAGAAACTAGGGTATTACTCCATTTTATAAAATGTTGTTGGAGTAAGATTAATTCGAAGACTATTTTAGGCCCTAGTCCAAAAAAAAAATCTATGTGCAAGCAGCTAGTACTATTACTACTAATCCTATCATGACAGAATATTAATTCAACAATCAGTATAGCCGAATCCAAACTCATCCAATATTGCTAAAACCCATCTGCATACAAAACCCCACCATGATTTAAGAATCGATTTTTTTCAACAATCCATACATTCATTCTCTAGATAACAGGAAAATCCAAAGTGCTTACTTAAATTTGTACCAAATTCAGTACCACGATGATCATCATTACCAAAATAGTATTGTTAGAGCATTGCTCGGTCGAACTCACATGCGTTGCTATCTCAAGCATGTTTGTCAATATTAGTGATCAAAACTAAAAGTCTTGATTACTAGCCTATTAGAGCTAAGGTCTTGGATTAGGATAGAAAGTGTAGTTGAGCTCAAGACTCCATGGAAATCATCATACAAGACGATGGACTACTCAAGGAACTGGTGGATCTTCATCGACTATAAGGTATGTGGAGACTTGAACTTATCTGTCACTCAAAAGTCTATTTACCCTATCTCCTACTCTTGAGACAAAAGTCGTTTTGATATATAGACTTTCATTATACACATTTGCTATTTCGAGCCGAGTTTATCTCGCCTATCTATTTCTCGAAATGTGTGTTGGTAAGCTTTCGCTTTAGCCGAATTCATCTTTACCAAGTGACGAAAGTCATGTTATGTTTCAACCACTTTGAAAATTGCTCTGACGAAAAATGATCTGTGAATAACGGCTATATAACGTTCTCTGAGAATGTTTCAATGATTGAAATGAGAGTTTAGATTACATAACCATTGGTGGATATAAGCATTGTTGTGGAAATACATATATGCATAAGTCTTATTCCTTGAACCAAAGTTTGCGAACTTTGTTGATCAAGAGAAATAGAAGTGGTGTGAGCCAAGTCCGCGAACTTGCGGAACTTCTCGGCCCGAGATTTTCTACTGGAGTTTGTGTACTCCTTCCATGAGCTTAAGTCCACGAACCCAGTCCGGGAACTTGAGAAGGTTATATCTAAAGTCGGTTGTTTTTGAACTAATGTTTAAATAAACTAAGGAATACTTTTGCAAACCGTGGCTATAAAGTTCATGAACCAATTCGAGTGAATCAAACCGATTTTGCTTCAATTGTGTCTTGTGTAGTTACATAAGATCTCCTTGCAATTAAACAACTCTCTAACTAGTTCATTTGAGTCATTTGAACTAGTTATGGTGAAGAAGAATAAGGTTGATATGAGAGTAATCATATGGCTAACCATTTGGTTGACTTGTTGAACCAACAAATGTTAATGTTTGGGTACGGTTCATTAACCCAAAATTGGGCGTTTCATTTGTGTGTGACAAGCTAAGTTTTCGATCTAATGGTTGAGAAATATTAGCTTGAATCTGATCAGTGTTTTCATCTAACAGTGAATATTGAATGCTTTGTTACTAAGCTAACATTGATTGCAAACCCTGATTTGAAAGTGTATATAAGGGAGAACTCTAGCAACTGGGAAACCTAATCCCCACACATTCTGTGTGATACTAGTTGTGCTAAGCTAGAGTCCATTCTCCTTTAACCTTTGGTTTCTTCTTCTAAACCAGGTTAACGACTTAAAGACTTCATTGGGATTGTGAAGCCAGACCGACACTACTTTTCTTGTAGTTGTGTGATATGATCTTGCATCTTCTATCGTTACGAGTACGATTGTAATAATTGGCTCTAGATTTTAATAATCACAAACAAACTTCGTCTCATCGTTTGTGATTCCGCAATATCTTTTTCGCTGCGTCGATTAAGATTATTGTGAGGTGATTGATAATACTAAGATGTTCTTCGGGAATATAAGTCTGGTATTATTGATTGGTTCCTGTTCACCTTGATTTATCAAAAGATGGAACAAAACTCGTAGGTATATTCGTGGGAGACGGATTTATCTATTATCGTAGACTTTTCTGTGTGATACAATTTTTTTTATTAAAGTCTTCGACTTTGGGTCGTAGCAACTCTTAGTTGTGGGTGAGATCAGCTAAGGGAATCAAGTGCGCAGTATTCTGCTGGGATCAGAGGCATAGGAGCATATCTGTACCTTGAATCAGCGTGAGATTGATTGGGATTCAACTACAGTCCAGACCGAAGTTAGTTTGGAGTAGGCTAGTGTCTGTAGCGGCTTAATACAGTGTGTGTTCAATCTGGACTAGGTCCCGTAGTTTTTCTGCATTTGCGGTTTCCTCGTTAACAAAATTATGGTGTCTGTGTTATTTCTATCCGCATTATATTTGTTTATATAATTGAAATAATACAGGTTGTGCGTTGTTCAATTAATTAGAATATCCGACCTTTAGGTTGTTGATTTAAATTGATTGACACTTGGATATTGGTCTTTGGTACCATCCAAGTTATCTCTCTAGTATTTGATAAAGACTCGCATATTTCTATTTTCTTGAGTATATATCAAATCGAGAGATTGAGATATAAACTCTTTGATATACTTTTTATCTAGATTGAGTCTGACTGTCTAGTTGATTCTCTAGTAAGTAAATTGGAGTTTGTCCATACAGATTGCTAAGCGAAATATTGGGTGTGGTTGTTAGACCCCCGCTTTTTCAATTGGTATAAGAGCAGGAAAACACGTTTAAGACCTTATATGTCTGTGTTTTTAGTGATCTGACTTTATGGACAGAGGTGTTATCTCAATTAACATACCACCAGTCTTCGATGGCTCGAACTACCCAGGGTGGAAAGTTGCATTGTATGCTTATCTTCAAGCGCGTGATTTTCAAACCTGGGTACGCGTAGTTAACGGCTATGTTCCTCCGATTAATACAAAAGGCGATGTATCTATACCTAAGGATGTCGGTAGTTATATTCCTGAAGAATCTCTTGCTGCAATGCAAAACTCAGACGGATTAAATGTTATCAGACAAGCTGTTACCCCAAATTTTCAGCACTATGTGTCTACCTGCATTAAGTCTAAAGATGCCTGGGATATCTTAGAAACTGTATTTGAAGACAATAGATACGTTTCTAAGAAGCACGTCATCGATGGAGGAAATAACCTCAACACCCTTTTCAAAAATACCTCTCTTGAAAAGGTAAAAATTCTTGATCCAAATTCTGTTCAGACCTTTGCATTCAATGTTGTTTCCGAGACAAGTGAATCCTCTAACTTGTCTTGGGCTGATGAATGTTGTTCATATGGTGTCTGGTTTGATAAACCATTGACAACAAAAATGATCAAGTATTTTTTGTCAGCTCTTGCTACTAATGATTCTGTGAAAGAAAAATCCTTAAGTTTCAACATTTTGAATACATCTGATGAATGTGATGAACCCGCAGCTCTTGCAGCAGAAACATCTACATACTCAAAGTTTGATTCAGAAATTGAGTCTGACACAGAGATTTTTGAATTCTTGAAAAGGGAGGTTCTTCAAGAAAATCTTCGATTAAAGGCTTCATTGAAGAAACTAGAATCATTAATCCAGGCGAAAGATCTTGAGATAGACTGTCTTAATGATAAACTCACCAGGACCATTGCTCTAAAGGAGAAAGAGACTAATACTCTCAAAGATGATCTACAAAGATTGTCTGGTAGTTCTGACAAAATCTCAGCAATATTATTTGGTAAGAAATCCTTTGGAAACACAAATGGTTTCGGACTTAAAAGCAAGACTGCAAGTATTGTCAACCACGTTGCCTCTATTCATGTAAAAACAAAGGTTGACAGTTGTGATAAACAGAAGGCACTTCAACAAGACAAAGGATCCCTGATTTGTTCGTTTTGCGGAAATGCAAATCATGTTCAAAGCACGTGTTGGAGATTCAGGAGGAACAACAAAAGAATTTCCAGACTGCAAAAGAACATGCAAAAGATGAATCTGGATAATCAACATGGGTCTTATAAAACCAATGCTTCCATAGTCAGAAGAGGTAGGAAACTTGTTTATACAACAAACCTTGGTAAATCACCATATGATAAACAAGGGGAGTGTTTGGCTCACAACGTCACTGTCTAGTTTCAGAGACGTTCACATCCTCATTGTTTAGCTTGGGAAAAATGAGGATTGCGCTAAAAATAGCCCAATATTTTTTTCTTTATTTCTTCTTATGTTTGATAAGAAAATATTCTCCTAAAAATATGGAGGAAGGATTATAAATCCTGAAGGACTTTCCGTGTCTCTAGGGTTTGTGGTTCATAAATCCGTTCTTATTCTTGTGTCTTTTCTTTCCCTTGTCTACTCTAAAAGATACATTCTCATGGCTCCTGTGACTAGAGGGATCACAAAAAGAGATGCAGTTGAAGCAGTTAATGTGTATCTTTGTAAAGGAATCTCTACCTCAAGAGTAAAGAAAGCGAAGTCAACAATCAACGGAGAAGGTTGTTCCTCTAACTGTCTCTTATCTGTTTGTCATTATGATATTGATTTCAGAGGCATGGTGAAAGATTTCATCAACAAGAGAAATGATTTAAATCTCAAATTATTTCTTCTTTGGAAAAGATAACTCACTATGAACAAATGTTGTCTCTAACCAAGAACACCTTGTGTGAACTAAAAAGAGAACTTAGTGAGTTCACTGATATTTCTGAAGATTTAGAGGAATCGAACGATCCTATAATCAATGGTTTTTTCAATAATGAGAAGGAATTCTCAGTAGATATTCTGAGAAAGATCTACAGCGCCTAGTAAATCTTCTATATTTCGGTTTTTGTTTAGAAGAATAACTAGAGGTTGGAATAGCCATTATTGTGTTTACACATAGCTATGCCCAACATTTTCATCTTCATGTTTTTAGATTTATTGGTTTAAATTCTAAATTGTTTGGAATATGATTTTTACAGTATTAATCTTTATGGTTTTATATATTGCAATATTGTTATGGCATATGTGTGTTCGCGACCGTGAACTTGATTGTCCCATATCTTGTCAAAAGTAAAGTCGTTCATGAATTGATATGCATGTATTAATAAAAGAATGAATGGACTTTTGACAAATACAAAAGTTAAGCCTATATTGTCAATTATTGATGGAAGATAGGTTAAAATCTTTTGTTTGCAAGGATTATGTCTATTAAATGTCGTTGTGCAAATAATGATGGAAAATAGAATGAATCCTTGTATATTCCGCAGTAATTGATGTTCCCTGATCCATATTTTATGTATTACTGTGTGTCTTCGTAATGTGTCTTATGTTGAGCACGAAACAACCAAGTTGATTGTTTTTATGATTAGCTTTGTTGTTGTTCCGTAAGGTACTTTATGTCGAGCATTTTGAACTAAATTAATCATCTTGTTTGGTTATTTAGTTATGATTCCATAAGTCTTCTTATGTTTGAGCGTTCATGACTGGGTTGATTGTTTTCATGATTAACTTAGGCGTTGCTCCATAGACTCTCTTATGTGAGTATGACCAATTAAATTGATTACTTTTGTGGTTAATTTGGTTGTGTTAGATTAATTATGGGTTTACTTATGATTAATCTAATTGAGCGCTCTTAAGTCTCCATAATTTTACTTGTGTTGAGCATTTTCGGTTAAATTAATCATGAACTTCTTGTGGTTAATTTAATATTTTGGATTCAAATTCATACTTGTATGTGATTTTTTAGGTCCAAAGAAATCCTTCTTTTCTTTCGAAATTAAGGTCGCTTTTGTTGTTCCCTTGGGAATGACATTTTATGGGGGAGAGTTCTTGTTGAACTTGCGCTTAATTGCCAAACCTTTGTGGGGAGTGTGGATGTGGAATATTATAGGGGTTATCTTGTATCTTTAAACTCCTTGGTGAATGCATTTAGCTTCGTCTTTATGATTGCATCTAAATAAGATGATGTGTGTTCTTTCTTTTGGTCATGAAATGTCTCTTTCGGAAATTTCATTAGGATCCCGTTCTTGTACCTTTGCCAATTTTATTGACAAAAAAGGGGAGAATTAATATGTAGGTCACACTACAAATACATATGGTTTTCGGATCATTATGTAAGGGGGAGTGGTTTCCATGTGAGATGGAGTATTGACTAAGGGGGAGTGATACATATCACCATAGTATTGTTGTTGAAGTTGTGATACAATTGAACTTTGACGCTGTATAATGATACTATGACACTGTATAACAATGATTGATAACTATTGTTTTCTTGTTGTTATAGCTACGGATTTTCAACAACGATGATGCTAAACTTACAACCTTTGGGATCATTGGAGTACTTGGAAGTGACGAAGATTTCGAGTAATGTTGAAGATTAGGCATGTGGAATAGGAGCTACTAAAGGTAATTTATTTATTTTTTGTATTCCATATGTATTAATAGTTTTGCCAATAAAATTGACAAAGGGGGAGATTGTTAGAGCATTGCTCGGTCGAACTCGCATGCGTTGCTATCTCAAGCATGTTTGTCAATGTTAGTGATCAAAACTATAAGTCTTGATTTCTAGCCTACATAGCTAAAGGTCTCGGACTATGATATAAAGTGTAGTTGAGCTCAAGAACTCCATGGAAATCATCATACAAGACGAAGGACTACTCAAGGAACTGGTGGATCTTCATCGACTAAAAGGTATGTGGAGACTTGAACTTATATGTCACTCAAAAGTCTATCTATTCTATCCCATACTCTTGAGACAAAAGTCGTTTTGATATATAGACTTTCATTATGTGCATTTGCTATTTCGAGCCGAGTTTATCTCGCCTGTCTATTTCTCGAAATATATGTTGGTAAGCTTTCACTTTAGCCGAATTCATCTTTACCTAGTGACGAAAGTCATGTTATGTTTCAATCACTTTGAAAATTGCTCTGACGAAAAATGGTATGTGAATAACGTCTATATCCGTCCATTGAGAATGTTTCAATGATTGAAATGAGAGTTTATATTACATAACCATTGGTAGGATATAAGCATTTTTGTGGGAACACATATATGTATAAGTCCTTATTCCTTGAACCAAAGTTTGCGAACTTTTTTGATCAAGAGAAATGGAAGTGGCATGAGCCAAGTCCGCGAACTTGCGGAAGTTCTCGACCCGAGAATTTCTGCTGGAGTTTGTGAACTCCTTCCATGAGCTTAAGTCCGCGAACCCAGTCCGCGAACTTGAGCAGGTTTTATCTAAAACCGGTTGTTCTTGAACTCATGTTTATTTAAACTAAGGAATGCTTTTGCAAACCGTGGCTATAAAGTTCATGAACTGATTCTAGTGAATAAAACCGTTTTTGCTTCGATTGTGTCTTATGTAGTTACATAAGATCTAGAAATTGAACAAATCTCTAACTAGTTAATTTGAATCATTTAAACTAGTTATGGTGAATAAGAATATGGTTGATATGAAAGTAATCATATGGCGAACCATTTGGTTAACTATTGTTGAACCAACAAATGTTAATGTCTGGGAACGGTTCGTAAACCCAAAATTGGACATTTCATTTGTGTGTAACAAGCTAAGTTTTCGATCCAACGGTTGAGAAATATTAGCTTGAATCTAATGAGGTTTTCATCTAACGGTGAATATTGAATGCTTTGTTACCAAGCTAACATTGATTGCAAACCCTGATTTGAAAACTATATAAGGGAGAACTCTAGTAACTGGGAAACCTAATCCCCACACCTTACGTGTGATACTAGTTGCATAGCTAGAGTCGATTCTCCTTTAACCTTTGGTTTCTTCTTCTAAAACCAGGTTAACGACTTAAAGACTTCATTAGGATTGTGAAGCCAGACCGATACTACTTTTCTTGTAGTTTTGTGATATGATCTTGCATCTTCTATCGTTACGAGTACGATTGTAGTCGTCCTTTAACCTTTGGTTTCTTCTTCTAAACTAGGTTAACGACTTAAAGACTTCATTGGGATTGTGAAGCCAGACCGATACTAATTTTCTTGTAGTTTTGTGTTCTGATCTTGCATCTTCTATCGTTACGAGTACGATTGTAATAATTGGCTCGAGATTTTATATCTCCGATAGGCAAGATAGAAAAGTAATCACAAACAAACTTCGTCTCATCGTTTGTGATTCCGCAATATCTTTTTCGCTGCGTCGATTAAGATTATTGTGAGGTGATTGATAATGCTAAGATGTTCTTCGGGAATATAAGTCTGGTATTATTGATTGGTTCCTGTTCACCTTGATTTATCAAAAGACGGAACAAAACTCGTAGGTATATTCGTGGGAGACAGATTTATCTATTATCGTAGACTTTTCTGTGTGATACAAATTTTTTTATTAAAGTCTTCGACTTTGGGTCGTAGCAACTCTTAGTTGTGGGTGAGATCAGCTAAGGGAATCAAGTGCGCAGTATTCTGCTGGGATCAGAGGCGTAGGAGCATATCTGTACCTTGAATCAGCGTGAGATTGATTGGGATTCAACTACAGTCCAGACCGAAGTTAGTTTGGAGTAGGCTAGTGTCTGTAGCGGCTTAATACAATGTGTGTTCAATCTGGACTAGGTCCCGTAGTTTTTCTGCATTTGCGGTTTCCTCGTTAACAAAATTATGGTGTCTGTGTTATTTCTATTCCGCATTATATTTGTTTATATAATTGAAATAATACAGGTTGTGCGTTGTTCAATCAATTAGAATATTCGACCTTTAGATTGTTGATTTAAATTGATTGACACTTGGATATTGGTCTTTGGTACCATCCAAGTTAGCTCTCTAGTATTTGATAAAGACTCGCAGATTTCTATTTGCTTGAGTATATATCACATCGAGAGATGGAGATATAAACTCTTTAATATACTTTTTATCTAGATTGAGTCTGACTGTCTAGTTGATTCTCTAGTAAGTATATTGGAGTTTGTCCATACAGATTGCTAAGCGAAATATTGGGTGTGGTTGTTAGACCCCCGCTTTTTCAAGTATAACCCAAAACCAAAAACAAAGGCTAAGAGTATATAATTTACACTAACCAATTCCTTAAACAAAAACCAAAATTTTTTCCAACCTAATCATTCATCTATTAGCAAACACAAACAACTACATTCTATCACCTGGCTTCATTATCGCTTAGTCCTTGGAAAAATGGTTGCTCAGATGCAGTCGTTTGAGAAGTAGGGACCGCTGTTGGTGCTGGTGCTTTCCTTGCAGTTCTACCCTTAATGTCTTCCTGATAATAATCATCCATGTATGTCCTTTGCAGGTCAATTTTATCTACCTTCGGCAATTTATACTCATTCCGACAAATAACTTCCGTATTGAATTCCTCGTCGACTTCATCACCAGCATATTTCCAGATTTGGGTAGGTGCACCTAACACAATAGACTTTTTTTATTTTCCTGGTCTGGCACATAAAATACTTGCTTAGCTTGGGAGGCTACAATGAAAGGATCATCCTGGAGTCCCAACTTATCAAGCTCAACCAAAATGTAGCCAAGTTTGTCTTTTGAGACCCCTGCTTTGGTAACCCATTTACACCTGAAAAGTGGCACTTTCAACGAATGATATGTCAGCACCCATATCTCTTGTAAAACACCATAATAATCCGCCAGATTAAGGGTAATCCCCGCTTTTCTAATGTGCGTGTCAGTTGCCTCTACGTAAACCCCGTTATTCTGGTTAGCGGAACCATCATGAGATTTTGTGTGAAACAGGTATCCATTGATGTGATATGCTTCATATGTCTCTACTTGTGCATTCGGTGGGATTGATAGCCACCTTAAGTCCTGATTGAAGTTTTCCCTAGAGTCTGCCCACTCACTCTCAACCTGAAATACATTATAAGGATTAGCCTCCGTCTCAACGCAAAAGTTACATAACAAGAGTGACATTTTCTGCAAACTCTTACCACTTTTGGTAACCATTTGGCGAACTCTTCACGATGTTTTTGATCTAGATGTCTATCATTCATACCAAGATATGTCTCCTTCAAAAAATTATGGTGTCGGCTGGACAGTGCAATGATTAATGTTATTATCTTTACATAAATTCGGACACATAATCAAAAACTAAATAAAAAATGAGGCTATTTGGTTAGATCTAGTTATACTTACTCAACGTAAGGAGCAACTTCAGGCGAATTCTGCAATACATAGAAATGCGCTTTATCAAACACATCCTTATCAACAAGAGGAAACTTAGCAGATGACATTGGTTTTCCATTGAAAGAATAAGAATCTTTGCCAGTGTCAGATGTGTTGATTTTGTCTGGTGGAATTCTGAATGTATCATTCATGCTTTTGGTGCTCACTGATAATATCAATTGTCTCTTCCGAAAGGTTCCCTTCAATAATGCTTCCTCCAGGTATGTTTCCGTTTCGCACATGCCCTTTAATGACCTTCATGCACCTTTCAAACGGATACATCCATCGAAAGAATACATGACCATAAATTTGCACTTCCCTGGTAAGATGCACAGTTAGATGAACCATAATGTCGAAAAAGGATGGAGGAAAGTATTTCTCGAGAAAGCACAACGTCACAACGAGATCCGACTGCAATTTTTCTAGCTCTTCCACCTTGATTTCTTTGCTAGATATTGCCCTGAAAAAGAAACAAAACCTGATAATAGTATATCTTGTTGGCTGCGGCATAATTGATTTAATCGCAATGGGCAAAAAATACTGCAGTAGCATGTGATAATCATGTGATTTTAGTCCGATAATCTTTCGATATTTTCGATTCACCAGGGTTGAAAAGTTTGAACAATACCCTTGTGGAACCTTTATCTCGGATAATGTTGCACAGAACTTGTCCTTTTCCTCCGGGCTTAATGAGTGACATGCTGCCTTTAGTATATATCCCCCTTTGCCATTTTCCTTAGGTTGCAACTCGTCTCTAAAACCCATCTCCTTCAGGTCCATTCGAGCAGCAAGGTGGTCTTTTGACTTAAATTCATTGTTCAACAATGTTCCAACGATACTCTCACATACATTCTTTTCGACGTGCATGAAATCTATGCAATGGTGGACAACATGATACCGCCAGTAGGGGAGGAGCCGGAACCATATATTGAACTTTTTCTAGTAGGGTCTGTCGGCCTCCTTCTCCTTCCCCTTCCCCTTTTTTGGGCCAATGGTCTTTTCGATTCTCTTCATCTTTCCACCTCTTCTAGGGTTATCTTGCACGAATTCCACCACAATGTTCTTCCGTCCCTTTCCCCATTTATTCTTTATACACTTTACCTCATTGTATATTTCTGACGGGGTCATAAGTTCCGGAGCCTTTTCAGTTTCTTCTTTTCCGTTGAACCCCTTCTGACATCTGAATGGATGATCGTATGGTAGGTATCTTCTATGCCCGGTATAAACCTTTTTTCTACAATGTTTTAGCCTGACAAAGTAAGTATTTCTCCCACACACCTTACAGGCGCCTCGTCCCTGGTAGGGGCAACCACACAGTGTACCGAGAGCCGGGTAATCATTTATTGTCCATAAAACAACCGCACGTAGAGTAAACATCTCCTGTTTCAGCGCATCAAAACATTCGACTCCCTCAAACAATTCCTTGAGATCCTCGAAAAACGGTTGTAACATAACATCAATGTCCTTACAAGGCCCCCCATCGATAATTAATGACAGCATGGTGAACTTTTTCTTCATACACAACTCTGACGGAAGGTTGTAAATCACTGTCAGAATTGGCCACACATTGTGTTGTTTTTGCATGCCTTTGTTTACGTCAACCCCGTCAGCCGAAATGCCTAGCCGCAGATTTCGAGGATCATCACGAATTACAGGATATCTTTCATCTATATTTTCCATGCCAGTGAGTCCGCTGGATGCTTTAAAACACCCTCTTCTTTCTTTCTGGTGTCGTGCCACAATAAATATTCGACAATTCTCTTTGATTGAAACAACCGTTTCCGTGTTGGGATAATTGGGAAATACCACAAGACTTTTGCCGGAATTTTTTCATGCACCTCTTGGGTGGTGTCGTCAACTTTCCATCTTGATTCCCCACAGGTGGGACACTTGATGTGATCCTTGTAATTCTTCCTATAGATAATGCAGTCATTGATGCATACATGTATCTTTACGTAACCTGAACCCAAATCTCTCATCACCTTCTTAGCTTCATATGTACTTTTCATCATCTCATTTCCTGGAGGGAGCATGCATTTTAACAGTGGTAGAAGTTCATTAAAGAACTTGTCTGAAGCTCCGTGCTTTCTCTTCAAGTTAAACAGTTCACACATTGCAGATATCTTTGTAAAATTCGCACATCCTTCGTATAAAGGTTTCCCAGCATCTTTGAGTATCCGTTGCATCTTCTCAGAATCCTTTGAAAAGTTATCTCCTAATAAAGCACTAACCATTTCTATAGTCTCTGCAGCATGTGTTGGCTCATCATAATGCGGACCGTCGCTGCCATTACCATCCAGAAGTGTCCACCTTGATGACTCATTTCCTTCTCCGTGCTTAGTCCGTACGACATAATTTTGAATGAATCGAGAAGAATATAAATGAAACTTAACTTTACTTGCCTTGTGCACGTAGAGGTTGAGACATTTCACACATGGACATAGAAACTTAACTTTGCGCTTGTCGTGTGGTTTCCGTTTCCCATTCGCAATATCTTGTTGGTATGTATGCGTAGAAAACTTTATAAATGCATCGACTCCGTCTTGATAACGCCGTTGGGTTCTATCGGTATACATCCAAGATTTATCCATTACTCTAGGATCCATTATGAATTCTCAGGCACCTGGACGGAGAAAAAACTTGTCAACATCTTGTGAAAATGTTATTGTGGTCCGAATAAAACTGTGAATTATCATTGCAAAGAGTAATACGTACACAAAGAGTAATCACAAATCACAATGTGAGTTCAGTTATCATATATGAATCATACAAATAATCAGAGGTTAGCTACCTACATACAGTTGCATGTGAAGACAATATTTACCCTACTATGACCATTAGAGTTACAATCTCAGTTAACAAAGCAGTACTGAAAAGAATTACTTACGCGGTCGATCCGATTATTCCGTAAAGCAAAACTGACAGGGGAATATATGGTTTATCCAGGAGATGAATCAGATGATCAAAGTAAACCACTTGTTTTGTTTTCTAGGGGGAGGTTAGAAGATTTAAGAGTAGAAACATGAAATGATTTAAGACGAGAGAGATGAACACATAGGGTAAAAAGAAATTTGGCAATATATTTACTAATAAATAATTTGGCAAAATATTTAAGTGTATATCGTAAATAATTTGGTAAAATAGGAAGGTAAATATCCTTCAATTTGCACGCTGCACGTTCTATGTTAAGAATTTTCTCAGTCAAATCTTGTTATCCTGCTGCATAATTTTCTGCTTTGACGGCTCTAAAAGACCGGAGTTAGATGCGATGCAACTAATATTCATTCCATCCTGAAGTTTTTTTTTTGTTCATACCCGAATTCAGAAAATAAATCAAAATGATGGCTAAAAAGCATAGTACGTGTTGCTGCAGTTTTTATAACGGTACTAAAGTAAAAAACTAACTTTGTAAAAAGTGGAGTACGTGTTGGTACAGTTGAAAAATAAAATTGTAAGAACTGGAAGAAGCTATGGCCCCAATTAGAATTAAGTGAACTAAAACACATTACTCTAATTGTGTGTTCTGTCCAATTAGAATTAATATCTAAAATCAAAGCTTGATTCATCCAATTAACATAATAGGTTTGATCATTGATGGATTTTATTAAAGTCTCACAATCTGATTCAAAGATAACATGATTAAAGTTCTTAGAGGGTGCCACAGTAACAGCTGCCAGCATAGCCTTACATTTCAGCTCCTCAGATTCAACTCCTATCTTCATTCCTCCATTGAAGCATTGTCCTTGCACCCGAATGCAGCTACCTGCACAATTCCTCACTATTAGCCCTATTCCACCTTGTAATGAATCTGACTTAAAGAAGCATCAAAATGTAGAAGAAACAAGATTAGTTCCAAGAGACACAAGTTTATTAATGCCATCTATTGACATTGTCCTATTTGGAGTTATGTTCTGAAAAATCTTTGAACATCAAATAGTCCAAACTGATGCTTAAAAAAAAATAGTCCAAACTGAAACCATTAGCAATTTATTAATCTCATGTCTAGTAATTCCTGCACCAAAGGTAACATTGATATTTAAAACCAACCAAATAGATCTAGCATAACCACATTCAAGGAATAGGTGGTTACTGGATTCCACAAGATGATTACACAAACTGCAATGCAATTCAATATCATTTCCATATCTAGCTAGTTTATCTCTTGTTGGGACTATATCTTTTAACACTTAATGATGCAGTGTTGGCCCAAAAGACCGATTCCGAAGCGAATGATGCAGATGAAGACGAGGAGGAAGAGTGGTTTGATGAGGAGCAAGAGGGGTCTGGCGAGGAAGAAGAGGGGTCAGATGATGAGGAAGAGGGGTCAGATGAGGAGGAAGATGAATCTGATGATTCTGATTCCGAGTGATGGGAATGACACTGAGTAAGCCTTATCGACATTCAAATTCTTCCGTAGAGAGCCGGTGGATTTTTGGGTAAGTGCTCGAATGGAAATGATGATATAATGTTAAAAAATGGTTAAGAAATAGATATTATCAAAGTACAGAGAAGAATTCAAATGGAGAGGGGTCTAATGCAAATGGTAAGTCACTGAATCATGTGTTTCTTTTTTGGTTCTGGCAATGGAGACTGAAAATGCAGGGTAATGTTATGTTTATTTTTCTTTTTTTCGTTTTCTTTTTAGTATTTGGATTTTTTGTGGGTAAGATGGTGAAATACTTGTAAATGGGTATGTTTTAGTTTATGAACATGTAAGTGGATATGAAATGATAGTGTTGCTACTAAATGTTGCTCAACACTGGATGAACAGAACGGTTGTAACTTTTTTAAATGCAATATGATGAAGTCAGCTTATTTATATTGTCCAACGATTGTGTGTCGATAATGTTGGAGATGCAGGATGTATTCCACAAACTAAAACTACAATCAAAGAACTGGAACATGTACAAGACTAAAATGTATTGAAAACAAATGCATACTGAAAACAAGTCACTTTAGTATTTCTCTATGCAGTCTAATTCACTTGATAGAGAGGCATATACACACCTAGTCTTAATCTACAATCTGGCAAAGGGACAAATTACGAACATCCATATGTGTTTGATCTTTATATCTTTTGTCATATACATGACTAACAAAATTTGGCTTGCGTTGGTTGTGTGTATTCGACTTGCACATAACTGACATGAACGCTACTTGGTGGAGCCTTATGCACACCTAATTTAATTCTACAATCTGACAATAAATACAAATCATAAAGACTCCTGAGATGCTGCTTCTCAAAACAGAATACAAGCTTTATTCACCAATGCTGACATCCTATAACCAAATACTATGTCTGAGTTTAAGATCATCTGTCAACTGACATATAAAACTACTTGGTGGAGGCATAAATCATGCAATTGAGATGTTCATAATCACCAAAACATTCTAAAAACAGGATACAATTCACAACAACATAATAAACCTAAAATCTGAAAGATAGAGATGTTCATAATAACCAAAACATTCTAAAAACATGATACAATTTACAACAACATAATAAACCTAAAATCTGAAAGATAGAGATGTTCATAATCACCATCAGAAATTGTACCACTCAAAATCAGTAGTGTGTAACCTCCAATTTGTAAAATCATTAAACCCCCAAATGAATGAATGAGAAATACCTTAGATGAAGATGACCAAGATTTGGATTTCCAAAATTATGAATCACTATCAATACTTCTATGATAGATCAATTGAAATTAAATCTAGGCCTGAATCGATATTTCACAGAAGAATCAATTGATTCATTGTTGTTGATGAAGTTTTCTGCAGATGAATCTCCAAGAAACCCCCAAACGGATCTTAGATGAAGATAACTCAGATTTGCATTTCCAAGATTATGAATCAGTGTAAATACCTCTATGAGAGATTGATTGAACTTAAATCTATCCTTAAATCGATGTTTCACATAAAAGTTGATCGATTCTTTCTTTATTCTCGATGAAGTTTTGTGCGTCTCAAATGAATGGAATTAAATGAAATGATAATGAGTTATGTCTCAGGCGCTGTTGACATAGTGTTGGTAGATTTTAATGGCTCATTTGAGTTGTTGGTCAGGGACCAGGGTATTGAGATATGACATGATGCCTGAGCCAAACCATGTTGCAGTTCAAGATATGTCCCATCTGTTAACTAATTAAAATTAAATAAATATACACAATTGTGCAGGGACCTTATTATCTTTGACCATTTTTTGATTTTAATTGTTGGTCACTTGGTCAGGTACTTGAGATATGGCATGATACATGAGCCAAACTTGTGAACCCTGGTGAACCAGCTACAGGTATGGCCTTCAAATTAGGTAACCGCCTCGTTTTACTCTTAAAGATAACGTTGTGTGGAATTAAGAGATGAGACGGGTCTGGAGAGGACAATAATGATGTATTTTGAAAAAATGCGTCTCGAGACTGAAGACGCGTGGTCTGCCAAGGGACTATAAGTTTAGCACCATGCACCATAAATGGACATTTATGGTTAATCTAACCACTCTACAAAAGGATGAGAAACTGATATACTTGCAATTACTCTTAATCAAACCAAAAGAATAAAGAAAATTTGTAGAGAGAAGAAGATTAAGAGATGGTTGAACCAAACCAACCTGCAGTTCAAGACGTTATTGAAAATCAATCACCATGTTTGAGGGCAAAAACTAATTCTACTGTTTTTGGTAAATTTGGGTGTGTTGATGAGAAACAAATTCAAACCCTAAACAAATGCACAACACGACAGTACTTTTAGATTCGAGAGATCAATTTATAAGACTTTGGCCTAAACCAAGAAATGGTCGTTCCAGATTCAATTCAGTCACAAGGTGAAGGAGAAGGGTTGATCTTAGAGAGGGAAGCGAAGAAGGTGTTTGAGATCAGAATGTTGAATTATGAAGGTATGGTTGTTTACGACTTGTGTATCAAGAAATCGTTCCTGGCTACTTGTCCCCTTTAGAATAGATTGAAAACTTATTTGTACAAGTCATTGAGCGCACCCTGATCTCTTAGGAAGTGGAGAAAGTAAAGTAGTGGAAAAGTGGGTCTGTGCCGAAGGTAGTGATCATCGTGTTTCCGTTATGAGGGAAGACCGACCACACGTTCTCCTACTACTCTCGTTACTATTAATTTTCCGCATTTCCTGACACTTTCTTGTAATGGGCGCGTTGCACGCCGCACGCTGTAAACCGCTAGACCAATACCCCAGTATGTATCCCCCAGTTTGTGACATGTTTGATGTCTCGAGTGAATGGGTCAAGTCATATGACTTGCCGCTAAATCAGCACGTAGTGCTTGTAGGACAAATAATGAATTATTTGCAAAACCGATTTTTATAAAGCGTTGCTTATAATCGATGTATGTAAAGCATCTCTTTCGAATAAGCAGCTGAAAGTAATCGATGTATTAGAAGCATCGCTGTTTTTGAGCTCGATTGAATCAGTCACGGATTGAGCGTCTTAAAAGCAGCACGAGCCCTCTTTGGGTGATCGTTTGAGGATCCTATGGTGAGTTATTGATAGACACATTTTTGTGTTTAATTTGATCTCAATACTATATATTGTTGGCACTCGAGTTTGTACTAATTTTGGTGTTTTATGTGTTTGTAGGCACCTTTGGAAAATAAACATTTTTTGGAAAATTCGGTTCGAAAAGTTTGTAAAAGCCCCGGAGGACACGTGTTATTCGGACTCTCACCGTTGGATAAGGGGCACCTCAATTACTAAGGGGCACCCCATGTCACCCCAAAAGGCATCTGCTATTCGCACCCCAGTACAGGATTTGGGGGAGGTCATCTTCTCCATTTGAATTTTGTTTTTGACGGGAAAATGGAGAACACTTCTGCAGATTTTTGATCGAATTGTTGAACGTGTTTTAGGGAGATTCAATGGCTGATTTTTGGTAGATAGTTGTGATATGGCCTATTAAACACACTTTGGGCGTTTGGTTCGACCAGAATTGGCTAGAATCAACTAAACAAATCACGGGTTGAAAACAGGGCAGTTCGTGTATATCACGGGTTTCACGTGATTTGGAGAAGATTCAACGTGTTTTGTGCGTGCATGGAAGACCCTCACAGCCTGTTGGAGCGTGAAGGAGTTAAATATGGTAATTTGGAGGCTTGAAAACGCGTGAGAAGATGAAACAGGAAAGAAAATATTCCCAGAAATATTTTCTTTACTGCCGAGTTAAAGAGAATTATATGGAGTGAATGAGCGAGATTCGATGGGTCTGTTGGCTATAAATAGGTTGATGGGGTTGAGTAGAAAGGGTATCGAGAGTTTGGGGTCGATAGGAGAGCTCAGGAGCGAGAAATCAAGAGTTGATGAGACACTGTTTCTGCTCCTGCTGATGATGAAGAACACCAAGAACACGAAGAACAGACTCGCAGGGACAGTCGTTTATCAACAGTTAAACAGACTCACAGGCGTGGGTCGTAGGTGTGGGTCTTAGAACCACAGCGACATAATCACTTCTCTTTTATCGTTCTTTTGTGACGCTTCCTGTGGGTCGCACATTAGCTGTTTACACCATTTTCTCTTCTTCTCTTCATTGTAAACACCATTTGAGAAATAAATAAATATTTTGAGCGTGTTTTTATCATGATGAGCTAAACCCAACACTGGGACGACGGAGAAGGGTGAATTTCATACACGGGTAAATTTATTATATTCTTTTTTATGACTTTTGCATTAATTTAAAATTGAAATATGATTTGAATTAATTGGTTGTTATTTAATTTGATGATGTATGCTTAGCTTAGGTGTTTTGATACATCATGCTTAGGACTTACAATCGATGTTTTGAGAATCTATCTTGGAAAAATCAGAGTCCATGTTAATTTTATTGAGTTTTAAATTGTCAAAGAATATATGAACGAACCCAGTGTAGTGAATTCGGCCAAATCCTTAGTCCCAGTACCTCTCGCCCATTGTTAATATTTTTTGTATATATATATATATATATATATATACATACATTTTCATTTTTTTTTTTTTGGATGAACAAAAAATTACAAGACAAAAATTTACATGGCCATGAGAGAAGGACTTTCAAAACTTGGATCTTCGCAACTTGTGATGTCTTGGTATCATGGATTCTAACAACTTATATCATTTTCTCTTATAACTTCAACTTTGATTTTTGAATTATTCTTTTCTATTGTTGCTTCTAAACCTAAAACGTCTTCAACTTTCTTCATAGATTTTGATGTCGCTCCGCTTGTTGATGATGATAAGTTTCTACTGAGACAGAGTCGCAATCCAGTAACTAAGACTACATTGTGAGGTTTCTTTGTCTTTCTGGCATTTCCCTGACCTACTTTCCTTTCCATCATGTATGGTTAGGTCCATCACGGTTACCCTCTAAAAGGAACAAGTTCTCTCCTGAATTTCAAGGATCTCAATGTCTTTTTCTCTAATGTCTCAATAAGTTGTTATCTCTAGCATTCTAATTTATATCTTTTCGGTGATAAACAATATGTAAACTTAGCTAACCGAATACCATGTGACGCTAGAAGTTTCAAAAGTGCAACTAAAAAGTTTCTCCCATACCCCCAAACTTAAATCTAACATTGTCCTCAATGTTCTAAAGATAAAATTAAAAGCATATGAACAAGGAGAAACTGTTACCATTTGAAGCAAAAGAGTTAAGGAAAGATATTACCGTGTCGCATGAGATTGGTTTACCTCCCAAGAAGTGCTAAGTTTAAAGTCTTCAGCCAGACATCGGAAGGAATTAGTCACCTCATAGAATCATATAGAAGTAGCTGGAATAATTGTGGGTCATCTGGATCAAAAAGTGCTAACCACAAGAAGAGGAAACTGCAACAGACCAAGAAGATACCGAACATACCCTTATTTAAATTTTTGTTTAAGACAACTATCTCTAGTTGTGGCTCAGGTTCAGGCTCTAGAAAAGGGTCTAAATAAAATGTTTTCATAGGCAGGACTTCCTCAAAAGAAGGATTCTTAAGATCAGGTTGTAGAGTCTGGAAATACTCAAGTAGGAACTTAGAAGCACATAACAATAACCTGAACAACTGCGGATCCTTAAAGTCAATTAGACTTGACTCACAAAACTGACCACAATGAAAGAGTTGGTCTTCCTTAAGAAAATGTGTCGACCCTATTCTCCTAAAGTAATTAGGTTTAGTCTCAAAACTTAATAACCGACACATCTTAAAATCAAATGTTCCCACAATTGGAAGAAAATTTGTTGGTGGGAAAACAAAGTAAATCTTGGTATCATGGCCTGGGTCAACCACATCAACCAGAGGATGGGTTTTTAACAACTGAGCTTCTCGTAAGACCAATTCTCGTGTGGATAGTAATTGGGCTCACCATGGTATGAACCATAACCTTGAAAAGGTTGGTGTTCCCAACTACTATTCCCACCATGGTCATAAATATGATGATGTCCATATTCAAATTCAGATCGATACTCATTGTACTGGCTTCTATCATACCAGTTCGACATTCTTAATTGCAAGGGAATTCTACACAATCACAAACAAGGCTGACTCGACTAAATCAAACCTATAGAATCTAGCAAACAAAAAGCATGATGGCTTCACTTAGATTTTTTTCTAGACCAGCTTCTATTCCTTCGAAAAGGAATTCGTTACAATTTGAGCACACCCCTATGGAATTAATCTGAGTCAAAGTAAGTTGAATTGAGGCGAGGGAAGCTCAGTGGAGCTTTGATACCCAAGGCCTCACCGCTATCACAAGGCGGCGCAGTCACGCATTCAACTCACAGAAACCATCATGAACTTCGAAGTATGCTAAAAGAGTAACCAATATTTTTCGAACGACTTTCCTACTAAGCTCGTTACCCTATCTGTCTCGTTCTAATCAAATTTTAAGCTTGGGTTCGCGTTAGGTTTCGTTTACCTAAGGCGGGTAAGAAGGGAACGGTGATGAAATCCGAACCCTTATCTTATATGGCCAGTTCTTGCCCTTTACTAGGAAATTGAAGCAGCCGGTTCAGTCCTCAACATATAATCACCTTAAGGCAGACAGTAAACCCGCTGATAGGAGATTCGCGGGTGTTTAGAAGTTTACCTCCCGTACCAGACGGGCGAATAACCGCTGTAGTCGACTCGGGCCACTGACTCCGGTGTCAGTGTGCGAACCCGAGGGGCCGAGACGATATTTTAATCGTCGTCCTTCCCTGCAAACAGTTTACATTTAATTTTTTTTTTATATAACCCTTCCGTAGGGTTTAAAATTAAAATAAATTGTCCAAAGTCCAGTCCAATGAAAAGAAATACAAAAATAATAATAATAATTACAAAAAAAAATAAAAAAAAAATGGAAAGTCTCATAAAAAAATAATAAAAAAAATTCTCTCTCTTTTTTTCTCTCTTTTTTCTTTATTTTTTTGCTTTGTCTTTTTTCCTTCTCTTTTAGCTTTAAGCTTTGATTCCAAGGTCTTTAGTATCCAACTTCAAACCTGTAATACAAAGACACAACCAAAGAGACGTAAAAAGAACAAATGGAATAATAAAAAATAATAAAAACCTAAAAATTCTACCTAAGCACAAATCCGCGTCGGCGGCGCCAAAATGATTACAAATTTTTGATGGGGTTGTAGTAATGAGGTTCAAACTCTCGGACTTGTGAAGATTAAATTTAAATATTTGATAAAATTATATATACAAAAATATTAACAATGGGTGCGAGAGGTAACCAAGACACTAAATTCCACTATTATGCAAAATTGAATGATAAATATTTCAAAACTCTATTCAATTCTTAAGTCCTCTTTTATCTTTAATTCACTATCAATCATACAGATTCTCAAACATTATTTGTAAACCTTAAGCATATATTATCAAGAGATTAAACCAAGCATAACCAATCAAACTGAATAACAAATAATTAAGACAATCATTCAAATAATTTAAAACTCTGCAAAAGCAGCGATTAAGTGAATTATATAATTAAATGAAATAGTTACCCATTTATGTTGCGTGAATAGCTTCCTCCATTGCCTTGGTTACGAGGGAATTAGCTCATCATAGTAAAAATGCTCTCAAAATAATTTATTATGGCTCAAAAATGGTTTACAAATGATGAGAATGTGAGAAATACAATAAAACCGGGTTTGTAACAAATATATTTGCTACAAACCAAAGAACTACGACCCTCAGTGACAAAATAAGACTGCTGAAGTTGTGTCGCAAACGCTGTAGCAAATAAGTCTGCCTGATGTACGACCCACAGGTGTGAGTCGTTATTACTGTAGAAAAATGAATTCTGGTGCAGGTCCGTTCTTCGTGTTCTTAATGTTCTTCAGCAGCAGAAACCGAGTTTGGGAAAACTCGAATTTCTTATTCTCTGGCTCTCCTCAGCCCCCCAAACTCTCGACACCATTTCTACTCAACCCCATCAACCTATTTATAGCCAACAGACCCATCGAATCTCGCTCATTCACTCCATATAATTCTCTTTAACTCGGCAGTAAAGAAAATATTTCTGGGAATATTTTCTTTCCTGTTTCATCTTCTCACGCGTTTTCAAGCCTCCAAATTACAATATTTAACTCCTTCACGCTCCAACAGGCTGTGAGGGTCTTCCATGCACGCACAAAACACGTTGAATCTTCTCCAAATCACGTGAAACCCGTGATATACACGAACTGCCCTGTTTTCAACCCGTGATTTGTTTAGCTGATTCTAGCCAATTCTGGTCGAACCAAACGCCCACAGTGTGTTTAATAGGCCATATCACAACTATCTAGCAAAAATAAGCCATGGAATCTCCCTAGAACACGTTCAACAATTCGATCAAAAATCTGCAGAAGTGTTCTCCATTTTCCCGCCAAAAACAAAATTTAAATGGAGAAGATGACCTCCCCCTAATCCTATACTGGGGTGCGAATAACAGATGCCTTTTGGGGTGACCTGGGGTGCCCCTTAGTAATTGAGGTGCCCCTTATCCAATGGTGAGAGTCCGAATAACACGTGTCCTCCGGGGCTTTTATCAACTTTTCGAGCCGAATTTTCCAAAAAAATGTTTATTTTCCAAAGGTGCCTACAAACACATAAAACACCAAAATTAGTACAAACTCGAGTGCCAACAATATATAGTAGAAACTTATCATCATCAACAAGCGGAGCGACATCAAAATCTATGAAGAAAGTTGAAGACGTTTTAGGTTTAGAAGCAACAATAGAAAAGAATAATTCAAAAAATCAAAGTTGAAGTTATAAGAGCAAATGATATAAGTTGTTAGAATCCATGATACCAAGACATCACAAGTTGCGAAAATCCAAGTTTTGAAAGTCCTTCTCTCATGGCCATGTAATTTTTTGTTCATCCAAAAAAAATAAAATAATAATAATAATAATGAAAAAAAAATGAATGAAAAATGAAAAAAAAATTAAAAAAAATGAAACATCATTACGTTCTTTTTGTTCAATAAGGCCATAGGGAAGAAGAAATTTTTAAGTCAAGCAAGAAATCGAAGAGAAGAGTTAATTGTCAAGGTTCTATGAGGTTCGAGAGTTTATCATCAAAAGTTGAAGACCGAAGAAGACGTTATTTCTACTGAGCACTGTGAGAGAGTCGAAGATGTCCCTCATGGTTGCTTTGTTATTCTGCTTTCAATCTGGCACAAGATCTTTCTAGCACTGGTTTAACTCATCACACGTAATTAGTCCAGCTGTGTAGCAGATGTCCCTCTCATTTTTATCTCTCTCCTAATCTTATCCAGCTGTAAAGCAGCGGACGCATCTTACAATGTTTATCAAGTTGTGTAGCGGATATCTTTATCTAGCAGTGGTGCGGATGTGTCTCCCCTTTTCTTCAGTCAGCTTTAGAGGTGACACCTTTAATTTCTCTGGCATTCTACTTACTTGGAGATAGGTTGAGAATATGTATGTCCTCATAGCTCTTTGGATACTTGTGACCAATTAGGAGTAAAGGTTTTGTGGGTACACCTATGGTAAACCCTCCGTAGACAACACTCCGCCGCTAGGGCCACCTAGCGGTTTAACGGCCTGCTGCACGTGCTAAGTGTAGTCTTTTTATCTTTTCAAAAATAAATTTTGCTCGAGGACTAGCAAATAATAAGTTTGGGGGTATTTGATAGACACATTTTTGTGTTTAATTTGATCTCAATACTATATATTGTTGGCACTCGAGTTTGTACTAATTTTGGTGTTTTATGTGTATGTAGACACCTTTGGAAAATAAACATTTTTTGGAAAATTCGGCTCGAAAAGTTGGTAAAAGCCCAGGTCACCCCAAAATGCATTTTCAAGGGGCACCTCAATTACTAAGGGGCACCCCAGGTCACCCCAATTACTAAGGGTCACCTCAATTACTAAGGGGCACCTCAATTACTAAGGGGCAGCTCAACTTTGATTTTTGAATTATTCTTTTCTATTGTTGCTTCTAAACCTAAAACGTCTTCAACTTTCTTCATAGATTTTGATGTCGCTCCGCTTGTTGATGATGATAAGTTTCTACTATATATTGTTGGCACTCGAGTTTGTACTAATTTTGGTGTTTTATGTGTTTGTAGGCACCTTTGGAAAATAAACATTTTTTTGGAAAATTCGGCTCGAAAAGTTGATAAAAGCCCCGGAGGACACGTGTTATTCGGACTCTCACCGTTGATAAGGGGCACCTCAATTACTAAGGGGCACCCCAGGTCACCCCAAAAGGCATCTGCTATTCGCACCCCAGTACATGATTAGGGGGAGGTCATCTTCTCCATTTGAATTTTGTTTTTGGCGGGAAAATGGAGAACACTTCTGCAGATTTTTGATCGAATTGTTGAACGTGTTCTAGGGAGATTCAATGGCTGATTTTTGGTAGATAGTTGTGATATGGCCTATTAAACACACTGTGGGCGTTTGGTTCGACCAGAATTGGCTAGAATCAGCTAAACAAATCACGGGTTGAAAACAGGGCAGTTCGTGTATATCACGGGTTTCACGTGATTTGGAGAAGATTCAACGTGTTTTGTGCGTGCATGGAAGACCCTCACAGCCTGTTGGAGCGTGAAGGAGTTAAATATGGTAATTTGGAGGATTGAAAACGCGTGAGAAGATGAAACGGGAAAGAAAATATTCCCAGAAATATTTTCTTTACTGTCTAGTTAAAGAGAATTATATGGAGTGAATGAGCGAGAGTCGATGGGTCTGTTGGCTATAAATAGGTTGCTGGGGTTGAGTAGAAAGGGTGTCGAGAGTTTGGGGTCGATAGAAGAGCTCAGGAGCGAGAAATCAAGAGTTGATGAAACACTGTTTCTGCTCCTGCTGATGATGAAGAACACCAAGAACACGAAGAACAGACTCGCAGGGACAGTCGTTTATCAACAGTTAAACAGACTCACAGGCGTGGGTCGTAGGTGTGGGTCTTAGAACCACAGCGACAATAGCACTTCTCTTTTATCGTTCTTTTGTGACGCTTCATGTGGGTCGCACATTAGCTGTTTACACCATTTTCTCTTCTTCTCTTCATTGTAAACACCATTTGAGCAATAAATAAATATTTTGAGCGTGTTTTTATCATGATGAGCTAAACCCAACACTGGGACGACGGAGGAGGGTGAATTTCATACACGGGTAAATTTATTATATTCTTTTTTATGACTTGTGCATTAATTTAAAATTAAAATATGATTTGAATTAATTGGTTGTTATTTAATTTGATGATGTATGCTTAGCTTAGGTGTTTTGATACATCATGCTTAGGACTTACAATCGATGTTTTGAGAATCTATCTTGGCAAAATCAGAGTCCATGTTAATTTTATTGAGTTTTAAATTGTCAAAGAATATATGAATGAACCCTGTGTAGTGAATTGGGTCAAATCCTTAGTCCCAGTACCTCTCTCCCATTGTTAATATTTATTTGAATATATATATATATATATATATTTTAAATCTAAAAATTTCATTTCCTTCACAAGTCTGAAACGAATCTTTTTACCACTATCATTACAACAATTTTGAAAATTAACAGTTATCACCTGGTCGATCACTCCCTATAGAGGAGGTGCGGCCGATGACCACGGTGCTACCTTGTTGGTTTTTTGGAAATAAATCTACACCATCCAAATAGGCTAGCAAATTTGAACGGACGAGATGATTTGCGGCAGTTTCATAATGTTGTTGACGCAACTTAGGGTTTAGGGGCTGCGCGACCAACCCCTTTTGGGTGAGCGATTTGAATCGTTGAGCGTTCATTCGACCAGGTCGATTGCCCATGTACAAAGGTGGGTTGCCGGCGAGCAAGCTGACATCTCTTGGGCCACCTAAAATTAGATCTAAGTCACTCAATTTGGTTGGCAAAGATGGATGGTTGTGATCGTTTTGCGGCAGTATTGTGTTGCCGCAAAGCAATTTTAGGGTTTTTAAAAGAGTGTGCTCACGCTACTTTGGGCGAGCGGTTTAATGCTCTTTGGTCTTGCTGGGAACGGGTCGATCGACCAAGGGAGAGCTCGGGCCGACGGTGAACACATCGGTATCTCTTTGATCGCTCAAAATACGATCCAAGCCGTCCAACTAGGCCGGCTAAGTTGGACGGACACGATCGATTTGCGACATCTGTGTACTGTCGCGACCCAAATTAGGGTTTTGAACACAACGTGTTTGCTCGATATTGGGCAAGTGATTTGATACGCTCTGGTTTCGCCATGGATAGGTCGATCGACCAAGGAAGGAGTTGGGCCAACGGTGAACAAGTTTGCACCTCTTTAAACGCTCGAGATGCGATCCAAACCGTCCAAGTAGGCCAGCTAAGTTGGACGGACGTGATCGGTTTGCGACAGTAGCATACTGCCGCAACCCAAAATTTAGGGTTTTGAAATAGCGCGTTTGCTCGAGTTCGAGCAAATGATTTAGCGCCCTATAAGCTTGTCGCGGAAAAATCGATCGGTCAAGGGGAGAGTTGGGCCGCCAATGTGCATGCTGGCGCCTCTTTGATCATTTCAGGGAAGATCTCAGTCGTCCAACAAGGCTGGCAAAATTGGACGGTCATGATGTGTTTAAGACCCTTTTTAACGGTCTTATCTCGTTTGAGATTTCTTTCGAATAAAGCGAACACCCATTTTAGGGTTGACGTTCAGAGTGTTTGGAAGTTAATTAAACAGGACTCGATCGACTAGGCATTAATGGGCCCTCCAGTGGTCACTGCAGTGATTTCCTAGTTATGTTAGGAGTAGGCTATGCTTGTTGAATCATGCGGCCAAATTCTGCGGCCGTGATCATTTCTGAGACTGATATTAACAGTCTAGAGTTTCCTTAAGAAATTTAAGCATGTTCGATCAAGCTAACTCAAAGAGTGTCTATACGAAATCTTCTTTGTCAGAGGGTGATGCGGCCTATGTGGGTACTTCCATGCGGATCTCAATGTTGACATTTCGGGAGATTCATGCTACTCTGCTGAGAGTGAACATTTGATCGTCATGTCATGTCAATAATGAGAGTTCGGCTGGGAACATAGCACGGGAAAATACTAGGCGAGTCATGCATTAATGGGAAATGCCAGTAGAAGAGAGAATTCACAGAATATTTTGGGATTGCTGCTACGAACCATTCTGAGTGAATTTCATATATGTTTAATTTCTCAATGAACGAGGAGGGTTTTCGCACTCGTCATTTTTCAAATGGCTTTATCCCTTGCAGGGAGATAGCACATTAATTACAGGATTTTACAGTTTTGACCCTGAACTAAAAACCACCATCAATATTAATTCCCCTGCTTAGCACGTGATAGTGACACTATTGCGGGGTATGCACTACATGGTGACAGTAAAAAAAAATTCACAAGTGTTTATGGGTGAAAACTGTTTCTACTAGTTTTGGTAAATTTGGGTGTGTGGATGAGAAACGAATCTAAACCCTAAAAAAATGCACTGCACTGGAGCGCTTTTGATTCAAGAGATCAATCTATACAATTCTGGCCTAAACCAAGAAATGGTCGTTCCAGACTTGCTTTTGTCACAAAGTGAAGGAAATGGGGTTGATCTTAGGGAGGGAAGCGAAGAAGGTGTTGAGATTATGAAGGTGTTGGTTGTTTATGAATTGTATCAGAATGATGAACTGGCTTGCAAAATGAAAGCTATCAGTTCTGGGTGTTTTTTGGATACTGTGACAACACTTGATTTCTCTGTGTTGTTTGAAGATAGGTCGAAGAACCTATTAATACAAGTCATTTGATTGCAATACTCATCTCGTAGGAAGTGGGGGAAGTTGAGTGATGGAGTAGTGGGGTCGTGTAGGTGATTGTCACACGATCACGCCTTTGCCACTTCCCTCATCATCGTTAACCGTCAATGCTTCCTGACATGTTCTCGTAATGGGTGCGTTGCACGCCGCACGCTGTAAACCTCAAGACAAATACCCCAGTAAGTGTCCCCCAGTTTGTGACATGTTTGATGTCTCGAATGAGTGGGTCGAGTCGTGGGACCCTCCGCAAGAAATAACATACGGTGCTACTAAGTTATTTAAGGATTTGATATTCGTGAAATATCGTGCATGCTCGATGCATGTAATGCATCGTTTTAAAGCAAACAGCTCAAAACAATCGGTATGCATAAAGCATCGTTGTTTTAAAGCTTGATCGAGTAAGTCGCGGATTAAGCATCTTAAAATGACAACACGTCCAACCATCTTCGAGTGATCGATTGGAGGCCGCGTAGGCGGGCCATCATCTGGTCGATCACTCCTTGTGACAGAGTGGCAGACGGTAATCATTGAGGCGTTTCATTGATCGCCTAACTTTTAATCCAAGCTGTCCGACCAAGCTGGAAAAGTTGGACGGACGAGATGATTTACGACACATATTTGCTGCCGTTGATGGATTTTAGGGTTTTTAGATATGCGCAACATCCCCTCTTTGGCTTGATCGTGTGAATGGGGAAAAACGGGTCGCCGGTTTTTCGGGAAGTGGAGAGACGAGCGTGGTGTCGAGACTCCTCGACCGGGAAAAATGTTAATCCTCACACAAATGCACCACTGCAAAGGGGGTGCTTAGATTCGAGAAATAAATCTGTATGACTCCGGCCTAAACCAAGACAATGGTCGTTCCATAGTCAATTCGGCTGCAAAGATGGGAGATGGGTTGATTTGTAGGAGGGAAGCTGAGAATTGTGTGGGATCAGTGATGATCGAGGATTGTGGGTGTGTTGAAGGTTTCTGCAATAATGGTGAACTGCAGTTGAGTTCTGTGAATAAGTTTGTATCGAGTTGTTGACAGAAACGTTGATACTAATGATTTGTCGTCCTCGATTTTGACTTATTTATATTGCAAGAATGATGAACCACTAATCCCTGTAAGCGTGACATTTCTTGAGTGAAAGAGTGGGAAAGTGGGAGATCGTGGTAAAGTCAGTTTCATGTCGTGTGGAGACTTGACTGATCGTGCACCCACTACTTTGCTAACTCCTTCAACCGTTTACACGACTTACGCACATTTATCTTTGTGGATGAATCCACGTGCCGTAGACCGCCAGACCAAAACCCTAAGTGATATCCCCCATTTGTGACGTGATTGATGTCTCACAAATCGTGGAGTCTGCGGGGCAGACGTGTTTTGATTAGTCAATTGTTTACTGACTAGACAATGGGTCTAAGTTTGGTGAATCAAGCATTGATGGTGAATGCTCGGCGATTCATGGGTTGAACATGTAGTTCTCTGAAAAGATGTCAGTATGATGGATTACCAACTAGTTGAGTGATTGAGCAAGTATTGCTCAATTCTGCGAATTACGAGAATTTAATGAGCAACTGAGCAAGTATTGCTCAATTCTGCAAATATTGAGAATTTGATGGAAAACTGAGCAAGTATTGCTCAACTCTGCAAATTACTGAATATTAAGAATTTGATGGGAAACTGAGCAAGTATTGCTCAATTCACCAAATTAACGATTTTGATAATCTGACGTGCAATTGAGCAAGTATTGCTCAATTCGACGAATTATCGATGAATTTCCGAATATTGATTATATTCGGGTAATTGAGCAAGTGTTGCTCGATTCAGCCAATTATTTATTGGTGACTTGACCCAGTACAATATCAATTAAAATATTGATGTTGATTAGTGTTCTAAGAGTGCTCAGAATGATTGTTTCACAGAGCGTTCATTCGAAAACCCTAATTTTTTGGTCAATCCTCCATCAATTGGAGAATTGCTGAAAATTGATCATGAATCAAGAGGGACCGACCACATGGGATGAGGAGTGTCCATGTGGTGCCCAGTGCTTGAGTGAACTCGCACCAGGATTCTCAGTTTTAGAGTTGGTAAGAAATCATGAATAAATGGTGGATTCACCATTTACTTAAAAATGTTGCTGGGTTCAACATTAGGTGTGAAACCTAGGTATGAGAGATGGGACCGACCAAGAGGGCATGTGACCGGCTCTTGGTGGTCACGTGACCGATTGTTGGTCGTTTGGAGGATTCTCAGTTGGTTGGAGAGAGTTCGGGCCCAGTATGAGCAATTGAGCAAATTAGGTCATAATTGCGAACACGTGTGGGACCGGCTTCGTGCAAGCCCTAGGAACGACCTAGTCGGTCATAGAGGTAGGCAGGTGTTACCATGATGTTCGTGCCTCCGTACTGAGAGTTTCAATATTTTCTGATGCGCATTTGAGAAATATCGTGAATTTTCAGAAGAGTTTCATCTTGGCTGAGAATTCTCGATCTTTGGTGGAATGAGCATGTATGCTCAATTCATCAATATTTTTAAAAATATTAAAATAAGAATGTTTTAATATTTAAAATTGCCGTGAGAGGCTAGACGGTCGTGTGACCATGTTGGCTTTTGGTTTTTCGTGATTCGAGCAATATTTGAGAAAATATGGAGAACTCACGAATTTTACTCAAACCCAGGAGTTTCATGAATTGGGAAAATAATAATTATGAGAAATTAGGGATTGCAAGGTGTGGGACCGGCCACGGCTAAGGCATCGCCGGCCGGCCAAGTTGCCCGATCCCGCACACCTTTCCCTATTTTATTATTATTTTTCATGAATCCTTGAGGTTATGGAGAGTCCTTGAAGATATGGAGAATCCATGAAGATATGGAGAATCCATGAGTTTTTATTGAAACAAGGAGTTTAATTATAAAAAGCTAAGGATTGTGAGGTGTGGGACCGGACACGGCTTGGGCATGGCCGCCCGGCTGGGTTACCCGGTCTCGCACACTTTTCTTTATTTTATAATATTATTTGGAGAACCCACCAAGTTATGGAGAATTCACAAGTTTTGCACAAAATAAGGAATTTTGCTAAGATGGAGAACCCTCATGAGTTTATGAAAATAAAATAAGAAAAAATAATGGGAGGGGCGCGGACCGACCGTGGATAGGGCACGGCCGGCCGGTGGGCCCACCGTGAGCGCCTCCATTATTTTATTATTATTTTAATGTTTTCTCCTGTTTTGCGAAGGATTCCCCATTGTTTCATATTTTTGGATGCTCGTTCGTGCATCTGGGTGCTCAGTCGTGCATCATTGTCGAGTGCACTTGCACCATTTTTATGGGGCTTACTCAGTGATGGTCCAGATGCCCAGTGGTTGAGTATTTATTACTAATTTATGAGATTCAGTGGAGAATAATTCATGAAACTGAGTAATAAAAATGAATAGTTTTTCATTATTAATTCATAGGATCAAATGTGGATTCGACTATGAATTCAGAATAATAAAAAGAGCATTACCATCATATGGGATCGTGGATTCGACCATAGAATCAGAGTAATTAAGATTTATCTATCACCATTTCATGAGACCAGTGGATTCGATCATGAAATCGGAGTAATGAGATAATACAGTTGTTTCATTGTTATTCTATGAGATCAAGCCGTGGATTCGATCATAGAATCGGAACAATTGTTTATTGCCATTCCATGGGATCAGGCCGTGGATTCAACCATGGAATAGGAGCAATGATAGATTATTCTGGGAATTCAGTAGTGAATGTCACGACAGAGGTAATCTACTTCAGAAAAGATATTAGCTAGTTAAAGCGTCACATCTATTCTGAGTGGTGCACATTAAGGGAGTCACGATGTTGTTTACGACCTGAAGGCGTTAGTGTTCTCAATCTACGGAGAACTGCCTGAATCTATGCACTCTCTCCACATAATCAGGGAACGGTGAAGTGTCACCAACGTCCTGAAGGCGTCCGCTGCCCAACTATTCTTCTATGTGGAGGTGGGTCATTCTCCTGCAGTCAGGGAATAGTGAGTATCACCAACGTTCTGAAGGCGTTAAGTCCTCAATCTACGGAGAACCGCCCAAATATGTTATTCTGCATAGAGGGCACGATGAAATGCCAGGGATCGAACGCTCAGCTAGTGGAGGCTTTTCGAAAAAATATTCATCATGGCTTCGTAAAATATGAATCGTTTCATGCCTGAAAGCCGCGTCAAAAACATGCCTCATGATTTTACGGTTTTGCCCTTTGTTAAAAATCCACCATCTACATTAAGTCCCCTGCTTAGTGGGGAACAATCATGTTTCCCAGTTTGCATTAAATGGTGATTTTCAGTCGACGAGATCAATGGTTGAACTCAGTCTACAAAGGTAGTTTCAGAATCCTCGATTTACCCCAATGGTGTTATGTACAAGCAAATGCGCGGATGGGGACTCTGATAGTAAGGTAGAGTGCCATCTCATGAGCGTGGAGAGATGAGGCACTGCTGATTTGGGCGTTCGGAAGCTTAGTTATGGTCGATTTAGGATTTGCGGGCCCGAGCCCAAAAAAGGAAACCCATGTCTTATTAGGTTTTGGAAATAAATTTGATATAAAAGGGAAGAAGCCCTAAAATTCTTTTTTGTGTTTTGATTGACCGACCACTCTTCTCCTCACCATCACTTCACGAGCAGTAGAAGGAAAATTCACGGAGCCAGTAGCACCGCTGCCCGTCCGATCACCGCCGGCCGAATTCCGTCCGTCGCCGACAGGTAAGTTCGTGATTTATTTATTTTTTGCTGCTGGTTTTATGATTGATTAGTTGTCCATAAAACCAAAATCCCATGGCCGTATGCATATGATTTATGAAGGATTTTTAGAAAACATATGTATATGCACGTTTGTTCGTTAGTCGGAGGAACGAGCAAAAAATCCCTAATATGGAAGAGACACATAAAATTTTGAATAGATATGACCTAGTTGCAGTAGAAAAACTTTTTGTTTATTAGGTTTCATGAAAAACCAAGTTTGTTTTTGAAGCATGAACTTTGCAAATACTTTTAGAAACGTAGGTTTGTTCGTAAAAGTAATAAACAATGATCCTTAGAGTTAAAGGAATTTTGAAAAGACCTGGAGTTCATGATGAAAATTTGTTTGAGAAATTTCGAAATTTTATTTGAAGTATGGAGAGTTCTTCAAAATAGAAAAGTCCCTCGTTTCATAGACGAATGCTCGATTGAGCAAAAAGTTTTTTTTATTTATTCACGTGAGTTTGCTAACTCACGGATTTTTCTTTTGTGCGTGCGTGACTTATTCACGCACTATGGAATAAAAATTGAGTTTTTGAAAATACATAATTTATGAATTTGGTGAATTCACAGTGTATGTGTGAATTCAGCGATTTTATAGCGTATGTACACGCAAAAATCAGCGAGTCCTCACATAGAAGGTTATGTGAATTACTCATAGTTTCTCGAAAAGTCAGTGTTGACTCTTGAAATATATGTTTTATGCTCGATTTTGAAGATTTGAAAGAACGAACAAGTTTTGGGGGTTTTACGTTGTTATCACTAAGTTCGTGAAATCGTAAATAGGTGAGAATTGAGGAATACCATTTTTGCAGACGTTGACTGTCTTGTCGCTTTAATTCCATTGTATTGATGAAATTCATGTATGGATGTTGCAGCAACTTTGCGAAATGGCTGAATCCCGTAGTGTTTCCGAAGATGATGCTTCTTCGAGAGATGACGTTTCCACAGACGCCTCTTCCAGAGATGATGGTTCCTCCAAAAATGATGATTCTGAGATTTCTAAGGAGAAAGAGGGAAGTCCCAAGACTCAAAACATTCCCACCGCTGAAGACAAATTCTTTGTATATCTGTACAGACCTGAGAATCGTCCCTTAGGCTCCTCATTTCAGTTGCTGATAAATCCCAGGATCACTAATCAGAATAAATTGGTGTCTCCCCAAGCAGTAATTCGGTTTTGTCTGCAAGGGAAACACTTCACGGCTTCTCAGGTGGAGTTCAAGCTTTCTCGGAGACCTCTGATGCATTTTTCTGGATGGGCAAGGCACATGTTAGGTCACAGCTGTGTGAGGGCCATATTGGATAGTGCCCAGGTGACTCAAGCCATTCAAGCTGCTGGAGATTTGATCATCAACCATGATATACCAGGTATGGCAGCCTTGCTCGCCCGTTGGTGCGTTCCCACTCACACGTTTATATGCAGATGAGGAGAATTCACCATTACTCTGGAAGATGTAGTTGCTTTGTTGCATCTTCCGATTACTGGTAATTTTCCTGAAGAACTTTCGATAGAGGAGAAGAAGATATCTGACGTATTAGAAGCCAAGATGCACGAATTCAATGAGTCACCCGCATCCTGCTATGCTCGATAGTTATCACACTGGTGGCCAAGAGATAGAACTCCTGAAGGACCGGTTGATGGCGTTTTAACAATTGCGGATTTCTTGTGTCTGTGGCTCTCCAGGGATATCTTTGAAGATTGTGGACACTTGCTGAAGCCGTTTGTAATTCTCTTTGCCATTAAGATGGCCAAAGGTGAGAAATTCCCATTGGCAGTCTATTTTTGGGTTCTTTGTTCGCCAACTTGGACTCTTTAGTTATAGACTCCAGTATTTCTGATGGCTTCATGAAAGTTGAGACGTATGTCAATACCATGTTTCTACAAGCCTTTATGTGGGAGCATCTTGAGAGTTATGCCCCAATTCCCCGTAGCATTTTTCAAGGACGCAAGGTCGACACTCGTCATTCCCTCCATGAGGAGAATAATGCTAGGATCATGCGCTGGTCTAGAAAACAACCACAATATAAGATATGCATTACTGAAGTTTTGGACATTGAGTCTGAGTTCAACTTCCACCCCTGGGTGTCGGTTCCTTCTCTATTCTCACAATTGATCACTTTTAATGTTGCTGGAGAGAATATCATGTTGAGTACTGGTGCTGGTCTGAGCGAAGGAGAGAGATCTTTTGTATTGAGTTGCACTCCTGGTTTCTTGATATCAGTAATGAATGGAGGATTCCAAGTTAAAGAATATAAATTGATAGAGCCGCTAGACATATGGGACTTGATCAATGTGTTCCGGGCCATCAAACAAACAAGCCAGAGATTGAGTACCTGAAGGCTCACTTAGACTGCACCCATGTGGAAGGAAATAAATATTTATTCCCATGTTCTGACCGAGACACCTTCGTAACTTCTGGTTATATAGACTTTTTACGTCAGCAACTTGAGCGTGTATACAAGTTTGTAATGGATGTTCAATGTCCAATTCGAGAGTTCCCCTCTTCTGACATGATTTCCGGTCGACCCAGGATGAGATACCTTCCTGGTGGTGATAAGAGGAAAACGTCTCTGAATGCGTCACAAGTAAGTCCCATTTTTTGTGATTTCAGCTGAAGTATGCCGATCACGTTTTAATTGCATTATTGTACTTGTGATAGGGTGGTCGTGATGTGAGGCCTCGAATCGACGTAAACTCTCCAAACTTTCAAGAAAGTCCCAGGGAGGAGAAGGCAGGAGTAAGACATCTCATAGAACGATACCAAACAATATACAGTCCCCTGCCGCTTATTTGGTGAGTTGTTAGCGTTTTTCTTCATTGTAACTTCCTCGTCCATGTAATTAGAATCTTAAAAGAATATTTCCAATCCATTCCAGAATTTTGCTTCATCGGTTATTGATGGTCTCCGTTTTGCTCTTGGTCGAACAATTCAGGAATCCAGCACTGAGGAGGTTGACGTAAGTATTCCCTTTTCGCACTGATAATTGTAACGTGTCTTAGGATGAATGAGTGATGATTGTTGTTGATGTGTCCAGGAGGAAATCACTGTGGATAAGGAGCATGTTTATGAAGCACATGGAAGCATGGAGAGTTCCCGAAATACCTAATCGAATGAAGATAAAGGAGTTGCCAATGGAGATTCCAACATTGTCGAGCCCTCAAATGGTTTAGAGACTCCTCTAGTAAGTATTTCCCCTGTGGTATCTTCATATAAGTATGAGGTTGATGATTTGTACATGAATGAATGAGAACCCATATGAATATATGAATAATTTTGCCGAAATACGTCACCAGAAAATTTCAGACTTCAGCTTTTAATGAAAACACCGTAAAAACTTCGTTTGGTGTCGGATTTTCAATGTCTGCATATGCATCCTCAAGCCCAGGAAATTTCCAAGCTTTAACATTGAAGCTTTTTGAATTTTGAGCATGTTTAGGGCCTGAAAAGGCGAAACATTAAAGTTCCAGGAGACTTTCAGAACTTTTCCAAATTGCATGTAGTCCAATGTTTTGGCCACATCTCCTTGCTCGTTCATCCAATTGTTATGAAATATTGACATGTTGTAGATTAATTTCATACGAAGAGAATGGTATACAACCCAACTCTAGATTCCACACCAATTGCTCCCATTTCGTCATGAACACATGGCAGTGTAAATTTTCTTCAGCTGCGTCTCTTTGAAAACGTGTTTCACGACTTTTATGCTACTTGTACATGTCTTAGATGCATAATAAGGAACTTACATGATGTTAGTTCACTTACTTGCTTAATTTTATGGTTTTATTGGATTTCCACACTTGGATCATTCTAATCCCATGTAATCTTCGCATTAGGTGCCGAATGTCAAAGTTGGGAATCATGGATCCAATAATGACGGTTTGGGCAATCCTGGAGCTTTCGGCGATGAAACTCCCATCCCTGCACCTCAGGGTCATGAAGTGCTGATTTTTGATGCCGCGGAGGTTGTGGAAACTCCAATTGTGCCTGAGATGGTGGAACCCGAACCAAGAATAGCAGAAGTTGCTTCGTCTGAAGTTGCCTCTATGATTGTTGACGCTGCTCCAGTAATTGAGAAACGTATGATAGTACATGAATATCCTAATGCAGGGATTGATTTTTCTCTTCCATTCGGTGAGACACTCCCAAATCACATATTAATTGGTGGATTCAGCGTTCCCATTGGGCATGTTGCTATGCACGAGAAATTGTGGAAGATGTATGGCCATATTGTTGTTAAGAAGATCCAGAGCATAGCTATTTTTTGACAAGGCAAGTAGAGAACATATTGCGTGTAATAGATGATATTCGTACCAGGGCCAGAAGTACTGCGACTCGAGATGTACTCTTTGATTGGGAGTACAACTTGGAGAGTTGTGAGAGACTTGGCCTTAACTTGAAGTGGCTTCGTCAGAAGATTAACATCATCAAGGATGCAGTAGTGAAGAACATCCCTTTTACCAGTAGTGCAGTGACAAAGAAAATGACTGAGATTGCTGAGATGACCGAAAAGCTGGAGTTGGAGAAAGCGGCTTTGCAAGTCTTGGAGAATGCTGAGAAGCAAAAATCATTCTTTGATGGCTTTCTTTAATTTCCTTTCCATAATCTCATGAACATTGAACTTCCGAGAGATGTGAGGTTTTATTTGGGTTTTTGATAGGTTCTGAATTTATGAGCGGCTGAGGATTTTCTTTTGGATTTGGATTTGATAGAGATTTTTCTTAAATAAAAGACTTTGATAGATTGCTGAATTTCAAATAATGAGTGCAAATATGCACACGTTTTGGAGGAACTGAAAATACAAGTAAAAGAAAATCCTAAGGTGTAAACGTCAGATGTTTTGAGCGTTTGCCTTGGATATAAAACATCCAATGTTGAATGCTTCATGCGTCGAAAATCTTGAGCCAATTCTCATGAATTATTGGTACACTCGTCTTGCCTTTGATGTCAGCCAATTTGTAATATCCTCCAGCAACCGACTTAGCAACCATAAAAGGTCCTTTCCAGATCGAATTCTTTGCGGAATGCAAATTGCGCCTAGTTTCCTTAAGAACTAAATCTCCTTCATGAAATTTGTTAGGCTTAGTTTCCCTTGCCTTGAATATTTTCTGCTGGTTTGGAATTCCTCGTGGATTCCATGTTGGTGGAGCTTTCCAATTCTGCGGTACATGTGGACATTTATGCAACAAAGAGTATGTTGGGTATCGCTTGTCGAACTTAGCCAGGTCTTCAGCGATAAACCTTTCAATGGGGTGTATAGTTGGAAGGGACTCCAACCATTCAGTGTAATATTGCTAAGGTGAGACCATCCACTCATAGCGTTTGATGATGGCTTGGTCGTGAGTGAGATTAAGTCCCCGGACTAGGGTAGCATACTTGAAAGTTGGTAATACATATGCATTATGAGGAATAAGACTTGCCTGAGTGCGGAACCTCCTGACGAATTCTTTTGGGGCTTTCCTCAGGTTTTTGTGTGAATTCCATCAAAGCTTCGACCTTTTCCAAATGCTCGAAAGGTTGATCATCCTCTGAGTCAGATCTTTCTTCTTCGGTGGAGAAGTGTGCAACTGAGGATGAAGATATCGTGGAAACTTTTCCATCATGAATCCATGCTCGCCCAAGAACCATGTCGTATCCAGGATCTTCTTTGATTATGAAGAATTTAGTTTCTGTCCAGGTAGAATCACTTCTTATGTTGAGAATGATGTAGCCGTATGCATCCCTGGAGATTCCTTCATGATCTCTAATTGAGACAGGAGCATGAGTTGCTTCTTGACGAGTGACACTACAAAAATATCGACTTTTAGCCACATGATTTTTGCCACGGATTCATACTAGTCATGGCTATTGATAACATATTGCCACGGCTTAGCCTGAGACGTGACAGTAGATCACTCATTTGCCACGGCTGGTTGAGTATTTGCTTCGGGCTGACAATTTACCGTATTTGTATGCTCCGGAGGTATCTTAGTCGCGACATGGTAAGCCCTGAGTACTGGTGGGATTTTGCCACAGCCGGTCGTGGCTATATTAGGAAGAAACTTCCCATGTCATAAGCGCCAAATCCCCGCCGAATGAGAATTCGACGCACGTTCTTAATTGAAGATAATATAAAATAACTTACCACTTCCCTTTCTTCTTATCTTCCTCTTCTCAGTCCTCGTTTCCATCGACCTGAAACCACCATGAAATACCTAACCCTTTAATAATTCATCTCCACTCCATTGTTCCAACCCTACGAGATAATCATTCCCACCTTGTTATCAATTGTTCACCTTTAAAATCCTAAATCGTGTTAACCAACTGAACCCTAAACACCATTAAAATTAAATCAAAACGAACCAATTGTTTCAAGATTCCTTCTGCTTCTTTCTTCTTCTTATTCTTCAGTGAAACCTGGATAATGATTAGTTTGGGTTACAAACCCTAGATACTAAAATTTCATAGGGTAAGGGATATCTCTTCTTCTGTTCCTTCTCTCGAAAAATCTAGATTCTTCTTTTTTATGTCTGGAAATTTAATTCCTTGTTTATTATGATTTTGTAATTTAATTTTGAAATCTAATCTGTCTTAGTTTAATTTTTCTCATTTATGGATATGGGGTGTTGTAATTGCTTGAATTGATGATTATAGAGGGCAGAAGAGGAGAAAGAAAATGAAAAATAGGAGAGACTAAGGTCGATAGAAGTGGTGGTGGTGGTTATCTTTAGCTTCATCATAAAAAGATGGACATCCTAAAAATTGGTAGGATGAGTTCTTTAGAAGGATTAAAGGTATGGATTTTCATTTATGTCATCGACAGATTACTTTTCTATTAGTCTGTGGTGAACCATAGCCCTTAGGGACAGGAAGTTGGTAGGATTCCTTTTAGTGAATATGTTAGAACTTTGTAAATCATAAGCAGTAGAGTTTGATCTCCTTGCATGGGGTTCTCTTCACTTCTTTCAAATTCTTCCAATTACAATTTGTGTTTGAATTTTTCTTAGCTGAGCTTAAACCTCTCCATTTGTTACAGATCATTTCTTGTTGAATGTGCACCAGTTTCTTGTTAGACCTACCACCGATGCATTTTCCCTAACATTATTAGCGTTTTAATAAGAGTAATTGGTTCTTAACAGGTATTCACTTGCGTTCATATTCACATGGTTTGTCATGTTTTCTTCTTTTGCTTTCTTTGCATATACAGAATGAGCTCTATCGTCCGATTTTTGCTTGTAGTTCTGTCCAGTATTATTTTAATATCTGAATCGTGCAAGTAGCGTATCACTGAGGTCCCATAGGTCTCATTGGATACTTTTGATTTCAGATGCATATTTATTGATTTTATTACTTTAGTGAACAAACAAGAAGCATAGTTTTGTAAGTAAAATGTTTATGTTTCATTTCACATAAGATATGTGGTGAATTGGGAATATTATTTTTGAAATATACTGTTCAACACTAGAAAATTAGTGGCCAAATGTTGCTCATCCTGCACAATCTTAACATATAACAATAAACTTTGAAGACAGGGAGAGTATGTTTTCATCCAACAGGCTACCACATGCCATAGGTACATATATAGGCACATTTTTTTTTGTAATTATTTTACCCTGCTTGATGTTACTGTTACCCAAGGTTATGGCCATCTCAGATCTAGTTTTGGGGTGAGCATAAACCAGATAAAAGCTTAAGTTATAATCGTGTAATAGAAACATTTTAACGGGGGTGGGTCTGTGTAAGTTTGTGTTTTTAAGTTACCTCCATTAGTTTGGTAATATTTTCTCTTCATTAAACAAGGAATCTTTTGTCGTTTTCTTTGTTTTAGATTCCAACAACACGGCAAAAATCACCAAAACTGAACGAACAAGACTTATGGTGCAATAGATAACTCTTCAGAAGGAGGTGGGTCTTCTCAGAGCCCAAAATGAGCAGCCATGGACCACAGCAAATCTTCCAAAAGATTGTCAGTAGACACCGTTGAAGACTCGGTTTCTTCGAAGACACCAATTAGGAGGTCATCCCTCTCCAGGCTTCCATCGGTGACTACTGTATGTATTCATGGATTATTGACTTATCGTTATGATTTATGGCGTATCAATGATCCTGTTTGTTGTGTTATTTTGATTCTGGAAAATGATTTTCAAACATTATATAACTCTTTATGATAATCCTGATGCTTGCAAATTTTTGCTGAAGCAATGACTTAGTGAGTGAGTTTGGCGAATTGGTGGTTGATCCAAAAACCGATGAACTTCTGCACTACACGAAGAAACCCGAGACTTTTGTATGTACAATCCCCTAAAATTAGCTAACTTTTTCGAACATTTTTAACTGATATACTGTTCCAGAGCTTCAAGTGGTTTATTATGTATTCGTCTTTCTCCCCATAACGTATTTTAATTTCCTTGTGTTATTCAGGTGAGTGATATAATTGATTATAGTGTGTACATATTTGCCCTATATATTTTTAAGGCTATGTTTGTGGTGTAATTTTATTTTGGATCTGTATAGGTAGAATATATACGCAGTTGTATATGTTAGGAATTGTGGCTTAATCTGACAGTGCTGGATAACTACATTAAAATCGATTTAAGCAGATTTTTTGATATAAGGAATCGATTACTTTCCCAAACTAGTAAGAATTTTGTTTACTTGTCTGTTGGATGTCCTGGTAAGTCGTACATTTAGAATTTCTTCAAACCCAAAACTTTAAATGCGGTGAGTTGCTTTGATATATTCAATTGTAGTGGTGATGCCCATCTGTTCTTCTTGCTTTAGAGTTGTTTTGAGTAGTTTTCCTTTGTTCTTTATTTGGGATCTTCCTGGTGAGGTGATAACCCACAAATCATCATATATTAACTGAAATCCCCATATTCATTTTCAAGTTATGAAGGTATTATATTTAGAATTTAGTTAATGAAATCTTTGTTGGTGTATTTGCTATTACAGGCTAGGAAAAGTTGATAAAGACAAAGCGATACCTTAATAGCTTATGAAGCAGAAAGTACTATCCAAACAGGTCTGAAAAAAAGTCTCCAATAGGTCTGGCAACAGACAAGGGGGGCACCAGAAAACAATGTGAAAAGTTACCATAGAGATTTCTAGTTCAAATACATCTTCCTTAATCGGTAAGTAGGATTTTTTTGCATTTTGCACAGGTAGAGCTCTGAACTATGAACTTCTTACCCATTTCCACTAGCACTGAACTATGTAGGATTATTTGCTGTCTTTTTAGGTTGCTTGATTTCTTGATGATGTTTATCTTCGCGGGTAAATGCTAATGAAGTTGTCATCCACTTTTCACGCATATGCTACATGAAGATTTCGGGATACCTGATTCAATCCTCCATTAAAATTTAAATCCAAATGCGAAGATGTCTTATCAGAATCTGGTAGAGTTCCAGAGAAACCAGTTCATGTCACTTATGTTTTTTATTTTGTTTCAATATCGCGAACTTACTATTATATTATCTGATTCTAATTGTGTTGGAATCATCTTGATGTATTTAACTTTCATTAATGAATGAATGAAAGCTTTACACATTTTTCTAGCCTGTATTTTTGGTGAATGATTTCAGTAACAAAAATCGAGCCATGAAAACTACAACGAACTGAGCATATATATTCAAAGAAAAAGAGTTGACAAGTGATATTTTGCCACGGCCACAAGATGTGGCAAGAACGGTAAATCAAGGCACACATGTGTGCTAAATAGTGACGGCTGAAAACCATAGCAAATGATTATATGGAATTTTCCACGACCATAAACCGTGGCTAGTGTTGTGGCAAATAGTATTAGCCACTGGACTATTTGTTACGGGCAGGTAGACGTGGCAAGTTATCTTTTGCCACGGATTTTTGATCAATTGCCACTACTCTTCGGCGTGGCTAAAACTCAGTATTTTTGTAGTGTGATGCCAGCAGCTCTGAAGATTTTCAAAGGGATGATGTTAACAGTAGTGCCAACGTCGATTAATGCTCGTTTGAATTCATTTTCCTTGAGATGCACCATGGTGAGAAGTCCCCAGTCGTACATTTCCTTGTCTGTCACTGGAGGCTCAGGGAATGTCTCCTGAATTGTCAGTCGTTTGCCTGACACAATATGGTTCAGTGCAGCAAACATATCGTCTCTCTGAGATCTTGAAAAGTACAGCAACTCGCAGACGTGTTCAATTAAGGATTGAACTGCTTTCTTGACCGGATGCTCGGAGAGTGTGAATGTTCTGATTGGGAGAGGATTTTTGTGCACTCCCTCAGTCCTCAGTTCCCCTGAGTCGGCCTTTTCTTTGAAAATTCGCTTCAAATTTCTGCAATCACTTGTTGGATGACTGACATACCTATGGAAATGGCAGTAGCGTGCGTTTTCTATTTGTTTCGCGGTTAGTTCATTTTTGACAGGAGGTAGTTTGATTGCACCGTATTGGATCCAGACTTCCAGTAGTTCGATCACTTCTTCAATGGGAAAAGGGAAATCAGGAACTTCCTCATCATTCTGTTGAGGTTGTGCGTTCCTAGTCTGGTTGTTATTCCTTGGAGCTTTTGGAGGGTGAGACATTGGAGAAACATTCTTATGTTGTTGTGCGTCGGCTTTTCTCTTGCTCCCTTCAGCAACATTCATGGAAGCTTCAACGTTGTACTTCTTGTTGATCAGACGCCGAGAGGTGTTGTTTCGATTGTCTTTCGATTCCTCCACTTTGACAGTTTTAGTTCTTTCGAGCAAGGCAGGAGCGGTAGTCGCTGATCGCTTGGCAGCTTCATGAAGTTCTGAAAAGGTTTGAAAGCGAAGATTCTCCATCAAAGCCCTGTAGACTGGGATCATGCCATTGATGCACAAGTCCACCAGTTGTTGTTCAGTAACGTTGGGATCATGACAATCCAAAGCTTGAACTCGGAACCTCTTCACATAATCATTTGGATTTTCGGCAGTCTTCTGAGCCATCCTTCCCAAGTCAGAAAGAGTAATTTTCTCAGAGACAAAAAAGTATTTCCTGTAGAAAGCGTTGATCATTTCTCCCCAATTATCTATGCTCCCTGGTGAGATGTTGTTGTACCAGGTATATGCTCGACCCGTCATGGATTTTGAAAACTCCTTCAAGCGGACAACATGGTTGTGTTCATGCTCTCCTAATGCTTCCAAGAATCGAGAAACGTGTTCTCGGGCATTTCACGTTCAGTTGTAGAGTGTGAACGTTGGAGAAGTGTAGCCCTTTGGGAGAGGGATCCTTTGTGTGGATGCAGGGTATGGAGGCTGATGACGGTGCACGGTCGTTGTATGACCCCTTCCTCGATTCTCCATAAAACGCTCCAAGTATTCACGGGTGATGAAACCGGAGGTTGAGGTTCTGCAGCTTTGCGGGTTTCACTGTCATCAGGGACTGGAATAACCTCATGATCGGTATTTGGAGAAGCTTCCTTGTCTTTTCTCTTCTCTTGAGATTTGTCTGACATTTTGTCAGTGAGAATTTTGAGATAGTTGAACAGTTCCTTCTGAGTAGCAGCCATGTCAGTTTGATTCTTGGCGAGAACTTCTTGGACCTTCATGAGATCGCCTATGGTAGGCGGATTTTCTCTGATTTCTTCTAGATGTCGCCCGAAAAGAGGATGATTTTCGACATTGGTGTGTAATGTGATTGTAGATAGTGATAAAAGTGGTTCGATTCTCAGACTTGCGAAGGATAAAATATAGACTTAAATTCTAAAACAAAAATAGAAAACTCAAACAAAGATGATGTTGTTATCAATATTAAAAGAACACTGAGGCTAAGATTCCACTATTTTCCAAGTTCAAAGTGATTTAAATCCAATATTTATATTTATTCAATTTTTTCGTTTAATTTGATTATAAGATGTTGCAACAAGTAGATTTTTAAAATAACAAGTGTAAATCAAAAGCATGGGATATAAAAAACGTAAGTCCAAGCATATACCATCAACGGAAATCACAATTGTTTAATAAAAATCATTAAAACAATTCTCAAACAAGGCAAATAATCATATAAATAATTGTAATAAATAAGATAAATAGAAAATACCACTCTTTATTGGAAAAATAGCTTCCTCTATCGCCTCAGCAATGGGGTTTAGCTCCTCATATCAAAAACAGGTTCAAAATATTTTTCCATTGCTCAAAAGGTGTTTTCAAAGGTGAAGAGACTCAAAGGGAGTAAAACAGTTCAATCGCAACGTTTATATGTGTTGCAGATCGACTGTTACAAGAGAAACAGAAGGAATAAGACTGCTACAGTAACGATAGAAGCGAAGTGATGTAGAACAACGACAGTGTTCTGCGACAGTTGGGCGTGGGTTGATGTTCTTCGTGTTCTTCAGCAGCACCAGCAGAACAACTTTCCTGCAACTCGTGATTTTTGTCTCCTCTGGTTCTCTAAACTACCCCAAACTGTTCGTAATCCTTCTATGACCTGCAACCAACCTATATATAGGCAACAAACCCAAAAATAACTCGATTTAATCCCTCTCTTTCCTTCAAAGCAAGTCTCGGATATTTCCTTTTCTGAATCTTCTCTACGCGTCTTACAAATTAAATCTGACGTCCAAGAATCTCCCAATGATGGCATTAAATATACAGAAGATATTCTACCCTTATCTGCACATAATCCCCATGTATAGAACCAAGAAAATTCCCGATAATAATGCTCCTCCTCTGTTTTGTTCAATCCAAGGATTCATCCCTATTCCTTCGTATTTGATAAACATACATCCCCTGTTATGCTCTAAGAAGTCCATCCCAACACGAATATGCAGTTGAATCACTCCAAATCAGATCCAAAAAATCTCACAAGTCCCGTGAAACTCCAAGCCTTTGTTTTGTATAAACTCGATTTCTGACCCTGTTTTTTCAATTCTACAGCCCATACCTTCCTTGTTTGACCAAAACAGGGTAATCCCAATCCACAACAAACACGAATTCAGCCTAAAACTCGATCAGAATCTCGCCAGAATGTTCCGCTGCAAAACTGAATTTGAATTCAGTTTTTCCCGCCAAAAATCTGGAGAAGAGAAAGGTTGCCCCCTATCCAGAGTAGAGGTGCCGATATCATGTGCCTTTGGGGTGTCCTGAGGGTGCCCCTTAGTAATTCGGGTACCCCTTATCCATAGTGAGAGTCTGAATAGCAAGTGTCCTCCGGGTGCGCTTTTCGACAACTTTTCGAGCCGATCTTTCCAAAAATGTTTATTGGACAAAAATACCTACACACACATAAAACACCATAATAAGTACAAAAATGAGCACTATCAATATATAGAATCGAGACAAATTAGACACAAAAATGTGTCTATCAAATACCCCCAAACCTACTATTTGCTGGTCCTCGAGCAAAGATAAAATTGAAAAATAAAATCCTAACTCACTGAAGCAGGCATCGTCGATTGCATTTAGCGTATGCAATAAGCCTTTAAACCCCTAGGTGGCCCTAGTGGCCGAGTTATAGTCTCAGGAGGGCTTACCAGAGGTATACCCACAAAACCTTTATACTTCAGACCCTAGCTATCTACGCAGAACCTTGGAAAGCACTAAAGAATCTCCTTGGTTGGCATACTTATTGACTACAGGAAGAAATACCCTGATGCGAAATTCCAATTGATGTACACGAGTTTGCACTCAAGCATACTAAAATTCATATAAAGTGACAGATCTCTACTCAGATAGTTGCACTATGGACATCAATATTCGGAGTCAAACCAATCACATGGATAGATTAAGAGATGGATATAGAAAAACGTAGATGGTTTTGATGTTTACTTAGTGAACGACGTTTCCCATATCTGTCTGAAGGCCTCCGCCAAAATGAACCTATCCTAATGGATTGAGATACTAGTCTGACTAATATCAACACAACTGGCATATACAAGGGAACCAGTGATTGATAATCCTAACTCTAGGTCAACACAGCTGGCATATACAAGGGTACCAGTGGTCGACTTTATTGAATTTATTCCTTTTGGTCAAATGGTCTGGTCTCAATTTTTTTTCTTTCATGGTATCTCAATCACTCTAATTCACCCTAGCATTGGTAACAACTTGAATCGTGAGCCCCACCTAATCACTTAGAGTAACATAGTTTAAAAACAAAATAAAATAAAAATAGAAGTGAAAAGGACTCAACGAGATATGGTGAAACTATCATGTTATTTCTAACACCTGAGCTCTGTGCTTTTATGAATAGACTCTTCTAGATGTTTCCATCTAATCAGATTGGTTCCTCAACTCCTACAACCAAAATGCTTCCATCCACTTAGGTTGGTTAGTGTTATCCTTAATATGAATAAATTTCTAGGCTCTGGAGTTTATTTAAAACAAAAAGTTTCTACCCCACACCCAAACTTAAATCTAACATTGTCCTCAATGTTTCGAATGAAAGAACAGTACCAAAAATATAAGTAACATGAGGAAATAGTAAAGAGAGAGTTCGGAAAGATAGTACCTGGGTGAAGTGAAACCAAAAACTGACAAAAATATTATACAACATACAAATCGCCTCGATGGTCAATCAAGGGTAAACAGGGTCCTCCAGAGGGACCTCCTCAACATCACCTGTAGGAAGAGGCTCTAAAAAGGGCTTCAATCTCTGACTGTTAACCTTTGAAGAACTAGTACCATCTGATGTCTCAATCTCAATAGCGCCATGAGGAAAAACAGTACGGACCACAAAAGGACCGGTCCACCGAGAGCGCAGTTTCCCGGGAAATAGATGCAAACGAGTGTCATACAGAAGAACTTTTTGACCTGGAGAAAATGACTTCCGTAAAATATTCTTATCATGCACAAGTTTCATTTTGTTCTTATACTCCTTACCACTATCGTATGCATCTCTACGAATCTCGTCCAATTCATTGAGCTGGAGCTTTCTGTGAGCTCCTGCCTTGTCAAGTGAAAAGTTTAACTGCTTAATAGCCCAATAGGCTCTATGCTCTAACTCAACAGGCAAGTGACATGCCTTGCCAAATACTAAACGGTAGGGTGACATTCCAATGGGTGTCTTAAACGCGGTACGGTAAGCCCATAAGGCATCAGTAAGCCTCGACGACCAATCTTTCCTATTAGGATTAACTGTTTTCTCTAAAATACGCTTAATTTCCCTATTGGAAACCTCTACCTGACCACTAGTCTGTGGGTGATACGGGGTAGCTACTTTGTGGGTAATACCATATTGTTTCATTAATAGAGCAAACGGTCTATTTCAAAAGTGTGAACCCCCATCACTAATTATAGCTCGCGGTGTACCAAAACGTGTAAGTATATTCTCTTTCAAAAACTTAATTACGACCCTATGGTCATTTGTTTTACAGGGAACCGCCTCAACCCACTTAGACACATAGTCTACAGCGACAAGTATGTAAAGATAACATAAAGAATTAGGAAATGGACCCATAAAATCAATGCCCCACACATCAAAGACCTCAATCACTAAAATAGGGTTCAAAGGCATCATATTTCTACGGGAAATGGTTCCTAACCTCTGGAACGATCACAAGAAACACAGTGACTATGGGAGTCTTTAAACAGTGAAGGCCAGTAAAATCCACACTGCAATATCTTAGCAGCAGTCTTCTTAGCACTAAAATGACCCCCACAAGCATGTTCATGACAAAAGGAGAGAATACTGGACTGGTCACTCTCAGGTACACATCTCCTAATAATCTGGTCGGGACAATACTTAAACAAATAAGGATCGTCCCAAAAGAAATGCTTAACCTCGGCTAAAAACCTAGAACGATCTTGTTTACCCCAATGTTGAGGGGTACGGCCAGTAACAAGATAATTCACTATATTTGCATACCAAGGTGATTGGGAAACAGAGAACAATTGTTCGTCAGGAAAGCTATCCCTTATAGGAAAGGCATCACTAGGGGAACTAACAACTAACCTGGATAAGTGGTCTGCTACTACATTTTCAGCACCCTTTTTGTCTCTAATGTCTGGAGAAAATTCTTGTAACAATAGGATCCACCTAATCAATCTAGGTTTGGTGTCCTTCTTAGAAAAAGGTATTTCAAAGCAGCATGATCGGTATAGATTACGATCTTAGAACCTAATAGGTAGGATCTAAACTTATCCAAGGCAAACACGATGGCTAGCAGTTCCTTCTCGGTAGTTGTATAGTTCAATTGGGCATCATTCAGAGTTTTGCTAGCATAGTAAATCACATGAAGTAATTTGTCTACTCGTTGACCTAACACAACGCCTATAGCATAATCTGAAGCATCACACATAATCTCAAAGGGTAGGTTCCAGTTGGGTGCCTGGACTATGGGAGCGGTAGTGAGTAAATTTTTAAGCTTCTCAAAAGCCTCTAAACAAGCATCATCAAAGACAAACTTAACATCTTTTGCAAGCAAACTGCAAAGAGGTCTAGAAATCAAGCTAAAATCCTTAATGAATCGACGGTAAAAACCTGCATGCCCTAGGAATGACCTAATGTCTTTTACGGTTTTTGGGACCTGTAAAGTCTTAATAAGGTCAACTTTGGCTTTGTCTACCTCTATACCCTTTGAAGAAATGATGTGCCCTAAAACAATTCCTGATTTAACCATGAAATGGCATTTTTCCCAATTAAGCACTAAATTCTTTTCCTTACACCTAGTCAACACTAATGTCAAATGATGCAAGCACTCATCAAAAGATGAACCAAACACTGAAAAATCATCCATAAAGACCTCTAAAAACCGTTCTACCATATCAGAAAATATGCTCATCATACAACGCTGAAAAGTCGCAGGGGCATTACACAGCCCGAAAGGCATGCGTCTATACGCGAATGTACCAAAGGGACAGGTAAAAGTGGTTTTCTCTTGGTCTTCTGGGGCAATAACGATCTGATTATATCCGGAAAAGCCATCTAAAAAGCAATAAAACTATATCCAGCTAATCTCTCTAGCATTTGGTCGATAAAAGGAAGGGGAAAGTGATCCTTCCTTGTGACCTTGTTCAATTTCCTATAGTCGATACAGACACGCCATCCCGTGGTCACTCGGGTTGGGATTAACTCATTATCCTCATTCTGGACTACAGTGATACCTGATTTCTTGGGAACAACCTGAACGGGGCTGACCCACTTACTGTCTGAAATTGGGTAGATAATACCCGCATCTAACAACTTAAGCACCTCTTTTCGAACTACTTCTTTCATGTTAGGGTTCAGTCGACGTTGCATCTCCCTAGACGGTTTGGAGTCTTCCTCTAAATGAATCTGATGCATACAAACGGTAGGACTAATACCCTTAATGTCTGCTATAGACCACCCTAAAGCTTCCTTATTATCTTGAAGTACTTTTACTAGCCTACTTTCCTGATCACTATCCAAGTCGGCAGCAATAATCACAGGTAAAGTCTCAGATGGGCCTAAGAACACATACTTCAGGTTATCTGGTAGTGGTTTGAGGTCCAACTTAGGGGGCTCTTCTAAGGAAGGAACTGAGGTAGTCTCAGAAGCTGGTAATGGTTCGAACCTAGCTTTCCATCTATCAGTGTCTAACACAGGGGTAGAATCTAATAGAGCATTCACTTGTTCAATGGTACTATCATCGTCAAAATCTAAACCAAAACGGGATAGACAACTCTCTAATGGGTCTTCAGACAAGATGTTTGGTAATGACTCCTGAACTAAGGATTCTATCATATTCACCTCTTTAACACATGTGTCATCTAGCTCATAAGGTAGCTTACTGACATTAAAAATGTTCATTTCGATAGTCATATTACCAAAGGATAAATTCATCACACCATTTCGACAGTTTATGATCGCATTAGACGTAGCTAAGAATGGGCGACCTAAAATCACAGGTATCTGGTTCTCTGGGTCAGGGACAGGTTGGGTATCTAGGACCACGAAATCCACTGGATAAATAAACTTGTCGACCTCAATAAGAACATCCTCGATAACACCTCGAGGAATTTTGACAGACCTATCAGCTAACTGCAGTGTTATCTGAGTAGGTTTCATTTCACCAAGTCCTAGCTGTAAGTACACATGGTAGCAGTAAGTTCACACTGGCTCCTAAGTCAAGTAAAGCTTTTTCTACCCGGTGTTTACCTATTGTACAAGCAATGGTTGGGGAACCTGGGTCTTTGTACTTTGGAGTGGTAGTGTTCTGAATGATTGAACTTACATGACTAGCTAAAAAGGCTTTCTTATGGACGCTAAGTTTTCGCTTTCGCGTACACATATCCTTAAGGAACTTGGCATAAGCAGGAATTTGCCTAATTGCATCTAATAAAGGAAGGTTTATGGTAACTTGCTTAAAAACCTCCAATATGTCATTAAAGTTCGATTCCTTCTTTGTTGATGCTAATAGCTGGGGAAATGGGGCTCTAGGCACAGAATCAGACCTCTCAGGAACCGAATTGGCATCATCGGAAATTTTATCAGTCCCCTCAGTTAGTGGTCCTGAGGGATGAGATCCTGAGGGGTGAACTACAGTATGTTCACTATCGGGCATGGTTACCTGATTGTCTACTACTCTACCACTCTTAAGGGTTCTAATAGCATTCAATTGATTCGATGGTTTTGCACCTACTTCATGAACTCCTCTAGGGTTGGGTTGAGTTTGACTAGGGAGCCTTCCGTTATCTCTCTCACTTAAGGTCTTAGCTATTTGGCCGACTTGAAGTTCTAGCTTAGCAAGGCTATGAGCACTAGTTTGAAAGTTCTGCTTGGTTTCCTGTTGAAAACTAAGTTGGTTCTGTACTAACATATCTTGAGTTTTTGCTAACATCTTAATAGATTCCTCTAAGCTAGTCGTTTTATTTTCTGGGCCTGATGAATTCTTAGTGTAACCAAAACATGGGGGAGCATTAGAATTACTAAACTGACCTTGGCCCTTAGACCATGAAAGGTTCAGATGGTTTCTCCAACCAGGGTTATAGGTTTCTGAATATGGGTCAAACTTCTGAAGGTCATACCTAGTGTTATTATAGAGAGCATTGGTCTTCTCTTCATTATTCTGGCCTTCCCAAAATGGCTCCAATCTACCACTAGTGTGACCCACTTCTAAAGCTTCTAACCTTTTCGCTATAGCAGAAATTTTGGCATCTGATTCAAAACTTCCTTCTACCCTATTAACGTTTCCTCTGCCTAGAAGAATTGTTTTCTGGGGTACCCTATTACTTTCCCATTGTTGGGTCTTTTCGGCGATTTCATGCAAGTATGTCATCACATCATCAACTGTTTGGTTTTCGAACCCACATGTACACATGGACTCTACTGTAATTGTGGTGGGATAATCTAAACCCTCATAAAGGATCTGAACTAACCTAACCTTTTCTAAACCATGATGAGGACATTGGGCTAATAAATCATTGAACCTTTCCAAATACCTATACAAAGATTCTCCCTCCTGTTGTGTAAACGTGCAGATTTGCGTCCTAATAGACGAGGTTTTGTGCCTAGGGAAAAACTTGTTCAAAAAGGCAGATGTAAGTTGTTCATATGTTTCAATTGATTCGGAATCCAAACTATACAGCCACGACTTGGCTTTATCTTTTAAGGAAAAGGGGAATAACCTGAGTTTTAAAGCATCATCATCAAGGTTTCTAATTTTCAGGGTACTACAAATTTCCTCAAAGTCCCTAACATGGAAATAGGAGTTTTCATTTTTTTTTCCTAAAAAGATTGGGAGCAACTGTAAGGTTCCAGGCTTAAGTTCATAATTTGCTTCAGTTTTAGGTAACCTGATACATGAGGGATGAGTAGTCCTAGTAGGATTCAACAAGGCTTTCAAAGTTGCCATTTCTGGCGCTATTGGACTATCAGGGATTCATTCCTCAAACGGACGTTCAAAAACGGAATCTTCACGAACCGGACTTTCTAAATTGAGGTAATCAAGACGCTTAGAACTACTAGGTTTCTCTTTAACAAATCTACCTAGGGCGTCTCTTTTACGTTCAAGCATGCAATAGAATAAGGTAGGGAATTCTATGCAAGCACAAAACAAGGCTGACTCAACCAAATCAAACCTAAATTTCTAGCAAACAAAAAGCATGATGGCTCCACTTAGATTGTTTCTAGACCAGCTTCTATTCTTTCGAAAAGGAACTCGTTATAATCTGAGCAAACCCCTCTGGAATCAATCCGAGTCAAAGTAAGTTGAATCGAGGCGAGGGAATCTTAGTGGAGCTTTGATACCCAAGGCCTCACTGGTTACAAGGCGGCGCAGTGACGCATTCAACTCACAGAAACCTTCAAAAACTTCGAAGTATGCTCAAAAGAGTAACCAATATTCTTCGAACGACTTTCCTATTAAGCTCGTTACCCTATAGGTCTCGTTCTAGTCAAAATTTTAGGCTTAGGTTCGCGTTTGGTTTCGTTTTCCTAAGGCGGGCAAGAAAATAACGGTGATGAAATCCGAACCCTTATCTTGTATGGCCAGTCCTTGCCCTTTACTAGGAAATTAAAGCAGCCGTTTTCAAGTCCTCAGCATATATGCAAACGAAGGAATACAGTAAACCCGCTGACAGGGGATTCGCGGGTGTTTCGAAAAACTTACCTCCCGTACCAGACGGGCGAAGAACCGTTGAAGTCGACTCGGGCCACGACTCCTATGTCATGTACGAACCCGAGGGGCCGAGGCGATATCGTAATCACCGTCCTTCTCTGCACACAGTTTATATTTAAACCAACCCTTCCTTAGGGTTTTAAAAAAAATAATAATGTCCAAAGTCCAATGTCCAAGTGTCCAAAAAAGAAAAGAAAAATTACAAAAATAACAAACCCTAATACAGTTCTCTCTCTTTTTTTTTTATATAAAAAAAATAAACAAACCCTAAAAAAAATAAAAAATAAAAAAATAAATAAAATATCTAAAAAGAAATTGTCTTCTTCTCCGTTCTTTTCGCTTTAAGCTTTCGCTCCAAGTTTTTATGCTTTAAGCTCCAGTCTTTACGAAATCACCAAACTCCTTGGCTCAATTCTCTTTATGATCCAAAACCTGTAGACAAAAGATAAATACCCAAAAACGTAAAAAAGAACAAAAATAATAAAAACCTAAAAAAGAAAAAAAAAATAAAAGAAAACGAAGTCTAAAAAGCCTAAAAGCAAATCCGCGTCGGCGGCGCCAAAAATTGATGTGATTGTAGATAGTGATAAAAGTGGTTCGATTCTCAGACTTGCGAAGGATAAAATATAGACTTAAATTCTAAAACAAAAATAGAAAACTCAAACAAAGATGATGTTGTTATCAATATTAAAAGAACACTGAGGCTAAGATTCCACTATTTTCCAAGTTCAAAGTGATTTAAATCCAATATTTATATTTATTCAATTTTTTCGTTTAATTTGATTATAAGATGTTGCAACAAGTAGATTTTTAAAATAACAAGTGTAAATCAAAAGCATGGGATATAAAAAACGTAAGTCCAAGCATATACCATCAATGGAAATCACAATTGTTGAATAAAAATCATTAAAACAATTCTCAAACAAGGCAAATAATCATATAAATAATTGTAATAAATAAGATAAATAGAAAATACCACTCTTTATTGGAAAAATAGCTTCCTCTATCACCTCAGCAATGGGGTTAAGCTCCTCATATCAAAAACAGGTTCAAAATATTTTTCCATTGCTCAAAAGGTGTTTTCAAAGGTGAAGAGACTAAAAGGGAGTAAAACAGTTCAATCGCAACGTTTATATCTGTTGCAGATCGACTGTTACAAGAGAAACAGAAGGAATAAGACTGCTACAATAACGATAGAAGCGAAGTGTTGTAGAACAACGACAGTGTTCTGCGACAGTTGGGCGTGGGTTGATGTTCTTCGTGTTCTTCAGCAGCACCAGCAGAACAGCTTTCCTGCAACTCGTGATTTTTGTCTCCTCTGGTTCTCTAAACTACCCCAAACTGTTCGTAATCCTTCTATGACCTGCAACCAACCTATATATAGGCAACAGACCCAAAAATAACTCGATTTAATCCCTCTCTTTCCTTCACAGCAAGTATCGGACATTTCCTTTTCTGAATCTTCTTTACGCGTCTTACAAATTAAATCTGACGTCCAAGAATCTCCCAATGATGGCATTAAATATACAGAAGATTTTCTACCCTTATCTGCACGTAATCCCCATGTATAGAACCAAGAAAATTCCCGATAATAATGCTCCTCCTCTGTTTTGTTCAATCCAAGGATTCATCCCTATTCCTTCATATTTGATAAACATACATCCCCTGTTATGCTCTAAGAAGTCCATCCCAACACGAATATGCAGTTGAATCACTCCAAATCAGATCCATAAAATCTCACAAGTCCCGTGAAACTCCAAGCCTTTGTTTTGTATAAACTCGATTTCTGACCCTGTTTTTTCGATTCTACAGCTCATACCTTCCCTGTTTGACCAAAACATGGTAATCCCAATCCACAACAAACACGAATTCAGCCTAAAACTCGATCAGAATCTCTCCAGAATGTTCCGCTGCAAAACTGAATTTGAATTCAGTTTTTCCCGCCAAAAATCTGGAGAAGAGAAAGGTTGCCCCTATCCAGAGTAGAGGTGCCGATAGCAGGTGCCTTTGGGGTGTCCTGAGGGTGTCCCTTAGTAATTCGGGTACCCCTTATCCATAGTGAGAGTCCGAATAGCAAGTGTCCTTCGGGTCGCTTTTCGACAACTTTTCGAGCCGATCTTTCCAAAAATGTTTATTGGACAAAAATACCTACACACACATAAAACACCATAATAAGTACAAAAATGAGCACTATCAATATATAGAATCGAGACAAATTAGACACAAAAATGTGTCTATCAGTGTAAGGAGGAGTAATGTCACCACCATTATTAGAAGCAGGAACGGTTTCCGGAGTACCACCACTGTTGTTGCTGGTACTAGTGTTTTTGGTGTTGGGATTTGTAACTGAACCTGACCTAAGATCGACCATCTTTGCGAAAATGAGAGATTGCAACCGAGACATTAATCTCCCACTGTGGTCGCCAATCTGTGGATGGGGAAAAACGGGTCGCCGATTTTTCCGGAAATGGAGAGACGAGCGTGGTGTCGAGACTCCTCGACCGGGAAAAATGTTAATCCTCACACAGATGCACCACTGCAAAGGGGGTGCTTAAATTCGGGAAATCAATCGGTATGACTCCGGCCTAAACCAAGACAATGGTCGTTCCATAGTCAATTCGGTCGCAAAGAGGGAGATGGGTTGATCTGTAGGAGAGAAGCTGAGAATTGTGTGGGATCAGTGATGATCGAGGATTGTGGGTGTGTTGAAGGTTTCTGTAATAATGGTGAACTGCTGAAGTTGAGTTCTGTTAATAAGTTTGTATCGAGTTGTTGACGGAAAACATTGATATTGATGATTTGTCGTCCTTGATTTTGACTTATTTATATTGCAAGAATGATGAACCACTAATCCATGTAAGCGTGACGGTTTCTTGAGTGAAATAGTGGGAAAGTGGGAGATCATGGAAAAGTCAGTTCCATGTCGTGTGGAGACTTGACTGATCGTGCACCCACTACTTTGTTAACTCCTTCAACTGTTTACACGACTTACACACATTTCTCGTTGTGGATGAATCCACGTGTCATAGACCGCCAGACCAAAACCCTAAGTGATATCCCCCATTTGTGACGTGATTGATGTCTCAAAAATCGTGGAGTCTACGGGGAAGACGTGTTTTGATTAGTCAATTGTTGACTGATTACACAATGAGTCTAAGTTTGGTGAATCAAGCATGAATGGTGAATGCTCGGCGATTCATGGGTTGAACATGTAGTTCTCTGAAAATATGTCAGTATGATATATTACCAACTAGTTGAGCGATTGAGCAAGTATTGCTCAATTCTGCGAATTACGAGAATTTAATGAGCAACTGAGCAAGTATTGCTCAATTCTGCAAATATTGAGAATTTGGTGGACAACTGAGCACGTATTGCTCAACTCTGCAAATTACTGAATATTAAGAATTTGATGGGCAACTGAGCAAGTATTGCTCAATTCACCAAATTAACAATTTTGATAATCTGACGTGCAACTGAGCAAGTATTGCTCAATTCACGAATTATCGATGAATTGCCGAATATTGATTATATTCGGGTAATCGAGCAAGTGTTGCTCGATTCAGCCAATTATTTACTAGTGACGTGACCTCAGTAAAATATCAATTAAAATATTGATGTTGATTAGTGAATCAACGTAAATTTTATTAGTGTTCGAAGAGTGCTCAGAATGATGGTTTCACAGAGCGTTCATTCAAAAACCCTAATTTTTTGGTCAATCCTCCATCAATTGGAGAATTGCTGAAAATTGATCATGAATCAAGAGGGATCGACCAGATGGGATGAGGATTTTCCATGTGGTGCCCAGTGCTTGAGTGAACTCGCACCAGGATTCTCAATTTTAGAGTTGGTGAGAAATCATGAATAAATGGTGGATTCACCATTTACTGAAAAATATTGTTGGATTCAACATTAGGTGTAAAACCTAGGTATGAGAGATGGGACCAACCAAGAGGGCATGGTACCGGCTCTTGGTGGTCACGTGACCGATTGTTGGTCGTTTGGAGGATTCTCCAGTTGGTTGGAGAGAGTTCAGGCCCAGTATGAGCAATTGAGCAAATTAGGTCAGAATTGCGAACACGTGTGGGACCGGCTTTGCGCAAGCCCTAGGAACGACCTGGTTGGTCATAGAGGCAGGCACGTGTTACCATGATGTCTGTGTCTCCATACTGAGAGTTTCATTATTTTCTGATGCGCATTTGAGCAATATCGTGAATTTTCAGAAGAGTTTCATCTTGGCTGAGAATTCTTGATCTTTGGTGGAATGAGCATGTATGCTCAATTCATCAATATTTTTAAAAATATTAAAATAAGAATGTTTTAATATTTAAAATTTTCGTGAGAGGCTAACCGACTGTGTGACCATGTTGGCTTTTGGTTTTTCGTGATTCGAGCAATATTTGAGAAAATATCGAGAACTCACGAATTTTACTCAAACCCAGGAGTTTCATGAATTGGGAAAATAATAATTATGAGAAATTAGGGATTGCAAGGTGTGGGACCGGCCACGGCTAAGGCATGGCCGGCCGGCCAAGTTGCCCGGTCCCGTACACCTTTTCCTATTTTATTATTATTTTTTATGAATCCTTGAGGTTATGGAGAGTCCTTGAAGATATGGAGAATCCATGAAGATATGGAGAATCCATGAAGATATGGAGAATCCATGAGTTTTTATTGAAACAAGGAGTTTAATTATAAAAAGCTAAGGATTGTGAGGTGTGGGACCGACCACGGCTTGTGCATGGCCGGCCGGCTGGGTTACCCGGTCCCGCACACTTTTCCTTATTTTATAATATTATTTGGAGAATCCACCAAGTTATGGAGAATTCACAAGTTTTGCACAAAATAAGGAATTTTGCTAAGATGGAGAACCCTCATGAGTTTATGAAAATAAAATAAGGAAAAATAATGGGAGGGGCGCGGACCGACCGTGGCTAGGGCACGGCCGGCCGGCTGGCCGGTGGGCCCACCGTGAGCGCCTCCATTATTTTATTATTATTTTAATGTTTTCTCCTGTTTTGCGAAGGATTCCCCATTGTTTCATATTTTTGGATGCTCGTTCGTGCATTTGGGTGCTCAGTCGTGCATCATTGTCGAGTGCACTTGCACCATTTTTGTGGGGCTTACTCAGTGATGGTCCAGATGCCCAGTTGTTGAGTATTTATTACTAATTTATGAGATTCAGTGGAGAATAATTCATGAAACTGAGTAATAAAAATGAATAATTGTTCATTATTAAATCATAGGATCAGATGTGGATTCGACTATGAATTCAGAATAATAAAACGAGCATTACCATCCTATGGGATCGTGGATTCGACCATAGAATCAGAGTAATTAAGATTTATCTATCACCATTTCATGAGACCAGTGGATTCGATCATGAAATCGGAGTAATGAGATAATACAGTTGTTTCATTGCTATTCTATGAGATCAAGCCGTGGATTCTATCATAGAATCAGAACAATTGTTTATTGCCATTCCATGGGATCAGGCCGTGGATTCGACCATGGAATAGGAGCAATGATAGATTATTCTGGGAATTCAGTAGTGAATGTCACGACAGAGGTAATCTACTTCAGAAAAGTTATTAGCCAGTTAAAGCGTCACATCTATTCTGAGTGGTGCAAAGTCAGGAAGTCACGATGTTGTTTACGACCTGAAAGCGTTAGTGTTCTCAATCTACGGAGGACCGCCTGAATTTATGCATTCTCTCCACATAACCAGGGAACGGTGAAGTGTCACCGACGTCCTGAAGGCGTCTGCCGCCCAACTATTCTTCTATGTGGAGGTGGGTCACTCTCCTGCAGTCAGGGAACAGTGAGTATCACCGATGTCCTGAAGGCGTGTTAAGTCCTCAATCTACGGAGAACCGCCCAAATATGTTATTCTGCATAGAGGGCACGATGAAATGCCAGGGATCGAACGCTCAGCTAGTGGAGGCTTTTCGAAAACATATTTACATGGCTTCATAAAATATGAATCGTTGCATGCCTGAAAGCCGCGTCAAAAACATGCCTCATGATTTTACGGTTTTGCCCTTTGTTGAAAATCCACCATCTACAGATCGAATCCAAGCATGGGCGCTAATTTTGGTGGGACCGACCAGGCATGCATTGAGACGGCCTGCCGGCGTGCATGCCTACACCTCTCGGTCCCATAAAGATTCGATCTAGGCCACTCAATTTGACCGGCAAAGATGAGTGGTCGTGATCGATTTGAGACATAAATACATTGCCGCAAAGGTTTAAAAGTCGTGTGGCATGCCACCTTTGGGCGTGCGTTTCGAGGCGTCGGGCCCTAGTCTGCATAGGCCGGCCGGTCACACACAAAGGTGGGCCCATGGTGATCACATTGACATCCTTGGGACCTCTTGAGTCTATATCTACACCCTCCGTTCAGGCTGGCGAAGATGGATGGTCACGATCGAACTACGACAGATGTACATTGCTGCAAACCCTAATTAGGGTTTTGAATCAGTCACGCACGAGTGACTTTGACCAAACGGTTAGGCACGCCGTGATCCTCCTTTGGAGAGACCGATCACGTGGGGCCCATGTTGGGATGACGGTGAACGTATGTGCACCTTCCTGATGGTCCTAAATGAGATTTAAGCCATCCAAATAGGCTGGCTAAGTTGGATGGTTTTGATCGATTTTAAGACACTAGTGAAATTCTGCAACCCTTAGAAACATCACGCATGCGATGGTTTGAGAAATCGTTTCATTGCTCCATGACCTCGCCATGAGAAAACCGAACGGGTGAAGGATAAGTGGGCCCCCAACGTGTGCGTTAGCGCTTCCCTGATCATTCATGGGATGATCTAATCCGTCCAACCAGGCTGGTGAAGTTAGACGGTTGTGATGGTTTTAAGACTGCCCTGAACAGTCTATGCTCGTCGAGCTTCTCCCAAAACAGCGCGGCCACTCAACTTTGGGTTGGCATTTGATGGCGCTGGGGGAGTATGGTGATTGTTCGACCGACTAGGGAATAAGTGGGCCCGCCGGTGGTCATCACAACAATTGCCTATTTTTTCCAAGGTTTGGCTAGGCTTGTTAAATTGCGCGGCCAACTTGCGTGGCCTTGATCATTTCTGAGACTGATATGGACAGTCCAGATTTCCTTAAGGAAATTAAGCATGCTCGATCGGCTAACCAAAGTGCGTCGATGCGAGACTTTCTTTAAAGAGTGATGTAGCATGTACGGGTATTTCGTGCACATCTCAAAATTGGCACTTGGAGATTCATGTTACTCTGCTGAGAGTGAACACTCAGTCGTCATGTCATGCTAATAATGAGAGTTCGGCTGAGAACAATACAGGAAATACTAGGCAAATCATGCATTAATTAATAATGCTAAAAAATTCACAGAATATTTGGGATTTCTGTTGTGGTCGTTGTCGTAGACGTCAAAAATAATTACAAACATGTTTTCTACACAATAACTAGAATTGATATTTTAATCTCAACTTTTATGAAAGGCCCTAGGATACCTTGATCGCAAGAATATCCCGCTAATTTCCTCTTATCATCAACAAACACATTAAAAGATGCGCATATGAATTATACCTAAGAGAACAACCTAACGTGTAAAAGCACTAATCAAGTTTAATTCCCTAGATGCATTAAGTTTTATGAAATCAGGCCAATCAAAGCAATCGAACGTGTAAAAGCACTAATCCGATTTAACAAAGGTTATGACTCATATGTGACTACTAGGATGTATCACTACAAGCAATAATCACAATCATGCTACTTGTAATCAGGAATCTATCACTTTTGCGTATAATAAATCCTAATCTAGCAATAGAAATGAACATAAAATCAACAGATTCGCGACTCAATCAAACAAGAATTCAAATCCTAAGACAATATCAATAGTGAATCATAAACGATAAAACATGGAGACAAAACTAATTTATCATATCAAAAAGCATATTATGTGAAATCCAATTATTCCATAACCAATAATAATAATCTAGCTCATGTTCATGGAGTTCATAACAAGAATAAATAGAAGTTTCATGTTTCTAAACTATAGAACAAAAGTAGAAGTAAAGATAAAAGATTGAATGAGAAGACTTTTCTCTTTTATATAGGTGTCCAAGTAATAAAAATCCCGTGCACACAAACTCCTCCAATTTGTTGCCAAAACTTAACCAAGTCTGGCCGTGAGGTTGAGCCCACAAGTGAAGCCCAGGCAAAACAAATCCATCAGCTCACCAGAATAGGCGTGTTAACTCGCCTGAACCGGAAACCAGCCGAGTTATGGCTGTTTTTGTGTAGTTTCCTGACCAAAATTCATTCTTCACCCCTGCACAATCCTAGCATACATCCACGGCTTATTCTAATTTGAACTGTAATTTCTCCGCCAGTTCATCTCTACCTGCAGTTCAGTTCCATCACCAACATCTTCTCCATCCATGAAATGAACAGCAACCCTTGTAATCTTCTATCTGCAAAAACAACACATTTTGCGACATATCAATTCCATCTGCATCACTCCATCTCAAGCTCAGTTTCACTTCCAACAGCCCTGCAGTTCTTACATTCCTTCAAGATAAGCCTAACAAACATCTATCATTTCAGGTTTTGATTTGACAGACCACTGCAACACCATTCCATTGTCTGCCTCATAACTCTCGACCCACAACAATCATTGGCAGCATCAACCAATTCCAGTCCCATTGTTTCTGCAATTGCATAACTGCAACAACACCATCACTGCCTAGCCATTCTACCAGTCTCAGTACTACCAACTCCATTTCCTGCAAAGTTCCTAGCATGCATCTAAGTTTATTCTGAATCTCCAATTACCACCAGTACACATCCTCAGTTTTGTAAACCACATTCCCGTTTCCATTGACTCAATCTCAGCTTAAACTCTCACCAGGACAGCATTACCATTATCAGCATCTCCCTGTCTTTCTTTCTATTCTTCACTGCATCAGTTTTAACTTCAACAGCTCCATTAACATCTACTTGTTTACTCATATTTCCAGCTCCAAAGTAACAACACCACTATCTTGTCGCAACTTCATAACCTGCAATGTCCCTGCACCAGTTCCGATAGCAGCTACTCATTTTGAACCTGACTGCAACCCATTTGGCTTCAACAGCAACACCTCTTGCTTGTGCTATTGCTCCTCTACTGAAATTACACCACCAGTACTCCATAGTATCTCCAATTCCTTATCTGCACCACCAGTTGTAGCTCCTCTTCTTTCCTGACTTCCTCGTTGTCCACAACTCCTTGCAACAACCATATTCACCAACTGAGCTCAAGTTTTGAGCATAAACCACTATGAACCCATCTTCTACGACACTGATTTCTATTAAGCTTCATCTGCTCAAGCTTTAAGCACCAGCACCATCTTCCATTTAACTGCATTACCATTTCGACCATCAGCAGCAATATAATAAAACCAATCTTCTTTGTTCTTCTTAACTGCAATCTCAGCCACCCATTGTCGTCTCTGCAATTCAAATCCTAGCATTCATCTAATTAAGCAGTTTACAAACCACAAGCACTTATGTTCAGCTTCAGATTCTTGAGTTATATCGACTTCTTGTCATCTTTGCTCAAATTCCATATCTTGTTCTGCTGCCAATTGCCAACTGAAACAAACCCCAAATTAGGTGACAGCAACTTGTCCAATTCCTTGAACATACCCTTGGACTCCAAATCCTCACCACTTCTTCCACCAACTGAATCACAACTTCTCAGAAATCATCATCTCCATCTCAGTAACAAGTCTTCTCAAACTCATCCCAGATTCGACAACCCATTCTCTAATATCATCACATCAACATCTACTGAAAACCCATCTTTGTTCATCGATTTGTAACACCACAGAAACATCAATTCCTTCCTTTCATCCCCATGAAATTCAGCAGAACAAATTCCTTCTCCCATGTCTCTGAGTTTTAGGTGCCGCCATAGATTCAGAAATAAAAGCTAACGAGGAGGAGAAATGCTTTCTCTCTCAATTTAGGGTTGTTGTAGGAAATAACTGTAGGATCAGAATCTCGCAATGACAATGTTTCAGCGAAATTATCAGTGACACAGTACAACAGCGTCGCAGAACAATTTCAGAAATGATAAAATAAATGACGTCAGCTAAGATCACGAGAAAGATATGATAATCCTGCGAAAATTAGAGAGTTTGCGAAATTAACATCTGTAAGGTTGCGAGAATGTCGCAAACCATACCCGAAAATAAGGGACAGGTTAGCTGTCATCCACTATGTATTTCCTTATAAATAGTCGTTCGAATTGTAAAGAGGGGGAGATCTTTTTTGAGGAAGATACAAATAAATAGGAGAGAGAAAGTTTAGAGCAGAGATCATTCTTGAATTCTTTATCTTTTCTTGTAATAACATCCAAAGATTAATCAATAAAATTAAGAATACAAACCTAAAATGAGTTGATTAATAATGAAATCACATGAAGAGTGTAGTGAAGATTTCCTGCAACTACATAATGGCGCTAGAAACAGGGAGGAGTTGAAGATTATTCTAGAAAAAGCTAAAGATTGATATTGAGATTTGTGAAAATTTAAAGTGATTGATTAAGAATTTTTCATAATTTCTTGCAATATTGTTAACATTGAAAAAATGGCTAGAAGAAGAAATACATCCGAACAACCGACTACTATTAGAAGAAGCAAAAGAATTGCTGGAAGAGAAAGAAGTGAAATGGGAGAATCTACTAGAATAAGAAATAATAGAGAAAATCAAGTTCAACAGCCAATTCAACAAACACTAGTTCAAGAGAGGAATACATATTATGACAGGGTGAGCATACACACTTGACGATCAAATTCAGCAAAAGAAATAGAAGAAGAGCAACAAAACATAAATTATAGACAGGAAGAGAGAAATCAAGAAGCGGATGAAGGAATAATTCATGGAGGTGAGGAAATTGGAGCGTTAGAAACATTGAGACGAAGAATACATGAAGAAAGAAGAGCTGAGGCAGAAGAACGTGCGAATTTAACAAGGCAAAATCACGAATTAAGGATGGAGAATATAAAACTACAGAATAGAAGATCGAGAAGTATTACAAAATCATATTCAAGATCGACTAGAAGAGAAATGAGGCGAAATTCACCCACAATCAATGCTGGAAACAATATTCAAGAAGAAATACCAAATCCTAATGAAGAATATCAAGAAAATAGAGAAAGAACTGATGATCGTTACATTCCACAAAATTAAACTTTTGATGGTGGGAAAATTGGAGGAAATCAAGATAACGGACAAAATCAGGGACAAAATAACCAAGATGGCGAAGGAAATCAAGAGGAAGGAATAAGAATTTTACATGTGAGAGAAACTCAAAGAAATCAACAGACAATTGAAGAATAAATTGAAAGACATTATGCTGAACAAGCACATTTAATCTGCGAACGCGAAAGATTGATAGCGGAAATGGAAGAACATGAGCTTCAGGAGACGATTCGCCAGAACAATCATGACAATCGAGAAAGAAGGCGTACACAAAATCGGAATAACGACAATCTCAATGAGGAGTATGATAGAGTAAAGAGAATGGCTGAAAGACAACAAATTGAATTGATAAGAAATTAACAAAATTATGGAGGGGAAAATGAAAGGCATCATCATTTGCGAATTCAAGATAGAGATGAGGAAGAGAATCGCAGAAGAAGACGAGATGAGGATAATGAAGAAGAGATGCAAAATTTCGCGAGAGAAGATAGACGTGAACGCAGAAGAAGAGAAGGAAAATTAAAGAGACCAATGGATCAAGATTCAGGTGTAAATAAACAAATCTTGAAAGAATTAGAAGAAATGAGAGGAATGCTAAATAACAGAGGAGAAGTAGGTAGAATACAATTGGATGAAGCAATAGAAGAAGCTGCGAAAACTCCATTTACAAGGGAAGTACAATTAGGAGGAATACCACTGAAATGCAATTTGCCCGCATTAACCAGCATTTTTGATGGAACAACTTGTGCAATTCAGCACATTAAAGCCTATGTGAGGTGCATGTTACAATGGGAAAATCATGATGCGGTATTGTGCAAATATTTCGCATCCAGCTTAACAGGAGAAGCGTAAAAATGGTTTGAAGTTTTACCAAAGAATACAATAACCTCCTTCAATCATTTGCAGATTACATTCTTGGGGGTATATATAAGTAATAATTCCTCACGACCTGGTATAGAAGATGTGTTTGGATTAAAACAAAGGATTGGCGAAAGTTTGAAACACTTGACTAAAAGATGGAGAACTATGTGTAGCGAAATGGTTGGCCGTGTAGATGAGAGATATCTCATATTATCATTTATCAATGCTATGTTTGCAACAAACCTATTGTATGTCCAAATTTTCAGAGTCAAGAATACGATTACAATGACTGAATTGCGAGAACTTCAAGAAGAATACATTGCTCTAGAGGAAAGGCAAAATGAAATGGAATCATATCCAGTTGCGAACACCAGCTCACAAACAGCGAATGCAAGCTTATTACCCAAGCTAATAAACACAGTGGCGAATACTTCGCAAGTACAACAAGAGAAGGTGACAAGTAACAATCAGCAGAAATTGGTAGCTATGGGGAGCCGAGATCAAGAAGAGTATGAAAGAGAAAGAAATTTCTACAATCGTGGAGGAAATAACAAGATTCAAATGCTCGATCAACCGCAAGAAACTTATGGAGGTCAAAGGCAAAACTATATTAAAGGACAAGGAAGTCACAAGGTAATATGGGAAGAAATCAAGATGCCACCTCTAAATGCAAGTGTGGAGAAGATATGGGAAGCTATAATCTTGATGTAAAATATACCAACACCGTGGAACATGGGAACGGAACCACCTCCAAACCACAGAAGTCATGAATTTTGTTCTTATCATCATTTTCATGGACATACCACAAACGATTGCAGAAATGTAAAAATAAATATTTGGAGAATGATAGATCAATGAAAACTAAACGACTTTCTGGTAGGGCATCCGCAATCTCAACCATTACCACCACCACCAGAACATCACAAAGTGAATACGATGAAAAATAAAGAAACATTCTTCATAGAAGTTGGTGCAAAATCAAAAAATCTATTATGTCACTCTATTGTACATTCATATAAGACAATTGAAGATTTTCATGATAATGTTTTGAGTAGAGTGTTTGCAAGAGATAATGATGGAAGAGAAATTATGAATATTGCGAAAATCTCGCCACTAGAGGAATGGCAGAAACAGATCATTTCTTTTACTGCAGAAGAAATTCTCGAAGGAGAAGAGGTGCATGACAATCCATTGGTAATAAAATTAGAAATTAATCCAAAACCGAAAGAAGATGAGGATGATGAAGCTGAAGATTCATGGGCAATCAATAGAATTCTAGTCGATACTGGAAGCTCTGTAAACATCTTATTTTATCATACTTATAAAACCATGGGTGGAAGAGATGATGATCTTATACCATCAATATATAAGATATATGGTTTTAATGGTACTGCTAACAAGCCTAAAGGGGAGGTTACTATGCGAATTCCATTGAAAGGAATATCTTCTGAAATCTCATTCTGTGTCCTTGATGTAGAATCACCCTATAATGCGTTAATTGGTCGACCTTGGCTACATGGGATTCTAGGTGTAGCTTCAACTTTCCACCAGTGTATCAAATTCCCTCACCCCAATGGTGTAGGAATCATAAAGGGAGATTTGGTCGAAGGAAAGAAATGTTACGAAACTGAGATAGAATCTTATGAAGGAAGAGCAAACAAGAAGGAAAACTGGCGACACAAAATCAAAGATGTACAAAGAAGTGAGAGGTTGATGGTGGATACAATCGAAAGGAAAGGAGAAGAGATGTTGCGAAATTAATGTTAGCTCAGAATAAAAATGATGAACATACCACTACCAAGGAAGCAGTAGCAGAAAATAATAAAGAAGCAGAGGATGACAAAGGTAACAAAAACAAGAAATGTATGAATGATTAAGTTGTTGCGATACTCTCGCAATAAGTAAAATTCTCAAAAATACATTTGATTGAACAACAAAATTGAGATTGCGAAATTCAGATACAATATAATGATTTGTGAGACTCTCGCAGAGATAATGAATTTTACAGAAAATAATCAGAGAAGAATGACAAAAGAGAAAGAGGCGAACCTTTATGGCGTACACCCTAGTTCGCGAATACAATTTCGCAAGAGGCAAATGTAAGACCTAAAGTACGTCATATAAGGGGGTACCTGTTGCATGGCTCAGGGAAAGGCTACACCACCCTCGGAACCTGAGTCATGGAGATTTGGGGTCAATGAAGCCCATCCGGGAGAGACACCTTGGATTCTCAGCTTAAGAATATGACTTGGGTTGGGCGACTAAGGTAATAAGGACTCTCCCAAGGAGTGCAGATCTGATCAAGGCGCCGAGGTACACGGTTGAGTCAAGAGTGCCAGGGACGTTTGAAGCGTACCTTGACATTCTTGACAAGTCTTGGCTTATATTGCACTCGGCCTGAAGAAAACCCCACTTAGGGTGCAGTATCGTAACCATAATCCATATAGGTAAAAGGGATAAGAGGCTGCGAAAACAACTGGTTGTTGCTAAGACTGAATGGGAGGAGCTAACCTTTTATGGTAGAATTACGCCTCCTTGAAGGGGCAACCAGGGGGGAGATAAGGGCGGCACCCTCCATTAGGGAGCTGATAAGTGTCTTAAGACGCAAATGTCATGAGACTTTTTATTCGCAAGGATATTAAGGCTTGTCATATTTGTGCAACAATCCTGAAGAGGCAATAATACAAAAGAAAAATATAAGACGAGATCAATGGGTTTTCGCATGAAGTGCGAAGACGTCCTGCGATTTCGTCGCAAGACAACAATGTCATGGGGCTTTATTTTCGCAAGAATATTTAGGCCTGCCATATTGTCGCAACATTCCTGAAGAGGCCATAATACAAAAGAAAAAGTTAAGGCAAGATCAATGGGTTTTTGCATGAAAGTGCAAGGACGTCCTGCGATTTTGTCGCAATGACAAGAGGTGGCATAATAAGACCTTTAATTAGGAAGGCAAAATAAGACCACACAGGAATGAGATTTTGAAAAGAAACAAAATTCACTTCGCACAAGATTGCGAAGTTATACAATAAGAATTTTTTTATGAAATCTCTCATTTGGATTCAAATAACAGAGGCAAGTATGGGAATGTATGAAATTAGAAAATGTTATTTGCTTCCATATGATAGATTTACTCAAAGATTCAAGAATTAATGATTATATTGATTAACTGTATTGCAAAGAAGAATTGTTTTAATAATGCAGGTCAAAATGAAAGAAACACAAATATACAGAAAGAAGAAATAAATGTACAAGTATTACAAAGAATCAAAGAAAGAAAGAAATAAGACTACTTCTTGGTTAATCCTTCATTATCTTCATTAGACTTATTCCCTTCTTCATCTGCGTCAGAATCTTCATCACCATCAGAACTTCCATACTATCAGATTCTTCATCGTCAGCTTCGCTATCAGAGATAATCAAACTGGGAGTATTCTGTGGGATTTCTTCCAAAGACAAGGATAATCAGAATGTGGGATATTATGATCATCACAAACCATTTGGATAGTTTGATTGCGAAAATGCATAGCATCATTCTTAAAATTCGCAACAGTGATCTTGATTTGATTCTTTAATCTAGAATACTTGTCGTTGCGAGAAGAAAGATTCTTTGCGAGTTCCTCCTTTTCAGCTTCAAGTTCTCAATCTTTTCACGATATATTTTCAGAATCTGCGAGCAAAAGACAATCAATTATTAACTTGATGAGAATTCATAAGAAGCAAAAATTAGTAAAGAAGAGTTAGTAACCTTCTCTGTCAGAAATCATATCTCTAATCAAGGCTGTATGCTCAACTTGGAGACTAACATTTACACCTAATCTTTTCTAGCATCATCTAAGATTTTCGCAGCCCAAACAAATTCATCCTCACTACTTATAGAAGACGAGAACGAAGAATTTGATTTTCCCTTTCGCAGAGTTCAGATATTCTTGCGGTTAGCTTCATCTCGTTCAAGTTGAACTTCAAGAGAGCCTCTTGGAATTTCGCCAAAGCCTTGGCACCTTGATCAGAGATGCGATCCTTATCATCTATGAGACCACTAATTTTGGTTCTTAACTCATTGGTTTTCTCTTTAGAATCAAGAAGGAGACGCTTAAATCGTTGGCTAAGCCTAAACTAGATCTATGATCAATTTCTAAGAGGCGAAATTTAGATCTAAGCTCATTTAGAGAAAGAGATGAAATTCTATCATTTGAGAAGCTATTTAAGGAATTGTTAAGACGCTCAAGAAGGGTATCATTATCCAAGGCATTAGGAAATGAACGAAGAAGGGTAGCTTCATCAGAAAGACCATAAATGTCTGCAAAAAGGATCATTTAAATAAGATAAAACAACAGGATGAATGAATAAAGAGAAAAGAGAAAAGTAACATACCGTAAAGCTGATTATTAGCTTGCTGAAGACTAGAAATTTTGTTCTTATACGAGGAAGAATCAATTTCTAATTGTCTTTTTTCTCGCGAAGACCTTTAACTTCAGCTTCCAATTCTTCATTCTTTTTGCGAAATTGAAGATTCTTCTTTTCAAGATTTTCACGTCTTCTCTCTAGATCTGAGGCAACACAAAAGAAGCTTTTCCAGCCTGCGAAAAATATAAAAATATTAATATAGAAAGAAATTTTGATTATAACAATGAAGAAGTAAAAGGATAAAAATATACCAGACTATTGAGAGAATGCAAAAATCGGGAGTCACTGATCTAGAAACTCCACGAAGAGAGCTATCACCATCCAGTAAAGGAACATCGCAAAGGGTAGCGAGAGCTTTGCAGGTATTGCGAATTGGCTATCTCCCATTCCTTGTAGAGAATCAGAAAAGAGGCCAGATAACTTAGCCATAGAAGATTCAGGTGGAGAATCTTCACTTGCAGCAATATCGTTGTCCTCATCACCCTTATCACTTTCAGAATTTTCGTGAGGAGGAATATTTGAAGGAAGAAGAACGAACTTTCTTTTCTTTGGAGGAGGACCAGTTGATTTTTCCCTGCGAAGAGCACCTTTACCTTTATCACCAATCTTCGCAACATCAGCAGATTCTTCTACTTCAGCAATAATCTTCACACACAGATAGAAATAAGAAATGGAAGCATGGAAGTAACAGTACTATTTAAAATCATAAGAGAAAATTTCTTACCTCATCTGTGTATGAGCGAAGAGCTAACAGAGTACTAGATTTCCCAGTCCTGTTATAACTATCTTCAGTTTTTGGATCTGCGGAATGTCGCAAGAGTTAGCGAACAGAATAGTAAAAATCAATAAAGAAATATAAAATGAGTTAAAGGGGAGAAACATACCTCTTTCTCCTTCTCGGGCCAAGAGAAAACCCAAGGTTGATAAGCAGCGAGATTCGCAGGAAGAAATTTGACCAGCAATGTAGGGTCCTTTTAGCATTAAAGGAAAAAACACACCATTTATCATCTTTGGATTGGCGAGGAGTTGTGTTTTTACCAGAATGCCAATCAATATCTTGCATAAGAATTTTGGCTTCATCAATGTTATCTTTCCTTTTTAAGCGAATACCCCAGCGAGTATTCTCTTTCTTCATGGATATAAGTTCATAGTTCTCAAAGAAATTCGCCACTGTATACTTCTCAGCAACTATCTCTAGGTTTGCAAATTTAGGATCCCTAAGTTCTTTGGAGTACAGAGATCCTCTACTAGCACCACGATTAGCGAACTCTAGCATCAGACGGATGCAGTCCCCACTCAGTTGGAAGATGGCTCGCGAAAATCCCGAATGAGCGAGAATTTCATAAAATAAAGGAAGATCTGGGTTATAAAGAGGAATAGGGAGACCTGCGAGAATCTGACCTAGCGAAATTATGATTGATTGATCATCACAATATTGATCAGAGAAAAGCTTGACAGAAAGAATTGATTTGGCATTCTCACCAGGAATGGTAGAGAGCGTGAAACCTTTATCAGCAATATCTTTTTGGACATCTTGTAAATTCTTCTCATATCTATGACCACTGGGAGCCATGTTTGAATATAGAGTATGGGAATGTATAGAAAGTAAAAAGATTGAAGGAAGAAAAAATTACAGCAGCAGAATTTGCAGAAGAATAACAGAGTTGCAGAGATAAGAGAATAAAAATAGAAGAGAAAGTAAAAAGAAAAGTGGGAAAAGGGGGTAAGAAGAGTATATAAAGGAGATTTTTTACTCGAAGAAATAAACACCATTAAGACGAAAAGACGTGAGCGGTTGAAAAGTAGCGGTTACAGAAGACGTGTCAAGAAATAAATGGAAGAGAGAGTATGTGTGATAAATGTAGAATATGAAAAGATGAACAGCTGCGGCATTTCTCAAATCATTATCTACTTTGCAGAGAAGATATGAGAAGAGGCAAGATGTATGATCAGAATCTCGCAATGACAATGTTTCAGCGAAATTATCAGGGACACAGTACAACAGCGTCGCAGAACAATTTCAGAAATGATAAAATAAATGACGTCAGCTAAGATCACGAGAAAGATATGATAATCCTGCGGAAATTAGAGAGTTTGCGAAATTAACATCTGTAAGGTTGCAAGAATGTCGCAAACCATACCCGAAAATAAGGGACAGATTAGCTGTCATCCACTATGTATTTCCTTATAAATAGTCGGTCGAATTGTAAAGAGGGGGAGATGTTTTTTGAGGAAGAAACAAATAAATAGGAGAGAGAAAGTTTAGAGCAGAGATCATTCTTGAATTCTTTATCTTTTCTTGTAAGAACATCCAAAGATTAATCAATAAAATTAAGAATACAAACCTAAAATGAGTTGATTAATAATGAAATCACATGAAGAGTGTAGTGAAGGATTTCCTGCAACTACAATGACAGGGGATATAGCCACTCAGGTAAGGAAGATAAGGCGTGACCAAGGTGATTTTAGGCACCACTCATCAGATAAGAGCCATGGTTGTTTGGCCCCCTTGCTTCTCTAGTCTAAGCTTTAGTGGCGGTCTCCTATTGTTGGTTTGGCTCAACTTCGATCCCAATAACAGTTGCCTGTGATTGATCTTTTTGCTCTTTACGTTTCAAATGGACGTTTTCTCCTTCTTTTGCTCATAATGACTCAATTTCACCTGATAAACTCAAAAGCAATCATAAGATACATAATTTACACGAAACTCGCAAAGAAAACATAAACACTATATATAAATCTAGGTGCTTTGGACACCTATCAAATTCCCCCACACTTAGACTTTGCTAGTCCTCGAGCAAATCAAACAAAACTTATTCTAAAGAATACATACAACTCCGTGTCGTCGAGGCTACGGTCACACTTAGCATGTATAACAAGCCTTTAAACCCCTAGGTGTCCCTAGTGGATGAGTTATAGCCTCATGAGGGTTTACTAGAGATATACCCACAAAACCTACTTTACAAACTTACTAGTTTTCCGAAATGATAGCATCCAACGCGCTAAGAAGACATAAAGATTTTGCACACTAGTAATAAGAAGTTAGACACATAAATGAACACAATCTCATCCTTAAAATTTGATAGATAAATAACCATCCCTTATCGAAAGAAATTCGGGTTCGAAGTGATCGAAAGTCTCGACTCTGCCTCACAAGAAAGGGTTTTATGAAGTTTCTCTCAATAATAAACAGCTTTTTATGGGTCACACATGTGTCCAGGTAGGAATAAAGAGAGAATCCTGCGACACCTTGAATGGTAGGAAGGCAAAAACCCTCCGAATTATTTTGAAAACCCACATCTTTTATTCATTTTGAAAACCATTTTTCTGACGATCTCTAAGAAAGGAAATCAACCACTAAACGAAGGCGGGAATATGCTTACTTACCTCGTTATTCCTTCGACGTGCAGTTAGCACCACTCTCACAGCATCCATAGAAACGTCTTCGGTCTTCAATCCTTGTCTTCATCTTCGTCTTCGGTTTTCAACTCTTGATGATGAAATCTTGAACTTCGTAGAATCTTGACAATATGATTCTTTCCTCTAATTCCTTGTTGCTTGAAACTTCATTATGGATATTCCTTCTTTCCATTGGCTTTATTGAATGAATACAAAACCAAAAACGAACTAAACAAACAAAAATATGAAGCAATGAATTTTTTTCCTTTTTTTTCTCTATTTTTTTTTCTCTTTTTTTTTGTAACATGCAAGATAAATAAAGTAAATACAAAATGAAAATAAACAAAATATTAAAACTAAAGATGAACCTAATAAACTTTTCTCTTGTTTTTTTTTTCTTTTTTCATTGTTTTTTTCAAGACAAGAGAAATAAACACAAACTGAAAATAATAATAAAAAAATGCAAGTACAAAGGTCATGGTGTAAGTACTTTACCGCTTGATTCTTCATAACTTATATGTCTCGATATCATAAACTTCTTGAATTCTCATCTTGATAATCTTCACTCTTGTACAATAGTCTTCAACTTGTAAAAATTATGCTCCTTGTCTTGTTGCTATACTTAAATCTGAATCTGCTCATTTCTGTACTGTTGCTTGTAAACCTTGAACGTCTTCAACTTTCCTTCGAATTTTTGATGCTCCTCTTGTTGATGATGATGGTGTTTGTATGGACCTGTTGGTGTAGAGAGAGATAAAGTGGATGGTGCTAAATGCGAACAAGAATACAAGTGGTATGTAAGTTAGCAATTCGATGACACCCTCATGATTGATAAAATAGCACTCAAGAGATCAAAATAGTGCTTCTATTGGTGGGAGTTGGGCAGCTCACCATTCTGCCCGGAAGTAACGTACGGTGACACACACTCTAAAAGCACATATTTAGACATGTACAAAAAATTGAAGGTCGGTGCCTCTCATGATGTAACATGGGTAGTCTCCACTATATGGGACCACAACTCTAATACTGAATTCAGTCTGCACCTCATTTGCCACTGGGATGGTTAAATCCAACTTTAACTCTCATACAAGTAAGAAACCCGATCACGTTTTCTATCATCTCTAAGTTCAGTCACTCTTATGAGAATCTCGATGTAATATTAGCGACATGTATACTATGTGACTCTAAACTAACTACAAGTTGGAGTTTTTTATTCACTATTTTACACAAAAGTTGAAAATTTTACAATGCAAATGCTTAACCACTCCCCCACACTTAAACTTTCATTGTCCTCAATGTAAATTGAATCGTCCAAAGAAAGTCAAGGTGGGAAATCTTAAAATGATATGCGACAAGAAAATAAAATAAATACAAGACAAGAAAAAATCAAAAGATAAGATATACAAAACCAACGGGTTGCCTCCCATGCAGCGCTTGGTTTAAAGTCGTCCGCCCGACTTGCAAGACGAATTCCCCATACACCAACAATCTGAAAAGTTTGGGATCCTTCCATGTAACCTGTTTTGCAAATAGTAACTTCACATAAACATTAGTATAATAAAGCAAAAGTAAAGTTATAGCCCAATAGAAGTTTCCCCCACACTTATTTTTATCCACACTTGGAAGTGTATAAAGAACATAAAATTCAGGAACTTCTATGGTTTCTTCTTTGCAAACTTGCATAGTATGAGAATCAAATGTTTCTAATGGCGGAAATCGAGAAACAAAGTCATTCAACAATATTCTCGAAGCACATACATTCAAACCAATAAGAGGTAAAGGAGAAGAAACAATATGCAAAGGGTTAGACAAACCTTGCACAATATCTTGTATCACATAATCCTCTTTATCCTTGAAAAACTCAAGTGAATTACTCACCTCTTTTTTATCATGGTCCTCTATCAAACCTTGCAACCATTCTTCATCCGTTTCTGCCTTAACCAAAGTCTCGACATAAACATCATCATTACAATTCTTTGCAATCTCAATTGGGTCTTCCACAATATTGGTCAAATCGGTCACATTCTCAACACACTCGTCATCATTAGGCGGCTCAAACCTTGTTGCAAGGAAATTCTGTAAAACACTAGTTTCATCATACTCATATACCTTTTGAATAGGTGTTTGATCATTATAAAGATCAAGAGTTGAGTCAACTACACTAATATCATCAAATATCTCCAAAGGTTGATCCTTTTCAACACAATCATCTTCATTTTCAGACTCACCATAATAAGAATCGTCTTAAGTTTCCCAACCTTTATCACGACGTCATTTAAGTTCCATATGAATGGTCCTACTAATTTCATTGACAAGATCTTCCGAGGCTCCATCATCTTCCAACTTGTATAATTTCTGTGCAAGTTTTCTAACGCTCACAAGCTTACCACCATTGGCTACAATAGGTTCTATTTCCCATGACTCTTCCCTTTGAATGGGTGAATGATCATAACTACGATCCGAAATCGGGTTAGAAAAAACGTTGCAGAAATCGCTTTGTCTGATGTTCAGTCCATTTATAGCATTCATACATCTCGGATAAAGCAAATTGGAAGTACAATTGTCCTACCTAGGTGCTTGACTTACATACCCACTGCAAGGTTGTTATTGGTATGTATGAAAATCACCATAAGCTCTTGGATATTGATCATAGACAATAAATTGGTTCCGATCGTATTCCGTAGATGGTGGACAATCGTCAAAGTGTTGAGGAGGTTGAAAACCGTATCCATTGCTCCAGTATGCTCCTTCCATGTGACACAAAGTACCTGAAACAAGAGTTCCCAAAACTACGTCAAAAACAGAAAATAATAAAAACTAAAAATAAGAAACCAAAAACAAGTGACAACCGCTGCCTACCCGGCAGCGGCGCCAAAATTTGATCACTGTCGTAGGCGTAAAAAATAATTACACTTTCTTACTACTCAAAATATATAATATAGCAAGGAAAAGAAAGGATCGTTTTCACAGAGAGGACTTAGGTTGTCAATATGCTTCGGTTTCCTATAAATAACAATGGAGGGTTTTCTGATTTTTATACAATAAACTAAATAAAAGCAAACAATAAAGGTAAAAAAATCAAATCAAAGATGAGAAAGTATTGGTCACGGATTTCATCTTCACTCACAAACATGTTTTCTACACAATAACTAGAATTGATATTTTTATCTCAACTTTTATCAAAGGCCCTAGGATACCTTGATCGCAAGAATATCCCGCTAATTTCCTCTTATCATCAACAAACACATTAAAAGATGCGCATATGAATTCTACCTAAGAGAACAACCTAACGTGTAAAAGCACTAATCAAGTTTAATTCCCTAGATGCATTAAGTTTTATGAAATCAGGCCAATCAAAGTAATCGAACGTGTAAAAGCACTAATCCGGTTTAACAAAGGTTATGACTCACATGTGACTACTAGGATGTATCACTACAAGAAATAATCACAATCATGCTACTTGTAATCAGGAATCTATCACTTTTGTGTATAATAAATCCTAATCTAGCAATAGATATGAACACAAAATCAACCGATTCGCGACTCGATCAAACAAGAATTCAAATCGTAAGACAATATCAATAGTGAATCATAAACGATAAAGCATGGAGACAAAACTAATTTATCATATCAAAAAGCATATTATGTGAAATCCAATTATTCCATAACCAATAATAATAATTTAGCTCATGTTCATGGAGTTCATAACAAGAATAAATAGAAGTTTCATGTTTCTAAACCCTAGAACAAAAGTAGAAGTAAAGATAAAAGATTGAATGAGAAGACTTTTCTCTTTTATATAGGTGTCCAAGTAATAAAAATCCCGTGCACACAAACTCCTCCAATCTGTTGCCAAAACTTAACCAAGTCTGGCCGTGAGGTTGAGCCCACAAGTGAATCCCAGGCAAAACAAATCCATCAGCTCACCTGAATCGGCGGGTTAACTCGCCTGAACCGGAACCCAGCCGAGTTATGGATGTTTTTGTGTAGTTTCCTGACCAAAATTCATTCTTCACCCCTGCACAATCCTAGCATACATCCACGGCTTATTCTAATTTTAACTGTAATTTCTCCGCCAGTTCATCTCTACCTGCAGTTCAGTTCCATCACCAACATCTTCTCCATCCATGAAATGAACAGCAACCCTTGTAATCTTCTGTCTGCAAAAACAACACATTCTACGACATATCAGTTCCATCTGCATCACTCCATCTCAAGCTCAGATTCACTTCCAACAGCCCTGCAGTTCTTACATTCCTTCAAGATAAGCCTAACAAACGTCTATTATTTCAGGTTTTGATTTGACAAACCACTGCAACACCATTCCATTGTCTACCTCATAACTCTCGACCCACAACAATCATTGGTAGCATCAACCAATTCCAGACCCATTGTTTCTGCAATTGCATAACTGCAACAACACCATCACTGCCTAGCCATTCTACCAGTCTCAGTACTACCAACTCCATTTCCTGTAAAGTTCCTAGCATGCATCTAAGTTTATTCTGTATCTCCAATTACCACCAGTAATTGTCTCAGTTTTGTAAACCACAGTCCCGTTTCCATCGACTCAAGCTCAGCTTAAACTCTCACCAGGACAACATTACCATTATCAGCATCTCTCTGTCTTGCTTTCTATTCTTCACTGCATCAGTTGTAACTTCAAAAGCTCCATTAACATCTACTTGTTTACTCATATTTCCAGCTCCAAAGTAACAACACCACTATCTTGTCGCAACTTCATAACCTGCGATATCCCTGCACCAGTTCCGATAGTAGCTACTCATTTTGAACCTGACTGCAACCCATCTGGCTTCAACAGCAACACCTCTTGCTTGTGCTATTGCTCCTCTACTGAAATTACACCACCAGTACTACATAGTATCTCCAATTACTTATCTTCACCACCAGTTGTAGCTCCTCTTCTTCCCTGACTTCCGCGCCGTCCACAACTCCTTGCAACAACCATATTCACCAACTGAGCTCAAGCTTTGAGAAGAAACCACTATGAACCCATATTCTACGACACTGATTTCTATTAAGCTTCATCTGCTCAAGCTTTAAGCACCAGCACCATCTTCCATTTAACTGCATTACCATTTCGACCATCAGCAACAATATTATAAAACCAATCTTCTTTGTTCTTCTCAACTGCAACCTCAGCCACCCATTGCCGTCTCTACAATTCAAATAAATCTTAGCATTCATCTAATTAAGCAGTTTAAAAACCACAAGCCCTTCTGTTCAGCTTCAGATTCTCGAGTTATATCGACTTCTTGTCACCTTTGCTCAAATTGCATCTCTTTTTCTGCTTCCAATTGCCAACTGAAACAAACCCCAAATTAGGTGACATCAACTTGTCCAATTCCTTGAACATACCCTTGGACTCCAAATCCTCACCACTTCTTCCACCAACTGAATCACAACTTCTAAGAAATCATCTCCATATCAGTAACAAGTCTTCTCAAATTCATCCCAGATTCGAAAACCCGTTCTCTAATCTCATCACATCAACATCAGAATTCAGAAATCCTAAATTTCACTCACCTCCGTTCTTCATTGTATCTGATTTCGATCTACCGAAAACCCATATTTGTTCATCGATTTGTAACACCACGGAAACATCAATTCCTTCCTTTCATCCCCATGAAAATCAGCAGAACAAATTCCTTCTCCCATGTCTCTGAGTTTTAGGTGCCGCCATAGATTCAGAAATAAAAGCTAACGAGGAGGAGAAATGCTTTCTCTCTCAATTTTAGGGTTGCTGTAGGAAATGACAGGGGATACAACCACTCAGGTAAGGCAGATAAGGGGTGACCAAGGTTACTTTAGGCACCACTCATCAGATAAGGGCCATGGTTGTTTGGGCCCCTTGCTTCTCTAGTCTAAGCTTTAGTGGCGGTCTCCTATTGTTGGTTTGGCTCAACTTCGCTCCCAAAAACATTTGCCTGTGATTGATCTTTTTTCTCTTTACGTTTCAAATGGACGTTTTCTCCTTCTTTCGCTCATAATGACTCCATTGCACCTGATAAACTCAAAAGCAATCATAAGATACATAATTTACACGAAACTCGCAAAGAAAGCATAAACACTAGATATAAATCTAGGTGCTTTGGACACATAGTGAACACTCAGTCGTCATGTCATGCTAATAATGAGAGTTCGGCTGAGAACAACACAGGAAATACTAGGCAAATCATGCATTAATTAATAATGCTAAAAAATTCACAGAATATTTAGGATTGCTGTTGCACGCACCATTCTGGGTGAATTTTGTGTATTTATTGAATTGCTTCGAATAAATAAAGTGAATAGGTACTCATCACTTATCAAACGGCTTTACCCTTTGCAGGATGTCAGCGCATTATCAAACGGCTTTACCCTTTGCAGGATGTCAGCGCATTAAATTTAGTTTTATAATTTTAGCCCTAAACTAAAATCCACCATAAACAACAAGAAGAGTTTTAGCGTACATTACCAGGATAGATAGATCCTGGCTCGTCCCTTGAGCGAGATATGTTTCCCTTCGGTGCACGTCAGTTGTCTTCAGATAGAGATGAGTATCTATTTGATTGTTATCCCGTATCTGGAGCCTTTATACGTGGCGTGTAGAGACTCCTTTTCTTCTTGGGATCTTGTTGATTTGTGGAATATAAAGAAGACACCAGAGCCTCTCTCCCATCGCAGAATCGCTTTTGTTCTTTTGTTCCAGGTATTGTTTCACGTTCATCATGTAATTTGATTTTTAATTGATGATGATTTTTTGTATATATATTTGTTGTTAATCATAATGCCTTTTTGCAGTATATGATGGGATCTTCTGGTGATGATTACTCCTTTACTTCTCCATAAAAAAGCTTTGAAGTCAACAAACCCGAGGCTAATGCGTTCGAGGAGGTGATGGCCAAAATAGATCCTCCGTTTCGTGAAGCTGGTCGTGCCATACGGGTTATGTCTCTTCTGCACCTACGTCTCGTTCGGGAGCATGTTCAGGCTTTCTTAGATTCAGTCGGCATGGAGGAAGAATGGAGGCGCGATGAAGCGTCTCAGCCGCCGAGCGCGAGAGCTGAAAGGTTTGCATCTCGGCTAAAGCGGCGAAGAATCGAGCATGAGTGACCTTCTAGTGAAAACAAGCATGATTACCATGTCCATAACGGAATCATCATCCTTGATTCTGACATGGACGAACCGGAGTATCCTCAGAAGGATGTTAGGGCAGTTCCTGAGGGAGAGGCCGAAGTAGCTTCTGTGAAGGGTATTGAAGCAACCGTCGGAGGGTACATTGAAGTGGCTGCTGAGGAGATCATGGTAGCGGCATATGGAGAAGATGTTGAAACACCTTCCAAGGATGATGTTTGCGCGTCTCTTGGAGGGAATATTGAAGCAACTGTCGAAGGAGGCGTTGAAACGGCATCAGAAAGGGAAGTCGAGGCAGACTCCAGAGAGGATGCAGTAGCTTGTGATGAAGGTATTGAAGCAGTTTCCAATGATGGCTCCGGTGAAGACACTGCTGATCTCACTGATGATTAGACTTTCTTTCTGTTATCCTCTATCTCCTTTTTTTATTTTATTTTTGCTGATGAACGCTCCTTCATAGTTTGTAGGCATTTCTTTTTATACTCAGCGGTGACTGGGTTTAGGTTTATTTAAACAGTGGTTCTTTTATTCACGTTATCTTGAGACCCCAACTGTGACGCTCTCCAATAGGGTTATAATAGAATCTCTCCATTCCGTTGTCGATCCAAAGAGAATGCGACATTCATAAGTGATGATTCGTAACCGTGCACTGTCTTCATGATGATTGAATGTAACCTTAAGAACAACGAAGGGGATGCAATAATAGAAATCATAGATTGACCACGAACCTGTCTGCCCTGTGTTGCAATCCTCCTAATCACGTGATGATGGAGAAGAACTTTTTTGTTGGAGTGAACCGTTCTTCATAGTACACTTTCCCTAATAATTATACAAATCTTTTGCCTCTTTTATTTCTGCATGTACTCCTTTAATGTTTCTCGAAAGATATGAGATGTTTCTTTCTAGTTTGAACTGATGGGTACTGGTGAGGGTTTTAGTCTTGCTCAAGACTTTGTGTCATGATTCAGGAGTAAAGAGATTAAAAGGAAATAATACTTTGATTAGCTGACAAATTGAAACCCTAATTATGAATGCAAGCAGTGTAATCATTTTGGAGGAATTACAAATATTGCATGAAAGAGGAAATTGCTGGAGGAAATGCTAAAGAGAACGCTGGAGGAAAAGGTAGCACAGCGTTTTAGGTATTTAAAGGTTTGATCCATCGTGAGTGGATTGTCACGCCCTCCAGTTTGTCGGCATTGATGAGCTTGCAGTACCCGCCTAAGATAACATCTGCCACCAGGTATGGCTTATCTTCCCTTTCTGTATGCGAATCGGACTGAGCGGTCACCTTCACTGTCACATCTCCAACTTGAAACGCGGCCGCCTTCATTACCAAATCTCCAATTTGAAATGGGTTTGGGTGTTGTATAACCACCCGATCCTTGGGATCGCCTTCTTTGACCGAGACAGCTTCTAAACTTTTAACAAAGCGTTTGAAAGGACCAACATCCCATTCACATCTCCTAGTGACGACTGGGTTGTTGATTGGAGCGAGTCCCCGAGGCTCAGCGGAAGGAGGAGTGACTAGTTGTAAAAAAGGTTGTTCAATAAAACTTACTTGGGTTCAGAATCTTCTAATGTATGCTGATGGGATCTCTCCGGATAATTGTGTCACACTGGCAAGTTGTCGATACGTCAAAAAATAATCTTCGGGGTTTGACGGCTTGTTGGTAATCTTTTCAGGTATAGACACTGGCAAAGGACACACCCCTAGCTTTGCTTTGTTGTTATGCACCCACGAGCACCCCAGAATCATATCATAGTTCGGGTAATCTTTCACAATATGAAACTTACTGCGTGTTATAACATATCCTATCTTGATTTCGAGGTCGATGTACCCATAAGCGTATCTAGACTCTCATTCAGGATTTTTAATTATGGTTACCACTTCCTGCTTCGAAATCTTTGCAGCTTTCAGGGCCTTGACAGTGACAATATTGAAATCAGATGCTATATCAATCAGCGCGTTGTCAAACTCGACATCCTTCAAACGAGCTCGCGTTTCCCAGGAAGGATTGGGGTTCGGGAGCGGCTTTCTTAACTGGAAACAGATGCTTGCCTGATACGACACGGTTGAGAGCCCCAAACATGTCTTGATGCTGCGCCTTAGAGAAATATAGAACTTCACATAAATGTTCCATCATAGACTGCACAGTCTTGTGGACAGAGTCCCCAGAAATCATGTAGCTCCTGACAGGAAGAGGGTCTCTGTGGACTCCTTCATTTCCTAATTGAAGTTCTCCAGCATACACCTTCTCTTTGAAAATGCGCTTCAACTTGTTGCAGTCACTGGTTGGGTGATTGACAAATCTGTGATAATGATAATATTTGGGATTCACCATCTCTTCTTTTGTCGGCAGACGTCTAAGAGGAGGTAGCTTGATCGCGTCATCTTGAATCCATGCTTCCAGGAGTTCAATGACCTCATCTATTGGAAATGGGAAGTCTGGAGCAGCATCTCCAGCTTCATGAGTCTTAGCCGCGACTTTCTGGGATGAAGTCGTCTGCGTCGGCGTTGCACGTTTGGGTTGTTGCTCCTTTGTTAGAGCTTTTATTTTCCCTCCTTTACCTACCACGCTTACATAGGGACCATTGTTGTATTGCTTGTTGATAAGGCGCATGTTTCCTCGGGTTTCACGTGCGTCTTCACCCCTGGACGGTCTAGTTCTCTCCAACAATGCTAGTACCGTCGTAACCGACCCCTTAGCAGCCTCATGGAGTTCAGAGAATGTCTGGAAACGTAAGTTTTCTAGTAAATCACGATAGATGGGAACCATACTGTTAATGCATGACTCCACCAACTGTTATTTAGTCACGTTTGGATCGTGACAATCCAGTGCTTGAATCCTGAATCTTTTGACGTAATCATTTGGATGCTCGTTATTTCGTTGAAACATTCTTCCTAAGTCTGAGAAGATGATCTGCTCATACACGAAGAAATACTTTTTGTAGAAAGCAGTGACCATTTCACACCAGTTTGATATGTTTTTTGGTGCAATGTTGTTGTACCAGGTGTACGCTCTTCCAATAAGCGACTTTGATAACTCTTTCAGGTGAAGGACGTGATTGTATTCGTGCTCTCCCAAAGATTCCAGAAAACGAGAAATGTGTTCTCGAGCGTTACCAGTACCATCATAAAGGAAAAACTGAGGGGAGGAGTATCCTCTCAGGAGAGGAACTCTTTGCATATCAGGAGGATACGGAGGTTGATACTGGTGTTCCTTGCCTCGATTTTGGAGAAGTCGTTCTAAATCTTCGTGTGTGATGAAATTGGATGACTGATTCCTTTCTCTGGAGTGCTCAAGAGCAACACGAACTTCCTCATCTATGAATACACGCCCTATTGAACTGCTTGCGCCAAGAGCGTTGAAGGTACTCCTTATTGGTTCCATGGGCTGACGCGGCTCTTGCGGTAATCGTTCTGTTAGCGTCTTGAGGAAAGTGAGTACCTCTTTCTGAGTTGAAGTCATGTCTGTCTGGGCCTTAGCGAGAACTTCTTATCTGTCCATCAAATCGACAATGGTGATAGGGGGTTGGCCTCCTCTGATTCTTCCAGTCTCTCGTCCTGATGGGGGAGTGGTAGTAGCTCTAGTAACAGTCGGGGGCGTTACGCTCGAAGAAACATTGGGGGTGGCGGCAGCGGCTCTGGCTCTGGTGATTGGAGGTGTCACACCTAAGGGAATGCTTCCTGCATCGCTGGTGTTGCTGGTTGAGGATGTAGTTCCACGAGATGTGTTGATCGTGTTGGAAGGTGGCACATTGGTGGCGCCGGCAGCAACGTTGATACCAGGGGTGTCGTCAGCGCCAGTAACATCGGGATTTGTCGCTGATCCAGACCTAAGATCCACCATCTTGAATTTGATAAAATTGAAATGAAACTGAAGATTGATCTTGCAACCGAGAGAATCTCCCACTGTGGTCGCCAGTTGTTTGAGGGCGAAAATTGATTCTACTGTTTTTGGTAAATTTGGGTATGTTGATGAGAAACGAATTCAATCCCTAAACAAATGCACTGCACGGCAGTACTTTTAGACTCGAGATATCAATCTGTAAGACTCTGGCCTAAACCAAGAAATGGTCGTTCCAGATTCAATTCAGTCACAAGGTGAATCAGAAGGGTTGATCTTAGAGAGGGGAGCGAAGAAGGTGTTTGAGATCAGAATGTTGAATTATGAAGGTATGGTTGTTTATGACTTGTGTATCAGAAAATCGTTCCTGGCTACTTGTCCCCTTTGGAATAGATTAAAAACCTATTTTTATACAAGTCATTGAGCGCACCCTGATCTCTTAAGAAGTGGATAGAGTAAAGTAGTGGAGAAGTGGGTTTGTGACGAAGGTAGTGATCATCGTGTTTCCGTTATGAGGGAAGACCGACCACACGTTCTCCCACTATTCTCGTTACCGTTAGTTGTCCGTCTTTCCTGACACTTTCTTGTAATGGGCGCGTTGCACGTCGCACGCTGTAAACCGCCAGAAAAATACCCTAGTATGTATCCCCCAGTTTGTGACATGTTTGATGTCTCGAGTGAATGGGTCAAGTCATGTGACTTGCCGCTAAAATCAGCACGTAGTGCTTTTAGGCCAAATAATGAATTAGTTGCAAAACCTATTTTTATAAGGCGTTGCTTATAATCGATGTATGTAAAGCATCTCTTTCAAATAAGCAGCTGAAAGTAATCGATGTATTAGAAGCATTGTTGTTTTTGAGCTCGATCGAATCAGTCACGGATTGAGCGTCTTAAAAGCAGCACGACCGGCCCTCTTTGGGTGATCGTTTGAGGACCCTATGAGTGAGTTATATTCTGGTCGATCACTCCCTATAGAGGAGGGGTGGACGATGACCATGATGCTACCTTGTTGGTTTTCTGGAAATAAATCTACACAATCCAACTAGGCTAGCAAAGTTGAACGGGCGAGATGATTTGTGGCAGTTTCATAATGTTGTTGACGCAACTTAGGGTTTAGGGGCTGCACGACCAACCCCTTTTGGTTGAGCGATTCGAAGCGTTGAGCGTTCGTTCGACCAGGTCGATCGCCATGTACAAAGGTGGGTTGGCGGAGAGCATGCTGACATCTCCTGGGCCACCTAAAATTAGATCTAAGCCACTCAATTTGGTTGGCAAAGATGGATGGTTGTGATCTTTTTGCGGCAGTATTGTGTTGCCGCAAAGCAATTTTAGGGTTTTTAAAAGAGTGTGCTCACGCTACTTTGGGCGAGCGGTTTAATGCTCTATCCTCTATGGTCTTGATGGGAACGGTTCGATCGACCAAGGGAGATCTCGGGCCGACGGTGAAAACATTGGTATCTCTTTGTTCGCTCGAAATGCGATCCAAGCCGTCCAACTGGGCCGGATAAGTTGGACGGACACGATTGATCTGCGACAGCTGTGTACTGCCGCGACCCAAATTAGGGTTTTGAACACAACGTGTTTGCTCGAGTTTGGGAAAGTGATTTGATACGCTCTGGTTTCTCCATGGATAGGTCGATCGACCAAGGAAGGAGTTGGGCCAACAGTGAACACGTTGGCACCTCTTTAAACGCTCGAGATGCGATCCAAGCCGTCCAACTAGGCAGGCTAAGTTGGACGGACGTGATCGGTTTGCGACAGTAGCATACTGCCGCAACCCAAAATTTAGGGTTTGAAATATTGATAGACGCATTTATGTGTCTATTTTGTTCTCAATGTTCTGTATTGTTAGACTCGATTAAGTACTTATTGTGTTATTTTGTGTTCTTGTAGGAAATTTTAGAGAAATAAGCCCTTGCGGCGAAAAGGGCTCAAAAAGCAGTGTTTTACACCCCGGAGAAATGTACCGTAGGCACCCCACAAATGCACCGGAAGCGTCCCAGAAATGTCCCGGAGGAACCCAGAAAAATTATTATTTCCACCCCAATTGATATTCGCACCCCAGCACTCTGGATAAGGGGCACCTTCTTCAACAATTTGAATTTGTGTTTTTGGCGGGAAATGAAGTTTTCAACTGGCAGAATTTTGATTGTCAAAATTAATGGGTTAGAGTGCGATTCAATCGCTGAAAATTGGCAGAAAGATGTGATTTGGCATAAGGAACAAAGTTTGGGTGGTGGTTTCGATCAAATTTGGCTGGAATACGTGTTTTGATTCTCGAGTTCAAAACAGGGAAAGCATGCACTGGAGGATGATAATCACGCGTCATGGAGAGTTATGGACGTGTTCTGATGATGTGGAATGGCTCGAGAATCACTTTGGGTCGTGAAGAATCGATTTGGAGCGTGGAGAGAGGAAGTTTACGCAAGAAATTCCAAGTTTGGTAAGAAAATATTCGGAAAATATTGTTATTCACTGCCCGCATAATGAAGAACTATATTGGAGTTATTGGCGAGATTTGGAGCTGTTGTTGGGTATAAATAGGCTCTTTGGGTCTACTAGAGGGGGCGTCGAGAGTTTGGGGTCGAGAGGAGGTCCAGAGAAGCAGAAATCAAGAGTTAATGAAACTTTGTTGCTGCTGCTGCTGATGAAGAACACCAAGAACACGAAGAACGGACTCGCAAGGACAGTCGTTTATCAACAGTGTCTAAGACGCACAGCCGTGGGTCGCAGTGCAGTCTAAACAGCAGCAGCACTTGTCTTTTATCGTTCATTCTGTGACGCTTTTTGTGCGTCGCAAATTACAGTTTTACACCATTTTCTCCTTTTCTCTCCATTGTAAACACCATTTGAGCTATAAAAATATATTTTGAGCGTGTTTTCATCATGATGAGTTAAACCCCAACACTGGGACGGCAGAGGAGGTCGAATTTCATCCATGTGGTAATTTCATTAATTCTTTTATATACTTTTTGCACTAATTTTAATTGAATTAAGATTTTAAATTATTACTTGTGATTTCATTTGATGGAGTATGCTTAGTCCTAGGGATTTTTGATATGCCATGCTTAAGAAATACAAGTAATATTTTATAAAATTTATCTTGGCAATAAACTAGAGTTAATATTTGTTTTGTTTTTGAACCATAATTGCTAGAATTAATTTCTGAACCATTTGAAAATGAAAAAAACGGCCAAATCTTTAGTCCCAGTACTCTTGCCCATATTGTCAATATTTTTTGTATATATTTATTTTCTATTAAGTCTAAAAAATTATCCTTCACAAGTCCGAGAGTTTGAACCTCATTACTACAACCCATCAAAAATATTTAATCAAATATCGCGTTTGCTCGAGTTCGAGCAAATGATTTATCGCCCTATAAGCTTGCTGCGGAAAAATCGATCGGTCAAGGGGAGAGTTGGGCCACCAATGTGCATGCTAGCGCCTCTTTGATCATTCCAGGGAAGATCTCAGTCGTCCAACAAGGTTGGCAAAGTTGGACGGTCATGATGTGTTCAAGACCCTTTTTTAACGGTCTTAGCTCGTTTGAGCTTTCTTTCGAATAGCGCGAACATCCATTTTAGGGTTGACGTTCGGAGTGTTTGGAAGTTAATTAAACAGGACTCGATCGACTAGGGAATTGATGGGCCCGCCAGTGGTCACTGCAGTGATTTCCTAGTTCTGCTAGGAGTAGGCTATGCTTGTTGAATCATGCAGCCAAAATTGTGTGGCCGTGATCATTTCTGAGACTGAAATTAACAGTCTAGATTTTCCTTAAGAAATTTAAGCGTGTTCGATCGAGCTAACTCAAAGAGTGTCGATACGAAATCCTCTTTGTCAGAGGGTGGTGCGGCCTATGTGGGTACTTCCATGCGGATCTTAATGTTGACATTTCGGGAGATTCATGCTAATCTGCTGAGAGTGAAAATTTGATCGTCAAGTCATGTCAATAATGAGAGTTCGACTGGGAACATAGCACGGGAAAATACTAGGCGAATCATGCATTAATGGGCAATGCCAGTAGAAGAAAGAATTCACAGAAGATTTTGGGATTGCTGCTACGTGCACCATTCTGAGTGAATTTCATATATGTTGAATTGCTCAATGAACGAGGAGGGTTTTTTCACTCGTCATTTTTCAAATGGATTTATCCCTTGCAGGGTATTAGCGCATTAAGTACAGGATTTTTCAGTTTTGACCCTGAACTAAAAACCACCATCAACACACCAGCATTAGAAAATGCAAAACAAGCAACTCATGCATTAACAAGTGAACAGGCTGAGAGATTGATTTCTTATTTAGAACAAGAAATTTCAAATAAGAGGATGCAGGAAGAAGAAAATAAGAGACAGGAAGAATTTGATAGGCAAAGGATTGAGAACGAAGAAGAGTACCAGTTTTGGATCAGAAAATATGAGGCAAGATGTGCAAGGAAGAGGAGAGAAATGCAATAAAGGCTAGAGAGACTTGAACGTCATTGGATTAAGACAAGAAGTGCCACAGAAAGTGAAAGTGATGAGGAAGGTGGAGAAGCAGTAGAATTTGATGAGGATGATAGCAGCAGTGTATCTACTGATCCAGAAATACAGGCTCGAGAGAGAAGAAGACAGGAGAGAGATGATGCAGAAATGTATCTACTCTATTTGGCAAAGAAAGCTCAACCCGGGATATTTGCTCGTACCATGTCTGAACCCCTGAACGTGGATTCAGACAGTGAGGAGATACCAGGGATGGATGTAGATGGCAATCCTATTGCAGCAAAGGTTCAGGAAGAAGAAAATGAAGGATCAGAAGATGATGAGGATGAAGGTTATGGTCCTGCAACTTCTACCAGCACACATCTCAAATAGTAAAACCACCTGATTAAATCTTTGAGTCCACTTTTTTTGGATATTTAGATAACCAAGCGATTACCTTTGTAGTAACCTCTCTCACCCAAGCCACAACAGAATCTGGCAGAAAACTCCAGTTTGAAAAACCTTTATATCTTTCTAATACTTTGAGATCTCTGGATCTACCTTTTGAAGACCAAGAAAGATTAAACGATTTTGATTTTAGTAAAATCTGAATCGACGATTGCATAATAGAAAAAAAATAAAATAAAAAAGCGATAACAAAAAAACTCCACTAATCAATAATCTCCGCTAATCAACAAAAATGGAGATCTGGAGGTATCTTATGTATGTGGGATGATTCAAAAAATAAATGCAATTGATTGTCTTGTTGGCTGGTATTCGATTCGTCTACATTGTTGTTTATCTGACAGTAATTTTGAGTGGATGTTTAGCGGTGTTTATCTTCACCCTGATCCAAATGAAAGGAGGTTGTGTTGGAGAGAATTGGAGGAGTCTGGAGGTTTATGGAATTTACGCTGGATCCTAGGAGGTGACTTTAATTGGTTTCTGTTCACCTTGATTTTATCAAAAGACGGAACAAAACTCTTAGTTTTATCTGTGGGAGACAGATTTATCTATCATCGTAGACTTTTCTGCGTGATACAGATTTGTTTATTAAAGTCTTCGACTTTGGGTCGTAGAAACACTTGGTTGTGGGTGAGATCAGCTAAGGGAATCAAGTGCGTAGTATCCTGCTGGGATCAGAGATGTAAGGAGCGCAAATGTACCTTGAATCAGTGTGATATTGATTAGGGTTCAACTACAGTCCAGACCGAAGTTAGTTTGTAGTAGGCTAGTGTTTGTAGCGGCTTAATACAATGTGGTGTTCAATCTGGACTAGGTCCCGGGGTTTTTCTGCATTTTCGGTTTCCTCGTTAACAAAATTTTTGGTGTCTGTGTTATTTCTATTCCGCATTATATTTTGTTATATAATTGAAATATCACAGGTTGTGTGTTAAGATCAATCAATTAGAATATCCAACCTTTGGTTGTTGATTTAAATTGATTGACACTTGGATATTGGTCTTTGGTACCATCCAAGTTTATCTCTCTAATATTTGATAAAGACTCGCAGATTTCCATTTGTTTGAGTATAGATCAAATCGAGAGTTTGAGATATTAACTCTTTGATATGCTTTTATCTAGATTGAGTCTGACTGTCTAGTTGATTCTCTAAAAAGTATATTGGAGTTAGTCCATACAGATTGCTAATCGAAATATTGGGTGAGGTTGTTAGACCCCCGCTTTTTCAAATGGCCTAACTGAAACTCAATGGGACTTAAGGTTGAAAGCTAGACAGGAGTATTGCAAACTGATTATTTTAGAAGCAGATAAGTGGAGAAGTAGGACAAATATTATGACTTGCAATATGGAGATAAAAACACTAAGTACTTCGACATTTGTTTCGGACAGACGAAGGAGAAATTTTATTACAAAAATTAATGTGAATAAACAAATGTCAGATGATCAGAATGTTATAAAATCAGGTATAATGGACTTCTTCAGGAATATTTTTCAAGAAGAGAATCATGCTAGACCTAATATGGATGAGCTAGATTTCAATTCAATTCCCAATGATATGTGTGCTTGCTTAAAAAGGGACGTTGATGCGGATGAGGTGTTGAATGCAATTAAGAGTTTAGGCAAAACAAAGGCTCCGGGTCCAGACGGCTATCCAATAGCCTTTTACCAGCAAACTTGGAGCATTATTATGGTGGATGTGATGAATGTTTTCGATGAATTACAGACCCGAGATCTTTTGGATTGGAGATTGAAGAATACGTTTATTACCTTAATACCCGATAAGGATATTGTGGAGGAGATTAAAGATTTGAGACCCATAAATCTTATTAATGGGATGTATAAAATTCTTTCAAAAGTACTGCGGAGATATTTAAAGTATCTTTACCTCACGTGATATCCCAACAACAATCAGCTTTTGTTAAGCACAGGCAAATTTTAGATGGAGTCTTGATTGCAAATGAGCTGATTGATTCCTGAAGGAAAAATGGTATTACTGGATTGCTTTGTAAAATTGATTTCGAAAACGCCTTTGATCATGTGAATTGGCGATTTCTTATTAAAGCTTTGGAGAAGATGGGTTTTGGCATTAGATGAAGAAGATGGGTACAATGATGTGTTGAGCATGTAAGGTTTTCAGTGCTTGTTAATGGAAGTGCAAAGGGTTACTTCAAAAGTGATAAAGGTATTAGGCAAGGTGACCCACTATCACCTTTTCTATCTTTGATCGTAGGTGAAGCTCTAACTGCAATGATTCATAAAGCTTAAACTGACGGTCATTTGAATGGGTTTAAAGTTTCTGAAAACAGAACTAAGGTATGTCATTTGCAATTCGCAGATGACACTCTGATTTTTCTAGATGCAAGTTTCTTATAATTTTACCTCTATGTTTTGAATTACTTACATGTCTTCGTATGAATTTTTCTAAGAGCCATTTGTATGCAGTTGGCGGTGCAGGTGATATGTCTACTTTTACTTTTTTATTGGGTTGTTATAATTCAATTATTTATACTTCTTATTCGGGACTTCCTCTTGGTGACAAGTACAAAGGCATTCATAAGTGGGACAAGGTGATTGATAGATTTATTTCTAAGCTGGCTGGATAGAAAAGACCTTTACTTACAAGGGCAGGTAAGATTGTGTTAATAAAGAGTGTCTTATCTAGCTTACCAATTTATTATATGTCACTCTTTCAATTGCCTAAATCTGTTGAGGCCAAATTAGAAAGAATAATGAAAAACTTCTTGTGGCGTGACAACAAAGGAAATAGAAAGTTGTATTTGGTAAAATAGAATTCTATAAGTTGGAAAAAGAAGAATGGTGGCCTAGGTGTGAAGAAATTCAAGGGTATGAATGAAGCTTTGTTGGTTGGCTTTAGCGTTTTGCTACCATGACAAAGTTTTGTGGAAATCTATTATCCAGGAAAAATATGGTTTAAGCGAAGTAGAGTGGATTTCCAAAACTCCAAAAGGCGCTTATGGATCAACCATTTGGAAAATTGTTATGAACAGAAAAGATATTTTTGTGAAGAATATCAGATTTAAGGTTAATAACAGGGTTAATACTAGATTTTGGGAGGACGTTTGGATTTTGAATGACCCCTTGTGTCATTTGCTTCCCAATCTATATGCAGCGGCGAAGTCTAAGTCTTTTTCAGTTGTTGGGATTTGTAATAGCACTACTTCTAAAATTTTAAGTAAACTTCATATTCCTAGAAGACTTTCTACTCCTGCAAGAAGTGAGTGGGAGTTAATTTCCAATTTTTTTGCTGATTTTGGTGTTACTTCTCAGTGTAACGATGATTTAAAATGGTTATTAACTTCAAAGCAGAAATTTTATGTCAGGTCAAGCTATGAGCAAAGGATAGATAATTCCAGCAATTTGGAGGTGTGTAATTCTGACACTTTCCCTTATATTTGGAGACAAAAAAATCCGCCAAAGTTTTCTTTTCTTATTTGTTGTATAAGTCATAGAAGACTACCTACCATGGATTCTCTTATTCAAAAGGGTATTACATTTTCATTTTCTTGTCTCTTGTGCAATGAAGATGAATCTATATGCCATTTATTTCTCCATTGTAGTTATGCGAAGGATGTTAGGTATCATTTTGTCAAAGATTTGAAGCTGAATCTTCATTATGCCTGGAGTTGTTAAGGAAAAAAAAAAGGAGATGTCCCTACAACTCTCTTATCTTGGAAATTTCATCACTTCAATACTTAGAAGCAGACTATCTCGAACCTTGTTGCTACGTCGATTCTTTGTTGTATATAGAAGGAGAGAAATGGTCGTGTTTTTTCGACTAAGAATCATAATGTGGAACATACCATTCTCATGGTCAAATACGCTCTTTTTCAATGGGCCTTATGCTTGAAAGATTTTGATGAAGTGTCTTTCAATGCGGTGATTGAGAACTGTTTTCATGTGTACTTTGAACCTCCTTAATTGGAGAAGATTTTTAGTTTTCCATGATTCTATTCTTTTTCTCTTTTCTTTTTCTTTTCTCCCCTATGGGTGGGTATAATTATTTTGTACTTACCTTTTTAATTTAATGAAATCTTTTCTTTGTTGTTAAGAAAAAACAAATCTCGGCCCCAAGGGGAAGGATCAAAGATCCTTCCTTAGACAGCATAGAAGTTCAGTTAGCATTCTCCTAAAATGGATCAATCATAAGGATAGAAACGATTAAGAGGCTGAGTTTTTGATCTGAAAAATCGCCATTTTTTGTGCATAAATTGGGGTTTTGGTTTCCTATTTTCTGCACCGTTATGATCATCAACTGTATCCACCAATAAATGATGCAATATTTCATCTAGAGAGAAAAACAAAGAAAAAATTGAAATAAGTTTTTGTTTGTAACCTGTTATAGGGGTTGAAGGAATTATTAGAGGGGCTGAACCTAATAGTACAAAAAGGGACATTACATGGTAATTTGAAGTGCCCCTTATAAAAAAAACTTAAAATGACTAATTAACCCTTACATAGTTTAGTGTTGATAATCTAGTTTAGTGTTAATGATTAAGTTTCACTTATATTTACTCTAAATCAAAACAAAATCAGATTTCAGAGTTTAAAAAAAAAAGTTGAGAGGAGAAGAAAAGAAAAACTTTTGTGATATTTGTGAACCCAAAATTTTGATTCACTCAAGTAAAATGAGTGATTCCAGTGACAAATTTGAGATGGGTGAATCTCTATATGATAGAGAAAACAAATACTACATACCTCTTGATGGAGATCCAAATATGGAGTATTTGTTAGATGGTAGAGATGTATTAACCCAAAGTGAAGGTCAATATCAATCAATTGAAGAAATTAACTAAGAAAATGAAGAACCAGAGCCTGAAAATGACCATGTATGCTTCTAAATTAGTTCCCATTAGCTTTTCGTTGCTCAAAATTATCTAAAGTACGTAAAAAAAAACCAAAACTGTTACATTTTCAGAGTAACTTACGGTTGGAATTTTTCACGTAACCAACCGTAAATCTTAGTTACGGTTCGTAAAAGATGAACTACCAACCGTAACTGGTTAAATTTGGGGAAAACCCAATCGTAAAACCAATTATGGTTGGTAAGGAAATGCTCGAGACAAACCGTAACTCAGTTACGGTTGTTTATGTCGTTAAGTTGTTACCAACCGTAATATATCATGTGCATGGCGGTATTTACTACGCTATTTACAGTTGGTAAACTGGAAATCGTTACCAACCGTAACTTGTTTTACCGTTCGTTTTTTATTTTAGTTTCGAACCGTAAATCACTATGTATGTTTTCAAATTATTGTTACGGTTGGAAATGTGTAATTACGATATGTTTGATGTATTTACGGTTGGTATGTTGAAAATCGAGACCAATCGTAGGTTGTTTACGGTTCGTATTGGGTTATATTATCGTACCGTAACCTATGTACGGTTTGTTTTTCCGCTTTCGTTACCAACCGTAACTCTATATATGTTGTCATTTTATTGCCTCGTTTACACTAATGTGGGAATATTTTTGTCCAGGTCGTGGATGTACCTCCCCTAATGGATGAACAACCTTTAGCAAATGAAGTTCTCACCGAAGATTCTAGTTGTCACTATTTAACCGAGGAGACATGGGAGGAGAAAGATGATGCAAAACAGTGGGCTAGAGAACGAGGCAAGTTGATTATGTGTATCATAGTTTGTAATAGTTTCCCTAATGACAACAACTTTCAAATGGTTTGCGAGTGTAGTGTACAACATAAAAGTCATGCAAAAAAAGGTATCGTGCATGAAGCAAAGACAAAGAGGAAGAATACTACTTTCACTAAGAAGACCCGATGCCCCTTCAAGCTTCAATTTAGAAAGAACGCGGAAAAAAAGTGGTTTTCGTAGAGAGTTGAATGCGGTAGTCATAACGACCTTATACCGAAGAGTTCGCTAACACACCCTTATGCTGGACGCCTTACTGAATAAGAAGAGATGATCGTAAAGTCAATGAACCAAAATCGTATGAAGCCCATTAATATCCTTGCTCACTTAAAGCAAAAAAACCCACAAAACGCTTCTACTTTGGCTAACATCTATAAAGCAAGAACAAAATTGAAGAATAAGAAATGGGAACAAAGGACCGAAATGCAACAATTAAGGCATTTGGAGGAGAAGCATAATTACTCGGTTTTCCACGATGAAGATGAGAAGGACAAATAAAACATCTTTTATTGGCTCATCCTGAGTTTGTAAAGTTGGCACGGTGCTCTCATCAAGTGCTTCTAATGGATTGCACATACAAAGCCAAAAATTTTGAGATGCCGTTGTTGAACATTGTCGGGCAAACTTCTACCAATGCTCCTTTTAGTGTTGGTTTTTGCTTCTTGAAAAATGAGCTCGAAGAGAGCTATGTGTGGGCACCAAAACAAGTGAAGTTATTCTACGTAGAGGGATATACTCCAAAGGTGATTATTACCGACAAGGAACAAGCTTTGTTGAATGCAATAAAGATGGTTTTCCCCGAAGCTCATAACCTTCTTTGCATGTTCCACTTGTGGAATAGTATTGAAACTAAGTGCATGCGCATTGTTCGTTCAACCAATAAACGCGAAATGGAGAGAATAAAGAAACTACTGTTTGATCAAAAAAAGGAAGCCAAAGAGAAATTTAAGAAGGATGACAAGTTGGCGAAACTAAAATGGGATAGTTTCAAATCGGAGTGGGGAGCCTTGACACATTTTATCACCGTGGATAAATACGAGGATAGGCTCGTATGTTAGTGCCTCATTGGAAAAGAAGTTATCCAAGTGTTGTGAAGTATTTGTTGGATAATTGGTTGGATCCGCACAAATAGAAGTTTGTAGCGGCATTCACTAACCAATATAGGCACTTTGACAACCAAGATACAAGTACGACGGAGTCATCTCACAACCGGTTGAAGAAGAAACTTCATAGTTCTAATGGTGGGTTAGTTATGGTATTAGAAGGCATGGATGCGTGTTTCCGCCGTGATCACGATAGAGTTACAGAGTCTTTTGAAAAAAGCCGAAGTAAAAAACACACCAAATGGTTAGACAATTCATGGCTAAGGGGAATTACATTTAAAGTTTCGCACCGCGCAATTGATAAGATAATGTATGAAGTACAAAATTTTGAATTTGAAGATTATGAAGAAGAGTGTGTTTGTCCAAACATGACAAGTTTGGGACTCCCATGTCGGCATGTTATAGCCACATACCGAGACAAAGTGATCCCGATTCAAGATGTTGATCCCTTTTAGCAACAAATATCATTCCATGGAACAATAGTTGATCAAGATTTTGGAGGAACGTTTGCCGATACCGAGATTGGAAAATCGCTAGCCGAGAAATATGCTACACTAAGACAGGGCCAAAGGAAAATATGGTTGAGTAACTTGAGTAATTTCGTATATCCACAAACTAGGTATGATATCAAGGAACCACCAAAGGGCAAGAGAAAGGGGAGGCCTCCTACGAAAAAAAAGAGGTACATAGGATATAAAAAACAAGGGAATTGGTGGAAGAATCAAAGAAAAGAGATCCTTCGGATATGAATGGTTGAGAAAGAAATATGAAGCGGAGGATGAGATGTAAGAGGACGTTCAAGGTAGAAACAAATGAAAAACAGTTCAAGCGGATAAAGGAGAACCAAGCCGTCCAAATGTACAAGAAAAATGTATCGAGCTTCCTACTCAAGAAAGTGCAACACGCAAAATTGATGTTAAAGGAAAAGGTCCGGTATTTCGCTCCAAACAACCACAAAGAAGAGAAATTGTTGTTAAATGAAATGGTTGCAAAGAAAGTGGAAAAAAAGATGATGGAGTTAAAGGTAAAGGTTCCTATGAAACCGGACCAAGCCATAGAGAAGTCAAAGTTGTCGGTTTTGAGGTTTTCTCCCAAGAAAGTTCAATGAATAGACTTGTTGGTAAAGTTGGTGTTAAAAAATTAGCAAGGAACAATGGAAAGAGTCTGATAGTTGAAAAAATTCCGTCAAGTGGTGAGAAGGAGAAGAGACGATTCGTATAAAAGGAGTGCCTAAACCACCAACTAGAGATGAGAATGGTCGATATATTCGTAACTATTACATTCTCTATGAAAGTTATCTTGTTTTTTTCCCCGACTTTATTCGTGATTATATCAAGGCCACGGATGATGTTCATGGTGATGGGAATTGTGGTTACCACATCTTCGTGGATCAACTTGGACCCTTTGAAGACGCGAAAGAGTGGAATTGTGACCAAATTGCTTATGTAAGGCGAAAATGTTTAATGGAACTACGTGGCTACCGCGACTTCTATAAGACAATGAAGAGAGTTGAAAGAGACGAAACTGATGCAGTGTTAATGAGAGCTTCGCAGAATGGGAAAGGCGGTTAAATGACAATAAATGTTTGACAAACGAATATTGGATGCGCGTGCCTATATGTGGCCAACTACTCACCAACGCATTCAATTGCGTCATGCATTTAATCTCCAAAGAGGTGAGCCATACATTTGCATCAACAAGAATACCGTTTGACGAAGATTTTTCAACAACAAAAACAGTTGTCATTGGGCACGTGCAAGGAAATCATTATATCGGCCTCCGTGAAAAAGTGGGGTACAACAACCACACCTAATATTTCGCTTAGCAATCTGTATGGACAAACTCCAATATACTTTCTAGAGAATCAACAAGACAGTCAGACTCAATCTAGATAAAAAAGTATATCAAAGAGTTTATATCTCAATCTCTCGATTTGATATATACTCAAGAAAATAGAAATATGCGAGTCTTTATCAAATACTAGAGAGATAACTTGGATGGTACCAAAGACCAGTATCCAAGTGTCAATCAATTTAAATCAACAACCAAAAGGTCGGATATTCTAATTGATTGAACAACGCACAACCTGTGATATTTCAATTATATAACAAAATACAATGCGGAAAAGAAATAACACAGACACCATAATTTTGTCAGCGAGGAAACCGCAAATGCAGAAAAACCCCGGGACCTAGTCCAGATTGAATATGCACTATATTAAGCCGCTACAGACACTAGCCTACTCCAAACTAACTTCGGTCTGGATTGTAGTTGAACCTCAATCAATCTCACACTGATCTTAGGTACAGTTATGCTCCTAGCCTCTGATCCCAGCAGGATGCTACGTACTTGATTCCCTTAGATGATCTCACCCACAACTAAGAGTTGCTACGACCCAAAATCGAAGACTTTAATAAACAAATCAGTATCACACAGAAAATTCTACGGTGATAGATAAATCCGTCTCCCACGAATATACCTATGAGTTTTGTTCCGTCTTTTGATATATCAAGGTGAACAGGAACCAATTGATAAACCAGACTTATATTCCCGAAGAACAACCTATATCAATCACCTCACAATAATCCTAATCGACGCAGCGAAAAAAGATATTGTGGAATCACAAACGATGAGACGAAGTGTTTGTGATTACTTTCCTATCTTTCCTATGGGAGATATAAATCTCGAGCCAATTATTACAATCGTACTCGTAACGATAGAAGATGCAAAATCGGATCACACAACTACAAGAAAAGTAGTATCGGTTTGGCTTCACAATCCCAATGAAGTCTTTAAGTCGTTAACCTGGTTTTAGAAGAAGAAACCAAAGGTTAAAGGAGAATCGACTCTAGCTATGCAACTAGTATCACACGTAAGGTGTGGGGATTAGGTTTCCCAGTTGCTAGAGTTCTCCTTTATATAGTCTTTCAAATCAGGGTTTGCAATCAATGTTAGCTTGGTAACAAAGCATTCAATATTCACCGTTAGATGAAAACCTGATTAGATTCAAGCTAATATTTCTCAACCGTTGGATCGAAAACTTAGCTTGTTACACACAAATGAAATGTCTAATTTTGGGTTTACGAACTGTTCCCAAACATTAACATTTGTTGGTTCAACAATGTTAACCAAATGGTTAACCATATGATCACTTTCATATCCACCATATTCTTCTTCACCATAACTAGTTCAAATGACTCAAATGAACTAGTTAGATAGTTGTTCAATTGATTAGATCTTATGTAACTACACAAGACACAATCGAAGCAAAAAAGGTTTGATTCACTCGAATCGGTTCATGAACTTTATATCCATGGTTTGCAAAAGCATTTTTTAGTTTATATATACATGAGTTCAAGAACAACCGATTTTAGATATAACCTGCTCAAGTTCGCGGACTGGGTTCGCGGACTTCAGCTCACGAAGGAGTTCACAAACTCCAGCAGAAATTCTCGGGTCGAGAACTTCTGCCAGTTCGTGGACTTGGCTCATGCCACATTCCGTTTCTCTTGATCAACAAAGTTCTCAAACTTTGGTTCAAGGAATAAGGACTTATACATATATGTGTTTCCACAACAATGCTTATATCCTACCAATGGTTATGTAATCTAAACTCTAATTTCAATCATTAAAACATTCTCAGAGGACGTTATATAGCCGTTATTCACAGACCATTTTTCGTCAGAGCGATTTCCAAAGTGATTGAAACATAACATGACATTCGTCACTAGGTAAAGATGAATTTGGCTAAAGCGAAATCTTACCAATACATATTTCGAGAAATAGATAGGCGAGTTAAACTCTGCTCGAAATAGCAAATGTGTATAATGAAAGTCTATACATCAGCACGACTTTTGTCTCAAGAGTAGGAGATAGAATAGATAGACTTTTGAGTGACAGATAAGTTCAAGTCTCCACATACCTTTTAGTCGATGAAGATCCACCAGTTCCTTGAGTAGTCCTTCGTCTTGTATGATGATTCCCATGGAGTTTTGACCTCAACTACACTTTTTATCCTAGTCCTATGTAGGCTAGAAATCAAGACTTATAGTTTTGATCACTAACATTGACAAACATGCTTGAGATAGCAACGCATGCGAGTTCGACCAAGCAATGCTCTATCAATCTCCCCCTTTGTCAATTTTAGTGACAAAACTATTAATACATGATTAATACAAAACAAAGCTAGGCTAAGTTTGCCTATGTTAGTGGTGGTCAGGATTTGTCCAGACAAAGATAAATCAAGGGTTGTGGTTCCTCAGACCAAATTCTTCTCCCACACGTGTGCCTTAGCTTTTAAGGAGAGGAATGAGTAACCGTGTGCACTCATTGTTTTCTATAGATTTCTCAGTCCCACAATCCTTCACCCTCAAATTCATCATTATACAGTAGAACCCCTATAAATTAATCCGCGATAAATTAATAATCACGATAAATTAATAAATTTTGCCGGTCCCGAGGCGGGACCAACGTGCTAAATTAATAATTCGCTAAATTTATAAAATAATAATTTTTTTTTAGCTTTCTATAGGTCCCTTCGAATGTATAAATTAATAAATCTCTGATTTATATAAATTTAGTTTTACATTTATGCTAATCTGGCAAAGAATGATTTAATTGTGATTTGATTTTTTTTTTAAATTGATGTCACATTGAATTTCATCTTGGATTTTTCTTAACGTTAGAAGAGTTTTTAGTGTTGTTGTTTCCTGATGCAATAAAAACCTATTCAATATCGTTGCATCTATGATAGCTTCTTTACGGGAAGGTGGCTATGTAACTACACTTTCATCTTCGATTTCCACATCGTCAGTTTCTTCTTTTCCCATGACACTCTAATTTATTCTTTTTTAGTCAACAAATCTGAAATAATATCCTTTTGAAGCAGTTTAAAAGAAATTCAACATCCATTCCACTGTGATCTAGTTCCTTCATTATTTAACGCTTCACTTGGATTCTTTGATGCGGTGTCACCCATTAAACGAATATTACAATGACGAAACAACTTGCAATGGAATAAGGTGTATTAGTTCATTTTGTTGATTTTTTTTTTAGAATTAAACAAGATTTTGATAAATTACTAATTAATATGTAATTAGTAAAAAAAATGTAATTTAATAATTATTAATTTATGCGATTATTTATTATCGTGATAAATTGATATATTTTGCGGGTCCCGACATTATTATTTTTATAGGGGTTATACTGTCCATGAACACGCAGGTTCCATTTTGTTAGTCACGGGGATGTTCTCCATGATTTTGAGTTTTGTTTTAGTCATCAGATCAATCAGAATGGAAAAACTCAAATTAGTTCTCACATCAACCGCGATTGCAAAACTCAAATTACGGGTATGATTTTTCCAATCTTGGTTCTCTGATTCTCCAAAAATTCGAATTTAGGTTCATTATTTGTATTTAAATTTTGATTAAGTTTGATTCGTTATTTGTATGAAAGTTTGATCAAGTTTTTTATGTCCAGGTTTAAAAAGGGTCCGTCAAATTTTAACCTAAGTTTATGTTTCAGATTATTGTTCTTCCTTAGGTTAACAGTTTTATGTTTTGCTCTTTCGTGTTCTAGAGTAGGGAAAACTGAGAAACCGAATTGCGAACGAGATTAGAGAGAGAAACGGGAACAAAAACTCTTGAGTTTCTCATTTGAGTTGCCTAGAGAATTCTCCAAAGTCTTAATAGAATCATAAATTAGAGGAATTGGATGGTTTCATGATGATGATTCTGGATTTCAAGATGTGTACATTACTAAAATTTGGGTTGATCACTATATCTAGATGGTTTCATGATGATGATTCTGGATTTCAAGATGTGCATATTAAGAGATATGGGTTGATCACTGCTCTGGATGGATTCTTGGGGGTTGATTGGTAAGGTTGCTTCTGTAACTTCATCTTTTGGGCAAAAAAAAAATAAACGATTCATACCAGAAGATTGTTACTTTGCTTTTGACGAGGGATTCAAATGGACGCCCTGAATCTATGTTTAAATCTTAGGTTGTCGCCCAACTTCGTTATCATCATGGTTGAATTTCTTATGCTGGTGCTAATTGTTGTTATTGCTTTCCTCCTTAACCAGATACATATGTTTTGTTCTTTATTATGTACCACAGTGTTGTTTCTCTTATAGCTTCTACATTGTGATTTCAGGATACCAGAATGTCCAGACTAACAAAGATCAGAGATGTCTCTCAAGTGCACCTCAACAATCATTATTATTGGATCTCCTAAGAAGAAGTAAATATAAGCCTAAACCCTTGAAAATGAATTGGAACTCTATATATTTCCTTCTCAATTTTGATATTAAGGGTTTTTTCTCATTTTTTTCTACATGAAACTTAGATTGCGGCAGTTGAATCTTTGATTATTATTGTTACCACTTGAATTTTAATTGGCACCAAGGTGTTACATTGTCCTACACTAACTATTTGAATAAGAACATCAGTTGGGGATTATTACTGAACTTATGAGTCGGTATCATTGCAGAAAATCGATGGCATGAGCCATTTCAATCTGTGTTGATTTTAGTGGAATCACTAAAACCTCTTTTGCTTATCATTCAAATCTCATTCTTATGGACTTTGGTTTTTTATTCACAGTTTGGTGATGAATTTCACCGATGTCTCAAATTCATTGGAAGCATTCGTGAAAGCCAAACAGGTTTGAATCTCCAAATTTATTTTGATTTGTTGGCTTTTTGTTTGGGATTTGGTTTGTTTTCATTGAGAATCTGAGCATTTCATTTTAAAAATTAGAGCCAGCTTAGTGTTGATTGGTTTGTCTTCAGTTGCATATTTACCATCAATGTGTTTTTTTTGGGAGACACATAGAACTATCTAGTGTTCAATTTGTAGTTCATGATTTCGGGATCGAAGCAGCAACAAGGTTCTTTCTTTCGTACCTAGAATTCAATCATGCATGCATGTCTTTTAATATCAAGTTTCAGTAGTTTGGTCTTCAAAATCATGTCTCTTATTATACTGCTTCACAATCCAAACCATTTCAGAATGTATGAAGCAGTACAAAGTTTTATATCTGCATTAAAATTTAGCACCAGTGATTCCATGTCCCCTCTGTAAGTTTTGAACACTTAATTTACATCTTTTTAACTCATGATTTCCATCGAATTTAGACACTTCATTTCTTTTCCAGTGTCTAAGCAGCATTGGTTTTCATATAAGTAGTTGGACCTGATGCAGTTGATTCAGAGCAAAGAATGGAAACAAACATATACAGTAAGTCACTTTTTATCCTTTTACATCCCATAATATTAACCACTTCTTTTTTTTTAAAAAAAACCCATTGGTTCTGGCCAACTTCCATGCTAAAAATTGACCTTCATGGTTCAACATTTTGTTTGTTGGGTGTTTTTTCTGAAATCGATACTTCGCGTAAGGTTTGAAACTCTTCTTACCATGTTTATTGGTATTTCGGAGAAAAACATTACTCATCGCACTTAATTGCAGTCTTTACCAAACTGCGGTGGTCATTTGTGATCCAGTCCATTTTTTTCCATGATGTGCAGCTCATCTTAGAATTAAGTAGCCATCAGTTTTATCCTTTCTCTTTCTCTGCTTCTTCGGAGATTATGTCGCACTGTTCAGTCATAATTTGCGCCTTATGTAAGTTTTTCATTCACATTAATTTAACATCAAAATTGTTGGTTTATTTATGTTATGTTCTTATCTACCCTGAAATATTATGGGTTCTATCCTCTGCCAAATTTTTTCCATCTTCTCCATGTAATTGATTTTGTCCATGCAGGGTCAGCAAAGGCGACCGTTTTACCACTTTAGGAAGAGACGTCATGTTGTCCCTTAACCGGGTTCATGTCTCATAATCCTTAACAAAGTAATCGGTAACTCCTTTTGTCCATTTATTCCATTTTGTGAAGCATTAAATCATAATTTTAGTTAGTACATCTAAACCTTACATCCATCTTTTTTTTTGGCTTCAAATATTCATGTGTTCTTTGGAGGCTCATTCTAACATTCGTCTATGCACATGGTACATGGAATGCAAAATCATTTCTATATTCACCCCTTGCATATGGAACATCATAATATTTGCCTCTCTATTTAGTTTTTGACACTCTTGCTTACCTTTCCGCACAAATCATTGTTAACTCTTTGTTCTTCTTCCAGAATCACAGTTTCTTAAGGTTCGGGGATCACTTCACCCCGACGGTCATACAATCTCCTCTCTATAAGTTTATGATCTTTTACACCTTTTTAAAACCGTGTATTAGTTTTATTTATTAACTGCACCATTTGTTTGTTGCACATATATCCACAACTTATAGTCAGCGCAGGAATCTCCGTTTTCTTTTTTTCATTTTACAGGATATACTTCTTTGTTCTATTAGGTTTAGACCTGTTAAAATGGCAACACCAGCAGGCTTTGATACCTTATTTGTCTTAGTGTCTTTCTTTCACTGCAATAGATATCTATATATATTCCACTGTCATACTGCATTAGGGGTACAATACTACTTTGAAGAATAGTTGTGTTCAAATTTATCTATAAATCACATGGCGACATAATGACGTCGAGTATATGGTTGGACGTCATCTTAGCTTGCTCACATTGAGTATCTGTGAATAATCAAGGAGGGCATGTAGATGAAATTCGATCCAAAAATGAGTCATGAAGAGATGCAAATATGTTAAGGAAGATCCGCAAGTATATCTGCTGCTCCATTTCTCTGGAACTAATGAGAATGTTTCCATCTTTGTAACAGGATTATGGTGAACAAACAAAGAATGATGAAAACACTTAAGCTATCTACCAACTCGGCGACGGCAATGCATATTAAATGAAATAGGCCGAGGTCCTACCGAAAGACGGATCCGACCCTGTAGTTTTCAAAACCGTTCCAGGTAATTGGTTTATTGTGGTTCGCTGGAATTCTTAGATTTGGTGAAGTTTTAATGGCTCTGTTTGGTTAGTTTTACAGCAACACAAATTTTTAACTTACTTTTGGTCGTTTTGCAGATGTTCACGAAAATTCTCAACAAACATGACATAAGCATTCCATATTGGGCTCTTTTAATACCAATAGTTGACTCATGGGGTGAATGGGATTTCTTTGGTTGCATTTATCTAAGATGTTAGTAAAATCAGCTGCACAACACCCGGATCAATTAGGCTGATCATTTGTAAGTAGTGCATGAATCAAATGTGAAGTGTGACCCTCATAACAGTTCTTAAGTCTCTTTGGGTATATATATTTGTCCTACGTTATGTGTACCTACATGCGGCAACACAGTACGTATATTCTAATGTTTATCGTGATATGTGTACTAAGTTCAGCATCATTCATCGTTTACATCATCAATCTTTGTTTAAAGTAAGGGAAACTGAACGTCACAATTATGCTATGATGACGAAAGGATTTATATCGGTAGTGTTATTTAAGAAAAGGCATTATCGAAAATTTAGGATGCCCGTGCCGAAAATTATATCATGGCGACGAAAGGATTTATATCGGTGATGTCATTTTAGGAAAGGCATTACCGATAATTTATGATTCCCGTGCCGTTACAAGCATATACTATTCGGGTTATATACTGAATCATATATGAGTACTAGGTATCACTCCGGCCTACGGCCGGGGCTCAACCTTTTAGAGTTCTGTTTATTGTTTGGTCGGTCGGCCAGTGTCTTCCCATATTTTAGTCCATCTATAATAGTCGGGAGTATATTTAGTTAGTCCGGTCAATACCACAACGGTCCTGACATTTAGTTGGTCGTGTCATATTATACCGTGTTTGTTAGTCGGGTCACAATAGCGTGTTCAATTAGGCGGATCATAATAGTCGGATAGGGCCGAGGCCTACGGCCCCGGACGTGGATTAGAAAATTTAAAGGCAAATATGATATCCGCATTAAAATTAGCCGTGATTAGGTAAAATCTATAGTCTTCAAATTAAATTTTTTTTTTTTGGTAAAATCAGAAAGGATATTTATAGTTAGTGCATGAAAACTTTCAAGGAAACCGACACGCATTAGGAAATGTTGATTCGAGTCACATAAGGAAATGTTGAGTCTCGTTTTGCACCGGGCCGGGGCATAATCCCTGCCGTCTAAAACAAAATATTAAAAGAAGATCATCTCACGAACCGATGGACGTAAATATCTCTCAAAATTATATGTCTAAAACGGACGGATGGATAGAAATCTCGCCAACTATCTTTCTCAGCCGTCAGATTGCCGAAATCAAGGGCCGTCTATTACCCAAGACAGACATCACTTCTTTTTATAACAACCTTATTATTACTTCAAAGTCATATATTCTTATATCGTGGCATTAATCCCGAACGTCCAAAATAATAAAATCCCCGTCATATATACAACGGACGGATGTACATTTCGCGAACTAACGGTCCAAGCGGCAGAATGGCCAAAGTCAATGTTTGGATTTGTCCCAAGGCTAATTTGTAATATGCGTGAATCTAATATCTCTATACATGGTTCTAAAATTGTACATAGAATATTAGTAAACTACACCGAGTTTGTTTGTCCATTTTGTTGTACAACTTTGTCTCCATTCAGCAATTTGTACATTTGCATCCTCAAAGGTCTGATTGACCGAGTCAAACTTTTAGGCTGTTCATTTTTTATATTTTTGGGCAAGGTTTTATGCTTGCTCCTCGTGCTTTCTTTAAATTGCAAATTAAATTATGTCATTGGGTATTTAATTTGCAAGAGATGATTTCATGGGGTGCTATTCGTGTTTTTGAGTTCGTGTCTATTTGGTAACATTTTCTTTTTGCTTTGTCTTAATTTGCTGCGAAAGGAAGAGAATGAAGCACCAGGTTGCACCCGGGTGAAGCTTCCTGCCCAACAACTTTCTCCAATTCCTACTTTACCTTACCGTAACTTAGTTAGTTTTACTTGATACCTAGTACATATATAGATACTGTGATATTGTGCTAATGTCCTACGACTGTCTACATTTTTTTTGAAAAAAAATTTGCGAATTTTTTTGCATTGGTTTCCTTTTTTGTTTTCCCTTGTAGATGAAACGTAAGTATCTCTCAAAACGTAGTCAGATAAGGAAATTTGAATATATTCCTCTCCCATATTTTTATTAGGAAACGTAGTTAACGTGGTATTTTTTTCCCGATATATAATGGTCAAGATATCTTATTATGGAAGCATAGTCAAATCAGAAAACCTAACAATCCGACGGACGTCTATATAGAACATATAACGAATCGATCCACGTCGTGGGATGATGAAATCGATGGTCGGATTTATCAGGCTACACACACACCACTTCTTTTTATAATATAGATAACAGAGAAAAGATTTGTGGCCTGCCGAGTAGATATATTTGTTGATTTTTCCTTTACTTTTGTAATAATAAGGATGGTAAACTCAATAATTAATAAATTTTAAATTTAATATCCAGAAAAAAATCATCCGGTTAAGCGATATATCATATTTAAAAGATAAAAACCGCTACAATAGGAGTTGGTAAGTTTTCGGGACACAATTGGTACGATATTAAAAATTAACCAACGTCAAGGCCCGTGCCGTGCTTACTATGAAATACAAAAAATAAATAAATTAACTTCTGTAGCTCCTATTCCACATGCCTAATCTTCAACATTACTCAAAATCTTCGTCACTTCCAAGTATTCCAATGATCCCAAAGGTTGTAAGTTTAGCATCATCGTTGTTGAAAATCCGTAGCTATAACAATAAGAAAACAATAGTTCTCAATCATTGTTATACAATGTCATAGTATCATTACACAACGTCAAAGTACAATTATATCACAACTTCAACAACAATACTATGGTGATATGTATCACTCCCCCTTAGTCAATACTCCATCTCACATGGAAACCACTCCCCCTTACATAATGATCTTAAAACCATATGTATTTGTAGTGTGAACTATATATTAATTCTCCTTATTTTTGTCAATAAAATTGGCAAAGGTACAAGAACGGGATCCTAATGGAATCTCCGAAAGAGACATTTCTTGACCAAAAGAAAGCAAAGGTATATCATCTAATTTAGATGCAATCATAAAGCCGAAGCTAAATGCATTCATCAAGGAGTTTGTAAAGATACAAGATAACCCCTAAAATATTCCATAGCCGCACTTCCCACAAAGATTTGGCAATTAAGTGCAAGTTCAAAAGAACTCTCCCCCATAAAATTTCATTCCCGAAAGAACAACAAGAGCGACCTTAATTTCGAAGGAAAAGAAGGATTTCTTTGGACATAACAAATCACATACAAGTATGAATTTGAATCCAAAATATTCAATTAAACTAACCACTAGAGAACCCATGATTAATTTTATCGACATACACAATCAAACTAATCACAAAAGTAATCAATTTAATTGGTCGTGCTCGACATAAGAAAACTTACGGAGCAACAACTAAATAACCAAACAAGATGATTAATTTAGTTGAACATGCTCGACATAAAGTACCTTACGGAACAACAACATAGCTAATCATGAAAATAATCAACTTGGTCGTTCAATGCTCAACATAAGACACTTCACGGAGCCTCACAGTAATACATAAAATATGGTTCAGGGAAGATCAATTACTGCGGAATACACAAGGATTCATTCTATTTTCCATCATTATTTGCATAACGACATTTAATAGACATAATCCTTGTAAACAAAAGATTTTAACCTATCTTCCATCAAAAATTGACAATATAGGCTTAACTTTTGTATTTGTCAAAAGTCCATTCATTCTTTTATCAACATATGAATATCGACATACGAAAGACTTTACTTTTGACAAGATAGGGAACGGTCAAGTTCACGGACGTAAACACACACATCCCATAACAATATTGCAATATATAAAATCATAAAGATTAATACTGCAAATATCATCTTCCAAACAAATTTAGAATTGAAACCAATAAATCTAAAAACAAGAAGATGAAAACGTTGGACATAGCTATGTGTAATCACAATAATGGCTATTCCAAACTCTAGTTATTCTTCTAATAAAAACAAGAAAATAGAAGATTTACTAGGCAATAAGACCTTTGAAGAATTCTTTATCATCCCCGAACTCCTTGTCGTCAACAACCATTGGGATAGAAGGTTCATTATGGTAGGAGTTTATATCAATAAACCTTCTCGGCCGATGTTGCCGAACCAGGGCCTTCTGAATCTCATCAGTCTTAAACACAAAAGCCTTTATTTGTTAAATCTCCTTTCGCATCTCCTTCAACTCTTCAAGAACACCAGAAAACTTCTGAGAATTTGAAGGAACGGCCATAGCTTCCTCACATTCCTTCTTTTTCTTTTCAAGGTAGGAGATAACGAAGATTTTTATTTTTCCTTCATGATTGATGGCTTAACAATCATATTAACATCTTTTCCATCGGAAGACATCATGCTTGGAGTATCCATAACGAATGGGTTTGTGAGAGGAAATCACAGATTGAACTCAACAAGTAGTCTTGAGATAAAAAGAGGTTTTGAGGAAGGAAAAAAGAATGTAGAGTTTCGAAACCTTTAAACAGGTTCGCACACGTCCAACTCACAACCCTATAAAGAGTGGAATTGTCGATAATAACCCTCCTTTGATAGACAGGAAGAACAAAAACTAAGAAAAAGAAAGAAAACTTTTCCTAAAGCCCTGAGAGGTACAAAATCATTGTCTCTTTTGATCAGGCACATGAGACAAGATTTCCAAATCAACACAATCAAGTTGCGTTGCGGTGAACAACAATTTGTCCACCATTTTCCTCTTGAGAGGAATCCTCAGACTTCTATCTATAAAACCGACTCGACCATACTTTCTTATATAATGGTCTTGGTTTATCCTTGGAAACTAACTTCTTAGAAGAAGATAAGATCCTACATACCTCAGCGGTCTTCTGAGCAAGTTTAATCTTCCTTGCTAAATGATTTGCTCTTCGTTGAAGTTTGTTGACGTGCCTCAATTGGTGTTTGTACTTATAACACCTTGAAAGTTTATGACCCTTTAGAAAATAATACGAACACGTCAAACTAGGATAAAAATCAGGCTTCTGAGAAGTGCACGCAGCTAGACACATGGTGGAACCTGAAATATTACAAACAGAGTTTCCAAGAAATGAGTCTATTTTTTCTTCCAGATTAGTTGGATTATCTTCTGAAAGAATATTGAGATTGATGTATGTATTGCTACAGTTATCAAAATCAATATTTTCACCAATAAGTGCAACACTTGATTTCTCGTCTTCATTAGAATCATAGCTGTCAGACATTTCATCAAGAGTTGCAGCAAGGCCTTTGTTCCCAGTTTATTTTCTACGATTTGGGCACTCATTTGCAAAATGACCAAATCCTTTACACTTAAAGCACTGAGGCTTATCCTCATCATCAGTTTCATCTGTTTCCCTGTTTTAGGAGGAATACGATTATGAGGTTTAACTGATGCTTTAGGATTATCTCTGGAGAACCGTTTACTTCTCTTCAATAGAAGATCCCTAAACTGTCTTGTGATCATCGAGACTGACTTGTCAAGATCTTCATCTGATGAATCTGTCTCAGAATGATCATCTTCAGAGATATACACTTCTTATCAAGTAATTTAGTGTCCTTTTGTGCTTTGAACGCAACATCCTTAGTTTTGGATGAATGTTCGTAATCAAAGATCTTAAGGTTCCCAACCAGCGTATTTCTGGAGAGATTATGAAGGTTATTTCCCTCAACGATGGCATGCTTCTTAGAATCGTATCTGGATGACAGTGATCTGAGAATTTTCATCACAATGTCCTTTTCAAGAATAGTCTTACCCAATGCAAAAGATGCAGTAACAATTTCAGACACTTTGTGATTAAACTCATCAAATGTTTCTTGATCTGCCATACGAAGGTTTTCCCAATCGGAATTAAGGTTTTGAAGCCTAGCTTCCTTTTCACTGGAGTTACCTTCGAATACGGTTTCCAAGATATCCCAAGCTTCTTGCGACTTAGTGCAATTAGTCACATGGTGCTGAATATTTGGGGTAATGGCATGTATGATCGCATTTAAACCGTCGGACTTTTGCTTTGCAGCAAGTATCTCAGCAGGGCTGTATTCACCAATTGGTTTGGGAACGTTTACATCTCCAATTGCCACAACGGGAGGGTCATAGCTATTAACAATATATACCCATGATTGAAAATCACGCGCTTGAAGAAAAGCTCGCATAGCAATTTTTCACCATAAGTAATTAGAGCCATCGAAGACTGGTGGTACGTTAATAGAGATAACACCTCTGTCCATAGAGTCAGATCGCTACAAACACAGACTTGTAAGGTCTTAAACGTGTTTGCCTGCTCTGATACCAATTGAAAAAGTGGGGGTACAACAACCACACCCAACATTTCGTTTAGCAATCTGTATGGACAAACTCCAATATACTTTCTAGAGTATCAACTAGACAGTCAGACTCAATCTAGATAAAAAAGTATATCAAAGAGTTTATATCTCAATCTCTCGATTTGATATATACTCAAGCAAATAGAAATCTGCGAGTATTTATCAAATACTAGAGAGATAACTTGGATGGTACCAAAGACCAATATTCAAGTGTCAATCAATTTAAATCAACAACCAAAAGCTCGGATATTCTAATTGATTGAACAATGCACAACCTGTGATATTTCAATTATATAACAAAATATAATGCAGAAAAGAAATAACACATACACCAGAATTTTGTTAACGAGGAAACCGCAAATGCAGAAAACCCCCGAGACCTAGTCCATATTGAACATACACTGTATTAAGCCGCTACAGACACTAGCCTACTCCAAACTAACTTCGGTTTGGACTGTAGTTGAACCCCAATCTGGGATGCTACGTACTTTATTCCCTTAGCTGATCTCACCCACAACTAAGAGTTGCTACGACCCAAAGTCGAAGACTTTAATAAACAAATATGTATCACACAGAAAAGTCTACGGTGATAGATAAATCCATCTCCCACGAATATAACTATGAGTTTTGTTCCGTCTTTTGATGAATCAAGGTGAACAGGAACCAATTGATAAACCAGACTTACATTCCCGAAGAACAGCCTAGTATTATCAATCACCTCACAATAATCCTAATCGACGCAGCGAAAAAAGATATTGTGGAATCACAAACGATGAGACGAAGTTTTTGTGATTACTTTTCTATATTACCTATTGGAGATATAAATCTCGAGCCAATTATTACAATCGTACTCGTAACGATAGAAGATGCAAGATCAGATCACACAACTACAAGAAAAGTAGTATCGGTCTGGCTTCACAATCCCAATGAAGTCTTTCAGTCGTTAACCTGGTTTTAGAAGAACAAAACAAAGGTTAAAGGAGAATCGACTCTAGCTATGCAACTAGTATCACGCATAAGGTGTGGGGATTAGGTTTCCCAGTTTCTAGAGTTCTCCTTTATATAGTCTTTCAAATCAGGGTTTGCAATCAATGTTAGCTTGGTAACAAAGCATTCAATATTCACCATTAGATGAAAACCTAATTAGATTCAAGCTAATATTTCTCAACCGTTGGATCGAAAACTTAGCTTGTTACACACAAATGAAATGTCCAATTTTGGATTTACGAACCGTTCCCAAACATTAACATTTGTTGGTTCAACACTAGTTAACCAAATGGTTAGCCATATGATCACTTTCATATCCACCATATTCTTCTTCACCATATCTAGTTCAAATGACTCAAATGAACTAGTTACAGAGTTGTTCAATTGCTTAGATCTTATGTAACTACACAAGACACAATCAAAGCAAAAACGGTTTGATTCACTCGAATCGATTCATGAACTTTATAGCCACGGTTTGCAAATGCATTCCTTAGTTTATATAAACATGAGTTCAAGAACAACCGATTTTAGATATAACCTGCTCAATTTCGCGGACTGGGTTCGCGGACTTAAGCTCACGGAAGGAGTTCACAAACTCCATCGGAAATTCTCGGGTCGAGAACTTCTGCCCGGCTCACGCCATATTCCGTTTCTCTTGATCAACAAAGTTCACAAACTTTGGTTCAAGGAATAAGGACTTATACATATATGTGTTTCCACAACAATGCTTATATCCTACGAATGGTTATGTAATCTAAACTCTCATTTCAATCATTGAAACGTTCTCAGAGGATGTTATATAGCCTTTATTCACAGACCATTTTTCGTCATAGCAATTTCCAAAGTGATTGAAACATAACATGACACTCGTCACTAGGTAAAGATGAATTTAGCTAAAGAGTAAGCTTACCAACACATATTTCGAGAAATAGATAGGCGAGTTAAACTCGACTCGAAATAGCAAATGTGTATGATGAAACTCTATACATCAGCACGACTTTTGTCTCAAGAGTAGGAGATAGAATAGATATACTTTTGAGTGACAGATAAGTTCAAGTCTCCACATACCTTTTAGTCGATGAAGATCCACCAGTTCCTTGAGTAGTCCTTCGTCTTATATGATGATTGCCATGAAGTCTTGAGCTCAACTACACTTTCTATCCTAGTCCGAGACCTTTAGCTATGTAGGCTAGAAATCAACACTTATAGTTTTGATCACTAACATTGACAAACATGCTTGAGATAGCAACGCATGCGAGTTCGACTGAGCAATGCTCTAACACTCCAATTGAAAGAAAGAAGCCCATTACCTCCATTGAGAATAAAATTTGATTGTGATGGTGAACTCCCCAAGTCTTGATGCAATCGATTTGAGGAAAGGATTGAATTATGGAAGGTCATAATATTGTCGAGGCAAACCCAATTCATAGTTATGAATGATGATGAAGATGCGTAGATGTTGTGAAGGATGGTGAAATACATTTTATATTTTGTATTTTGGTATTTTGACTAAATGTGATGTGATTAAAAGTGACAATATCATATCCATTTGATTCACGTTATGAATGAAGTATTTTGTTCAATTTATATTGCTATATTGTTCTTAACAAAAAAAATCCAAGTAGGTTGAGCTAACTTGATAAAAATTTCATCTCTCAGGGTTATTTACAGTTGGTAATGTTATTACGACCTGTAACTAACATTAAAAACATATTTCATCTTCCAGGGTCATTTACGGTTGGTATCGATAATCTAGTAACGAACCGTAATTAACATTAAAAACTTATTTCATCTTCCAGGGTCATTTACGGTTGGTAATTATTATCTAGTTACTGACCGTAACTTGAACTAAAAACTAAGATCAAGCAGATATAAGTCATTTAAAACCATTAAATCATATTCATTACTACACCATCTTCAATACTAAACCAATATTACAGCCATTGAACTATTACAAATATAAATGACATTACAACTCATTCATTCATGCTACTTAAAAGGATACTAATATTCAGATTTACGAGTGCGATAGAATTCTTTAAGGATGTTGAAATAAGGTAAGTATTGAAAATTCGACCTTTTCCATCGTCTCCATTCTTGAATAGAGCTCTCTAAAAGTTCGGCGTCAGTTTCACCTCTTAATTGTATTTGACCCATAATACGAACTAATGCCATAAATTCTTTAACGTTATCCCGAATACCTCCATATCGAACATAAAACATAATTCCATCGCGGTTATAAGGGTTACCTGTTTTAGAACAAATTTTTCATAAATGGTTCTCAAATAACTTGTACTCACAAAACCACCTCGACGTCGCTCTTCTCCTCTTTTTGGATAGCATAGAACATAGTTGCGGCAAAAACATAAATCTTCCTCCAAAGTAAAATCAGGAACTTGAGCCATAATCTAGTTTAAGGTAGTTTAGTAGGAGATGATTTATGTGGAGGTGTAACTTCTAAGTAAGGTGGACAAGCATATATATATATATATATATAATAAAAAAATTGTACTATGTAACAGATTTTTTTTTTGAAAATGAAGTTGTTAAAGGTTTCAACGGCTATATTTTCAAATCAAACAAGGACATGTCAGTGAAAAACATTTTTTTTGTTTAAAAAGCAGAGTTACGGTTGGTAACTAGAATCTCGGGATCAACCGTAACTCTGGAATTGAAATTTCTGCAGAGTTACGGTTTGTATGAAGTTACAACAAACGAACCGTAACTCTGCAGAAATTTCAATTCCAGAGTTACAGTTACTTGCTTGGCTAAGGTTGCCAACCGTAACTCTATAATTTGATTCCCTTGTGTTACCGGTTAGTTAAAAAGTAAACTATAGAGTTACCGGTTAGTTAAAAAATCCAGACCAAGCGTAATTGGTGACCTCTTTAAACTCTGGGTTCAAAGGTTATTTACGGTTCGTAAAATAAAATGGTTACCAACCGTAACTATATTTACGGTTCATCTCGAATTTCAGTTATGAACCGTAATTGGTGACCTCTTTAAACTCTGGGTTCCAGGGTTATTTACGATTCGTAAAATAAAATGGTTACCAACCGTAACTATATATATGGTTCGTCTCGAATTTTAGTTATGAACCGTAATTGGTGACCTCTTTAAACTCTGGGTTCTAGGGTTATTTACGGTTCGTAAATTAAAATGGTTACAAAGGTAACTATATTTATGATTCATCTCGAATTTTAGTTATGAACCGTAATTTGTGACCTATGTAAACTCTGGGTTCCAGGATTATTTACGGTTCGTAAAATAAAATGGTTACCGACCGTAACTATATTTACGGTTCATCTCGAATTTTAGTTATGAACCGTAATTTGCTCATATCCATAACCAACACACAAGTATTAGTTCGTCATAATATCCATAAGTTCAAATTCGTAGATAATATCCATAAGCTAAAATCCATAACTAACACACAACTATTAGTTCGTCATAATATCCATAAGTTCAAATTCATAACTAACCACACAAATAAAGTAAAGAAAAGAAATAAAAGGGGTGTTCTACTATAGAATGACACACACCACGACGACCACCACGACCTCTTTTGTTGGTGCTACCACCACCACGAGTGCGAGGACCATCACGACCACGACCACCTCTTTGGATAATACCCACACCGTGCACCTCATCTTCAAAATTTGTCTCCTCGTTTCTAGGTGAAGGTCGACTATGGCTAGTACTCGCACCTCCGAGAGAGTTTCTGCTTCTCTTTAAGCCTCTTTCTTCCGTGACCAACCCCTCATACAATTTTGTCATGTTTGGATCATGCATGTTCCTTATTTGCTCTTGTAAGGTCCTTCATTAAGGAGCTCTAATCATACCATTACTACGGATGCATGAAGTCATACTATTTGCCAAAACTTTTCCTCGCTCTTTCTATTCACATATCAAAAAGAGTGTTAAGATATTATTTCATAATATAAATTAATCTTAAAATCCAAAGTCATGAGAATAACAAAGTTACGTACCGACATGAAATATAACTTCTTCCAAGTCAAACCAAATGGACCCTTTTTCTCTTTGGTCTCGTCGATAACCCTCCTTTGTGCTAGAGACTTTTGAATATATGGATGGGCCTCCGGATCATTATTGATCACATGTGGATGACCAAAATGATAATACGAATCCATGTAATCATCAGCGGTTTCTTTCATGTTGTTACAAGCCCTTGCCTCTTCCGCTGCGAGTTGGTATGTTTCTTCATGGCGGTTGTTCCAAGCATCAATCGTCGAAGTTGGGCGGTAGTTCAGTACAATGGTGGGGCCTTTTGTCTCGGATCCTTCTTTGGATAATTTGAAGTTTTCCTTGATAACCGTTTCTTGAATATGACTAATTTGGCGTAGAGTTCGATGAGGATTGGTCATAACGTAACATGTGGGATGATACAATGGTCAGTTGTAGCTTGCGGTCTGTGTACACTGACGAAGATCAACTCCATTTTGGATCCTCAAATAAGGGTCAAAGATAAAATCTTCAACAGTGAAAGCATTTATTTCCTGCCTCACTCGAATGAGCTTATCCTCTTTGTTCCTTTGTTGCCTACCAGTGAACTTGAACTTCTTTCCTGTAGGGCCATAATCATCTTCTTCCCATTCAGTAATAGGTCTCAGGGTCGGAAAGTGGTCATACACCCATGCCTAAAAAAATATTAATTTAAACTATTGGCACATGACCAAACTATCATATAATAAATATGTAACCAAACTTACCATTAGAAACGCGATATTCCCGGCAACTTCAGTAGATCCAACCCCCGAAGCCTTTCTTAGGCAGTCAAGTAAACATGCAAGGGTGGCAGTGCCCCACGAATAATCTTTGATCTTGTCCAAATCCTTCAACAATTGTAGGTAATGAACATTCACCCTATTTTCCGAGTTATCGGGCATGAATACAGTCCCAAGAGAATACAACAAATACGTTGTGGCTGTACGCCTAACTCTTGTTTCATCTATCACCTCACCTTCCCTTTCCTTTAAGAGCGTTCCTCCAAACTTTGTCTTCAAATTCTTCAACAATAGCTTTATGATGATAGGTTGCTTATGTGGTTCACTTGGGTCATAACCAACAGCCAACCGAAACTCCATCTCGGTTTCGTCTTTATCCCACCCAAGTGTTTCTCGAACAAGACTGTAAAGGTCAGTCCAAGACATGTTGTTGTCGAAACCTTCTGCCACAGATTTTCCTTCAACTTCAAGGTCAAAAATTTGCTTCACATCGTCCGGTATTATTGTCATCTCTCCAAATGGGAGATGAAACGTATCGATTTCAAGCCAATTTCGTTCCCTGAAGGCAGAGACCACAACACTATCATACTCCACTTGGGTATTCAGTATTTCAGGCCCTAATCCTGTACTAACCACTAGATTGCGAACAAAATAACATTCTTCGCTTAATGGCCAATGTTTATCCCTTTGACGCTTGAGCAATTTGTTCGCCCTTGCATGGTCCTAAAAAAATATATATATAAAAATACAAACATATTTTGGTAAACTGAAATAAACAAACAAAATGAATCAAAATAAGTTATAAGTTCAATGTTTTAAGAAAAATCAGACCCTAATCTCACAGACTTTTGCGGCCCATGAACCAGTATAACTAAATAATATTGAAGATTTATCTAGGGCCTCGCCCCAAGGTCTTCCATTCTTCTTTTGTGGCAACAACAACTCTTTGCCTTTAGGAATATGCATCCCTTTCGGTGCAAGATCCTTTCTCGGCTTCTTTTTTTCCACTGGAAGTGCAACTACAACAATCTCTTTTCCCTTGTTATTTTCTCTCTCTTCATCATTTTCTTCATCTTTCTCCTTTTCATCATTTTCTTTCTCTTCCTCCTCTTCATCATTTGCTTCCTCTTCCTCCTCTTCTTCATCATCGGATTCTTTAGAATTTTCTCCAATTTTATCTATCACTTCGCAGTTAATTTCGACTCCTACTTCTTCAATTTCTTGATCATTAGGTTCCACTCATTCTAAATCAACTCCAAATTCAGCTACATGTGGTTCTCTAAACCTAATTTCAAATTGATTCTTCTTCTTCTCATTCTTGTGGCTACCTCTATTACTACCCCTAAATGCTTGTCACCGCGAGGGGTGGGCGTATGATCAATCAAAGTTAAGTTATTCCCTCTCTTATTCTTCACCCTATTAGGATTCCTACACAAGCATTACGATTGATTGATTTACTAAGGGTTGAACAAACAAAATAGAAAACAACAAACAAAACAAATTGGTGAACATATTGATTTACGATTTGAAAGGTGACAAAACATTGCAACAGTAACTACTTACGGTTTGTAAGTAAAGGATCAAGACCAACCGTAACTAAACTACGGTTGGTATATCAACTAAATTGTTGAACCGTAAATCTTTATTTGAAACTAAAGTCTTGAGACACAAGATGATTTAAGGTTGATAAGATTGTTAAAAATACAAACCGTAACTCAATTACGGTTGATAAGAGTGATACAAATACAAACCGTAAAACAAATTGGAGACATGCAGGAAGAATTACGGTTCGTAATTCTGGTATCGACATAAACCATAAGTTAATTTACGGTTGCAAAAAAAAAAAAAAAACGTAACTGAACAAAATTCTCACAACTAAGAACATACAGTTGGTATTTGAGTTAAAAGCAACCGTAACAACATCAAAATCTACAGTTACGACTCGTATTTGAGTTAAAACCAACTGTAACTCACATGCACCCAGAATTTTGAATTTCATTTTTCATCTAAAACCCTAATTTTTGATACAAAAGTAACTTAAATCGAACAATATAAACTAAACCCTAACTGGGTTTTTCTAAACATACCTCATATAAGTCACTCCAGTTGATTTTGACGGTTGAGGGGTTTGAAATTTTTGTTCTTGAGTTATTGGAGGATGTGGTTGATTAGAATGGCTACAATCTTCATCAACTTTCATCTTCTTCGGCATCTCTAATGTAGATTTCAATTAACAATTATTAATTTTTAGAATCGCCGATTAATCGAAGACGATGAAATTTTCAGTTTTAGTGGAGGTTACAGTTGATGGGAGGAGGAGAAGAGAAGATGAAGAAAATTGATTTAGGTTTCTTCCTATTTATTAGGTTTAAAAATAGGGGAGGACAATTCAGTCTTTTAACTAAAAAAGGAAGGGCAAATTAGTCCATTTAAAGCTAAAAGGGTAATCTAGTCAATTTACAGTACCAATAGGACACCCTCTAACCAACTAGAGGGACATTATTATCATGGTTCATCCCCTCTAACGATTCCTTCATCCCCTGTAACAGGTTACTTTTGTTTTTCTTAGATTGAAGTTGGAATTTTTAACTTCAAGAAAGTTTTTGAACAAGCTTTACACTTGACATAGTTTCCAAGATGATTATGTACATTGTTTCCAGGATGATTATGTACATGCCCGTAGCGAACTCGGCGGTAGTTTCACTTTCATCACAGCCACCCCAGCTACCTGAAGAAAGTGAACGTCATTAATCATTCATAACAGTTGATATTAGGTGATGTGATTTGAATTCCAGTTTCACATGTAGTAGTTAAACTGTCATTTCTTCTTGTCTATTCGTTATCTTGTCGATGTGCAAAATCTATTATACGATTGGTTAAGTCACTTGCTCTGTCGCCATATTTGCATAAATAGGGAATTAATTGATATGTCACCGGGTCACCCCATGCTCAAAAGATGCCGACGGAGGAAAAAAAATTCGACACTGATGTGAATGATTTATATCCCGGTGGGCTCAGGTTATCGTTGTGCTGCTAGTACATGACCTCACCTGACTGTGATTCCATCCATGTACATGTTACTTACACCTGGCTGTAATTCTATCCATGTACATTGTTTTTTTATGACCATGTGCACGCTACTAGGGAAACCATTAATGACACGGACAGTGTGATGATAAATACATGTCGGAGAACATGGAGTTAAAATTACGTTTTACATGGTGTTGAGAAATGACACAAATTTGAGCAAGCATTTGCATGTGAACCCATTTTCATATGAACCCTGAAGGCTGAACCCACCGAGCTCTTCTTCTCATTTCTCTCCAGATACTTTGCTGCCTACTTGTAGCATATATATACATACATGTTAGATTTTGAGTGTGTCATTCAAAATCTAATATAAACAGTTCTATCATTAGAGTATCACTCCCCTGAAGGTGCAAGTGAACAATTTTATATTAAGCACAATTTGTTAAACAAGTGACATAATGGTATGAAATCCATCAAAATCAACTACGCGTATCATCTTAATTAGCAATTGTGATAACCATTTGTTTTTGTTGTTGTTGTTGGTACCATTGTCAATTATCACCTAACGCGAACGATATCATTACACACACTCTGAGACAGATATTGTCGGATTCATGCATTTTGGATCATTGCCGATGTTCCTTATATGGCTGTGTCTCATCACTATGACACTATCTTTGGATTTTATATTACCACTGTATGGGCTAAACATTTTTTTTCCAAATGACCCATACTTTCATATTATGTTTCATAGTTGCAATCATTTACTATATCCGGCCCTTAAATATACACGGTCACATGACTCGCAATGAACCCGGAACATATATCCAGAATGACAGGAAAAATATCCCACGACGATCGCCTGAATACAAAATCTCATCCGTACTGTGTGAATCGGCAGATTTTAGCCTTTTATGAACATGGCACGTGAGCTTTACGTGGAACTCTTATCTAAATCACTTTCATAAAGAAAACAGCACGATTATACACGTACACTTCAATCTTTTGACTCACCTTTAAAAACGTAAACTCAATTAAGGTTCGCACGTATGTTTCTTTTCTGTATTAATCCTACATAAACTCTTAATTAAGACTTCCTTCATTAATTAAAAATGTTATTAATTTTATCTGGTCTTCAGAGAAAAAACAAATTCATCGGCACCAAAACAGGGGGCAGAAAATAGAAAAACAAAGTTTGTTATTAAAATGATTCAGTGTTGCCAGTTTCTCACCGACGTTAAAAACCTGATATCGACATGACTCTAAATTTAGTAATGTAACTAGGTCCCACCTCTACAAAATATGTCAACATCGCATTCGCAGCGGACCCACCAATAAACAGTTCTGATCAAATCTTCTTCTCATTGGGTAATCTGAACAGAAGAAGGTGAAGATTACGCGGTTATCTAAACCACGGTTAGTTTATTTTATTTAACTCAGGTTCAGAATTTAATCACAGTTAAAAGGAAGAGGGGTTAAGTTAAGTCTTTTTCCAGAGTTGAAGATTTTGCAGAGAGAGAGATAATACACAGAAAAGGAAAGGGTTTTTGGTTCGGAGAAGAGGTTTCAGAGGTAGTTACTATATACTAGTGGGTGAGGTGAGGGTGATACAATCTATACCGTTGAATCTTCTGTATCTCGTATCCGTTCCGTTGATTTATTATCTTCTTCAATCTCTGACGGTCCCGATTTGTTTGAATCAAGCTTCTGTTGATTCCTCAGTTTCTGGTAAGCTCATATCTACATTTTATTCAATTTTGTTTTTGTTTTTTGCAGCATTGTTTCTTCAAATTCTGATTAAATTTGTTGTTTTCATCAATGAATTTGATTATGATTATCAATCCATAAATTTGTTATGGAAAATCGATTTAATTGTAATTTGAATGTTGAATATGAAATTAGGAATGTGTTGAATAAGTAATTAGATGTATTAGAAATTTGATCTGTAAAATTTGAACAGCAGCCGTCAAATTGGGAAAAAAGGTTATTAGGGGGTGGAATGTTTGGTAGGTTTTTTTTGTTAGATGTTTGAAGATGTCAAAAGCATTTATATTGAATAAAGAATATTTCAACATTGTTGTTGATTGGATTAGTATATTTTGTTGATTTTTTTCTTGATACTGAAGGCAAAAAAAAATACATGATTTCTGATATTATTTCTTGCAGCCAAAGTTTTGGTTAACATTTAATAGCATTTGATGGATTATATTTCGGTGAATAATTGCAGATTTTGGTCCCTTGGGTTAATCCTTTATTAGAAGATGGCTTCTCCTCCACAATAGCAATTTTTGCAATCTACTCTTTTGCTGTTCACCACTTGGTTTCGTTCTTCTTAGGCTGTGTTGTTGTGGTGACAAATTGGCTTCAAAAGGAGTCGGTTAATTATTGATTGTTTATTTGGATTTCGAAAAGCATTGGTGTTTTGAATATCTGGTGTCTGCTAGAGTGAGAAAAAGGAAGCTGTTTGCTGCTGTGCCCTTTGTCGTAGAACGTCTGCAGGTGCCCTTGTTCTTCCATGTCTCCTAACTTGGACAGCGCTGTTCAGACTCAGATGGCAGTTGCAGTTCCAAATGGCCCAATTAATGGAGAATATCATGGGAACAGCAACAAGACGGAGGCAAAGCATACAACTGGGAGGAGACGTGTTTTTGTGCAAACTGACATGGGTTTTGTTTTGGGGTTAGATTTGGATCGCACCGATAATGCCCATACCGTGAAAAGGAAACTGCAAGTGGCTTTTAATGTCCCGACTGATGAAAGCTCACTTGTATTTGGGGATCGTGTGCTGAATAACGATTTGGATGCAGTTCGAAATGACTCCCCTCTTCTGCTCAAAAGGAACATCATGCATAGAAGTTCATCAACTCCTTGTCTCTCTCCTGCAGCTACCGATCTTCAGCAAAAAGATCGAAGTGGCCCTATTGAAATATTAGGGCGTTCGGCTCGTTTTGTGATTACGAAGCAACTGGTGAAGGATATAGTGAAGGCTATTAAGATGGGTGTTGATCCATTGCCTGTTCATAGTGGGATGGGTGGTGCTTACTATTTCAGAAACAGCAAAGGTGAGAGTGTTGCTATTGTGAAACCAACTGATGAAGAGCCCTTTGCACCAAATAACCCAAAAGGTTTTGTTGGGAAAGCCCTTGGACAGCCAGGCCTGAAGCGGTCAGTTAGGATTGGTGAGACAGGGTATAGAGAAGTCGCCGCTTACCTACTCGACCATGATCAATTTGCCAATGTGCCTCCTACTATGCTGATAAAGGTAACTCATTCCGTCTTCAATGTTAATGAAGGGGTCAATAGCAAATGTCATCAGAAGAATCAGGTTAGCAAGATTGCATCTTTCCAGCAGTTTGTTCGTCACGATTTTGATGCCAGTGACTACGGTTGCTCCAGCTTCCCTGTTACTTCTGTGCATAGGATAGGGATATTGGATATCAGGATCTTTAACACTGACAGACATGGTGGAAACCTTCTGGTGAGGAAAGGTGACGGAATTGGAGGATTTGGGCAGATGGAGCTCATCCCCATCGACCATGGCCTTTGCTTGCCCGAAGACCCCGAGGACCCTTATTTTGAGTGGATACATTGGCCGCAGGCCTCGATTCCCTTTTCTGAGGATGAGCTCGAGTATATATCAAAACTCGATGCTGTTAAGGATGCCGAGATGCTTCGGATTGATCTGCCAATGATCCGGGAGGCATGCCTTCGTGTATTGGTTCTCAGCACAATTTTTCTAAAGGAAGCAGCAGCATTTGGTCTTTGTCTTGCTGAGATTGGGGAAATGATGACTAGGGAATTTAGGAGCCGCGAAGAAGAACCAAGTGAATTTGAGGTTGTTTGCATTGAGGCCAGGAGGAGGGTGATAGCAGATCGGGAAATCTCATCTCCTGAAGCTGAAAATGGTGAAGAACGAGAAGATCACGAAGAATTTCAGTTTGATTTAGATTGTGTGGAAGCCGAAAACGAAGTCGTGCGAAAGTTAGGCGAGGATTTCTACACCAAGGCTCCATTTAATATGGGGTTCCGAGGTGGGTTTGGGCGAAACCCACTCACTAAATTAGAGGAGAGCATTGAGGAGGAAGATAGTGAAGGCGAAGAAGATGCTGGAAAGCTGCATTTTGATGGCGGTTTTTCTGTTAAGAACATTACCCCGAAAATTCCGAAACTCTCAATGTCGTTAAAGAATATCAGCCTAGGTGAGAGAAAACCCTTGTTTCAGGTTGCAAAACCAGAAGGAAATCATCTGGCAGGTACTTCTTCAGGTGATTGGAGGAGTGCCAATGAGCAGGTGCCTGGGAGCTCGTGCTTCGTAAAAGTTTCAGACATGAAGGAGAGTGAGTGGGTTTTGTTTCTTGATATATTCCAAGAGCTTCTCCATCCTGCATTTGAAAGCCGTAGATCTGTGGGTATTGGACAGAAGCAAAGGCTTGGAACATCGTGCCAGTTTTGAGAACTACAATCAGTCCTTTTAGGATAAAGAGGTTAGATGGAAGAAGAAGAAGAAAAAGAATAAAGAACTGATATGGTGTTGGGAGCAAGTGAGAAGGAATGTTAGTGTGTAGGTTTCGCCTCAGATTTCCTTGCAGCATGAGGGAATTTTAAGGTGGGAGTAGTGGTAGTGTAGCATTTATAGTAGCAAGACTTTGCTGTAAATATTCTTTTAGGAATTGTAGTGTTGGAGAGATTCAGATTGAGAGGGAGGGAGAGTAAGAGTAAGAAACTCGTTGAGCTTGAGTTTGAATGTTTGCTTGATTTTTCTTTCTTTATTTTCTTTTTCCACTGCTTATCTGGCGTTCAGTTAGAACATTATCTTGAATAATAAAACCAAGGGAAAGAAAAGTTTATGTACAGCCTAATATTACTTTTTCTTGAACTATACTTGCATTTTTACTAGTCTGATGAAAACTGGTGCTGTGCCCGAAATGAAAAGTATTCTGATTCTCTTGGTCTTTGCTGCGGACACCATTGGAATGGCACTGCTACTTCCGTCTTGAAGGCTTCCCCATGAGTTAGTCTGGAAGGTGTCTCTCCAGACAGTACAGGCATGCCTTCTATATTAACACAAGGGACAAGGAGGCCTATGTAATCTATCTCCGATTCCGGACAGCAACACAAAGCTTTAAAGAATATGGCATTTCCAGAGTACTTTCTTCCGTAGTAAGCTTTAGTTTTGCCATCTCCCTTCCACGCATTCTTTTATTTTCAGAAATGAGGGTGTGACCGAAGCAAAATCTAGTTGAAGACGGTGAAAACCCAAAAATAGAGGTAATACCAATACTTTGTAAGGTACTATCAATTCTTGCAGTGAAGTTCTCCAAATCTTTTGTACAAAGTGATAAAATCGGATTACTTTTGATATATGAAATGAAGAGTAACTGTACATGTTTATAGGCCTCTCTGTCTCTCTGGTTCTAGATAGCCCCAACTTCAGAACCTAACCCTAGCTAAATAAGTCTTTTCTTTTGACTTGGTTCTATCACTAGGTTAGACAAATGGGATTTGGTCGAGGTCTCAAAGGGATCGTAAAGATGTTCTGAAGTTTTAAATACGATGAATTGCAAAAGCCCATACAAACCACAATCAGAGGATCAGGGAAAACTGGAGCATAGTTGTTAAAGATTATGCTTGTACTCTCTCTTTGATGCTTGTTAATGAACTCAATTCCACCTGCTGATTTTCTATCCGCCTCAAGACATCGTGAACATCTCCTCCTGCAAAAGACATTGTGTCCTCCTTGGTAAGACGCCGCCGCTTTATTCTTGAGATGGCTTGTGAAACATCTGCAATTGATGGACGCCTTCTTGGTGTTTTGTGTATGCACTTGTGACCAATGCTAGCAAGGAGTCTTACTTCCTCAATGTTGCATTTCCCGACAATATGCTTATCTAGTATTTCATCTACACCATCTGAGCTCATACCCGCCTTCAAAAAGAATAAAAATAAGGGAAAAAATGAAGAAAATAAGTCATTCAAGGTAGCTTGGGGAGAGATTTCATATACAGATTATCAGTTGAAACGCAAAAGAGGGGAGACATACAAGATTGACGTATTCCAACAGGTTTTGCTGAGGATGGATGCCTGTGATCAGTTCGAAGATGATTATCCCAAAACTATAGACATCACTCTTCTTTGTTAACCTGCTACTGGATATGTAATCAGGGTCCATGTAACCATATGTACCCTTCAGACCTGATTTCCGGCCATCAAATACCTCTTCCTTGGACAACCCAAAATCTGCAACCTAATTTGATGAATCATTGTTAATATCAGTCTGATACTGATGTCACTTGCTCAATTTCTTCAGCTTCTACTTTGAAAATCTCAATTGCAGTGTGGACCGCTTGGTCTCTTGCTCAGGACCCAAGGCACTCTCAAAAATCACATTGAAGTAGGAAAATAAACCAAAGTACATGCAACAAGTCGACGTACCTTTGCTCCCATTGATCGGTCCAATAATATATTACCAGACTTTAGGTCCCGATGTATGACGGGAGGGACAGCCTGTTCCAAGATTTGCATGTTTTAGTCCTGGAATTTGAACATTTTATGGAAAAAGAATATCACTTAAGCTTTTCAGGGAAGTAACATATGTGACATACCCCTTCATGAAGATATTCAATTCCATGTGAAATATCCAAAGCAACTTGGAGCCTTTGTTCCCAGCTCAAGACCTTTTCACCTTCACCTGAGTGTATAAACACCACTCTTTATCAGAAAACCTCAAGATTACAGCACACAATTCTTCTGATTGGGTATTTTAAAGCATCTGTTTAACTTGTAAGTAGGTCAAACATTTAGCTTCCCATTGGGAGAACGTTTTTCATGGAAAAGAAAAAAAAAATGGTAATACGGACTTACTATATAAGTGACTTTCCAAACTCCCGTTACTCATATATTGATATATCAACATGTGTTGACCTTTATCTACACAATATCCAACTAAATTCACAAGATTCCGATGATGGAGTCTACCCAGGAGAAGTACCTGGTAGAAAAAGAAAGTAAAAGGCTAATGCAACATGATCTTAACAGACTGATATATGAAAGACAGAAACCACTTTTTGGACAATGGAGCATGCTCACTTCACCTTTTTCCAAAATAGGAGGAGGGGAAAAGATTAATGAGTATTATCCTTCCAGGAGATAGTATTTACCTCTGTTTGGAATTCCTTCTCCCCCTGTTTTGAATTAGATGCTAGCACTTTTACGGCTACGACTTCATTTGTAGCCATTGTAGCTTTATATACTGGACCAAAAGATCCTTGTCCTAAAATGGTTGTAAAGTTCTGTGTAGCTTTTTGGATATCCCTACAAAAAAAAAATTAATTAAAAAAAGGAACAAAAAACAACAATAGCAAAGCACATTAACATGCATGCCAGCAAAGATCAACTTCAAGTTCTCAGATTAGTAAAAGGGCATAAAAACAGTCACCACTGTAAAAAAAAAAGAAGATGGATAAACTCATAAAATGTTTAACCGTCGAAATTAGCCTGGAGGGAAACTATAAATAGACAACCCACTTGTATGAGTATCTTGGAATGCCCGAGTTTGAAGCAAATGCATCTTTGTTCTGGTGGTTCCACCAAGATCGAGGAGTAATTGCAGCAGGCATGTCTGAGATGTTAACTGATATGGAACTTGAGATTGATGCACTGCTATCTATGCTTGCGCCCAAGCCATTAGTACGTATGGGGAGGGAACTTACACTACTACGCGCAGTTGAATTTTGTCGAAGATGAGAACGCTTTCTATACCACCTTAAACCGAAGAATGAGCATACTGCTAATAACAAGCCAATTGCAACTCCAACTGAGATACCAATAACAACCAAACCAGCTGGAGCTGCCATTTGTTGTATGATACTCACAAGGTGAGAGCATCTTCTGTTTCTAATACCTTCATTCTCTCTGCCATGAAATTGACAAGCACAATTATGAACCCCCCAAAGCTTACACACAACCAGAGATGCAGTAACCAAAAATAAGTCCCACTTAGCATCAAAACTAAACAGGATGCTACTTTCCAGAAAAGCTAATTCTTACATTTTGACCTAACAAGATGTTTAACTAGAAATAGGAGCAGCCAATTTATGTTAAAGAAATTGAAAATAGTACCACTAAATACAGACTTTTCAATACTAGAATGATGAGTATGACTTATAAAGACTACTTTGATATGAAATGTTTTGTGAATGGTAAGCAACTAAGCAAGTGCTAGGTGAATCAGACAACTACCTTATCTGATATGAAATACGCGCTTGATGGTTAAGAAATTTTGGCTGTAGGTTCCACCCAGCTTGCCAACGTTCATGATACTGTAGACTCGGGTTTGTTACCCACTTGCCTACCAAAATTTGCTCTGATTTTGAATGTTATGCCTGCAGTCTCTAGTTGAACAGAAGGGTGTATCAGCATTAAAGATCATCTTAAAATTTTGTCAAAGTTAACTCCAATTGCCAGCACTATGCTCATATGAACTAGATAATATGACTTTCTAAAACGATGGAACATGACTCGACTAATCAAACATATGGATGTTGGAAATAGTCAAGAAAGACGAGACATAATATCTAGCTAAAACGAGTCTATATAAACCTTAGAAACCAGAGTCTGCTTATAAGAAAATGGACTGGTTTTCAATGATCCTCATCTATTATGTAACTCTTTACGATTTTATTTTAAACGGGACAAGTTTCTTATTACGCCAACAAATTCTACCGAATCAACACCCATTCATCCTGGTGTGAATGGTCCCATTGAGTTGCTGTCACATATCAGGCTACATAGCCCAATCAAATCAGAATTGTGTGATAAGTTTCACAAAACCAAGACACACAGAATTCAGTTGTTATAAACCAACAAGACCATCCCACTAAAACGAATCCTATTTCCCTGGTAATCTACTACACGTACATCAAACACCTAAAATCGTGCCCATTGATGTTCAATTCATAATAACAATGAAATCTGAATTCCACATCTACACCTAGAACAAAGATCACATTATGAATCATAAAATCCAATAAAAACATCTTGGGTTCTCCTAGAATATCATAATTCAACACCCATATGTTTCCCAAACAATCTAAAATCATCAAATTCATAAACACCAAATATCAAACAGATTGAACCCATTTCACAAAAACTTCTCAAACCCATAAAGAAAACATACCTGATGAAGCAATCAGATAAAATTGAAACCGCCGATCCCTACAAGACCAGGTAAAGAAGTGGTGGACTGAAAGCAGCAGAGAAAGAAAGAGGGAAGAAATGAAAAGTAATGCAGAATGAAGCCGTCAAGTGAATAAAGAGACTACTTAATTAACCGAAATCTAGTGTTACTAGATGCAGAGGTTATACCCCGTGTAATACGCCAAACGAAGTGTTATTAGATGATTAAAATTGGTAATGGACACCAACGCTTCCGTAGCATAGTGGTAGTGTGTTCCCTTCGTAAGGGAAAGGTCGTGAGTTCGATCCTCACCGGGAGCTTTCTTTTTTAGGTGCACAATTTTTTTTTTCTTCTTTTTTTTCCTTTCCAGGGACTCATCACTAGTGTATTGATTTGTCTCCATGGATAAAATAAATCAGGTTGTTGGAGTGTTGGACCATACCTACCCACACAGTACTCAATGATAACAGGGTTTCTTTTAAAAATACGCGGTTTCAGATGAGTATTGGATGGCTATAGAGTTAAAGGGGTGCGTAGTTGGTAAACCAACACCACTGCAATCTGCACGTAACCTTACAGCCCAACTTACAAATATACTACTCTCCTGCTGTTTGTGGGGTATGAGCTGTAGGATATACCTACTCGTCTTCACATTTTGCGACTGAACTAGAAACTCTCATTCTCTGTGAAAGGCACTCTTCTAAAGATAATGTGTCAGCCTCTGAAGTATAGTGACAATTAGGATGTAAGCCAATTTCTAATATCTGCAGGGATTACCCCAAGGGTTAAATAACACCAAAACCCTTTTTGATGTATGCATAACACCAACATCATATTATAATTTCGCTGAACAAAAAAGACCAAGCAAGTTTGAAAAGATCACAAAATTTCCTGTCTCATACTTAGTAAACTTACAATCAAAACAACGTCTCTGATAATAGATTAACATATTCAATTCCCAACCAACACAACTGGTAGTAAATTAATACAAATATCTCAAAACAAAATTAGTTACAAAAAATAAATAAAACTCTTGGTTTTGGGGAACTAGTGCACCAAACGGGACCGATGATTCGTGTTCAGTGACCTCAACTGCACCACAGGCAATATTTTTGTATACTTTTGCAGCCATACTTGACCCACTTACGTTAAAAAAAATGACAGATGAGACTCGAGTTAGGTGAGTGATGTATGATGTTTTAGAACGATTCCTCCTCATAATCATGATCAACTCCTTCAAGTCTCACACATTCATTAAACCGAAAACAATCAGTGAGGTGATCGTTTGTCATCCCAGCAGCTTGCATGAATGAATGTATGATCACAGGTCCTACGAACCGAAAACCTCTTCTCACTAAATTCCTACTGATAACTTCAGCTTTGGGGCTTCTCAAAGGGACGCTTTTTGCATGTCTGTACCGGCTAATCATCGGTTTGTAATTCATGTATCCCCATAAATAATCACTGAATGACCCGTATTCCATTATAATCTGCAACGTACAAAACAAAAAATAAAACCTTGAGTTATGACCAGTTACCAAAATGAGGTATGTATGCATCTATCAATAGCTCGAAGACTTGCCTTTAGTATGGAGTTGGCATTGTCTATGATGCAACGGACGAGACTTTCATCTAGCATCAATGCCTTGTTAGAACTGATTTCTTTGATTTCTTTCTCTCCCATTTTTGCTACTATGTAAGGATCAAAGTTCGAAAAAGCTTCCCTGCATTATACGTTCAAAACACACAAATTATTATATGCTCGTTCTAAAAATGTTGGTGAAAAAATAGCTGCATGATATGACCAATATATTTCTTGTTTTTTGTAACCCAAGTTTATGAGACTGTATTGGGAAGGATCTGAACCTGTACAAATCTTTTCTTTTGATAATTTCAATCCAGAAATGATACATCAGCATCCCCGATAGCGAGAGCAGTTCGAATAATTGGCTGTTGCACAGATATATTCCATGCATTGTCAATATTACTACAATAAAAATGTTTGAAATAAATCTTGAAGTATATACATATGGAAATTAAAATGAACGAAATCACTTAACAAGTCATCATATACTGGAACTCCCCAACTCTGGTCGTGGTAAACAACGTAAACTTCATCTGCAAAAACAAACCGCGATCGTCAGTACAAGATAATAGGCCGCCTTTTAGCATTTCAAACGGGACAGTAAAATAAAATATATACATATAGTTGTTGGTTTGCCGATTTGGACCAGTACACTACACAGTGCACACTGCGAAAATATAGCTTACCAGTTGTTTTAGTGATCCAATGGCACCTAGTTAAACTTCCATCATCAGATACATTATGGCTAAGCGGTCGAGGCACAACATTATGTACCGACTTCACGAGTTTTCGTGGAGGTGGCGGGCGACTTAACTCATGACGACGTACCGGTATTTTCCAATCTCCAAGGATGATAGAACCTTTAAGAGAAGAATCATTTGAGTTTAGTGATGAAGAAAGTGAGAACGATGAGTTACTTCTCTCAATCCCTAGCGGGTACACTCTCCTAAGATGTTTGGGTGATAATAAATAACCTCCTCCTGGCTGGTTTTGTTTCTCTTTCTCTCTGAAACTTGAACTATTATTATTGTTCCGGTGATCGAAAACATATTTTCTCACCTTTTCTTTGTACATACTTGATCAAATTTTCTTTTCGCAAAACTTAGAAAGTTGGTGGTATTGAAATAAATAAATATATTTAGATATATAAATATGGATTATGAGAAGGAATCGAGATCGTCTGTGCCACTGTTTGTGTGTGCCCTATGTGACATACCAATAGAAACACGCCACATCATTCCTCTCATTAACCATGACTAACTAAATAGATTTTCTATTTATACAACACTAATCGATTAGGAAAGATAATTAATTAGTTAAAGAAGATATTACAAATCCAAGAGAAAATACCGTGTTTCTATTGGTGTGGCACATAGGGCACACCCAAGCAGTGGCACAGACGATCTGGACCCATTTAGATGCGCATATATATATCCCATTTAGATGCGCATATATATATATATATAAGTGGAAATGTTTGGTGAAATGTCACTTGTTTGTAGACCTATTAATACTAAAAATAAACTAGTTGATCCCTTAATTAGTCTTTAAGGAAATTTGTTCTTTGAAAAATGGTACGCTTTGCTTTGTAATAAGGTTTAATACATCAATCACTCTTTTCTTATCCCACATTTGGTGATATGAACTTGCAATCCATGCATTATGACAACCCTGTAGCGTATTAGCAACATGGTATCTTTATCAATGAAATGTATATTTCCTCTTAATTAAAATTTAAATTGGGGTATCTTTGGAATGAAAATGTCAATTTAGAGTTGGGATATGGATAATTTATTTATAAAGTAGATAATGAAATGAAGAAAAAGAAGCCTAGTTTTGGTTGCAGGGTCTTTGTATAATCTTAGATTGTACTTCAACCAGTCCTGAGGCATACTTGTTGCCACATTAGATAAAGAAATCCCATCCCACAAAAAATAGATTTCCATCTTTTCTTCGCTACCATTTCTGCAAAGCTTGATCGAGAATGTTTTTGATATCTTGTTTGCATTCATTTAATACATTTCTGAGATGGAGGTTTAGGATGAATGAAGGAAGAAGAGTGGAGCAATAATAAACCTCCCTAGTTTGAGGCCTATATGGCTTTTATTTGAGGCACATAGATTTCTTCATTTACCCAATAGAGAAGGATAAGGGATGTCTAAAAATAACGAAAGTAGTGAATACCACTATTATTCTTACCTAATTATAAACTTTCTAACAATTAAATCTATTCAATTAACATTTCACTAAAATCATATGTCTCTCAACAATCAAACCTAAAATTAACTACACCTATCAAATTAATTCATCCTCTCGTTTGATTTTAAATTTTCTTCTTAAACTAAAATTGCTGATATTGATGGTGGATTTTTGACAAAGGCTAAAATCGTAAAATCATGATACTGCATGTTTCTGACACTGCTTCAGAAATGTATGTGAAACTCATATTTTATGATTCGTGAACCATTTCACGATTTCTGACTGCGCAAACATCATCTCAGAGCTATGATGAATATGTTATACGTAAAGCCTCTCAGCTAAGCTTTTCGACACTTGACATATTTCAGCAGCACCTCTACATAGAATCAAAATGATTGGACGACTCCTAGACATATTGCATGCTAGTGTAGAGCGTTAACGTCTTCAGGACGTCACACTAGTTGTTCCCCGACTATGTAGAGAGAATGTGTATAGAATCTCTTAATGATTGAACGGCTCCTAGACATATTGCATGCTAGTATAGAGCGCTAACGTCTTCAGGATGTCATACTGTTCCCTGACTATACACGACCAATATTCAGAACGAGTATGATGCTTCCATCATCTCATACCTTGATTCTCGAATAAACTAGCTCCTAGACATACTACATGCTAGTATAGAGCAATTCATAGATTAACTCTTGTGTGACATTCATCAACTGAATTCCTAGAAAAATAATATATTTTATTTCATTACTCCATTTCATGGCTTATTCCCGACTGAATTCCATAAATTAGTAATAGATAATCAATCTATCTCATTACTACGTTTCGTGGCTTATTCCCGACTGAATTCCATGAATTAGTAATAGATAATCAATCTATTTTATTACTCTGTTTCGTGGCTTATTCTCAGCTGAATTCCATGAATTAATAATTAATATTCACTGTTCGGGCATCTGAGCCACCACCGAGTAAGCCCCAAGAAAATGGTGCGAGTGCACTTAAATTTAATGCACGAGCGAGCACCGAAATGCATAAACGAGCATTCAAAAATATGGACGAACGAGGAAACCTGTGTAAAATCAGAGAAGGAAAATAATTAAAAAAATAATAAAGAGGCGCGCACGGGACTGGACCCACTGGCCGGCCGGCCATGCCGCCGTGGCCGGTACCACGCCTCTTTCTTTTATTTTTAATTTATTTTATTATTTTCCTTGTCTCTTGAAAACTTCTTGTTTGAGCAAACTTCCTCGTTCAAGCAAAACTCCTAGTTTCTCCATATTTCCTCAAGTGATGAAAAATAATAATATAAAATAGGGAAGAGCACGGGACCGAGCACGTGGGCTGGCCGGCCATGCCCTATCCGTGGCCGGTCCCATACCTCACAATTCCTTATTTTATTGTTATTATTCCTTCCTTCATCTCATGAAACTCCGTCGTTTGAGCAAAAACCCTATTTTTTTCATATTTTCTCAAATATTGCTCAAACTATCAAAAACCAAAAAGTCAAATGGTCACACGACAATCCAGGCTTTCCACGACAAATATTAAAATATCATTCATTTTAATATTCTTAAAATATTGGTTGCACGAGCAAAATTCTACTTGCTCACTCAAGCAAAATCGAGAGTTTCAGTTAAGATCAAACTCTTCTGAAAATCCAAAATATTGCTCAAACGCGCACCAGAAAATACCCAAATTCTCAGAATTGAGTCACGAACAATATGGTGACACGGGAATGCCACCTTGACCGACCAAGGTCGGCCCCTAGGCTTACAGGAGCCAGTCCCACATCCTATTAATGATTTTGACCTAATTAATCTTCTACAGTTCATATTGGGTTCAAACTCTTTCCAACCAACTTGGAACTTGATCAATCGACCATCAGCCGGTCCCACGATCACCAAGGGGAGGTATCATACCCCTTGGCCTGTCCTCCTCTCTCCATAATTAGGTATTATCACCTAATGCTCAGACGAGCACTATTTCAATAATGATTAAACGAGTATTTCATCATCCTTCCACCAATGGGCCTACAAAGGACATTGGTGCACGCTCACGCGAGCACATGGGCGCTACATGGTTGTCCATCATCCCATGTATCTGGTCCCTCTCTCTCTCATTGGTTGATTTTCAGTAAATCATCAATTGATCATCAATTGATCAACAATCGACCAAAATTAGGGTTTCAAATCAAATGCTCTGCAAAGTATAATTATGAACACGTTCAAACCCTAATAATTTTCTGTTGATCTAGCAATCAACATCCTAATTAATAATATTCATTCAGCCGCAAGTATTTTAATTATATTATTTGGTCCTACTACCAATAATTCATGAATCGAGCAATATTTGCTCAAACGAGCAATATTTGCATAAACTCGCAATATTTATTTTGCTCATTCAACTGGGTTCAAAACTCATTGATTCAACTATCAATTGCTCAACTGAGCAATATTCTTCATGTTTGATTCAACTATCAATATTCGAGAATTATATTGATCCAGCAATCAATATTCTAATTTATTTAATGTCTGGTCCTGCTACCAACATTTTGCTCGACTGAGCAACATGGTTCGAACATACGACCATCCAGTATTCTGGATTCCTACTTTATCGTTCGATCATTCATGATATATTAGAGCATTCTGTATAATTCAACAATATCTTTGATTTCATGTCGAATATTCGACATATCAAAATAAGTCCTCGATCGAGAAACTTCATCAGACGATCGATCCAAATTATCAATATATCATTATTATCTCGACTGGTAAAATGATATCAAGACTCAACGTCTGAACATCATTACTGTCCCAGCAGACATCTTGTCTTCAATTCATGAGTCTCAGAGCATACCACATTCGTTCATTATGCTCGACTCATCAAGGCTAAGACTCATTGTCTAGTCAAGTCAATATCTGACTAATTAAATACACGTCTGTCTTGCAGACTCCACAATCATGAGGCATCAATCATGTCACATGGGGGATATTAATTAGGGTTTTAGTCTGGCGGCCTACGACACGTATGTTCATCCACGATGAGAAATGTGAGTAAGTCGTGCAAGCAGTTGAGGGAGTTAGCAAAGTAGTGGGTGGACAATCAACCAAGTCTTCGCATGACCTGGAACTGGTTTAACCACGATTTCCACTTTCCCACTCTTTCACTCGAGCAACCGTCACACTTACTAGAGAATAATGTGTCTACATTCTGGCAATATAAATAAGTTTTTGAATCCGCGATTGAACAACCAAGAATCATCGTGTAAACAAGCAAAGACATACGGGAATTATCGCAAGAATTCTCATCTGAACAATCACTCTCAACTGAGCAGAATTCAAACTTATTCGAATCCAGCAATTCATTTGCAGAAACCTACAACACATTCACAATCCTTGATCACCATTGATCTCACACACTTCTCAGCTTCCCTCTTACAGATCGAACTTCTTCCCTCTTTGTAACCGAATTGCTCTGGAATGGTTATTGTCTTAGTTTAGCCGGAGTCCTACAGATTGATCTCCCGAACTCAGAGCACTCCCGTGCACTGCCTATATTTGAGGTTAAGCAATTTTCTCGTTCGAGGAGTCCCGTCCGCAAGGTCGTCTATTCACTTTCCTAAAAAGCCAGAAATGGTTGATCTTAGGTCAGGTTCAGTTAAAAATCTTAACTCAAATGGTGCTATAATGGTGGTTCTCCAAAAACTACTCCTGCTTCTAACAACGGTGCTGGTGACACCACTCCTCCTCAAACAAACATCGGAAACAATCCTCTTTTCGTCCGGTTTCCTGAAGAAATCAGAGAAATCCGCCTACCATAGTTAATATCATGAAGGTGCAAGAGACTCTCACCAAAAATCAGATTGACATGGCTGCAACACAGAAAGAATTGTGTAATTATCTCAAAACTCTCACGGACAAGATGTCAGAGAAAACTCAGGAGAAAGGAAAAGTTAAGGAAACATCCTCAGCTGCTGATCCGGAAATCTCCCAAATTCACGTTGTAGAAGATAATGAAGTCCACAATGCTGAAGATAACACACCAGCAAAGGAACCAACAAGTTTCATCACTTGTAAAGATCTAGAACATTTCTTGGGGGATCGAGGAAAAGACAATACATCATCTGTCCACCGTCATCAACCTCCATATCCTTCTGTTGTACAGAAGGTTCTTCTCCCGAAATATTATACTTCTCCAACATTTACACTTTATGATGGAACATGCAATGCTCGAGAACACATTTCTAGGTTATTGGAATCATTAGGTGAGCATGAGTACAACATTTGAAGGAATTTTCGAAGTCTCTGACAGGCAGAGCATACACCTGGTACAACAACGTCGCACCAGGAAGCATCGCCAATTGGGGAGAAATTATTAACGCTTTCTACAGAAAGTACTTCTTTGTCTCAAAACAAATCACTCTCTCTGATTTGTGAAGGAAGTTTCAGAGGAACAATGAACATCCCTATGATTACGTGAAAATATTCAGAGTCCAAGCTTTGGATTGTCACGATCCAAATATCACTGAATAGCAACTTGTAGACTTGTGCATGAACATAATGATCCCGGTATACAGATCTTTACTAGAGAATCTTCGATTCTAGACTTTCTCAGAGCTTCATGAAGCAGTCAAACGGTCAACAACCACTGCTTCTGCCTTCTGGAAAGAGAAAAAGCTACAAAGGTCCAGGAACCTCAAGAAACTCGAGGAATCAACAGGCGCCTGATTAATAAGAAATACAATCTCCAACCTTCCACAAATTTTGTTACTGAAGGGAGAAACAGGAAAGCCGAGGCACAACATCCTAGGAACGATTCTCCAACATCCCAGCCTGCAAAAGTATTAAGAAAGGATAACCAATCCTGAAATTCACAAACCTCGACCCGGCATCAACAAACGGGGAAATGATCACAGACTCAAACTTTCATCTTATCATTGAAGAAGTGATCGATTTACTGAAAGTATGGGTTCAAGATGGTGCAATCAAATTGCCTTTCATTAGGAGAGAGCCAACTGAAGAAGAAATGGAGAATCCCAGGTACGGTCGCCTTCATAGGTCCATCAATCATCCAACAAGTAACTACAATATTTTGAAGTACATCTTCAAAGAGAAGGTTGATCCACAATAACTTCAACTGGGGACTGAAGGAGTGCACATGGACTCTCTCCCAATATGGACATCAATATCTCCGAACAACCTTTCGATGAAGCATTTCAATCCCTGGTCGAACATATATGAACCTTGCTCTATCTGTCGAAAACGAAAAGGAGAGATATTTTCGCAGCACTGAATCACATCGTGTCAGGAAGTCCATTCCAGAAATACTTCCTGAGCCTCCGGCCACATACAAAGAGATGTACGACTATGGACTGCTTACCACAGTCAATCTCAAAGGAAACGAATTTGGGAGAACGTTGGTCGATGCTGGCACCTCTATCAACATTATTCCACTAAAATCCCTCAGAGTCGCACGCATCACTCGACAAGAAGCTACTCATGATCCCATCTCAATCAGAGACCATGAAGGAGCGCTCAAAGATGTTTATGGATACATCACTCTCAAAGTGAAAATGGGTTCAACCTGGACAGAAACCAAGTTTTACATAATCAGAAAGATCCAAGATATGACATGATCCTCAGAAGAGCGTGGATCCATGCTGAAAAAATGGCTAGAAACAAAGCGCCTTTGGTTGCACATCTCTCCAATGAAGAAACTTATGATCCAGAAGATTTGGCGTACGTTCCATCATCAGAGCACTTGATAGGTGCCAAATATTGCATTATTTATCATCATTTTATTGGCACTTATCCCTTTTTGCATACCATAATTTCCCCTTTTGTAATGATTTTGTATTTTACTCTCCTCAAGGATAAATATTTTATTTTACTTAATTTTGCATTTTTAGGTGATAAATAAAGTCTAGATGAGTTGCGGAGCGAAAAGAACAAAGACACGGGAAAAATCCGAAGGAAACTCTAGCGGAAAAGAAGTGAAGAATGCGGTATGGAAGACTCAAGGATGAAAATGGACTTAACAAGGAAGAAATTGTTCTTAAAGAAGAAGTGGGCTCAAGATTACCTAAGCCCAAATCCATTTCCTAAACCCAAACCCATATCCTAAACCCAAAATCCAAACCCAAACCCGCTTCTCTTCTTAGCCGTCAGATTGGATCCATTCCATCATCCAACGGTCGCTTCATCAGAGTGCATCGAGCTTTGATGTTCCTGTCTAACACTATAGAACCTAACTCCATCTTGGACCGTCAGTTTTGATGTATCTCACATCCAACGATCGCTCCACACCCATCTCCATCGCTCCGTTGGATCATTCCATCACCTTCTCATCGTACGCCCTTCATCATCGAGACATCAAATTTTGATACACCCGCTCAACACCCAATCGCCAAATACCTATCGACTTCACCCAAACACTCCCTAACCCATTCTCCATCGGGTTCTTCTCCTCTTCTCCCCAAATTCCTCTCTTCCATCACCTGCAACTCCTTCACCACCATATCCTGCCACCACCAGACCCCGATGTTCACTGCCACCATATCCATCAAATCATTCCAAACATCTCCATCATCTCCCTAGCCTAGTTCTTTTACTCATCTCACAACCACTGAACCCTAGGTTTGGGGTGAATAAAAAAACTCGAGCTAGGGAACAATTAGAGCATCATAGGCGTCAATTGGAGCAGGGGGAGAGCAGAGAAGGCATGGGTTAAGCATGGGTTGTTGTTATTTCAGTTTTTTTTGGTGAGTAATTTTATTAATTTTCAAAACCCTATTTTTCTCTGTTTTGGGGATTTTCAATTAGGGTTTGTAATAGGTATAAATTGAGACACTGTGTACGATGTTGAGCTAGTCTGGGATACCCAAGCTCATTTTGGAGTAAAAATCAGAAGCTTACTTTCAATTTTTTGTATGCCCTGTCACTTGCAAATTTCCATGTTTAACATCACTGTTAGTAATATGCTAGAGATGTTCTTCATGTTCTAAACATCCTAGCTAGGGTTTAGATGAAACCCTTAGCCATAATGCTATGATGTTAAGCAAATTGCTCTTACTCATGCCATGCTCACTGTTCAGGATAGTTTAAGCATGTGGATGACATATTACTTTCACCTAGAATGTCAAGCATCCTAGGTAGTTAGATGCATCCTATGTATGTTTCACTTGCATTCAATTTCATGTTAGTTAGCTTTGATTAGTTGTTCTTTGAGCAGACAACTAATACTTTTCCTTGATATAGTGATTGAAGTTAAACTGTCCATCTAAGAAGCTAGAGTAGTGCAATAGCTAACATGCTAGTGTGGGTTGAGTGGTGAATTCTCAAGCCCTAGTTCCCCTCTATCAAATATTCAATCACTTCATTGCTGTTTCAAAAAATCTCAACTTCAATGTTTGTTGTTCATGTTTAATTTCATTGTTAATCTTGCTTCAACTGTCAGTGTTGAATTAGTGTAGTTTTCTGTCAAAAATTCTGTTCTATTTAATGTTTGATGATTAGTTTCAGCTTAATGATTAGTTGACTTTAATGTTAGTGTGAATTATTTCTTCAAGTGAATGTCCTGTTAGTTGTTGTCCTGATTAGTTAGCTTCCTGTTAGTTAGTGTCCTGTTTAGTTTTGTTGTCACTGTTTAGATTTAGGTTTTAGTAGAAAAGAACAAAAAAGTTACATTTGCATCCTCCAAGTCCCCGTGGACTTTCCCTTGCTTGCTCACTAGCTATTCTTGGCCTTGTGCACTTGCAAGTATTTAGAACATAGTTTTAGGGTATCATTCCCTTGCTATCAAGTTTTTGGCGCCGCTGCCGGGGACTCGGTAGCGGTGCTGTGTAGTTTCTTTGTTTTTCTTGCTTTATTCATCAATTCATGTCACTTGCTCATTTGCTTGCTATTGCTCTTAGCTTGCAGCTGCACTTGCATCATTTGATGTTAACATTTCTTGCATCTTGTCATTGCTTGCTGTTCTTGCTATCTTCTTTGTTGCTCCATCTCCATACTTGCTATTGTTGTTCACTGCTTGCTTGCAAATCTGGTGCTGCTGAAGGAGCTGGTGAGACTTGTTAGCTGGTGCTGCTGCTGCTTCTTGCCAAGCCTGCTGAAGCTGTTGCTAGGCTGTTGAGTAAGGCTGCCAAGACAAGCCCAACTGGGCTGCAAAGAAAAGCTAAGGAAGATCCAAGCCCAACTGGGCTTTTTCAACAAACACAAAGGGACCAAAGCCCAACTGGGCTTCCCTCCAAAAATAGGTAAGCCTAACCCATGAGCTAACCCAATTGGGCCTCATTATAATTCATTTGGGTTTGTAATAATTAAGTGTTTCTATTTTGGGATTGTAATAATTTTTATTTTTTTTTTCTTTTTATTTTTTTTTCTTTCTTTTGTGGGCTTGTAATTATTTGTATTGGTATTTTTTTTCTTTCTTTTGTGGATTTGTGATAACTTCTGTTGGGCATCAAATTTGTGAGCCCAAACCAACTTCAACCCAAACTAGGCTTAGGTCAAATAACCCAACTGGGCCTCATTTAACCCAAGTAGTGGGCTTCCCTTTTATTTTTGAAACCAAAAGTTCTAAACCCATTCAAACCAAAAGTTCCCAAACCCAATTAAACCAAACAAAACCAAATTGATTTTCACAAATTACCCATTATAACCAAAAATTTTATAACCCATTAAACAAACCAAATTTTCAAAAAACCCTTTTAAAACCAAATTGTGGGCCTTGTTTTCTCCATTATCTGTGGGCTTGTTATTTCATGATTAAATTGGGATATGATTGTAACCTTTAGAGACCAATCAAATAGACTAATTAGAGTCAATCCGATAGACCCAATTGACATACCCGCAACTTCTGAGGAAAACACACCAGACCAACATGAGACAATGGGAGAACCCCGTACTCTCAAGGATTACATGTACCCCACAAGGGCAAGCCAGCCTTCCTGTATTGTTTTTCCAGAAGCTAATGGTCATTATGAGCTAAAATCGAGCATAATACAGATGCTTCTTGTGTTTAGAGGAATCGACAATGAAAACCCTTACCATCATGTGAGAGAATTTGAGGAGATATGTGGAACTACACGTTTCACTCAAATGTCCGACGAGACCCTAAAGTTAAGGCTATTTCCTTTATCTTTGAAGGAAAAAGCTAAGGCATGGCTGTATGCTTTACAGCCACAATCCATCATGACATGGGATGACCTCACAAAGGAGTTTTTCAAAAAATTCTTCCCAAACCACAAGACTGCGACAATTCGTCAAAGTCTGAATAGCTTTGTGCAATTGGAGGGTGAAACCTTAGCTAGATACCTGGAGAGATTCAATGAGTTATTGCTCCAATGTCCCCACCACGGTTTTGAAAAATGGAGACTTGTGCAAATTTTGTATGAGGGTCTAGATGTGTCCACCCGAACAACTGTAGAGTCAATGTGCAATGATCTATTTGTAAACAAAACTGTTGATGCGTATTGGGACTTCTTAATTGAAGTAGCTGAAAAGACTCAACAGTGGGAATCCATTCGTGAACCAATAAAGACTACACCTGTAGCTAAGGTTCATAGGATTGAGTCAGATTTTGAGGGAAATGCAAAAATGGCAGCGCTAGCAAGAAGAATAGAAGCGTTAGAACTACAGAAAAACGTAAAACCTTCCACCGCTGCTTTCTGTGAACATGTCGAAATGGCTATCTGTGTTATATGTAACGGTTCTGACCATCAAGTCAGTGATTGTCCAGAAATGCATGCATTCCAAGAATCTAGGCTAGAACAGGCACACACTATGTTTCAAAAACAAGAGCACAACCCCTATTCTCAGACCTACAATCCAGGATGGAGAAACCACCCAAACTTTTCATGGTCCAAAGGCCTTGTTCAAGGAGGACCATCTCAACCCAATCAAAGCTATTAAAACAATCAAGGCTATCAATACCCTAGAAATCCTCAGCAGCATTCGCACCCTCAATACACTGCTGAAAAGAAATTGTCTAGCATTGAAGAGAGTATCAATCAGTTGACCCAACATCTGATGAAAAATGAGAAAGCGACTGATCAGCGAGTCTCCGCTCTAGAACTACAGATGGGTCAAATTTTTGATGCACTGAATACAAGAGAAAAGGGTAAACTTCCTAGCCAACCCCAACAAAATCCAAAGAGGATATTTCAAGCAGGCACATCATCTTGCGAAGAAACCTCACCCGATCAAGTACATTCCATCACCACTCTCCGAAGTGGTAAGATTGTTGAGAACAATGTGGGCATACCACAAACAAGTGAATCTGAGCCAAACCTAACACTGCCTACACCACCAAAGAAACCTCCAGTTTAGAAAAAGAGTCCGAGCACATTAGTGAAGCCGACAATCCCACTGTTGTGAATGTCCCTCTACCTCCTAATTCTCATGTTGCTCCATATCCTCAGAGGTTAGTTCGCCAACAGATAAGCACCCACTACAATGAGATGTTAGAAATGTTCAAAAGAGTCAACATCAACATTCCTTTTCTTGAGGCAATCAAGCAAATCCCTGCATATGCCAAATTCCTCAAAGACTTGTGTACTCAAAAGCGCAAGCTTAATGTGCACAAACATGATTTCTTAGCTGAACAGGTGAGTTCCATCATTCTGAACAAAACTCCACCCAAGTTTAAGGACTCAGGCTGTCCAACAATCTCTTGCACTATCGGAGAACACACGATCAATAGAGCTTTATTAGATCTAGGTGCAAGTGTGAACCTCCTGCCATATTCTGTTTATGTGCAGTTAGGTCTTGGAGAGTTGAAACCAACACCCATAACTCTCCAATTGGCGGACCGATCCGTCAAAGTTCCTCGTGGAGTGGTAGAAGATGTTTTGATTAAGGTTGAAAAATTCTATTTCCCTGTAGACTTCATTGTCTTAGACACTCAACCTGTACAAAACCCAGACTGTCACATTCCTGTCATTTTAGGACGTCCTTTCTTGGCGACGTCCAATGCGATCATTAACTGTCGGAATGGAGTGTTGAAACTATCTTTTGGAAACATGACTGTAGAATTGAATGCGTTTAATGTTAGTCAACAGCATGTGAGTCTTGATGATGAAGATGTACATGAGATTAATATGATGGAGAGTTTGATCCAAGATTCACTGACTAGCATTTTATCAGTAGATCCCTTGCAAGCATGTCTGGAAGAAGTTGACTTGGAGTTGTATGATGATGAATACATTGGTGAAGTCCAATCTTTGCTCGAATCTGTACCTCATATGGACATCACTGAATGGCAGACTAAAGTGGAACAACTCCCACTTTCTGAGAAGTCTGTTATATCTTAGGATGAGTCTCCTAAGGCCAAGCAGGAATTGAAACCATTACCTGATACTTTGAAGTATGCATTTCTAGGTCCTTCTGATACTTTACCTGTTATCATTTCTTCACGATTAAACATAGAACAGGAAAACAAGCTTTTAGAAGTACTTGAGGAGCAGAAAGAAGCCTTAGGATGGACCATCTCAGATCTCAAAGGAATAAGTCCCACCATTTGCATGCACCACATTAATCTTGAAGAGAATTCCAAACCATCTAGGAAAATGCAAAGGAGACTTAATCCTAACATGAGAGACGTTGTTAAGAGTGAGATATTGAAGCTACTTGATGCGGGTATCATATATCCAATTTCAGATAGTAAATGGGTTAGTCCCATTCAAGTTGTGCCTAAGAAGTCAGGCATTACTGTAGTTCGGAACGAAAAGAATGAGTTAGTCCATTCACGTACAACCACAGGATGGCGAGTATGTATCGACTACAGGAAGTTGAACACAGTAACAAGAAAAGATCACTTCCCCATTCCCTTCATAGACCAAATGCTAGAACGTGTGTCTGGACACAGTCACTACTATTTTCTAGATGGCTTTTCCGGTTATAACCAAATTCACATTGCACCGGAAGATCAGGAAAAAACTACATTCACGTGTCCATTTGGGACATTTGCTTTTAGACGTATGCCCTTCGGGTTGTGTAATGCACCTGCTACTTTTCAGTGTTGCATGATGAACATTTTTTCAGACATGATAGATAGTTTTCTCGAGATCTTTATGGATGATTTCTCTGTGTTTGGTTCCTCTTTTGACGAATGTTTGGACCATCTGGTCCTTGTGCTATCTAGATGTAAGAAAAAAAATCTGATTTTAAACTGGGAAAAATGCCACTTTATGGTGAACTCCGGCATAGTTCTAGGACACATCGTCTCATAAAAAGGAATTGAAGTAGATAAAGCTAAAGTAGACCTCATTCAACATTTACCACAACCCCACTCTGTGAAGGGGATTCGATCATTTTTAGGTCACGTTGGTTTCTACCGGCGATTCATCAAAAACTTTAGCCAAATCTCAAGACCTTTGTGTAATCTACTTGCCAAAGATGTTGTATTTAACTTCGATGCTGCTTGTGTGAAGGCTTGGGAAGAAATCAAGACTCTCCTTACCTCAGCTCCTATTGTCCAACCACCCGACTGGAAACTACCGTTCGAACTCATGTGTGATGCCTCTGATTATTCCGTTGACGTTGTTTTAGGACAGCGTGTTGATAGACTACCATATGTGATATACTATGCTAGTAAAACTCTTAATGATGCCCAACTCAATTATACGACTACCGAGAAGGAGTTACTTGCCGTGGTATTTGCATTAGACAAGTTTAGATCTTATTTGATAGGATCTAAGATCATCATATACACTGACCATGCGGCTTTGAGGTTCCTTCTTTCTAAGAAGGATGCTAAAGCTCGCCTTATTCGATGGATACTCTTATTACAGGAATTCGACATCGAAATCCGTGATAAGAAAGGTTGTGAGAATATGGTTGCTGATCACTTGTCCCGATTAACTAGTGAGTCTAGTGATGAATCTGCGCTGATTAGAGAATCGTTCCCTGATGAACAATTGATGTCTGTGTCAAACCTTACTTGGTTTGCCTACATTGTTAACTACCTTGCTACAGGTAGAATGCCCTCACATTGGTCGAGACAAGACCGCTCCAAGTTCTTGGCTTAAGTTAAACATTTCCTTTGGGACGACCCATATTTGTTTAAGTACTGCCGAGACCAAATCATTAGGAGATGTGTACCCGACATGGAACAGAAAGATGTGATATCATTCTGTCATGACCAAGCATGTGGAGGGCATTTCAGTGCCAAGAAAACCGCTGCAAAGATCTTGCAGTGTGGGTTTACTGGCCATCGCTGTTTAGAGACTGCCATGAGTATTGTATTGCTTGTGAGCGCTGTCAGAAGCTAGGAAGTATCTCGAGGAGAAACATGATGTCGTTGAATCCGATTTTGATCGTTGAGCTATTTGATGTATGGGGGATTGACTTCATGGGTCCATTTCCTACTTCGGAAGGCAAATTATACATCCTAGTTGCTGTTGATTACGTTTCGAAGTGGGTTGAAGCTGTTGCAACCAAGACAAATGACCACAAGGTGGTACTCTCATTTCTGAAGGAGAACATATTTTCACGTTTTGGTACCCCTAGAGCTATAATTAGTGACGGTGGTTCGCATTTCTGTAACAAGTACTTTGAGTCTTTAGTACGCAAGTATGGTATAACCCACAAGGTTGCAACTCCGTACCACCCTCAGACAAGTGGACAAGTAGAAGTTTTTAATAGGGAGATTAAGCACATTCTGGAGAAGACGGTCAACCCGTCAAGTAAAGATTGGTCATTGAGATTGAATGATGCTTTGTGGGCCTATAGAACAGCTTATAAGACACCAATTGGCATGTCCCCTTATCATCTGGTGTATGGAAAGCCATGTCATCTTCTTGTGGAATTAGAACATCGAGCTTACTGGGCTATCAAGAAACTTAACTTTTCTCTCGACAAGGCGGGCGCTCAACGGAAACTTCAACTCATTGAGTTAGAAGAATTGAGGAATGAGGCTTATGACAGTGCCAAGCTGTATAAGCAAAAGATGAAGTTGTTTCATGATAAGCGTATTCTGCGCAAGTCATTCACGCCGGGTCAGAAAGTTTTGTTATACGACTTTCGGTTGCATCTTTTTCCAGGAAAATTGCGGTCCAGATGGACCGGCCCGTTCCTAGTACGCACGGTATTCCCTCATGGAGTTGTGGAACTTGAAGATGTCCCCAACAAGAACATTTTCAAAGTGAACGGGCAGCGATTGAAACCGTTCCTTGAACCACTTCCCCCTGACATTGAGACGACCGATCTGGAGGATCCCGTCTATGTGGCCTGATTGGTCCACCCTTGTACATAAACCAGGTTGAACATTCCATTTTATTTTTCATTTTCTGTACAGTTCTTTCTTCTGCACTTTTTAGACATTGAGGACACTGTTTAATTTAGTTTTAGGGGTGATGATCACTACATACCCTTATAACATGCTATAATTGAAAACAGAACTCTTTCTTAAAGAAAAAAAAATGAAAAAATCAAAATTAAAATAAAAAAAACATAAAAATGGAGCTCATTTACCTTGAAATGTTGACTCTTGTGCATGTATGTAAACATAAGGATTCTTAGTATAGATATTTAGGCACCCTGATTCTAGCACAATTCACATAGTGATAAGAAACTTGCACGCGCACGATCTACCAATACATGTATAGCCTCATCCTTGAGGTGTTCTATCGGAAGTCACGATTGCCAATCACTTTAGAATACTGAACGAAACTTGACTAGCTTGTTCTTTGGTTGGTTGGGATAGAAGGTGGAGGTTACATTAAGAAAGACAACCATCGAATTTAACTGGGTGCATCAAAAAGGGCTACCTCTTGCAAAGTGTCATGTAATTTTTTGTTTCTTTTTGCTTATGTATCAAAAAAGTTACCATGTTGTACATATTTTTTTTCAAAAAAAAAATCAAGTATTTATCAATTCCATCCTCTCTTGTTCCAAAAATAAAAGAGAGTAGTCAATGTAAATAAGAGTCATGTAAAGAGTCATGTTTTGTGTTTTTGTGTTATAAGCAAGGAAGGGTGTATGCCATTGATGTACAACGCGAGTAATTGTGAAATACCTCCAACTCATTCACAATTCTCGTAAAGTCCGGACAGCTAGCTAGATTTCGACCTCGGTTCTTAGCCTGAGAAACTATCTCTTGGTGATTAGTAGTCATAACATCCGATCTTTCTTTACACATGTGTAGATACACTTTACACTCTTATCACATGTCTTTATTTGTTATCAGTGCTAGGATTGTGCCTTTGATAGCTAGATTGACATCTCCATTTTGCTGTGAGCTTCTACTGTCTTGCACATGTCACATTTCATGGAATCTGAGCTTATATTTTGTCCTAGAACTTTGTAGGTACGTTCTAAGCAAACCTTCACGAGACTTCAACTCGTCCACTAGGGACACTTAGTGGTTTAAAAGGCTTATTGCATTCGCTAAATGCAATCGAGAGACCAGCGACAGTGGTATAGGTAGGATTTCCTTAGTTTTTTTTTACTTGAGGACAAGTAAAATTCAGGTTTAGGGGTATTTGATAGGTGCCAAATATTGCATTATTTATCATCATTTTATTGGCACTTATCCCTTTTTGCATACCATAATTTCCCCTTTTGTAATGAATTCTGTATTTTACTCTCCTCAAGGATAAATATTTTATTTTACTTAATTTTGCATTTTTAGGTGATAAATAAAGTCTAGATGAGTTGCGGAGCGAAAAGAACAAAGACACGGGAAAAAGCCGAAGGAAACTCTAGCGGAAAAGAAGTGAAGAATGCGGTATGAAAGACTCAAGGATGAAAATGGGCTTAACAAGGAAGAAATTGTTCTTAAAGAAGAAGTGGGCTCAAGATTACCTAAGCCCAAATCCATTTCCTAAACCCAAACCCATATCCTAAACCCAAAATCCAAACCCAAACCCGTTTCTCTTCTTAGCCGTCAGATTGGATCCATTCCATCATCCAACGGTCGCTTCATCAGAGTGCATCGAGCTTTGATGTTCCTGTCTAACACTATAGAACCTAACTCCATCTTGGACCGTCAGTTTTGATGTATCTCACATCCAACGGTCGCTCCACACCCATCTCCATCGCTCCGTTGGATCATTCCATCACCTTCTCATCGTACGCCCTTCATCATCGAGACATCAAATTTTGATACACCCGCTCAACACCCAATCGCCAAATACCTATCGACTTCACCCAAACACTCCCTAACCCATTCTCCATCGGGTTCTTCTCCTCTTCTCCCCAAATTCCTCTCTTCCATCACCTGCAACTCCTTCACCACCATATCCTGCCACCACCAGACCCCGATGTTCACTGCCACCATATCCATCAAATCATTCCAAACATCTCCATCATCTCCCTAGCCTAGTTCTTTTACTCATCTCACAACCACTGAACCCTAGGTTTGGGGTGAATAAAAAAACTCGAGCTAGGGAACAATTAGAGCATCATAGGCGTCAATTGGAGCATGGGGAGAGCAGAGAAGGCATGGGTTAAGCATGGGTTGTTGTTATTTCAGTTTTTTTTGGTGAGTAATTTTATTAATTTTCAAAACCCTATTTTTCTCTGTTTTGGGGATTTTCAATTAGGGTTTGTAATAGGTATAAATTGAGACACTGTGTACGATGTTGAGCTAGTCTGGGATACCCAAGCTCATTTTGGAGTAAAAATCAGAAGCTTACTTTCAATTTTTTGTATGCCCTGTCACTTGAAAATTTCCATGTTTAACATCACTGTTAGTAATATGCTAGAGATGTTCTTCATGTTCTAAACATCCTAGCTAGGGTTTAGATGAAACCCTTAGCCTTAATGCTATGATGTTAAGCAAATTGCTCTTACTCATGCCATGCTCACTGTTCAGGATAGTTTAAGCATGTGGATGACATATTACTTTCACCTAGAATGTCAAGCATCCTAGGTAGTTAGATGCATCCTATGTATGTTTCACTTGCATTCAATTTCATGTTAGTTAGCTTTGATTAGTTGTTCTTTGAGCAGACAACTAATACTTTTCCTTGATATAGTGATTGAAGTTAAACTGTCCATCTAAGAAGCTAGAGTAGTGCAATAGCTAACATGTTAGTGTGGGTTGAGTGGTGAATTCTCAAGCCCTAGTTCCCCTCTATCAAATATTCAATCACTTCATTGTTGTTTCAAAAAATCTCAACTTCAATGTTTGTGATTCCTCGACAAACCGCCTGTGTAGTCAGGAAGGATAAAGAAGTCACAAACATCTTCGTCTCACTGTTTGTGATTCCTCGACAAACCGCCTGTGTAGTCAGGAAGGATTGTAGAGAGGTGATTGATTAATCTAGGTTGTTCTTCGGGAATATAAAACCGGATTATCAATTGGTTCCTGTTCACCTTGATTTTATATCAAAAGACGGAACAAAACCTAGGGTTTATCTGTGGGAGACAGATTTATCCTTTGATAGACTTTTCTGTGTGAGACAGATCTGTTTATTATCAAGTCTGTGATTTCGGGTTACAACAACTCTTGGTTGTGGGTGAGATCAGCTAAGAGAATCAAGTGCGCAGTATCCTGCTGGGATCAGAGGCGTAGGAGTACAACTGTACCTTGTATCAGTGGGAGACTGATTGGGGTTCAACTATAGTCCAGTCCGAAGTTAGTTTGCAGTAGGATAGTGTCTGTAGCGGCTTAATATAGTGTGTATTCAATCTGGACTAGGTCCCGGGGTTTTTCTGCATTTGCGGTTTCCTCGTTAACAAAATTTCTGGTGTCTGTGTTATTTCTTTTCCGCATTATATTTTATATAATTGAAATAATACAGGTTATGCGTTCGTGATCATCAATTGGAAATCCAACCTTTGGTTGTTGATTGATATTGATTGATCCTTGGACATTTGTTCCTACACAAGGATTTCCTTTTTGAGACCGGGCCCATAAACGCTAAACCGACCAAAATTGGGCGTCCGACCGCCCGAATCAGTGGTGCCTCATCTCTCCGTACTCATGGGATGACACTTTATCATACCGCCAAAGTCCTTATCCAGACATTTACTTGTACATGATATCATTGGAGCAAATTAGGGATTCTAGAAATGCCTTTTACGACTAAGTTCAACTACTTATCTCGTCTACGGGAAAATCACCATCCAGTGCTTACTGCGGAACATGACTGTCTCTCACTAACCAGGGAACTTAATGTTGATGGTGGATTTTCAACAAAGGCTAAAATCATAAAATCATGATACTTCATGTTTCTGATACGTCTTCAAAAATGTATGTGAAACTCATATTTTATGATTCATGAACCATTTCATGATCTCTGACTGAGCGAACATCCTCTCAGATCTATGATGAATATGTTATTTGTAAAGCCTCTCAGCTGAGCTTTTCGACACTTGGCATATTTCAGCAGCACCTCTACGTAGAATCGAAATGATTGGACGGCTCCTAGACATATTGCATGCTAGTATAGAGCGTTAACGTCTTCAAGACGTCACATTGTTTGTTCCCTGACTATGTAGAGAGAATGTGTATAACATCTCTTAATGATTGGACGACTCCTAGACATATTCCATGCTAGTATAGAGCGCTAACGTCTTCAGGATGTCAAATTGTTCCCTGACTATACATGACAAATATTCAGAACGAGTATGATGCTTCCATCATCTCATACCTCGATTCTCGAATAAACCTGCTTCTGGACATATTACATGCTAGTATAGAGAAATTCATAGATTAGCTCTAGCGTGACATTCATCAACTGAATTCCAAGAAAAATAATATATTTATCTCATTACTCTGTTTCATGGCTTATTCCCGACTGAATTCGATGAATTAGTAATAGATAATTAGTCTATCTCATTACTACGTTTCGTGGCTTATTCCCGGCTGAATTCGATGAATTAGTAATAGATAATAATCAATATATTTTATTACTCTATTTCGTGGATTATTCTCAGCTGAACTCCATGAATTAGTAATAAATATTCACTGTTCGGAAATCTAAGCCACCACCGAGTAAGCCCCGAGAAAATGGTGCGAGTGTACTTAACAATAATGCACGAACGAGCACCCAAATGCATAAACGAGAATTCAAAAATATGGACGAACGAGGAAACCTGTGAAAATCAGAGAAGGAGAATAATTTAAAAAAAATAAAGAGGCGCGCACGGGACCGAACCCACCGGCCGACCGGCCGGCCATGCCTCTGCGACCGATACTATTAGAGCATTGATCGGTCGAACTCGCATGCGTTGCTATCTCAAGCATGTTTGTCAATGTTAGTGATCAAAACTATAAGTCTTGATTTCTAGCCTACATAGCTAAAGGTCTCGGACTATGATATAAAGTGTAGTTGAGCTCAAGAACTCCATGGAAATCATCATACAAGACGAAGGACTACTAAAGGAACTGGTGGATCTTCATCGACTAAAAGTTATGTGGAGACTTGAACTTATATGTCACTCAAAAGTCTATATATTCTATCCCATACTCTTGAGACAAAAGTCGTTTTGATATATAAACTTTCATTATGTACATTTGCTATTTCGAGCCGAGTTTATCTCGCCTGTCTATTTCTCGAAATATGTGTTGGTAAGCTTTCACTTTAGCCGAATTCATCTTTACCTAGTGACGAAAGTCATGTTATGTTTCAATCACTTTGAAAATTGCTCTGACGAAAAATGGTATGTGAATAACAGCTATATCCGTCCACTGAGAATGTTTCAATGATTGAAATGAGAGTTTATATTACATAACCATTGGTAGGATATAAGCATTTTTGTGGGAACACATATATGTATAAGTCCTTATTCCTTGAACCAAAGTTTGCGAACTTTTTTGATCAAGAGAAATGGAAGTGGCATGAGCCAAGTCCGCGAACTTGCGGAAGTTCTCGACCCGAGAATTTCTGCTGGAGTTTGTGAACTCCTTCCATGAGCTTAAGTCCGCGAACCCAGTCCGCGAACTTGAGCAGGTTTTATCTAAAACCGGTTATTCTTGAACTCATGTTTATTTAAACTAAGGAATGCTTTTGCAAACCGTGGCTATAAAGTTCATGAACTGATTCTAGTGAATCAAACCGTTTTTGCTTCGATTGTGTCTTATGTAGTTACATAAGATCTAGAAATTGAACAACTCTCTAACTAGTTCATTTGAGTCATTTGAACTAGTTATGGTGAAGAAGAATATGGTTGATATGAAAGTAATCATATGGCGAACCATTTGGTTAACTATTGTTGAACCAACAAATGTTAATGTCTGGGAACGGTTCGTAAACCCAAAATTGGACATTTCATTTGTGTGTAACAAGCTAAGTTTTCGATCCAACGATTGAGAAATACTAGCTTGAATCTAATGAGGTTTTCATCTAACGGTGAATATTGAATGCTTTGTTACCAAGCTAACATTGATTGCAAACCCTGATTTGAAAACTATATAAGGGAGAACTCTAGCAACTGGGAAACCTAATCCCCACACCTTACGTGTGATACTAGTTGCATAGCTAGAGTCGATTCTCCTTTAACCTTTGGTTTCTTCTTCTAAAACCAGGTTAACGAATTAAAGACTTCATTAGGATTGTGAAGCCAGACCGATAATACTTTTCTTGTAGTTTTTTGATATGATCTTGCATCTTCTATCGTTACGAGTACGATTGTAGCTGTGTGATCTGATCTTGCTCGAGATTTTACATCTCTGATAGGCAAGATAGAAAAGTAATCACAAACACTTCGTCTCATCATTTGTGATTCCACAATATCTTTTTTCGCTGCGTTGATTAAGATTATTATGAGGTGATCAATAATACTAGGATGTTCTTCGGGAATATAAGACCGGTTTATTGATTGGTTCCTGTTCACCTTGATTCATCAAAAGACGGAACAAAACTCGTAGGTATATTCGTGGGAGACGGATTTATCTATTACCGTAGACTTTTCTGTGTGATACAGATTTGTTTACTAAAGTCTTCGACTTTGGGTCGTAGCAACTCTTAGTTGTGGGTGAGATCAGCTAAGGGAATCAAGTACGTAGCATCCTGCTGGGATCAGAGGCGTAGGAGCATAACTATACCTTGGATCAGTGTGAGATTGATTGGGTTTCAACTACAGTCCATACCGAAGTTAATTTGGAGTAGGCTAGTGTATGTAGCGGCTTAATACAGTGTGTGTTCAATCTGGACTAGGTCCCGGGGTTTTTCTGCATTTGCGGTTTCCTCGTCAACAAAATTCTGGTGTCTGTGTTATTTCTTTTCCGCATTATATTTTATTATATAATTGAAATATCACAAGTTGTGCGTTGTTCAATCAGTTAGAATATCCGACCTTTTGGTTGTTGATTTAAATTTATTGACACTTGGATATTGGTCTTTGGTACCATCCAAGTTATCTTTCTAGTATATGATAAAGATTCATAGATTTCTATTTGCTTGAGTATATATCCAATCGAGAGAGTGAGATATAAACTCTTTGATATACTTTTTATCTAGTTGAGTCTGACTGTCTAGTTGATTCTCTAGAAAGTATATTGGAGTTTGTCCATACAGATTGCTAAGCGAAATATTGGGTGTGGTTGTTAGACCTCCGCTTTTTTAATTGGTATCAAAGCATGCAAACACTCTAAACCTAATAAGTTTGTGTTTGTTCGTTCCTTATAAATTGTCCCATGGGAAATTTCTTTGGAAAACTTTCTTTTGGCATCTGTAACGCACGCCAGAAGTCCTTAAAGATTGCTCAAGGATTATTGTTGTTAAAACCTCCAGGTTTACATGATAATCTCATTTCATCTAAAAAGGAAAATTTAGATGATGGGATCCAATCTAAAGGAAAAAATAGAAAGAAGGAAAGATTGAGGAAACGTTCGTTACGCTCAAGGATATGGACTCTCACTCGATTAACTCTTGATCTCTTTGAGGAATACTATCATAATGAATCAATTGATAAATATCTATTTAGAGCGTTCGAAGGCGTTTTTAATCTCTTAGAAAAATTATATTCTCTTAAGTCTAAGAATCCTTCCGAAAAAGGTTCTGTACATGATAAACCATCGAATAATATTATACAACCTAGAATTCAGAAATTTTTTCCTTCTAGCTAGATTAAACGAAGGATAGAAAGCCCTGACTGCCCGGATTATCATCATTACGTTGATTATGTCACGGGGACTGTTCACACATATCAACCAGAAATGTTGCATAAGAATTCCTCTGCACATTATGCCTCTTGGTAACAAGCCTGGCACCACCCCATTTGTATATATCTTGAAATGGGGCAAAAAATGTTTGAGTTGTGTACAGTTTTGCTATTCTCTTTTAGAATACCAAATAAAGCTCTCTATTGCATCAATCGTCTCTCTCAAAAGTGTGTTGTCACGGGATGCATAACCTTTAATGTGCAAATGGCTAAGAAAATTCCATTTTCCTTGTGTGGGTCACGGTTCACAAACGGGTCCAATCCCATCTTTGGTATTATAAAGAAGAAGTTCGCGCACCCTCTTCTTCATCACCCGTCCGCGTACGTGAACCTCTAGGGTTTTGTGTGTTTTTCTCCATTGAATCCATCTTGGAGAAATTGAAAGAAAGGGTATTCAAGTTTCACTCCAAGTAAGTAAATTCCTCTTGTCTCTTTCAATTTCTTAGATCTCATGATGAATTCTAAGGGCTCAAAAAGGAGCTCCAAAAACTCAAATACCTCTAGCATAGATGTTCCTTGTGACCAAAACTCTCTTAGGATTAGGTTTGTGAATGATTCTTGTGCTAGAATATTTGAAAAGATTTCATCTAAAGGTTTTGTCGTAGAAAAGAAATTGGATTTCTCTAGTGGGCATGAAGAGGATTTAGCTTGCTTCAAAAAATTCAAGCTTGGAAATATCTTTGATGGTAATGGTCAAGGTTTTGATTCTCTCACAAGAATTTTCTATGCCAATATTCATGATGTTGATATTAATAAGATGGAATTCAAATCCATGATAAATAAAGAAAGATTTCTTGTTGATAGAGAATTAATTTCAAAGATTACCAACATTCCGTTGGGAAACGTGCGTCCTCCTAGACCAAGTGAAGAACGTACATCATGTGATGAAATCTCTCTTTGGGCTTTGTGGCAAGAAGGTAATTTGGAATCAAGGGAAGTTTCCTACTAATGATCTTAGTATCCCGTTGTTGGCATTTGGAAAACTTGGTATCCCCAATCTTTGTCCCTCCACAATTGAAAATTCTTGGTGGAATCATGAGTTTGCGGAATTAGTTTATTTCCTTGAATCGGGTATTCAAAGTCTCGATATTTGTGGTTTTATCATTTATCAAATGATTTCGATGACTTCACCCATCAAGATGTTAGGCTATCCTTGATTGATTGGAAAAAATTTCCATGATCGTGGTCTTGTTTCGATTGGCAACTCTCTCGGGGTTCCCAAACTGGTTCGTCCGTGTACCTTTAGACGCATAAGGGAAAATGTGTGCAAAAGACAAAGAGATGCTTCACTTAACGATTGTGACCCTACCACTTTGAGTCTTCTTCAAAAAATTCATAAGGGTGTGCGTAAGGTCGATTCAAGGGTAAAGTGTGTCCAAGAACAATTGTCTTTGGTTGCAACGAAGTTTCCAGAGCTCAAGGAAGAATTGAACACAATTAAAGCATCTTGGAGTATCTCCGATGAGGATGAAGATGAGTAATTTGTGTTCTGTTTGCCTATTAAATCTTCTATTTCTTCTTGTTTTTGTTTAGAAGAATAACTAGAGTTTGGAATAGCCATTATTGTGATTTCACATAGCTATGTCCAACGTTTTCATCTTCATGGTTTTAGATTTATTGGTTTAAATTCTAAACTTGTTTGGAAGATGATTTTTGCAGTATTAATCTTTATGGTTTTATATATTGCAATATTGTTATGGGATGTGTGTGTTTACGTCCGTGAACTTGACTGTCCCATATCTTGTCAAAAGTAAAGTCTTTCGTATGTCGATATGCATGTATTGATAAAAGAATGAATGGACTTTTGACAAATACAAAAGTTAATCCTATATTGTCAATTATTGATGGAAGATAGGTTAAAATCTTTTGTTTGCGAGGATTATGTCTATTGTATATCATTGTGCAAATAGTGATGGAAAATAGAATGAATCCTTATGTATTCCGCAGTAATTGATCTTCCCTGATCCATATTTTATGTATTACTGTACTACTGTAAGGCTCCGTAAAGTGTCTTATGTTGATCATTAAACAACCAAGTTGATTATTTTTGATTAGCTATGTTGTTGTTCCGTAAGATACTTTATGTCGAGCATTTTTCAACTAAGTTAATCATCTTGTTTGGTTATTTAGTTGTTGCTCCGTAAGTTTTCTTATGTCAAGCATGACCAATTAAATTGATTACTTTTGTGATTAATTTGGGTGTGTATTTCAATTAGATTAATTATGGGTTCTCTTGTGATTAATCTAATTGTATTTTTTAAGTCTCCATAAGTTCACTTATGTTTGAGCATTTGTCGATTAAATTAATCATGGGTTCTCTTGTGGTTAATTTAATTGAACTTTTTGGATTCAAATTCATACTTGTATGTAATTTGTTATGTCCAAAGAAATCCTTCTTTTCTTTCGAAATTAAGGTCGCTTTTGTTGTTCTTTCGGGAATGATATTTAATGGGGGAGAGTTCTTTTGAACTTGTGCATAATTGCCATATCTTTGTGGGGAGTATGGTTGTGGAATATTATAGGGGTTATCTTGTATCTTTATAAACTCCTTGATGAATGCATTTAGCTTCGGCTTTATGATTGCATCTAAAGAACAAGTTGATATTTTTGCTTTCTTTTGGTCAAGAAATGTCTCTTTCGAAATTTCATTAGGATCCCGTTCTTGTACATTTGCCAATTTTATTGACAAAAAGGGGGAGAATTAATATGTAGTTCACACTACAAATACATATGGTTTTCGGATTATTATGTAAGGGGGAGTGGTTTCCATGTGAGATGAAGTATTGACTAAGGGGGAGTGATACATATCACTATAGTATTGTTGTTGAAGTTGTGATACAATTGAACTTTGACGTTGTGTAATGATACTATGACACTGTATAACAATGATTGAGAACTATTGTTTTCTTATTGTTATAGCTACGGATTTTCAACAACGATGATGCTAAACTTACAACCTTTGGGATCATTGGAGTACTTGGAAGTGACGAAGATTTCAAGTAATGATGAAGATTAGGCATGTGGAATAGGAGCTACAAAAGTTAATTAATTTATTTTTTTGTATTCCATATGTATTAATAGTTTTTCCACTAAAATTGACAAAGGGGGAGATTGTTAGAGCATTGGTCGGTCGAACTCGCATGCGTTGATATCTCAAGCATGTATGTCAATGTTAGTGATCAAAACTATAAGTCTTGATTTCTAGCCTACATAGCTAAAGGTCTCGTAGTTGAGCACAAGAACTCCATGGAAATCATCATACAAGACGAAGGACTACTCAAGGAAATAGTGGATCTCATCGACTTAAAGGTATGTGGAGACTTGAACTTATCTGTCACTCAAAAGTCTATCTATTATATCCCATACTCTTGAGACAAAAGTCGTTTTGATATATAGACTTTCATTATGCACATTTACTATTTCGAGCCGAGTTTATCTCACCTATCTATTTCTCGAAATATGTGTTGGTAAGCTTTCACTTTAGCCGAATTCATCTTTACCTAGTGACGAAAGTCATGTTATGTTTCAATCACTTTAAAAATTGCTCTGACGAAAAATGGTATGTGAATAACGGCTATATCCTCCACTGAGAATGTTTCAATGATTGAAATGAGAGTTTATATTACATAACCATTGGTAGGATATAAGCATTTTTGTGGGAACACATATATGTATAAGTCTTTATTCCTTGAACCAAAGTTTGCGAACTTTTTTGATCAAGAGAAATGGAAGTGGCGTGATCCAAGTCCGCGAACTGGCGGAAGTTCTCGACCCGAGAATTTCTGCTGGAGTTTGTGAACTCCTTCCATGAGCTTCAGTTCGCGAACTTGAGCAGGTTATATCTAAAACCGGTTGTTCTTGAACTCATGTTTATTTAAACTAAGGAATGCTTTTGCAAACCGTGGCTATAAAGTTCATGAACCGATTCGAGTGAATCAAACCGTTTTTGCTTCGATTGTGTCTTGTATAGTTACATAAGATCTAAGCAATTGAACAACTCTCTAACTAGTTCATTTGAGTCATTTGAACTAGTTACGGTGAAGAAGAATATGGTTGATATGAAAGTAATCATATGGCTAACCATTTGGTTAACTATTGTTGAACCAACAAATGTTAATGTTTGGGAACGGTTCTTAAACCCAAAATTGGACATTTCATATGTGTGTAACAAGATAAGTTTTCGATCCAACGGTTGAGAAATATTAGCTTGAATCTAATCAGGTTTTCATCTAACGGTGAATATTGAATGCTTTGTTACCAAGCTAACATTTATTGCAAACCCTGATTTGAAAACTATATAAGGGAGAACTCTAGCAACTGGAATCCTAATCCCCACACCTTACGTGTGATACTAGTTGCATAGCTAGAGTCGATTATCCTTTAACCTTTGGTTTTTTCTTCTAAAACCAGGTTAACGACTTAAAGACTTCATTGGGATTGTGAAGCCAGAGCGATACTATTTCTTGTAGTTGTGTGATCTGATCTTGCATCTTCTATCGTTACGAGTACGATTGTAATAATTGACTCGAGATTTTATATCTCTGATAGGCAAGATAGAAAAGTAATCACAAAAACTTCGTCTCATCGTTTGTGATTCCACAATATCTTTTTTCGCTGCGTCGATTAAGATTATTGTGAGGTGATCAATAATATTAGGATGTTCTTCGGGAATATAAGACCGGTTTATTGATTGTTTCCTGTTCACCTTGATTTATCAAAAGACGGAACAAAACTCGTAGGTATATTCGTGGGAGACGGATTTATCTATTACCGTAGACTTTTCTGTGTGATACAGATTTGTTTATTAAAGTCTTCGACTTTGGGTCGTAGCAACTCTTAGTTGTGGGTGAGATCAGCTAAGGGAATCAAGTACGTAGCATCCTGCTGGGATCAGAGGCGTAGGAGCATAACTGTAACTTGGATCAGTGTGAGATTGATTGAGGTTCAACTACAGTCCAGATCGAAGTTAATTTGGAGTAGTCTAGTGTCTGTAGCGGCTTAATATAGTGTGTGTTCAATCTGGACTAGGTCCCAGGGTTTTTCTGCATTTGCGGTTTCCTCGTTAACAAAATTCTAGTGTCTGTGTTATTTCTTTTCCGCATTATATTTTGTTATATAATTGAAATATCACAGGTTGTGCGTTGTTCAATCAATTAGAATATCCGACCTTTTGGTTGTTGATTTAAATTGATTGACACTTGGATATTGGTCTTTGGTACCATCCAAGTTATCTCTCTAGTATTTGATAAAGACTCACAGATTTCTATTTGCTTGAGTACATATCAAATCGAGAGGTTGAGATATAAACTCTTTGATATACTTGTTAGAGCATAGCTCTGTTAACCTCGCATGCGTTGCTATCTCAATCATGTTTGTCAATGTTAGTGATCAAAACTATAAGTCTTGATTTCTAGCCTACATAGCTAAGTCTCGGACTAGGATAAAAAAGTGTAGTTGAGCTCAAGGACTTCATGGAGATTCATCATACAACGACGAAGATCTATACAAGGAACCGTGGAACTTCACTAACAAAAAGGTATGTGGAGACTTGAACTTATCTATCACTCAAAAGTATATCTCTTCTATCTCCTACTTCTTATGAGACAAGATTTGTATGTTATATAGACTAGATCATACACATTTGACATTTCGAGCTGAGCATTCATTGCTTATATTTTATCTCGAAATCGTGTGTTGGTAAAGTGTTTCGCTTTGATCAAGCTTATCTTTACCTAGTGACGAAAGTCATGAAAAGTTTCAATCACTTTGAGAATCGCTCTGACCTGAATCGGTCCGTGAATAACAGCTACATAGCGTCCTCTGAGAATGTCTCAAAGATTGAAATGAGAGTTTAGATTACATAACCATGTATTCCTTGAACCGAAGTTTTAGAACTTTGTTGATCAAAAGAAATCGGGAGGATTGTGGAATTGGTTTGCCAAGTCTGGGAACTCAGTCCGCGAACTGTCGGAAGTTCTCGACCGAGAATTTTTGATGGATTTTCCAAAACTCATTTGTGTGCTAAGTACGCAAACTCAATCCGCGAACCCAGTCCGCGAACTGGCGGAAGTTCTCTTTCCGATTTTTCTGCTGAGTTTGGAAAACTCAACCGATTAACTTAAGTCCGCGAACTTGTTTGTGAACTTAAGAGGTTATGATCTAAAGATATGCTCTGAACATGAAATATTAAATTACTAAGGAATGCTTTATGCAAACCGTGGCTATAATGTTCATGAGCCGATTCAATCGAATCGAATCATCTTTGTTTCAATTGTGTCTTGTGTAGTTAAATAAGATCTCATAGCAATTGAACAACTCTTTAACTAGTTCATTTGAGTCAATTGAACTAGTTATGGTGAAGAAGAACAAGGTTGATATAAAATGCTCATATGGTTAACCTTTTTGGGTTATTATGTTGAACCAACATACACGTACACGTTTGGGCATGGTTTTCACGAACCCAGTAAACGTCTACCCAAATGTGTGTGACAAGCTAAGTTTTCGATCTAACGGTTGAGAAATATTAGCTTTAATCTAAATCAGGTTTTCATCTAATGGTGAATAAGGATTGCTTTGTAACTAAGGCAAAACCCTGATTTGAAGGCTATATAAAGGAGACATCTAGCATTGTGCAAAACTAATACCCACACGTCTGTGTGCTACTAGTGCGCCCGCTAGAATCAATATCTATTAACTTTTGATTTTCTTCTCTAAAATCAGGTTAACGACTTAAAGACTTCATTGGGATTGTGAAGCCAGACCGATACTACTTTATCGTAGTTGTGTGATCTGGTCTTGCATCTTCTATCGTACGAGTACAATCGATTGATTGGATTGAGATCGTGAGAGTTCTCCGATAGGAAAGATAAATAAGTCACAAACATCATCGTCTCACTGTTTGTGATTCCTCAACAAACCGCCTGTATAGTCAGGAAGGATTGTAGAGAGGTGATAGATTAATCTAGGCTGTTCTTCGGGAATATAAGACTGGATTATCAATTGGTTCATGTTCACCTTGATTTTATATCAAAAGACGGAACAAAACCTAGGGCTTATCTGTGGGAGACAGATTTATCCTTTGATAGACTATTCTGTGTGAGACTGATCTGTTTATTATCAAGTCTGTGATTTTGGGTTACAACAACTCTTGGTTGTGGGTGAGATCAGCTAAGAGAATCAACTGCGCAGTATCCTGCTGGGATCAGAGGTGTAGGAGTACAACTGTACCTTGTATCAGTGGGAGACTGATTGGGGTTCAACTATAGTCCAGTCCGAAGTTAGTTTGCAGTAGACTAGTGTCTGTAGCGGCTTAATACAGTATGTATTCAGTCTGGACTAGGTCCCGGGGTTTTTCTGCATTTGCGGTTTCCTCGTTAACAAAATTTCTGGTGTCTGTGTTATTTCTTTTCCGCATTATATTTTATATAATTGAAATAATACAGGTTGTGCGTTCGTGATCATCAATTGGAAATCCAACCTTTGGTTGTTGATTGATATTGATTGATCCTTGGACATTGGTCTTTGGTACCGTCCAAGTATCCCTTGTATTTGATAAAGACTCGCTATTGTTTTTAGCTTGAGTAAAAATCAAATCAAGAGAGAGATATTAACTCCTTGAGATACTTTTATCTAGATTGAGTCTGACTGTCTAGTTGATTCTCTAGCAAAGTATTTCGGAATTAGTCCATACAGATTGCTAAGCGAAATATTGGGTGGTGTTGTTAAACCCCCACTTTTTCAATTGGTATCAGAGCAGGCAAACACGTTCAAGACCTAACAAGTATGTGTTTGTAGCGATCTGACTCTATGCACAGAAGTGTTATCTCTATTAACGTACCACCAGTCCTCGATGGCTCAAACTATCTATAGTGGAAAGTTGTTATGCGCACTTTTCTTCAGTAGCGTGACTTCCAATCATTGATATGTGTTGTAAATGGCTATGAGACTCCCGTTGTTATGGAAAGAGATGTTGTTGTACCAAAATATTTATGTATGTACAATACTGCCGAGTTAGTTGCTGCAAAGCAAAACTCCGACGGGTTGAACGCCATCCTACATGCTGTTTCCCCAAACCTTAGACATCATGTGATCTCATGCACTACGTCTAAAGAAGCTTGGGATACTTTAGAAATCGTATTTGAAGGTAACCCCTGTGAAAAGGAAGCTAGGCTTCAAAACCTTAATTCCGAATGGGAAGACCTTTCTATGGCAGAAGAAGATTTGTTCGACGATTTTTATCACAAACTGTCTGAAATTTTTAATACATCATGTGCATTGGGTAGGACAATTCCTGAAAAGGAAATTGTGATGAAAATCCTTCGATGGCTGCCATCCAGGTAAGAATCTAAAAGACATGCCATCGTTGAAGGAAATAACCTTAATACTCTTTCACAAAATACACTGGTCGGAAAAATTAGAATTTTCGATCACGAATATATGACAAGAGACGATCATCATTTGCTTGGAAACCATGTCACCTCTCCTGATCATAAATCTTGTCATCCAAAATTGACGAAAGAGAAAAGTGAGAATTGCTTTATTTCTACGTTGTCTTTGTTTATACAAAAACTTAAGAAGATCCTCAGACGTAGTAAAAGAAAGTCTCAAAAGGAAACTTCGTTAGTCAATATAAAGGATAAGAATACCAAGAAGAGCCGTACTAATGAAACTGGTCTTATGTGTGTTCAAGCCTCTTCAAAAAATCCTGAAACGAAGATAAGAGAGATAACTAAAGCATGGATGAATACTCTTGATTACTGTCCTGAGGAAATCTATGATTGCTCTCTCAGTCTTTTTGCTGAAAATCATTCTCATGATTCCTTCATGACATGTCCGCATGTGTTGGATCAGTAAACCTCTCCTAATTTTGTGTTGAACTCTAGGAGTTTATCGTAAAAGAGTCTACCAAATCGCTCTGTTCAGTTGAGTTCACCTCAGGATCATCTTAGTACGTCAAATCAAAAACAGTCCTTCCTGGCTAACCGTAGTATGCTGAAAACAAAAAGGAAGTTTACCTTTCATCAAAAGGTGTTTTCAAAAACGGTGCAGAATTTGCAAAGATCTGCAGTCAAGTTTTCTAAAACTCTGATCATAATGGATAAGCAGAAGCCTAGTGAAATGGGTGGTTTCTCTCTTTGCAAAGATTATCCCAGTCCAATATTGGATTGGAGGCCTTATGCTCAGTAATCTTGTTGAAAAATGATTCTTGTGTTCTCTTCCTATTATACAAGAATCATAATATACAAGGGGACTGTAACATTCTTTTTTGTGCTTTTTCAGGTCTTGTTCGTGAACGGCTTCAGCTTTTTTGATAACCAACTTCTGTTAGGATTTGGTAAAAAGGGTGTTTCTGGGAATTCTACACCTGTATTCCTTTTAAAAGGCTCTAGCTCTTCAGCACTCTCATTTCATCCTCTCTATCATGTCCTCCTCTAGTCTTTCAAGTAAAGAAAGTGATGTATGGACAGTTCTATTTCCCTCAAAGAAGATTCGTTTCGATTCTTCTAACAATGAGATGTGCTATGACAAACATTTCTCTTCTTATGATGAGAACCCTTCTGTCTTTCAGTTTGATAAGATCTCTCTAACCATGAATCTCGTTTTGGAACAAGTTCGTGCTCTGAAAAATGAACTTGAAGTGTCTTCCAAAAAACTTGAGGAGAAAATGGATAGTCTTGAATCAAGGATTGACCTAATCGAAGATGAGCTTGAAGAATATAGGGAATACGAGAAGAATATTCAAGGTAAGTGAAATGATTGATAAGAGGTATAGATACCTAGTATGTCTTCTTTTTGGATTAGTTGGAAGAATAACTAGTGCTTTGAATAGCGATGATTGTGACTACACATAGCTATTTTTGTTTTCATCTTCTTATGTTATTTTTTAGGTTTATTGGTATTAAATTCTAAAAATATTTGGAGGATGATGTTTATTGCAGTATTTTATTGGTTTGTGATATTGCACTATTTTTATGGGATATGTATTGTGTACGTCCGTGAACTTGAAGGTCCCATATTGCAGTCAAAAGTAAAGTCGTTAATGAATCGGTATTCGTATTGATGAAAGGACGAATGAACTTATGACATATACAAAAGTTATGCCTATGCAGTCATGTATTTGATGGAAAATAGGATAAAATCTTCTGTTCAACAAGGATAAAGTCTATTATGTCGTAATGATGGAAAATAGAATATATCCTTGTATGTTATCCACGGTATTGATCTTCATTGATCCATTTTATTATGTTTTACCGTGAAGGCTCCATTATGTGTCTTATGTTGAGCACCTTACAACTAAGTCAATTTACCTTGGCTTTGTTGGTTGTTCCATAAGATGCTATATGTCGAGCATTAAGAACTAAATTAATCAACTAGTTTGGTTATTTAGTTAGTACTCCATAAGTCTTCTTTCTTATGTTGAGTACATGTACGGTTAAGGTTGTCATATTCTATGATGAACTTAGTCGGGGTTCCATAAGCTCTTTTATGTTGAGCCCAAAATAATTAAATTGATTACTTCGGTGATTAGTTTGGTTGTTTGTATTCCAATTAGATTAATTATAGGTTCTCTTGTAATTAATCTAGTTGAGTTTTCATATATTCCATAAGTTCTTGTGTTGAGTATATGAAGGGCTACACTATCATGTTCTTTGGTTAATGTAGTCATATATTCCGTAAGGTTTTCCTAATGTTGATTATTTGAACGGTTAAGTTAGTCATCTCCGTGTGATTGACTTAGTCGTAGCTCCGTGAGTTTACTTATGTTGAGCACTTTCAATTAAATTGATCACTTTTGTGGTTTGATTTAGCTGCATATTCCAATTGAATTAATCATGGGCTTACTTGTGGTTAATTTGGTTGAGCTTTGGATATAGAAAATCATTCCTATGGTTTTTGGTGTCCAATAAAAAATCCTTCTTTTCTTTCGAAATTAAGGTCACTCTTGTTGTTCTCTCGGGAATGACATCAAATGGGGGAGAGTTCTTTTGAACTTGTGCTTAATGGTAATATCTTGCGGGGAGTGCGACTGTAGAATTTTATAGGGGTTATCTTGTATCTTAAAACTCCTTGATGAATGTTGTTAGCTTAGGCTATTAGATTGGATCTAAATTAAGTTGGTATGTATTTTTCTTTTGGTCATAAAATGTCTCTTGTAGAAATTTCATTATGGTCTCATTCTTGTACCTTTGCCAATTTTATTGACAAAAAGGGGGAGAAATAATGTAGTTCACACTAAAAATACATATGGTTTTCGGATCATTGTGTAAGGGGGAGTGGTTTCCATGATCGAGATGGAGTATTGACTAAGGGGGAGTGATACATATCACCGTAGTATTATTGATAAAGTCGTGATACAATTGGACATTGATGTTATATAATAATACTATGACATTGTATAATAATGATCGAGAATCTCGATTTCTCTCATTGTTATAGATACGGATCTTCAACAACGATGGTGCTAAACTTACAACCTTTGGGATCATTGGAGTACTTGGAAGGACGAAGATTTCAAGGAACGTTGAAGATTAGACTATGGAATAGGAGCCACTAAAGTTTATCTTTTTTGTATTCCATATGTATTAATAGTTTTGTCACTAAAATTGACAAAGGGGGAGATTGTTAGAGAATAGCTCGGTCAACCTCGCATGCGTTGCTATCTCAAGCATGTTTGTCAATGTTAGTGATCAAAACTATAAGTCTTGATTTCTAGCCTACATAGCTAAGTCTCGGACTAGGATAGAAAAGTGTAGTTGAGCTCATGGACTTCATGGCGATTCATCATACAACTAAGAAGATCTATACAAGGAACCGTGGAACTTCATCAAAAAAAAAAGGTATGTGGAGACTTGAATTATCTATCACTCAAAAGTATATCTCTTCTATCTCCTACTTCTTATGAGACAAAAGTCGTATGCTATATAGACTAGATCATACACATTTGACATTTCGAGTTGAGCATTCATTGCTTATCTTTTATCTCGAAATCCTGTGTTGGAAAAGCGTTTCTCTTTGATCAAGTTTATCTTCACCTAGTGACGAAAGTCATGAAAAGTTTCAATCACTTTGAGAATTGCTCTGACGTGAATCGGTCTGTGAATAACGGCTACGTAGCGTCCTCTGAGAATGTCTCAATGATTGAAATGAGAGTTTAGATTACATAACCATGTATTCCTTGAATCGAAATTTTCGAACTTTGTTGATCAAGAGAAATCGGGAGGATTTTGGAATTGGCTTGCCAAGTCCGCGAACTGTCGGAAGTTCTCGACCGAGAATTTTTGCTGGATTTTCCAAAACTCGTTTGTGTGCTAAGTCCGCGAACTGGCGGAAGTTCTCTTTCCGATAATTTCTGCTGAGTTTGGGAAACTCAACCGATTAACTTAAGTCCGCGAACTTTTTTGTGAACTTAAGAGGTTATGATCTAAAGATGTGCTCTAAAAATGAAACATTAAATTACTAAGGAATGCTTTATGAAAACCGTGGCTATAATGTTCATGAGCCGATTCAATTGAATCGAATCATCTTTGTTTCAATTGTGTCTTGTGTAGTTACAAAAGATCTCATAGCAATTGAACAACTCTTTAACTAGTTCATTTGAGTCAATTGACTAGTTATGGTGAAGAAGAACAAGGTTAATATGAAATGCTCATATGGTTAACCTTTTTGGGTTACTATGTTGAACCAACATACACGTACACGTTTGGGCATGGTTTTCACAAACCCAGTAAACGTCTACCCAAGTGTGTGTGACAAGCTCAGTTTTCGATCTAACGGTTGAGAAATATTAGCTTGAATCTAAATCAGGTTTTCATCTAACGGTGAATAAGGATTTCTTTGTAACTAAGTAAAACCCTGATTTGAAGGCTATATAAAGGAGACATCTAGCATTGTGAAAAACTAATACCCACACGTCTGTGTGCTACTAGTGCGCCCGCTAGAGTCGATCTCAATTAGCCTTTGATTTTCTTCTCTAAAATCAGGTTAACGACTTAAAGACTTCATTGGGATTGTGAAGCCAGACCGATATTACTTTATCGTAGTTGTGTGATCTGATCTTGCATCTTCTATCGTACGAGTACAATCGATTGATTGTCTTGAGATCGTGAGAGTTCTCCGATAGGCAAGATAAAGAAGTCACAAACATCTTCGTCTCACTGTTTGTGATTCCTCGACAAACCGCCTGTGTAGTCAGGAAGGATTGTAGAGAGGTGATTGATTAATCTAGGTTGTTCTTCGGGAATATAAAACCGGGTTATCAATTGGTTCCTGTTCACCTTCATCTTATATCAAAAGACAGAACAAAACCTAGGGTTTATCTGTGGGAGACAGATTTATCCTTTGATAGACTTTTCTGTGTGAGACAGATCTGTTTATTATCAAGTCTGTGATTTCGGGTTACAACAACTCTTGGTTGTGGGTGAGATCAGCTAAGAGAATCAAGTGCGCAGTATCCTGCTGGGATCAGAGGCGTAGGAGTACAATTGTACCTTGTATCAGTGGGAGACTGATTGGGGTTCAACTATAGTCCAGTCCGAAGTTAGTTTGCAGTAGGCTAGTGTCTGTAGCGGCTTAATTAGTGTGTATTCAATCTGGACTAGGTCCCGGGGTTTTTCTGCATTTGCGGTTTCCTCGTTAACAAAATTTCTGGTGTCTGTGTTATTTCTTTTCCGCATTATATTTTATATAATTGAAATAATACAGGTTATGCGTTCGTGATCATCAATTGGAAATCCAACCTTTGGTTGTTGATTGATATTGATTGATCCTTGGACATTGGTCTTTGGTACCGTCCAAGTATCCCTTGTATTTGATAAAGACTCGCTATTGTTTTTAGCTTGAGTAAAAATCAAATCAAGAGAGAGATATTAACTCCTTGAGATACTTTTATCTAGATTGAGTCTGACTGTCTAGTTGATTCGCTAGCAAAGTTTTTTCAGAGTTAGTTCATACAGATTGCTAAGCGAAATATTGGGTGGTGTTGTTAGACCCCTGCTTTTTCAATACTTTTTATCTAGATTGAGTCTGACTGTCTAGTTGATTCTCTAGAAAGTATATTGGAGTTTGTCCATACAGATTGCTAAGTGAAATATTGGGTGTGGTTGTTAGACCCCCGCTTTTTCTGGTACCGCCTCTTTCTTTTATTTTTAATTTATTTTATTATTTTCCTTATCTCTTGGAAAACTCCTTGTTTGAGCAAACTTCCTCGTTTGAGCAAAACTCCTAGTTTCTCCATATTTCCTCAAGTGATGAAATTAATAATATAAAATAGGGAAGAGCACGGGACCGAGCACACGTGTTGGCCGGCCATGCCCTAGCCGTGGTCGGTCCCACACCTCCCAATTCCTTATTTTATTATTATTATTCCTTCCTTCCTCTCATGAAACTCCTTCGTCTGAGCAAAAACCCTGGTTTTTTCATATTTTCTCAAATATTGCTCAAACTATCAAAAACCAAAAAGTCAAATGGTCACATGACCATCCAGGCTTTCCACGATAAATATTAAAATATCATTCATTTTAATATTCTTAAAATATTGGTCGCGCGAGTAGAATTCTACTTGCTCACTCAAGCAAAATCGAGAGTTTCAGTTAAGATCAAACTCTTCTGAAAATCTAAAATATTGCTCAAACGCGCACCAGAAAATACCCAAATTCTCAGAATTGTGGTCAAGGAAAATATGGTGACGTGCGCATGCCACTTGACCGACCAAGGTCGTCCCTTAGGCTTACAGGAGCGCGTCCCACATCCTATTAATGATTTTGACCTAATTAATCTTCTACAGTTCATATTGGGTTCAAACTCTTTCCAACCAACTTGGAACTTGATCAATTGACCACTAGATGGTCCCACGACCACCAAGGGCCGGTATCATACCCCTTATCCGGTACTCCTCTCTCCATAATTAGGTTTTATCACCTAATGCTCAGACGAGCACTATTTCAATAATGATTAAATGAGCATTTAATCATCCTTCCACCAACGTGCCTACAAAGGACTTAGGTGCTCGAGCACCTGCGCGCTAAATGGTCGGCCATCATCCCAATGTTGTCAGTCCCTCTCGCGCTCATTGATTGATTTTCTGTAAATCATCAATTGATCAATAATCGACCAAAATTAGGGTTTCAAATCAAATGCTCTGTAAAGTATAATTCTGAATACGTTCAAACCCTAATAATTTTATGTTGATCTAGCAATCAACATCCTAATTAATAATATTCGGTCAACCGCAAGTATTTTAATTATATTATTTGGTCTCACTACCAACAATTCATGAAGCGAACAATATTGCTCAAACGAGCAATATTTGCTTAAACGAGCAATATTTATTTTGCTTATTCAACTAGGTCCAGAACTCATTGATTCAACTATCAATTGGTTGACTGAGAAATATTCTTCATGTTTGATTCAACTATCAACATTCGAGAATTATATTGATCCAGTAACAATATTTTAATTTATTTAATGTTTGGTCCTACTACCAACATTTTGCTCGACTGAGCAACATGGTTCGAACAGACGACATCCAATATTCCTGATTCCTACTTTATCGTTCGATCATTCATGATATCTTAGAGCATTCTGTTTAATTCAACAATATTTTTGATTTCCTGTCGAATATTCAAATTATCAAAATATCATTATTATCTCGACTGGTAAAATGATATCACGACTCAACGTCTGAACATCATTGTTGTCCCAGCAGACATCTTATCTTCAATCCATGAGTCTCAGAGCATACCACATTCGTTCATTATGCTCTCGACTCATCAAGGCTAAGACTCATTGTCTAGTCAAGTCAATAACTGACTAATTAAATACATATCTGCCTTGAAGATTCCACAATCATGAGGAATCAATCATGTTACATGGGGGGTACTAATTAAGGTTTTGGTCTGGAGGCCTACGGCACGTGTGTTCATCCTCGATGAGAAAAGTGATTAAGTCATGCAAGCAGTTGAGAGAGTTAGCAAAGTAGTGGGTGGACAATCAACAAAGTCTCTGCATGACCTGGAACTGGTTTAACCACGATTTCCCACTTTCTCATTCTTTCACTCGAGCAACCGTCATACTTACTGAAGATCAATGTGTCTACATTCTGGAAATATAAATAAGTTTCTGAATCCGTGATTGAACAACCAAGAATCATCGTGCAAACAAGCAAAGATATATGGGAATTGTGATAAGAACTCTCATGTGAACAATCACTCTCAACTGAGCAGAATTCAAACTTATTCGAAACTAGCAGTTCATATGCAGAAACCTACAACACATTCACGATCCTTGATCACCATTGATCTCACACACTTCTCAGCTTTCCTCTTACAGATCGACAATCTTCCCTCTTTGTGACTGAATTGACTCTGGAACGACCATTGTCTTGGTTTAGGCCGGAGTCCTACATATTGATCTCTCGAAATATTAGCACTTCCATGCAGTGCATCTGTTTGAGGTTAAGCAATTTTCTCGTTCGAGGAGTCCGTTCGCACGATTGTCTTTTCACTTTCCTAAAAAACTAGCAAATCGTTTTGCCCCATCAACATCCGAGTGCAGCAATATGGTGATGTAGTTTTAGTAACCCATTTTTCTTTGTTATGTTTTTGATTGATTTAACCTTTCAATATTTAGATATCCATATTTCTTTTTCTTAACCGGAATCGGTTGATATCCACGTCTACATTAACTGATTCCATATAATTAGTCGATGATCATATACATATCGAACGATTTGAATTGGTGTTCTTCGTGGTTGAAGGAACAAACCAGAATCAGTTCACATGTTCACATAAACCGATTCTGGTTTGTGTTCTTCATGGTTGAAGAACTCAACCTAGAATAGGTCGATGTGGGCACTTACGTAAATCGATTTTGGTGATGTATACTCGAACTAAACAATTTTATACCCAAAATGAGAATGAGTGTGAGTTTATCCCTGGATTTTTATACCCAAACCGAAAATGAGTATGATTTATACTCGAAATGAAAATGAGTATGACTTCATACTCATTCTCAAATAGAGTATGATTACTACTTGACGTGGTAATGAGCATGAACTGATACTCATTCTTAACTTGAGTATATATATGAAGTATGGATTAAATTGTGTTTGATGTTTTTCAACATCATAATCGGTAGATGTTATGTTTCATATAAACCTATTCTAGGTAAAAGCAAATTTCTAAAATTTTGTGTATGTTTTTGGAGTTACAATCGGTCGATACCAATGTCAACATAAACTGATTCTAGAGTGTAATTTTCAAAATCGGTTATATGAGCACTTAATATCCACTGGTTCTTAGTGTTCTTTGTGGATAAACCAACCAAAAATTGGTTCACGATGCCTTATTATCAATCGATTCTAGGTTTATGTTTTTTTAAGAAAATAAAAATTTCAAATTTTTCATATTCTGATGATTCATTAATACAAGTTAATTTCACATCTAACACGACATTTTTACTATTAATCAACTAAATTAACACTAATTAATCAGGGACATATTAGCAATTAACTAAAAAAGGTAGATAAGGGGTTGTTGGAATTACTTCATGATGCCCCGTTTTTGTCTTTAATTAATAGGCCTCAAATAAAAGGCATAGGCCTCAAACTAGGGAGGATAATAAACATGGATCTATAAAAGAAAGATGAAATGCATAGATTATTTATGGATCCGCCTAGGCTTTGAGTGTGACTGTTTAGATACACTATCACATGAATCAAAACGACGATGACGTAAGTCAAATTATAAAGTTGAGGTGCACATTTTTTTTCTTCCAAAAATGATATACTTATCGTGTTTGTAATTCTGGGAGAAATCCCATAAGATACAATCCTGACGGACCCCACTGGTGTAAACAACACCTCGTATAATTCTTTGTGATGGGTCCAAGACTATGTCATACTATACTTTTCATGGGACATAGCTCCGGTCAACGTAGAACTGTTGTTTGTTTGTCTTTTTCGTTGTAAGAGATGTTTTGGGGATATAATACAAATGAGGGGTTGTAGCGTGATTTTGCACCCAATAATTGTTCAATATATTCGTTGGTAATAGTATTGTAGCTAATCTTGTTCTTGTCTTGGTCGGGACCGAGACACCAGGATAATTTTAACTTGGGAGAATTTTTGGTGAAATTTTAGTGTAACTCTCCGGTTTTTATTGTCGGACTTTATACTTATATGTATATATAAATGTTTTGTCAATTTATACTTATCAGATCTTGTATAGATAAAACGAAATTGTGCCATCCTTTTAAAAATTGAGAATAAGCATTTTCTTATAAATAACCTCTTCATTTCATTTCCTTCTTAACATAAAAGATCTAAGTCCAAAAATATCTCTAATACCTCTCTATTCAACTCGTGCAACTCTCTGTGCTTTGAAATGGTGACTAACTCTCAAATCTATGTCTCCAGCATCACCTCACAAATGCAACATACCAATTGTCAAACCACAGAAATGAACCATTGGTTCTGCTCAAGTGGTCAACAGACTCAACACTGCTGCTGATGGTTGTACCCACAGTGGGCTTGGCAAAATCTTTTTCCTAAAGGTTTTAGATGTTAGAGAAGTAATGGATGAGGTCAATGCGATTTGGAAGAAATATAAAAATAAGTAAATAAAAGTTATGGGTCATAATCTCTTCATCTTCAAGTTTAGCTCGACCAGAGAACAAGAAGAAATCATCAAGAAAGCTCATTGGACAGTAAAAGAATACTTGCTCGTTGTATATACAACCCAAGAATCCTATACTGGGTACTGATAATCTTTATTAGAAACATCCCCAAGGTTGTTGAATGTTTAGCACTGGATACTGATAATTTTTATTAGCAACATCCCCAAACCAGTTACCTTGAATATTTATTTTTGAACCATCTCTTATCTCGCATATATGGAATCTTCTAATCCATTGCAGACCTCCATGTACCATTCTTTTTAACCTCCCCATAAATAGGATCAAAATTTCTGAAGTACTTTGGCTGCAATAATTGGACCCGTTTAGCATCCTTCTCATGTTGCATTCTCCAAGATAATTTTGTTAGAAGAGCTTCATTAAAATATCTCATATTATTGAAACCTATATCTCCTAATATTTTCGGTTTATTGAGCTCTCTTCATCCAATTATATAACAACCTTGTGTTTTAGACTTATTCCACCAATAATTCCTTTACAGGGATTCTATTTTCTTAATTATTTTTTTCGGTATATGCATACAACTCATTTGACATTGATCTAAGAACCCACCACGTCCTAAATCTGAGTACTTCTACCTGCCTGATTAACCAATTTTCCTTGCCATGATACTTTTTTTATGGGTTACCAATCAGGGGATACCAATCGTTCGACAACCTGTATAGACAAAACGTAATACAATTTCAAGTAGACAAACTTAATAATCATTGACTGAAAAGACGTGGGTACCCAAATACATCACAATCTTTTTGTTTTAACCTACAAGTCCTTTACCGAAAGTGATCGTCTATGGACGGAGTCCAAGCAATACAACTAATCGGTTCACACTTTGTGTGATTGTCTATGGATACGAGATCGAGATAATACAACAACAAGATAACTTATGTGATTGACTATGGATACAAGATCGAGACAATACTACAACGAAGTGTGTTACTTGATAATAGGTTCGGACTTAACCAAACTCTATAGGATCACTATCAAGTAATATAGAGTTAACGTAAAATTCAATTTACTTCAATTATAATAAAACAATTATAATGCGGAAAAGCAAAGTAAATGTCATAGCAAGATTTTGTTAATGAGGAAACTGCAAATGCAGAAAAACCCCGGGACCTAGTCCAGAATTGAATACTCTCAGAATTTAGCCGCAATACAAAATCTAACCAACTTCATAAAGTTGAGACCAAGAAAACTACCCCTAGATACTTAGTTCCCTCAGTATCCCTGCGCTTCCGACTTCAAGAGTCACTTACTGGTACAATTCCTTTGGATCGTATTCCAAACATCAAAGGAACAACGAATCTGTTTGCTAAAAATTTCTTAGATTATTTTCAAGATAAAAATATCTTAAGTCATACGCAAAGGCTCTTCCGTTTAGTCTAATAAACTCCTTTGCCCGGTTAGATCAATCTAACTTCAACTATCAAAATAGACAAGTCTAGATTCACGATCAATCAATATAGATCTCAAAGAGAAACTATAAAGCGATGTCGATCTCATGCAACTAATCAATAGAATAAATCCGATTCTAGTTGGATCCCAACCGATCAAGGTTTGTGCACACAACAAGATGCGATAACCAATAAGAAATCTTCTTCGTCTTCAAATCTTCTTTAATCTTCAAAAACATGCACAACACCACTTGAATCTCTTGTGATTAATCACACACAGAATGGAGTCTGTTAAACAATAAATTATCACAAGATGTCTTTAGATCTAACAATAGTTCTAAAGATCCCGTTGATACTTCGATCTAGTTTGAGTGAATCTTATATTAGAAGAGAAGATTCTCAAGAATAAACAAACCAGATGCAACCAAAGTTTCAACAACCATTAGTCAATAAAACCAATCGAAAACTAATAACACTGTAATTATCTAGTTTCCCACCAACGGTACTCGTAGAGCTTCTTGATCCCACAAAAGTCTTTAAACGAGCGGTCGTAAGGGATTTCACCTAATTAAGATACTTTCCACTACGAATAGACGGCTCCACCAGAAACAACAAGAAATGAAGTTTTCCTGGCTCTTAAGATAGTTTTCTAGAAATGCAAACTTAGGTATTTATAGACCAAGGATGTTTGGATATCAAGGAATTTCCAAAACCGAAAATATTCTCAAGATATGAAATGAATACCAAGATTCGGTTTTCATAATTCCAATAAATGCTTGTCCAATATTTCTGAAATGCCTCAATAGAAAATCTCCAATTAGTAAATGCACACTACTAATGTTTATTCTCTGGAGATATGCATTTAATTGCTGGTAATTAAAGCATATAAAACCAAAAACCTTAATTAGAAGATTCCCAATTTCTTTCGGCAAAGGATCTCCTTGAGTACTAATGAATATCTTTGAACAATAAATGATAAGAGTTACCGCTCGTGTTCAAAGTATGTTGACATCTTTTCACTATAAACCCTTATTTCATATTCACATGGATTTACATTCTTGGAATCGGTCATACCATACTTCCAAAAAAGTTTAGAATTGGTTTCCATGTATTCCAAAACAACTATGTGATTGATCAATTACCAAATCAAATACATGGGTTCAATCGGTTCTACCAATCACTAAGATCGGTTATACCTCAATATGAAAATACTTGTGATCGGTCACAGAAGTTACCAGGACCGGTTACACCAGTTACAAAGATCGGTTCCATCTACACATGGTAATTCTTGTGATCGGCCACACCAGTTACCAGGAACGGCTACACCAATTACAAGGATTGATTACACAACTCATGATCGGTCATACCGATTACTAAGATCGGTTACACCAATTACTAGGATCGGTCACACCAATTACAAGGATCGATCATACCAACACATGGTGATTACTTAGGATCGGTTACACCAATTAATAAAAACCAGTCATACCAAATCATAAGCCAGGCATTGTGATTAGTTATACCAAGATAGATAGCATAGTTACGATCGGTTCTACCATCTCACACATATTGGCCATCCAAAGATTTTCAATGAATAACCAAACTAATAAGCTTAATGATACCCCTTTCGATTCACGAAACAAGTTCATGAATGTACTTCCTTTAAACGAATGTATAAGCATTATACTTCGCAGTCTAATTCCCTAATACTATGATCATACTATTATGATCATGTCACGTCACCAGAGTATTATACAATATGTACAGTATATACAGCTTTGCAGTTATGTTTTCAATATAGCACGACTTGAAAGATACATTAGGAATGAAACAGTTCAAGTCAATATTACTAACCTCAAGTGGAATGATGATGTCGTCGTTGTAGCTCGCTACTTCTTCACATTTTTCAGGTCTTCGGAGTAATACTTGTGTGTCTCAACATTCCTAGACTTTCTAGTCTAACCTAAACGAAGTTGACTCTAGTATTTAATCAAGCGACTTTATATGAGTTTTGACACACTAAAATTTGACAACCAAACTTGACAAACCAACGCTTGGTGAGTTCAACTGAGCTATGCTATAACATTGACAATATGTATATAAAGTTAATATCTCAACCTCTACTCAATCAGTATATATATAGACACATGGTCTGTGAACCGGATTGTTAAGCAGAGTACTTGGACGATCTTAAAAATCAATATCCAAGATCAGTCTAGTCGTATCCAAATAATTTAATTGGAATTCTTCCAAGTGATTAAACTTGTTATCTATCTTTCAAGATACAAATTCTACAAGAAACAAGTCTCGTAATCGGTTACAATTAAGCGGACGTATCTACTTAGATTGAATACATACAAACATGTGTAAATCCAATTATAAAGATAAATAATATAATGCGGAAAAGGAAAATCATAAGACACCAAAAATTTTGTTAACGAGGAAACCGCAGTAGTAGAAAAGTATTGACTTTGGATCGAAGTAGAAAAACCCTTGGCCCTCATTCAGATTGAACACCGCACTATATTAAGCCGTTACAGACAGTAGCCTACTATCAGACTTCAGACTGGAATGTAGTTGAGATCGAATCCACCCTTCAAGCGATTCAGTTATAGTCGCGCTCCATACGTCTCTTGAACCTCGCAAGGTTCAAAGCACTTGATTCCCTTAGCTGGAGAGTTGCTTCAGCCAAAGTCAAGACTTTTGATTCAAATCTACCTTTAACAGATAAACCTATTTGATTTCTGTTTAGATCAAGGTGTATAAACAGCTACCAATCACATCAATTTTGTTTCTTAGCAGTCACGACAATAATCTCTTCTAAAAATTGTTTCACGCGTTTCTGGGATTCCAAACTTATCTCAAACTCTTCCTTAGATAGATACCAATCTTTGGGAAGTTTTGTAGCACTTTAATCTCCCTAGAATTCCAAAAATAGCTCCAAACAGGGACCCGTGTGTAACTTAACCTTGATTTCCTTTTTCCGGCTATTCTAGCCAAATTCAGCCCATGAAATCACCCATATTAGCATTGTATATCCATATCACGTCCATCCCATGAAAATAGGACATTGAATCTCATTAAAACACGTCCAATAATCCAACCCTAAATCTGCCAGAACTGTTGTAACTTTTCCCGCCATTTTTTGCATTTGAATTTTGAAGAAGATGACCTCCCCCTATCCAGTTCTGCTGTCCCTTTAGCACATGCTCGAAATGGGTTACCCCTTATCCAAAATGAGAGTCCGTATAGTAATTTTATCCCACGAACACAAAAACCGCTTTTCGAGCCAATTTCGCCGCAAAAGCTTATTTCTCCAAAATACCGATAAAGACATAAAATAACCAAAATAAGTATAAAATCGAGCACTAAAAATATATACAATTGAGATCATATTAGACACAAAAATGTGTTTATCAAATAGTAAGCTAGCAAACCTCACAAATCCAGAGCTTACGACTCCCGAAGAGCAGCCTAGATTCTTAACCACCTCTCAAGAATAATCGTCGAAAGATTAGTCTGTAGATATCTATATTGAGGAATCACCAAGTCTGAGACGAAGAAATCTTTGTAATTACTATCTATCTTGACTGAAAGAGATTACGAGAACCTTGATAACAAAATACAAGATCAAGGATACACGAACTATCAAGGTAAAGATAGTCGGACCTGGCTTCACGAATTCCTAAGTGAAGTCTTTTTAGTCGTAGACCTAAAAGGTCAATAGAGGCGACTCTAGAATCAACTAGGGAAAAAAAGTGTAGTAGATTAATTTTCCCAGTTGACAGAGATGTTCTATTTATAGTTTCCAAAGACCACGGTTAGCTTAGAATGCAATCTAAGATAACTTTAAACAAAATAGGTCTTCAAACTACAATAGAAGACTATACACATAGATTCGGTTACGGAACCGCGTATAATGACTGTTTGGTCTAGCAACTTAGCCAAAAAACTAAAATCTTTTTGATGTTCATTTAAACACCTAAGAAATTAATCATAGTTCACACACATAAGTGTTTAAGTGACCAATGAAGTCTTAGAAGTGTTTAAGAGAGTTCTAGTAATGCTAAACATATTAAAATAATAAGTCTGTGAGCATCCGCTAAACATTGTCGGATAGTTTCTACAACAATTTGCCAATCGTAGGGCTTGTTCATGAGTCAGGATGCTACGGTTCGTGAACCGGGTTTTCCAATCCTACTAGACTACCTAACTTAGTTGACCTCAGTTCGTCAACCGGGTTTTCCAACTGCTAGCAAATTAATCTAACTTATTAAATCTAGTTAACCACGGCTCGCCAACCGAGTTCGTGAACTATTCCCAACTCAACTTGTGGTTTGCGAACTGGTTCGCCAACCTACCATGAGTAGAAATTTCAGTAAGTTCATATTTCTCTCTTATGATGTTAGAAAAATCCCAAGTAAGGAAATCATTTGCATGGCCAATTTTCAATTGATACACAAGTTAATTCATAAAACTAATATTGTTAAGGACCTTTGAACATCCAATCGCTAAATCATATTTCGAGATTACAAGACAAGATTGACTCGAAACATCTTCTTTGTTAATATATTATAAGTCATACGACATGGTCTCAATAGGTAGAATGATAGTATAGTGAGTAAAATGGAATGGTTCAGTCTTCACATACCTAATACAAAAGTTCTCCAAATGTCTTCGTCGATCTTCAGTCTTCGAGGGTGATTTCTGATACTCAACTACAATTCAAACCTATCCAAAAGTTGACTTAGTAGACTAGAAATCAAGATATAGTATTGATCACCTTACATTGACAACAAGCTTGAGATAGCAAAACTTGTGGGATCAACCGAACAATGCTCTAACACTATTGAAATCATTTCCCTCACAAACTAAAATTAAAACCTAATTACATCAATCGATTCTAGCTATATCTGTCGATTTAAAGAAAATTGTATCAGTCATTTTATATTTTTTTCCCAAAGTAAACATCGTCAATTGCACCTTATTGCTCTTAATAATACTTGTCCATTCAAAATTGAAAATTACAAACAATCTTGGGTTTTTGTATTTAACCATAATCAGTCGACATTCATGACCATGTTGATCGATTCCTATAATAATCAGTCGATGTTCATGACCACGTCAATCGATTTATTAAGTGTGTGTTTTCTTGTTGAAGAACATCTAACCATAATCGGGCGATGTTTATGACCATATTGACCGATTCTGAGGAATACCTGGTCTTTCTATTAATTTTTTAAGCTACAATCAGTGGATTATGGACTGACTCTGGTTAAAGAAAAGGGCTACTTTTTCTGCATGTGTTATAGGCTATAATCTGTCAATATAACCCTTTATATATGCTGATTATTGCAATCAGTTTATAGAAACTTCCACATCCGCCGATTGTTACATTAGGTATATCTAACAATATGATAATTGAAACCAAAATACTCTCACTGCATTCATTCTGACCCCACTTTTTGATGATGTGGAGAGCTATCTCTCTATCTATCTAATCTAATCTAATCTAATCTAATCTAATCTAATCTAACTATATGATAATTGAAACTAAATACTCTCACCGCATTCATTTTGACCCCACTTTTTGATGATGTGGGGAGCTACGGTGAGAGTATTCCAGTTTCAAGTTTTCTTATTGTTTGTGTCCCTACACAAATAACACTTAGCATATATTGACACCATATTTACACCTTCTACTTAACCCACTTTCCCGACCATATATCAAACTAACCGTCCGAAGTCCCCAGCTTCCTCCCCTGACTTCCACCTGTACGGAGAAAAGCCCATAACTAAAAGTACTAACCACCACCTATAGATCTGGATTCAGCATATTAAGACTGTACTTCTATAAATCCACATTTGATGGATCTCATAATCCGTGACAAGGGAAAGGAGATAAAAGATTAAGATTATTCTCAATACTCATATGAGTGATTTCTGTGAGTACCAACCTAAGGTCATACATCTAATTCAAGTTTTTTGTTAGGGTTCAGAACCAAAGTGACGTGAAGATTATATGCACGGAACGAAGAAGTGATGTGGAGATAATCTTCACACGAATTTTAACAAACAAAATACCGTAAAAGAACTAAGAACCTTAAGATAGAATCCTTTTTTATGGGGATTAACCACCTCTGATGTGAAGAACACGTAAAGAACTTGAATTATATTAATTGAATGAACCGTTTACAAGCTCATGATTGAATATTTAAAGCAAACTAAACTTATTTAAGAAGTCATTTGAAATAAGAAAACTAACTAAGCTAAACGGAGTTTAAATAAATAAGGAAAGCTAATTATATGTGGTGTTGGTATCACAACATTTTTTGTTTCCTTTTTTGATCGGTAGATCTCATTCAAGTTCACCTCAGCAATTACTAATATGGATCACCTAAGAAGAATTACCCATGAGCCTCTAAACTCTATCTTAGTGGTAAGTATTTCTTCTAAAAAAAAAATATATGAACCCTAGACTGCGCCTATTGAATCTTTGATTACATATTAAGGCTACCACTTGACGTAACTTATTATTCATGCAATGGAATCTTTAATGTCAATGTGTTAATAACAAGCTTTTATGAATGGTTCTGTACTTTTGTGTTGATCAAGTGGAATCTTTAATTTCCTTCGTTGATGCAATGGAAACAAATTTTGGTTCCGCGACATGAGTTATTCCCAAGATCACCAACCAAGCTAAAAACTTGGAACCAGACCAAGAAAACACTAACCTGCTCTTATGCATGTGGAAGTTCGCTACTGTTAGCATAATTTATTTTCGAAAAATGGGTCATTTGTCCAAATATTTTTAAAACATGGTTCAAATGGACGAGTAAAAATTAGTATGGGTGAAATGGACACTAAAAAAATAGCAATGATAAAATTGGATTCATCATGACTTAAACTTAAAAAATAGTAAGGATGAAACTGGATGCATCCTGATGTAAATTAAAAACAAGAAAAAGTATTTGAAAATGGGTATGATGAAATTGTTTACATCCTAGCTATTTTTACATTTTTGTCCATTTAAACTGTATCAAAATCTAAATGTCCTTTTCACCCAGAAATTGTTGATTTTGGTCTTTTTAACCAATTTTGTGATTTATTTTTACCCGGTGCGAAGCACGGGTTACTGCCTAGTCTATATAAATAAATATCGCAATCATGATATAAAAACATTCATATCTACCGACTGTTATAATCAGTTTATATATAAATAAATTCTTACCGATAGGTTTTCTTCATGAATAAAGAACACCATCCCAGAATCAGTCTATGTGGCCATGAACACCACTGTACCACTGGACTTGGCAGTGGCGGAGCTTAATGAGGACTAGGGAGGACAGTTCCTCCCTAGAATTTTTGAAGTTGCAAAATTAGGCTTGGAAGTTATGGATTTTCCGTAATTGTCCCCCAAAATTTGACAAATTACCACAAATCAAAGCATTTTGTAATTTTTGTAGCATCTTTCCAGTATAGTTCTATAGCAAAAACTTGAAAAAGAAACTAAAAAATTTAGGCGGCCTTCGACCGCCATAGCATACAACGTTATAATTTGGCATCGTTAGTATTTGTCCTCCCAACACAAAAGTTCTTGCTCCGCCGCTCGGACTTGGGCTGGTGTTTTTAAAAAGAATTCAAATTCTACTATTTGTTTCATATTTTCAAGGTCGACTAACATGGGTTGATTTCACTTTCACATCTTATACAGCTAATAAACACTGATTAACAAAAAATTAATCAGCCGTTATGAAAAGTAGTTGGTCGACAGTTTTTTTTTTTTTCTTCGTAATGATCCATTTTGGTCTTCCAGGAATATGACTCGAATAATCAAACTAGACCGCAAACTCCGCAGGTATATAATTTCGTTTTCTTTCTGCACAACACGTTCTCAACTGGACCCTTCCTCGTGACTCATGAGAGTGCACTTTCTTAGCAGGGACCAAAAAGATTCTGAAAGAAATGGTCAATCAGCAGCTTTGATTTTTTTTATTTCTTTTCACTCTTTTGTTTTTTGGGGGCAGCTTTATTCATCTTCAAACCCATGCAGGCCAGAAACTGTTACTACTACAGTGAATTTTATTCCCAATAGTGCCAACTCTCCCACCGTACATGCTGTACCGTCTGAGGCACAGATCGTTTTCTAAGGCTAGCCTCATAATTCATGAGCAGTCAAAATTGTATACCCCAGCCGTACACCAGGTGTCAGTTTACACTTTACAAAAAAAAAAAAAAAGACATGGACCTCCTGCTCGCCGCTTGGGTATCTACCACTCCTATCCTATACATGAACTTAACGAACTGCAAACTATATATGGCACTCGATTCGACAACATTTAATCCTCATAATCAATTGTTAAAAGTTCGCTAGAAATTGGCAAGGTCTATGAGATGAGGTGATCTATGCAGTGACGTAACAAATAGACCTGGAACATGCGTCTACCAAACTAATCACCCATGCCACCATCATCATGTAAAAAGAAACAAAACGTGCACAGCCTGAAACAGCGCCACCAACTCATCCTAACGACCGATCAAAATCAACATTCGAAGTATTCTAATGTCTCTAGTTAAATCTTTGTTTCGGTGGTTTCTCAAGTCTAACTGACCTCCTTTAATCATCTTCTTAAGTAACATCCACCGGCACACATAACCGTGATATGTCCCTTTCCTGCCTAGGGGACGACACCACGTCTATCATAAACTCTCTCTCGCCATTAGTTGTCCATGTGATGCTGTGACATCCACGACCCACTCATTAAAATAGCAACCCAAACTTGTGAATTCACAGTGCTCAAAACTCAAGCCTCGGATACACACTTCCTCAACAGTTTCAGAATTCTGCGAATTCCCGAATACTAGTTTATCATCTTTCTCCTGATCATCAATCCCAAAAAAAAACTAGCTAGCTATGCCGAGTTCAACACCATCCTCCGGCGCACATATCTTGATCTTTCCTTACCCTGCACAAGGCCACATGATACCACTTTTAGATTTTGCTCATCAGCTGTCTCTCCGTAATTTAAAAATCACCATACTCGTCACACCCAAGAACCTTCCAATTCTGAACCCATTACTCTCCGAAAACCCTTCCATCAAAACATTAGTTTTACCCTTTCCAAATCATCCTCGTTTACCTCAAGGTGTAGAAAACGTCAAGGATTTATCACCCAATCACTTCTATACCATGTTGAATGCTATGAGTGGACTATACAATCCTATCCTTGAATGGTTCAAATCTCACCCTTCACCACCTGTTGCAATCATCTCTGATTTCTTTCTAGGATGGACCCATGAACTTGCATGCGAGCTTGGTATCCCTCGTATAGATTTCTCTCCTTCTGGCGCTATGGCTATTGCAGTCATGGATAAGCTCTTTCAAAACGTGCCCAAGCTAAATGGTGATCCTTATCATCAAATTGAATCATTTCCTGATATTCCTAGTTCCCCATTTTACCCCTGGTGGCAACTCCCTTCTCTCTACAGAAGTCTTAAACATGGAGAGCCGGAATCGGATTTCATCAGAAAGAGTATGCTTGCGAATTTTGATAGCTGGGGAATTGTGATCAACTCGTTCAGTGAGTTGGAATCGGTGTATTTGGATTACTCGAGGAAGAAACCGAACGGGTTGGGATATTATAACCGAGTTTGGGCTGTGGGTCCTATTCTTCCATCGGATGATGATGCAACTGGACCCGCTAAAGAGAGAGGCGGCTCAGGCTCAGTATCGACTGATGATATTCTCTCGTGGCTTGACACGTGTCCGGATAGTTCGGTGGTCTACGTTTGTTTTGGTAGTCAAGTTGTTCTCTCCACCAAGCAGATGGAAGGATTAGCAAGGCGGCTAGAATCTAGTGGGGTTCGGTTTTTATGGTGTGTTAAAGAACCCACTACAGGGCATGTGGACGGTGAGTACAGTGTTGTTCCGGCAGGATTTGAAGATCGTACCGCTGGTAAGGGAATGTTGATCAGAGGGTGGGCCCCACAGTTGCCGATACTGAAACACAGATCGGTTGGATCATTTATGACTCATTGCGGATGGAACTCGGTAATAGAAGGACTCACTTCTGGTGTTGTCATGTTAACATAGCCAATGAGGGCTGAACAGTTTGTGAACGCAACGCTTTTGGTTGATCAAGCTAAGGTTGCTATTAGAGTTTGTGAAGGGGTGGATACGGTTCCTGATCCGGATGAGTTGAGTCGGATTTTGTCTGATTCAGTGAGTGAGAATGGGTTGGAAGTGAGGGTTCGAGCAGTGGAGCTGTGTAAAGCTTCACTTGCTGCAGTTAAAGAGGGTGGAAGTTCGTTTATGGACCTGGATGGCTTTGTCAAAGGCTTAGCTGCTCTTGAGCCTTGCTCTAAATGAAAACATGTACCTTTTTTTCTTTCTTTTGTACTGGCAATCTCAGTTTTATTGTTGATTAAGGCAAGTCCGATGGCAGTACATAAATTTGTTCATTTGCCCGTTCGTTGATGGGCAAATTAGTTTTCCCAGTGGAAAATAGGCCAATTTAACTGGAAGAACCCAAGTTTTTATATAAACAAATTTTTTTAACTCATGAGCTCAATAAATACTTATTTTAAAAACTTTTATATATATATATATATATAAAAGTAATCAAGCATAATTAACTTTCTGGAATGTAAAATAATTTTGCTCAGTGATTTTTTGGACATTCGGCCCAATTTGGGACTAGCGTCGCCTCAATCAAGGCCGATCATCTTAGTTTAATTCGATCGTCTCAAGTTGACATGGGGATTTCAACTTGAGACGAGATTGATGAGCTTCCAAATTTGAGTGTTTGTATCCATTTCCTTGGTTTCACAGTTCCACTATGGGATGGTGTTTTGGGGTAAAAACTTTTTACTGAGTAAAAGGTACAATGGTGGGTAGGCAGATGCTAGTAAGAGCAGATCGTGTAAACCCTTAAACAAATGCAATGTATGGAAGTGCTTTGAGTTCGAGAGACCAATCTGTACGATTCAGGCCTAAACTAATAAATGGGCGTTCCAGTCTTGATTCAGTCACAATAGGAGAAACAAGGTCGATTTGTAAGGAAGGAAGCTGGGAATGTGTTGAAATCAATGGGAGTGTATGTCAGTAATGGGATGTGTTTTGCTGCTATGAGGATGATTCTCTGTGTTAGAACCGAGAGAATGATTATGCATGGTGTTTCTGGGATATGGCTGTCATATCATGTCAATAGGTCGGAGAACCTATTTGTAGTAGAGGTATTTAACATATTGATCTCGTGTAAGTGGTGACAGTTGCAGGGAAGCAGGAGACTAGAGAAATGGAAATCATGGTGAAACCAGTTTCGCTACGTTATGCAGACTTGGTGGTTTTAAGGCCACTACTTCATTTACTCCTTCAACTGCCAACACGACTTACTCACGTTCTCATCGTCGGTGTATTGCTACACTGCACGTGCTATATGCTGCCAGATCAAACCCTAGTGAATATCCCCAAGTGATATTATTGTTGTCTCGAGCATGGTTAAGTCTATTTTATAGACGTGTATATATTTAATCAAATTTAACCTATATGCTAGTCTTAGCATACTAAGGAGTCTAATACTAAGGAGACTCGTTTTTGTAATTAATGAAGCAAAAATTTTCTGCTGAGACAAGCAATAATGCTTTACATACCATAGACATAGAGAGTCTAGTGAAATTTTGTATTGATAGTATTAGCATATTAAAGTGAAAAGGAGAGGGTACCAAGTTCACCACCAACTTTTTCATTCAGCAACCTGTCTGGACAAAACCTAATACAATTGCAAGTAGACCAACTTAATGATCCTTGGAAATATGTATATTTATATCTCTATCTCTTCAAAATCATAAAGTCTAGACAAAAGAGTCGGTGAACCTGATTGTTTAGAACAGTACTTGCACAATGTCAAAAATCAATATCCAAGATCAATCTAGTCGTATCCAAAAAATTGAATTTGAATTCTGCCAAGTATGAAACTTATTATCTATCTTTCAAGATACGAATTCTACAAGAATGAGTCTCGTAATCGATTACAATTAATATGGACTAATATACTAGGATTAATTTATAACTTGTGTTATTCTTATTATGAAGATAAAACAATATAATGCATGCGAAAAAGGAAAACACAAAAGACATCAAAAGTTTTGTTAACGAGGAAAACTGCGCTTGCAGAAAAACCCCGGGACCTCGTCCAAATTTGAACATCGAACTGATTAAGTCGCTACAGACACTAGCCTACTATTAGAATTCAGACTGAAATGTAGTTGAGACCAAATTCACCTTCCAAGCAATTCTGTTGTAGTGTGCTCCTTACGTCTCTTGAACCTCGCAAGCTCTACACGATTGATTCCCCTAGCTGACCTCCTTTACAACCTAAGAGTTGCTTCATCCTGAGTCAAGAATTTTGATACCAATCTATCTCTAACAGATAAACCTATTTGATTTCCCTTTAGATCGAATAGATCAAGGTTTGGAAGTCTATTTTCAATAGACTAGGCTAGCAAACCTCATAAATCCGAAACACTTACACTCAATTACTTGAGAAGCCTGGATAACCACCTCTCAAGAACAACCTTAAAACTAATCACTTAAAAATAGTTTTTCAGATATCTATCTTAAGGATCACAAAATCTGAGATGAAAAGAAATTTGCGATTTCTATCTATCTCGTTCGTGAAAGAGATTATTAAACCATCGATAAGAGAATGAACAAGATCAGGATACACGAACTATCAAGGTAAAAATAGTCGTACCTGGCTTCATGAATCTCTAAGTGAGGCCTTTAAGTCGTATAACTGATTATGTTTCTGAGAGGAAACCTAGGTCAATAGAGGACGACTCTGGCAAATAACTATGACACATAAGTATCATGGAGTGAATTTCATGGTTGTCTGAGTCTCTCTATTTATAGATTCTCAAAAATAGGGTTGCTTAGAATTCAAGCTAAGAGAACTTGAGATTCCGGCAAACACGTTCTTTGTTTAGATGAACCTCTTTAAGGATTCCACGTAAACATGTGAGAAATATGTCTTGAAATCACATAAAAGAATATAAACTATGCTCCAGGTATCAGAACTGTGTATACTGATAGTTCTCGGAAAATATGCCTTTCGAACTGATAAGCAATATCGTGTTCATTTAAATACTTAAGATTTGAATCATGATCCACAATACAAAGTTTTTTAGGGATTAATGATGTCTTAGAGGTGTTTATGAGAATCATAGCAATGCTAAACATATTTAGGAAAATAGTTTATACGCATTTGCATGACTTGTAATAGGTAGGTATGCGAAACAGTACGCGTACTTATGACAAGTTCGTGAATTCAAGGACCAACATTACATGTAATAGGTATGCATACATTTTGGTTATTCACGAACTCAGATCAAGTACAGTATGCGTTCGGTCCCCATTCACGAATTAAAAACCCTTAAGGTAGGCATGCTAGGTACATGTACCCACCTATACTCCGGAACCTCAGATATCGATGGTATGCGTACTAGGTACGTGTACCTTTTCCGAGTCCAGATTTCAGTAAGTACTTAAAACTCTGTTTGGATGTTTTGAAACATTCCCAAATTCCATGGACATAAAATATTATTGCTTTGGAAATTTCCAAATGATCAAAACGACACAAACATAGTTCTTGAACAATAAGTCGTTTCGAACTAAGATTGTTAAGGACCTATGAATATCCATTGCTTGAAATATATTTCGAAATGTTTAACGAGACAACCTTGCTCGAATTTTTTTTTTTTAATATTAAATCTACTAGATGTCATACGAAACAGTCTCATATAGATAGAATGGTTCATTTCTCACATACCTCTTGTTGAAGAAGTTCTCCAAATATGTTTGTTTGATCTTCAGTCTTCAATCTTCGAGGGTTATTTAGTGATGTCTGATACTCAACTACCAACCTTTAAACCTAGTTCAATAATTGACTTTATTAGACTAGAAATAAAAATATATTTTTGTGCTACTAACATTGACAGCAAGCTTGAGATAACAAAATTTGCGAGTTCGGCTGAGCAGTCCTCTAAGATTCTCCCCCTTCGCCAATTTTAGTTATAAAACTATCAATACATATGGATTCAAAATATATTGATCTTTCAGCTCAAAATCCATCATGCTTGATTTCCTTGGTTCGTCAACACCGTCTTTAATATTTCATTCTTCAAGTTCTTCCATGGTTCTACATGTGTTCGTTTCAACACCTTTGTTATTGAAGATCCGTATCAATAACAACTTACGAGAATACTCAATGGTTGTTATACAAAAACATAGTATTATTACCTTCATCAAAGTCCAATTGTGCCACAAATTTGAAGCAATACTACATTGATTTATTCTCCCGCTTAGTCAATATTGTTAGAGCATTGATCGGTCGAACTCCCATGCATTGCTATCTCAAGCATGTTTGTCAATGTTAGTGATCAAAACTATAAGTCTTGATTTCTAGTCTACTATAGCTAAGTCTCGGACTAGGATAGAAAGTGTAGTTAAGCTCAAGAACTCCATGGCAATCATCATATAAGACGAATGACTACTCAATGAACTGGTGGAGCTTCATCGACTAAAAGGTATGTGGAGACTTGAACTTATCTATCACTCAAAAGTCTATCTACTCTATCTCCTATCTTGAGACAAAAGTCGTTTTGCTATATAGACTTTGATTATACACATTTGCTATTTCGAGCCGAGTTTATCTCTCCTATCTATTTCTCGAAATATGTGTTGGTAAGCTTTCGCTTTGGCCAAGTTCATCTTTACCTAGTGACGAAAGTCATAATATGTTTCAATCACTTTGAAAATTGCTTTGACGAAAAATGGTCTAAGAATGTTTCAATGATTGAAATGAGAGTTTAGATTATATAACCAATGTTGGATATAAGCATTGTGTGGCAACACATATATGTATAAGTCCTTTTTCCTTGAACCGAAGTTTGCGAACTTTGTTGATCAAGAGAATCGGAACAAGAGCCGTGAACTCAGTCCGCGAACCCAGTCCGCAAACTGGCGGAAGTTCTCGACCCGAGAATATTTGTTGGAGTTTGAGAACTCCTTCCGGGAACTTAAGTCTGCGAACTAAGTCTAGGAACTTAAGCTGGTTATATCTAAAGAGGGTTGTTTGTGAACTTATTTATATTAACTAAGGAATGCTAAATGCAAACCGTGGCTATAAATTTCATGAACCGATTCGAGTGAATCAAATCGTTTTTGCTTCGATTATGTTTTGTATAGTTACATAAGATTTCCTTGCAATTGAACAACTCTCTAACTAGTTCATTTGAGTCATCTGAACTAGTTATGGTGAAGAAGAATATGGTCGATATGAAAGTGCTCATATGGCTAACCATTTGGTTAACTATTATTGAACCAACAAATGTACATGTTTGGGTACGTTTACACAAACCTAAAATCGTGCATTTCATTTGTGTGTAACAAGCTAAGTTTTCGATCCAACGGTTGAAAAATATTAGCTTGAATCTAAATCAGGTTTTCATCTAACGGTGAATATTGAATGCTTTGTTACCAAGCTAACATTGATTGCAAACCCTGATTTGAAAGACTATATAAGGGAGAACTCTAGAAACTAGGAAACCTAATCCACACACCTCCTGTGTGATACTAGTTATATTATCTATAGTCGATTCTCCTTTAACCTTAGGTTTCTTCTTGTAAACCAGGTTAACGACTTAAAGACTTCATTGGGATTGTGAAGCCAGATCGATACTACTTTCTTGTAGTTGTGTGATCTGATCTTGCATCTTCTATCGTTTTGAGTACAATCGTAACGATTGGATTGAGATATATATCTCCGATAGGCGAGATATAAAAGTAATCACAAACATCTTCGTCTCATTGTTTGTGATTCCATAATATCTTCTTTCGCCGCGTCGATTAAGATTATTGTGAGGTGATTGATAATACTAGGTTGTTCTTCGGAAATATCAATCCGGATTATCAATTGGTTCTTGTTCACATTGATTTATCAAAAGATGGAACAAAAACTTGTAGGTATTTCTGTGGGAGACAGATTTATCTATTCATGTAGACTTTTCTGTGTGATACAGATTTGTTTATTAAAGTCTTCGACTTTGGGTCGTAGCAACTCTTAGTTGTGGGTGAGATCAGCTAAGGGAATCAAGTGCGTAGTATCCTGCTGGGATCAGAGATGTAGGAGAAGCATAACTGTACCTTGGATCAGTGTGAGATTGATTGGGATTCAACTACAGTTCAGACCGAAGTTAGTTTCTAGTAGGCTAGTGTCTGTAGCGGCTTAATACAGTGTGTGTTCAATCTGGACTAGGTCCCGGGGGTTTTCTGCATTTGTGGTTTCCTCTTTAACAAAATTCTGGTGTCTTTGTTATTTCTATTCCACATTATATCTTTTTATATAATTGAAATATCACAGGTTGTGCGTTAGAATCAATCAATTGGAAATCCGACCTTTGGTTGTTGATTGAAATTGATTGACACTTGAACATTGGTCTTTGGTACCGTTCAAGTGATTTCTCTTGTATTCAATTAGACTCGCAGATTTCTATTTGCTTGAGAAAGAATTGAATCAAGAAAGAGAGATATAACTCTTTGATATACTTTATTAAGATTGAGTCTAGTTGATTCTCTTGAAAGTATATTGGAGTTTGTCCATACATATTGCTAAGTGAAATATTAGGTGTGGTTGTTGTACCCCCACTTTTTCAATTGGTATCAGAGCAGGCAAACACGTTAAAGACCTTATCTATCTGTGTTTGTAAGTGATCTGACTCTATGGACAAGAGTACTATCTCTGATAAACGCGTTACCAGAAATAAAAGTTTTGTCTCGTCTACTTCTATTAAGGAGAAAGATTCTTCAATCTCAAATATAGACGAACCCTGTGTTCAAACCAGACAGACAGGCTCCGACATGTGTTATCCCGATTACCCTTCAAAAGAGTCTATCTCTCTAAATGAACGGGAAACAGCTGAACAGAGTGATTTGATTATAAATCTTGTTAGAATCCAAGATGATAGATTTAATCGGTTAAAACATCATGTCGATGTACTCCTTGGTATTGTAAGGGACTGGAAGTTCAAAGAAAATACTGAAGATCATTCTTCATGTATATCTCTTGAGGCAAGCCTCAAAAAGGAAGCTTTGGAAATTGAACATCGCTTGAGTAAACTCTCTATTCAAGGATGCTCTAAGCAGTCCAACATATCAAGTACTTCTGCTACGACTGAAAATGTTCCAGATCCAGAAGTAAAATTGGAATCCCTTCCTATCAGTAAAGATGTGTTAGTCTCCTCTAATCAAGGATTTTCTACATCACATGGAAGGAAGAAATCTCCTAACGAGACTATTAAGACTGTACTATCTAATCATTCTTGTGATCAGAAAGTATGTCTCTTCTGTGAGACAAAGAGTTCTGTTAAACAAAAGGGAAACTCTAGGTTGAATAAAAACTCCGTGGTTCAACTTCAACACACCTTAGATTTAATTCTCAAAGGTGTAACTGACATTTTTATGTCGAAACCAATTGGTTTTCGTACTTTCCCTATGTATACTACCAGGAAGGTCAGTTCAATGAGTTCCTCAAATGCTCAAAAGCAGAACAGACGTCTTAATAAACTTCGTCTAAGGAAAGATCAAGTCTTGCCTACTGATAACAGAAAAGGTGATGTTAGCTTAAGTGAGAATAAAATTACAGAAAAAAGGGATGATGTTAATGATAATCTGAAGGAAATAATTAAAGGTTATAAAGAAACCATCAACAGGTTGTCTACCCTCTCAAGGAAAAAATCCTCTGGTAAGGACTCAAACTATGTCTCATATTTTGATGACAATAAGTTTTATGATAATTTCTCACATCAAAAAGGTTTCCTTCCTAGATATGAAAGGAAAAAGAGACTTGATCACAAACACCATTCATTTGATGAGCCAAAAGCTCATACTTGTGCCAATTGATCACAAGGTTGAAATATCTCACACAAAATCCTGGTTGAGAGATATGCTCAGGTATATTTGTGTCAATAGTATTCTCAGATCCTCAAGCTATCTTCTTATCGTCTTTAGCATGAGTATCGATACAAAATACTTACACAAGTATTTGTTCTTGCTATGGTAATTTTTCTTTTTGATTGTTTGATTAAAAAGGGGTGTCACTCATGCATTCTGTATTTGCTTCTCTTTTGATTATTTTTTTGGAGTCGTTATGTCTTATTCACATTACTGTGAGTTTTTCTGCAAAGTCGTGTGCGTACGACTCTTGTTTTTCTTTTGGGACAAGATTGATTTCGTACATGTTACCCGTGTGACTGGCACGAATTAATTAAAGAAACCCTAGAATTCCTTCCCTAAGAAATCCTTTAAGTACCCAACCTATTGAGTTATGTAAGTCACGCATGCATACTCTAGGTTGTTTTCTGGGTTGTCAAGAATGTCTTCTTCTTCATCTCGCTATGGTGATTTTGCAAGGGGATTTCTTGAGAAAGGTTTTGATTCCAAGTCCAAGGGAAGGAAGAAAAGAACCCTTGTAGATGAAGATCATCCTAATGCCTCATGTTACTATGTCTATACTCATGATGATGTTGAGAAGGAAGATATGATCTCTGCTGAAGTGGTTCATGATTTTCTTAAATATTTTAAGGAGTCAAAACTGCAGCTCGTTGATACTCTGAAAAGTCTTGATGTGTTAAAGAACGAGTTAAAAAAGGTTACCTCTGAGCTTTGTCTCGTAAAATCTCACATCAATGATCTTCTCAAAGAGAATCTCTTCTCAGAAGATGCAATGGATGTTGTCAATCGCAAGCTCAAATACCCCAAGATTCGTGATGTTCCTGATCCGTCTAATTGACCTTAGTTCGTGTACGGGCATAGCACTGGAATCTACTTTTTGTTTCTTAGCTTGTGATTTTTTTAGTTGTGCCTAGTAAATCTTCTATTTTCTTGTTTTGTTTAGAAGAATAATTAGAGTTTGGAATAGCCATTGTTGTGACTACACATAGCCATGTCCAACGTTTTCATCTTCATGTTTTTTAGATTTATTGGTTTAAATTCTAAAATTGTTTGGAAGATGATTTTTGCAGTATTAATCTTTATGGTTTTATATATTACAATTTGTTATGGGATATGTGTGTTTGCGTCCGTGAACTGTGATTGTCCCATACCTTGTCAAAAGTTAAGTCCTTTATATGTCGATATGCATGTGTTGATAAAAGAAGGAATGAACTTTTGACAAATACAAAAGTTAAGCCTATTATGTCAATCATTGATGGAAGATAGGTTAAAATCTTTTGTTTACAAGGGTTATGTCTATTGTATGTCATTGTGCAAATGGTGATGGAAAATAGAATCAATCCTTGATTATTCCACAGTATTTGGTCGACCTCCGGTCTAAAATTTTGTGCATATACTGTGTTGTTCCATAAAGTGTCTTATGTTGAGCACAATCGACTGAGTTATTCATAGCTTAGTTGTTGCTCCGTGAGGTATTTTATGTCGAGCATGTTCAACTAAATTAATCATCCTCGTTTGGTTATTTAGTTGTTGTTCCGTAAGTTAGCATGACCAATTAAATTGATTACTTTTTGTGGTTAATTTGGTTGTGTATTCCGATTAGATTAATTATGGGTTCTCTTGTGATTAATCTAATTGAGTATTTTTGAGTCTCCATAAGTTCACTTATGTTGAGCATTTCCGATTAAATTAATCATGGGTTCTCTTGTGGTTAATTTAATTGAGTATTTTGGATTCAAATTCATACTTGTATGTAATTTGTTATGTCCAAAGAAATCCTTATTTTCTTTTGAAATTAAGGTCGCTCTTGTTGTTCTTTCGGGGTGCTTAATTGCCCAATCTTTTTGGGGAGTGTGGTTGTGGAATACTGTAGGGGTTATCCTGTATCTTTATAAACTCCTTGATGAATGCATTTAACTTCGGCTTTATGATTGCATCTAAACAAGTTGATATATGCTTTCTTTTGGTCATGAAATGTCTCTATGGAAATTTCATTAGGATCCCACTAATTTTCGTACCTTTGTCAATTTTATTGACAAAAGGGGGAGAATTAATGTGTAGTTCACACTACAAATACATATGGTTTTCGGATCATTATGTAAGGGGGAGTGGTTTTCATGTGAGATGGAGTATTGACTAAGGGGGAGTGATACATATCACCATAGTATTGTTGTCGAAGTTGTGATACAATTGAACTTTGATGATGTGTAATAATACGATGACACTGTATAACAATGATTGAGAGCTATTGTTTTCTCATTGTTATAGCTACGGATCTTCAACAACAATGATGCGAAATTGAAAACATTTGGAATCATTGGAGTACTTGGAAGTGACGAATATTTCGAGTAATATTGAAGAACCAAGGAGATCAAACATTTGGATGAGAAGCTACAAAGTTTATTTATTTCGTATTCCATATGTATTGATAGTTTTGTCACTAAAATTGACAAAGGGGGATATTTTTAGAGAATTGGTCGGTCGAACTCGCAAGCGTTGCTATCTCAAGCTTGTTTGTCAATTTTTGTTTCCAAAACTATAAGTCTTAATTTCTAGTCTACGTATAGCTAAGTCTCGGATTAGGATAGTAAGTGTAGTTGAGCTTTAGACTCCAAGAAGTTCATCGAATGAAGACGAAGAACTACTCAAGGGAACTTATTAAACTTTATAAACAAAGAGGTATGTGGAGACTTGAACTTATCTATCACTCAAAAGTCTATCTATTCTATCTCATATTTTGAGACAAAAGTCGTATTGCTATATAGACTTCAATTATACACATTTGCTATTTCGAGACGAGTTTATCTCGCTTATCTATTTCTCGAAATATGTGTTGGTAAGCTTTCGCTTTGGACAAGTTCATCTTTACTCGTGACGAAAGTCATGTTGATTATTTCAATAACTTGAAAATCGCTTTGATGAAAATAGTTTGTGAACAACTATTTTAACATCCTCTAAGAAAGTTTCAATGATTGAAATGTGAGTTTATAACAAGTAACCATGTTTGGATACACACATAGTGTGTTCTCAGATTTGTGTAAAAGTCCAAAACCGGGAACCTAAAGTATGCGTACCCGTACGCGTACCGGCGGTTGTTGGAAATCCGGGTGAGTATGCGTACCCGTACGCATACTTTCGGAAGTTTCACATCTTTGGATTTCTGTTGGAGTTTGGAAGTGAAAAACAAACTCAATCCGGTCACTTAAGTATGCGTACCCGTTTGCATACTTAAGAAGGTTACTTTCTAAAATCGGTTTGTTCATGAACTAAAACATTTATATAATAAGGAATGCAGTCTTTGCAAACCGTGGATATAATGTTCATGAATTGATTCGAGTGAATCAAAATCGATTTTGCTTCGATTGTGTCTTGTATACTTCTATGAGATCTAAGCAATTTAACAACTCTCTAACTAGTTCGTTTGATTCATTTGAACTAGTTATGGTAAAGATGAATAAGGTTGATATGAGAGTGCTCATATGGCTAACCATTGTTTACCTATTGTTGAACCGACTAGGTGTACATGTTTAGGTACGGTTACCCAAACCTAAATGAAGGTACATTTCATTTGTGTATAACAAGCTAAGTTCGATCTAACGGTTGAAAGATATTAGCTTGAATCTAATCAGGTTTTCATCTAACAATGAATATTGAATGCTTTGTTACCAAGGTAACTTAGATTGCAAACCCTGATTTGAAATATATATAAAGGAGAACAATAACAACTGGGAAACCTAATCTACCAGGATTAATTTATAACTTGTGTTATTCTTATTATGAAGATAAACAATATAATGCATGCGGAAAAGGAAAACAAAAAAGACACCAAAAGTTTTGTTACCGAGGAAAACTGCGTTTGCAGAAAAACCCCGGGACCTCGTCCAAATTTGAACACCGAACTGATTAAGTCGCTACAGACACTAGCCTACTATTAGAATTCAGACTGAAATGTAGTTGATACCAAATTCACCCTCCAAGAAATTCTGTTGTAGTGTGCTCCTTACGTCTCTTGAACTTCGCAAGCTCTACACGATTGATTCCCCTAGCTGACCTCTTTTACAGCCTAAGAGTTGCTTCAGCCTAAGTCAATAATTTTGATACCAATCTATCTCTAACAGATAAACCTATTTGATTTCCCTTTAGATCTAATAGATCAAGGTTTGGAAATCTATTTTCAATAGACAAGGCTAGCAAACCTCATAAATCCGAAACACTTACACTCAGTTACTTGAGAAGCCTGGATAACCACCTCTCAAGAACAACCTTAAAACTAATCACTTAAAAATAGTTTTTTAGATATCTATCTTAAGGATCACAAAATCTGAGATGAAAAGAACTTTGTGATTTCTATCTATCTCGTTCCTGAAAAAGATTACTAAACCATCGATAAGAGAATGAACAAGATCAGGATACACAAACTATCAAGGTAAAAATAGTCGTACCTGGCTTCATGAATCTCTAAGTGAGGCCTTTAAGTCGTATAACTGATTATGTTTCTGAGAGGAAACCTAGGTCAATAGAGGACGACCCTGGAAAATAACTATGACACATAAGTATCAGGGATCGAATTTCATGGTTGTCTGAGTCTCTCTATTTATAGATTCTCAAAAATAGGGTTGCTTAGAATTCAAGCTAAGAGAACTTGAGATTCCGGCAAACACGTTCTCTGTTTAGATGAAACTCTTGTAAGGAGTCCATGTAAACATGTGAGAAATATGTCTTGAAATCACATAAAAGAATATACACTATGCTCTGGGTATCAGAACTGTGTATACTGATAGTTCTCGGAAAATATGCCTTTCGAACTTATAAGCAATATCGTGTTCATTTAAATACTTAAGATTTGAATCATGATGCACAATACAAAGTTTTTTAGGGATTAATGATGTCTTAGAGGTGTTTATGAGAATCATAGCAATGTGAAACATATTTAGGAAAATAGTCTATACGCATCTGCATGATTTGTAATAGGTAGGTATGCGAAACGGTACGCGTACCTATGACAAGTTCGTGAATTCAAGGACCAACAGTACATGTAATAGGTATGCATACATTTTGGTTATTCACGAACTCAGATCAAATACAGTATGCGTACTGTCCCCATTCACGAATTCAAAACCCTTAAGGTAGGCGTGCTAGGTACATGTACCCACCTATACTCCGGAACCTCAAATATCGATGGTATGCGTACTAGGTACGTGTACCTTTTCTGAGTCCATATTTCAGTAATTTCTTGAAACTCTGTTTGGATGTTTTGAAACATTCCCAAATTCCATGGACATAAAATATTATTGCTTTGGAAATTTCCAAATGATCAATACGACGCAAACATTTTTCTTGAACAATAAATCGTTTCGAACTAAGATTGTTAAGGACCTATGAATATCCATTGCTTGAAATATATTTAGAGATGTTTAACGAGACAACCTTGCTCGAAATTTATTTTTTTCAATATTAAATCTACTAGATGTCATACAAAACAGTCTCATATAGATAGAATGATTAATTTCTCACATACCTCTTGTTGAAGAAGTTCTCCAAATATGTTCGTTTGATCTTCAGACTTCAATCTTCGAGGTCTTATACTCAACTACCAACCTTTAAACCTAGTTCGATACTTGAATTTATTAGACTAGACATAAAAATATATTTTTGTGCTACTAACATTGACAACAAGCTTTAGATAACAAAACTTGCGAGTTCGACCGAGCAGTCCTCTAAGATTCTCCCCCTTCGCCAATTTTAGTGATAAAACTATCAATACATATGGATTCAAATTATATTGATCTTTCAGCTCAAAATCCATCATGCTTGATTTCCTTGGTTCGTCAACACCGTCTTGAATATTTCGTTCTTCAAGTTCTTCCATGGTTCTACATATGTTCGTTTCAACACCTTTGTTATTGAAGATCCGTATCAATAAAAACTTACAAGAATACTCAATGGTTGTTATACAAAAACATAGTATTATTACCTTCATCAAAGTCCAATTGTGCCACAAATTTGAAGCAATACTACATTGATTTATTCTCCCACTTAGTCAATACTGTTAAAGCATTGGTCGGTCGAACTCGCATGCGTTGTTATCTCAAGCATGTTTGTCAATGTTAGTGATCAAAACCATAAGTCTTGATTTCTAGTCTATTGTAGCTAAGTCTCGGACTAGGATAGAAAGTGAAGTTGAGCTCAAGTACTCCATGGAAATCATCATGCAAGACAAAGGACTACTCAAGGAACTGGTGGAACTTCATCGACTAAAAGGTATGTGGAGACTTTAACTTATCTATCACTCAAAAGTCTATCTACTCTATCTCCTATCTTGAGACAAAAGTCGTTTTGCTATATAGACTTTGATTATACACATTTTCTATTTCGAGCCATGTTTATCTCTCCTATCTATTTCTCGAAATATGTGTTGGTAAGCTTTCGCTTTGGCCAAGTTCATCTTTACCTAGTGACGAAAGTCATGATATGTTTCAATCACTTTGAAAATTGCTTTGACGAAAAATGGTTTGTGAATAACAACTATATAACGTCCTCTATGAATATTTGAACGATTGAAATGAGAGTTTAGATTATATAACCAATGTTGGATATAAGCATTGTGTGGCAACACATATATGTATAAGTCCTTTTTCCTTGAACCGAAGTTTGCAAACTTTTTTGATCAAGAGAACCGGAACAAGAGCCTGAACTCAGTCCACGAACTCAATCCGCGAACTCAGTCCGCGAACCCAGTCCGCGAACTGACGGAAGTTCTCGACCCGAGAATATCTGCTGGAGTTTGAGAACTCCTTCCGGGAACTTAAGCTGGTTATATCTAAAGACGACTGTTTGTGAACTTATTTATATTAACTAAGGAATGCTAAATGCAAACCGTGGATATAAAGTTCATGAACCGATTCGAGTGAATCAAATCGTTTTTGCTTCGATTGTGTCTTGTGTAGTTACATAAGATTTCTTTGCAATTGAACAACTCTCTAACTAATTTATTTGAGTCATTTGAACTAGTTATGGTGAAGAAGAATATGGTTGATATGAAAGTGCTCATATGGCTAACCATTTGGTTAACTATTGTTGAACCAACAAATGTACGTGTTTGGGTACGGTTACACAAACCTAAAATCGTGCATTTCATTTGTGTGTAACAAGCTAAGTTTTCGACCCAACGGTTGAAAGATATTAGCTTGAATCTAAATCAGGTTTTCATCTAACGATGAATATTGAATGCTTTGTTACCAAGCTAACATTGATTGCAAACCATGATTTGAAAGACTATATAAGGGAGAACTCTAGCAACTGGGAAACCTAATCCCCACGCCTCCTGTGTGATACAAGTTGTATTAGATAGATTCGATTCTACTTTAACCTTAGGTTTCTTCTTGTAAACCAGGTTAACGACTTAAAGACTTCATTGGAATTGTGAAGCCAGACCGATACTACTTTCTCGTAGTTGTGTGATCTGATCTTGCATCTTCTATCGTTTTGAGTACAATCGTAACGATTGGCTTGAGATTTATATCTCCGATAGGCAAGATATAAAAGTAATCACAAACACCTTCGTCTCATCGTTTGTGATTCCACAATATCTTCTTACGCCGCGTCGATTAAGATTATTGTGAGGTGATTGATAATACTAGGATGTTCTTCGGGGATATAAGTCCGGTTTATCAATTGGTTCATGTTCACCTTGATTTATCAAAAGACGGAACAAAAACTTGTAGGTATTTTTGTGGGAGACAAATTTATTTATTCATGTAGACTTTTCTGTGTGATACAGATTTGTTTATTAAAGTCTTCGACTTTGGGTCGTAGCAACTCTTAGTTGTGGGCGAGATCAGCTAAGGGAATCAAGTGTGTAGTATCCTGCTGGGATCAAAGACGTAGGAGCATAATTATACCTTGGATCAGTGTGAGATTGATTGGGGTTCAACTACAGTCCAGACCGAAGTTAGTTTTTAGTAGGCTAGTGTATGTAGCGGCTTAATACAGTGTGTGTTCAATCTGGACTAGGCCCCGGGGTTTTTATGCATTTGCGGTTTCCTCGTTAACAAAATTCTGGTGTCTGTGTTATTTCTATTCCGCATTATATTTTGTTATATATAATTGAAATATCACAGGTTGTGCGTTAGAATCAATCAATTGGAAATCCAACCTTTGGTTGTTGATTGAAATTGATTGATACTTGAATATTGGTCTTTGGTACCATTCAAGTGATTTCTCTTGTATTCAATTAGACTCGCGGATTCCTATTTGCTTGAGAAAGAATTGAATCAAGAAAGAGAGATATAACTCCTTGATATACTTTATTAAGATTGAGTCTAGTTGATTCTCTTGAAAGTATATTGGAGTTTGTCCTTACAGATTGCTAAGCGAAATATTGGGTGTGGTTGTTGTACCCCCACTTTTTCAAATACTTACTTATTTTGAATAATAGGTAAAACCTATAGTTCATAATCCACTTCCCCTTAAACCTACAGTTAACTTGTAATCCAAATCTTGGAAGATCTAACCCAACAAAAGAGTTTATTGATTTAAACAGAAAAACCTTTGTTAAGCTCAACACATATCTTTGATTTACTTCTTGAGGTAGAAGAGTGGTTACCAAAAAGATGAATCATTTACTGTTCGGAAGACGATCGAAAGGGTTGAGGGTTTAAGGTCTTCAGAGAGGCTGAAGCAACTTAAGATAGTAGACTCTTTCTTAGGATACACGTGCATTGGTCAGATTGTTTGTAGGCGCAGGGATACTGAGGAAACCAGGTAACCATGGGTAGTTTACTTGGTGTCAACTATACAAAGTTGGTAGTGGTGTTAGTATAACGACTTAATTATGAGAGTATTCAAAATTGGAATAGGTCCCGGGCTTTTTCTGCATTTGCGGTTTCCTCATTAACAAAATATTGTTGTGTATTTACTTTTACTTTCCGCAATAATAATAATTATTTTATTTATAATTAAAAGTAAATACCATGTATGATAATCCCAAACACCTGGGTTGATCCCTATAGTTTAATTTCTGTTTCAGACTTATACTATATACCATGCGTAAATCTTGTGGTTTGCTATCTTCTATCCAGTCTATGTCTACCTTAGATTGCGCATGATATCGTATTTATAAGTTGATCTCGAAAATATTGTGTTGTATTTGGTACCCTCGTCATTGGACACAAACTCAACCTCTTTGGAAGAGTTCCAAAAATAGTGTGAAACTAGAAAAGGAAGACTAATAAATCGTGTGGAGTTTCAGAACTAATATAATTCTTAAGATTAAGGATTTTCCACGAGCTAGATTAAATCAAACCAGAAGGTTGAAATATCAATTTTGTCTTTCCTTAATGTTTGTACGAGGGAAAGTCTTTTCAATACCATTACTTGAAAAGTAGTGGAAAAGGAAGATATGTTATTGAGACAAGTGCGTTTCTCAAGTAGACGAAAACTTTGAAACATTTTCAAATGCCATTGATATGAAATATCATTGTTTTGGAAATTTCCAGACGATCCACATGACACAAACATGGTTCTTAAACAATAAACTATTTCGAACTAGGATTGTTAAGGGCCTACGAACATCCATTGCTTGAGTCATATTTCGAGATGTTTAACAAGACCAGCCTGACTCGAAATTTCTTCTTTGCAACATTAAATCTACTAAAAGTCATACGACATATATATAATGGTAATTCATATGAGTAAATAAAATGGTTCAGTTTTCACATACCTCTTGTTGATGAAGTTCTCCAAATTTCTTCGTTTGATCTTTAGTCTTCAATCTTCGATGGTTATTCAGAGATGTCTGATACACAACTACCAACCGCTAAACCTAGTCCGAGACTTGTCTTTAGTAGATCGGAAATCAAGATATAGTTTTGATCTACTAACATTGACAATAAGTTTGGGATAACAAAACTTGCGAGTTCGACCGAGCAGTGCTCTAACATAAAGTTCCAACTGAGGAAACAATAATATGTAATATTTTATGGTATTTGTGGTATATCATGGTGTCAGCTGAGGCGACAATGATACTTGGACGACAGGTCTTTAAGATTGCTGAACGAGTAGAGATCAATATGATGATATGTCAACTATTTGACAGGAATTCATGTAAATATAAAAAATGATAATGTTAGCAATGATTGTAAAATATTTAATCTCGATATACCATGTGGAGAATGGCTCGAGCAACAAAATAGAGAGATCAATATCAATGATGGTATTAAGACCAATCAAAGTCTTTTGGTAGACAGACCAATGAGATACTGGTAGACTGACCAATGGAATGTTGATAGTTAGATCAATGAAATATTGGTCGCTAAACCAATTGATCATTAATGAAATGTTGATTAAATATTGGTGGCAGGACCAACATTAAAATAATTGGTGTATATGCCTTATTAGAATTATGCGCGTCAGAGTAACATAAAGTAAAATATTGATTAAGTATCTCTAGGATTTCTATTCTTATATCCTAGTTTAGTAATGAATTTCTCTTTATTTGAGTGTAAATGTTAGCTTTTAAGCTGCATCAAATACAGAAAGAAGAAGATTTGGAAGACAAGGGAAAAAGCAAAAACTTTTATAAGTTCAAATTTGTTGTTTTGGCTATTTTATAATAAAACAAAAAAACTACCAAAATATCTGTAAAATTAGTTTGGACGAGTAGGAGGAATCCTTTAGTGATGAAAAATTACGCTTATGCCAGTTACAACAAATATACTAGACAACTAAATTTTTGCAAAATTTTGATTCATTCAAAATCCTTCGATTTCAAGATCATTTTCTTCTAAAAGATTCCATGATAAATATTTAATAACATAGTTTTAACTTAAAGAAACTTTTTTTGAAATCTAAGAATTCTGATTTTGTAATTTCACCAGAAAAAATGGGTCAAAATCGTTCTGATATGATTCGACCCATTTATGTACCTACAACTATTTTGAGTTGACTCAGTGAGAAAACAACCGAGTTGACTCATTGCTGACTATTTTAATTAAATTATTACTATTGGATAAAAAGTATTATTACGTACATTAACTAGCTGGAAATCTAACAAGCTAAACTCTAATAACGTACTACTACATTAGTTAAACAGGTTGTCGTGCTAGCCTACCAGCGAGCCTCATGAGGAACCAAGCCAAGGGAGCTGAAGCGTATATGGGGACTATGATTATGTCGCAAGGGGGGCAAGCTAACTCTACCTTCCATGTTAAGCTCTGCAATATTGCGTCATCGAGGACCCGAACCTGGGACCTCCTGGAACGCATGAAACCTTTGTGGAAGGGATAACTAGCTGAGCTAGGTGGCCCGTTTTTTCCCCTCAAAATTCGCCCCTTAAAATATACCTTATTCATTTTACAAAAAATACCCTACCTTCTGAAAAGCGGAAGCAACTAGCACAAGTTGCTTCCACTCAAATTAACTCAAAAAAAATATTTTTTTACCCCTGAAGGGCATTTGTGCAAAGTGCGACAAAAATGGAGGGTATTTATAACATTCCCGTTAAATAAAAAGTAGCAAATATTTCCAATTTTCTTTCGAAGCACTTGACTTCTTTTTCTTTTATTTGTAACATGTGAATGTTTTTCACCTTCCCATCACTAAAATAAAATTTGTAAATTGTTTTTCACCTCAGTCGGTCTATCGTGTAAGACTGGGTCTAGTGGTGCTTCTCAGCCACTTCCCAAACCCCTTTACACATCAGCCTGGGAAGGGCCTGGGTCTTGCGGTTTTTCCCAGAGACTTCCTGGAACGGCTAATCGTTAGCCGTTCTAACCCTAAAAAACGGGCATTGATCAACCGTTATACAAATAACTGTCACTAATCTACCGTTTTGAAGGAAACGGTTAATGGTTAACCGTTTTCCTTATCTTGACCGGTCAAAATCAATTGAACCGGCTAACCATTAACCATTCCACTATTTACCCTAAAACATCCAGAGTGATGAGTGCCAAATATTGTATATATTTATCCCTTTTTGTTGGCATTTAACTCATCCTTTGCGCATTAATTCTACATTTTATCCCATATTCTGTATTTTCATTGTTTTCAAGAATAAATATTTTTCTTACTTAATTTTGCATTTTTAGGTAATAAATAAAGTCTGGATGAATTGCGGAGCGGAAAAGAGCTGAAGAGTGGTGAAAAGCCGGAAGAAATTACGCAAGGAAGCCGCAAAGAATGGTGCGCACAAGACCAAAAAGCTAGGAATGGGCTCAATAAGGAAGAATTGTTCTTAAAGAAGATATGGGCTTGGCATACCCAAGGCCCAAAACCCTCACCCAAACCCATTTTCTATATCCAAGCCCGTCTCGGATTTCAGCCGTCAGATCGAAGCATTTCAGCATCCTACGGTCGCTCCTATGCCTGTGCATCAAATCCCGATGATTCCGCTAAACACTACAACACCTAACCTAATCTCGCACCGTAGACTTCGTTGTATTTTACATCCTACGGTCGCTACAAGCTGCTTCTTCCTTATCCGTCCGATCCACCTACCATCTCCATATCCAGCGGCTTCAGCTCGTGGTACACACATCTTGATACACCCGCCTAACACACTAATACTCGAACCCTATGACCTAGCCAAACAGCTCCCTACCCTAACCCATATCGACCTCCACCTTCGTCTTCCTCTCCCCCCTCTCTGCAATAGAAACACCCATTCCACCACCATCACCTCCACCTGCTACTTCCATCATCCATCACTCATGTCACCACCATCACATCCACCATCTCCATCATTACCCGACACGACCCATCCCCCTAATTCGAAGCGCTTTAACCTCTCTCACCAACTGACCTAGGTGAGGGTTGATAAAACACCTCAAATTAGGGAGCAATTGTAGCAATTGGGAGCAGGAGAAGAACCGAGAGAGGCAGAGAAGACATGGGGCGACGTCAATTCAAAGTTTTGGTGAGTAAATTTCGGAAATTGAAAACCCTAATTTCAATTCTAGGGTTTCGGAAAAATTGGGTATTTGGTGATATAAATAGGGGGTGATGTAGAGGGTTAGAGGGGGATGATCTCTGGACTAGCCAGTAGAAACTTGAAACAAAATTCATGCAATTCCAAATTTCAGTTCATCTATGCAGTTAACAGTGAAAGTTGTGCTTGTTTTGATTTATTTTGAATGTTGATTATTGTGTTTAATTTATCTTATATTATGAATGTTATTGTTATTATCATGTGTAGTATGAGCTAATTAGCAACAAGCTAAGGCTTTGATGAAGCCTTGGTGCACTGTCAAATGGTAAATTGCTAGGATAGGATGCCATATGCTTGTTTTTCTTGTGCATTGGGAAGAAAGCAGTGCTATGATTGCTTGTGATTGATTGTGCTGTCAAAAGACAGTCAATACTAGGGGTATTTCTGTTAGCAAGCTGTTTTTCTTTCCTTTCTATTGTATGCATAGGACTCAACTCAACCTAGGAATATGCTATTTGATTAGGACACAAGGTGGAATCTAAGCCTTAGCTTAGCCACAATTCCTTTCTTCAGTCATTTACAATTCCTGCTCTGCTTTTATTCACTGCTTAGTTACATTCCTTTACTGTTTTGCTTAGTTCTTGCATTTTGAAGCCTATTGTGCACTGAAGTCAGTGCACAAACTCACCTCTGCCCTTGGCTTCCAAGCCTTGGTTCTTAGCTGTTTTCTTTGCTGCTTTACTTTACCTTGCAGCTTTGGTTCTTTACTTCTGCCACTTTGTATGCCATATTGCTTTGTCTTGCTCACTGTCTCCATTGTTAGCTTAGGTTTCTCTTATAGTGCTCCCACTCCCTGTGGACTTTCCCCTGCTTTCCTTCTATTCTATAAACTTGGCCTTGTATACTTGCAAGTTTCTGTGTGTTTTCCATTGGCACACCAAGTTTTTGGCGCCGCTGCCGGGGAATCCTACCTATACCACTGTCGAATCCTACCTATACCGCTGCCGGGGAATCCTACCTATATTTTGTTTTACTTGTCCTCAAGTAAAACAAAACTAAGGAAATCCTAACTATACCACTGTCGCTGGTCTCTCGAATGCATTTAGCGTATGCACTAAGCCTTTTAAACCACTAAGTGTCCCTAGTGGACGAGTTGAAGTCTCGTGAAGGTTTGCTTAGAACGTACCTACAAAGTTCTAGGTCAAAATATAAGCTCAGATTCCATCAAATGTGACATGTGCAAAACAGTTTAAGCTCACAGCAAAATGGAGATGTCAATCTAGCTATCAAAGGCACAATCCTAGCACTGATAACAAAAAAAGACATGTGATAAGAGTGTAAAGTGTATCTACACATGTGTAAAGAAAGATCTGAAGTTATGACTACTAATCACCAAGAGATAGTTTCTCAGGCTACGAACCAAGGTCGAAATCTAGCTAGCTGTCCGGACTTTACGAGAATTGTGAATGAGTTGGAGGTATTTCACAATTACTCGCGTTGTACATCAATGGCATACACCCTCCTTGCTTATTACAAAAAACAACAAAATGACTATTTACATTGACTATTCTCTTTTTATTTTTGGAACAAGAGATGATGGAATTGATAAATACTTGATTTTTTTGTATTTTTCTGATATTATTATTTTATTTTTTTTTGAATATATACATCGTTTTTTTTTTTTTTTTTTTTTTTTTTTTTTTTTTTTTTTTTTTTTTGTAACAAGGAAACACTTTTGATACATATACAAAGGAAACAAAAGATTACATGACACTTTGCAAGAGGTAGCCCTTTTTGATGCACCCAGTTAAATTCGATGGTTGTCTTTCTTAATGTAACCTCCACCTTCTATCCCAACCAACCAAAGAACAAGCTAGTCAGTTTCGTTCAGTATTCTAAAGTGATTGGCAATCGTAACTTCCTATCAAACACCTTGAAGATCGAGGCCATACATGTATTGGTAGATCGTGCGCGTGCAAATTTCTTATCACTATGTGAATTGTGCTAGAATCAGGGTGCCTAAATATCTAGACTAAGACTCCTAATAATACATATTTGCACAAGAGTCAACATTTCAAGGTAAATGAGCTCCATTTTTATGATTTTTTTTAATTTTTTAATTTTTTTTGATTTTTCAATTTTTTTTTTTTTTTGGAATTTTTCAATTTTTTCAAAAGAAGAAGGAGTTCGTTTTCAATTATAGCATTTCATGGTATCTACTCTATACCCCCAAACCTAAACTAAACATTGTCCTCAATGTTTCAAAATATGGAAAGAATTATAAAACTATATGAAGAGGAACATGCTGAGTAGAGTAAAAGGAGAGAGAATACCCGATTGTACGGCGAGCTCCGTTATTTCAAGGCAAAAATCCATCATATTAGGAGTCACAATGGATGAGCACAAAATATACAAAAGGAAATTTAACTAACACATTATCTACAAGAAAATTTGGTTTTTAATGGGATTGGACTTTTTGGAAAAATTTTGGTTTTGTTGGGAAAACGAAAAATTTTGGTTTTTAGGGAAAGATTTGGAAAACTTTTTGGTTATTTAGGGAAAGAGTGGACCAGTTTAGTCCACATAGACTGGGTCCTCCAGGTTGGTTGTTTCAATGTCGGGTGGAAATGGCTCAAGCTTTAATCTCTGCCCGTTGACTTTGAAAACGTTCTTGTTGGAGACATCCTCCAGCTCTACAGCTCCATGAGGAAAAACTGTGCGTACTAGGTACGGACCCTTCCATCTGGAACGCAGTTTTCCTGGAAAAAGATGTAATCGGGAGTCATACAGCAAGACTTTCTGACCAGGAGTGAAGGATTTGCGCAGAATACGCTTATCATGAAATCTTCATCTTTGCTTGTACAGCTTGGCACTGTCATAAGCCTCATTTCTCAATTCTTCCAACTCGTTGAGTTGAAGTTTCCTTTGAATTCCAGCTTCGTCCAGAGAGAAGTTCAGCTCTTTGATTGCCCAGTAGGCACGATGTTCTAATTCCACAGGTAGATGGCACGGCTTTCCATACACTAGACGATAGGGGGACATGCCAATTGGTGTCTTATAAGCTGTTCTATAGGCCCACAAAGCATCATTCAATCTCAATGACCAATCTTTCCTGGACGGGTTGACCGTCTTCTCCAGAATGTGCTTAATTTCCCTATTAGAACTTCCACTTGTCCACTGTCTGAGGGTGGTACGGAGTAGCAACCTTGTGAGTTATGCCATACTTGCGTACTAAAGACTCAAAGTACTTGTTACGAAAATGTGAACCGCCGTCACTGATGATAGCTCTAGGGGTACCAAAACGTGCAAATATGTTTTCCTTTAGAAATGAAAGTACCACCTTGTGGTCATTTGTTCTGGTTGCTATGGCTTCTACCCACTTAGAAACGTAATCAACTGCGACTAGGATGTACAACTTGCTGTCAGACATGGGAAATGGACCCATGAAGTCTATCCCCCAAACATCAAAAATCTCCACAATCAAAATGGGGTTCAATGGCATCATGTTTCTCCTCGAAATGCTTCCTAGCTTTTGACAGCGTTCACAAGCAACACAATAATCATGGCAATCCTTGAACAATGATGGCCAATAGAATCCACACTGCAAGATCTTTGCAGCGGTTTTCTTGGCACTGAAATGGCCTCCACATGCTTGGTCATGACAGAAAGATATCACATCTTTCTGTTCAGTGTTGGGGACACATCTCCTAATGATTTGGTCTGGGCAGTACTTAAACAAATATGGGTCATCCCAAAGGAAATGTTTACTTCAGCCAGGAATTTAGAGCGGTCTTGTCTCGACCAACGTGAGGGCATCCTACCTGTAGCGAGGTAGTTAACAATATCAGCAAACCAAGGAAGGTCTGAGATAGACATCAGCTGTTCATCTGGGAATGATTCTCTAATCAGCTCAAATTCATCAATAGACTCTAAAGTTAATCTAGACAAATGATCAGCAACCACATTCTCACAACCTTTCTTATACGGATTTCGAGATCGAATTCCTGTAATAAGAGTATCCATCGAATAAGGCGAGCTTTAGCATCCTTCTTGGAAAGAAGATACTTCAAAGCCGCATGGTCTGTGTATATGATGATCTTAGACCCTATCAGATAAGATCTAAACTTGTCTAATGCGAAAACGACGGCAAGCAATTCCTTCTCGGTAGTTGAATAATTGAGTTGGGCATCATTAAGGGTTTTGCTAGCATAGTATATCACATATGGTAGTCTATCAACTCGCTGTCCTAAAACAGCACCAACAGCATAATCAGAGGCATCACACATAAGTTCGAACGGAAGCTTCCAATCGGGTGGTCGGACTATAGGAGCGGTGGTGAGAAGGGTTTTTAATTCCTCCCATGCCTTCACACAAGCAGCATCGAAATTGAAGGCAACATCTTTGGAGAGAAGACTGCACAGAGGTCTGGAGATTTTGCTGAAATCTTTGATGAATCGCCGGTAAAAACCAGCATGACCTAGAAATGATCTGATCTCCTTCACAGAGCAAGGTTGTGGTAGATGTTGAATGAGGTCAACTTTAGCTTTATCCACTTCAATTCCTTTTTCTGAGATGATGTGTCCTAGAACTATTCCTGAATTCACCATAAAATGGCATTTTTCCCAATTTAGAACAAGGTTCTTTTCTTTACATCTGGATATCACGAGGGCAAGATGCTTCAAACATTCGTCAAACGAGGAACCAAAAACAGAGAAATCATCCATAAAGATCTCGAGAAAACTATCTATCATGTCAGAAAAAATGCTCATCATGCAACGCTGAAAAGTAGCAGGTGCATTACACAACCCGAAGGGCATACGTCTATAAGCAAACGTCCCAAATGGACACGTGAATGTAGTTTTTTCCTGATCTTCTGGAGCAATGTGAATTTGGTTATAACCGGAAAAGCCATCTAGAAAACAGTAGTGACTGTGTCCAGACACACGTTCTAGCATTTGGTCAATGAAAGGGAGCGGGAAGTGATCCTTCCTTGTTACTGTGTTCAACTTCCTGTAGTCGATGCATACTCGCCATCCTGTGGTTGTACGAGTAGGGACTAATTCATTCTTGTCGTTCTGAACTACAGTAATGCCTGACTTCTTAGGCACAACTTGAATGGGACTAACCCATTTGCTATCGGGAATTGGGTATATGATACCCGCATCAAGTAGTTTCAGGATCTCTCCTTTGACTACATCTCTCATGTTAGGATTAAGTCTCCTTTGCATTTCCCTCGATGGTTTGGCATTCTCTTCAAGGTTAATGTGGTGCATGCAAATGGTGGGACTAATTCCTTTGAGATCTGAGATGGTCCATCCTAAGGCCTCTTTGTGTTCCTTAAGTACTTCTAAAAGCTTACTTTCCTGTTCCGTGTCTAAACATGATGAAATAATGACAGGTAAAGTATCAGAAGAACCTAGGAATGCGTACTTCAACGTACTAGGCAATGTTTTCAATTCAAGCTTGGGTGGCTCAACAATGGATGGAATAAGCTTGGAATCAGAGTAGGGTGGTTCCACTTCATATTTCCTTTCAGTGACGTCCATTTGAGGTACAGATTCGAGCAGAGATAGGACGTCACTACAGTATGCATCATCATAGGAATCTGGGTTAAAGTTCTCCATACATGCTTGAAAGGGGTCGACGGATAGAATGTTAGTCAACGAATCTTGCATTAATCCTTCAATCATATTAACTTCATGCACATCATCATCATCAAGATTCACAGGTTGTTGACTAATATCGAACACATTCAATTCTACCGTCATGTTACCAAAAGACAGTTTCAACACTCCATTCGACAATTATGATCGCGTTGGACGTAGCCAAGAAAGGACGTCCTAAGATGACAGGAATGTGACAGTCTGGGTTTTGTACAGGTTGAGTGTCTAAGACAATGAAGTCTACGGGAAAATAGAATTTGTCAACCTTGATCAAAACGTCTTCGACCACTCCACGAGGAATCTTGACAGATCGGTCTGCCAGTTGTAGAGTGATAGATGTTGGTTTCAACTCCCCAAGACCTAACTGCTCATAAACAGAATATGGCAGTAGGTTAACACTTGCACCTAGGTCTAATAACGCTTTATTGACCGTGTGTTCTCCTATAGTGCAAGAAATTGTTGGACATCCTGGATCCCTAAACTTGGGTGGAGTTTTGTTCAGAATGATGGAACTCACCTGCTCAGCTAAGAAAGCACGTTTTTGCACATTGAGCTTGCGCTTTTGAGTACACAAGTCTTTGAGGAATTTGGCATAAGCAGGGATTTGCTTGATTGCTTCAAGAAAAGGAATGTTGATGTTGACTCTCTTGAACAGATCTAACATCTCATTGTAATGGGTACTTTTCTGTTGATAGATCAATCTTTGAGGAAATGGGGCAACAGGAGAATGAGTTGGCAAAGGGACATTCACAGCAGTAGAATTGTCAGATTTTCCAACTTGCTCAGATTCTTTGGTTTTCTGGGGTTGTGGAGACAGCGTGGAATTTGTATCAGATTCATTAGGTTCGCCCACGTTGTTCTCGATGACTTTACCACTTCGGAGGGTGGTAATGGCATGGATTGATCGGTGAGGTTTCAGTGCAGGATGTTGTGCCTGTTTGAAATATCCTCTTTGGATTTTGTTGGGGTTGGCTCGGAAGTTTACCCTTTTCTCTCTCACATTTGATCCATCTTTTGATCTAGATTTTTCTGACTTTGCATCAAACTCTGGAACATTTCCTCTAGGGTGGATAATCTCTTGTCGGTATTGTGTTGAGGATATGATTGTTGTTGAGAGTTTGATTGTTGTTGAGGGTTTCTCGGGTGTTGATAACCTTGATTGTTCTGATATCCCTGATTGTTTTGATAGCTCTGATTGGGTTGAGATGGTCCTCCTGAGTGGGTCCTTTTGACCATGAAAAGTTAGGGTGGTTTCTCCATCCTGGATTGTAGGTCTGTGAATAAGGGTTATGCTCTGGTTTTGAAACATGGCATGTGCCTGTTCAAGCCTAGATCCTGGACTGCAAGCAAATCGGACAATTTTGGAATTGATGGTTGGGGTCGTTACAAGCAGCACAAACAGACGAAGCGACATGTTCTCGGAGAGTAGTGGTGGAAGGTTTTGAATTTTTATGTAGTTCTAACTCTTCTAATCTCCTAACTATTGATGCCATGTTTGCTCTTCCCTCAAATCCGCTTCAATCCTAAAAGCCTTTGCTTCGGATGTAGTCTTTCTGGTTTCACGGATGGATTCCCACTGTTGCGTCTTTTCAGCTACTTCAATCAAGAAGTCCCAAGACGCGTCAGCAGTTTTCTACGAATAGACCATTACACATCGACTCAACCGTTGTTCGGGTGGACACATCTAGACCTTCATACAAAATTTGCACAAGTCTCCATTTTTCAAAACCATGATGGGGACATTGGAGCAATAATTCATTGAATCTCTCCAGGTATCTAGCTAAGGTCTCACCTTCTAATTGCACAAAGCTATTCAGACTTTGACGAATTGTCGCAGTCTTGTGGTTCGGGAAAAACTTTTTGAAAAATCCTTTATGAGGTCATCCCATGTCATGATGGATTGAGGCTGTAAAGCATAGAGCCAGGCCTTTGCCTTATCTTTCAGGGAGAAAGGAAAAAGCCTTAACTTCAGGGTTTCGTCGGACATTTGAGTGAAACGCAGAGTTCCACAAATTTCCTCGAATTCTCTCACGTGGTGGTACGGGTTTTCATTCTCAACACCTCTAAAAATAGGAAGCATCTGTATTGTGCTTGATTTCAGCTCATAATGGCCATTAGCCTCGGGCAGCACAATACAAGAAGGTTGACTGGCTCTAGTTGGGTACATATAATCCTTGAGGGTACGGGGTTCTCCCATTGTTTCTGGTTGATCTGGACTGTCTCCCTCAGAACTTAGAATTTCGATAGGTTCGTCTGGGTTAATTCTAACAAGTCTGTTTGTTGGTCTCTGTAGGTCACAATCATGTCCTAGTAGGTACCTTAACTAACATGTTGGTCAGACAGCAATCGGAAACAATTTGGCCCACAAGGGTTATGAAGATTTGGTTTTGAATGGGTTTGGTTTAAAAGGGATTTTGTTTTTGGTTTAAAATTGGGCTTTGGAAAATTTTTGAACTAAACCTAGCATAAATTAGCACAACTCATAAAAGAAAATAAAAACAATAATAATAATTAAGACAAGCCCATAAAAGAAAAAAAAAAATAAAAGAAAATAAAAAAAAAATTGAAAAATTGAAAAATCAAAATTAAAAATTAAAAAATTAAAAAAATCATAAAAATGGAGCTTATTTACCTTGAAATGTTGACTCTTGTGCAAATATGTAATTATTAGGAGTCTTAGTCTAGATATTTAGGCACCCTGATTCTAGCACAATTCACATAGTGATAAGAAATTTGCACGCGCACGATCTACCAATACATGTATGGCCTCGATCTTCAAGGTGTTTGATAGGAAGTTACGATTGCCAATCACTTTAGAATACTGAACGAAACTTGACTAGCTTGTTCTTTGGTTGGTTGGGATAGAAGGTGGAGGTTACATTAAGAAAGACAACCATCGAATTTAACTGGGTGCATCAAAAAGGGCTACCTCTTGCAAAGTGTCATGTAATCTTTTGTTTCCTTTTGTATATGTATCAAAAGTGTTTCCTTGTTTCAAAAAAAAAAAAAAAAAAAAAAAAAAAAACGATGTATATATTCAAAAAAATAATAATAATAATATCAGAAAAATACAAAAAATCAAGTATTTATCATTCATTCCATCATCTCTTGTTCCAAAAATAAAGAGAATAGTCAATGTAAATAAGAGTCATGTAAATAGTCATTTTGTTGTTTTTTGTAATAAGCAAGGAGGGTGTATGCCATTGATGTACAACGCGAGTAATTGTGAAATACCTCCAACTCATTCACAATTCTCGTAAAGTCCGGACAGCTAGCTAGATTTCGACCTTGGTTCGTAGCCTGAGAAACTATCTCTTGGTGATTAGTACTCATAACTTCAGATCTTTCTTTACACATGTGTAGATACACTTTACACTCTTATCACATGTCTTTTTTTGTTATCAGTGCTAGGATTGTGCCTTTGATAGCTAGATTGACATCTCCATTTTGTTGTGAGCTTAAACTGTTTTGCACATGTCACATTTGATGGAATCTGAGCTTATATTTTGACCTAGAACTTTGTAGGTACGTTCTAAGCAAACCTTCACGAGACTTCAACTCGTCCACTAGGGACACTTAGTGGTTTAAAAGGCTTAGTGCATACGCTAAATGCATTCGAGAGACCAGCGACAGTGGTATAGGTAGGATTTCCTTAGTTTTGTTTTACTTGAGGACAAGTAAAATTCAGGTTTGGGGGTATTTGATGAGTGCCAAATATTGTATATATTTATCCCTTTTTGTTGGCATTTAACTCATCCTTTGCGCATTAATTCTACATTTTATCCCATATTCTGTATTTTCATTGTTTTCAAGAATAAATATTTTTCTTACTTAATTTTGCATTTTTAGGTAATAAATAAAGTCTGGATGAATTGCGGAGCGGAAAAGAGCTGAAGAGTGGTGAAAAGCCGGAAGAAATTACGCAAGGAAGCCGCAAAGAATGGTGCGCACAAGACCAAAAAGCTAGGAATGGGCTCAATAAGGAAGAATTGTTCTTAAAGAAGATATGGGCTTGGCATACCCAAGGCCCAAAACCTCACCCAAACCCATTTTCTATATCCAAGCCCGTCTCGGATTTCAGCCGTCAGATCGAAGCATTTCAGCATCCTACGGTCGCTCCTATGCCTGTGCATCAAATCCCGATGATTCCGCTAAACACTACAACACCTACCTAATCTCGCACCGTAGACTTCGTTGTATTTTACATCCTACGGTCGCTACAAGCTGCTTCTTCCTTATCCGTCCGATCCACCTACCATCTCCATATCCAGCGGCTTCAGCTCGTGGTACACACATCTTGATACACCCGCCTAACACACACTAATACTCGAACCCTATGACCTAGCCAAACAGCTCCCTACCCTAACCCATATCGACCTCCACCTTCGTCTTCCTCTCCCCCTCTCTGCAACAGAAACACCCATTCCACCACCATCACCTCCACCTGCTACTTCCATCATCCATCACTCCTGTCACCACCATCACCTCCACCATCTCCATCATTACCCGACACGACCCATCCCCCTAATTCGAAGCGCTTTAACCTCTCTCACCAACTGACCTAGGTGAGGGTTGATAAACACCTCAAATTAGGGAGCAATTGTAGCAATTGGGAGCAGGAGAAGAACCAAGAGAGGCAGAGAAGACATGGGGCGACGTCAATTCAAAGTTTTGGTGAGTAAATTTCGGAAATTGAAAACCCTAATTTCAATTCTAGGGTTTCGGAAAAATTGGGTATTTGGTGATATAAATAGGGGGTGATGTAGAGGGTTAGAGGGGGATGATCTCTGGACTAGCCAGAAAAACATTTGTTCTGTTTTATGTCACAATTTCAATTTCAGTTCTGCATGACAGTTGATAGTGAATGTTATATGATGTTTTGATTTTTATCTTCAATGTTGAGAATGTTGTTTCATTTATCATATATTATGAATGTTATTGTTGTTATCATGTGTAGCATGAGCTAATTAGCACAAGCTAAGGCTTTGATGAAGCCTTGGTGCACTGTCAAATGGTAAATTGCTAGGATAGGATGCCATATGCTTGTTTTTCCTTGTGCATTGGGAAAAAGCAGTGCTATGATTGCTTGTGATTGATTGTGCTGTCAAAAGACAGTCAATACTAGGGGTATTTCTGTTAGCAAGCTGTTTTATTTCCTTTCTATTGTATGCATAGGACTCAACTCAACCTAGGAATATGCTATTTGATTAGGACACAAGGTGGAATCTAAGCCTTATCTTAGCCACAATTCCTTTCTTCAGTCATTTACAATTCCTGCTCTGCTTTTATTCACTGCTTGTTACATTCCTTTACTGTTTTGCTTAGTTCTTGCATTTTGAAGCCTATTGTGCACTGAAGTCAGTGCACAAACTCACCTCTGCCCTTGGCTTCCAAGCCTTGGTTCTTAGCTGTTTTCTTTGCTGCTTTACTTTACCTTGCAGCTTTGGTTCTTACTTCTGCCACTTTGTATGCCATATTGCTTTGTCTTGCTCACTGTCTCCATTGTTAGCTTAGGTTTCTCTATAGTGCTCCCACTCCCTGTGGACTTTCCCCTGCTTTCCTTCTATTCTATAAACTTGGCCTTGTATACTTGCAAGTTTCTGTGTGTTTTCCATTGGCACACCACAGAGAACTCGACAGAGTTCTTCTTTGGTTTCTTCTCTTCTTTTTTTCCAGCAACAGTTCTTCCCCCCCCCCCCCCCCCCCCCCCCCCCCCCCCCCCCCCCCCCCCCCCCCCGAAAATCACAAAAATTTGTTTTCTTCCATTCTTTTGTTTGGGTTTGTGGAACAAAGGGTAAATTTTAAGTTGGAATTGATTTGAATGCGTTTTAACCACTCAATCCTTAAAGGTAAACTATTTTAAACCAAAACCCTAGTTTCCAATTTCTTTTTGAATTAAGATTAATTGTGCAAAATTGATAGGTTATTGACACTAATTGAATGCCACAACTATTAGTTACTACTTTGTGTTTGTTTAAAATTTATTTAACATGACAATTTTTGATACTTATTGATGAACATGGTTGATTCGTTAGCTATTGATTAACATGGTTGAATTGTAGTGACATTTGATTTTAGATAATCCTAATTATGTTGCATGTCTTATAATTTTGATAATACACAATTCATAGAAATGTTTTTGAGTATGAAATTAAGTTTTGAGTATGAAATTAAGATATGGTTTTTGAGTATGAAATTAAGTTTTGAGTATGCAATTTTGATAATACACAATTCCTAATTATGTATCCTAATTAGTAAGATATGGTTTTGAGTATGAAATTAAGTTCTTCCTCTAAGAGGTTTACATTTGTTTGGTGATTTTCATACGCTAATATTTGTTTGTTTGGTGCATTTAGATAATGATATGGAGTACCCGACAGACCAAAAGTTGTCTGTAAAAGGTAGAGATGGCCATACATCCGGTTTAGATTCACCGAAGATGAAAATGAGGACTAGTTGGGGAAGAATTAAGGATTATTATGATATTGTTGTCTTCAATAATCCACGCGCACTTAAGTTATTAGATAATTGTGGCTTTTCCAATATATTTTCATTTAATTTTAAGAATTCAGATGTGCAACTCACAAATGCTCTAGTAGCTAGATGGTGGCATACAACCAAGACTTTCCATTTCTCGGGCTTTGAAATAGGATTGACACCTTTAGACTTTGTAATGTTAATTGGAATTCCTATCGGTAAGGGTGAGCCTATAAATTACTCTAAGAGGTTAACCAGGGAATTTTATGAAAGTTTAGATGATTTGTACTTTAGTGGTGTGATCGCCAACCTAAATAGCCCATTTGCAAATATGGAAGATGATGCTCAACCCCCCCCCCCCTAGACAAGCCAGGAATTATAAAAAACCATAGGATAATAAATCCTCAGTTGTATGTCTCTCTCACCTTTCATCTTATATAAACAGTAGGAACGACATTGACAACTCCGAGGTCTGGGAGGAATTGACTAGGATTTTTCTTCTTTGGGTTATTGGTCAAGTATTCACCGGAACGACTTCCTCTGACGCTTCAAAAGCATGGTTGGTTGTTTTGGGAGATTCAGAAAGCTTGCAAAATCTTGGTAGGTTTGATTGGGGTTCATTTATTTATGGTAGACTGTTAAACACCATGGACAAGGTTTCTAGTGGTGTTGATAATTACATGGCAGCAATGTGGATGATATTAGAGTATTGGTACTATATTTACTTTCGTAATTGTCAACCATTACTAAAATTTGGATCATTCGACCTGGAACAAATTTACCCTGCGATTGATATGTTTCAATCAACCCATACCGAGGGTGTGAAACAGTTAGACTCCGGGAAACATTCTGTGAACAATGCGAAAAGACAAATGGATCTAAGACTGTCACCTGAAGCAGTTGTTTGGAAACCATGGGTATTGAATGCCCACTATGAAGATGAGGAAGTTTTTTTAGCAAGAGAGGTTAGCAAGATGAGGTCCTTTATCTTGGGGATAGATGTTTGAGGCAGGTGTTAGGTATAATTTCAATTCCTTGTCCGCCTCCAGATTTTTCAATCACTAGAAGTGAGGATATAATAGAAGGGGTTCATTACTTTCTAGCAGATGAAACTGAATATGTATGTTGGTGGAAAATTGTCAGCATGGGTCCTTTGTTGCCAGATTTGAATCGTGTTCAAAGCCACGAAGAGTTTGGTATTGGTAACATTAGAAGCTCTCGTTTCGTTCCTAATGTACCTGCTCCAAGTCAGTTTGCAGAAACATTTGTCTATACCCAACCGGAGACGCCATGTACATTTCCTATAGTAGAGTGGTCATTTCCGTATGTCAACTCGGAGGGAATACGTGATATACATCATCTTCCAAATATCACCCATCATTGTGATTGGAGTAACATCCATGCCACCGAGGTTAGTTATTAATACACCTTATTTTTGTAAATTTATTAGTATAAATATAAATTTTTCTTGTAGTATTTATTTACAAATGAATAATGTAACAGGATCAGTGGAAATGCTTGGCACAACAAAGTTTTGAAAAGACTGATGCACTCGACCAACTATTGTATGACCGTTTTACGTATGGCCCTTCCGATGTTGGCGGTGCATCTTCTAGTGCTTTTAGCACTGAACAATCACAAGAAGAAGCTTCTCTGCACGGTACATTTCGTATGTTAGGCTTAGGTGATTTTGGTGAGTGCAGCCGTAAGCGTCAAGCTACTTCTAGTTTGGATGATCATGGAACAGGGTATCACCCAGTTGTCAGGGACGCCGGTATTAGTCCTACCTACTCAATCCCAAGATTGAGTCAAGAAGAAAATCCTTACTTGAACAGTAATGTGGATTTAAATACAGATATGGAGTTTGTTGTTGACACCCAGGTTGAGAACACACAAAAAAGGTCGTTTGATTTGTTCCCAGCAACATAGTTGTATGACTTTATTGTTGTTTTGATATGTATTAAAATGTTTTAATATGTATGAAACCGGGTAAATATGCATGAAACTTTATGTTTTTATTTGTTACAATAGATTTTAAAATTTCATGGGAAGTGACATTTCTTTTAAATTTTATAGCATCCATGAATAATAACTTCTGAAGTTGTTTGTCTGTTGATGTGCAGTGATATTTCTTTTCAAATCTACAGTATCCATGAATAATAACTTCCGACAATGTTTGTCTGTTGCATTAAAATTTATTTTCTTTTGTTTTAATAAATGGTTGGTTCATACTTATCCATAGACAGCTTTTCATCTCGTAGAATCCTTTAAAATATTGTGTAGCCTCTTAATAATTAACACCAAATAAAGAATTCTTTGTTCCGTCGTCCTTCAACATATCACTCCCCTTAAAAAAAAATTAAAATGGTTGCGTTTGATTCATAGGAAGATTTGGTCATCATGAAATCTTGGGTGAAAATTAGCTCCCGCCGTGAGGTGGTGCTTGGTTTCTTACCAACTGAAACTTTTTGGGAGATGGTGTGGCTGAAAAAGCGGGGGTTTAACAACACCACCCAATAATTCTCTTAGCAATCTGTATGGACAAACTCCAATATACTTTTTATGAGAATCAACTAGACAGTTAGACTCAATCAATAAAAATATATATCAAAGAGTTTATATCTCAATCTCTCAATTTGATCTTTACTCAAGCAAATGGAAATCTGCGAGTCTTTATCAAAGGGAGATAACTTGGACAGTACCAAAGACCAATATCCAAGGATCAATCAATATCAATCAACAACCAAAGGTTGGATTTCCAATTGATGATCTTAACGCACAACCTGTATTATTTCAATTATATAAAAAATATAATGCGGAAAAGAAAAAACACAGACACCAGAAGTTTTGTTAACGAGGAAACCGCAAATGCAGAAAAAACCCGGGACCTAGTCCAGATTGAATACACAGTGTATTAAGCAGCTACAGACACTAGCCTACTACAAGCTAACTTCGGACTGGACTATAGTTGAACCCCAATCAGTCTCCCACCGATTCAAGGTACAGTTGTACTCCTACGCCTCTGATCCCAGCAGGATACTGCGCACTTGATTCCCTTAGCTGATCTCACCCACAACCAAGAGTTGCTGCAACCCAAAATCGCAGACTTGATAATAAACAAATCTGTCTCACACAGAAAAATCTATCAAAGGATAAATCTGTCTCCCACAGAAAAACCCTAGGTTTTGTTCCGTCTTATGATATAAAATCAAGGTAAACAGGAACCAATTGATAATCCGGTCTTATATTCCCGAAGAACAGCCTAGATTAATCAATCACCTCTCAACAATCCTTCTTGACTACACAAGCGGTTTGTCGAGGAATCACAAACAGTGAGACGAAGATGTTTGTGACTTCTTTATCTTGCTTATCGGAGAACTCTCACGATCTCAAGCCAATCAATAGATTGTACTCGTACGATAGAAGATGCAATATCAGATCACACAACTATGATAAAAGTAGTATCGGTCTGGCTTCACAATCCCAATGAAGTCTTTAAGTCGTTAACATGGTTTTAGAGAAGAAAACCAAAGGTTAAAGGAGAATCGACTCTAGCGAGCGCACTAGTATCACACAGACGTGTGGGGATTATTTTTGCACAGTGCTAGATGTCTACTTTATATAGACTTCAAATCATGGTTTTTCCTTAGTTACAAAGCAATCCATATTCACCGTTAGATGAAAACCTGATTTAGATTCAAACTAATATTTCTCAACCGTTAGATCGAAAACTTAGCTTGTCACACACACTTGGGTAGACGTTTAATGGGTTTGTGAAAACCATGACTAAACGTGTATGTGTATGTTGGTTCAACATAGTAACCCAAAAGGTTAACCATATGAGCAATTCATATTAACCTAGTTCTTCTTCACCATAACTAGTTCAATTGACTTAAATGAACTAGTTAGAGAGTTATTCAATTGCTATGAGATCTTATGTAACTACACAAGACACAATTGAAACAAAGATGATTTGATTCGATGAATCGGATCATGAACTTTATAGCCACGATTTGCATAAAGCATTCCTTAGTAATTTAAGTTTCATGTTCAGAGCACATCTTTAGATCATAACCACTTAAGCTCACAAACAAGTTCGCGTACTTAAGCAAACCGGCAGAGTTTGCAAAACTCAGCAGAAAATCTCGGCAAAGAGACTTCCGCCAGTTCGCGGACTGGGTTCGCACTTGGCAAAGCCAATTCCTCCGGTTTCTCTCAATCAACAAAGTTCGAAAACTTCGGATTAAGGAATACATGGTTATGTAATCTAAACTCTCATTCCAATCATTGAGACATTCTCAGAGGACGTTATATAGCCGTTATTCACAGACTGTTTCACGTCAGAGCAATTCTCAAAGTAATTGAAACTTTTCATGACTTTCGTCACTAGGTGAAGATAAAATTGATCAAAGCGAAACACTTTACCAACACACGATTTCGAGAAAAAGATAAGTAGTGAATACTCAGCTCGAAATGTCAAATGTGTATGATCCAGTCTATATATCATACGACTTTTTGTCTCATAAGAAGTAGGAGATAGAATAGATAGACTTTTGAGTGATAGATAAGTTCAAGTCTCCACATACCTTTTTGTTGATAAAGTTCCACGGTTCCTTGAGTAGATCTTCGTCGTTGTATGATGAATCGCCATGAAGTCCTTGAGCTCAACTACACTTTTCTATCCTAGTCCGAGACTTAGCTATAATATACTAGAAATCAACACTCATAGTTTTGATCACTAACATTGACAAACATGCTTGATATAACAACGCACGCGAGTCGACCGAGCTATGCTCTAACAATCTCCTCCTTTGTCAATTTTAGTGACAAACTATTAATACATATGGAATACGAAAAAGATAAACTTTAGTGACTCCTATTCCATAGTCTAATCTTCAACGTTCCTTGAAATCTTCGTCCTTCCAAGTACTCCAATGATCCCAAAGGTTGTAAGTTTAGCACCACCGTTGTTGAAGATCCGTAGCTATAACAATGAGAGAAATCGAGATTCTCGATCATTATTATACAGTGTCATAGTATCATTATGTAACATCAAAGTCCAATTGCATCACGACTTTAACAAGAATACTATGGTGATATGTATCACTCCCCCTTAGTCAATACTCCATCTCGATCATGGAAACCACTTCCCCTTACACAAAGATCCGAAAACCATATGTATTTGTAGTGTGAATTACATTATTTCTTCCCCTTTTTGTCAATAAAATTGGCAAAGGTAAAAGAACGGGATCATAGTGAAATTTCCACAAGAGACATTTCATAGACTAAAAGAAAAAAATACATACCAACTTAATTTAGATGCAATCATAAAGCCGAAGCTAAATGCATTCATCAAGGAGTTTTAAGATACAAGATAACCCCTTTAAAATTCCACAGCCGCACACCCCGCAAGATATTACCATTAAGCACAAGTTCAAAATAACTCTCCCCCATTTGATGTCATTCCCGAAAGAACAACAAGAGCGACCTTAATTTCGAAAGAAAAGAAGGATTTTTTAATTGGACACCAAAAACTATGGAAATGATTTTTTATATCCAAAACTCAACCAAATTAATCATAAGTAAACCCATGATTATTTAATCAGAATACGCAACCAAATCAAACCACAAAAGTGATCAATTTAATTGATTGTGCTCAACATAAGAAAACTCACGGAGCTACGACTAAGATAACCACACGGAGATGACTACCTTAATCGTTCAAATACTCAACTTAAGGAAAACCTTACGGAATATACGACTATATCAACCAATAGAACATGATTAGTATAGCCGTTCATATAATCAACACAAGAACTTATGGAATCTATGAAAAACTCAACTAGATTAAAGAGAACCTATAATTAATCTAATTGGAATACACAACCAAACTAATCACCGAAGCAATCAATTTAATTGTCAAGAGATTTTGCTCGAGAAAAGAAGACTTTCGGAGCAAATAACTAAATAACCAATCAAGATGATTAATTTAGTTCAAGAATGCTCAACATATAGCATCTCATGGAACAACCAACAAGGCCAATATTAATCGATGTAGTTGTAAAGTGCTCAACATAAGATACACAATGGAGCCTTCATGGTAAAACATAACAAAATGGATCAATGAAGATCAATACCGTGGATAACATACAAGGATCTATTCTATTTTCCATCACTATTTGCATAACGACATAATAGACTTTATCCTTGTCAAACAAAAGATTTCATCCTATTTTCCATCAAATAAATGACTGCATAGTCATAACTTTTGTAATTGTAAAAAGTCCATTCGTCCTTTCATCAATACGAATATCAATTTATGAACGACTTTACTTTTGACACAATATGGGACCTTCAAGTTCACGGACACAAACAATACATATCCCATAAAAATATTGCAATACTTCAAAACAGATTAATACTGCAATAATATCATCCTCCAAATATTTTTAAAATTTAAAAACCAATAAACCTAAAAAATAACATAAGAAGATGAAAACAAAAATAGCTATGTGTAGTCACAATCGTCGCTATTCAAAACGCTAGTTATTCTTCCAACTAATTCAAAAGAAGACTTACTAGGTATTGTAGATCTTTCTCAGGGCATCTACAGAGAACTCCTTCTTGTTATTGAAAACCCATTGATTATGGGATCGTTCAATTCCTATAAATATTCAGACATATCAGTTAACTCACTAAGTTCCCTTTTTAGATTACGCAAGGTATTCTTGGTTAGAGACAACCTTTGTTCATAGTGAGTTATTTCTTCTACAGAGGAAATGATTCGAGATTTTAAATCATTTCTCTTGCTGATGAAGTCTTTCACCATTTCTATAAAATGATTATCAGCACGACAAACACAAAAGAGACAGTTAGAGGAAGAACTTTTTCTATTGATTGTAGACTTCTTCTTTATCATCCTTGAGGAAGTAATTCCTTTGCACAGATATACGTTGACTGCTTCTACTGCATTACTTTTGGAAGCGCCTCTAGTTACAGGAGCCATGAAAACGTATGAGAAGAAAGAAGAAGATAAGAAGATTTATAAGTGTCAAACCCTAATCCTTGACACAGTCTTCCACAGTTTAAGGATCCACAATAAATATCGTTAGCAGGATATTTTCTTAACAACCATAGATACATACTTGAGCCACAAGATGCAGAGCCTCAACCTCTCAAGCTAAGAATGAGGATGCAGGCGTCTCCGAGCTCAACCAGAGACAAAGTGAGCCAGATGCTCCCCTTGCCTGTCAAGGCTTGTTGCATAAACAAGTTTCCTCCTCCTTCTGATTCTGGAAGCATTGGTTTTGCACGACCTTTGATTATCCAGATTCAACTTTTGCATGTTCTCTTGTAGTTTAGAAATTCTTTTGTTCCTCTGCTTGAACCTCCAACATGTGTTTTGAACATGATTTGCATTTCCACAAAACGAACAAACTGGCGATCCTTTGTCTTGTTGAAGTGCCTTCTGTTTATCACAACTGCCAGCCTTTGTTTTCCCAAGACACTTAGGAACATAGTTGATGATACCTGCAGTCTTGCTCTTAAATCCTAAACCATTAGTGTTTCCAAAGGATTTCTGACCAAATAACATTGCTGAGATTTTATCAAAACTTCCAGATAATCGTTGAAGATCATCTTTGAGAGTATTAATCTATTTTTCCTTTAAGAAAATGGTCCTGGTGAGTTGATCATTAAGACAATCTATCTCAAGATCTTTCACTTGGATTAAAGATTCCAGATTCTTCAATAAAGCTTTTAATTGGAGATTTTCTTGAAGGACCTCTTTGTTCAAGAAATCAAAAATCTCTGTGTCAGACTCAATTTCTGAATCAGATTTTGAGTGTATGGAGGTTTCTGCCACGAGAGCTGTAGATTCACATCCAACAGACGTATTCAAGACGTCGACACAAAGAGAATTATCTTCCATAAAATCTTTAGAAGCAATAGATGACAGGGGATGTTTATCACATCTAACACTCCTCTTTATAAAATCCTTGATCCTTTCTGTTAACAACGGTTTATTGAACCGATAACCAGATGGGAAACACTCATCAAACCAAGATAAGTTAGAGGATTGACTTGTCTCGGAAACAGCGTTGAATGCAAAGGTTTGAACAGAATTTGGATCACGAATTGTCACCTGTCCACAGGAGGTATTCGTGGAAGGAGTGTTGAAGTTGTTTCCTCCATTGATGGCATGTTTCTTAGAAACGTATCTCTTGTCTTCAAATACAGTTTCTAAGATATCCCAGGCTTCTTTAGACTTAGTGCAGGTAGCCACATAGTACGGAAGATCTGGGGTAACGACCTGTCTGATAGCATTTAATCCAAAAGAGTTTTGCATTGATGTAAGAGATTCTTCAGGACTATAACTACCAACATCCTTTGGTATAGATACATCGTCTTTTGTATTAACCGGAGGTATAGCCTTTAGCAATACATACCCAGGTTTGAAAATCACATGCTTGAAGATAAACACATTGCAACTTTCCATGTTGAGTAGTTTGAGCCATCAAAGACTGGTGGTATGTTAATAGAGATAGCACCTCTGTCCATAGAGTCAGATCGCTACAAACACGGACTTGTTAGGTCTTAAACGTGTTTGCCTGCTCTGATACCAATTGAAAAAACGGGGATCTAACAACACCACCCAATATTTCGCTTAGCAATCTGTATGGACAAACTCCAATATACTTTTTATGAGAATCAACTAAACAGTTAGACTCAATCAATAAAAAGATATATCGAAGAGTTTATATCTCAATCTCTCAATTTGATCTTTACTCAAGCAAATGGAAATTTGCGAGTCTTTATCAAAGGGAGATAACTTGGACAGTACCAAAGACCAATATCCAAGGATCAATCAACATCAATCAACAACCAAAGGTTGGATTTCCAATTGATGATCTTAACGCACAACCTGTATTATTTCAATTATATAAAAAATATAATGCGGAAAAGAAAAAACACAGACACCAGAAGTTTTGTTAACGAGGAAACCGCAAATGAAGAAAAAACCCGGGACCTAGTCCAGATTGAATACACAGTGTATTAAGCCGCTACAGACACTAGTCTACTACAAGCTAACTTCGGACTAGACTATAGTTGAACCCCAATCAGTCTCCCACCGATTCAAGGTACAGTTGTACTCCTACGCCTCTGATCCCAGCAGGATACTGCGCACTTGATTCCCTTAGCTGATCTCACCCATAACCAAGAGTTGCTGCAACCCAAAATCGCAGACTTGATAATAAACAAATCCGTCTAACACAGAAAAGTCTATCAAAGGATGAATATGTCTCCCACAGAAAAACCCTAGGTTTTGTTCCGTCTTAAGATATAAAATCAAGGTGAACAGGAACCAATTGATAATCCGGTCTTATATTCCCGAAGATCAGCCTAGATTAACCAATCACCTCTCAACAATCCTTCTTGACTACACAAGCGGTTTGTCGAGGAATCACAAACGGTGAGACGAAGATGTTTGTGACTTCTTTATCTTTCCTATCGGAGAACTCTCACGATCTCAAGCCAATCAATAGATTGTACTCGTACGATAGAAGATGAAAGATAAGATCACACAACTACGATAAAAGTAGTATCGGTCTGGCTTCACAATCTCAATGAAGTCTTTAAGTCGTTAACCTGGTTTTAGAGAAGAAAACCAAAGGTTATAGGAGAATCGACTCTAGCGAGCGCACTAGTATCACACAGACGTGTGGGGATTAGTTTTGCACAATGTTAGATGTCTCCTTTATACAGCCTTCAAATCAGGGTTTTGCCTTAGATACAAAGCAATACATATTCACCGTTAGATGAAAACCTGATTTAGATTCAAGCTAATATTTCTCAACCGTTAGATCGAAAACTTAGTTTGTCACACACACTTGGGTAGACGTTTATTGGGTTTGTGAAAACCATGCCCAAACGAGTATGTGTATGTTGGTTCAACATAGTAACCCAAAAGGTTAACCATATGAGAAATTCATATTAACTTAGTTCTTCTTCACCATAACTAGTTCAATTGACTCAAATGAACTAGTTTGAGAGTTGTTCAATTGCTATGAGATCTTATGTAACTACACAAGACACAATTGAAACAAAGATGATTTGATTCGATGAATCGGCTCATGAACTTTATAGCCACCGTTTGCATAAAGCATTTCTTAGTAATTTAAGTTTCATGTTCAGATCACATCTTTAGATCATAACCACTTAAGCTCACAAACAAGTTCGCGGACTTAAGGCAACCGACGGAGTTTTCCAAACTCAACAGAAAATCTCGGCAAAGAGACTTCCGCCAGTTCGCGGACTAGGTTCGCGGACTAAACACGCAAACGAGTTTTTGGAAAATCCCAACAGAAATTCTCCGCAAGAGGCCAATTCCTCCGGTTTCTCTCAATCAACAAAGTTCGAAAACTTCGTATTAAGGAATACATGGTTATGTAATCTAAACTCTCATTCCAATTATTGAGACATTCTCAGAGGACGTTATATAGCCATTATTCACATACCGTTTCACGTCAGAGCAATTCTCAAAGTAATTGAATCTTTTCATGACTTTCGTCACTAGGTGAAGATAAACTTGATCAAAGCGAAACGCTTTACCAACACACGATTTCGAGAAAAAGATAAGTAGTAAATACTCAGCTCGAAATGTCAAATGTGTATGATCCAGTCTATATAGCATACGACTTTTTGTCTCATAAAAAGTAGGAGATAGAATAAATAGACTTTTGAGTGATAGATAAGTTCAAGTCTCCACATACCTTTTTGTTGATGAAGTTCCACGGTTCCTTGAGTAGATCTTAGTCGTTGTATGATGAATCGCCATGAAGTCCTTGAGCTCAACAACACTTTTCTATCCTAGTCCAAGACTTAGCTATAATAGACAAGAAATCAAGACTCATAGTTTTGATCACTAACATTGACAAACATGCTTGATATAGCAACGCATGCGAGGTCGACCGAGCTATGCTCTAACAGTAGCAGAATTATAAGTTAGAGTTTGGAAATTCCCGACAGAGAACCATGGATAACTTAAAGGATAGATATGAGTAATTCAGGAGGAAATGCAATTATAGTATGCCTACCAGGCCGAAGCTGTCGTGAGTTGTCACGATCCCCAATCCATAACAACTCAAATTATGGTAAATATAAACATTTTTGTGGATTTTTTTTAATACATAAACATTGATATTAAAGATTTATTTTTTTTCTTACAGGAAAGACTTGCTGATTTGAAGTACTGACAAGTTAAAGGCGTTGAGTTTCCCCACCGGGAAGTTTTTATATTTCTAAATACCAAGTTCCCTGATTTCCTAACAGAGCTTAAAAGTTCTGGGATTCATGAACTCATATGTAAACCCTGGTTACGATAGGTTTTGTGGGCACACCTCTCTGTAAACCCTCACGATATAGCACTCGTCCTTTAGGGTCACCTAAAGGTTTAAAGCTTTAGTACATATGCTATAATTGTAACCGCGATGACTGAGAAATTGATCCACGGTTTAATAAAACTATATATTATGTTGCGTTATATTATTTTTGCTACACTTTTTGTATTGTCATTCCATCAGTACGGTTCATTTAGGCACAGACAAGACCATTCCTTGAATTATTTTATTTACTTTTAAAATAATTTTTTCCAGTAACTTACAAGTCACTTTATCTCTGCTAGGTCATTCAGTTATTTGAAAGACATGAAGATCATTTAACAGTATATGTAAACACTATAAATTCAGCTTTCCTTAAAGGAAATCAACACACACCAAAGAAAACATTTTCTTCTCCTACATTTTTCATCTCCTCAACAAAATTATCCATAATGCCTTTGTATACCACATAAGAAGACATAGCCATCATAAATGCTTGGATAGATGTTGTTACTCTCTCGGAGGTTCGTCGTCATTTGGTGCCGGCAACTAGAGTTTGGAGACAGGTTTTCGATAACTATAGAGATGTTTTTATAAACATTCATCGAAGAACATAAGCAAATATAAAGAGTAGGGTTGGTGTAACAAAAAAAGGAGTGAGCCAATACATACACATCCAAAAAGATATTAATGAACATCATAATAGATCTCCTTTATTGACCCTTGAAAGACTTGTAAGTGTATATTGTATATCTATCCACTTCATATCAATTTTTGTTTCTTTACTTACCTAAATTATTATGTGGAAACTATGGCGAATGCTATGTACGCTACAAATACCAGGAGAGAGTTTAAGTATTACGAATGCTACGTCATATTGAAAAATGCATTTCCGGAATTGTGCGTGGTACAACCACCAAATAACCCTCCTCAAAATGGTGATGAAGATTAGTCGTTCAACAAGTATTCAATAGGTTTTGTCGGTACATATCTGGCAAACCCTCCCGAGACTAAACTCGGTCGTTAGGGACACCGACCGGTTTAAAGGCTTGATGCACGTGCTAAGTGCAATCGCGGTGCCTGCGACAGTGAGTTAGGCTTTGTTTCTTGTATTTATGATGTACCAGACTATGTCGTAAAGATATTTAAATAAAATTATTTTATTTATGTGTGGTTGTTAGTTATCGACAAAGCCTCACCACATAAACATAACACAATCAACAACGAATTGATTAGGTACATAGTGTAGTTATATATCTCTGACATACGCACTTTTCCACAAATATGAATGACCGATGACATTGAGTTTTCAATACTGTCACAGTGAGTTGTCGACCAATAGAAGTGATACTTAAAATCACTTGCTCAGTAGTCGGTAGATGCTTTTGCTTTAATCACGTGGAGTGACATTGAAAACTTAGTTTTTAGTTCATTTTAAATTTTGGATGCTTGGCTATAAATAGCCATAAAATTAGAACACATCTACAACCAATCCTCATCTTCTTTTATTTATTCATCTTTCATACCTTTTATTTCTTTTTCAAACATGGTTAGGTTCTCTGCAAAGGAAGATGAGGCTCTTATTAGGGCTTTCTGTTCTGTATCAAATCGTCAAATTCAACAAAGATACCAGCATGTTGGGTTGTTTTGGGAGCTGGTGCTCCGAGAGTTTACCGACATAATAAGAAATATTAATGGGCAGTCTAATAAAACTATTGCTTGTCGTATCTCCATAATAAAAAGAGGTTCAGATATTCGTAGCACGACAAATACCACTGTATCGTCACGTTCCTGCTGGATGGAATGCAACGAGAATTGTAAGTTATACCGTTGTAAAACTATATATCGTAATTTAAAGAGGTACTTCAGTTAAAATAATATATGTCTATATGTGTGTATTATTGCAGGAGGGTCATGCGAGGGAGTTATACATGCAACAAAAGCGACCGGAATTTAAGTTCTATAATTGCTACCTTAGGCTTAGTTTGGTATTGCTGCAGCTTTTATAAAAGCACTTCTCTGTTGTGCGTTGATGTGTTGTACTGTGAGAAAAAAGCAGTTAGACGTTTGGTAAAATATTAATTAAAGTTAAAGCTGATTAAAAAAGCAATGCAAGTGTGTTTGGTAAAATATCAGATTCAACCATTGTTGTTGTGGCAAATGACAAAAACAGACATTTCTCTGAAAATAGTTTTATTCAGTTTTATTAGTTTTAAAAATAATTATTTTTTTACGATTAAATATAATATATTAAATATTAAATTTATTAATTGTTACTTTTATTATGAATGCTAAAAAAAATGTTTTACTTAACCACTTATATATATGTATATAATTTTTAAACAAAAAATCAAACTAAGATAAATAGTTATTTTAATATTTGTTTCTATTTTTATTTTTGACAAATTAAATGAAATTGTATCTTAAAATAGTTTGAAACTAAAATATAATATTACTTAAAGAATAAAATATAAGCAATAAAAATTGATTGTATATACATTTAAGGATAATTTTTGTCATTTAAAAAATAAAATAGGGACAAAAAGGATAAATCAAGCATTAAATTTTGGTGGGACCAAAGCTTATGCTTTTGTAGCTTTTAAAAGCTCCTCCTCCCCAACTTTTAAAAATTGAGGAATTTGGGAAGTGCTTTGGATAAAAAACACTTTGATATATTTTTACCAAACACCAATTTCAAAAATTACTGACATATATAAGTTTTGAAAGTGCTTTTGGAAAAATAAAAGCATTACCAAACCCAGCCTTAGTTTGAGACAACAATTTACTCATATGAACCCACAACTGTTAGCACTTGAGAACCAAGATGTCGGTGATGCCATTGAAGACTAATTAAGACAATTAATGTGAAAAAGTGGGGTCTAACAATACCACCCAATATTTCGTTTGGCAATCTCAATAGACAAACTCCAATATACTTTCAAGGTAATCAACTAGACAGTTAGACTCAATCTATAAAAAGTATATCAAAGAGTTTTATATCTCTATCTCTTGATTCAATCCGCAATCAGCAAATAGGGATTTGCGAGCCCGATTGAATATAAGAGGATTAACTTGAACGGTACCAAAGACCAATGTTCAAGTGTCAATCAATTCATTCAACAACCCTAAGTTCGTATACAAGAACTGATTGATCTTAACGTACAACCTGTGATATTTCTATTATATAAATAAAATATAATGCGGAAAAGAAATAACACAGACACCAGATTTTGTTAACGAGGAAACCGCAAATGCAGAAAAACCCCGGGACCTAGTCCAGAATAAACACACATTGATTATAAGATGTTACACCAAATTCCTACTACCTATTCGGACTAGATGTAATACCTTCTTCAGCACTTGTAGAACTCCTGGCAGAATACCGATTCTCTTTAGAAATTCTTCACACAAATATTCTAGCAGAACCCGAGGCTCTCTTTAGAAGATACACCACCACGATTGATACGATTCGATATTTTCTTTGCACAAAACACCGGTTTGATTTCCCTTTAGATGTAAATCAAGGTTTTGGAAATCTTGTGTTTATTTTGATAAAAACAATTACTAGGTAAAAGTAATATCAAAATAAACCTGTAGATTAGGGATTATTATACTCTTCAATAAAAGGAAGAGAAACCTAATAACTCTACAACAAGAACAACTAGAATAAATCTAGAGATATCTTGTTTAAAACTTCTCAAGGATTTTTACAAGATGCCTCAAAAGAAGTGTTGGTATACGATCGGAAACTGAAATCTATCAAAATCTAGGGTTTATGATCAACAACTCTTGAATGGTTTTATATCAGAGGAGAAAACCTTAGAATAGACAAGAGGTGAAAAACCTAGATTACAAGTTGTATGATCAATCACGAAGATTAAATCCAACTTGGCTTTGTGATCCCTAATACAAAGACTTTTAGTACGGAAGACGTGGAAAACAACCTGCAGAGCTTACGCCAATTTTCCAAAGGGATGAAAAACGTGTAAACTCGCGAACTCCTTATTTATAATGAACAATAGCTTGGAAGCTAAGCAAAGCTATTTTCCTTTTTCAAGACCCTCCTAAATAAGAGAGTCTTTCCTAAGTTACAACTCTTGTCAAAATAATTAATTTAGCAAATTGTGTTTTTGTGAATAAATCACAAATTAAATTAGGAAGGAATCACAAACACTTTAATATGGTAATCAAAGATGTTTGGAATAATAGCTGACTTGCCTAGATAAGGAAACATAACCAACTTGACCAAAAATTCCTTTTAGTCACGTAACTGGGCCCAAGTCCGTGAATTGTTACAAACATCCCATGGACTGTTTCCTACTAACGAACTGTAACAATTACAGCAACACTTATAATTGTTACTTTAACAAATCACTCATAACTTCATCGTTATAACTCGGAATTGAGTGATTCTTGGCTCGTTGGATTCATAAGCTCATTCACTACAACATGAGATTCTTTAAAAGAATAAAGGTTATTGTCTCCAAAGTCATGAATCAAATAACCTCAAGTATATATACATAAATGTACATTTACCGTCGTCGAAATCGTTCCATATAGTGAGCATATAACTTGATAGATTAGAAAGGTAGAATTGAACAAGAATCCAAATGAAATCAATCACATACCTTTGATGAAGTACGTGTTGATGTCTTCTTGTAGTCTTCAATCTTCAGTCTTCATCCTTTAATGATAACTTCTGTTCAACTTCTTAGACCTAATCTAGTCCGAAACTATCTTTAGTATGCTAAATCAAGAATGCATTTTGGCAACTAAAATTTACAACTAACTTGACATACCAACGCTAGTGGGTTCAACCGAGCAGTGCTCTAACATAATGGGTTTTATGGGCATACCTTTCTGAAAAACCCTCACGAGACTAAAACTCGTCCGTCCATTAAACGGTTTAAAGGCTTGTTGCACGTGCTAAGTGCAGTCGCGTTTCCTACGACAGTGAGTTAGGTTTAAGTTTTTGTGTACTACCAATTTGTAATAAGTGTACTACATTGTTATGGGAATAAAAAAAATCATTTATGATGAAGACTGTTCATGCAGACCCCACTGACCCATTTTGAGTTTTCGAAACAGGGTGCTTTAAAGGACCTTGTCTCATATGTCATTGTCTAACAAAAGTGGATGGTAATAAATTACCATATGCAAGTGGATGGTTGTATACCTCACCTTTATTTGCTTATAAAATCCAAAACTGGTCGACAATGAGATTCACAATTGCTTTAGACCACCAATAGCCAAACTAAATAGGTCTTTTCTTTCCAAACATATTAATCATTCACAAATGGCCGACGCCGACCCCTAGGAAGGTTTTGATGTGTTAGATAGTTACTCAGAGGTCACCCAACAAAGTTCAATGGAGTTTTCAACAAACACACCAGTTGTGGCTAACATATCAAACCCATATGATAACCGCAATAAATCGGTTGTCGTTGACCTCACCCCATGTCCAGTAGTAAAACAATTAGAGTGTTTAATCCATAACTTAGGTGGTGCCTCTAGTAGCCGAAAAATAATTCCCGGACCGGCCGGTGAGCTTTAAAAGTTACAAGATCTCAGACATAAAAGGATAGTAACAGGAGAGGAAGATGTATCTACACAAGTCCTCCAACGATTAACGAGGGATGAAACTGAAGGTGTTAACGATCTTCATTTTCAGACTAAACCTTGGTTCTTCGCACAACAATATTACGCAGAGGGGAGAACCGCATTGGGATCTATTAAACCGATAAACCAAAGAATCAAAAGGTTGGTTGTACTGGTCGAGGAGCAAAGAAAGTATCTTGATGACTATGCTTTGAAAGTGAAGGTGATTTATCCACTTAGTAAATCAATTAAATTTCGTGATCAATTATTGAAACCCATTACTCTAGTTGGATTTTTTATAATATTTCAGGATCCCAGTGGTAAAATGTCAGACGTCCATCGCAAAGTGTTTGAACATCCTGACTATGGAAAGCATATAAGGGTGGGAGCGGTATTTGTTTTGAAGAAAGTGGTAATATTTTCTCCAACGAAGAAAAACTTTTACATAAACATAACGCTCCCCAATATCGAGAAGGCTTGTTCCAAATATATGATCTAATGTGATTTCATAAACATTTTTGAATTAAAATCACTAACTTCATTTATGTTCTACAAGTGATCCCTTCGGATTCTACTATTATTGTGATGGGTCGTCGACAAGTTTGAGTTAACGTCGTTACCAATCAAATTCGTTTTAATTTCAAGAACTGTTTTTAAAGAAATTATAATTGTACTACGTCTTTTAAGTATCTGAATAAAATGAACTTATTTAAGCATCAATGTTACTTATTTATACTTCTAATTGATATTAATGCGACATTACTCAACTGAAACATACAATCACTCTAAACATTACATTGTTTGAAATAAAACATACAACCACACCTACTAGTTGGATGACATCAAAGACATTGAATTATGAAGAGTACATAGACATCATAAACAGAACATAGAAATAAAACATAAACATTACATGATAAACTAAAATTGAACAAACTAAAACACATAATTAAACATTACATCATAAACACATAATAGCTACCTAAAGAAATTATCGAGCAACATAATTAAAACTTACTCAGCCCATTCCACCAACTGACAACCGGGACATTTCCAAAAATGTTCACCGTAGGTGTTCTTAGCTTTAGAAAGATGGAGTTTCATAACAAAATTACAATCAGGGATTGGGCATGAGGCAACCTTTTCATGATCAACCTTAATTATCCCTTTGTCTTTGAAGTTTTTGCAGAGTTCATCTACCTTTATATCATCTTTTTCCTTGATTGCATCTTCCAACCACTGTGGTTTTCACGACAATTATCGAATTGGCAACGCAGGTACCTACTATGTCCTGGTTCCGTTTCGAGTAACATTTTGATGCCTGTACAACCTCTTTGTGGGCACTACCAATACATCCAAGGGCACTGCATTGCGGAATGGTCATCAAGAAAACAGAGTGGACAAATTTGGTTTGCCTCGACACACACTATCTGTTTTCCTTTCCTGCTAGAATTCATTCGTGACTCGGTAAATTTCGAAAATTATATTAGGCTTCAAAGTATGTGTTTCTTTGAATGGTTAATGAATTGTGTTTGTAAAAATTTTGATTGAGATTTATAAGAGAAATCCTCGTTATTGATAAAGATAAAGTTATATCGATCTGGATAATATATCAATTAGAGATAAGAATCCGATTAAAACAGTGCGTTGATGATGATAAAATCCGACGCTAACAGTGCGTTGATAATGATAAGAATCCGAGGCTAACATTACGTCCGAGTATACCTTTGCACATGTACATCCAACACAACTGAAAATAAATATTACTCCAACAAATCTCAAAACAAATACAGTGTAACCATTAATCGTAAATAAAAATGTAAACTGTAAATGAGTGTACACGGAGTGTAAACGAAAAAAGGTCAAGGAACAGCTACCCACTAACTGTTCCAGGAAAGAGAGAACGACCAATGGTTAGCCGTTCCACAAGAACGGTCAATGGTTCACCGTTATTTTTCACAAGAACGGTTAATGGATAATCGTTTTCTGCTTTTTGAGAATGGCTAACCATTAGCCGTTCCCGAAATCTTTCCGTTGGGATTCCCGCACACTAGGGAACCCTTGCGGTAAGGACCCCTTTAGACCACGGTTTTTTAGGTTGGGAAGCCCTTGGGCATGCCCATAAGACCCAGTCTAAGGCGTTCTTTTTGTTTATCTCGCCCAAACAAATTCAAGTGATTTTGCTCAAATGGTGATTTTCAGTGTTCGTTTAATCCACTTGTACTAGGGTTTTCTCTTAAGATTACATAAACCTGGTCTTCTTGTAATAGATCTTTGAGTAGTGTTTCACCACTGTTCCGAATAAGATTTTCTTGATAATGGAGATGAGCTGTACTCGAAGACCAGGTTTATGTAAGATCTACTGAAATGGGAAGTTTAACTTGGGGATTTTCCACTATACCTCAGTATGGCCATTATCATCACAATGAATTGATCATGAACTGGTGCAGCAGCAGCTAAGGTTAGTTCCTTTGCCTCCGTATTTTCTTATGTTTTTCTAAACATATATTTATTCTGCTATATATAATAATGTCAAAATCTATTATCGGAGAAAGGGATATCGATTATGGGAGAGAGTGATTCTTTCGATCTGTGTTTTGTCTGGAGGTTAGTGGTCTTGTTGATAACTTGTAATCGGTAACAAACTTACAATTATAAAAATACAAAAAATTCTCTTTGGAAAAGCAATTTGTGTAGTTTCCATCCTCTGCACTCTGCACAGTTATTTAAGTTCGCATTGGATCGGCGTGTGCATACAAACACTATTCTATTACACTTTCTTACACTTCCATCTAGGCATATTTTTACTAATCGGAGATGATTTAGTAATGCTTGCTTCTGTTTAGAAGATGACTCTTTAAGATCAAATTACTTGAATCACACAGTTTGTAGTAAATATAAATGATGAACATTGAGTATGAATTTTCATTTAAATGCAGCAAAAGATAAATTATTGCATACATACATTTGTGATATTTGACACTTCTTTTTTCACTGAAAGAGAAGAAACGGAAAAAGTAAAAGAAAACCAAAATAAAAAGAACTTTGTCTAAAAAAAACTGCTCTCGCAACATTTCTTCATCTTCTGATCAGTTATTTTTAGGTGGGTGAGGTCTTGGGTCAAGATAATCAGCACTCACAGCTATAGAATCACCTAGACTAACATTCACTGGCAGACTACTTCTATCAGTGTTACTCATGAATTTGTTAGATTCTACATTCAGCTCACCCCCTTCATTATTCCCTTTTTGAGACTTGTCAGTGTTTCCAACAGAAGAATGTTCAGCACCTGAAATCTTAGTAGTAGCCTCTCCAATAAATTGTCCTGCATTTTCGTGTTTTATCGTGGTCTTTCTATCGTTATCAGCGGTCACCAACATTTTTCTTCCTCCGAGCTTTTTGTTGTTTTCCGATGTCATATCAGCCGCTGTTGGAACACCATCGAAAAATTCCTGCTTAACTTTATTGGTTCAGCTGAAGAGTTTCTTTAGGATAGTAATGCAAATGATGATTTCCATACTAGAAGAATGATGCAAGTACGATGATGGAGAGTTTTATATTTTACGATATGTGTACACAACAATCTAACCTGATCAACTGACACAACATTCCTTCTATTCATCCAAAACCCATTCTCTGTTCCCGCCGGCTTTTTCTCAAGAGCTTCAAAAGAGAGAAGCAACATTGGTACTTCTTCAAATAGTTACAAAAAGGAATAGAATTAGAGAAAGAAAGGTTAGATCAGTTTATACCTTGTTGGGTATGCGCATTAATAGAATCTCTAAATGCTACTAGAATGAAGAGAATTCCAAGCACAAAACTACTCTTAAACCTTATAATAAGCAGCACCATCGATCTTTTTAATTTCTTTGTTTTCTTTGGTTCTGTTAGATTAGTACTAACGAAATCTAACTTGTTGATGAACAACAAAAGAGAAGAAAATTGTGTTCTGAACAGTAAGGGTTTTATAGAGAATAGTATTTCAAAGTTCAAATCCCAAACCCAACATCTGTTATATCAGAGATTTTTTAACATTTATGTTTCTTGGGTATGTAAGTAGGATTTGGGAAACGCAAATCATAAGAAAAAAGAAGAAGAAAGAAAGAAACAGTAGTATTAAGAAAAGCATGAAAAGGTGAATGCGGTTTTTTTGTTTGGAGGTTAAAAGTAGTGCATGTAGAGAGAGATATGGCCTCGAACAATAGAAGATATATGGCGGGTGTTTTGCGCTTGTCTGCTGCCATGCATGCAACTTCGAAGAAGGACCAAATTGAATCAGGGGTTACTGTTTTATCTTTTGTAGTCACTAACAAATCCTAGGGGTTTTGGTTTACATAATATTGTTGGGTTACTCTAGTCCCCATGTATATGTAGTAAACATTTTGTTTCTTTTTGTAATATAATATAATCATGATATGCAAATGTGATAGATATTGTGTAGTCAACTAGAGAGATCAGCTACAGCCGATGGGCATGAAAGAGATTCTACCCTCCTTGAATTTGGATTTTAGAACACTCTTTCCTATAGTTGATGGAGGTTAACAGCTGTCTAATCTTGTTTATTGATTTAATTTGGTCTTCATGAAAATTTTGGTATACAGTTCATGCTTAAGAAAAAGAAGTAATCTGAGATAGGAATGCCACTGCCATCTTTGTTTCCAAAATTAAAACTGCATTTTTTTGTTTGTCAGATTTCTTTAAAGTTGAAAAACTAGAAGTAAATATAGACAAGTAGGCTTTGGGGAAGCTGGGCTGACTTTATTCTTTCTTTGATATTCTTGATTCACCTATTTAACCTTGTCCAATGGTGCCAACTTCGTCTCGCTTCAGAGACTCATTGGCGTTGAGACCCTGCTTTAATTGAATTCTTCAGATACTGTACGCTCCCGAATGTTAATTATTGAGGAGTTGTTTCTGAAAATGGATGAATCATTTTGTTGTTCAATATTTGACGGCATTTGTTTTTTGGTATGGCATGCTTCAGTAGTATCCTTATTTCTTACTCATTTGACTCTCATCGTTTTCTCTTCCTTTAATTTTTTTGTTTTGAGGAGCAGATCAGTTTTTGATTGCGCGGAAACATATTCCAGCACAAACATGTACAGTTTCAGCCTTTCAGCCAGAAGAGTGGAAGGCATTTCTTAGGATGGGCAAGGAAGCATATCTGTTCCATGTCACGAACGGATTTTTACCAAACACAGCTACATTTCAATGCAACTTAATTGCATTTGAACAACACCGTTTTGCATGATACCAACAAACATGTAGTCCAGTGAATATGAATTGATATATCAATCTAATTCAGCTTAGTAAAAGTTCACATACACATGTAGGTCTTTTTGTTACTGCAAGTACTTGATGAGTCACAACCTGAATTCTGGTGAACTTATAAGAGAGCAATAATAGTTCAGCCACAAAAATCCAATATTCACCTGTAGTCAATCCAAAATAGTCTTCCATTGAGTAAAGGTTATAAAAGTGCTCTGCCATAATAATAATAGTTATTAGCAATTTTTCTACTTCTTTTTTAGTCTAGAGATTAGCAGCTTTGATCAAGAAAATAAAATCTGGCTATCATGCTCGTCTTTCTCTGAATTTGCTAAAAAACAATAGTTCCTACTATGACATTAAATCTAGTCATCTAACAGGCTACTTTCTGTTTGTGTACTGTCTAATGCAGCAAAACTTGTGAGTTTATAACAAAGCTAGCTAAACATAAGCTAAAACACAACTATGGTCTGGTGTGATCTGTACGCAGGGGGTTATGTCCATTGTTGATCGGAGGTTTTCGACGAGGCCTGTCCCTTCCAGGATTCACTGGATAATCCTTCTGCATCAAAGTTGCGAGTTCCTCATCTGCATCAGCCTTGATATGCTTTTTCATCCAGCTTGTAGAGGTTAGTTTCTCTGGCTTCAATTTGCTTCTATTATTCTAGGGTGTCAACACAGAAAGGCATGATCAGATTTTAGCAAGATCAATGTCTGTACATTAGAAATGAAAATTTTGTAGTTCTATAACTTCTACGCAAACTGGCATTGTAAAACATTTATTGGTCCAGTACTTACACTGGTACAATCAATGTAACCAAAACAGTAAACGTTACGTTAGTATAAATTTGTGCTCTTTTATGAGAGAAAAAGAGGGGGACAGATCAACAGACCTGATCAGCTATACCCTCTTGAGGATTTCCTAGTGATCTGGCAGGAGCATTTTTGCTATTTATTCCTGCAAGGCCAAACCAAACACTATAAGCTATAAGATCCATTCTGTCCTGCAGCTATTACTCTCAACCATAACTTGATATAAGTTGTACTACACAATATTGATTTTTGTTAAACGTCGCTAAAATTTAGAAATTCTAGACAACAACAGAAGAAAAAGAAAGCAACAAGTGCATCCAACTTGGAAACCATAAGAACTTGGAGCCTTTATAAGTATGGATTTTTCTTTAAATATATCAAAATTCAATATATTGCATACATACATGTATGATATTTCGCACTTCTTTTTTGGACTAGGAAATCTATATAGAGAAAAAAAAAAGAAAAACAGAGAAAGAAGAATAAAGAGCTATATCTAGAACTAAACTGCTACACAACATTCTGATCAGTTATTCTTAGGTGGATGAGGTTTAGGGACATGATAATCAGCACTGAGGGATATAATTCCAGCCACATTAACTTTCACTGGCGTTATACTTCTATCATCAGTAGTCATCAATTTATTACACTCTAATACATTCATCATTTCATCCTCTTTATTCCCTTTTTGTTCATCATCACATTTTTCAATAGAAGAATGTTTTGCACCTGAAATCTTTGCAGCAGACTTTTCTTCTCCGTCCTTTAGCTGCGCATTTTCGTGTTTCGTCTTCATCTCTTTCTCGTTATCAGCATCCAGCAACATTTTTCTTCCTCCAAGCTTTTTACTGCTTTTAGATGTCACAGCAGCAGTTGGAACACCGTCGAAAAATTCCTGCTTAAGTGATTCTGTTTAGGACAACAATTTTCTATAGTTTACAAATTAAGAAGCCTTATAAGACTCTTTTGATATGTTTAGTAACCCAACCTGGTCCACATTCCTTCCATTAGTCGAAAATCCGTTTTCAATTCCCATCTGCTTTTTCTCAAGAGCTTCACAAAACAAAACAAACGATTAGTACTACTTCAAAGAAGAAGAAAATATAGAAATAGAGATAAAAATAGGTGGGATCAATTTATATATACCTTCTTGGGTATGAGCAATAGACCCTCTAATTGCAAGCAAAATGAAGAGAATCCCAAGTATAAAACTACTATTCAACCTTAAATTTAGCATCATCTTGTTACTTCTTTTCTTTCGTTTCTTTCTTTTCTTTCAGGCTTTGTTCTTATTTAGTAGTAGTAGCTTGTTGTTGAACAACAAAAGAGAAGAGAAATGAAAAACTCAGTGAGGGATTTATAGAGAGGAGTAGCAGTTTGGATTCCAAACCCAAGTCAAACCTAGGGTTCCAACATATATTATATTCAAATTGTTTAACATTTTAATTCTTGGGTATGTAAGTAGGACTTAGGAAACACAAATCAAAAGAAAAGAAAAAAAACAGTGCATAAAGCTTGTGAAGTTGAATGTGGTTTTTTTTGGAGGTTGAAAGTGTGCATGTTAGGACTTTGTGTGTGCACGCAATTGCGAGAGAGGCGTATGATAGCCTCGAATAGAAGATATGAATGTTTTGTGTTTGTCTGTTGCCATGCATTCAACTAGGAGAAGTACATATTAGGGGTGTTGTTCATACCTTTTGTCATCACCCATACAACTTGGGTTTGAGTTATATAATATATAGTTGCCTTGTTGGGTTACTCTAGTCCCCATATTTATGTTATAAACATGTAGTCTAAGGAAAAACATAACTAAGATTCTGTTGTTCGTATTTTAATTTGATCTCAACTTGCTATTAGCACACTCTTTATTGTCAATCTAGGTTAATAGCTGTTCAATCTTACTTAACTTAACTAGATGTCACTTAAAAATTGGTAGTTTGGTAAAAGTAAAGAAAGTTGTTTGTTGATTGCACCGTCTCCCTGATTAGGAATCAGTTCAAATTCCAAATGTACAAGTTAGAAAAAAGTAATAAAAAGAATACACCGTATCTGGCTTGGGCATACTTTAGTTAAGCTTCATTGAGCTAATTAAACCTTTTAATGTATATCCGCGTGATACAGAAATGTAGTTAAAATATCTGGCGAAAACACAGTCAAGCCTCGTGTCACTGCAGTATGAAAAACACGGTCTGAGTCGCATATTCTGAACAAAGAAAAATATTAAACAAGGTTTAACTTGTATCATCCTTTGGATTCCTTTGGTTAAGAGATACATTTTTGCTAATGGAATCTAAAGAAATTATTAATCTTTTTTAAGAAAGATGCATCTTAAGAATGGAAGTTAATTTAGAACTCAGACTCGGAGGCATATATCTCAGAGTCAGAGGAAAATAAAAATAAGAGAGAACAGTTTTCAGTTGTTGAAGCTAACGGCTCCCTTATGATGAACCATTACTTTATGCTGCTGCTCTGACTCATGATCATGATTGGGGGGCTTTGATAATGATGAGTCCTATTTTGTTATTCTGGAATTGAGTTATTTTCTATAATCATTGCTCCAATTAGATGATTAGATATCATTTTGTCATAGCAGTGGTTACATGCATATTCAATAAGCTTTTGGTGCCCAGGCACCCTTCTTTTCCGGTAAAATTTTGCATAATGCAGATCCATGCTAGTCAGGCGAAATGATTTGATTTTATAGCTACACTGGAACTTGACTGCAGTTTCCACTCTATGTTGAGGCCAGACGAACTGGTTAGGTTTGCAAGGGGCTAAAAAGTAGTCCCTTTTGCCTTACATATATGTCGGAAATCGCAATGAAATACACCACATGCTCCCTTGCAAAATTTGCTGCAACGCCTTTGATTTCAAATGGCATCGGTGAGTCGGCCCATATTCCTAGTGCAGTGTATACCTAGTGAAATAGCAGGCAGTTTTGCTGCTGTACCACTGATGAGGATGGGGTCGAGATTTAGACTGGTAGGTGTCATTTGATGATAAGTCTTGTTAGTACTCACGGGAACTACTCTAGACAGACCTCAACCTCCTAGAGAGTTGAGCTATATTAGTGGCTTTGAACTTGGCATGCTAAGCAATACAAAATTTGAGTTATGCTTTGATATCTAAACATAGTTAAGAAACATTTTAAGCATAAAATTAAGAGCTTGAAGAACATGGGAAAGTGATTATTGCTGCATAGAATCACTAACCCCATCATCACCATCATTGACAACAAACAGAAGATGAGGCTTATTCATTCATAGAAGTCTGAGTTTAATAAGGGTTTTCATTTATGAACACGAGGGGGAGTCCTCCAACTTCGTTCTAGTGGGTGTCTCTTGAGAACAGCGTGTGAACTCTTAACCATAACTAAGTCGGTTAATCTCTTAATGGCGAAAAGGTTAAGATCATTAACTTGCACCACAAAAAAAATTAGTTATTCATCTTAACCTTTTTCGTTCCGTTGTGGGTGATTGTCTTGTTGTATGCATTGGGTAATCGGACATTGGGCTGCATATATGATTCCACCATGTTGTGGAACGCATTCGGTGTGTGTATATATATATGTATGTATGCAAGGTGCATTCATACCTTGTTTTCATCAGAGTATTTAACTCCAAAATATTCTAATTACTGTTCAATTTTCTCGTCGGGCAACTAGAGACGTGAATATTGACGAATTACCCAGTTGTTTTACCATGCATTTTCAACTACTGTGTACTCAAGGCATGGACTATTTTCCTGCTTGGGGAGTGAAATGTGCTGTTAAAGTTACCTCCTTGACCACTAACTTCTGTCAAAGGAAAAAAGAAAAAGCTCAATTGATGATCTTTGATTTCCTCGAATCTAGAGTGAGATTTCTGACATTTTACGTCAAAAGATAGTTAAATACAGTTACCCTGACTATCTGGTTTTGAAAAAATTAATATTCTTGTTGTCCTCTTAATAAGCTTTAACTAATTAGGTAATTAAGATTTGATATCTAAGTGACATTAGCTTAAAAGTGGTTTTGGCATTTCTATCAAGTGGTTTGATAATACATCCATGACAAGCAGTCTCCTAAGCTAAATCTTACTTGTAGGGTGTATTTTTTTTTTTAATGCATATATAGAAATTATGGTGCTGACGAGATTCAGATTATCCACAATCTCTATAAGAGAAATATCTGACATTAACCAAACAAAAAGATGGGCACGTGCGCGTTGTGCTTGCTATGTGTTCAGATCAGTTGTTATCGCAGAAACAGTTTCGAAGTTTGCAAGGCTTGTATAAAAGACAGAGAAGATCAAGCAACCTATTGATATTGTGATTGCAGACAACATGGAAGCTGAGACCTGCTTTAACTTTTAAGATTGCCTGTCATCACTAAAAATAATAGCTAAAATTTGTGAGGGTGGGCTAGGTTTGACTAAATGTAGACCATGTTTCTAACCTACTAACTAGCTACGGTTGCAAATTTAAGGTACCTTAGAAGAACATACATGCACACTTCTGTTGGACTGGACTGGACCAACAATTGTCATGTTCTTCTTATTGGTTTTTGGTGCAAACTAAGTATAAGCTTATTGGTGTTTGTACTCACATGTTGTACGGCCAGTTGAAGTTTTAGTTTTTTAGGTACTTTTAGTTTGGGGATTCTAAGTTTCTGGATGAGTTCCTTACAACTTTGAATATACTACATAAAAGTATGTAGTATTAGTGTGTACTAAACTGAAACTTGTTCTTTGTTTAATTCATTGATCAAAGAGAACGTTATGTTGGTGTGTATATGGAAGTTTGGTGATCTTCTAACACTTCAAATTTCAAAAGAAACTATAATCAAAGTTTCGGGTTGCCTTTTAAGAGCATCATCACATGCCTCCCACAAACATAACCATAAACAAACAAAAAGAAAAACGTTTTACAGTTGTTTCTTTTACTAATGGAATGGTAATGAAAATATGAACTCATTTTCATAAGTATGTAAATGAAGATTTCCAAAAACTTTGATCTGATTTAATCATGATCATAGTAAACATGTAGAGTGCCTTTTGTCGGGGTTTACTTTTTGGTTTTAACCTACTCATGCATCAGTCAAACTTGTTTTTGATAATTCCTACACTTTATATCCTTGGCAAGATACATTTGTCTCCCTCTTTTTACCAACTAGCTAGATATGCATATTTGGTAAATCTCTAACTTTTTTCTTTCACTATTTCTTCTGTTTTCCCCCACTTGTTTGGGCAGATTAATGGGGTTCCTCTCCCAAAAAAATGTAGCTGTGTTCTGTTGAAAGAAGAAAGATATAAGGTTTTGCTGCATAGACCTTTTAGCTTTAAGATTAGAGATGCATCTAAGATTGGAAACCAGGTTCTTTTTTTAAGAGGAATTCAGGATGTCTTGAATTGTTTGAAATACTGTCTCTTGGAATACACAATGACCAAACGACTGGCTTTACCAGCTAAACTAAGACTGCTAAGGACTAGTGCTGCCGAATGTGCGGAGCCATGTAAGAGTCACTACTTACCAACCGGCTCCAAAGTCTATCAGATATTTTCATAAAATTCCCTTTAAGAATCGTCTTTTTAATCATACATTACTTTTACTATGTGAATCTTTTTCCTACTTATACCTTTAATCCTGCTCCTGCAGGCACAAATCTTCTTTCTACTCATACCTTTAATCTTAGCTTCCGAAGGCACACGTGCAATCCCATAGTTGTCTTATAAGTTGAGAGGCCAGAGAGGGCGAGCGGCCCCCTATCACGTGAAGGATATCACACGTGACGTGATATCAAAGTGGTGTCCACAAATAGTACCAAAGGTGAAGGGTTGCCCTTGAATAAACAAACATACAATGACTTGGGTTGTCCTAGTTGCAAAAACAAAAAAAAGTCATGATGTAACTACCCTTGTGCCCCACTCATTCAAAATTCCGCCACAGGGATGGAATATGCTAATTTTCGTGAGAACGTATGTTTCACCAAAAAAAAAATTAGCTTCTACTTAGTTTTGAGGCCATGAGAAAAAATATGACGCCAGTTCTAACCTGATGGTAGATGGGGTCTGGTGGAGATGCCCAACCTCTTCCCAAATGCCTTTATACTTCAGTTTAGGAAGGGTCTAACTCTTGCGGTTTTTCTCAGAAATATTCAGAGACGGCTAATAACGGTCAGACATCACATGTTTCACTGGAAACGGTTGTTGATTATCCGTTCTTCTTATCTTGATCAGTCCAACCCAATTGAACCGGCTAACCATTGCCCGTTCTATAATTTCACTTTAAAAGTTCCAGAGAACTCGACAGAGTTATTTTCTTCCTCTTTTTTTTTCCCTTCACAGTTCTTCTTCTTCCCCTCTGTAAAAATCAAAAACCATTGCTTTCTACCCTTTTTTGTTTGGGTTTGTGGAAAAAAATGTGAATTCGAAGTTGCAGTTGATTTGAAGGTGTTTTATCAACTCAATTTTTAAAGGTAAACCATTGTAATCTTAAACCCTAGTTTCCATTTTTCTTTTCAATTAAGATTAATTTTGTAAAATTGATAGGTTATTAACACAAATTGAATGCCACAACTACTAGTTAGTGTTTTGTGTTTGTTAAAAATTTATTTAACATGATTAATTTTGGTTAGTTATTGATGATGGTTGATTGGTTAGTCATTGATGAACATGGTTGATTTGTAGTGACATTTGATTTTAAATAATCCTAAATGATGTTACATGTCTTCTAATTTTGATAATACACAATTCATAGAAATGTGGGAATCCTAATTTGTTAGTAAGATATGGTTTTGAGTATCAAGTTAAGTTTTTCCTCCAAGATTTTCACATTTGTTTGGTGTTTTTCAAACAATTATATTCATACGTTAATATTTGTTTGTTTGGTGCATTTAGATAATGATATGGAGTACCCGACGGACCAAAAATTGTCTGAAAAAGGTAGAGATGGCCATATATCGGGTAAAGACACACCGAAGATAAAAATGAGGACTGGTTGGGGAAAAATTAAGGATTATTATGATATCGTTGTAAAGAATAATCCACGCGCACTTCAGGTACTAGATAATTGTGGCTTTTCCAAGATATTTTCATTTAATTTTAAGAATTCAGATATGCAACTCACGAATGCTCTAGTAGCTAGATGGTGGCATACAACCAAGACTTTCCATTTCCCAGGCTTTGAGATAGGATTGACACTTTTAGACTTTGTAATGTTAACTGGAATTCCTATATGTAAAGGTGAGCCTATCACTTTCTCGGGGAGGTTATCCAGACAATATTTTAAAAGTTTAGATGATTTGTACTTAGCGGTGTGATCGCCAACCTAAATAGTCCATCAACAAATTCTGAAGATGATGCCCAACGCCCCCTGGAGAAGCGAGTACTTCTAAAAAAACCTTGGGATAGTAAATCCACAGTTGTATGTTTATCTCACCTTTCATCCTATATAAACACTAGGAAAAACTTAGACAACACTGAGAACTGGGAGGAATTGAGTAGGATTTATCTTCTTTGGGTTATTGGTGAAGTATTCACTGGAACGACTTCGTCTAACGTTTCAAAAGCATGGTTGGTTGTTTTGGGAGATTTTGAAAGTTTACAAAACCTTAATAGGTATGATTAGGGTTCATTTATTTATGGTAGATTGTTAAACAACTTGGACAAGGATTGTAGTGGTGTTGATAATAACATGGCAGCAATGTGGATGATATTAGAGTATTGGTACTATGTTTACTTTCGTAATTCTCATCCATTACTGAAAATGGGATCATTTGTACCGGAAGAAATATACCCTGCGATTAATATGTTTCAATCAACCCATAAAGAGGGTGTGCAACAAACCGATGCCGGGAAACATTTCGTGAACAACGCTAAAAGACAAATGGATTTGAGAGTGCCACCTGGAGCAGTTGTTTGGCAACCATGGGTAAACAATGTCCACTATGAAGACGAGGAGGTAGTTTTAGCAAGAGAGGTTAGTCGAAAGAGAATATATTTCAAGGGAGTAGTCGAAGAGAAAGATGAGGCCCTTTATCTTGGGGAGAGATGTTTGAGGCAGGTGTTAGGTTTGATTACTATTCCTTGTCCGCCTCCTGATTTTCTGAACACTAAAACGGAGGATATTGTTGAAGGGGGGCATTAACTGTTAAGAAATGAGACATAATATGTTGCCTTTTGGAAATCTATGAACATGGGCCCTTTGTTGCCAGATTTGAGTCGTGTTCACAAGCACGATGAGGTAGGTGTTGGTAACATATGAAGCTCTTGTTTCGTTCCTAATGTACCTACTCCAAGTCAGTTTGCAGAAAGCTTTGTTTATATCCAACCGGAGCTGCCATCAACATTTCCTAGGATAGAGTGGTCATTTCCGTATGTCAACTCGGATGGAGTACGTGAAATACATCACCTTCCAGATATCAGTCATCTATATGATTGGAGTAACAGCCATGGCACCGAGGTTAGTGAATACACCTTTATTTTGTAAAATTTATTAGTGTAAATTTAATTTATTATTGTTTTATTTATTTACCAATAGATATAACGTTATTACCAATCAATAATGTTACAGGAGCAGTGGAAATGGTTGGCCCTGCTAAGTTGTGAAAATAATTAGGCATTAGAGAACCTATTGTACGCCCGTTTTACGTATGGCCCTTCCAATACTCGCCTTACATCTCCTAGTGCTTTTAGCACTGAGTCATCCCAAGAAGAAGCTTCTTTGCACGGGACATTTCGTATGTTGGGCTTAGGTGGATCTGGTGAGTGTAGTCGTAAGCGTCAAGCTACTTCTAGTTTGGATGATCAAAGTACATGGTATCACCAAGTTGTGACGGACGCCGGTATTAGTCCTCAGTACCCAATCCCTGGTTTGAGTCAAGAAGAAAATCCTTACTTGAACAATAGCGTGGATTTAAATACAGATACGAAGTTTGTTGTTGAAACCCAGGATGTGAACCAACAACAACGGTAGTTTGGTTTCTTCCCGGGAACATAATTGTACGGCTTAATTGTTTTAATATGTATGAAACTTTGTTTTAATATGTATGAAACTCTATTTAAATATGTGTGAAAGTCTGTTTTAATATGTATTAAACTTCTATATTTCTTTGTTAAAATAGATTTGTAATTTCATGTGCAGTGGCATTTCTTTTCAAATCTATAGTATCCATGAATAATGACTTCTGACATAGTTTGTCTATATCAGTAACATTTATTTTATTTTTCTTTAAAAAAGAATGACTCATACTTATCCGTAGCGACCTTTTCACTACGCAGAATCCTTTAAAAGACTAGGTAGCCTCTAAATAATTCACACCCAAAAACTGATTTTTTGTTCTTCCTTTGTTTGAAATATCCCTCCCATGAAAAAGCTATTTTGAAAATGGTTGCGTTTGACTCATATGAAGATTTGGTGATCATGAAATCTTAGGTGAAAATCATCTCCTGACATGAAGTTGTGCTTGATTTATTACCTACTGAAACCTTTTGGGGGTTGGTGTGGGAGAATTACAAGCTAGAGTTTGGAAATTCCCGTCAAAGAACCATTAAAAACATAAAGGAGATATATGGAGTAATTCAGGAGGAAATGCAATTATATTATGCCTACCAAGCTGAAGTTGTCGTAGGTTGCCGCGATCCCAAATCCATAACAACTCAAATTATTGTAAATATAAAAATTTATTAATGTTTCATTGTAATAGATAAACAATCATGTGACTACTCGTTTTCCCGTAGTCTACGTAATGTGTACAGCTCAGAGAATCAAATACTAAGTAGTAATGATGCCTCTGTTGAATTGATAGTGCTAAGTAATAAAGGGTACTCAAGATCACAATAACAACTAAGAATGCAAAGATAATATAAAAGTTGCTAAGTTATCATGAGACACAAGAGATTACGTGGTTTGACTTTCTTCTACGTCCACGGGGTAATGAGTGATTGTTTTGTATTAAGTTATGGTGGTTACAAAGATCTTAAATGCTTCCCAAAGTAATAGAGAGAACTCAAGTTGAGTTAAATACTTAAGTTCTAAACATTAAAGAGGTATAAGCTTAAGACTAGATCTTCTCTCCTAGATATTGAATGCCCTTTGTTTGTTGGTGAGGCTTGGTATTTATACCCCCTTCTGCTCCAGGTATCTCTTTGCTTCCTCTGGGTCCATCGTTTGATGATATACCTTTCGTACAAATGGTACCTTTGTTCGCCGCGTGCTTTATCCAGTCGAACCCTGCCACCTCAACTGACCCACGTTCCTTCGGGAACTTCCCAACCTTAGTATAGGTTGTACCTTCGTTCACCGCCAGCCTCTGCCAATCGGGTTCTGCCACATCGTCTCTCTCCACGTGCCTTGATTATGCGTGTAGATAAGAGATTTGTGCATTTAATGCTGATTAGATATGCCATCTACCTTTGTCCCTTCGCCAGCTGCCTCCTTATAGACTAGGCTTTTACTCTTCTCATCTCAACCGTCGAGGTATCCTTTCTTGGGACGAGATAAAGTAGATTTGCGAAGGTATCCTCTGTCACTTGGATTTATCTGCATAGCGATGGCTACACAGTTATCTTGTATGCGGCCACTAAGATCGTGACACGTGCTCGGCAGAATATTGGTATTCACATTTTGCCCCTTTTCTTTCATATTCTACCGTTTGGTAGGATTGGAAGAAAACTTCCGTTACGCCGCCATTTTTGCACGTATCGATTGGGTGGTCCCTACATTTCCTTTCATGCAATAAATTCCCCTTGAATTTCGGGACATCCAAATTTTGGATTCTCCAGCTGCCTATAAGAAGAGAATAAAGAGAAGGAATTTTCATTAACTCCTTTTCTTTTTTCCGGAAATGTCGCTCTCCTTCTCTTTCATAAAGATTTTTCTTTTGCTGCTAACTGCTCAATTTCCCTTTCGATTCTTCAAGGCTATGGTTCAAAATTTGATTGCACAAGTAAGTGGTACTTACTCTTTACTGTTGTTCTTCACATTTCTCCATGCTTGATTCTGTCTTTCCTTTTTTGATTAGGAGATTGTTGATGTCGCTGTTGTACTTGCATGTGATAATCCTAGTTCTCTTTTACTCGTTCAAGTTATATGAGAACTTGGGTTTGATCCCATTTCGTATTATGATGACGAGTCTGCCATGATTGTTCCTTGTCTGCAACTTTGCTTATGGTGATGAATGATCTTTGATTTTGCCTCGTGACGAGTTTAAACCGCTTCCCTTGGTTGGTTTAGTAAAACCCATGCCCAAAGTATGCTTGTTTTTTCCCCAAATTTGCTTTCAAGTCGACTGTGATTTTTTGTCCGCCATTGTTGATGAGCCATTCTTCCTGCTAGTGTTAGGAACTATGAGGCTTCCGAAAAAGCCTGCGCGTAAGGGGCAAAGAACCTCTTCGTCTACTGACCCTCCTCCGCGGATGGACCATCCTGATGCTACGCCATCTCCACCCCCTGAGGACACTGAGATACCTGGTGGCACTGAGGTACCTGCTGGTACTGAGATGGATGTTGTCCCTGAGGCTGCTGCGGACCCAGAGGTAGAAGAAGTTGTCGTTGAGGATCTTCAACCTCCTCCTCCTCATTATGAACTTCAAAGGCTGAAACTTCGTGACAAAGATAGCTACGCCCATCTGTCCTTGGCTGAGATCACCAAGTCTTTCCGCCTCCAAAAGTTCGAGATCTCCTTTGTCAATGGACCCGATGTGCTCACCGAATCCCTGATCCGGAGTTTTCCTTATGATGAGAATAACCTCCTGATTAGTGTTGGTCATTTGGCCGCAGGTATTCTCTTCCCTTTGTTCAGTAGAAATGATCCCTTCTACTATGACGTTTTGTCTACCAGGGATGACCCGGTGAACAAAACTCAGGTCCAAGGAGTTATGCAATATACTGGTAACTACTGGCGTGCTTTTCTTGAGAGTTGGTACCGTAGTAAGGTAAAGACCACTGTGAAGTCTTATGACCCTTTTGCTGACGAAAGGTCTAAGCAGGAGGATTATACCCCCGCCAACTTCAATGCTACATACGCTGATGCTATTCAGAAGAGTAATCTTCATCCTTGGAGTGTAGACCCTCGTCGTATCCATGTTACTGCTAAGCAAATCATGGAAGGTAACATCCTTCGTCTGCTGGAGGAGATCGATAAGACTGGTTTGACTGTTATCCCTTATTCTGCTAGGCTACCTTTTCCAAAGTATAACCGCATCCGTCTTGATCATGATGATCGCTGGGATCGTACTCCTCTTCGTGTGGTGGGTTCTTGGGCATATGGTTTTACTTCCACAGATCCCCACATCTCTCGTACAACTCTTTCCTTGCCTGAGAAGTATGATGGATATCATCCTTGGATTTTCAACCCTGCTGCTTCTCATGAGGTAACCTTCGTTTCTGTTTGAAGGCTTTTGTTTTAATATCTTTGTTTGGTATTCTGATGACTTTCTTTTGTAGTCTGCCCCTGCTTTTTCTGCTGGAACTGCTCAAATTCTGCTGCTAGGACTGCTCTGGGCTCTACTGGTAATTTCGTAGCCACCAGGACTAGGAAGAGAAAGGCTTCGGATGAAGCAGCTATGCCAACACCTGCGGAGGTAAGGATTATTGCCATACCTTTGTGTTTATAGGTCCTTTAGTATCTTTCCCCTGATCCTTAGCTGGCGCATGTGTTTTTCCACAGTCAATTGAATGACAAGACCATTATTTAACAATGTATTCAAACCTTATAAATTCAGTTTGTCCATACACCAATCAACACACACCCAACAATATATTTTCTTCTCCTGTAAATTGAATCTCCTCAAAAAATATCTTGATCCTCTTGTATTAGCATTTCTTTAAGTATTTCAAAAGAATCCATAATGCCTTTGTATACCACAGAAGAAGATATTGGTATAATAAATGCTTGGGTAGATGTTGTTAATCTCCCGAAGGTTCATCGTCATTTGGTGCCGGAAATTAGAGTTTGGAGACAGGTTTTCAATAACTACAGAGATGTATTCATAAACATTCATCGAAGAACAAAAGCAAATATAAAAAGTAGGGTGGTGTAATAAAAAAAGGAGTGAGCCAATACATACGCATCCAAAAAAATATTTATGAGCAACATAATAGATCTCCTTTATTGACCGTTGAAAGACTTGTAAGTGTATCTTGTGCATCTATCCACTTCATAACCGTTTTTATTTCTTTACTTACCTAAATATTTTTTGATTATAGGAAACTCTTGCGACTACTATGTACGCTATAAATACAAGGAGAGAGTTCAAGTATTACGAATGCTATGTGTTAGAGCATAGCTCGGTCGACCTCGCATGCGTTGCTATCTCAAGCATGTTTGTCAATGTTAGTGATCAAAACTATGAGTCTTGATTTCTAGCCTACATAGCTAAGTCTCGGACTAGGATAGAAAAGTGTAGTTGAGCTCAAGGACATCATGGAGATTCATCATACAACGACGAAGATCTACTCAAGGAACCGTGGAACTTCATCAACAAAAAGGTATGTGGAGACTTGAACTTCTCTATCACTCAAAAGTCTATCTTTTCTATCTCATACTTCTTATGAGACAAAAGTCGTATGCTATATAGACTGGATCATACACATTTGATATTTCGAGCCGAGTATATCTCGCCTATCTATATCTCGAAATCATGTGTTGGTAAAGCATTTCACTTTGATCAAGTTTATCTTAACCTAGTGACGAAAGTCATGAAAACTTTCAATTACTTTGAGAATTGCTCTGACGCGAAACGGTCTGTGAATAACGGCTATACAACGTCCTCTGAGAATGTCTCAATGATTGGAATGAGAGTTTAGATTACATAACCATGTATTCCTCAATCTGAAGTTTTCGAACTTTGTTGATTGAGAGAAACCGGAGGAATTGACTTTTCCAAGTCCGCGAACCCAGTCCGCGAACTCAGTCCGCGAACTGACGGAAGTTCTTGTACCGAGAATTTCTGCTGGGATTTTCCAAAAACTCATTTGCGTGTAAGTCCGCGAACTGGCGAAAGTCTCTTTGCCGAAATTTTCTGCTGAGTTTGGAAAACTCCACCGGTTGTCTTAAGTCCGCGAACTTGTTTGTGAGCTTAAGAGGTTATGATCTAAAGATGTGCTCTGAACATGAAACTTAAATTACTAAGGAATGCTTTATGTAAACCGTGGCTATAAAGTTCATAAGCCGATTCAATCGAATCGAATCATCTTTGTTTCAATCGTGTCTTGTGTAGTTACATAAGATCTCATAGAAATTGAAAAACTCTCTAACTAGTTCATTTGAGTCAATTGAACTAGTTATGGTGAAGAAGAACAAGGTTAATATGAAATGCTCATATGGTTAACCTTTTGGGTTACTATGTTGAACCAACATATACGTACACGTTTGGGCATGGTTTTCACAAACCCAGTAAACGTCTACCCAAGTGTGTGCGACAAGCTAAGTTTTCGATCTAACGGTTGAGAAATATTTGCTTGAATCTAAATCAGGTTTTCATCTAACGGTGAATAGGGATTGCTTTGTAACTAAGGAAAAACCCTGATTTGAAGACTATATAAAGGAGACATCTAGCATTGTGAAAAAATAATCCCCACACATCTGTGTGATACTAGTGCGCTCGCCAGCGTCGATTCTACTTTAAACTTTGGTTTTCTTATCTAAAACCAGGTTAACGACTTAACGACTTCATTGGGATTGTGAAGCCAGACCGATACTACTTTTATCATAGTTGTGTGATCTAATCTTGCATCTTCTATCGTACGAGTACAATATTTGATTGGCTTAAGATCGTGAGAGTTCTCCGATAGGCAAGATAAAGAAGTCACAAACATCTTCGTCTCACTGTTTGTGATTCCTCGAGAAACCGCCTGTGTAGTCAGGAAGGAGTGTAGAGAGGTGATTGATTAATCTAGGCTGTTCTTCGGGAATATAAGACCGGATTATCAATTGGTTCCTGTTGACCTTGATTTCATATCTTAAGACGAAAAAAAACCTAGGGTTTATCTATGGGAGATAGATTTATCCTTTGATAGACTTTTCTGTGTGAGACAAATTTGTTTATTATCAAGTATGCGATTTTGGGTTGCAACAACTCTTGGCTGTGGGTGAGATCATCTAAGGGAATCAAGTGCGCAGTATCCTGCTGGGATCAGAGGCGTAGGAGTACAACTGTACCTTGAATCGGTGGGAGACTGATTGGGGTTCAACTATAGTCCAGTCCGAAGTTAGCTTGGAGTAGGATAGTGTCTGTAGAGGCTTAATACAGTGTGTATTCAATCTAGACTAGGTCCCGGGGTTTTTCTGCATTTGCGGTTTCCTCATTAACAAAACTTCTGTTGTTTGTGTTATTTCTTTTCCGCATTATATTTTATATAATTGAAATAATACAGGTTGTGCGTTCGTGATCATCAATTGGAAATCCAACCTTTGGTTGTTGATTGAGATTGATTGATCCTTGGACATTGGTCTTTGGTACCGTCCAAGTTATTCCTTGTATTTTATAAAGACTCGCAGATTTCCATTTGCTTGAGTAAATATCAAATCGAGAGATTGAGATATAAACTCTTTGATATATCTTTTTATTCATTGAGTCTAACTGTCTAGTTGATTCTCATAAAAAGTATATTGGAGTTAGTCCATACAGATTGCTAAGCGAAATATTGGGTGGTGTTGTTAGACCCCCGCTTTTTCAATTGGTATCAGAGCAGGAAAACACGTTTAAGACCTAACAAGTCCGTGTTTGTAGCGATCTGACTCTATGGACAAAGGTGTTATCTCTATTAACGTAACACCAGTCTTCGATGGCTCCAATTACTTATGGTGGAAAATTGCTATGCGAGCTTTTCTTCAATCGCGTGATTTTCAATCATGGGTATATGTGGTTAATGGCTATGATGCTCCCGTTGTGGCAGTCGGTGATGTAAACGTTCCCAAACCTATTGGTGAATACTCCGTTGTTGAGATAACTGCTGCAAAGCAAAATTCCGACGGTTTGAATGCTATCATACATGCCATTACCCCAAATCTTCATCATCATGTGACAAACTGCACCATATCTAAAGATGCTTGGGATATCTTAGAAACCGTATTTGAAGGCAACTCCAGTGAAAAGGATGCTAGGCTTCAAAACCTTAATCCTGATTGGGAGAACCTTCGTATGGCAGATGAAGAAACATTTGATGAGTTTAATCACAAAGTGTCTAAAATTGTTAATGCATCTTTTGGATTGGGTAAGACTATTCCTGAAAGGACATTGTGATGAAAATTCTCAGATCGCTGCCATCTAGATACGAGTCTAAGAAGCATGCCATCGTTGAGGGGAATAACCTCGATAATCTTTCCAGAAACACCTTGGTTGGAAAGCTTAAGATCTTTGACCATGAGCATACATCCAAAGTCGGTAAGGATGTTGCCTTTAAAGCATAGAAGAACACTAAATTACTGGTCAAAGGTAAGAGTGTTCATGTCTCTGAGGATGATCAGTCTGAGGATGATTTTTCGGATGAAGATCTTGACAAATCAGTCTCCTTGATCACAAGACAGTTTAGGGATCTTCTGTTGAAGAGAAGTAAACGGTTTTCAAGAGACAAACCTAAGTCATCAGACAAACCTCACGGTCGTGTACCTCCTAAAAACAGGGATGTTGACGAGGCTGATGACGAGGACATGCCTCAGTGCTTTAAGTGTAAGGGTTTTGGCCATTTTGCTGACGACTGCCCAAATCGTAGAAAATACACTGGGAACAAAGGTCTAGCTGTAACACTTGATGAAATGTCTGAAACCTATGATTCCGATGAAGATAAGAAATCAAGTGTAGGACTTCTTTGTGAAAACATCGATTTTGATACTTGTAGCAATACATATATCAACCTCAATGGGTTCGGAGAAGAGGGAAACCCAATCAAGCTGGAAGATTCTTTGAATCCGATAACTGGAAACCCTTTTAGTGATGTTTCAGGATCAACTGTATGTCTGTCTGCTTGCACATCTCAGATGCCTAAATACTATCCAAGTTTGGCGTGCTCGTTTTGTTCGATGAAGGGACACAAACTATCAAGGTGTTACAAATACAAGCACCAAATAAGGCATGCCAGCAAACTTCAACGAATAGCAGATCGATTAGCAAGGAAGCTGAAACTTGCTCAGAAGACCGCCGAGGTATGTAGGATCTTATCTTCGTCTAAGAAGTTGGTTTCCAAGGATAGAATAAGACCATTTGAAAAGAAAATATGGTCAAATCGTTTTGATAGACAAAGATTAGAGATTCCTCCCATGAAGAAAAAGATGGACAAATTGTTGTTCATCGCAACACAACTTGATTGTGTTGTTGGGAAAATCTTGTCTCATGTGCCTGTTCGAAAAGAGACAAGATTGAGTGTTGATCCAGGCTTCAGAAGAGTTTTTCCTTATTTTCTTAGTTTTGTTATTTTTTTGTCTATCAAATAAAAGAAAGGGTTATTATCGACAATTCTACTCTTTATATGGTTTTAGAGTTGGGCGTATACGAACCTGTCAATAGGTTTCGAACCCTACATTCCTTTTTCCTCTTGACATCCTATATAAGACTGCTTGTTGAGTTAAGTGATTCAATCACACAAATCCAGTTGTTTATAACTGTTCTCAAAGCACTATATCGTCAGATGGAAAGGATGTCAACATGATTGTTAAGTCTTCAATCAAGGAAAAAGAAAAATCTCATGTTTCTAAGTCCCTGAGAAGAAAAAGAAGGAATACAAGAAAACCCAGGGTTGTTCCTTCTAACTCTCAGAAGTTTTCCGATGTTCTTTATGAGTTAAAGGAAATAAGAAGGGAGATTTATGAAATAAAGACATTCGTGTCTAAATCTTTGGAAATTCAGAGGACCCTAATTCGACCTCTTCAGCCAAGAAAGTTCGTGGGTATTGACACTTATCTCCGTGAACCTTATATCTCGATGGTTGTCGATAACAAGGAGTTCGGGAATGATAAATAATTTCTCAAAGGAATTGTTGCCTAGTACATCTTCTTTTTGGTTTAGTTGGAAGAATAACTAGTGCTTTGAATAGCGATGATTGTGACTACAGATAGATATTTTTGTTTTCATCTTCTTATGTTATTTTTTAGGTTTATTGTTTTTTAAATTCTAAAAATATTTGGAGGATGATGTTATTGCAGTATTGATCGTTATGATTTTGTGATATTGAAATTTGATTATGGGATATGTATTGTTTGCGTCCGTGAACTTGAAGGTCCCATATGTTGTCAAAAGTAAAGTCGTTCATAAATTGATATTCGTATTGATGAAAGGAGGAATGGACTTTTGACAATTACAAAAGTTATGCCTATGCAGTCATTTATTTGATGGAAAATAGGATGAAATCTTTTGTTTGACAAGGATAAAGTCTATTATATCGTTATGATGGAAAATAAAATAGATCCTTGTATGTTATCCACGGTATTTATCTTCATGTTTTACCGTGAAGGCTCCATTGTGTGTCTTATGTTGAGAACGATACAATTAAGTCGATTATTCTTATTGGCTTTGTTGATTGTTCCATAAGATACTATATGTTGAGCATTATGAACTAAATTAATCATCTTGGTTGGCTATTTAGTTATTTGCTCCGAAAGTCTTCTTTTGTCGAGCAAATCCTTTGACAATTAAATTGATTACTTTTGTGATTAGTTTGGTGTTTGTATTCCGATTAGATTAATTATAAGTTCTCTTGTAATTAATCTAGTTGAGTTTTTCATATATTCCACAAGTTCTTGTATTGAGTATATGAACGGCTATACTAATCATGTTTATTGGTTGATGTAGTCGTATATTCCGTAAGGTTTTCCTTATGTTGAGTATTTGAATGATTAAGGTAGTCATATCCGTGTGGTTATCTTAGTCGTAGCTCCGTGAGTTTTCTTATGTTGAGCACAATCAATTAAATTGATCACTTTTATGGTTTGATTTAGTTGCGTATTCCGATTAAATTAATCATGGGTTTACTTGTGATTAATTTGATTGAGTTTTGGATATAGAAAAATCATTTTTATGGTTTTTGGTGTCCAATTTAAAAATCCTTCTTTTCTTTCGAAATTAAGGTCGCTCTTGTCGTTCTTTCGGGAATGACATCAAATGGGGGAGAGTTCTTTTGAACTTGTGCTTAATGGTAATATCTTGCGGGGTGTGCGGCTGTTGAATTTTATAGGGGTTATCTTATATCTTAAAACTCCTTGATGAATGCATTTAGCTTCAGCTTTATGATTGCATCTAAATTAAGATGGTATGTATTTTTATTTTAGTCTATGAAATGTCTCTTGTGGAAATTTCATTATGATCCCGTTCTTGTACCTTTGCCAATTTTATTGACAAAAAGGGGGAGAAATATTGTAGTTCACACTACAAATACATATGGTTTTTAGATCATTGTGTAAGGGGGAGTGGTTTCCATGATCGAGATGGAGTATTGACTAAGGGGGAGTGATACATATCACCATAGTATTGTTGTTAAAGTCGTGATGCAATTGGACTTTGATGTTACATAATGATACTATGACACTGTATAATAATGATCGAGAACCTCGATTTCTCTCATTGTTATAGCTACGGATCTTCAACAACGGTGATGTTAAACTTACAACCTTTGGGATCATTGGAGTACTTGGAAGGACGAAGATTTCAGGGAACGTTGAAGATTAGACTACGGAATAGGAGCCTTTTTTGTATTCCATATGTATTAATAGTTTTGTCACTAAAATTGACAAAGGGGGAGATTGTTAGAGCATAGCTCTGTCGACATCGCATGCGTTGTTATCTCAAGCATGTTTGTCAATGTTAGTGATCAAAACTATGAGGCTTGATTTCTAGCCTACATAGCTAAGTCTCGGACTAGGATAAAAAAGTGTAGTTGAGCTCAAGGACTTCATGGCGATTCATCATACAACGACGAAGATCTACTCAAGGAACCGTGGAACTTCATCAACAAAAAGGTATGTGGAGACTTGAACTTATATATCACTCAAAAGTATATCTCTTCTATCTCCTACTTCTTATGAGACAAAATTCGTCTGCTATATAGACTGGATCATACACGTTTGATATTTCGAGTCGAGTATATCTCTCCTATCTATACCTTGAAATCATGTGTTGGTAAAGCGTTTCGCTTTGATCAAGTTTATCTTCACCTAGTGACAAAAGTCATGAAAAGTTTCAATTACTTTGAGAATTGATCTGACGCGAAACGGTCTGTGAATAACGGCTATATAACGTCCTCTGAGAATGTCTCAATGATTGGAATAAGAGTTTAGATTACATAACCATGTATTCCTTAATCTGAAGTTTTCGAACTTTGTTGATTGAGAGAAACCGGAGGAATTGACTTTGACAAGTCCGGGAACCCAGTCCGCGAACTGACGGAAGTTCTTGTACCGAGAATTTTTCTGGGATTTTCCAAAAACTCGTTTGCGTGTAAGTCCGCGAACCTAGTCCGCAAACTGGCGAAAGTCTCTTTGCGAGATTTTCTGCTGAGTTTGGAAAACTCCACCGGTTGTCTTAAATCCGCGAACTTGTTTGTGAGCTTAAGAGGTTATGATCTAAAGATGTGCTCTGAACATGAAACTTAAATTACAAAGGAATACTTTATGCAAACTGTGGCTATAAAGTTCATGAGCCGATGCAATCGAATCGAATCATCTTTGTTTCGATTGTGTCTTGTGTAGTTACATAAGATCTCATAGAAATTGAACAACTCTCTAACTAGTTCATTTGAGTCAATTGAACTAGTTATGGTGAAGAAGAACAAGGTTAATATGAAATGCTCATATGGTTAACCTTTTGGGTTACTATGTTGAACCAACATACACGTACACGTTTGGGAATGGTTTTCACAAACCCAGTAAACGTCTACCCAAGTGTGTGTGACAAGCTAAGTTTTCGAACTAACGGTTGAGAAATATTAGCTTGAATCTAAATCAGGTTTTCATCTAACGGTGAATATGGATTTATTTGTAACTAAGGAAAAACCCTGATTTGAAGACTATATAAAGGAAACATCTAGCATTGTGCAAAACTAATCCACACACGTCTGTGTGATACTAGTGCGCTCGCTAGAGTCGATTCTCCTTTAACCTTTGGTTTTCTTCTCTAAAACCAGGTTAACGACTTAAAGACTTCATTGGGATTGTGAAGCCAGACCGATACTACTTTTATCGTAGTTGTGTGATCTGATCTTGCATCTTCTATCGTACGAGTACAATCTTTGATTGGCTTGAGATCGTGAGAGTTCTCCGATAGGCAAGATAAAGAAGTCACAAACATCTTCGTCTCACTGTTTGTGATTCCTCGACAAACCACCTGTGTAGTCAGGAAGGATTGTAGAGAGGTGATTGATTAATCTAGGTTGTTCTTCGGGAATATAAGACCGGATTATCAATTGATTCCTGTTCACCTTGATTTCATATCTTAAGACGGAACAAAACCTAGGGTTTATCTGTGGGAGACAAATTTATCCTTTGATAGACTTTTCTCTGTGAGACATATTTGTTTATTATCAAGTATGCGATTTTTGGTTGCAACAACTCTTGGTTGTGGGTGAGATCAGCTAGGGGAATCAAGTGCGCAGTATCCTGCTGGGATCAGAGGCGTATGAGTACAACTGTACCTTGGATCTGTGGGAGACTGATTGGGGTTCAACTATAGTCCAGTCCGAAGTTAGCTTGGAGTAGGCTAGTGTCTGTAGAGGCTTAATACGGTGTGTATTCAATCTGTACTAGGTCCCGGGATTTTTCTGCATTTGCGGTTTCCTTGTTAACAAAACTTCTGGTGTCTATGTTGTTTCTTTTCCACATTATATTTTAAATAATTGAAATAATACAGGTTGTGCGTTCGTGATCATCAATTGGAAATCCAACCTTTGGTTGTTGATTGATATTGATTGATCCTTGGACATTGATCTTTGGTACCGTCCAAGTTATTCCTTGTATTTGATAAAGACTCGCAGATTTCCATTTGCTCGAGTAAAGATCAAATCGAGAGATTGAGATATAAACTCTTTGATATATCTTTTTATTGATTGAATCTAACTGTCTAGTTGATTCTCATAAAAAGTATATTGGAGTTAGTCCATACAGATTGCTAAGCGAAATATTGGGTGGTGTTGTTAGACCCCCGCTTTTTCACTACGTCATCTTGAAAACTACATTTCTGGAATTAAGCGTGGTACAACCACCACAGAATCCGCCTCAAAATGGTGATGAAGATTAGCCGTTCTACAAATGAAAAATAGGTTTTGTGGGTACATCTCTATAAAACCCTTCTGAGACTACACTCGAACGTTAGGGACACTGACCGGTTTAAATGCTTGCTGCACCGGCTAAGTGTAGTCGCGTTGCCTGCTACAGTGAGTTAGGTTTAATTTTATGTAATTATGATGTATTGTACTACGTCATAAAGGTATTTAAATAAAATTATCTTATTTATGCATATTTGTCACTTATCGACTAAACCTATACACCACCGATTAAATTTAGCCTCACAACATAAAGAAAAAACACTCAACACGGGATTGACAAAGTACAGGGTGTAACAGGAGTCTCTGGCATATTCACTTTTCAATAAACATCAATGACTGATGACAGTGAGTTTTCAATATCGTCCCATTGAGTTGTCCACCAATAGAAGTGATACTTCAAATCACTTCGATGACATTGAATATTCTATAGATGCTTTTGCTTTATAATCAATCACGTGGAGTGAAATACAAAATTTAGTTTTAAATTAATTTTAAAATGTGGATGCTTGGATATAAATAGGCATAAAATTGGAACACTTCTACAACGAATCTCCTTTTTTTATTATTATCTTTCCTACTTTTTTTTGGGTTCAACATGCTTAGGTTCTCTCCGGAGGAAGATGAGGCTCTTATTAGGGCTTATTGTTCTGTTTCAAATCGTTCAAATCAACAAAGAAACCAGCATGCTTGCTTGTTTTGGGAGCTGCAACTGCGAGAGTTTACCGACCTAATAGGAAATATTAATGGACATTCTAAGAAAACAATATCAACTCGTGTGTCCATAATTAAAAATGAGGTTAAAATATTAATAGCACTACAAATACCACTATATCCTAATGTTGCTGCTGGATGGAATGAAGCGAGAATTGTAAGTTAAACCGATGTAAAACTATATCATATTTAAAAGAGAAATATTTATTCACAAAATATATGTGTATTTATTGCAGGAGGGTCATGCGAGGGAGTTATGCTTGCAACAAAAAGGAACGGAATTTAAGTTCTATAATTGCTACCTTAGTTTGAGGCAACAATTTACTCATATGAACCCACAGCTGTTAGCACTTGACAAACCTGATGTCGGTGAAGACTAATTCCAACAATTAATTGGTTTTGTGGGCACACCTCTCTGACAAACCCTCACGAGACTATAACTCATCCGTCCATTTAACGGTTTAAATGCTTGCTGCACATGCTAAGTGCAGTCGCGTTGCCTACGACAATGAGTTAGGTTTAAGTTTTTTTACTAGAAATTTGTAATAAGTGTCTACATTGTTACTATATTTAAATAAATTTCACTTCTGATGATGCCTCTTTATGTAGACCATCGACCCATTTTGAGTTTTCAAATATCGTGTTGTCAAGTCTTGTCTTGTCTATCAATGTCTAGAACAAGTGGATGGTAGTATCTTATCATGCAATAAAGATTCTTATCTTCACAAAAGACTAGTGTTTACATTACCCCACTTATTTTTGGTTATAAAAACCCAAACTCGTCGACAATGAGGTTCACAATTGCTTCAGATAACCAATAGTCTAATTTTTTTTTATTTCCAGACATATTAATCATCAACATATGGCCGACGCAGACCCTTGGGAAGGTTTTGATGAGACGAGCTTGCAACGGTGATAGATAGTTACTCGGAGGTCAGCCTACAAAGTTCAATCGAGTTCTCAACAAACACACCGGTTGTGGCTAACACATCAAACCCATATGATAACCGCAATAAATCGGTTGTCGTTGACCTCATCCCATGTCCAATAGTAAAACAATCAGCACGTTTCATCCCTAACTCCCGTGGTGCCTCAAGTAGCCAAAACAAAATCCTGGTCCGGCCGGAGAGCACAAAGAGTTCGAAGATCTCAGACATAGAAGGAGAGTAATGGGAGAGGAAGATGTATCTATACAAGGCCTCCAACAATTAGCGAAGGATGAAAGTGGAGGTGTTAACGATATTCATTTCCAAAGTAACCCTTGGTTTCTTGCACAACAATTTTACGCAGAGGGGAGAACCGCATTGGGATCTATAAACACAATAAACCAAAGAATCGCAAGGTTGGTTGTACAGGTCGAGGAGCAAAGACAATATCTTGATGACTATATTTTGAAAGTGAAGGTGATTCTTCACTTATGATGGGTTATCCATTTAGTAAATCAGTTAAATTTCGTGATTAATAAATCCAACCCATTACTCATTGTTGGATTTTTTTATATTCTTGCAGGATCCTAGTGGTAAAATGTCAGCAAACGTCCATCGCAAAGTGGTTGAACATCCTGAGTATGAAAAACATATAAGGGTGGGATCAGTATTAGTTTTGAAGAAAGTGGTAATATTTTCTCCTTTCTACTTACCTTTCAGATTATTTTCAACTCTCTCACACACTTCCCATTTTAAGGTTCAGTACACCACATATGGCAATTTTTGTTTGCATCTTTACATATGTTTGATAGGTCTATATCACCATTCTAGTACCAAAACTAGAATCTTTTGCATCCAAATTCATATTTTAATCTCTAAACTAGCTTCCCTCTCTGATAAAAATCCTTTTATCACCATCACTTTTATAAGATACATGGAACCCTCTTCCTCTCAAGATAATACTAAACCTGAAAGTCTTGACATTCAAAATCTCACAACCCAAATGGCTGAGAAACTAACTCTACCATCTTATCTTATTGAACCAGTCTTCATCGACAAAACATTATTCTAGCTGAAAATGATAATAACTGGAAATGGTGTATGGTTGGATACATTTGTTGTGAAACTCTGATTCCTACATTTTCCATTCGTTACTACATCGGTAATCAATGGCATTTAGCTCAAACCCACACTGTTACCACCTCTAATGGGTTGAGAAATAAAGTCCTCATTAGATTTCTAGCAGAGAGTGATTTTAATAGAGTAAATGAGAAACGACCTTGGTATGCTTGTGGTTATTTAATGGTTCTTAGAGTTGTCCCTCTTACTGGATGGCCAGTAAATTATCAAGTTTCCTTTACACAAGAACTTATTTGGATGATTTTATGCAACATCCCAAAGGAATGCACTGAATTTGAGGATCTTCAAAAGCTCACTTTCAAACTCGGAGAACTGATTGAGGCTCAAACACCCTATGGAAATCATCCTTTGAAGAAGAATATCAAAGTTTGTGTCAGAGTTTTTGTTTAAAAGGCTTTACCTACTGGAATTCCTCTCTTTACTTCAGGAAAATATCAACCATTCCTCATTGAATGCGGATACTACAAGGTTCCGCGTTATTTCTGTACTTCCTGTCGTGTGTTAGATCATAAAGATGTTATCTTTCCAGCTTGGAAATCTAAACATAAGCTATTACAAGGAGCAGCTTCTTCTAACTCGAAAATATGCTCTCCCAGCTGTTTCAAGGCTCATGATGCCACAATAATCAGATGCTCAACATCCTGCATCTATCCCTATCATAGTGGTAAATGATACTATCATGTCTCCAACTGAAACAGTGCCAGAAACTCAAATTGGTACTATTAATTCTCATGTCAAGGCCAAAGGAAAATCCAAGGATTCAACCCAAAACGCTGATAACATTGTTCAAAAAGGCTTAGCAAGTTACCTACAAATGGGTCATTTTGTTAATCGATCAACTGCTCTAAATATTTTCGATGTTGGGACGATTCAGCAAAACTCAACTCAGTTAACCAATGGTCTGCCGATTTTTTCAAGCAGGTCACTACTCAGAACGTTACATTTGAAGCATCTTCTGCCAATCCCGAGTCCTCGATCGGGGCCCGATCGAACCACTAATTCTTCTAGAAGGTTTGAAACAGTCGTTATGCCGACACAACATCCTACTATTACTAGAGAATAAGTTATCTCATCAGTTGTTAAGCATGATGCTCTATCTAACCTTAAAAGAAAGATCAATCCCATATCGGATTTAAGAAAACGAACTAGAGCCAGCACTTTCACTCTAGCTAATATTGTGGTCATCCCAAACCAAAATGATGTCTCTGAACCAGATTATTCAAAACTTTTCCCCCCAATCACCAAATTGGGAGATCTCCCTGCTATCAATCTATCAAATTATACCCTCAGTACCCATTCCTTGGTTGATCCTTATAGTAGTTATAATGTACCTGCTGACGATACCACAAGTAATGATGGTGTCCGCAATAATTATCTTCATGCGGGTGCTACTCTGAGTCTCAGTTCTACCCAAGATGCTTCTCAAGTTGGTGGTTCAAAAGATTCTCATCTTGATGGCGGTTCTGCCTCTACCACTCAGGTAAATTCAATTCCTTCACCCTCTTTAAATGACCCTCTTAATGCTGCTATTCCTATGAATCCTTTTCCTGTTAATAATGTTAACATGCTATGCTGGAACATTAGAGGCTTGGGTAAAAAAAAACAGCCAATAAGGAACTCAGTCTGCTATGTAGAATCATCAACCCTGATATCATTTTCATGTCGGAAACTAAAATGAACAAAGATTTGGCTGCTAGAAGACTAAAAGATATGCGCTTTCGTGCACTTTTAATGTTCCAAGTATTGGAAGAAGTGGAGGTCTAGTTCTGGCCTGGAAAAAGGAGATTCAACTCAACATTTTAACCTCAAGCTCGAGGGGCATCTATGTCACTTCTACTGATATTATCCATTCCAAACTTTGCCACGTTCATTTCATATATGGTGAACCTAATAGTAGTCTAAGACAAGCTTTCTGGGAAACCAATGTCAGTTACCTCATACACCTCCAGATGAACCTGTTTTTTTTTTTGTAGGAGACTTTAATGCTCTTTTAGGTACTGAGGATAAGAACGGTGGGCTGGAAGTAGATGATTCTGATTTCTTAAACCTTATGAATTTTTGTTCTGTGTTTAACTTGCATGATCCTGGTTTTTCTGGTCCTAGATTTACTTGGTCAAATATGTAACATGTCCAGACCTCATCCTTGAAAGATTGGATAGATGTCTTATTAATCAATCTGCTGAAGTTTTCTTTCCTAAACTGTGTGTAAATAATCTGCCTAGAAACTCATCTGACCACTGCCTATGCATATTGGTTTCAACTTTGAGGACATTTGTATGCCTAGTCCTTTTCATTTTATGGCTATGTGGATTTAAAATCCTGCATGTAGAGATATTATAGCTAACTTTTGGTTTGTCAATGTTATGGGATCCCCTTCTTATAAACTCAAAGCTAAACTTCTACGTACTAAGAAAGGTCTTCGAGACCGGAATAAATTCTCTTTTGGTAATATTCAAACCAATATATCTACCATGAGGAAGGAATTAGTTGAAGTTCATATTTCTAATCCAACTGACTCTGGCTCTATTGCCAGACTGAGAGCCATATTGGAATACCTCTACAATCTAGAGAAACCATACTGGAAGGACAAATCTAGAGAGGTTTGACTCATGAAAGGTGATAGAAATTCTCCTTATTTTCATAGAGTCACTCTCTTTCGAAGAAAAATAAATCATTAGTTGGATTAAGGACTCCTCAGGTACTATTCTAACGGATAAAAAATAATATTGGAACCTCTTTTATATATTATTTTAAATCTTTACTCCTCCCACCCCCAACAGTTTCAAGATGAAATACTTCAAGACCTCCCTGTGAAATTTTCAGCTGCTGATAACTCTCACCTGAATTCTCCTCTCTTTCCTGAGGAGATCGAGAATGTTGTATTTCAAATGGGGGGAAAAGGCACCTGGACTTGATGGATTCACTGGTCTGTTTTACCAGAAACATTGGGACATTGTTGGAGAGGCTGTCATTGATATGACCCAGACTTTCTTTAGAACTAGGCATATAGCTAAAATCTTTAATCATACTAATATTGCTCTCATCCCAAAAGTTCCCCTTGCTGAACTAGTTTCCCAGTATAGACCAATATGGCTTTGTAATTTTATCTATAAAATACTTTCCAAAACTCTAGCAAATAGACTGAAACCTTTCATGAATAATATAATTTCCCAAAATCAAAGTGCCTTTTGTTCATAAGAGGAGTATCTCTGATAATATTCTTCTAGCTAATGAGGCTATATTTATTGTCAACCACAATGACAAAACAGAAGGCATTGCTTCCATTAAACTTGATATGTTTAAAGCTTATGATAAGCTGGAATGGTCCTTTCTTGAGAATGTTTTAACTAAAATGGGGCTTTCTGACCACTGGATTAAGTTAATAAATCAGTGTGTTTCTTCTGTGTTTTACTCTATCCTCCTCAATGGTAGACTTATTGGCCTTTTCAAACCAGAGAGAGGTTTGAGACAGGAAGATCCTTTATATCCTTACATTTATATCATTTGTTTTGAGGCTCTATCCTCCTATATATATGTCTTTTCTAAGAAAGGTTTGGTTGAAGGCATAAAAGTGTGTGAAGGTGCTCCTGTTATGACACACCTTTTGTTTGCTGATGATTCCCTTTTATTTTCTAAAGCGACTGTTAAGGATTTTCAGACTGTCAAAGAGTATGTTCAAAAATACTTCTTGGCCTCTGGCCAAGAAATCAATTTTGATAAGTCTAGCATTCTCTTTAGTAGGAAAATTCCTGAGCATAGGAAAAATCAACTTGCTAATATTCTTGATATTTAGAACAGGGATTTATGAGAAAAATATCTTGGCACACCTACTGTGTTTCAAGCCTCTAAAATTCAAACCCATATGGGTATTATCCAAGCTATTGATGCCAGGATTTCTGTCTAGCTCCATAAGCTCATGTCTCAAGCTGCTAGAAGTACTCTAATTAAACATATTGGTCAAGTCATTCTCCTTTTTCAAATGGGAGCTTTTCTTATTCCCAGATATCTTTGCAAAAAAATGGATTCCCATCTCTGCAAGTTTTGGTGGGTAGAAACCCTTGATCCCAAAGATAGGAAGCTCCACCTTCTTGGTTGGGATATTTTATGTTCCCCTAAATCATAAGGTGGACTAAGATTCAGGAAAGCTGAGTAAAATAACCTGGCTATGCTAGCCAGAAATGCTTGGAGGATTATTGAAAATCCTGATTGCATGTTAGCCAATGTCCTTAAAGCTAAATACTTCCCCAGAACTTATTTCTTAAATCTTAAGTGTTCTAACAAGTGCTCTTGGACTTGGAAGTGTCTGCATGCTATAAGGGAATTAATTAACCCTTTTATTTCTTAGATTGTGGGGGATAGTAAATTTATTGATCCTTGGTGTGACAAATGGACTCCATCACTGGGATCTGCCACACCTAACCCCCTTGTTCCTCCTGATCCTAATATCAAGGTTTCTTATTTTATTAATGCTACTACTAGATCTTGGGATGTTACTATATTAAACACCCATTTTGATGATGTTTCTGTTAAAAAAATTATCACAATTCCCTTAAGCCAGTTATGCGCTCCTGATAGGAGGGCTTGAGTTCTTTCAAAGAATGGCAGATTTACCTCTAAATCTGCTTACATGGGACTTAGAGGACTTAGGCCCTCCCCTTGTATCAATCTTTGGAAGCGCATTTGGAAATTAGGGTTCCTTATAGAATCCAAGTTTTTACATGGAAAGCTACTAGAAATGCTATGCCTACTAGAACTGTTTTACACACTAGGATGCCTATGCATAGTGTTGAGTGTTCCAGATGTAATAATCCTCATGAGTATATTATGCATGCCCTGGTTATGTGTCCTTTTGCTAGCCGTGTCTGGTTTCTATCCTCTCTTTGTGTTAACACTCATGCTTTTCACAATAAATCCTTTCTTGACTGGATGATGTTTTGGCTTATTGATCATGTTTCCGAACTCCCTGATGAGGCTCAATGCCTTTTTGTTGTTGTTCTTTGGTCCTTTGGAGGAGTAGAAACAATCTGGTTTTCCAAAATCTTAAATAAACCCATATGACTGTCTTAGGCAGGGCCGGAGCAATGCTCCTAACTAGGAAGCCTAACTTAAATATCTCTATGTTCCTGTTGGCCTATGTGACAAGTGGATGTCCCCTTCTTTTGGCTGGATAAAATGTAACACTGATGGAGCTTTTGATGATATCTTTGGAACTAATGGTGCAGGCTATGTGATGAGGGATATCTAAAGCAAAGCTTCTTTCGTCCATCCTTAGTTTTTGAAGTAAATTCTGTTGAAGAAGCTGAAGCCAGAGTTATTTGGGCAGTCTTGAAGAAAGCTATGGAGCAGAAATTCACTCACATTACCATTGAAAGTGATGTTAAGGATCTCATTGACCAATTTTCAACATGCGTGTTTGATGGAGATTCCAGAACGGATGCTATTTTTAAAGATATTCAGTTTTTCTCTTCTAATTTAGTGGCTTGTATTTTTACCTTTCAACCTCGTATTTGTAATTATGTTGCTCATGAGCTAGCTCAATGAGAAAAATCAAACAATTCCTCTATGTACTGATCTGTTCCTCCAATTCGATTTCTGCTAACTGTTGAGGGATCATTAGCCTTTTTGAAGGCCGTTGATTCTAAAAAAAAAAAAAAAATAAATCTGCATTTACCTCCATAGTAAAACAAAATTAACATTGTTAGACAAACACTGTCCAGTTTAAACTTTAAAGAACAAAGGTTATGGAACTGGAAGAATCATTCTCACTGATCTAGAGGGTGTAGATTACAGTCTAATATAATATTGTACAACAAAGCATAATATTGGAAAGAAAGATCCACCCGGTCAGTACCAGTCGTTCATGGTCTCGGTATAAAATTCCAGATATGTGTTTATCCATAGATCAAGATTACTAAATCATTCATCTAAGTAGTTCAATAATAGTTCCTATCTACAAGTATATCACTCGAATACTAAGATAAGCCTTAAGGGAAAATTACAGCAGTAGGAACAGAGGGGAGTCAGACTCAGGGGACCAGTGGACTCGAACAAAGATGATTACGGTTACATAGAATTGCCAGTTAGTGTCACACTGAAATATGTAAACCACCTATATATTGCTTATAATGAACTGCCAGAGAAAATGAACAAAATCAAGTTATGAACTATCGACGGGGGACTTTCGTGTTATTAAGCATTTTCTGGACAGTACACATAAACATTAAGCAAAATATTCATATAATTCAGGGAACTTACATGATGTTGAATATTCAAGGAGAGTACATATATACTGAAGCCCAATAAGTCGGGAACTTGCACGAAATTGACCATCTGGTAGCGTACTAATAAACTGAAGAAAGGCCGTATATCCATCTTCTTCTTAGATTGCCAGCCATAATGTGTATCAACCAAAAATTTCAAGTCCTTATCTAAGAATTTAAACACATCCAGGACCCCATCTCTGCAACATCATAATACCTAATCCTGATGCCAATATATTACTAGCTATGTGAAACAAAAAAAACAGTCAAAAAAACATGCTTCTTCTGGTGGGGTGTGTAATGCCAAATGCTGGAGTGTCTAATGCGGTTTTAAAATGTGGAAGACAGCGGCTCAAGAGATGAAAGTGAGCAACAAACATACCATTTTCCCAGTTCAACAAGCTTCCAGCTTGTGTAGGTGTCATGTGAAGAGGAGGCAGAAATGCTGCAATGGGAAGATGCATCGAAGGATAAACTCTCATAGACCTCTAGATATGCATTGGAACTCCATCCACAGAGCAGAGATTCACCTCAATGAATGGAAACATCAAATCTTGGCTCATAGAAACATACTTGGCTGTTGTAAGACTGGAGAGCACAGCCAGCAATCCATGACCACACTTTCTTATCGACGTCATATAATAGACCCTTACCTTGATTCCAAGAAGTAAAACAGATCAAATTATCTTGCCCGAAACATTCAAATCTCTCTGCTGATAACCTCAGTAATGCCCTGAAATACTTAGGTGGCATCCTACTTATCTCTACCCAAAGAATCTTTGCATGATCCAATTCCCAAATTCGCATACTCTGAAGTGTGCTATAAAGACCAATACGCCCCACTAGGAACAAACGCTTTTGTGTCCCTGCAACCAAATAACCATCCAACAAAGAACGGGGAAATTTAGCTGCAAGGTGTTCCCAATAACCAGTATCCAGCCTATACATCATCAACCCAAGTGGCGAAAGGGTCTCAAGATACAGCCTGGAGTCACAAAACGCCATCTTCGATGAGCAAAGGTTTACAGCAGGCATTATCTGATGAACAGACCAAGAATTAAGTTTTGAATCATAAACCTCAGTGGGCATTGTCTTGTCACCATAAATATCACTAGTAGCTATGACTTTGAAAGACCTATCTGTCCGATCAGCAACCAAAATTAACTGTCTTTGCTGATTATAATGCATACTAGGAAGTGTCCTCCAAGCTTGAGTAAGAGGGTTGCAAACCAAAGTTTTGAAAGTAACCCCATCTGATCCCGAGAAACAAACAAGACCTCCTGAAGAACCAACTAACCAAAACGCCCATTGTGGTAAGAATGTAAACGGTATTTTGTACCATGTTTTCAGTGGCAAGCTGAATATTGAACACTGCAATGTTTGAGGATTTTTCGAAAATGTGAGAAGACAAGGTCCATGGGAAGGCAATTGAGAATATAACTTAAGGAAACTATTATCTTGAAGTATTGAATTCCACCTTTTACACACAGAACGCAGCCGAAAAATCATAAAAGGAGGTACTCTAGCTAAAATCTCATTCAACAAATCTTCAGGTAACATCGCCCATATATTATCTTCCATTTGGATATCAGGATGAATAAATTTACCAAATGTTGCAACAGTCTCCTCATCGAACCCACGAGGCTTCGTCTTCACAGCCTTTTGCCTTGAAGGACTAGTATTTCTCGATCCAGCTCGGCTCGACGGACTAGTATTTCTCGATCCAGCTCGGCTCGACGGACTAGTATTTCTTGACCCGTGTATACTCATAGATGTTAGTTGTTCTTCGACAAAAACTTCTTGTTTCACGATTGCAGACCCTATTTCTTCAGTTTTTGATTCATTTACTACCCCAATTCTATCCATCACCTCAAAACCCCATTCTATATGAATCAATCTAAACCCCTTAATTCATCAACCCAAAATTCTTTAACAAAAATCTACAAATAGAACCCTAATTCACGACACAGTATAGATCTAAATTTATAATTTTTACACCTACATATGGAATCATAAATCAAAAAAAATTCATAAAATCTGTGACAAAATTCAGGAATTACAATTCTTTTAGCACCTTTCAACTTGGATTGCCCCCAGCAAATTTCTTCTCTGCACAAAAAATTGGAACAGAAAAAAAAATTCTCTAATTAATGGAGGAAAGGATTGGGGATTATTTTATAGAGATTTGTGTTTCGATTTTCTCTAAGAAAACAAAGATTAAATCGTGGCTGTTAAGATTGGTGTGATGATGAAATGAGACCCACCATTGGCTTGAGTAACCACAAGTTTCGAAATGGAGACATGAAACGGTGATATGGTGGTGATGGGTTTTGTTTTAGTTATGTTACTGTTCTATCAGTTGACAATGTTAAAAGAAATCTTCTTGGTGGTCTAAATTTGGAAACCTTTTCACACCGTGCGAACCACTAATGTGGGACCTGTTCCACTATGTAGGCAGCAGACAAAACACCAAGTCCAAACAGCCGATCATGAAATAGTATTTTGAATTATTGAATAAGTAAAGACAGTGACTAAATATAATCCACACTTGAATTAAATACGACCGATTCCTAAAAGTTTAAATGTTTGTAAACCAAATTTTTCGTGGGCAAACAAAACCATCCTTATCATCATCGTTTTCCTTTTTTATGGGATCAAATTTTACAGGAAAATGAAACCAATACTACTTTTCTAACTCTTGATTTTTGGGGAAAATTTTCACACAACTGAATTGATTGTTGCATTTTTAAAATGATGGAAACAGATTTAGATGGGATAAAAGTCAGTCATGGTGCTTGTTTGTACCCTATTCAAATAGCGTACATGCGTATCACACGAGGCTTATAATGGAAGCCTAAGTCCGGTTTATTATGGAAACTGGTGGGTTTGTTATGGAAACCCACAAGGTTATTATGGAAGCCTGGATTCGGTTTATTATGGAAACCGGTGGGTTTGTTATGGAAACCCACAAGGCTTATTATGAAAGCCCGGATTTTGTTTATTATGGAAACCGGTGGGTCTATTATGGAAACCCACTTGACTTAATATGGAAACCCAATTGGGTTTCTATATTGAAGCCCAAAAGTCCATGGGTAATAAGATCCTAATAAAAGAGGTTAAGATTTCCATGGGATAATTATTATAGATAATTATTAATATTATCTAAGATAATTGCAAAATCCTAACAGAAAGAGGATAATTATCTTAAGTGGTTATAATTATTATTTAAGAGAATAATTATTTAAGATAAATAAGGATTATGATAAGTATTAGATAGAATAACAAATTTTATCATGAATCTGGTTGTTATTTGGGATTTATACAGATGAGGGAAGTTATTTGGATAACTATTAAACCCTAAAGCTACATCTACTTTCTGCCTATATATAGAGGCTAAATCTCAACTCAAAAGGTACAGAATTCTATTCTTTTCACCACAACACACTTGCATAGAACATCCTCTGACTTTAGCATCGGAGTGTTTTTGCAGGTACCCCACCTCTTTTCAACAATTCTTTGGAGATTTATCATCAACGGTAGCGATTGGATCAACTCACACGCATCTCGAAGATTGTTGGAGTGATCAATTTTTGCACCAACATATTTTGGCGGCGACTAAGTGGACTATGAGTAAAGATCGTGTTCTCCGAGTAAAAGAAATTGTTCCCACACGATTTTTAAACTAGGGTTTCAAAACCATTGTGAGCAAAACGTTGCTGAACGTTTCTGAACTTTCTCAAAAAGTTGCAGTCTGAACCTTTTCAGAAAGTTACGGAAGATCCAGAGTTGCGGAAAGTTTCTGAACTTTTCAGAAAGTTGTGAAAGATCCAGAGTTGCAGAAAGTGTCTGAACTTTACAGAAAGTTGCGGAAGATCCAGAGTTGCAGAAAGTTTCTGAACTTTTCAGAAAGTTGCGGAAGATCCAGAGTTGCAGAAAGTTTCTGAACTTTTCAGAAAGTTGCGGAAGATCCAGAATTGCAGAAAGTTTCTGAACTTTTCCAGAGTTGTAGACGATCCAGAAAAGTTGTTGAACGATCCGAAAAAGTTGTTAAAAGCGAAGTTAACAAAGAAAGAATAACTTATGGATTCTTCAAGAGAAAATCGACTTGATATGGATGTTGATGCACCTACTGGAAATCCTTTAGGTCAACATGCCAACAATCGAACTTTAAGGAGTGTTGTCATCCATACTCATCAAGACGAAAGGGACAGAATGGAAGCATCGGTTTCATCAACAGCATCAGCCGCTCGTTCTGTGAGATCCACTCCAAGTCTCAGGGGAAACAATGTTCACTTACATAGATCGCCTCCCCGGACCATTAACGAAAACCTCAATCGTCAAAGAGGGACTCAAGGTCAACACCCTAGCATCCAGCAGCTTCGGCAGGATAACCCACTGCATGCGCAAGCTACCAACCCACCAACTGCACAAGTTAACAACCCGCAGGTGACTCCTATCGACTTGACGTTACGTGAGCGTTTCCAGGAATTGGAAAGGGAAAACAAGCGACTCAAGGTTGCATTGGAGAAAAGAAAGGAGTTTGAAGAAGCAGCTATTCCGCATTCCGAAAGTGATAGGTCAAACCGTCGTGATCATCGAGAACGAGACAACCCACGCAGAGGGGACGAAGTTCTTGACGATCGTCGGCTCAATCGAAGTGATGCAAGAAGAAGCGAGGATGTCAGGAACGATTATTAAAGTCGTGATCACCATAATGATGGCTATTATGATCGTTGTATACCCGTTGATGATCATTACTACACGGTCGAGCAAGATAGGAGAACCAGACCAAGTCACAAAATACATAGACAAAGGGATGATCATATCAATGATGATCACTCGAAGAGGTCTAGACGTGATAAATACCATTCTAAAAGGAGAACGGATCCTGTCAGGAATGAGCTGATTCGCAAAGAGACTGAAGGAGACTCAGTGAGAGGTGAAGAACTCAGCAAAAGAAGGCTTGATGAAATGATTGGTGAATTGTTAGCCCAAAAGTAATCCAAAGATGAAGAGCAACAAATCTTATCGATGAAAAAATCAATGGACTCCCCATTTGTTGAAAAGATAAGGCGCTTCCGCCCACCCTCGAATTTCAACCAGCCTCAATTCAAGGAATTTTTTGATGGGCGCAATAGAAATCCAGTGGAGCATGTCCAACGATTTCAAGCCTCAATGAGTTTGTGGAGCTTCAGCGACGAGCTACCCTGCAGAACCTTTCCAATGACCTTGACGGGTAAGGCTCTAACTTGGTTCTCACAATTAGAGTCAAATTCAATTAGAAGTTTCGGAATGCTGTCAGATGTGTTTTTCGAGCAATACAAGATTAACCTCGGAATCAAAAAAGAAAGCAGTCATTTATTCCTCTTGCACAAAGAGCTAGGCGAGAGTCTTTTTGATTTTAATAGGAGGTTTCGTCAGGAAGTTAATGAAATTGGAAAGGTGGGCGAGGGATTCATAATAGAAGCATATAAAAATGCAATGGATTATGATGAGATTGGAATTTACAACTCATTAGCAGTTCATCCAGTCGAAACCCTCAAGGAGTTGTATGACAGGGGTGATAGGTACGCGAAAGATGAGAAGGAAAAGAAAGCAAAGTTGTTACGTAAAACGAAAGGGTCCGAAGCAAGGGACACGCGAAACCAAAACAACAATTTGATGGTAATTCCAAGAGAAAAATCCATAATGGACCCAGAACAAAGACGAAAACGGAGAACACACCTGATCATAAGCTCATAACCATCTAGCATAAGGATTGGATATAGTAGATCCATTTCTTGTCTCACTTGGGGGAGTCTTTGCAATTTGGGAGTATCTCTACAGATATTGAGGGCGGCTAAAGTGACGCCTAGCACGCAATCAAAACCAATATGGTTAAGGAAGTCGAACAATAAGACACATCCCTTTCAGTATCATTGCAAGTAATGGGGGCGACTTGAGTGGAAGGAACGAACACCGAGGAGCGATAAGTCTTCACAATTACAAATTGAGTTTATAGTCACAACTGAGAACACTTTTTTTGCATGTGTTTATTAAAGAAATACGTGCAATGTTTTTCTATAAAAGAGAAAGACAAAGACGAAGCATTCTGGTTATTAGAGGAAATAGTTGTAATGTTTTTCTAATAAAGAGAAAGACATGCAAAAACGAAGTACTTTGGAAATAAGTGCAATGTTTTTCTAATAAAGAGAAAGACGATTAGAAAATATTTCAATAAAAGTGTATGTACCTAGGTAATGAAGCAGAAGGGAAGCAAGTGTGCTTAGGCAAGACCGTATCAGCCGGGTGACGTGCCTAGTTGAATTCGGGAGCTACCTAGTACAGATAAGGGTTTGTTTTTGTTAGGATATCGATTGGATCCAGACATTGAATTAAGGATTGAAAATTTTTCTATTAATGAGAAAAATTAAGTGAGGTCCTGTACAATTATAGAAGAAATAAGGAGACTGCTCGTCGGAATAAAGAAGAAAACGATTCTATTAAAGAGAATAGTTGCATAGATAAATTTTGACGGACGCCTAGTAAGGATAACGTCTACAATGAAAGAGAAACAGGGCGTCCACAAAAAAGGGAAGGATGGAGAACACGACAAGCTTATTCATCCTTCGAATTGGATTCCTCCGGATCGTAGTCGTTATCAATAGGCCTATCATCTCTCATGAATCCCTCGGCACGATCGAGCGTGCCCCGGGTCACCTTGAGACTTTTTTGAAGGGAAGCAATGACCAGCCTTTCCATCTCGATCTTGTCATTCCTGATGGTTAAATCAGCTAACCACGTGTTCATTTTTGCTATAACCAATTTTCTCAGTTACCAGTGACTGAAGTCTGGCAATCTCCATTTCCTTGCGAGCCAAGCACTCCAGGTGTAGCTTCTTGGAATGAAAAATAAGTGATTGCACCTATAAGGTCAAGAAGTTAATTCAATGGCGTGTCGACCACCCAGTTATAGAGACGTTGATCAACAAAACGAAGTGTAATTTGAGAAGTAGTTCTCACAGGTGAAGATTAAATCTTTCCTAACGGACGATGTAAAAAGTGCGTACATATTTTTAGTAAAGGGATATATGTAAGTATATTGAGTCCAGGGAGGTTAAGAGAAGGAAGAAAACAACTAATTAGAGGATTACTTCATGTTTTTTAAATCATACAGTACAAGGCAAAGCAGTTACGGGAGAAACTGTGGTGGTTCGTACCTTGATCAATGCGAGCCCTTGAAAAGGTGATGATGTTGTACAAAAGACGCAAAATCAAAGGATAATCAGCTAACTTCTCTTGTTAAAAAGGGAGCATAACATAGGAAAAGGACAAGGCTGTACTTACCCGAGGAAGCTAGCAAGAGAAGAAGGATTGCTGCAGATGTGGTATTGCGATGACTATTAGTTCATATTTATATATATATATAAAAGACGGATAGAGGCGCATGCAGTATTGGCTAGGAGTTTGAAAAGTACAAAAAAAGTGGAGACCAAAGGGAATCGAATTCATAGTGCCATAAGGATTCAGGTCTATAATTGTACAAGGAATCAAACTCTTAATGGCCAAAGAGTCCGTTGCTGGTTGAACACAGTTCAAAATAGACCATAGCTGGAATACGCGGAAACTGAAGGATGCTGACAGTAAACGAGTTGGTCACTTATGAAAGAGGTGATATGGACTGAGGTCATGACTAAGCGATAGAGTTCCACTATGAGACCGAGGGATTCATATGAGACTGAGGTAAGCACGTGGGCTTATGACTAAGCGGTAGAGTTCCACTATGAGACCGATGAAAGAGCTAAAAGGACTCGAAAGACGTATTAGCTTTGGGTCTCATAATGATACGTACGGACTTGTCAGGCTTCATATACTGATGGTCACTTATAAAAGAAGTGACAAGGATTGTGATCAGGAGAGGACGTGTTCTTTTTGTGATTAATACGTGGGCTTATGACACAAGTGGTGGAGTTAGCAAGATCCCACCAAGGGACCGACGGAAGAACTATTAAAGCTAAATAAACACGTTGGTCTTGGGTCTAATAATAGAGCGCATGGACACGTCAAGCCTCACATGCGGGTACGTTCGTATATTTATATTAGAAATTTTTTGGTACATTATTGGTACTTTGAACGTGTTTCCAGTGTGTTAGGTATCTGCAGTATGTAGGTGCATGAAAATTTTAAGTATAATTCCTATACTTAGAAATGTTGACTTAAACCCGAGCGCACTCCGAAAAGTTAGCTACGCTAAATTCGCGGCATGATGATCGTAAAAGTAACGAGGGTCATTGTAAGCACGCTGCGACGAACAGTCGGGATTATACTTTTCTTAATTCATCAACAAGTCGAGAGTTAAGAGGGGGCGATGTTTGTACCCTATTCAAATAGCGTACATGCGTATCACACGAGGCTTATAATGGAATCCTAAGTCCTGTTTATTATGGAAACCGGTGGGTTTGTTATGAAAACCCACAATGATTATTATGGAAGCCTGGATTCGGTTTATTATGGAAACCGGTGGGTTTGTTATGGAAACCCACGAGGCTTATTATGGAAGCCTGGATTTGGTTTATTATGGAAACCGGTGGGTTTATTATGGAAACCCACTTGGCTTAATATGGAAGCCCAATTCGGTTTATTATAGAAACTCACTTGGCTTATTATTGAAGCCCAAAAGTACATGGGTAATAAGATCCTAATAAAAGAGGTTAAAATTTCCATGGGATAATTATTATAGATAATTATTAATATTATTTAAGATAATTACAAAATCCTAACAGAAAGAGGATAATTATCTTAAGTGGTTATAATTATTATTCAAGATAATAATTATTTAAGATAAATAAGGATTATGATAAGTATTAGACAAAATAACAAATTTATCATGAATCTGGTTGTTATTTGGGGTTTATACAGATGAGGGAAGTTATTTGGATAACTATTAAATCCTAAAGCTACATCTACTTTCTGCCTATATATAGAGGCTAAATCTCAACTCAAAAGGTACGGAATTCTATTCTTTTCACCACAACACACTTGCATAGAACATCTTCTGACTTTAGCATCGGAGTGTTTTTGCAGGAACCCCATCTCTTTTCAACAATTCTTTGGAGATTTATCATCAACGGTAGCGATTGGATCAACTCACACGCATCTCAAAGATTGTTGGAGTGATCAATTTTTGCACCAACAATGCTCAACTCACATCAATTGCTGATTACCATTATTAGGATCTTACTATACATTAACGCCATCATGAGATAAAAGTCAGTTGTAATTACGGACCCGTTCTTACTATACATTTCTTAGGCATGACCTTGATCTCAATTACCATTATTATAGGTGCAATTCAAATTGGGATCCAGTGAATTGTTCTAGAGGCAATCTTAAATTCCATAGCAATGGACCAATGGTTCATATGTTTTCTTTTGTGATTAGACCTACTGATGGAGCTTTCTTCTTTCGATCATATGTATTTTTTACTAATCAACATCTGCTTTTAATATTTTTTTGTGATCGCAGGACACTGAAAATTTTGTTTCCAGAATTAAAAGAGAGAAGATGAGAATGGTCGTGGCCAGAACAGTCTAGCGGTGGGTACTAATTACCAACATAACTTGGGTTTATAACTAATTTGTTTCTAGTTTGAGGGTTGCAAATATTCAAATGTTAGGTTGTTAGATTGCATTTAGTCACTGCCTACACAAAAATAGCAAAATTGAAGACAAAAGAGAGTCGTGGCCATTTTTTTTTAAATTTTATTATATCATTGGATAACAATTATTACATGAAACTAATTGTAAACCTAACAAGCTAAGCTCCAATGACATACTACTACATTAATTGAACAGGTTGTTGTGCTAGCCTACCAGCTAGCCTCATGGGTAACCTAGCCAAAGGAGCCGAAGCGGATGGGGGGCTGAGATTGTGTCACAAGGGGGGCAAACTAACTCTACCTTCCATGTTAATTATTGCAATATTACGCCATTAGGGGCTCGAACCTGGGACCTCCTGGAACGCATGAAACTTTCGGGAACGAGGATGACCAGCTGAGCTAGGTGCCTGTTTCATAACTCTACCTTCCATGTTCATTTTGTTTTTTAAGATAACGACCCTCAAAAAGGCTAATGATTCCCTCGATTGTTGGGATTAGCCAAACAGAAGGCACAAACCAGTACATAGAGACATTGTTTATTTGTGACCCATTGAGCAAGCTCATGTGCCACAGCATTACAGAATCGAGGTTGAAAACTAAAAGTACAGTCTACAAATTTTAAAGAAAAGAACTGGATGTCTTTAAAGATGGTATCAATACTAGTGTCACCATCAAAATAGCTTATAGAGAACTTGTCTATAAGATTTTTTGCATCACTTTTTATGATAACATGGTTAAACTTCTGCTCCAACGCTTTCTTCATAACCGCCCAGATTGCTCTTGCTTCAGCTTCTTCTACCGACTTCGCTTGAAAAACCAGGGAGGCACAGAAAGAGGCTTTACAGGAGGAATCCCTCATCACATATCCTACACCATTAGCTCCAGTGATTTCATCATAAGCACCATCAGTATTACATTTAATCCATCCAAAGAAAGGAGACATTCACTTAGGCAGAAGGGGAGACGATAGGTTTGGTTTTCCTAGTTAAAAGCATGGCCTTTGCTCTATGGATAACAATAAGATGATTTTCCTTTAATTTTTGGAAAACTAGGTTATTCCTGCTAGTCCAGGTAGACCAGAGGATGTCAACTAAGAGACATTGATTATCATCAGAAAGTTTAGAAACAGTGTCAGTTAGCCAGAACATGAGCCAATCAGTGAAATATTTGTTTTGAAAATACTGTGTATTAATGCAAAAATAAGACAAAAACCAAACTCGGCTAGCAAAGGGACACAAGACCAAAGCATGCATAATGGACTCCTGAGGATGGAAGCATCTAGCACAATCAGTATTGTGCATTGGCATTCTAGTATGCAAAATAGTTCTAGCAGGCAGAGCATTTCTAGCTGCTTTCCAGGTAAAACTTGGATCCTGTGAGGAACCCTAATTTTCCAAATTCTTAACCAAAGATTTTTGCACGGGGATAGCCTAAGGCCTCTGATACCCATGTAGGAAGATTTTGAAGAGAACTTACCATCTTTAGAAAGATCCCAAGCCCTCCTGTCAGGAGTGCAAAGTTGTCTTAAGGAAATGGTGATGATCATCTTAATAGAAGCATCATCAAAATGAGTATTAAGTCTGGAGTATTAATCCTGAATAGGACCCTACCACCAATTGTGGCCATGGTCGTTTAGGCCTATTCATGTGCACCATATCAAAAAAAATAATAATAATAATTTGTTGCGCCATTATGGGAAAATAGCCGAGCAATAGTTTAGCGAGCAATGTTGGTAATAGCGCTAACGTTCAAGATTCTATGGCCGACAGTTTTCTGAATATGGTTTGACGGAGTGTCTAGTTACAATGGCTAGTTCTTTAAATCCCGAATCTTGAATTCTGCCACTTATAAATAGGTAATTCTTAACTCAAACATTTACACCAAAACTTTTGTGTTACACAATTTTTTTTTTCTATTTTTCTCTTTCTCAATCTAAATTTTTTAAATGGCAAAATTTCAAACTTGATTTTGCAATGCAACTTGATATTTCTATAGTAGTAATTGAAGGTGTTGTTAAGAAGATATGTGATAGTTATAAAGAAATAAGTAAAAAACAAAGAAGTTTTTAAGTTTTGGATATTAACTAACTTAAACCTGCAGCTAAGAAAAGGCAAAGAAGAGCTCAATGCAAGGAAAATCAAGGCGAAGAAAAAGATAAAAAAAAGGAAGCTCCTTTCATGAGGGCAATGATTGGAAGTTATGTGAAACGAAAAAGATAAACAAGATGAAGAACATTGTCCCGGGTTTTTATTTTTAAACTCTATATTTTAAATCATAATTGTCTTTTTTTTATGCCTTGTAAAATGATTATTAATGATTTATTCGAAGTTTATATAAAAAAAAACACAATTGTTTATGAATTCGAAAATTTGACTCGTATTGTTAAAAATTAAACTTATATTCTATTCTTAACTCAGTTTTACATTTTAACTAGACTTACATTTTAATTTTAACTAATAAGGTAAGAAAATATCAAAGCTTATAATTAGGCTTAGATTTACAATTAAGAAATTAAAACAATGGGTTTTTTGTAAAGGCTGAACGATCATTTGTCTAGATACGATATTAATGTTAAGAAATGTATTTTTTTTCTTTCAAATATTAGGGATAGTCATACGGAACGGTGTTGGAGCTCAGTTTGTTATTAGGCTCCCAACCAGGTTCTTAATTAAGAAACTAAAATATAAATATTGGATTATACTTGGGCAACACTTTTAAAATCTCAAAACAACTTCCATATTGGAAGTATATTCCGTTAATGCAGAGCCACTCCACCCGACACCTTTTTTCAATGTCCATCATGGTTTCACTAGGCCTCATGTTTCAACATGCTTGCATTACCAAAGCAACATACTTATTAATTTCTTGATTGAGTACAGTGAAACGGTGACTCAACTGGTATGCATCGTGATTGTTGAGGTTTATTGTTTCTTCTTGAAATTTCCAAAATATGTTTTCCCGAAAAGATTGGGTTTGGAGTACACTGTTAATGATAAAATGTTCACTAAGAAAAACATAATTCCCACAAATACATTCATCTTCCGCAATAGTAAATTTTGGACTCCTCCCTCTTATTTGGTTTTGCGCATTGGTTGGGTTAACAGTTCTTTGATTTTCGGCAGCATATTGGCTTTCGATGAACTCAGCCATGTTCATATTTTAAAAAATTGGAAGAGTGATGAAAAGTATGGAAGACGTGTGAGTTTGAGAAATTATAGTGTGGTTTAAAATGAATTTTAAGTGAGTAATAGCGATAGAAAGACTAGCGTTGACGCTATAATGACTAATGAGCGTTCTTAAGACTATCAAGCGATGGAGTCTCTATCGCCCGCTAGAGACTCCATCGTGAATGTCTAAGTGGTATATTTGCCACTTAGCCACTTATGTGTGCCACTTTTCCATACCCATAGCAGGTGTAAAATTGGAAAATTATGTTGTTTGATATGTGCATAGGAATAAGCCTTAGAATCGTAGAATTCACGATTCGGATCGTATGATTCACTGTAATTTTTTTTTTAAATTGTTTCGAATCGGGTGTATGAATCGTATGTCCTATTGAATCGAGAACCTTAAGGCTAGAGCTCAGGACCTCTTTTTCGTGTTTGTCAAACTTCTTTGACCGATTCTTGACTAAATTGAAAGGTCCAAATATTAGATAAATGAAAATATATGAGATCTCAAAAAATGAGAATCGCTCGAACTCAGGACCTCCTTCGTCACAAGGTTGACCTCTAGCAACCGTTTCATGTTGATTTTTGTTAATGTATGATGAACTTTATTGTATATAATATATGTTTATTAATGATATAAGAGCAAACTTGGAAAAAATATATGGTCTTTGTTAAAAATGAACATAATTCAATATTATTAATCGGTAAACATACGATTCAAAATATTTTCGACCCTCAATATTGAAAAACGATTATGTTAGAGAACTACTCGGTCGAACTCGCAAGCGTTGCTATCTCAAGATTGTTTGTCAAGTTTAGTTGATCAAAACTATAAGTCTTGATTTCTAGTCTACTTATAGATATGTCTCAGATTAGGATAAAATGTGTAATTGAGTTGTAGACTTTACGACGTTCATCGATTGAAGACGAAGATCTATTGAGGAGATCTTGGAGGACCTTCATCAACAAAAGGTATGTGAAGACTAAAACTTATCTATCACTCAGAAGTTTATTCTATTATATCTCCTATTGAGACTAAGTCGTATAGCTATATAGACTTTTACATTATACACATTTGATATTTCAAGCTGAGTTAAACTCGCTTATATCTTTCTCGAAATATATGTTGGAAGTTTTTTGCTTTAGATACGTTCATCATTATTCTTGACAAGTTTAGTTGGAAACAATTTATTTGTTGGAAACTAAATAATAATTCAAAAGATGATCATGTGAAAATTGCTTTAAAACATCTTACGTGATTTGTGTGAGACAGTCATTTGATGTCGACTCGGAATGTTTCGTATTGATCATTCGATCACTTGAAAATTTCTTATAAGCTAATGGTTTGTGTGAGGAAGTCGTTGTCGTCTTCTAAGAATGTTTCAATGATTGAAATGGGAGTTTAGAACTAAAATCCGTGTGTGGAAAAACATCACAGTACGCGTACTTAGTGTACAAACTGTGTTGGTATGATTCAGGTCCGGAAACCAAGTTTTCATACCAGTATGCGGACGGTTTTATCTGTTAAATTCTGGGAACCAAGTTTGCATATGCGAACGGTTCTACCTGAGTTAGGTCCGGGACGACAGTTTGCGTACCCGTTTGCGAACTTTCGGACAAGACCAAAGTCCGGAACTTAAGTTTGCGTACCCGTTTACAAACTGAGTTGGTTTAAGTTCTAAGATCGGTTAAGTATGATTTCATACTCATGAACAAATATATTTATAAATTAAGGAATGCAATCTTTGCAAACCGTGGCTTAATATTCATGAATTGATTCTCTTGAATCAATCCGATTTTGTTTCAATTGTGTCTTGTATACTTCTATGAGAATATAAACAATTGAACAACTCTATGAGTAACACAGTTAGATTCATTTGATTATCATTTGATCTAGAAGTGTTAGATGAATATGGTTAATACAAAAGTGTTTATATGGCTAACTTCGGTTAGTTATTGTTTAGCCAACTCAATATACACGTTTAGGTACGGTTACCCATATCTAAATGAAGGTATATTTCATGTGTGTAACAAGCTAAGACCATCTAGCGGTGGAGATTTATTGCTTTGGTTTAAGCAAACTTAGCTTGAATCTTAAATCGGGATTTCATCTAATGGTGAATATTGATTGCTTTGTTTCAAAGCTATCAACACTACACCAAAACAGACATTTTGTTACACAAATATGTGTGACTTCTTTATTATTGTCACACATATAAGTGTAATAAATATGGTGTTATTCTTTTGTTACACATCAGTTGTTACACTTACAAGAGTGACACAAATTAATTAAAGTCACACTAAAATCTGCTACTAAGCTTTCCCACATATTAGTGTAACAAATTTATGATCAAATTAGAAAAAAAAAATATAGATTTTATTTTCCCCCAATTCGAGATGCCTGCACCAGCGCTTCCCCACTCAAACATTCACATGAAATTATCATAAAAACCATTGTATTCATTGAAAATGTGTACAAGTCAAGACAGTGTATATGCTACAAGTATACAAGTTGTTAAAAACTAATGGAAACGAAGATTGCATGTGCACTATAATTTACAATAATCGTACCATAACAACGCGGTTTAGATCACCACTCCATGAAAATTAACTTGATTATCAGTGTCTTAATAATGAACTGGTCCATTAGTGCATGTACCTAACCAGACGACTATATACTTTCCTTGTATTCTTTTAGATCCCAGCAAAATGAATCACTAACGGCTCCATGTACTATATCGGATGTAGTGCAGCAGAGGGGTCTACATATGCAGATGTTAAAGAAGGTCTTCCTGCACAGAGCATACAAAGTAAAAGGACATAAAAGAACATGAGAACGGACTGGGAACAAATAGGGATCGACGCAACATCAGACGAGAATCAAGTTTTTTTCCAGAAAAAACACCCTGAGCTTAAGTCCACATTTGTTGTGTTGTTTGCTGAAAATAACGAATTTCAAAAATATTAAGTAACAAACCTAACTAAAAAAAACTAGACATAGATAAAGCTCAGAAATTGATCGATACTATAATTCAAAAATAAAATAAAAATGGAACGATAATGGAGACATTGATCCATACTCTGGTTATACGTAGGTCTGCCGGTGATGCATGGTAGTTAGCACTGTTGTGCTTGACGCTCGTAAAGGGGGATTATTCATGTCACTGTTTTGAACTTGAGACTCTAAAAATGCAAAGTTCACCCTTAGCATCACTATGTAGAGCATCTACTGCATTGATAAAATCATTAATATATCTAAGTGGTTTATGCATAGGTTTTGAACGCAACTACGATATACAACTAAAAATGCAATATAAACTGCAATCACGTGTTATTATTTTTAGTGTGAGTGTACAGAAATATAGAGAAGATGTGAATTATGGATGGTGATAGGAAACCAAATCTCTTCCTTTCTTTCTTTTGAAATAGAGAAGGCTTCCAAAAATGCTTTTGAACTCCAGCAACAAGTTCCGTTACCTGAGACAACAATTATAAAAGTGATTTAGTTCTAGAAATTGTTCCAAGGGTGGTTTAGTCTGTTTAAATAGTTAGGAACTGTGCTTCTACAATAGGCACAGTTCAACAATCCGCGCTAACTGCAAGAGGCCTAAGAACTAGATTCTTTAAATATTGTTGTTGTACCATTTAAACATATAGGGACATTAACACAATACACTGATTATGAGTGAAAAACAAAAGACTTGCCGGTGAATGCGTATATACCCATTTTCACAAGAATTTTATCCAGCTTGCCTCAACGAGTGTGTCCGCTTTACGATTTTTTTAATTTTCTCAATTAATTTAGTATTAACATAAGACTTGTGAGATCACAGTAAAAGATAAAGCAAAGCAACAACTCAAAACTGCAAATTTTGCAAAGAAGGAAAATATAAACACACAAATGGATTTGTTACACAAAAAGGCAAACAACCATATAAGGACTTGTACACAACCATATAAAATCAACAAGGGCTTGTATATGTAACTTCTTTTATTAGGACTTGTATAGAACCACATAAAATCTTGTCTGATAAGCAACACAATAGACTTTACCTGGACAAGTTTATATATTTTAACAATGGGTATATTTAGTTTTGTGAGGAATGGAGAAGATATGAGGAATGTAATTAGACATACCTCTTCATATGAACTACAAAAATATCCACAAGACAGAAGGGGAAATGTAGCCAGCGAGAATGGATTGATTTTTGATAAGATATGCTCAGCCCTGTTTCCAACTTCTCCTAACAGTTTGAATTGGAATCGGTTATAATTCAAAATATTTTCATGGAACATTATCGTCAGTAAGCATTGTTAGAGTGATGAATTAATTTACCAAAAGCGAATCACATAGTGAAAAGGAACCAACAATAAAAACACACAAAAGTTCAGTTCTGCTAAACCTTGAAAAATTCGCAGCTCAAGCTAATTGAAGGAAATGATGTTGCACAACAACGATTTTTATCTCTATCCCATCCCCTTATCAAAAACAAAAACAAACAAAACAAAAACAAACAAAACAAAAATCAGAAATTCACAAGTAAACCTTATCAAAACATATTCTTCAAGCTCAATAGAATAGACCTGCTGTGTTTCCTCAAATAATCGGAGAAATCAACAACAAAAAATAGAACCTTAAATATATAATACTCAAATTTAATCTTTCACTTATCCAAAAATTCAGAAGAAAAAAGAACTTCACCAAAAAGACAAATTTTTGTTTATACTTCGAAATAATTGATGTTGCTTATGTTGACAAGAGTATTCCCTTCTTCCATACTTGAGTTTTATGATTATCATTAATAACGAAAAGATTTAGGATCTTCGACCAAAAGGAAAATCCTAATACCAAATCGGATCTCGAAATCAAACAAAAACAAACCCTAATGCGAAATCAGATACCGAAATCAAACTAAAAAAAAACCATCAACTGCTTCAACAGAACCAGGAAAGATTAAGAAAAAGAAAAAAAACCTATTAATTAAAACGATTAAACGAAAGAGATTTGGTTTCCTTCGTTAAGATAGAGAGATAGACCTGGAAAGAAAAATCGATTTCTTCGAGAATATAGATCGAGTAGATTCAGGGGAAAATAAAGAGATTTGGTTTCAATTCATTCTGAATTTTGGTAAGATTTTTAGAGGGAATTGAAAAAAATTGAGGCAGAGGAGCGAGAACTGAAATATTGGGGAAAAGAAGACGCGAAACTGAAAATTGATTTCAAATGTTAAAAAGGAGAATCGAAGATATATAATGTTTTGTAAATTTTATTTACTTTATAATTTTAATATATTTAATATAATGGGGGATTATTTGTTACACTTTAAACTTAAAAATATATAAATGAATTATAATTTTGATTTATTGTTACACTTATTTGAGGTGTCACACCTATATGTGTAACAACGTTTGTCACACTAATTAGTGTGACAATTCAGTGTTACAAATTACTCAATTTGGTGTAGTGCAAACCCTGATTTGAAGACTATATAACGGAGAACTCTAGCAACTGGAAAACCTAATACCCACACCTTATGTGTGATAGTAGTTGCGTACTAGAGTCGATTCTCCTTTAACCTAGGTTTTTCCTAAAACCATTATAGGTTAACGACTTGAAGGCTTCACTGGGATTCTGAAGCCATACCCAACTATTTTCTCTGTAATTGCGTGTTTTGATCTTACTTGTTCTATCGTATTGAGTACTATCTTCTCTAAGATTTGCTCGAGATTTATCTCCGATAGGTAAGATATAAAAAGTAATCACAAAGCTCTTCGTCTCATTCTTTGTGATTCTACAATAACTTTTTCTACTACCATATAGTTAATTTATTGTGAGGTGATTGATATTTCTAGTATGTTCTTCGGGAATATAAGACCGGATTATCAATTGGTTCATTTTCACCTTGATTTATCAAAAGACGTAACAAAAACTTCGTAGGTATTTCTGTGGGAGACAGGTTTATCTATCAGTATAGACTTTTTTGTGGGAGACAGATTTGTTTATAAAGTCTTCAACTTTGGGTTTAGCAACTCTTAGTTATGGGTGAGATCAGCTAAGGGAATCAAGTGTGTAGAGTCCTGCTGGGATTCAGAGGCGTAAGGAACGCGACTGTACCTTGATCGGTATGCGACTTGGTTGGGGATCAAATACATTCCAGTCCGAAGTTAACTTGTGGTAGGCTAGTATCTATAGCATCTTAATACAGCGTGGTGTTCAAAACTGGACTAGGTCCCAGGGTTTATAATAGACACAATTGCTTAGATCTTTATAATAGACACAATTGCTTTGGTATCGTTCAAGTTATTTCTCATATCAATCGGGCTCACAAATATCTATCTGTTCGATTGCAGATTGTATTGAGAAATTGAGATATAACTCTTGGATATATTTCCTTGATTGAGTCTGACTGTCTAGTTGATTCTCTTGGAATTATATTGGAGTTAGTTCATATGGATTGTCGAACGTAATATTGGGTGTGGTTGTTAGACCCCCACTTTTTCATATTCGTTCCGTGATTCACGATTTCACAACCTTGATCGTGACTATCTTTTTCCATGAGCAAGTCTTAGGCTGAGTCTTACGATCCTAATTTAAGATTCAACTTATCTATGCGAGTCGTTGTGAATCGCGGACTAGTTCTAGTGGTTTGAAGTGATTCAAACCAGAAGTGTGAATTGATTTTGCAATTTTATGCTAAATTATTTAGCGCAATAATTCCTAGATATTGATCTAAAATGGTGGGCCAACTACAAAAATATGAATAGCCCAAATTCATTTACGATAAATGATTTAGTGAGAAAGTAAATAATAGAGCTTCCATGCAGCAACAACTCTTTCTCTCTCCTCATCTTGACGATTCTTCCATAGTTTCTAGGTGATTTTATCTTTAGCTCTGATGCGATGACTGAGTCGACGGGGTGATTGATCAAAATCTGTTAGATGTATACACGAATTGTTTTGAGATTTCGAGGCGATCTGACTTTTCGTGTCAATTTGGATTTGAGTATAATGCCATTTTATTTCTTTTCATTTTAATTTCCTTTCTTTCATGTTTCCTTGATTTTCTTGTGTGTTTAATCATTACTCGTTCAGATTAAATCTAGGTTTCCCTTTGAGATGAAAACTCTATCTAATCTCTAGTTTGTTTTTCATCTCTTTTAAATTCCTCTGCTCTTTGTTTTTCTTTTATTTTTGGGAGAGACAACTCTTATTTTTACTGATTCCTTCGAATTAGTTTAGGCATTTATTCGTCGTTCGATTAACTATTACTCATCCTAGTTTGTTTCAAACTAGTAAGTTGATTGTAAGTATGCGACCCTCGTTATTAGATTATTTTGGTGTTATTTTTTCCTCTTGATTTGATTCTAGAGACTCAATTTGAGTCTATGTTCATTCTTTCCATTCATAGGCAAAAATTAATGAAGCAACCCTTTTCTATCTAGTTAATCTCAATTTATTTGTATTTTATCATTTTAGGTGCTTGAGAAATATTATTTTCTATCTAGTTCTTATTAGAGATATAGTGGCACTGCCTCTCTGTAGTTGGTTTCAAAGGTTCACTTTTAATTCCGTTAGAAGTTTTCTTTTCTAATTGTAATGACCCTTTCCTCCACCGATTGTCCCCGCTTAGCCACTATGATTATACGGAAGCGCGGAGTTTTAACGGGCACCACTATGGTTATCCAGCAGTAGCTTCCTGAGAGGCTACCTATCCCTGGACTACTCTTGTCTGAGGACGCATAACTACATAGTTTTCTACCAACTATGGAGACAATTGTGTTGAAAAGGCCTCGGTATAATGTAGACGTTCCTTGACTCTTGTGAGACCAGTATCTAGCCTAACCTCCTAGCATACTCACCCACCCGAGCACAAGCAAACCATCCTTATTTGTATCCCAACTAACATCGATATTGTTCCCACTTACCTGCTGCGGTTATCCAGCAGGGATTTTTAACGTTACTGCTGCGGTTGTATAGCAGAAGCTTCCCGAGAGGTCACGCATCTTGTGACTATTCCCGTCCTAGCGCGCTTAATTGAGAATATTTTTCCATAACTCATCCATGTATACCCATAATCTTCGTTGTTAGGAAAGGCCCAATCATTACCTATATTCTATTCGGCAAACCCTACCTTCCGAATCGGGTGTTACAATATCACCACCTTAAATTGGAGCCGTCCTCGGCTCCCGAATATGTTTAAGCCCAGACCTCCGACGTTCCCTGCCCCCCATGGGATAAGCACCCGGACGAATCCCGTCCAACGTACCTTCCCACCCTCGACTGGTGGTCTGTCATTGGATCTTATATCATTTGTAAGACCATCCATCGACACTATTCCCCATTTAGCCATTGCGGTTATCCGTCAGTGTGGAATTTTCAGTGGGAACCTTTGCGGTCATCCAGAGGTACCACCCATAAGGTCACCCATCCCTAGATTACTCCCGTATTAGCACGCTTAACTGTAGATTTTTCTGACAACTCTGGAGTCAAATGTCCTGAAAAGGCCTCGGTGCCTGAAAAGGACAAACAATTACCTATATTCCATTCGGCGAATCCTACTTACCGAATGAGGGTGTTACAATACCACCACCTTAAATTAGAGTTGTCCTCTCTCCAGAATATATTCAAACCTAGTTCAATCCAAGATCTCCGGCGTTCACTGTCCCTCATAAGACCAGTATCTGACCCAACCCGTCCAGCGTGCTCTCTCATCATCGATATGTTATCTTTCGTCGGCTCTGATTACCCGACCATCCGCTGATACTGTCCCCATTTCGCTACTAAGATCGTCCGACAGTGCGGGATTTTCAACAGGCACCGGCAGCAGCTTCCCAAAAGGTCACCCATCTTTGGATTGTTCCCCTCAGAGCACGCTTAACTGCGGAGTTTTCTGCCAACTGTTCTGAAAACGCCTCGGTGTTAAGAAAGGACAAACTATTACCTATATATTGATAAAAATAAAATAATTAAAAAAAAACTATTGCCTATATTTTATTCGGCAAACCCTACCTGCAGAGTCGGGTATTACACTAATACCCTTTAATTCTCTATAGATATTAATTTCTTTTATCGACTAGAATTACTTCATATCCTTTAAAATCTAGCATCTCCCTAAAATACAAGAATAATAGGTTCAACTTTGATTTCTTTTCCACAGTTTTTAAAAAAAAGTAGTAAAAAATTCAAAGTTATAGTCCATGGATAGTCAATAAAAAGAAATTTAAAATAGTAAATACGGGAAAATAAACCATTTCATCTTCAAGTTAATATAAACATACTCTTACTTAAAGTACATTCTCCTCGACATAGGTATAGTCCATTCGGGAGGCACTTCTTCATAGATAATTGTTATCTCATCAGGACCAAGCTTTTCCAGTTTCACCTGAATCCTCTTTACGATCCCCCGACCTAGTTGTTTCTTATGTATGGGATCTAAGTTGCAGAAGGATAATATCTTACCTTGTTTTAGATGCAAAAATTGCTTCTCTACCAAAATTAGGACAGATGTAGTAATGGATGTGGTGCAATTGACCCTCTCTACATTGCATAACTTTGGTAGAGGATACAATTACTACCGTGGAACCTTTTCATGCTTGCATGACATGTTACTTTAATGGAAAATGCTTCTATACTTTGCTCTGAGCTCTCAATGTTTTCTCTCTAAAATGCTCTTCTTCCCATGTCTATCTACTTTTTCCTTTTTATGGATTTTATAGCATGATAGTTCTCTCCTTTATTGATTTCATTCATCTCTCCTAACCTCTTTAATTCTCATTGTTTGTATCATGAAATCAAAAATTAAATCAACTTAGAACAATCCTTTTCCAATCCTTTAAGATAAAGTTAATCATTTTTTGGTCATTTAGTCAAAATGGTAAATAAGTCTTCTCAATTTTTGTTCATTTCTCGTTTCGCAAAACCTAGTATTGTCACATTTACGTCAGTTCTTTTGATCTGGCACTCTTGACCTCGTACCTATTTGTTTTTCCTTTTTCTTATACCTATGCTTGCTTCGTTGCATGCTCATTGGAGAAAATAATATTTCCCTTCTTGTATTCAGTGTGACTACACAATCGCAAGATTTGGAACCTAAAAATTTAAATTAGTTTAATTCGAACCTGATTCTTTATATATTATGGGCTATATGATTCCCTTTCTTTGAAGATTTATATCTCTTGCTTGTTTTATTTCATCATCTTTTGTATAACATTCTTTTCTTGTGTTCCCTTTATTCTGATATGTTTGGTTTTCCTTTACTTCCCAGTATCGTTACAAATTGTGATGTTTATCAACATCTTAGTAGCTTATCCTTAGATATATGGGTTTCTAACCATAGTTTTGTTGGTCTTCTACCAACACCATACGAGTTTATTACAGACTATGGTATCGAAAAATAATAGTATCTTAGATAGAATCTTTTCGACTGATCTTTGTAAGCCTTGGGAAATTAGAGGGCACTATCTTACTTATGGGGTCCAAATATCCACTTCAAAATCAAGGAAGTGGATCCTAACATTTTCGTAATATCCTTCCGGATCCTTGATGATTTCTTTGTGAGACACCAAATGGTCTATGGTACCAGTTTGGAAACATCCTTGTTGCTGCTAAAGTTTATCCTGGTATGAACATCTCTATGAAGATACATGAAATTCGCACCTTCACAAATTCCTCTACCGATGTTCTTTGTTCGGGATATGATCACTACAGGTGTTATATTTTCTGATCTCCAATCAGGATTCCGTCGTCTCAGATATGGATTTCCTGATTATCTTCTAAGTCAGTTAGGGTTAATGGCGGTTAGAAGAGAATCATAGAGAGGAGAGAGAATTGTCTGAATTCTATTTTTATTATCAGATTCAACATGTTTCCATCATCAGCCTTTCCGGCTATTTATAAATTACATGAACACGATAATTACATGTAGATGACTAAGCACATGACAGTCTGGACTTCGAGAGTTTCCCACCTTGTGCTTGTACCGACCTGGGGTTGGTTCCCAGGTCCTCCCTTAGCAGTCAACGTCGAGAATCTTCTTTAGCTTAGCATCTGGACTCAGGTCTTCTGCGCCTAACTTCGTGTCTCTGCCTTGTTTGGTCGCCTGTGGCTTGGTCAATGGACATCTGGTTCAGGTCTTTTACGCCTGACCTTGAGTATTATTTCGTATCTCAGCTGTATTATCTTCAGGTGCCAGTTCTCAGGAAGATGTTATATTTTTTCATCTACACTCTATTGACTCGTTAAATAAATACCTATCTGGGAAAGTGTGTTTAATATTAAACATGAACATATAAATCAATAAATGTTAGGACTAATAGCCAGTAAGTTAGGTCAGGTAGCAGAGTTTGTGGTGGAAGTACTTGAACTTTAAGTAATAAGAGATCTTACCTTGAGTGTCAAGGAAAATACTTGAACATTAAGTAATAAGAGTTTATATTAATTAAAAGAAAGAGCCTTTTTACTCAAATATATCTCTGATTAACTTGTTGATATGGGAGATTGATAGAGCCTTTTTACTGAAACATGCTAGTCTTTTGCAATTTCGGTTTACGATCCAAAGGATTTGAGTGGCTGAAGTCTTCATAGCAGGTGAAACAACTTAAAATAGTTGTCTATATCTTAGGATCACATGCATAGCCCATATTGGTTATAGGTGCAGAGATACTGAAGGAACTGAGTAACTAGGAGTAGTTTACTTGGCCACAACTATACGAAGTTGCGGTAGTTAATTTGTATAGCTGCTTAATTCTGAGAGTACTCAAAACTGGACTAGGTCGCGGGGTATTCTGCTTTGCAGTTTTCATCATCAAAAAATCTTATGTGTTGTATGGTTTAATTTACTTTCGCATTATATTGCTTTGCCTTTATAATTAAAGTATATACACTTGTATGTTAATTAATACTTGGTTTGATCTTATAAATTGGTTCACTTTCGAACTTATTACGCTAATCATCTTGTTAGAATAATCTTTTGACATATATTTGTTTATACAAGATTATACAAGGTGTAGTTGTGTATGTTGATATCGAAAATATTGTGGTGTACTTGGAACCCTCGTCACTTCAGTATTGAGTTCTTATAAACTTGAGAGTCCTTTAAAAATGTTTTTTTATACATTTGTCATTTTCGTGACAAAAAGGGGAAGAAATATATGGAGTATACAGGTAATTTATAATCACTTGAAAAAGGATATATGTGTTGAAAAATATATGTATCTATATAAAAAAGATTAAAGCATTGATTACGGGGGAGAAACATATCATGTTGTGTAGTATTACTTACTACAGATGTAGTTGCAGGAAATCCCACAACACACCCCTTGTATTATCATGACAATAATTTCTAGATCTAAACTTATTTGATATGAAAATAAAGATAAAGATAATGAAAATAGAAAATAAGATGCAAGATTTACGTGGTTCGATCAATTTGATCTACATCTGGTGGGCCCGGGAAAGCGTGAAAATTAAGCGTAATAAAAACGCGGGCCTACAGTAATACCACAAGTGCACGGTCGTCGGTTGTAGCTCGTGCAAGTACGGGTCGATCCACAGAGACTGGGTGTGTTTTGTAGTTTCTAGCTATTTTGGGTTCTAAATTTTGCTATTGGGCTATGAATAATCAATGGGCTTAGAGTGCTAATGGGTTATGAATACCCTTGGAATGAGTTGGGCTTTCAGTGGTTTTGATGGGCTGAACTTGGGTTCAGTTGGTTTCTGATGTGAATTGAACTGGGCTTGGTTTCAGTGAACTAATTTGAGCTTTGGGCTCAACAGTTCAACTGTGAATTGGGCTCATCTTTTGGAATTACCAGTGAGTGGGCTTTGAACCTGGGCTTTTAGCCTTTGGTTTCAATGAACTGAACTTGGGCTCAGTGTTGAAGTGAGCTTTGGAGCAGCAGCAGACAGGGAAAAGGCAGCAGCAGTGGAGCAGCACAAGCAGTGGAAGGGAGGCAGCAAGCCAAGGGGAAGAAAACAGTGGGGCAATAATACAGAGGCAGTTAGCCTAAGTCAAAGACAATGGAGAAAATTTACAATGGAAGCAACACAGGGCAAAAGCAACAGCACAAAAGCATTATGAAAAGGTGACAGAACACTGCAACTACAAGCAGAGAACAAAGGAAGTGAACCAAGGCCTAAGCCAAGGGCAGGGGAGATGGTGAAGCTAACAGTGATGACAATGCAAGGCCAAGGCAGTGGCTCTAGGCATACAAATGGAATGGAAAGAGAATTAGCTTGCTATGAGCACTAATTTCTCCCATTGCTCAATCAAATCAGTGCATCCTAAGCATACAAATGGAATGGAAAGAGAATTAGCTTGCTATGAGCACTAATTTCTCCCATTGCTCAATCAAATCAGTGCACTGAGATTTCTAGCCTAACATTCCACTAAACATGTATCACATAACAGGTACATTAACATTACATGGAACACAAACATCAACAGGAAAATGCACTAGGAAAATTGAAGAAACTAAATATCACAGTGAACTAACATTAAACACAAAACTAAATTGAAATTAGAAACAAACAGAAATTATAAGAACATAAACTAAATGAACATGGAATTAAACATGAAATGAAACAGAAATTGAAAATTAACTAAAATTGATTTGAAACTGAAATTGAACATTAACAGAACTAAGTTCTGGACACTGGCTATTCCAGCATAACTTTTACAACAACACCACAGTCCCCTATTTATACATACAATGGAAATCCCAAAAAATCAGTGAAGTTATGGTTTCACCAAAAAGTGAAATAGACTCACCTAACCTACTGATAACAGCCCTAATACGTCGACCCATGCCTCTAATTATACATTCAATCACTTTCCCCCCAAAATCCCCAATTTATGAAATTAGGGTTTGATAAAAAAATGAAATCAATTCATACCTAATCTCTGAAAACTGCTACTGACTTCGACCCATGCTTCTCCTTAGTCTCCTGCTCCTTTCCCATACCTTGATTTCTTTTCTAGCCTCACCTAATTCTCTACCATGTCTATCAATGCTTTTTCTCTATTTTCAAAACCCTAGACTAGGGGAAAACAGTGAAAAGAATTGAGAGGCATGTTAGAGTGAGAGGGGTTTCGGTAGTTGAGCAGGTGGAGAGTTGGTGGTAGCGGACATGGAGGTACGGCGGTGGTGGCAGTGGAGTTGGTGGTGTACGGTGTGGAGAAGGTGGTGGTGCGGGTAGAGGTGAAGAAAGAGGAGAAGAAATGATTAGGTTTTTTTTTTTTTTTTTTGGTTATATATCCTAGGGTTATTTCGGTGTGATGCGGGTTCATAGAGTTTTGATGTCTAGCAATGCGAAGCCGTGGGATGTGAAGATGGTAGATAGATCCAACGGCTTGATTGAACGGAGCATGTAACGACCGTTAGATGTATAATACATCAAAATTAACGGTGCAAGATGGAGTTAGGTGTTGTAGTGTTAAGCGAAAGTATCTAGGTTTGATGCGCAGGCAAAGAAGCGACCGTAGGATCTAAATGTGATCTAATCTGAAGGCTTGGAATTTAGGCACTATGGTGTTTTGCAGGGACTTCAGATTTTGATGCACGATGAAGATGCGACCATTGAATGATGAGATGGATCCAATCTAACGGCTGAGAATGGAGGCGGGTATGGATATAGAAAATGGGTTTGGGTAAGGGTTTTGGGCCTTGGGTATGCCAAGCCCATATCTTCTTCAAGAACAATTCTTCCTTCTTGAGCCCATTCCTAGCTTTTTGGACTTGTGCGCACCATTCTTTGCGGCTTCCTTGCGTAATTTCTTCCGGCTTTTCACCACTCTTCAGCTCTTTTCCGCTCCGCAAGTCATCCAGACTTTATTTATTACCTAAAAATGCAAAATTAAGTAAGAAAAATATTTATTCTTGAAAACAATGAAAATACAGAATATGGGATGAAATGTAGAATTACTGCACAAAAGATGAGTTAAATGCCAACAAAAAGGGATAAATATATACATTATTTGGCACTCATCAACATCCACGGGGTTAGGTTTCACTATGATCATTGAATTACATATGAATTACATAGAGACTCCATTAATGAGTATTTTGAGCTCTCTCTCTCTGGTTTTTGGGGAAGAATAAGAAGATAATCATAATACCAGTCCCCTTTTCTCTCTCTTACCTTTCTCTTTATATAGGTGTTTACATAGTGGATGACAGCTCATATACAGCTAAGATTTTCCCTAATTTCGGATCTGACTTGCGATGATATCGCAAGCTTACAAATGTTAATTTCGCAGATCTTCTAATCTTCGCAAAGTTATTACATTTTTCTTATGTTTAAGCTAATATCACCTATTGTGTCGCTTCTCAAAGTGCTCTGCGACATTTTTGTAATGCGTTGTGAAGAATTTCGCGAGCGTATCATTGTCGCGAAATTCTGATCCTACATCTTGCCTCTTGTTTCTTGAATATTGCTTGAAGAGCGATCTTCAGGAAAAAATCCGTTGTTGTAGTTGTTGGAGAGAGATACGTATTGTTGGAGTAGTCTTTGATCTTTGTTGATGAAGGAACGAGCGAAAGAATACTGGACTTTAAAAATACGTACTTGCCTCTATTCTTTTGTGAAGTTCCGGAATGTTGCGAAGTAAATAAGAAGTATCATTTTTTGAAGTATGCGAAGTATGAAGTATCCTTGAAGAAGTATAAGAAGTACTCAATCCTTGAAATATATAAGAAGTATGAAGTATCCTTTGAGAAGTTTAGGAAGTACTCAATACTCGAAATATATAAGAAGTATGAAGTATCCTTTGAGAAGTATAATAAGTATCCGTCCTTGATTGCGAATAATAAGTATTGCCTCTATTCATGCGAAATTTGTAGGATCTGAATCTCGCAGCAATAATGTCTCAGCGAAATCATCAACAACACAACACAACAGCGTCGCAGAACAATTTCAGAAATGACATAATAAACGACGTCAGCTAAAATCATGAGGAAAATGTGATGGTCCTGCGAAAATTAGAGAGTTTGCGAGAATAACATTTGTAAGGATGCGAGAATGTCGCAAGACATATCCGAAAATAAAGGACAGACTAGCCGTCATCCACTATGTAATTCCCTATAAATAGCCGCTCAATGGTAATGGAAGGAGAGATCTTTTTCTGGGTGAGAAGCAAGTAAATAGGAGAGAGAAAATCTAGAGCAGTGGTTATTCTTGATTCCTTTATCTTTTTTTGTAAGATTGTTCAAAGATTCATCAATAAAATTAAGATTGTTAATCTAAAATGAGTTGGATGTTAATGAAATCTTGTGAGGGGTGTAGTGTAGGATTTCCTGCAACTACATAATGGCGCTAGAAACAGGGAGGCTAAAGATTGAAAGTTGAAGATTGTTGTTGAGATTGTTTAAATCAAGAAAGTGATTAAACAAATCAGTGAACCAGTTAAAATAAAAAATGATTAAAGTCAATGAAGATGACAAAAGATTGGAGTATAATATGATAACAAAAACAATGGTCAACGAATTCCATGAAAACATCAAAGGAAGGATACATAAACGAAATTTTTAAGGAAGGAAGGTTATGGCGGTAGAAAAGACATCACCCTTGAAAGATTGGGAAAAGCAAAAAATCATATTCATGGCGGCAAATATACCAAAAGAAAATTTGAACCACACATCTCCATTGGTTATTACAGTGCCTATTACGCGAAAAGAGAAGGGGACAACAACAAAATCCACGGAAGAATGGATATTGAACAGAACTTTAGTCGATACAGGAAGTTCAGTGGATATAATATTTTATCATGCGTTCAGGGGAATGGGATTTAAAGATGAAGAAATGTCCAGTTCAACATATCTTGTTCATGGCTTTGGAAAATCCACAACAAAACCTAAAGGAGAAATAGTGGTACGAATTCCACTAGGAGAGATCGAAACACACGTGACACTATGCGTGGTGGATATGGAATCGCCATATAATATGTTGTTAGGAAGACCATGGATACATGCGATAAAAGTTGTAGTATCAATGTTGCATCAATGTATTAAATTCCCCACACCAAATGGAATAGGTGAAATCATAGGAGATGTTGACAATGCAAAATTATGTCGTCAAATTGAAGTAAAGCATTTTGAAGGACGAGCAAAAAAGAAACAATTTCGCAGAAAGTTGGCAAAGGAGGCAAAGAAAGAAGAAGAATTTAGAGTATACATGATAAGGGCAAAAGAAGGCAGGGGAATACCCAGCGAAATTTCGGAAGAAGGAGAAGGACCTGTGAAAACAATAAAAGAACCAACACCAATGGGAGAACCCAAGTCCAGTTACACTGCCGCAGAACCAACAAAAGAAGTAAACGTTGGGACTATAGAAGAACCTCTAATATTGAGAATTGGAACCAAGATGGATGTAGAAGAAGAAGAAAGAACTGTTAACCTTTTGCGAGAATATAAAGACGTTTTCGCAGGGAGCATGGATGAGATACCGGGAATAGATCCATCAATTGCATGTCACAAGTTGGAGATTAACAAGAATGTGAGACCATTTAAACAAAGAATAAGAAAAATCACAACAGCTTACCATTCCCAGATAGAAGAAGAACCACAGAAAATGCTTGATGCAGGAATCATAAGAGAATCTAAATACCCAGAGTGGATAGCGAATATGGTCATTGTTCCAAAGAAAAACAAAGGAATAAGGATTTGCATAGAATTCACTGATTTAAACAAAGCTTGCCCTAAAGATAGCTTTCCGTTACCAGATATTCCTCAAATGGTGGAATCCGCAACGGGAAATGATAGGGTATCGTCTTTAGATGGGTACAAAGGATATAACCAGATCCCACTCGCTGAAGAAGATCAAGAGCATACTTCTTTCTTCACCCCTAGAGGTTTATATTTCTACACGAAAATGCCATTTGGTTTGCGAAATGCGGGAGCGACATACCAAAGAATGGTAGAGAAGGTGTTCGCAAAATGGATACACAAAACATTAGAAGTATACGTGGAAGACATGTTAGTAAAGAGTAAAGAAGCCGAAGACCATGTACAAGACCTGAGGGAGATTTTTGAACAAATGCGGCAGTATAACATTAAACTGAATTCTGAGAAGTGTACTATTAGAGTTGCATCGGGAAAATTTTTAGGCTACATTGTATCAAAGGAAGGAATACAGGTTGATCCAGAAAAAGTGCAAGCAGTTCGTGACATGCCAACACCAGCAACAATAAAAGATGTACAGAAGGTGAATGGACTTTTAACTTCGCTGGGGAGATTCATTTCGCGATCATCAGACAAATGCAAATATTTTTTCGATATACTCAAGAAGGGTGCGAAATTCAAATGGACTGATGAATGCGAAAAATCTTTTCAAGGGATCAAAGAACATCTTATGAATACAACTATTTTACAAAAAGCAGAATCAGGAGAAGAATTATTATCTATCTTGCGACGACGTCGCATGCATTAAGTGTCGTGTTATTGCGAATAGACGCAGGAGTGGAGAAACCCATCTATTACATTAGCAAAACTTTTAATACTGCCGAGAAGAATTACTCAAAGATTGAGAAGCTAATCTTAGCATTAGTTTATGCATCATTTAAGCTCCGCATATATTTTCAAGCGCACAAGATAAAGGTATTAACAAAAGTACCAATTGAATCAGTGATGAAGAATTCAAAATCAGGAAGAGTGGAGAGATGGAATGCACAAGTAGGCCACTTTGATATTAAATATGAAATTTTGTCTTCACCAAAATCACAAGTTGTTGCAGATTTCTTGGCAGAATTTCCTTTAGAAGAAGAACGGTAGAAGAAATGATGGATATAGAAGAAGAACACGGAGATCCAAAAGACTTATTAACAGAACCAAATAGATGGGAGATATTGGTAGATGGATCATCAAATGGAGAAGGCAATGGAGTTGGAATTTTAATTTCGCCAGAAGGAGTGAAGATGGCTTTTTCATTCAGATTGGAATTCGCATCCACTAATAACGAAACGGAATATGAAGCTGTGATACATGCCTTAAAGTTCGCAATAGAAATGAAACTAGAAAATGATAGGATCAGTAGTGATTCGCCTAGTTATTCGCCAAATAAAGGGAGAGTACTACAAATGAACCATCCTTGAAAAATACAAGAAGCTCGTTGAAGAATTGTCAGCGAAAATCCCAAAAATAAAATGGAGGCACATTTCAAGGAAGGATAACAGACTCGCAGACGCTTTTGCTTTCATCTCAAGCATGATGACAGATCCAACTGCGAGATGCATAAAAATACAAACACTTCTGTCACCATCAATCAATAAAGAAGAAGAAGAAGTGAACGTTATGATAATAGACGGTGAAGAAGAAGAACAAACGAACAATATCGCAGATTGGAGAACAGAACTTCATGCATATTTAGAGAAAGGAGAAACACCAAGAAATTGATTGGAAGCACACAAGTTAAAAAGCCGCGCAACAAATTATGAATTAAGAGATGGGCTGCTATACCGAAAATCCTTTAATGGACCATCACTCAGATGTTTGACACGAGAAGAAGGAGAAAAAGTACTAAAAATGTTACATAGTGGGGATGCTGGCAATCATAGAGGAGGAAGATCTTTGGCACATAGAGGAAAATTGCAAGGTTATTACTGGCCATACATGCACGAAGATGCAAAACAAATATCAAGACGTTGCGAAGATTGTCAGCGGCACGGAAAGAAAATACATGCACCTGGAGCACCATTGTCATCTTCAACCAGTGTGTGGCCTTTTGGAAAGTGGGGCTTAGATATTGTGGGACCATTTTTACCAGGTTCTGGACAAAGAAGATACTTAGTCGCAACAGATTATTTCACAAAATGGACAGAAGTGAAGGCAATACAGCATATTCGTGACAAAGATATCTTTACATTCATACTCGAAAATATCATTTGCAGATTCGGAATTCCTGCGCAATTGGTATCTGATAATGGGAAACAGTTTGAAGGACAGAACATAGAAATGTTACTTAATGCATTTAAGATAAAATGTGGAAAGTCTACTCCTTTGTATCCGCAAGCTAATGGGAAGGTAGAGGCAACAAACAAAACAATTACAGATATATTAAAGAAGAAATTAGAAGGACATCATAGAGCATGGTGCGAACAAGTACATAATGCAGTATGGGCTTATAATACAACTAGAAGAGAAGCTACTGGAATGTCACCTTTTTGTTTAACATACAGAGTTGAAGCGGTGTTACCAACAGAAGTTGTTATTCCGACAACAAAGAGAGAAGCTTGGGAGAAAAATCTTAGTGCAGGTTTGATCTTAAAAAAACTTGATGAATTAGAAGAAAAAAGAGAAAGAGCTTTACAACATATGGAGAATTATCAACGAAGATTTGCCCGAGAATATAATAAACGTGTCAAAGTATGCGAATTCCAACCAGGAGATTTAGTTCTGCGAGAGACACCAATATATCAGCGAGAAAATGGTGGAAAATTAGCAAAAAAATGGGATGGACCTTACATCATTAAGGAGATAGTTGGAACAGGAGCTTATAAATTAATGGATCCAGAAGGTAGAGATGTTGGTCATAGACTTGACAGACCATGGAACAGATTGTACTTAAAAAGATATTATCCGTAAGAAGCTTTGAGAAGTTATGGATTCTGAAACAATAGTTGCGAGATTATTCATATAAAAAACAAGATCATGATGTGCGAAACTTTCGCAGAGATAATCATAGAACAATGACATAAAAGAAAGGGGCGAACCTTTATGGCGTACACCCTAGTTCGCGAATAAAATTTCGTAAGAGGCAAATGTAAGACCTAAAGTACGTCATATAAGGGGGTACCTGTTGCATGGCTCGGGGAAAGGCTACACCTCCACCGGAACCCGAGTCATGGAGATTTGGGGTCAATAAAGCCCATCCGGGATAGGCACCTTGGATTCTCAGCTTAAGTATATGACTTAGGTTGGGCGACTAAGGTAATAAGGACTCTCTCAAGGAGTGCAGAATCTGATCAAGGCGCCGAGGTACACGGTTGAGTCAAGAGTGCTAGGGGCGTTTGAAGCGTACCTTGCCATTCTTGACAAGTCTTGGCTTATGCTGCACCCGGCCCGAAGAAAACCTCACTTAGGGTGCAGTCTCGTAACCATAAAACCTATAGGTAAAAGGGATAAGAGCCTGCGAAAACAACTGGTTGTTGTTAAGAATGGATGGGAGGAGCTAACCTTGTATGGTAGAAGTACGCCTCCTTGAAGGGGCAACCAGGGGGGAGATAAGGGCGGCACCCTCCATTAGGGAGATGATAAGTGTCTTAAGACGCAAATGTCATGAGGCTTTTTACTCGCAAGGGTATTAAGGCTTGTCATATTTGTGCAACAATCCTGAAGAGGCAATAATACAAAAGTAAAAGATAAGACGATATCAATGGGTTTTCGCATGAAAGTGCGAAGACGTCCTGCGATTTCGTCGCAATACGGCAATGTCATGGGGATTTATTTTCGCAAGAATATCTAGGCCTGTCATATTGTCGCAACATTCCTGAAGAGGCCATAATACAAAAGAAAAAGTTAAGGCAAGATCAATGGGTTCTTGCATGAAAGTGCAAGAACGTCCTGCGATTTTGTCATCACATGACAAAACAAATATTTATAAGTATTCATAACAGATCATTTCTCGCAAGAAAGATAATGAGAGGCAAGTATGGGAATCAGTAAACAAGAGGCATTATCTTTCTCTCCAGCAAAATACTAAAAGAGAAAATTGATTCCAAAGTTGGTTGAAGAATATTATTCGCAAAAAATAATAAAGATGAAACAGTTCAAGAAGATAGAACTAGAAAAGAAACTCTTCGCCAATGTTCTCATTATCGCCAGCCTTTTCTTCATTTTTATTCTGATCTTCATCAACAATAATTTCTTTGAGAGGGACTTCTTTTTCGCCGCCATCTTGATTATCGCCAGCAATTACTTCTTTAGAAGGGATTTCTTTTTCGCTTCCATCTTGAATAGTACCAGCAGTTGCTTCCTTAGAAGGGATCTCTTCTTCATCTTCCAAAAGATTATCCTATCCACCACTTTCATAATCATAATCACTGTCAGCAGGACGAGGAATTTCATCATCATCTACTTCCAAAGGTTCGATTGATGTAGGAGGAAGAGATTTGGAAAATAAAATATCATTCACAAGAACTTCAGCCCGGAGATGAACTTGACGAAGAAGTGTTCTCTGATGATTCCTATCTTGAATATCCTTAAAGTAAGCAAGATAATCAAGTCTTCTTTCTGCTCGGTCGCGAGAACCAGTAAGGACAGAGACGAGTAGTGCATTTTCTTTGCGAATTTTGGCATATTTAGCCTCCAAAACAGAAATGGAGGAATGAAGATTTTTCTCAGACTCTGCGAAAAGTAGAATACAAAATTTCAGTAAGATGAAGAACTCAAAAAGGTATGACAAAGAAAAGATAGTTAAGGCAGTCAAACTGTTATGACTACCTTCCTTTTGCGAAATAAGGTGTTGAATCAAGGTCAGACAACTATTCTCCCAATGGTCCATCGCATCATCAAATTTATCACCAACTAAACCTTTAAGTCGAAACTGAAGATTTCTCTCTTTAGAAATAAGAAAGGCATTTTTCTTCGCAAGTGAATAATAAGATTCTTCTAATTTGGAATATTGTTCTTTAAGTTGGTTCGCCTTTACACTTAAAGCTATTCTACCTTAAATGAGTGTATCTCTTTCAGCGATAGATGACTCTGTTACTTCTTTAAGTTCACTTCTCAAAGAGCGAAGAGATTGCTCTTGGTCATCACATACTTTCTGAAGGATGTTAAGTTGTTGCGAAGATATCGCCATCTTATTTAAAAAAATTCGTTTCTCTTGAGATAGAGTTTTATTCTCATCTGATAAAGATTCCATCCCAAGATTAGCCTTAGTTAAAGAATAAGAGAGGCGAGACATTTCATTACTTAATAAATCTTGCCTCCGAACTAATTGGGTATTTTCGTTGGTAAGATTATTTATTTGATCAACAAAGTATGAATAGAGGTTATCTAATTGGTTATATTGATCCATCAAAATCTCTTTATCAACACGGGCTTCTTCAACAACAGATTCAAATTGATATCTCTTCATTATTCGTTTTTGGTTTAAGGCTTAACATGCGAAAGAGGGATTTCAAGGATAATTAAATAGGGAAAGGATAAAATCATTAGAAAGGAAAATTGAAGACACAGATAAGGAAATCATACCTCTCAATTCATCATTCTTCTTGCGAAGATTGTCACGATCCAGGAAAACATTCTGAAGCCTTTTATTTTCGAGACGAAGAGCATTACACTCTTTTTCCAAAGCTGTTTGCGAAGCAACTCTTTCAGAGCCAAAATACTTACTCAGAATTTCGCAAATACTAGACTTGACAGGATCAATGGGAGACTTCTTGCCATCATCCAGAACCTCGGACAAAACTTTGAAAGCAATATATATTCCTTCCACGACTTCTTTCGAAAAAGGAAGAGGCTCAGGTAGAGAACTGGCAATGATAGAAGGTTGAGAAACATCATCAATATGAGGAGAAGAAGTTTCATTCACAAAAGTATTAATAAGGGGGGTTTCAATCATTGAAAGGTCAGTTGAAGAAATGAAATCTGAGGCAGCTTTTTCGCGAATTGGAGATAATGGTTTAACTTGCGAAGATGTCGCAGGAGATTTAGAAGAGACAAGTAAGTGGAATGGAACAGAAGTTTCAACGGTTTTAAGGTGGCGAGATTTCTTGAGAGTTTTGTTGGCATCCTTATCACCCTGCGAATTACAATCCAGATAAGAAACATGACAATAGGAAGTCCCACAACACACCCCTTGTATTATCATAACTATAATTTCTAGACCTAAACTTATTTGATATGAAAATAAAGATAAAGATAATGAAAATAGAAAATAAGACACAAGATTTACATGGTTCGATCAATTTGATCTACATCCACGGGGTTAGGTTTCACTATGATCATTGAATTACATATTAATTACATTGAAACTCCATTAATGAGTATTTGGAGCTCTCTCTCTCTCTCTGGTTTTTGGGGAATAATAAGAAGATAATCATAATACCAGTACCCTTTTCTCTCTCCTACCTTTCTCTTTATATAGATGTTTATATAGTGGATGATAGCTCATATACAAATTAGATTTCCCCTAATTTCGGATCTGGCTTGCGATGATATCGCAAGCTTACAAATGTTAATTTCACAGATCTTCTAATCTTCGCAAAGTTATTACATTTTTCTTATGTTTAAGCTAATATCACCTATTGTGTCGTTTCTCAAAGTGCTCTGCGACATTTTTGTAATGCGTTGTTAAGAATTTCGCGAGCTTATCGTTGTCGCGAAATTCTGATCATACAACAGAATTGAATAATAAATATGTTCGGGTTGGATATATACCTATCTTACCTTTAGGGGGGGTAAAGTTTTTGTTATTCAAATATCTTAATAACGACATTTATCTTTGAATATTTGCAGGACTTTGTTCTGTTGAAATTTGGAATCAAGCATATGAAGATAGAATTAAGAGATTGATATGTAATGTGATATCTTTGTCTATCAATTATAGTATTCTCCATATATAAATCACTAAAACCTAACAAAGGGGGAGATCTCAGAGATTGCTCGGTTGAACGCACCAGGTATTCGTATGTCAAATTTGGTTACCATATTTTAGTTACAAAACTTGAAGTTGCTTGATTTGATAACTAGAGTGATATGATTTTAATTGTTGTAGAAAGTGGTAATAAGTTCTTTCAACTCAGAATAATGGTTTATAACTCAAAAACTGATTAAAAGAAAAAGAAAAAAAGTGCTAACACAGAAGTTCGTAAAGTGTTGCAAACTCGATGTTACAGAAGAAAACAATACAAGATATGTATCGCATAAGCAACAATTTTTCAAAGGAAAAGGTAATAGTTTTTAAACGATAGTTCTGAGGCGTAATTGTTCTTTAGTATTTACAGCAGTAGAAATAAATTTTTGACCTATGTTTTCTACCTTCTCTTGGTTCTGTACTCTTCTAAACTTCCTCTAAAACTTATGTCCCTCCCTGGAACTCGACTCATGCTTTTATACACCACAACAACCCTATAAAAGACAATTTAATCTCTGTTTTTCTTTCCGTGCAAGTCACGGCAAAAATCTTTCTCCAATCTGATTTACACGTTTCTGACCTGTCAATCTTTACAAACTCTCTATTAGATATATAAGAATCTTTTGATAGTTTATCGACCCTTGTATCTCCCTATATTTCCAAAAGTAAGTCAACATAGACCCGATATCTTCAACACCTTGTTTGATCGAAAATCTGATTATCCTACCCAAGTTAATCCAATCGAACAACTATACCAACCATGTGTAGATCTAATGAATCCATCCCATCAAAATCACCGATTTAATCCCTCTTAAACTCGTCTGAATCTGCAACCCTAAATTTGCCATTTTACACCATTTTTTCCAGTCAATTTCAAATTTTAATTTTAGGAAGATGGTCTCCCCCTATCCTCAGTTGGAATTCCTTTAGCACGTGTCTTGGGGGTGCAAATAGTAAATTCTTGGGTGCCTTTATCAACTCTTCCGGGTGCCTTTCACACTTTTTGGGGTTCCCTTAGTAATTTTATCTGGAGGTTCAAATACCACCTTTCGAGCCAATGTTTCCACAAAAGTTTATTTCTCCAAAAACACCTACAAAGACATAAAATACCATAATAAGTACAAAAATGAGCACTAACAAGATAGAGAATTGAAATCAAATTAAACATAAAAATATGTCTATCAAATACCCCAAACTTATTATTTGCTAGTCCTCGAGCAAATCTAATCTGGAAAATAAAATCCTAACTTACTGTACCAGGCATCACGATTGCACCTAACGTGTGCAACAAGCCTTTGAACCCCTAGGTGGCCCAAGTGGCCGAGTTATAGTCTCGGGAGGGTTTATAAGAGGTGTACCCACAAATACATTACCCCAAACCCTATCTATCTATTAAGAATCTGGGATAGACATTAAACAATCTCCTTAGTTGGCATACTCTCGTTGACCACATGAGGAAGTACTCTGATTGTGAATCCAATTGGCGTACACGAAGGCATACTAAAATTCATATATAACTGACAGAGCTCTACTCAAATAGTCGCACTATGGGCATCAATATCCGGAATCAAACAAATCACATGAATAAATTAAGAAGATGGATATAGATATAGATGGTTTGTGAATGAACGCCAATGCCAAGAAGAATTGAGATACTGGTTTAAATTCTAATATCAACACAATTGGTATATACAAGGGTCCAATTGAAAAAGCGGGCGTCTAACAACCACACCTAATATTTGTTTTAGGCAATCTGTATGGACTAACTCTAATATAATTCCAAGAGAATCAACTAGACAGTCAGACTCAATCAAGGAAAATATACCAAGAGTTATATCTCAATTTCTCAAATCAATCCGCAATCGAACAGATAGAAATATGTGAACCGGATTAATATGAGAAATAACTTGGATGGTACCAAAGACCAATATCCAAGCGTCAATCAATTTCAATCAACAACCAAAGGTTGGATTTACCAATTGATTGAACTACGCACAACCTGTGATATTTCAATTATATAGAAAATATAATGCGGAAAAGAAATAACACAGAGTCCAGAAATTTTGTTAACGAGGAAATCGCAAATGCAGAAAAACCCCGGGACCTATTCCAGATTTGAACACCACACTGTATTAAGCCACTACAAACTCTATCCTACTACAAGTTAACTTCAGACTGGAATGTAGTTGAGCCCTAACCAATCTCACGCTGATTAAGGTACAATCGCGTTCTTTACACCTCTGAATCCCAACATGACTCGACGCACTTGATTCCCTTAGCTGATCTCACCCACAACTAAGAGTTGCTACGACCAAAGTCGAGACTTGATAAACAAACCTGTCTCACACAGAAAAGTCTATTGAATAGATAAATCTGTCTCCCACAAAAATACCTACGATTTCTTGTTCCGTATTTTGATAAATCAAGGTGAACAAGAACCAATTGATACACCGGACTTATATTCCCGAAGAACAACCTAGTAATATCAATCACCTCACAATAATCTTAACCGTATGGTAGCGGAACAAGATATTGTGGAATCACAAAGAATGAGACGAAAAGCTTTGTGATTACTTTTTATCTTACCTATCGGAGATTAAATCTCGAGCAAATCTTAGAGAAGATGGTACTCAATACGATTGAACAAAGTAAGATCAGAACACGCAACTACATAGAAAATAGTTGGGTCTGGCTTCAGAATCCCAATGAAGTCTTTAAGTCGTTAACCTATGATGGTTGTAGGAAAACCTAGGTTAAAGGAGAATCGACTCTAGTCGCAACTAGTATCATACAGGAGGTGTGGGGATTAGTGAAAAGCGAGGGTCTAACACCACCACCCAATATTTTGATTAGCAATCTGTATGGACTAACTCCGAAATAATTTACTAGAGAATCAACTAGACAGTTAGACTCAATCTAGATAAAAGTATCTCAAGGAGTTAATATCTCTCTCTCGATTTGATTTTTACTCAAGCTGAAAACAATAGCGAGTCTTTATCAAATACAAGGAATAACTTGGACGGTACCAAAGACCAATGTCCAAGGATCAATCAATATCAATCAACAACCAAAGTTTGGATTTCCAATTGATGATCACGAACGCACAACCTGTATTATTTCAATTATATAAAATATAATGCGGAAAAGAAATAACACAGACACCAGAAATTTTGTTAACGAGGAAACCGCAAATGCAGAAAAACCCCGGGACCTAGTCCAGATTGAATACACACTGTATTAAGCCGCTACAGACACCATCCTACTCCAAGCTAACTTCGGACTGGACTATGGTTGAACCCCAATCAGTCTCCCAACGATCCAAGGTACATTTGTAGTCCTACGCCTCTGATCCCAGCAGGATACTACGCACTTGATTCCCTTAGCTGATCTCACCCACAACCAAGAGTTGCTGCAATCCAAAATCACAGACTTGATAATAAACAGATCTGTCTCACACAGAAAAGTCTATCAAAGGATAATTTTGTCTCCCACAGATAAACCCTAGGTTTTGTTCCATCTTAAGATATAGAATCAAGGTGAACATGAACCAATTGATAATCCGGTCTTATATTCCCGAAGAACAGCCTAGATTAATCAATCACCTCTCTACAATCCTTCCTGACTACACAGGCGGTTTGTCGAGGAATCACAAACAGTGAGACGAAGATGTTTGTGACTTCTTTATCTTGCCTATCGGAGAACTCTCACGATCTCAAGCCAATCAATCGATTGTACTCGTACGATAGAAGATGCAAGATCAGATCACACAACTACGATAAAAGTAGTATCGGTCTGGCTTCACAATCCCAATGAAGTCTTTAAGTCGTTAACCTGGTTTTAGAGAAGAAAACCAAAGGTTAAAGGAGAATCGACTCTAGCGAGCGCACTAGTATCACTAACGTGTGGGGATTAGTTTTGCACAATGCTAGATGTCTCCTTTATATAGCCTTCAAATCAGGGTTTTGCCTTAGGTACAAATAAATCCTTATTCACCGTTAGATGAAAACCTGATTTAGATTCAAGTTAATATTTCTCAATTGTTATATCGAAAACTTAGGTTGTCACACACACTTGGGTAGACGTTTACTGGGTTTGTGAAAACCATGCCCAAACGTGTACGTGTATGTTGGTTCAACATAGTAACCCAAAAGGTTAACCATATGAGCATTTCATATTAACCTTGTTCTTCTTCACCATAACTAGTTCAATTGACTCAAATGAACTAGTTAAAGAGTTGTTCAATTGCTATGAGATCTTATGTAACTACACAAGATACAATTGAAACAAAGATGATTCGATTCGATTGAATCGGCTCATGAACATTATAGCCACGGTTTGCATAAAGCATTCCTTAGTAATTTAATGTTTCATGTTCAGAGCACATCTTTAGATCATAACCTCTTAAGTTCACAAACAAGTTCGCGGACTTAAGTTAATCAGTTGAGTTTTCCAAACTCAGCAGAAATTCTCGGAAAGAGAACTTCCGCCAGTTCGCGGACTGGGCTCGTGGACTTAGCACACAAACGAGTTTTGGAAAATCCAGCAGAAATTCTCGGTCGAGAACTTCCAACAGTTCGCGGACTTGGCAAGCCAATTCCACAATCCTCCCGATTTCTCTTGATCAACAAAGTTCGAAAACTTCGGTTCAAGGAATACATGGTTATGTAATCTAAACTCTCATTTCAATCATTGAGACATTCTCAGAGGACGCTATATAGCCATTATTCACAGACCGATTCACGTCAGAGCAATTCTCAAAATGATTGAAACTTTTCATGACTTTAGTCACTAGGTGAAGATAAACTTGATCAAAGCGAAACGCTTTCCCAACACACGATTTCGAGATAAAAGATAAGCAATGAATGCTCATCTCGAAATGTCAAATGTGTATGATCTAGTCTATATAGCATATGAATTTTGTCTCATAAGAAGTAGGATATAGAATAGATAGACTTTTGAGTGATAGATAAGTTCAAGTCTCCACATACCTTTTTGTTGATGAAGTTCCACGGTTCCTTGTATATATCTTCGTCATTGTATGATGAATCGCCATGAATTCCTTGAGCTCAACTTCACTTTTCTATCCTAGTCCGAGACTTAGCTATGTAGGCTAGAAATCAAGACTCATAGTTTTGATCACTAACATTGACAAACATGCTTGAGATAGCAACGCATGCGAGGTCGACCGATCTATGCTCTAACAATCTCCCCCTTTGTCAATTTTAGTGACAAAACTATTAATACATATGGAATACAAAAAGATAAACTTTAGTGGCTCCTATTCCATAGTCTAATCTTCAACGTTCCCTGAAATCTTCGTCCTTCCAAGTACTCCAATGATCCCAAAGGTTGTAAGTTTAGCATCACCATTGTTGAAGATCCGTAGCTATAACAATGAGAGAAATCGAGATTCTCAATCATTATTATACATTGTCATAGTATTATTATGTAATATCAAAGTCCAATTGTATCACGACTTTAACAATAATACTACAGTGATATGTATCACTCCCCCTTAGTCAATGCTCCATCTCGATCATGGAAACCACTCCCCCTTACACAATGATCCGAAAACCATATGTATTTGTAGTGTGAACTACATTATTTCTCCCCCTTTTTGTCAATAAAATTGGCAAAGGTACAAGAACGGTATCATAATGAAATTTCCACAAGAGACATTTCATAGACTAAAATAAAAATACATACCAACTTAATTTATATGCAATAATAAAGCCGAAGCTAAATGCATTCATCAAGGAGTTTTAAGATACAAGATAACCCTTATAAAATTCCACAGCCGCACACCCCGCAAGATATTACCATTAAGCACAAGTTCAAAAGAACTCTCCCCCATTTGATGTCATTCCCGAAAGAACAACAAGAGCGACCTTAATTTCGAAAGAAAAGAAGGATTTGTTAATTGGACACCAAAAACCATAGGAATGATTTTTTATATCCAAAGATCAACCAAATGAATTCACAGGTAAACCCATGATTAATTCAATTGAAAACGCAACTAAATCAAACCACAAAAGTGATCAATTTAATTGAAAGTGCTCAACATAAGTAAACTTACGGAGCTACGACTAAGGTAATCATACGGAGATGACTAACTTAATCGTTCACATACTCAACATAAGGAAAACCTTACGGAATATACGACTACATTAACCAATAGAACATGATTAGTATAAAAATTTTGGAATATATGAAAACTCAACCAGATTAATTACAAGAGAACCTATAATTAATCTAATTGGAATACAAACAACCAAACTAATCACCGAAGTAATCAATTTAATTATTTTGGGCTCAACATAAGAGAACTTATGGAACCCGACTAAGTTCATCATAGAATATGACAACCTTAACCGTACATGTACTCGACATAAGAAAGAAAACTTATGGAGTACAAACTAAATAACCAAACTGGTTGATTAATTTATTTCCTAATGCTCGACATATAACATCTTATGGAACAACCAACAAGCCAATAAGAATAATTGACTTAGTTGTATCGTGCTCAACATAAGACACACAATGGAGCCTTCACAGTGAAACATAGCAAGATGGATCAATGAAGATCAATACCGTGGATAACATACAAGGATTTATTCTATTTTCCATCATATCGATATAATAGACTTTATCCCTGCCAAACAAAAGATATCATCCTATTTTCCATCAAATACATGATTGCATAGGCATAACTTTTGTAATTGTCAAAAGTCCATTCGTCCTTTTATCAATACGAATACTAATTCATGAACGACTTTACTTTTGACCGCAATTTGGGACCTTCAAGTTCACGGACGTAAACAATACATATCCCATAAAAAAATTGCAATATCACAAAATCATAAAGATCAATACTGCAATAACATCATCCTCCAAATATTTTTAGAATTTAATACAAATAAACCTAAAAAATAACACAAGAAGATGAAAACAAAAATAGCTATGTGTAGTCACAATCATCGCTATTCAAAGCACTAGTTATTCTTCCAACTAATCCAAAAAGAAGACATACTAGGCATTTAAACCTCTTATAAATCATTTCATTTACCTTGAATGTTCTTATCGTATTCCCTATATTCTTCAAGATCTTCTTCGATTAGGTCAATCCTTGACTCAAGACTATCCATTTTCTCCTCAAGTCTTTTGGAAGAGACTTCAAGTTCATTTTTCAGAATACGAACTTGTTCCAAGACGAGATTCATGGTTAAAGAGAGCTTATCAAACTGAGAGACAGTAGGGTTCTCATCAGACGAAGGAACATGTTTGTCATAGCACATCTCATTGTCAGAAGAATCGAAACGAATCTTCTTCGAAGGAAATAGAACCGTCCATACATCACTTTCTTTACTCGAAAGACTAGAGGAGCACATGATAGAGAAGATGAAATGAGAGTGCTGAAGAGGAAGAGCTTTTAAAGGAATACAGTTGTAGAATTTCCAGAAACACCCTTTTTACCAAACCCTAACAGAAGATAGTTATCCAAAAAGCTGAAGTCGTTCACGTACAACACATGGTAAAAGCACAAACAGAAAATAACAAGATTATATTACAGTCCCCTTGTGTATCATGATTCTTGTATAAGAGGAAGAAGATACAAGAATCATTTTTCAACAAGATTACTAAGCGTAAGGCCTCCAATCCAAGGTTAGACTGGGATAATCTTTGCAAAGAGAGAAACCCCCCATTCCACTAGGTTTCTGCTTATCCATTTGAAAAGGAGAGTTATGAAGAACTTTCCAATCCACTGTAATCACAGTTTTTAAAAACTTGACTGCAGATCTTTGCGAATCCTGCACCGTTTTTGAAAACCCCTTTTGATGAAGGGTAGACTTCTTTTTCTTTTTCAGCATACAACGGTTAGCCAGGAAGATGTTTTTGATTTATCGTGTTAAGATGATCCTGGGATGAACTCAATTGAACAGAGAGATTTGGTAGAGACTTTTTTGAGTAACTCCTGGAATTTAATACAAAATCAGGAGGGGTTTGCGGATCCAACTTATGATACACATACGAACATGTCATGAAAGAATCATGAGAATGATTTTCAGCAAAAAGACTGAGAGAGCAATCATAGATTTCCTCAGGACAATAATCAAGAGTATTCATCCATGCTTTAGTTATCTCTCTTACCTCCGTTTCAGGATTTTTCGAAGGTACTTGAACACACATAAGCCCAGTTTCATTAGTACGTCTCTTCTTGGTATTCTTATCCTTTATATTGACCAACGGGGTTTCCTTTTGAGACTTTCTTTTACTAAGTCTGAGGATTTTCTTAAGTTTTTGTATAAATAAAGACAACGTAGAAATAAAGCAATTCTCACTTTTCTCTTTCGTCAATTTTTGATGACAAGATTTATGATCAGAAGAGGTGACACGGTTGCCAAACAAATGATGATCGTCTCTTTCCATATATTCGCGATCGAAAATTCTAATTTTTCCGACCAGTGTGTTTCGCGAAAGAGTATTAAGTTTATTTCCTTCAACGATGGCATGTGTTTTAGATTCGTATCTGGACGGCAAAGATCGGAGGATTTTCATCACAATTTCCTTTTCAGGAATGGTCCTTCCCAATGCACATGATGCATTAACAATTTCAGACAGTTTGTAATAAAAATCGTCGAACGAATCTTCTTCTTCCATAGAAAGGTCTTCCTATTCGGAATTAAGGTTTTGAAGCCTAGCTTCCTTTTCACTGGGGTTACCTTCGAATACGCTTTCTAAAGTATCCCAAGCTTCTTTAGACGTAGTGCAAGAGGTCACATGATGTCTAAGGTTTGGGGTAATAGCATGTAGGATGGCGTTAAACCCGTCAGAGTTTTGCCTTGCAGAAACTAAATCGGCAGTATTGTACATACATAAATCTTTTGGTACAACAATATCTCTTTCCATAACAACGGGAGTCTCATAGACATTCACAACACATATCCATGATTGGAAGTCACGCGACTGAAGAAATGTGCGCATAGAAACTTTCCACCATAGATAGTTTGAGCCATCGAGGATTGGTGGTACGTTCATAGAGATAACACTTCTGTCCATAGAGTCAGATCGCTACAAACACAGACTTGTTAGGTCTTGAACGTGTTTGCCTGCTCTGATACCAATTGAAAAAGCGGGGGTCTAGCAACACCACCCAATATTTCGATTAGAAATCTGTATGGACTAACTCCGAAATACTTTACTAGAGAATCAACTAGACAGTCAGACTTAATCTAGATAAAAGTATCTCAAGGAGTTAATATCTCTCTCTTGATTTGATTTTTACTCAAGCTAAAAACAATAGCGAGTCTTTATCAAATACAAGGAATAACTTGGACGGAACCAAAGACCAATGTCCAAGGATCAATCAGTATCAATCAACAACCAAAGGTTGGATTTCCAATTGATGATCACGAACGCACAACCTGTATTATTTCAATTATATAAAATATAATGCGGAAAATAAATAACACAGACACCAGAAATTTTGTTAACGAGGAAACCGCAAATGCAGAAACACCCCGGGACCTAGTCCTGATTGAATACACACTGTATTAAGCCTCTACAGACACTAGCCTACTCCAAGCTAACTTCGGACTGGACTATACTTGAACCCCAATCAGTCTCCCACCGATCCAAGGTACAGTTGTAGTCCTACGCATCTGATCCCAGCAGGATACTACTGATGAGTGCTAAAAAGTGCATATTTCTATATATTTTTCTTGGCATTTAACTCATCTTTTGTGCATTAATTCTACATTTTATCCCATATTCTGTATTTTCATTGTTTTCAAGAATAAATATTTTTCTCAATTAATTTTGCATTTTTAGGTACTAAATAAAGCCTGGTTAACTCAGGGAGCGAAAAGAGCAAAGGAACGACAAAGACTCTCGCTAGGAGGAAGCGAAGAATGATGTTTGCAAGAGCCGGATCAACGAGAAGTGGGCTTGAAGAGGAAGAATTGTTCTTAAAGAAGATATGGGCTTGGCATACCCAAGGCCCAAAACCCTTACCCAAATCCATTTCCATTATCCATACCCATTTCCATGAGAGCCGTCAGATTGGATCCATCTTGTCATCCAACGGTCGCCTCATCATTGTGCATCAAAATCCGAAGCTCCTGTCAAACACCATAGTACCTAACTCCATCTGAAGCCGTCAATTTTGTTGTATCTCATAATCCAACGGTCGCTACATACCTCTCCATCGTAGCCGTTCGATTCAATCTATATGGGATCATCCAACGCTCTTTACTCGATGTTCATCAAAGTTCGCTATCCCCGCTTCACACCCTAGCAACCGAACACCTACACCCCAAACAAACAGACCCTAATCTCATTATCCATCGAGCTCTCTTCTCCCCAAATTCTCTGCAACAGCCATCCCCCAACAGACCTGTAACTTCTTCCACCTTCATCTCGAATACCACCACTACCACCTTCCCCCGACAAACTCAGTATTCCATCACCACCATTGTCTCTTCCTTTCTCGTCTGTAGCATCGAGTCCTGATGCTACAAACTCGACAGTGAGAGAAGCTAGGGTTCACAGAAGTCTAGGGCTAGGCCAACAGCGCAACAAGAGCTAGAGGAGGAGCAGAAGAACATCAAGAAGCATGGGTCGAAGCCAATTTACACATGGGTATGTCGAATTTGATTTTCCCCAAAAGTTAGGGTTTGCAAATTTAGGGTTTTGTAAAATTAGGGATTTTGTTGTAAGCTATAAAAGGGAAGCTGTAGAGAATGCAAAAACTGTTCTTGGGTCATCCGAGAAACCCCCTAATTGGGTTAAGTTCATGTTCAGTTTCAATTTAATCTCATGTTTAGTTTAATTCCATGTTTATCTGTATCTTCATGTTAAGTATGTTCTAAATCACTGGTGTTAAGGTTGAGATGAAATTTAATTCCTGTTAGGTGGTAAAATATTAGGAAGGAATTCTTGTAGTGATCAGTTGCCTAGGGAAGTGATGAACTTAGTATGTAATATCACCTGTGATTGAGTGTGCCTAAAACAGACACTCAATGCTAGGGGTGATTGAGTAACTTAGCTCATTAACTTTCCACAAATGCATACCCTGTACTAAGGAAGGCATGAACCTCCCCCTTTTTCCATTAGGGACAAGAATATGAACTAGAATTGCTACTATCTAGCTAGGTATAAGATGGATTCAAGACCTTAGTGTTTTACTTCTTTGTCACTATATGACTCTTTTACTCACTGTCATGTTTAGCTACCTTGCTGTTTTGCACCACTGTTACTGTTAGAGAATTAGCTTAGGAGGATCTCAACACACACCAAGTCTCTGTGGATCGACCCGTATTTGCACATTAGCTTCAATCGACACCGTGCCCTTGCGGTATTAGTTTGTAGGTCTTTTTAGAAGCCTACCAAGTTTTTGGCGCCGCTGCCGGGGACTTGGTGTCGTGTAGTGAAGTCTTTGCATCTTAGTATAAGCATTTAATGCATCATAACTTTCATTTTCATCTTTGCATAATTTTTCATCTTTGCATCATTTTCCCTTGCTGTTCTTGCTGTTCTTGACAGCTTCTGTTGAGCTTTCCAGGTGCTCCTGTTGCTGTGCTGTTGTGACTCTGTTTTGCTTGGCTGAGCCCTTGTTGTTGCTGTTGATTGAGTTGCAGCTGGGCCTGCCACTTGCTGCTACTTTCTTCCTCTTTCTTGTTGCTGCTGCCAGCCTCTGCTGCTGCCAAGACTACTGCTGTAGCTGTTGTGGTGCTCCTGCTTGTGCTGCCTCTGCTGTTGCTGGTGAACTGGTGGAACTGAGGCTATTAGTTTCCCTGTTGCTGCCTGCTGCTGCCTTCTGCACCTGTTGCTGTGTGACCTGACCCAAAGCCTGCTGTTGTGCTGCTGCTGCTGATCTGCTCCTGCTGCTAGGCCTGAAGTGGTGCTGCTGCCATTCATAAGCCAAGCCCAACTGGGCCTCAACAAAGACAAAAGCTTAGGATGATCCAAAGCCCAACTGGGCTTTTGCAACCAAACTGAGCAGCTGGGCTGTGCTTAAGCAAGTAAGCCTAAACCCATTAAGAGAACCCAACCTGTGGGCTTCCATTTTTAATTTGTGGGCTTGTAATAATTTTTCCATTTTTCTGTTGGGCTTGTAATCTTAATTACTTGTGGGCTTGTTTGTTTAATTGCTTGTTGGCTTGTGGTGTTAGATTGATTTGGGCCTGTAGTTTTAAATTAGAAAAACTGAACTTTTGAAAGCCCAACTGGGCCTCAGACCAAACAAGCAACAGTTGGGCTATTTCAAAAGCTACATTGGGCTTCAGTTTGCATACACATTGTAGGCTTAGTTCACCTTCCCTTGGCAAAGAAATTTCTTCCACCAATGTGGGCTTGCTCCCAACACTAAAACCAAAATTCTTGCTCCCAATACTAAAAACAAAATTTTTGCTCCCAATTAAAAACCAAATTTTTCTACCTCTTTAAAACCAAATTTGCTCCCATCAAAACCAAAAGCTCCCAAATGGGCTTTGTCTTCAAAGTCTAAAACCAAAATTTTCTAAAACCCATTAAAAACCAAATTTCTTTTCAAACCCGACAAAACCAAATGTTACCCATAAAAACCAAATTTTTCCCAAAAATCCAAACCCATTAAAAACCAAATTTTGGGCTTTGTAACATAGTTACTTAGCTTTTGAGCCAAATCATGTCTAGATCTTGGTCTACAGTTGGGGAATACAACAAATCCCTTAGAGAACTTGCGTATGGACATACTCCACGTTATGAACCTCCCATAGACCATGATGTCAATAGTTATAGGAATTATTATGGACATTTTCAAAGTCCCGAGCCTCAATACATGAACCCTAATAACTATTCACACATGCATCATTCACCACAACGTGAAAATGAACATTTTGCTAGTGCCTCACTCACACAATCATCACTGATCGATCAATTAGAAGCTCGAATCGCAACTTTAGAAATGCAATCACATGAGGAATCTGTCACATCTAATTTTCTTGGGCAACCTGAAATCTATGCATGTCCCGAATGTGGTAGTTTAGACCACCCTGTTGAGAATTGTCATATTTTGCATAATTTTAGGCAATCTAGAGAAAATCCAAGGTATGAAATGCCCATAAATTGTGAGAATGGTAGTCATTGGGACCATAATCAATCCTTTGAGGGTTGCGATCAATATTTTGTAAACCCTAATGACCATGCACACATGTACCATTCACCACAATTTGAACATGAAGAATTTTGTACTCCCATGAATTTAGACTCCACCACAGAAGCTTTAAGACTCAGTAAGCAAAACTTTGATAGATCTACATCACGAATTCATGCATATTTAGATCAGATTTTGCTTCACCTACAAAAGGAGGAAATTCATGAGGAAATGTATGTTGTCCCTAATGAAGTGTCTAGTCCCATTCATGTAAATGATGTTGAATATGAACCTAATTTAGAGGAACATGAATCGACTAATGACACCACCACTGTTAATGAGGACCAATATGCATGCTACCATGATGATGATTATGATGATATGTTAGAAGAACATGAAAATATTGTGGAACCTGTTGGTTCAATAACATATGGCTTCTTGCCCTCGACCTTCATGAATGTTGTTTTTTCTAATACTCATTGTAATTCATATGATTTTGATATTGACATGGGATTCGTACAATTATTCTGTGAAGATGAGCATGACATAGGAATGGTTGAATCTTATGTAGACACTAATGTTATTATGCATGAAAATATAATTGATGTGTCTGATTCTCTACCTAGGTCACATTGTAATATTTCTCCTGATTTGCCGATGCATGAGAATAATTCTTCTGATGATGATGATTCTGATTGTGGACTTGATCATTTGTTTGATGATTGTCAGCATGTTGTGACACGTGTAGAATACTTAGGAGATGTTGATGTGATTAGTAATGATGTGCCTATCGTCCTACATAAGTCACAATCTGATGGCCTTCCACCCAACCTAGATTTGGTTTGTACCCATATTGTCAAACCGACTTTTCTGAGAGTCCCTAATCTAGGTTTGGAACTGTGTGCTTCCCAAGTCCTCTTGGACTATTTTGCTTCTAAGTATAATACATTTGAGGAACCACAATTGGAATTAGCATGTTTGCCCGTCCCTAGCACAGTTCACTTTGAGTTAGACCTTGTACATGATGAACCCCCAAAACTGCGAGATTTTGTTTCCAAAATTTTATCCGTTGAAAAATCCAGGTTTGGGGGTAGCTCATTTTGTTTCACAGTTTCACTTGCGTTTCTTTCCTGTTATATTTGTGTGAAGCTGTTGAAACCTCTACACTTTGTCTTTTGGGTTGATCCTCAACTCTTTAGATTGTTAGTATATGGTGAATTTTTTGTATATAATCCAGTAGATAAAATTTCTTACCCTTTTGTTCCTTTTATATATATTTTGTTAATCCAATATGATCTCGGCTGACATATGTTGGATTCTTGCCTTGAATAACGGAGTTCTAATATTGCTTTCGCCAAAATCGGGTATTCTCTTTCCTTTTTCTCTACTCAACATGATCCTCTTCATATGTTGTATTATAATTTTGTTCATATTTTGAAACATTGAGGACAATGTTTAGTTTAGGTTTGGGGGTGAAAAGTAGATACTTTGATAATATGCCATAATTGAAAACAAGAACTCCTTCTTTTTGAAAAAAATGAAAAAATCAAAATAAAAAATTGAAAATTGAAAAAAAACATAAAAATGGAGCTCATTTACCTTGAAATGTTGACTCTTGTGCAAATATGTAATTATTAGGAGTCTTAGTCTAGATATTTAGGCACCCTGATTCTAGCACAATTCACATAGTGATAAGAAATTTGCACGCGCACGATCTACCAATACATGTATAGCCTCGATCTTCAAGGTGTTTGATCGGAAGTTTTAGTTTCCAATCACTTTAGAATACTGAACGAAACTTGACTAGCTTGTTCTTTGGTTGGTTGGGATAGAAGGTGGAGGTTACATTAAGAAAAACAACCATCGAATTTAACTGGGTGCATCAAAAAGGGCTACCTCTTGCAAAGTGTCATGTAATTTTTTGTTTCCTTTTGTATATGTATCAAAAGTGTTTCCTTATCAAAAAAAAAAAAAAAAAAAAAAAAAAAAAAAAAAAAAAAAAAAAAAAAAAAAAAAAAAAAAAAAAAAAAAAAAAAAAAAAAAAAAAAAAAAAAAAAAAAAAAAAAAAAAAAAAAAAAAAAAAAAAAAATATATCAGAAAAATACCAAAAAAATCAAGTATTGTTCAATTCCATCATCTCTTGTTCCAAAAATAAAAAGAGAATTGTCAATGTAAATAAGAGTCATGTAAATAGTCATCTTTTGTTGTTTCGTTGTAATAAGCAAGGAGGGTGTATGCCATTGATGTACAACGCGAGAAATTGTGAAATACCTCCAACTCATTCACAATTCTCGTAAAGTCCGGACAGCTAGCTAGATTTCGACCTCAGTTCTTAGCCTGAGAAACTATCTCTTGGTGATTAGTAGTCATGACTTCAGATCTTTCTTTACACATGTGTAGATACACTTTACACTCTTATCACATGTCCTTATTTGTTATCAGTGCTAGGATTGTGCCTTGATAGCTAGATTGACATCTCCATTTTGCTGTGAGCTTAAACTGTTTTGCACATGTCACATTTGATGGAATATGAGCTTATATTTTGTCCTTAGGTTTTGTAGGCACACCTCTGGTAAACCTTCACGAGACTTCAACTCGTCCACTAGGGCCACTTAGTGGTTTAAAAGGCTTAGTGCATACGCTAAATGCATTCGAGAGACCAGCGACAGTGGTATAGGTAGGATTTCCTTAGTTTTGTTTTACTTGAGGACAAGTAAAATTCAGGTTTGGGGGTATTTGATGAGTGCTAAAAAGTGCATATTTCTATATATTTTTCTTGGCATTTAACTCATCTTTTGTGCATTAATTCTACATTTTATCCCATATTCTGTATTTTCATTGTTTTCAAGAATAAATATTTTTCTCAATTAATTTTGCATTTTTAGGTACTAAATAAAGCCTGGTTAACTCAGGGAGCGAAAAGAGCAAAGGAACGACAAAGACTCTCGCTAGGAGGAAGCGAAGAATGATGTTTGCAAGAGCCGGATCAACGAGAAGTGGGCTTGAAGAGGAAGAATTGTTCTTAAAGAAGATATGGGATTGGCATACCCAAGGCCCAAAACCCTTACCCAAATCCATTTCCATTATCCATACCCATTTCCATGAGAGCCGTCAGATTGGATCCATCTTGTCATCCAACGGTCGCCTCATCATTGTGCATCAAAATCCGAAGCTCCTGTCAAACACCATAGTACCTAACTCCATCTGAAGCCGTCAATTTTGTTGTATCTCATAATCCAACGGTCGCTACATACCTCTCCATCGTAGCCGTTCGATTCAATCTATATGGGATCATCCAACGCTCTTTACTCGATGTTCATCAAAGTTCGCTATCCCCGCTTCACACCCTAGCAACCGAACACCTACACCCCAAACAAACAGACCCTAATCTCATTATCCATTGAGCTCTCTTCTCCCCAAATTCTCTGCAACAGCCATCCCCCAACAGACCTGCAACTTCTTCCACCTTCATCTCGAACACCACCACTACCACCTTCCCCCGACAAACTCAGTATTCCATCACCAACCTTGTCTCTTCCTTTCTCGTCTGTAGCATCAAGTCCTGATGCTACAAACTCGACAGTGAGAGAAGCTAGGGTTCACAGAAGTCTAGGGCTAGGCCAACAGCGCAACAAGAGCTAGAGGAGGAGCAGAAGAACATCAAGAAGCATGGGTCGAAGCCAATTTACACATGGGTATGTCGAATTTGATTTTTCCCAAAAGTTAGGGTTTGCAAATTTAGGGTTTTGTAAAATTAGGGATTTTGTTGTAAGCTATAAAAGGGAAGCTGTAGAGAATGCAAAAACTGTTCTTGGGTCATCCGAGAAACCCCCTAATTGGGTTAAGTTCATGTTCAGTTTCAATTTAATCTCATGTTTAGTTTAATTCCATGTTTATCTGTATCTTCATGTTAAGTATGTTCTAAATCACTGGTGCTAAGGTTGAGATGAAATTTAATTCCTGTTAGGTGGTAAAATATTAGGAAGGAATTCTTGTAGTGATCAGTTGCCTAGGGAAGTGATGAACTTAGTATGTAATATCACCTGTGATTGAGTGTGCCTTAAACAGATACTCAATGCTAGGGGTGATTGAGTAACTTAGCTCATTAATTTTCCACAAATGCATACCCTGGACTAAGGAAGGCATGAACCTCCCCCTTTTTCCATTAGGGACAAGAATATGAACTAGAATTGCTACTATCTAGCTAGGTATAAGATGGATTCAAGACCTTAGTGTTTTACTTCTTTGTCACTATATGACTCTTTTACTCACTGTCATGTTTAGCTACCTTGCTGTTTTGCACCACTGTTACTGTTAGAGAATTAGCTTAGGAGGATCTCAACACACACCAAGTCTCTGTGGATCGACCCGTATTTGCACATTAGCTTCAATCGACACCGTGCACTTGCGGTATTAGTTTGTAGGTCTTTTTAGAAGCCTACCAACTACGCACTTGATTCCCTTAGATGATCTCACCCACAACCAAGAGTTGCTGCAACCCAAAATCACAGACTTGATAATAAACAGATCTGTCTCACACAGAAAAGTCTATCAAAGAATAAATCTTTCTCCCACAGATAAACCCTAGGTTTTGTTCCGTCTTAAGATATAAAATCAAGGTGAACATGAACCAATTGATAATCCGGTATTATATTCCCGAAGAACAACCTAGATTAATCAATCACCTCTCTACAATCCTTCTTGACTACACAGGCGGTTTGTCGAGGAATCACAAACAATGAGACGAAGATGTTTGTGACTTCTTTATCTTGCCTATCGGAGAACTCTTACGATCTCAAGCCAATCAATCGATTGTACTCGTACCATAGAAGATGCTAGATCAGATCACACAACTACGATAAAAGTAGTATCGGCCTGGCTTCACAATCCCAATGAAGTCTTTAAGTCGTTAACCTGGTTTTAGAGAAGAAAACCAAAGGTTAAAGGAGAATCGACTCTAGCGAGCACACTAGTATCACACAGACGTGTGGGGATTAGTTTTGCACAATGCTAGATGTTTCCTTTATATAGCCTTCAAATCAGGGTTTTGCCTTAGGTAAAAAGCAATCCTTATTCACCGTTAGATGAAAACCTGATTTAGATTCAAGTTAATATTTCTCAACCGTTGGATCAAAAACTTAGCTTGTCACACACACTTGGGTAGACGTTTACTGGGTTTGTGAAAACCATGCCCAAACGTGTACGTGTATGTTGGTTCAACATAGTAACCCAAAAGGTTAACCATATGAGCATTTCATATTAACCTTGTTCTTCTTCACCATAACTAGTTCAATTGACTCAAATAAACTAGTTAAAGAGTTGTTCAATTGCTATGAGATCTTATGTAACTACACAAGACACAATTGAAACAAAGATGATTCGATTCGATTGAATCGGCTCATGAACATTATAGCCACGGTTTGCATAAAGCATTCCTTGGTAATTTAATGTTTCATGTTCAGAGCACATCTTTAGATCATAACCTCTTAAGTTCACAAACAAGCTCGCAGACTTAAGTTAATCGGTTGAGTTTTCCAAACTCAACAAAAATTTTCGGAAAGAGAACTTCCGCCAGTTCGCGGACTGAGTTCGCGGACTTAGCACACAAACGAGTTTTGGAAAATCCAATAGAAATTCTCGGTCGAGAACTTCCGACAGTTCGCGGACTGAGTCTACGGACTGGGTTCGCGGACTTGGCAAGCCAATTCCACAATCCTCCCGATTTCTCTTGATCAACAAAGTTCGAAAACTTCGGTTCAAGGAATACATGGTTATGTAATCTAAACTCTCATTTCAATCATTGAGACATTCTCAGAGGACGCTATGTAGCCGTTATTCACAGACCGATTCACGTCAGAGAAATTCTCAAAGTGATTGAAAATTTTCATGACTTTCGTCACTAGGTGAAGATAAACTTGATCAAAGCGAAACGCTTTACCAACACACGATTTCGAGATAAAAGATAAGAAATGAATGCTCAGCTCGAAATGTCAAATGTGTATGATCTAGTTTATATAGCATACGACTTTTGTCTCATAAGAAGTATGAGATAGAATAGATAGACTTTTGAGTGATAGATAAGTTCAAGTCTCCACATACCTTTTTGTTGATGAAGTTCCACGGTTTCTTGTATAGATCTTCGTCGTTGTATGATGAATCGCCATGAAGTCCTTGAGCTCGACTACACTTTTCTATCCTAGTCCGAGACTTAGCTATGTAGGCTAGAAATCAATACTCGTAGTTTTGATCACTAACATTGACAAACATGCTTGAGATAGCAACGCATGCGAGGTCGACCGAGCTATGCTCTAACAATTAGGTTTCCCAGTTGCTAGAGTTTTCCCTTATATAGTCTTCAAAGGTTTGTAATCAATGTTACCTTGGTAACAAAGCATTCAATATTCACCGTTAGATGGAAACCTGATTAGGTTCAATCTAATATCTTTCAACCGTTAGATTGTCTTAGCTTGTTACACACAAATGAAATGTACCTTCATTTAGATATGGGTAACCGTACCTAGAGGTGTACACATAGTTGGCTCAACAATAGTTACCCGAAGTTAGTCATATGAACACTTTCATATCAACCTTGTTCATCTTAATCACAGCTAGTTCAAATGACTCAAATGAAACTATTTGTAGAGTTTTTCAATTGTTTATATTCTCATAGAAGTATACCAGAAAAAATTGAAGCAAAATAGGTTTTGATTCGCTCGAATCAATTCATGAACATTATAGCCACGATTTGCAAAGATTGCGATCCTTATTTCATTTACTTGAATCAATTCATGAAAATTATAGCCACGATTCACTCCCTCTGTTTCAAAAAGACCGTCCTCTATTCCATTTTCGCCAGTTTCAAAATTGTGTCCAGCTTCTGTTTATAAGCGTATTTTTTCAATGAACTCTCTATTATAGCCTTTAATTTTTTATATACATAAATGCATATTAATGGGACCTAATCTAAAATATTAAAGAAATTTATACAATTAAGGAAACAAACATATCCTTCATTCCTATTAAAAGACAATATATTTGGCTCCAAAAATTAAATTCCTAAAGAGTTTATACTCCATAAATTTGATATCTTTTAATTTTCTTTTTTTATTTCCTATTTACAATCTTCTTAACAATTTTAGGCAGTTTTTAATACTTGCATTTTTATTAACATAAAATAGTTAAATAATTAAGGGTAGTCAAGTAAAGTATTATGGTCTGCTTAATATTTTGACAAAGTCAAAGCGGACTGTCTTTTCGAAACGGGGGAAGTATATAAATGTATTTGTTCATAAGTATGTAAACATACTTAAGCGATTTTATAACTTAACCCACTCAAGTATGCAAACGGGTACGCATACCTAAGTTCTCGGACTTGGTCTTGTTCGCCAGTATGCAAATGGGTACGCATACTGTCGTTCATGACCGAACTCAGTTGAAATCAGTATGCATACGGGTATGCATACTAAATTCCCAGACTTGGAACACACTTGCAACAATTAGCATACAAGTACGCATACTGTGCTATATCCAACAAATGGTTATTGTTCTAAACTCCCATTTTAATCATTGAAACATTCTTGGAAGACGAGAATAGCTGTCTCACACAAAATATTAGCTTCAAAGCAATTTTCAAGTGAACAAATGATCAATACGAAACATTCTGAGTCTACATCAAATGACTGTCTCACACAAATCATATAAGATGTTACCAGGTGATTTTCACATGATCATCTTTTGATTTTCGTCAAGAATAAAAGATGAACTTGGTTAAAAGCGAAAGCTTACCAACACATATTTCGAGAAAGATATAAGCGAGTTAAACTCAGCTCAAAATATTAAATGTGTATAATGTAAAGTCGATATAGCTATACGACTTTTGTCTCAATAGGAGATATAATAGAAATAGACTTCTGAGTGATAGATGAGTTCAAGTCTCCACATACCTTTTGTTGATAAAGTTCCACAAGCTCCCCTTAGTAGTTCTTCATCTTCAATCGATGAACGCCGTGAAGTATAAAGCTCAACTACACATTCTATCCTAATCCGAGACATAGCTATAAGTAGACTATAAATCAAGACTTATAGTTTTGACAACTAAACTTGACAAAAAAAATCTTGAGATAGCGACGTTTGCGAGTTCGACCGAGTAGTGTTCTAACACCAAGCGGTCGATAATCCTAATTCTATATCAACTCAGCTGGTATATACAAGGATCCCAACGTTCGATATTTATTGAATAATAATAATAATATTTATTCCCGATTGGTCTTGTCTTTTTTTTTTTTTTTGTAACTCAATCACTTTACTTCATCCCAACGGTGACATCAACATATCCCAACGGTGACAACAACATATACAGTTTGCAAAAATAAAAATAGAACATGATATGGTGACTCTGAGATACGGTAATGACTATCATGTTATTTTTAACACCTAAGCTCTGTCCCTTTATGAATAGACTCTTTAATTTGGGCCCCTCAACTCCTACAACAAATATGTTTCCATCCACTTAGATTGTTTAGTGTTATCCCGAATTGGCACAAGTTTCTAGGCTCTGGAGTTTCATAATGCAAATAAAAGTTTCTCCTATACCGCAAAACTTAAATCTAACATTTTCCTCAATGTTCTAAAGATGAATTAAAAGTATGAAAAAGGAGAAACCTGTTACACTTGAAGAAAAGGAATGGCCGGCCAAAGAAGGGTGGTCGCGCCATTTTTTTTTTAACTATAAAGTCTGCGATTAATTCAGGAAGGCTCTATACAACAATGCTACATACATTGAATATTTTGAGATACTTGCTTGAAAACGACTGTTTAACATCTTCAGGGAGATTTTTATCTTCTTTAGTCATATCTTCTCTATCCATAATTGAGCATTTGATAGAAATGGTAAGGGAGATTTTTATCTTCTTTAGTCATATCTTCTCTATCCATAATTGAGCATTTGATAGAAATGGTAATTATGAGTTCATGTTTTTGATATCTACAGGTCATATATGTGTAGATCTTGTTTAAACGGTTAAAACGAGCCAAAAATCACTCAATTCGGACATCGTATGCAAATTTTATGCCTAAAACATTTTTGTGTGTGGATTCATGTTAGGATCAGTCCCTACTTAGCCTAAGGAGTCATGTTAGGATTGGTCCCTACCTTGTCCATACAAAGGAGTGCAAAATTGTTTTTCCTATAACTTCTTTGTCCGAACTCGGAATGACCTCATTCTTTTTCCGTTGGTTATGTATTTTCGTTTCCTACAAGATTGAGGTAATTGTAATACTTGATTTTATGTTGAACATTTATGATGTACAACATTTGAGTTTATGAGATAAACCATTGTGTTTCAGTCTCATATATTGACTCACGTTCGTATGGTTGGTGATTTTTGAGTATAGTCGGTCTTTGGATTATATCTTCGTGATTTTTATGTCAAAATCATAAGGATTCTGTGATGGTGTAACTCGTATGTAAGTCATATATACTAATGTTTGTTTATGTTCTATACACTAAATATTTGATATACATATGAGTGTTCTTGATGTATGAGATAAATGTTGGTTTTCATTAACTTTAAGTTTTAATCTCATATTGTATATCTCTTATGATGTTGTGATTCTTTGGCATAAGCAGGTTTCAAGATCTAACCACGTGGGATGCTTTCATCAAAAGATCATAAGTAAATATGATTAAACTCATGTGTGAATTCACGATTATACTATCATCTATTTATGTTTCATACATTGTATTATGTAGTATACATATGAGTTTTCAGTTTTAGTCTTTTGCATTGGTAACATAAAAAGCTAACACTTTGTCGACATTTTTCTGTAAAGGTTGTTTTGTTTGTTAGTTTTTTGTCCTGTAGGGAATAACAACTCACAAGGGGAAATTTCAATGTTGAACTGGTGCTTAAACGTCATAGCTTGTGGGGAGAGTGGTTGCGGAAACCGAGGGAATAATTATTTTTGATAATCTTTCTTGATATGAAAACTTGATCAGTTTGGATCCTAGTTTGTCATGTCGAAGAGCAGGGTAAGGATTTTGAAAAATCGGGGGTCTAACAACCACACCCAATAATTCGATTAGCAATCTGTATGAACAAACTCCAATATACTTTTAATATAATCAACTAGACAATCAGACTCAATCTTAATAAAAATATATCAAAGAGTTATATCTCTCTTTCTTGATTCAATACTTACTCAAGCAAATAGAACTCTGCGAGTCTAATTGAATACAAGAGAAATAAATTGAACGGTACCAAAGACCAATGTTTAAGGATCAATCAATTTTAATCAACAACCAAAGGTTGGAATTGTTTCCGCATTATGACAAAATATAATGCGGAAAAGAAATAACACATACACCAGAAGTTTTGTTAACGAGGAAACCGCAAATGCAGAAAAACCCCGGGACCTAGTCCAGAGTGAACACACATTGTATTAAGCCGCTACAGACACTAGCCTCCTATAAACTAACTTCGGTCTGGACTGTAGTTGAACCCCAATAAATCTCGCACTGATCCAAGGTACAATTGCGCTCCTACGTCTATGATCTCAGCAGGATACTACGCACTTGATTCCCTCAGCTGATCTCACCCACAACTAAGAGTTTCTACGACCCAAAGTCGAAGACTTTAATAAACAAATTTGTATCACACTGAAAAGTCTACGGTAATAGATAAATCTGTCTCCCACAGAAATACCTACGAGTTTTTGTTCCGTCTTTTGATAAATCAAGGTGAACAGGAACCAATTCACAAACCAGACTTATATTCCCGATGAACAACTTAGTATTATCAATCACCTCACAATAATCTAAATCGTATGATAGCGAAACTAGATATTGTGGAATCACAAACGATGATACGAATATGTTTGTGACTACTTTTATATTTTTCCTACAGGAGAAATCAATCTCAAGTCAATTCTTACGATTGTACTTAGTATGATAGAAACAACAAGATCAGATCACACAACTACGAGAAAGTAGTATCAGTATGGCTTCACAATCCCAATGAAGTCTTCAAGTCGTTAACCTACAGGGTTTTGGTAGAAACCTAAGGTTAAAGGAGAATCGACTCTAGCTAATGCAACTAGTATCACACAGGAAGCGTGGGGATTAGGTTTCCCAGTTGCTAGAGTTCTCCCTTATATAGTCTTTCAACTCAGTGTTTGTAATCAATGTTAGCTTCGTAACAAAGCATTAAATATTCACCGTTAGATGAAAACCTGATTAGATTCAAGCTAATATCTTTCAACCGTTAGATCGAAACTTAGCTTGTTAAACACAAATTAAATGCACATTTATCTAGGTTTGTGTAACCGTACCCAAACATGTACATCTAGTTGGTTCAACAGAAGTTAACCAAATGGTTAGCCATATGAGCACTTTCATATCAACCATATTCTTCTTTACCGCAACTAGTTCAAATGAACTAGTTAGAGAGTTGATCAATTGCTTAGATCTTTATAATAGACACAATTGAAACAAAAACGATTTGATTCACTCGAATCGATTCATGAACTTTATAGCCACGGTTTGCAAACTTGCATTCCTTAGTTTATATAAGTTTAAGTTCACTAATAATCGTTTTTATAAAATAACCAACTTAAGTACGCGACTGGTACGCGGACTTAAGTACCCGGAATAAGTTTGTAAATAGTTCACAAACTCCAGCAGATTTTATCGGGAAGAGAACCTCCGACAGTACGCGGGCTGGGTTCGCGGACTCTGTTCCGGTTTTCCTGATCAACAAAGTACGCATACTTTGGTTCAATGAATAAGGACTTATACATGTATGAGTTATCACACAATGCTTATATCCAAAAATGGTTATATACTCTAAACTCTCATTTCAATCATTGAAACATTCTTAGAGGATGTTATACAGTTGTTGTTCACAAACCATTTTTCGTCAAAGCCATTTTCAAGTGATTGAAACTTATCATGACTTTCGTCACTAGTAAAGAGGAACTTGGCCAAAGCGAAAGCTTACCAACACATATTTCGGGAAATAGATAAGCGAGATAAACTCGGCTCGAAATAGAAAATGTGTATAATCAAAGTCTATATAGCAAAACGACTTTTGTCTCAAGATAGGAGATAGAGTAGATAGACTTTTGAGTGATAGATAAGTTCAAGTTTCCACATACCTTTTAGTCGATGAAGTTCCACCAGTTCCTTGAGCAGTTCTTCGTGTTTGTATGATGATCGCCATGTAGTCTTGAGCTCAACTACACTTTCTATCCTAGTCCGAGACTTAGCTAATAGTAGACTAGAAATCAAGACTTATAGTTTTGATCACTAACATTGACAAACATGCTTGAGATAGCAACGCATGCGAGTTCGACCGAGCAGTGCTCTAACAGATTTACATATGTTTGTGAATTGTTTTCTTGTTAAGAAAAGCTGAGTTAAATTGCATATTCTTGCTTTTGCTTACAAAATAGGAGGTTCAATTGTTTAATACAATTGATTCCTGATAAGAAAAACTGAGTCAGTTTTGATCTTAGTTTAGGCTTATCCAAACAAGGTACGATTGTTCAAATCCAATCGGATCCTTGATAAGGAAACTAATATCTTAATTTTGTCTTATCTAAATGAGGTACAATTATTTGTGAATAATTGGATCTTGATAAGCAGCGGGGTTAATTCGTATTCTTTTCTGACTTATCAAATTAAGGGGAAAATCGCCTCGGGTAATTGTTTCCATGATAAGGTGCTAAAGCAAATTACTTAGGTAGTTTCGATTTTAGTATTGCTTGTCTAAAATTGTATGTTACTCCTTTGTTCATAACTCTAGTAGGTTTATGAAATCTTATGAACTTGTGAGATTCTTTGGGTTTGCTCTTTTATTTTTCATTTCTTTGTCATTTTTGTGAAAAAAATGGGGAGAAATATATGGAGTACACAGGTGATTTACAATCATTGAGAAATGATATATGTGTTGAAAAGTATATATATAACGATAGAGTATATCACAGACTAATGGGAGAAACATATCATTTTGTTGTGTAGTATTTCATACTATAATAGAGGAATAACAAATAGGTTCAGATTGAATATCTACCTGGCTTTCCTTTAGGGGGAGTAAAGCTTTTGTAATTCAAATGCGTCAACATCAGCATTTTTATGAATATGTTCATGTTATTGAAGTTGTTGAAACTTGGAATCAAGCGTATGAAGAATGAGTTAAGAAAATATTATGTAATGTAATATATGTATTTTTTTAATTCGTGTAGTCTCCATACGTAATAAAGTTTTGTCATTAAGATTGGAAAAAGGGGGATATTGTTAGAGCACTGCTCGGTTGAACCCACCAAGCGACGGTCTGTCAAGATTGGTTGTCATATTTTAGTATCAAAACTCATAAGTCGCTTGATTAGATTACTAGAGTCAACTTTGTTAGGTTAGACTAGGAAGTCTATAAATGTTCAGACATACAAGTATTACTATGAAGACCTGAAGATTCTGAAGACATATCAACAACGATGATAACATCATACTTCCACTTGAGGTTAGTAATACATGAAATGACTTGTTTCCATTTCTAAATCATTTGCTTTCAAGTCGTTTCTGATTAAAAACATAACATGCGAAGTTATATATGTGAAACTCTAGTATAATAGACTTGATCATCATATTGTGATCAAAGTGTCAAGGAACAATATATTAATAAGCAATAAGGACTTTATATTGGTATATTGATTTACAAAGTATAATGCTTATCTTTTAAACAAGAAATATAATGCTTATCTTTTGAACTTCGTAATTACGACATCAACATAAAATTTGTAACTCGTTATTATATTGTGCAGTGAACATAAGCTTGATTTCATACCTAGAAAGTTATGTTTATTTACATGGGTTTAAGGAAGTAGACGTACGAACTTGTTTCATAGTCGAAAGGAAATCAAAAGGATTATGGTCTCGGTTTTCATTGAAGATCTTATGTATGACCGATCCTAACCTATATGGGAATCAAGGTAGAACCGATCCTAGCTTATATTGGGAGTCAAGGTGGAACCGATCCGTACCTATATTGGGAGTCAAGGTAGAACCGATCGATCCTAACTTGCTTTAGGTATTATGATAAAACCAGCCCCAATAGGCAAAATCGATTTCTATAAGTCACGTACACTTTAGGGTTTATGTGATTTGGGAATTGGGTTTGCAAAATAGGAAAATTCAAGATGTCGACATAGATTCAACCCATATTAAACTCTTTAATCTCCATAGAATCTGTTAGAGCATAGCTCGGTTGAACCCACCAAGCGTTGGTATGTCAAGTTTGGTTGTCATATTTTAGTGAATCAAAACTCATTTTAAGAGACGCTTGATTATGTACTAGAGTCAACTTCGTATAGGTTAGCTTGAAAGTATTAGGATATGAGACATTACAAGTATTGCGAAGACTTGAAGAAGTGAAGAAGTAAGAAGTTACAACGACAAAATCATCCTTCCACTTGAGGTTAGTGATATTTGACTTGAACTGTTTCATTCCCTAACGTATCTTTCAAGTCGTGCATATTGAAAATAAAACTGCGAAGCATGAACACTCTAGATAGACATAGTATTAAGGAATACTATATGAAGTTTATTGCTTAACCATTAAACTTTGTAGATAAGACATCGACATAATCGTTTAAATGCTATTGTGATTATGTATGGGTATGAGGTGAGGATTTCATCCTAGGAAACAATGTTTTACATGTGTTTTAAGGAAGTAAGTTCGTAAACTTGTTTATGAATTGAAAAGGAAATCGCCAGGCGTCATTGTGATTGTTATTCATTGCATATCTTGTGAACATCCAATATGTGTGATTTAGTATAACCGCTCACGACTTGTTTGTGTTCTTAGTAAAACTATTTATAAAGGCATGATTATGTATTGGTATGACTTTTATTAGTGAAACCGATCTTAAGTAATCACCTGAGATGGTATGATCGAGTTTGTGATTTGTTGAACTGAATCTGAGTAAAAGGGTACCGATCCTATGAAAAGGTGCAACACATCACAAAGGGGAATCGATCCTTGTATGAGATACAACAAATTTGTAGTAGAAAGGTGATAGACACATTTTTGTGTCTAAATTGTCCTCAATGTCTGTTTTTTTGGAACTCGATTTTTGTACTAATATTGTGTTTTTATGTATTTTTAGGAAATAAATATTGTTGGAAAATTCGGCTCGAAAAGTTGCTCGGAGCACCCCCCGGAGGACATTTGCTACACGGACCCTCACTTTGGATAAGGGGTAACCTAATTACTAAGGGGCACCCCATTTCTAGGCAGCTTCTAACCGCACCCCAGAACCGAATAGGGGGCAACCCTTCTTCTTCATTTCAAATTCATTTTTTGGCGGGAAGAAGAGTTCACTCCTGGCAGTTTTCTCGATCGGATTTTGGATGGGTTAGAGGTAGACTAAATCGCTGAAACTTCATGGGTGGACGTGATATAGCCTAAAAGGCTTGGTATGGGCCTTTGGTTTGATCCAATCTGGTTGGATATTCCGCTTGAAGCAAACAGAGCTACACATTCGTGGGAGAGTTTTTCACGGGATTTGCTATGAATTGTGTGTGTTGCTGGGACTCTAATTCGTGTACTGAACGTGTATGGAGGACTCTTAGTTGCGATAGATGCGTGAAGGAAGTAAAGAAAGATATAAAACCACAATTTTGGAAATAATATATTCCCGAGTAATGGCTTTGTTGTGAGAGAATTTGGAGACATTACTGCGAGATATTTTGGTCTTGTGGAGTATATATAGGGTGATGGGGACTCAGAGAGGCGAGAGGGAGAGTTAGGGAGACTTTAGAAGACAACAGAGGCGAGAAATCAAAGTTGCAGAGAACTCCATTGTTGCTGCTGGTGAAGAACACACGAAGAACAACGACCCACAGAGAACCGTCGTTTATGCTACAGTGGATCGGCAAACTTATTTGCACAGTAACAGCTACACAAACCTTATATCGTTCTTTGTAACAGTTTGGTTTTTAACAGAAATAATTGTTACAAACCCGGTTTAAGCATTATTTCTCCCATTTTCTTCATTTGTAAACCCCTTGAGCAATAAAAATGATTTTTGAGCGTGTTTCCAACATGATGATGAGCTAATTCTCCCACAACCAAGGCAGTGAGGAAGCTATTTACGCATGAATAATTGGTAATCATTTATTTCCTCTAATTTATAATTTATAATTCACTCAATCACTGCTTTTGCAGAGTTTTTAATTGTTTGCAAAAATTTTCTTCATTAGTTGTGATTCAATTAGATAGGTTATGCTTTGTTTAGATAATCTATGCTTAGGGATACAATTAATTTTTGAGAATTTTCCAGATTATTTGTGAATTAAGAAATAAGAGTCTTAAAATATAATTAGAGTTTTGGATTGTTTACCATAATTTATTCATGTGTAATGGTGAAATCAGTGTCTTGGTTGTTTTCTAATATCTTGAAGTCAATTTTGTAATAAGTTTTCTTTGTTTTTAAATTTTTATTAAGTCTAAAATTCATTGCCTTCACAAGTCTTAAAACAACCCTTTTATTACTATCTATAACAACTTTGAGAACACATCAAATTTTTGGCGCCGCCTATGCGGACTTGTCTTTAGGCTAGAGTTTTTAGATTTTTTTTTAGGTTTTTATTTGTTCTTCTTTACGTTTTTGGGTTTTTGTCTTTTCCTTACCGATTTTGGAATTGAGAGCGAAAGGAAATTTTGCCAAAGCTTTGGTGAATACTTAAAGACTTGGAGTAAAAGACAAAGCGAAAGGGCGAAAGAAGAATTTTTTTTTTGTTTTTATTAAAAAAGAGAGAAAAAAAAGAGAGACATTTTATTTTTTTTTATTTTTTTAGACTTTCCTTTTCTTTTGGACTTTGGACTTTGGACTTGGATATTTGGACATTCTTTTATTTTTAAACCCTACGGAAGGGTAGTATTAAATATTAAACTGTTTGCAGAGAAGAACGGTGATTACGATATCACCTCGGCCCCTCGGGTTCGTACACGACATTGGAGTTGTGGCCCGAGTCGACTTCAGCGGTTCATCCCCCGTCTGGAACGGGAGGTAAGTTTGTCGAAACACTCGCGAACCCCCTGTCAGCGAGTTACTGTATTCCTTCATTTGCATATATGCTGAGGACTTGAAAACGGCTGCTTTAATTTCCTAGTAAAGGGCAAGGACTGGCCATACAAGATAAGGGTTCGGATTTCATCACCGTTCTCTTCTTGCCCGCCTTAGGAAAACAAAACCAAACGCGAACCTAAACCTAAAATTTGGAATAGAACGAGACCTATAGGGTAGCGAGCTTAATAGGAAAGTCGTTCAAAAAATATTGGTTACTCTTTTGAGCATACTTCGAAGTTCATGATGGTTTCTGTGAGTTGAATGCGTGACTGCGCCGCCTTGGAATGCGGTGAGGCCTTGGGTATCAAAGCTCTACGCAGCTTCTCTCGCCTCTATTCAACTTAATTTGACTCGGATTGATTCCAGAGGGGTTTGCTCAAATTGTAAAGAATTTCCATTCGAAGGATTAGAAGCTGGTCTAGAAACAATCTAAGTGGAGCCATCATGCTTTTTGTTTGCTAGAAATCAGTAGGTTTGCTGTGGTGGAGTCAGCCTTGTTTGTGTTTGCATAGAACTTCCCTTCCTTTTAGGACTTTTTTCTTTTTCTTTTGTTAGTGTATGCTCGAAAGGGCTTGGAAAAGAAATACTTTTGGTTGTTTGATTAGTGACGAGCCTAGAAGTTCTTCTTGTGAAAGCGGGGAGCTCGAAGACTCTTCTTTTGAGAGCCCTGTTTTTGGAAACTTTAGTTTTGAGAATCTGTCTCTTCGTGAGGAAAGTACCCCTAGTACTTCAGCTGTGCCAGCAATGACAACTTTGAAAGATTACATGTTCCCAACTAGGAACATCCGAGCTTCGTGCATTAAATTGCCAGCCGGTACGGCTAATTTCGAGATAAAACCTAGTATTCTTCAGATGATCCCTATGTTCTTAGGAAAAGATGATGAGAATCCTTATTTTCATATTAGGGACTTTGAGGAAATATGTGGGACAGTTAGAATAAAAGACCTCACTGATGAAGTTTTGAAACTTAAGATGTTTCCCTTTTCCTTGAGAGATAAAGCCAAGACCTGGCTGAACAACCTACCACCTGAGTCCATTGAAACATGGAAGGAACTTGTTGCTGCTTTCTATATGAAATTCTACCCTAAACATAAAACTGCAGCTGTTAGGCAGAAAATTAGTGCTAGTGTGCAACAAGAGGGAGAGTCTCTTTATAGGTTTTTAGAGAGATTCAATGATCTCATATCCCAGTGTCCTCACCATGGATTTGATAAAATGAAACTTGTTGAGATTATTTATAATGGTTTAGACTATTCGACCAAAGCCATGGTCGAGTCTATGTGCGCTGGTGAGTTCACCAGTAAAAATGCTGATGATGCTTTTACCTTCTTAGGAGCTATCGCTGAAAAATCCCAACAGTGGGAGTCTTGTGTTGAACCCCCTAAAAGAATCTTGGTCAATAGAAGTAGCACCAATGTGGTAGATACAAGCTTCGAGTCAGATGCTAAGTTTGCTGCTTTGTCTAGAAGGTTAGAAGCTTTGGAATTGAATCAGCCTAATTATAGGTCTCTTGTTGAACCTGATGATAGGATTAGAGCCGCTCAAGTCTCTAGTTGTGGAGTAGAGCCCAATAACTCGTTTTGGGAAGGTCATGTTAGTGAAGAACAAGCCCATGCTGTCTATAACAACGCTAGGTTTGAGAACCGTCAGAAGTTTGACCCATACTCAGAAACCTACAACCCTGGTTGGAGAAACCATCCTAATTTTTCTTGGTCTAAGGGCCAGAATCAAGGTCAGTCTAGTAATTCTCAGCCTCCCCCAGGTTTTGGTTATGCTAAGAACTCTTCAGGTCAACCCCAGTTTCAGAACCCTTCGGATAAAAAGATCACAAGTTTAGAAGACACTCTAGCCTCGTTTATTAAAAACTCTGATAAGATCAACCTAATGGTTGCTCAAGGGATAGAAGAAAGTAAAAATATAGGTTATGCTAACTCCCAAGCTATTTCTGAGTTAAAAAACCAGGTTAGTCAGATAAATGAATCTTTGAGGGAAAAAGGTAAGTTTCCTAGTCAAACTCAACCCAATCCTAAAGCAGAGAAATCGTACAATCATGTGAACTCTATTACAACCCTTAGGAGTGGAAAGAAAGTTGACAATAAGGTTGCCATGCCTGATAGTGAACATGTGTAGTTCACCCTTCTGAGCCAGAAAATGAAGACTGATAGAGTCTCTAAAAAGACCAATGAGGGTCCTGCTGAGCCCGGCTTTGTTCCCAGAGCCCCGTTTCCCCAGCTGCTAGTTCCAACTAAGAGCGAGTCGAACTTTAATGATATATTGGAGGTTTTTAAGCAGGTTACTATCAACCTACCATTGTTGGATGCGATTAAGCAGATTCCCGCTTATGCTAAGTTTCTTAAGGACTTGTGTACACGAAAGCGTAAGCTTAGTGTCCAAAAAAGCCTTCCTAGCTAGTCACGTGAGTTCCATTATTCAGAATACCACTACTCCTAAGTATAAAGACCCAGGGTCCCCTACCATTTCTTGCACAATAGGTAAATACCGTGTTGAGAAAGCTTTGCTTGACTTAGGAGCCAGTGTGAATTTACTTCCATACCATGTGTACCTCAAGCTAGGACTTGGTGATATGAAACCTACCCAGATGACACTTCAGTTAGCTGATAGGTCCGTTAAAATTCCTCGTGGTGTGATCGAGGATGTTCTTATTGAGGTCGACAAGTTTATTTATCAGTGGATTTTGTTATCCTAGATACCCAACCTGTCCCTGACCCAGAGAACCAGATACCAGTGATTTTAGGTCGCCCATTTTTAGCAACATCCAATGCGATCATTAATTGTCGAACTGGTATTATGAATTTGTCTTTTGGTAATACTATTGAGCTGAACGTTTTCATATTAGTAAGTACCCTCTGAACTAGATGACTCGAGCATAGAAGAGGTAAACATGATAGGAACATTAGTCGAGGAGTCATTACCAAACACTTTGTTAGAAGATCCGTTAGAGAAATGCCTAGCTCACTTTGGGATTGATTTGATGATGATAATGTGATTAATGAGGTGAATGCTTTGTTAGATTCAACCCCTTTGTTAGACATTAGTAACGGATGGAAACCTAAGTTCGAACCACTACCAGTTTCTAAGTCTACCCTCGTTCCTTCGTTAGAAGAGCCTCCTAAGTTGGACCTAAAACCATTGCCAGATACCCTGAAGTATGTGTTTTTAGGCCCGTCTGAAACTTTACCTGTGATTGTTGCTTCCGACTTGGATAGTGATCAGGAAAGTAGGCTAGTGACCGTCCTTCAAAACAACAAGGAAGCTTTAGGGTGGACCATAGCAGACATTAAGGGTATAAGTCCTACTGTTTGTATGCATCAGATCTATTTAGAGGAAGATACCAAACCTTCTAGGGAGATGCAACGAAGACTAAACCCTAATATGAAAGAAGTAGTTCGAACCGAGGTTCTTAAGCTGTTAGATGCAGGCATTATCTACCCCATTTCAGACAGTAAGTGGGTCAGCCCCGTTCAGGTTGTTCCCAAGAAATCCGGTATTACTGTAGTCCAGAATGATAACAATGAGTTAATCCCGACCCGAGTGACCACGGGTTGGCGTGTTTGTATTGACTATAGGAAATTGAACAAGGTCACTAGGAAGGACCACTTTCCCCTTCCCTTTATCGACCAAATGCTAGAGAGATTAGCTGGACATAGTCATTACTGTTTTCTAGATGGCTACTCAGGCTACAATCAGATCGTTATTGCCCCAGAAGACCAAGAAAAAACTACTTTTACTGTCCCTTTGGTACCTTTGCGTATAGACGCATGCCTTTCGGGCTATGTAACGCCCCTGCGACTTTTCAGCGTTGCATGATGAGCATATTTTCCGATATGGTAGAAAAGTTTTTAGAGGTCTTTATGGATGATTTTTCAGTGTTTGGTTCGTCTTTCGATGAGTGCTTGCATCATTTGTCATTAGTGTTGACTAGGTGTAAGGAAAAGAATCTAGTGCTTAATTGGGAGAAATGTCATTTCATGGTTCGATCAGGAATTGTCTTAGGGCATATCGTATCTTCTAAGGGTATAGAGGTAGATAAAGCCAAAGTTGACCTTATCAAGACTTTACAGGTCCCAAAAACCGTAAGAGATATTAGGTCATTCTTAGGGCATGCAGGTTTTTATCGTCGATTCATTAAGGATTTTAGCTTGATTTCTAGACCTCTTTGCAACTTGCTTGCAAAAGATGTTAAGTTTGTCTTTGATGATGCTTGTTTAGAGGCTTTTGAGAAGCTTAAGACTTTCACTACTCCCCCCCATAGTCCAGGCACCCAACTGGAACTTACCCTTTGAGATCATGTGTGATGCTTCAGATTATGCTATTGGTGTTGTGCTAGGTCAGCGAGAAAACAAATTACTTCATGTGATTTACTATGCTAGCAAAACTCTGAATGATGCCCAGTTGAACTATACCACTACCGAGAAGGAACTGTTAGCCATTGTGTTTGCCTTAGACAAGTTTAGACCCTATCTCTTAGGTTCTAAGATCGTCATATATACTGATCATGCTGCTTTGAAATATTTTGTCTAAGAAGGATACGAAACCTAGATTGATTAGGTGGATACTTTTGTTGCAAGAGTTTTCTCCAGACATTAGAGACAAAAAGGGTGCCGAAAATGTAGTAGCAGACCACTTGTCTAGGCTAGTTGTTGATTCCCTGATTCCCTTCCTATAAGGGATAGTTTTCCTGATGAACAACTTTCTTTGTTACCCAAGCACCTTGGTATGCGAATATAGTGAATTATCTTGTTACTGGTCGAATGCCCCAACATTGGGGTAAACAAGATCGTTCTAGGTTTTTAGCCGAGGTTAAGCACTTCTTTTGGGATGATCCTTATTTATTTAAGTATTGTCCAGACCAGATTATTAGGAGATGTATACCTGAGAGTGACCAGTCCAGTATTATTTCCTTTTGTCATGATCATGCTTGTGGGGGTCACTTTAGTGCTAAGAAGACTGCTGCTAAGATATTGCAGTGTGGATTCTATTGGCCTTCGTTGTTTAAAGACTCCCATAGTTACTGTGTTACTTGTGAGCGTTGCCAGAAATTAGGAACCATTTCCCGTAGGAACATGATGCCCTTGAACCCTATTTTAGTTGTTGAGGTCTTTGATGTGTGGGGTATTGACTTTATGGGTCCGTTTCCTAATTCTTTTGGTAACCTATACATCCTTGTCGCCGTAGACTATGTCTCTAAGTGGATTGAGGCGGTTGCGTGTAAAACCAATGACCATAGGGTTGTGATTGAGTTCTTGAAAAATAATATACTTACACGTTTTGGTACACCGCGAGCTATAATTAGTGATGGAGGGTCGCACTTTTGTAATGGACCTTTTAGGCTTCTGATGAAGAAATATGGTATTACACATAAGGTAGCTACCCCGTATCATCCGCAGACTAGTGGTCAGGTAGAGGTTTCCAATAGGGAGAAACGTATATTAGAGAAAACAGTTAATCCTAATCGGAAAGACTGGTCGTCTAGGCTTACTGATGCCTTATGGGCTTACCGTACTGCGTTTAAGACCCCCATTGGAATGTCGCCTTATCGGCTTGTGTATGGCAAGGCATGCCATTTACCTGTTGAGTTTAGAACATAGAGCTTATTGGGCTGTTAAGCAACTAAATTTTTCACTTGACAAGGCAGGAGCCCATAGGAAACTCCAGCTCAATGAGTTGGACGAGATTCGTATAGATGCTTACGATAGTGCGAAGGAGTATAAGAACAAAATGAAACTTGTGCATGATAGAAATATTTTACGGAAGTCATTTTCTCCAGGTCAAAAAGTTCTTCTGTATGATACCCGTTTACATCTTTTCCCTGGGAAGTTACGTTCTCGGTGGACGGGTCCTTTTATTGTTCGCACTGTCTTTCCTCATGGAGCTGTTGAAATTGAGACACCGGATGGTAGTAGTTCTTCGAAGGTTAACGGTCAGAGATTGAAACCCTTTTTAGAGCCCTTTCCTACAGGTGATGTTGAGGAGGTCCCTCTGGAGGACCCTGTTTACCCTTGATTGACCATCGAGGAAGTTGTATGTTGTATATTAGTTTTTGATTTTCTTCACCCAGGTACTATCTTTCCAACTTCTCCTCGTGTTATTTTACTTTTGGTATTGCTCTTTCATTAGAAACATTGAGGACAATGTTAGATTTAAGTTTGGGGGTGGGGAAGAACTTTTTAGTTGCACTTTTGAAACTTCTAGCGTCACATGGTATCCGGTTAGCTAAGTTTACATACTGTTTCTCACCGAAAAGATAGAAATTGGAATGCTAGGGATAACAACCTTTTGAGACATTAGAGAAAAAGACATTGAGATCCTTGAAATTCAGGAGAGAACTTGTTCCTTTTAGAGGGTAACCGTGACGTACCTAACCATACATGATGGAAAGGAAAGTAGGTCAGGAAATGCTAGAAAGACAAAGCAACCTCACAATGAAGTCTTAGTTACTGGATTGCGACTCTCTCTCAGTAGAAACTTATCATCATCAACAAGCGGAGCGACATCAAAATCTATGAAGAAAGTTGAAGACGTTTTAGGTTTAGAAGCAACAATAGAAAAGAATAATTCAAAAATCAAGTTGAAGTTATAAGAGCAAATGATATAAGTTGTTAGAATCCATGACACCAAGACATCACAAGTTGCGAATATCCAAGTTTTGAAAGTCCTTCTCTCATGGCCATGTAAATTGTTGTCTTGTAATTTTTTGTTACAAAAAAAAAAAATCATCGTTACGTTTTGTTCAATAAGGCCAAAGGGAAGTAGAAATTTATAAGTCGAGCAAGAAATCGAAGAGAAGAGTTAATTGTCAAAGTTCTATGAGGTTCGATAGTTTATCATCAACAGTTGAAGACCGAAGAAGACGTTATTTCTACTGAGCACTATGAGAGAGTCGAAGAAGATACATTTGGTTGCTTTGTTAGTCCGCTTTCAATCTGGCACAAGATCTTTCTAGCACTGGTTTAACTCATTGCACGTAATTAGTCCAGCTGTGTAGCAGATGTCCCTCTCATCTTTATCTCTCTCCTAATCTTATCCAGCTGTAAAGCAGCGGACGCATCTTACAATGTTTATCTTGCTGTGTAGCGGATATCTCTTTATCTAGTAGTGTTGCGGATGTGTCTCCCCTTTTCTTCAGTCAACTTTAGAGCTGACACCTTTAATTTCTTTGACATTCTAGTTACCTGGAGATAGGTTGAGAATTTGTATGTCCTCATAGCTCTTTGGATACTTGTGACCAATTAGAAGTCATGGTTTTGTGGGTACACCTCTGGTAAACCCTCTCGAGATTAACTCGGTTTTGTTTTTTTATTAGTTTTGCTCGAGGACTAACAAATAATAAGTTTGGGGGTATTTGATAGACATATTTTTGTGTCTAAATTGTCCTCAATGTCTGTTTTGTTGGAACTCGATTTTTGTACTAATATTGTGTTTTTATGTATTTTTAGGAAATAAATATTGTTGGAAAATTCGGCTCGAAAAGTTGCTCGGAGCACCCCCCGGAGGACATTTTCTATACGGACCCTCACTTTGGATAAGGGGTAACCTAATTAATAAGGGGAACCCCATTTCTAAGAAGCTGCTAACCGCACCCCAGAGCCGGATAGGGGGCAACCCTTCTTCTTCATTTCAAATTCATTTTTTGGCGGGAAGAAGAGTTCACTCCTGGCAGTTTTCTCGATCGGATTTTGGATGGGTTAGAGGTAGACTAAATCGCTGAAACTTCATGGGTGGACGTGATATAGCCTAAAAGGCTTGGTATGGGCCTTTGGTTTGATCCAATTTGGCTGGATATTCCGCGAGAAGAAAACAGAGCTACACGTTCGTGGGAGAGTTTTTCACGGGATTTGCTATGAATTGTGTGTCCTGCTGGGACTCTAATTCGTGTACTGGACGTGTATGGAGGACTCTTAGTTGCGATAGACGCGTGAAGGAAGTAAAGAAGGATATAAAACCATAATTTTGGAAATAATATATTCCCGAGTAATGGCTTTGCTGTGAGAGAATTTGGAGACATTACTGCGAGATATTTTGGTCTTGTGGAGTATATATAGGGTGATGGGGACTCAGAGAGGCGAGAGGGAGAGTTAGGGAGACTTTAGAAGACAACAGAGGCGAGAAATAAAAGTTGCAGAGAACTCCATTGTTGCTGCTGGTGAATAACACACGAAGAACAACGACCCACGCGAAGAACAACGACCCACAGAGAATCGTCGTTTATGCTACAGTGGAGCGGCAGACTTATTTGCACAGTAACAGCTACACAAACCTTATATCGTTCTTTGTAACAGTTTGGTTTGTAACATAAATGATTGTTACAAACCCGGTTTAAGCATTATTTCTCCCTTTTTCTTCATTTGTAAACCCCTTGAGCAATAAAAATGATTTTTGAGCGTGTTTCCAACATGATGATGACCTAATTCTCCCACAACCAAGGCAGTGAGGAAGCTATTTACGCATGAATAATTGGTAATCATTTATTTCCTCTAATTTATAATTTATAATTCACTCAATCACTGCTTTTGCAGAGTTTTTAATTGTTTGCAAAAATTTTCTTCATTAGTTGTGATTCAATTAGATAGGTTATGCTTTGTTTAGATAATTTATGTTTAGGGATACAATTAATTTTTGAGAATTTTCCAGATTATTTGTGAATTAAGAAATAAGAGTCTTAAAATATAATTAGAGTTTTGGATTGTTTACCATAATTTATTCATGTGTAATGGTGAAATCAGTGTCTTGGTTGTTTTCTAATATCTTGAAGTCAATTTTGTAATAAGTTTTCTTTGTTTTTAAATTTTTATTAAGTCTAAAATTCATTGCATTCACAAGTCTTAAAACAACCCTTTTATCACTATCTATAACAACTTTGAGAACACATCAAAAGGGGAACCGATCCTATGGACATGTGCAACACGTTTTTAGGAAAAGGGGAACCGATCCTATGGACATGTGCAACACATATAAGTTAGATACCATATATATGTGGGGAAACGATCCTAGTACCTAGTCAACCGAATTTTGGAAAGCTAGTGTTACTATGCACAATACTCACATGGAGGTAGAACCGAGACTTGTTTTGGTAGAACCGTTAAACCCATGATTTGTGATTGAGTGTTTCTTAATCAATTACATAGTTCTTGAAAGTCAGATGAACCAATTCTAAACTTGTTTGGAAGTGTGGAAAATCTGTTTCAAGGTTGTAAGTATGAAAGAGGACTTACAAAGTAAGGATATCGGCATACTTTGAACACGTACAATAATGTTTATCTTTTATTGTTCAAAGTTATTCCTTAATAGCTACAGAAAGAAAATTCCAGGATCGAAATATAAATAAGTTAAGAATCTTTTAATTAAGGTTGTTAATTTTATTTTAGGAAAATGAGAATTATTAATATGCATTTACTAGTTGAGATTTTCCAAAGAGATTTTCGGTCATTATTTTGGACAGAGCATTTCCAGGAATTATGAAAAACGAATTTGGAATATATTGAATATCTTTGAGAATATTTTTGGTTTTGGAAATTCCTTGGTGTCCAAACTTCATTGTCTCTAAATACTTGAAGTTTTCATTTCTAGCAAACTAATCCTTCGTGACAGCAAACTTCCTCGGTTGTGTTGTTACTGGTGTAGCCGCCTATTCGGAGAGGAGAGTAACCTAATTAGGCAAAATCTCTTACGACCGCTCGTTTTAAAGACTTATTTGGGTCTGAGAATCTCTACGAGTACCGTTGGTGGGAAACTAGATAATTGCAGTTTATTATTAGTTTTTGATTGATTTGATTGACTAACGGTTGTTGAACTTTGATTGCACCTAGTTTGTTTATGCTTGAGAATCTTCTCTTCTGATATAAGATTCACTCAAACTAGATCGAAGTTTCGACAGAGATCTTTAGACTGTTATTAGTGCTAAAAACAATCTTGTGATAATCCATTATTAACAGACTCCGTTCTGTGCGTGATTGATCACAAGATTCAAGTTGTTGTGTGCAGGTATTTATTGAAGATCTAAGAAGATTTGAAGACAAAGAAGATATTGAAGATTTCTGATTTGGGGTTCATAATCTTTGGTGTGCACAAGTACGGTATAAGAGGATCCAACTATAATCGGTTTATCCTTGTGGTAGATTGGATTTATTAGTTGTGTAGATCGACATCAATACAATTCTTTGTGATTAAAAGTATTGATTGCAAAATCTTGACAATTACTTCGGTGATTGAACATAAGATAGATCTAAGAACCTGACAAAGGAGTTAATGTTAAGATAAGCAGAAGAGCCTTTGTCCAACTCACATCACTTGGTTGAATAGATTTGATACCAAATAGATTTGTTGTTCATTTACTGTTTGGAATACGAACCAAAGGAATTGTTCCAAGTACGTGACTTATTCATAAGTTGGAGGCGTGGGACTACAGACGGAACTAGGTGAACTATAGGTTTAGTTACTTGGTCTCAACTATACGAAGTTAGGTTTAATTTTGTGTAGCGGTTTAATCCTGAGAGTATTCAATTCTGGACAAGGTCCCGAGGTTTTTCTGCATTTGCGATTTCCTCGTTAACAAAATCTTGCTGTGTCATTTACTTTATATTTCCGCATTATAATTGTTTATTATGATTAAAGTAAATTACACAAACATTAATTCCTATTTACTTGATAAGCAATCCTATTGTGCTTGGTTAAGTCCGAACCTTTTTATCAAGTAAACGTACTCCGTTGTTGTATTGTCTCGATCTCGTATCCATATACGATCACACGAAGTGTGAACGATTAGCTCAGTCCATAGACAATCACTTTCGGAGAAAGGACTTATAGGTAGGAAAAGTTTTAGCTTGAGGTATATTTGGGTACCCTTGCCTTTTTAGAATCAATTGTTCAATCTATAAATCGATGGAAGAACCTTCTCGAGTTGAAGATAAACCACTCTTATCAGACATGGCGAAAGGATACTGATCTAGAGTAAGGGTTTCGACTATTAAAGGTGCAATCTCAGAGGGTAAAGGTAATAACCATTTGATACCGTATATATATATATATATATATACGTAAGGAGGCAGAACCTTAAAATAATTTTCTTGGATAATGAACAACATAGCAGAGACTTATCTCGAAGAGTCTGGCACTGATATGGTCAAAATTCTTCATTTGAAACCCTGAACGATATTGAAGAAAATCATTGATATATTCAAAGGAGGAGTGGCCTCTTCACAATATACCAATGCAAAAAAAAAGGAAGAATATCCCCTTTGTACCTCATTTAGACAAGAAAAAACTAGGATACTAGTTTTGTTATCAAGGAATCTGATTGGACTTGAACAACTATTCTGAAATTAAGGCTACCGATTGTTAAATCTAGACTGAAACCAATCATTCTTAAATTGAGAAAATTGGAGATGAAAAATTGGGAAATTAGGAACTTGATTTTGAAACCGAAAGATTAATCTCCCACCGTGGTCGTCAATTTGTAATAGGGTAAAAAATGATTCTGGTGAAAATGGGGTAAGTTGATGAGAAACGAGTCTAAACCCTAAACAAATGTACTGCACATGAGTACTTTAGATTCGAGAAATTAATTTGTACAATTTTGATGTTTACATTATGGAACTTATAATTACACATCTCCTTCTCATTTAAAAATGATAATCAACCTTGTGTTGTGACACTATTATAAGCAAGGGGAGATTATAACCCACTATTTTACTAAAACACTTGTACAAAGGATAGATTATGTTTACTTCTGAACTTGTAATAGATTTAGTTGAATGGCCAATCTCATATGAATGTTTTCCCAATTGCCCAACTACTTCTATCGTTCCCTTCAATTAACAGTACCGAGGAGAAAAGTAAATCTTCCCGAATCAATCCACATTGAGAAGTTTAGTTCACTGTTGAACTATTGGGTTGATCACAAATAACTTGCACGAGTAAGAGAGTATCCTACAATATATAACTATTGATTATCATTTTTAAATAAAACTATTACCTCTGGTTTTGGTTCCTCACCAGAGGTAACTTAATCTTTGTTGTTTCTGGTTGAGCCGACAAAATACATTACTTGTAATTCTATTATGGAGAGAGAGGAGAGTAACCTAATTAGGAAAGGAGAGTAACTTAATCAGGAGAAATCTCTTACGTCCGCTCTGTTAGAGCACTGATCGTTCGAACTCGCAAGCGTTGCTATATCAAGTTTGTTTGTCAAGTTTAATTGCCAAAAATATAAGTCTTAATTTCTAGTCTACTTATAGCTATGTCTCGGATTAGGATAGAATGTGTAGTTGAGCTTTAAACTTCACGGAGTTCATTGATTGAAGTCGAAGAACTACTAAGGGGAGCTTGTGGAACTTCATCAACAAAAGGTATGTGGAGACTTGAACTCATCTTGTGGATAACAAAAATCTGTTGTGCCACGTGGCACAACATTAAAGGTGGAGTAACTTATTATGTTACAACAACGCACACTACATCTCTCCTTAGGATGCTAAGTTATGAAGTTATCTTTATCAACGTGTGGCGCAATGTTAAAGGTTGGAGTATCAAAGTACGCTACAATGGAGTACACCAAATCACTACCAAGATTGCTTAGTTATTAAGTAATAGGTTGTAGTATAGGCACATGGGTATGTCTGTCTGTCAGAGGTAACTGAGCAGTCTGCACAGCTTTTAGTACGAAGGCGCAGTCGTCAACCACATGGGCTCAGAGTATGTGGCATCCTATGACTGGAGAAGGTACGCGGCCAACGAAGGCACAACTTGTACGGAGGTTTCACAGTTCACGATGGCACGTGGGGGAAGCTAAGGTGGCATCGTCTGATGGGAGATGGTAGGAAGCCAACGAAGGTACTAGATTGACCAAGGATCATCAGATCTCGATGGAACATAAGACATTAAAGATATCCATGATGCATGTGGAGCTATAAATGCCTATCATCATCTCAAGAGAAAGGGGACTTTTGGGTGAGCTAGGATTAGAGAAAAGACTCATCTCTCTACTTTCTCTCTTATTTACTAGAGCTTCATACTTTCTTTAATGGAGTTCTTCCACCCAAATGTAACAAGATCATAATAAACTTATCATCTTTACCCGTGGACGTAGGTTAAGATTAACCGAACCACGTAATCTCTTGTGTGATTTATTAACTTAGTTGCACTTACATTATCTTCTCACTTAACTATTTACTTACTGAGTTGTCTCTGTTCTCAAAGTTATCTCTGTTTTCTGAGTTATCTCCGTTCTTTGAGTTATCTATGTTCTCTGGGTTGTCTCTGTTCATCAAAGATATCTCTTTATTTAGATTATTTGCTTACTCGTCTCTGTTTTATAGAGATACCATTGTTTTCTTAGCATCTGCTCTATCGAAGTATCTTTACTTACTTAGTATATGATCTTCTGAGCAGATCTCATTACGAACGTACCTTTTATTACTCAATAGTATTAGTTCAACCGAGGTATCCATACTGCTTAGTATTGGATTCTCTGAGTTGTTCATATTACGTAGACGATGGGAAAATTAGTAGTCACACATCTATCACTTATAAGTCTATTTCTATTTTATCTCCTATTGAGACAAAAGTCGTATAACTATATAGACTTTATTTTGTAGACATTTGATATTTCGAGCTGAGTTTAACTCGCTTACATATTTATCGAAATATGTGTTGGTAAGATTTTGCTTTAACCAAGTTCATCTTTATTTTTGACGAAAGTCAAAAGATGATCATGTGAAAATCGTCTGGTAACATCTTACATGATTTGTGTGAGACAGTCATTTGATGTGGACTCGAAATATTTCGTATTGATCTATTGATCACTTGAAAATTGCTTTGAAGCTAATAGTTTGTGTGAGACAGCTATTCCCGTCTTCCAAGAATGTTTCAATGATTAACATGGAGTTTAAAACGATTTTAACCATTGATTGGATATAACACAGTATGCGTACTTGTATGCTAACTGTTGCAAGTTATTCCAAGTCCGGGAACCATAGTATGCAAAACCGTATGCGTACTGGTTTGATAGTTGAAGTCCGTGAACTTAGCATGCATACCCGTATGAGTACCGGCTTAAAAGTTCAAGCCCGGGAATTCAACTGAGTTTGGTCATGTACGATAGTATGCGTACCCGTTTGCATACTGGCGAACCCAGACCAAGTCCGGCTACTTAGGTATGCGTACTCGTTTGTATACTTGAGTGAATTAAGTTCTAAAATCGGTTTGTTCATGAACAAATACATTTATATAATAAGGAATGCAATCTTTTGCAAACCGTGGCTATAATGTTCATGAATTGATTCGAGTGTTTCAAAATCGATTTTGCTTCAATTGTGTCTTGTATACTTCTATGAGAATATAAACAATTGAACAACTCTAGAACTAGTTGTGATTAAGATGAACAAGGTTGATATGAAAGTGTTCATATAGCTAACTTCGGTTAACTATTGTTGAGCCAACTATGTGTACACGTTTAGGTACGGTTACCCATATCTAAATGAAGGTACATTTCATTTGTGTGTAACAAGCTAAGTTCAATCTAACGGTTGAAAGATATTAGCATGACTCTAATCAGGTTTTCATCTAACAGTGAATATTGAATGCTTTGTTACCAAGGTAGCATTGATTGCAAACCCTGATTTGAAGACTATATCATGGAGAACTCTAACAACTGGGAAACCTAATCCCCACACCTCCTGTGTGATACAAGTTGTGACTAGAGTTGATTCTCCTTTAACCTAGGTTTTTCCTAAAACCATTATAGGTTAACGACTTAACGACTTCATTGGGTTTCTAAATCCAGATCCAACTATTTTCTCTGTAGTTGCGTGTTCTGATCTTACTTTGTTCTATCGTATTGAGTACTATCTTCTCTAAGATTTGCTCGATATTTAATCTCCGATAGGTAAGATAAAAAGTGGTCACAAACATCTTCGTCTCATCATTTGTGATTCCACAATATCTTGTTTCGCTACCATACGATTAAGATTATTGTTAGGTGATTGATATTACTAGGATGTTCTTCGGGGAATATAAGTCTGGTGTATCAATTGGTTCATGTTCACCTTGATTTTTCAAAAGACGGAACGAAACCTCTGAGGTATTTCTTTGGGAGACAGATTTACCAATTCGATATACTTTTCTGTGTGAGACAAATTTGTTTATCAAGTCTTCGACTTTGGGTCGTAGCAACTCTTAGTTGTGGGTGAGATCATCTAACGGAATCAACTGCGCAGAATCCGGTGTGGTTCAAGAGGCGTAGGAACGCTACTGTACCTTAATCAGTGTGAGATTGGTTAGGGCTATGGTCGGTTGTCAGCCGACGCAAAAATAATTTAAGTTCTTTCACTTCACAATTATAAATAATTGTACAATTATAAATAATTGTACAATTATAAGAACAGATTCGTTCCACAGGGAGATATGGGTTGTCAACTTGTTTTGATTATTTATAGAAACTGGGGGGTTTTGTTTGTGATTATAACTAAATAAGAATAAAGCAAATAGAATAATACGAATATCAGAAATAAAAAGTACTGGTTAGAGTTTTCATCTTCCATCTTCCAACATGTTATCAACTGAATCAATCTCAACTTTCATTTTCTATCGATATCAATAACCCTAGAGCGTATTATCGCAGGCGCTTACTCCGGCAAAACTCTTATTATCATCAAAGGCGCAAGAGCCGCTCTTTGAATCCTTTCCACCAAATAACTTGGTGCAAGAGCCACTCAAGTTTAACCCAATGAAAGCACTAATATTTATGAGTTGAGGTTATTCTAAGCAATCCAGCGCAAGAGCCACACGGATTTAACCTAGGTTACACTTCTACATATAATTGTATGGCAATATCCCGTCGTTAACAACTATATTATGCTACTTCTAACAAGGATTTTTCGATAATTCCGGATCTCAAACCCTAATTTAGCAATAGAAATGAATGCATGCTCATTTAATTTGCAACTTAAACAAACTAGCAATCAATCGTACATGGAGTTATAAACGGTAGAACATAAAACGATACTAACAAATTATGAATGAATAAGAATGAATACTTCAATTGAATAACATGTCTTCCAACTTAGGACTACATCTCTAACCAATAAGAAAGGTTTAGTTACTCATGGATTTCTTAAAACCCATGTAAAATAATAAAGAAGAAAATAAATCAAACCCTAGGTTGTAGAAAATCTTCAACTCCCAAACTCCCCTCTTTCTCCTTTTGTGTGTATAAAATGAATGATAAAAGATCTCTTCAAAGATATGAAAGAAAATCTCTCTTATAACTTCCGGAAACTCATGCTCAAACTGATTTCACGACCAAAACATGAAGCTACAACCACATGGGCTGCGTAAAAAATAGGAAAATTTGTTGGTTGGTCCTAGGACCAAATAATTATTTATAGTATGGTCCATCCAGAATAATAACTTAGCCTAGGGTCCATATTTGATTAAAATATGGAAAAGACTTATACAACCCCTGCTCCAAACGTGTAAGTAGTATCTCATCGTTCTATTGGGGAAAAACTCAACGTACTTTTACGAACTACAGAGGAAAGTAAGAAAAAAAATCCAACCTAACCCTAGGTTTCTTCTATTGATCGATCAAAAAGGAATTTAAACGGAAACAAAAATCATCAAAACATGGATCAACTATTGATTTATCAAAAATGAGTAAGAAACAAAAACGAGAATCATCAAAATCTATATCGGTGGTGAAGAAATCATATGAAATCATCAAAAACTAGACGAAGAATCATTCGCTTGAAGATATGTTCAGTTTCCAATTCTTGCAGGAATTTCTCGACTAAGACGATTATGAGAAAGAATCTACCCTTGCAAGTTCTTCTACTCTGTGATCCCCAAAGAAATTTCACCCGTGAACTGATTGTGAGAAACATCAAGCAAATCAATCCCCAACTTATCTGATGGTTTAGAAATTACACTTTGGTATATGACATGATATCTCATAGAAACTCAAGGTTTGATAATACTGATTTATAGCCATGTCATCCTGTTTTTGCGTTCTCAAATTTATTTTACAGTATATGATCCAACAGTACGTATATGATGTACTGTCACTGTATATCGACTGCACCAAAAAGAAATTAGGTAGGTTTTGACATTTTCAACGGTTGGCACACATTGGCACATATCCCCTATACTGAAGAAAAATAAGCTATCGGTACATATATCGGCTATACTGAGAAAAATTGTACGTACATAACAGTTATACTGAAAAATGTAGCTACATATTAGCTATACTGGAAAAATTGTAGGTACATATTAGCTATACTGGAAAAATTGTAGGTACATATTAGCTATACTGAAAAAAGTAGGTCTTATTTAGTAAATTTGGGTTCAAAATTTGGATTTCGAGTTGATGGTATGAATAATAAGGAAAGAACAAAAGTTTTTTCTTTTTTACATTATCATCAACGTAATCCATAACTTAACAGTACAGTACTTAACTATTGTATGAGAGTGGGCGACCTTGGAACGAAACGACAATTTTTTTTAAAAGGGAAATCGGCAAAGAAGACACCCCTTCTTTCCGTTCATCCCTTTCGACTGCTATACAAAACATTTGGCTAATATTCAAATATAAAAGCTAACAAGACCTATTTTATCTCCCTTTCCCTCTCTATATCTCCCACTGATAAATGAGATCACTCAGTTGACTTGTGTAGTTGGGCATTTGAGGACCGAAAATAAAAAAGATACAAAAGATAATGTTCCCCACAGTTCAGTCACCAAGTGTAGTTGGTCTGCACAAAACACTCCAAACTCCTGGTAATGCAGTATGAGAGTCACAAGCTTCCATCATCTGCATAGATCCCATTTCCTTAGATCAGTCTCACATTTGCTTTCTCTCTTCAACTCAAAATATAACAGGCTTGTTCATGTTACAAATACAGAGAGGGCATATCCTTTCCTAAACTTGTATCCTTCCTCTTGTATCGGCATTTAGGTCCCTTCTAAAATGAAATATAGGAAGATGGTTATCTTAAGCACAAACATGCGGTACATTACATGCACCAGAAAATATTAACCTGTAAATCAAAATAATTGGTCATTTTTATCCATCTGTGATACGCACACTTTAATACTTCCATCTTGCATGGAAGGCGGTAAAATAAAATGAATTTTATAGAGTGTATGGTATATGTACTGTGGTTTTTGTACAATACATCATTTATGCACTGTGGTTTTCTCAGAGTACATGATTTATGTACAATTTTTTACACAAAAAAATCCATTTATGGCCAGAGTTCCCCCATCTAAGTGACTAAATGAACTCATAAAAATATCAAGTTTCCCTGTGATTTCCCTCTATTATGTTAGATTCTAAACAAACCTGTGTATGAAGGCTTCGCCAAATAAGAATTTAGTACACATTGACCTACTGCTACTTCATTTTTAGATCCGTGTAGAAGGTATCTGTGCAGGAGCTACTGGGATTATCTCTCCATACAAGCAACATCATAAACATCTTCAACCTCAGAAAGCGTACATACAAGAAAGAAAGTTCAATTGATATTATAGCTAAGAAATTTATTTCTCACCTCTCATTAATGGACTTGAATTCAAGCAAAATTAACATACATTTTAGATACCATTTTAAATTAACATAATGTGGAAGACAACAAAATAGTCAAGTGGCAGATACAATAGGAACAAATGGAAATTGATTTTTAGGAGTACGTCATTTATGTACTATGAAAAATTCCCCGATTCATAGAATGCAAGAAAATCTACAAAATTTCATAGTAACATTATTGGTATGTTCAGACAACATAACCTATGCGTAATGCAAAGAAAGGAAATTATTCCTTTCACAACGGTCAGTACGTATTAGTGAAATCATACTTCTATTGGATTTTAAACATCATAACAGGGATTGCATTCGAAAAGACAATTAATTCCATCTAAAACCTTTGCATAATGCTAAGATAACAATTCTTCCTTTCACAATTGTATCAGTACATATTTGCTACACTCATATTTCAGTGGATTTTAACTATCATAACAGGGATAACATTTGAAAAGATAACTAATTCCATCTAACACCTATGCATAATGCGGCACAAACACAAATTAGGCTGATGTAAATTTCATTTTGGAAAATGGTACACTTGTCTTCACAGCAGAGAGATGAGTCTGTAGTAAATCATGGTGTACTGTAATTTACATAATAAGAGAGGATAAACTTACATATCTTGTAGACGTTTGCTTTAGATCTCTTGTTTGTTTATCAACTGCTTGTAAAGTCTAGTAGCACCGCCACCTTTTGAGTACAAAATGAACAACACCATCAACACCATTACCGAAACGGAATAGAAATTAAAATTTTAAGTGAAGTCGTGGCGAAGATCTCAAAGATCTAATTTAACAAAACCAAAAATTACCAAAAATCAAAAAATAAACTCAGGATAATCCTCTGGATTAGAAGCACTACTGTCAGCTAAATCATTGACAAGGACCACTACTCAGCCATTGGTTTAAACTACTCCTGATAGTAACGAAATCTGGCGAGAAATAACACAGTACCTGCGTATGAAAGCTTCGCCATATATAAAGTTAGGAAGTACAAAGTACATCGTTTATGCAACGATTTTCTCTTGAGTGTAGCGTTTATAACCTGAGAAATAGCACAATATAACAATTATACATAGATTTTTTAGCAGTGCAGCGCATACACACTGAGATTTTGTCAGCGATGCATCATATATACACCCTGACTTTTCAGCAGTGCAACATATATATACATTGTGTCTTTTTGGCAGTGCAGTGTATATACACTGTGACTATCGAATGTAAGCTAAACGAGGTTTAGGATTGTGGTAACATTGGCATTAACATATGCACAAGGTTAAACTAAAATGATTAAATCTAGTAACAAAAAATAAACACAAAACAAATTCAGAATGCAAGGTTACCAAACCACCAAATTGCATTGACAAATAACGCAGCACAACGTTTATACACTGAATTTTCCCGGAGTGCAGCGCTTATAGACTGACATTTTCTGAAGTGTGGCCTTTATACCCTGAGAAAATAACATTGTACATCGTTTATACACTAATTTTTATGAAGTGCAGCGATTATACACTGACAAAATTACTTAACAACCACATTTCGATGATACTAATCGACCATCTGCAATGGATACCTGTGCACAAGTAACCATTTTGATAGTCAGAAACGTATTAATTCACTGATTTTGTATCATTATCTTAATACTGAGAAGTGAGAAGTCTCAGTACATGAAATATATACTCACCAAGATCCAAAAAGAGTAGAGCAACATTGCATTCAATATGATACTAGTTCATTATTTCCAATCTATAACAGACGTACACAATTTGCAGTTTCAAAACTACAATAAATATAAAGTCAATTCATTTTCCAGTCTATAAAAGATGTACTCAATTCATTTCCAGTCAATTCATCAAATATACTGCATAATCAAAATCCAGTCTATAGAAGATGTACTCAATTTCTCGACAATACATCAAATATACACTCAATTCATTCAGTTCTTTTTAAGGAAAAAACATGCCTCTATTCATTATGTACGTCAGCAGATAACATCCCTGGTAAGCTTTTATATGTTTATAACTACAAAAATCATCCTTGAATAAACCCAATCCACACCAATTACTGAATAATCTAAACAATTTTCGTTCTCTAATGAACACATGAACTGCTCAATAAACAAATTCCATTACCAAACCAAACAGATCATCAGAAATGAAAACCAATTAATAGATCAACAATCAAACATTCAAAATTAGATCTATACTACTGTAACTAATAGATCTAACACAATAATCACCCAAATTTCAGCAAGAACCTACGAAAACAAACTATTACAACAAATAAAAAACTCGATTAATGAAGAAAAAGACTGAAAATGTTAAACCCTAAAGAAAAATTAAAAATCTCACCATTTTTTTGGGGTGTTAGAAAGGATCAATCGAAGGAGATAAAGAGGAGTAAATTTAGGGAATAAAATCTTGCTTGCAGAATCTGATCAAATCGATCAAAGACCTTGAATCTTCATCGCCAATCGCCAGAGCTTTCCTAACCGAGAGAGAAAATGAAACAAATGATTTAGGATTTGGTTATGTTATTGATGTATATCAAGGTTGTTTTCGGTATTTTAAAAAATGTCACACGTGTGGTTGGACCAGTGGATAAAACTTTGGGTCCAAAATCTTAATTTGTTATAGAAATGGACCACCGATTAATGGACTCCTAATGGGTGGACCTGCCATTAACTAGAACCACAATAATAATAGTACCCATTGGTAATTCCTACTAAAAAATACGAATAAGGTCCAGCCCATTAACTATTCGGCTTGTCAGTTGTGGAGAACTGACAAGCATAGTCTCTTACTCAACTATCAGTTCCCTCGGACATACATCCGTCCGTGAAGATTATCTTCTCCTGAATTATCTTCTTCCGGCCAATAACATTCACGGATATTCTCTACTCCGTGAAAATAATTTTCTTATGGATTTTGTGTTTCCGGCCATTCAGCTCACGGACACTCTGGTTGCCGTGAGTTTTCAAAGTCCCTGACTTTCTCCATCGACCACAGATCTAAACTTCATGACCATTCTTATTTATCACCGTCGAGCTCCATCTCATGCTGTTAATGGTAGCAACAATAGAACTTGGACCATCTACTCAGCTCCAACTGATCCATCCCGATCAACCCATCACCAATGTTACAGCACCCATGGACCACCAATAAGGCAATAACACAACCTTCTCATCTCAAATGACCTGCAACAACCCTTCAAAACTCAACAACATCCACTATCAATAATCATCACTGCCATCTTCAATAACAGCAGTCATTCAAATTCCCATTACTGCCAGCACCTCTCGGCTCTATTCATCTCACTCTCCATCGTTCCATCGTAGTTACTACTGCCTTCACATGGCAGCATCCATTCTCCATCAAGTACCATCATCTCAGTTATCCTATTGATGCTGACTCGAGCTCTTCTATTCGATCACCATGCTAAATCGTGATCATCACAACAAAACTCTATTGACTTCCATTCTCGAGCTTCCCTGCCAACTCCACGTATTCCATCACAGACGCAAGTAGCAACACAACTCCTTCTTTATTCACTGTCATTCCTACCACAGCATCAGCACAAGTTCACAACATTTATTCCATCGATCATGGCAACGCAACTCCATTCCTCAACCACCAGCAGTATTACCATCCACCAGCAGTATTACCATCCACCACAGCTCCGATCAATCTCCTCCTTTTTGACTTCGTTCTTCACAACAATTATCTCCTCAACTGCCAAACTTCGTCGATCGGCAAACTACCACAGACCACCAACTATGCTCGCGTATCACACCACTGCTATGAATGCAACCATTATGACTCTCTGTAACTTGAACATATTTTAGTGTCAGTCTTGAGGGACTGACAATTCAACTCTATTAACAACCTGTGCGGCTGCCCTGAGTAGAAGGCGCGCCCGCCTTTAACAATTCTGTGTTATATCACTTTTCGCCAACTTCGGCTCACTTAAAATGCTTCTAACTTCTTCATACGAGGTCGGAATAACGTCATTCTTTCGGTGTCTCATTCGTCTTTTCATCCTCTTCAAGGTACGTGGTGCTAAGAAATCCCGTATTTGAACAAGTTCCATTTCCTTTTGGTCAAGATAACCTCAAATACCTAAGAAACTCAAACAAACAAAATCAAAGCATAATGATACAAAAACAACCAATAAAGCAAAACATTTGAGTACCAAACTAGTACAAATAATGCACCTATCAGGCTCAACTACATTCTAGTCCAAAGTTAACTTGTAGTAAGCTAGAGTCTGTAGCGGCTTAATACAGTGTGGTGTTCATATATGGACTAGGTCCCGGGGTTTTTCTGCATCTGCATGCGGTTTCCTCGTTAACAAAATTTCTGGTGTCTATGTTATTTCTTTTCCGCATTATATTTTTATATAATTGAAATATCACAGATTTTGCGTAGTTCAATCAATTGGCGAATCCAACCTTTGGTTGCTGATTGAAATTTATGGAAGCTTGGATATTGGTCTTTGGTACCATCCAAGTTTATTTCTCATATTAATCCGGCTCACAGATTTCTATATGATCGATTGCTGATTGATTTGAGAAATTGAGACATAACTCTTGGATGTATTTTCCTTGATTGAGTCTGACTGTCTTGTTGATTCTCTTGGAAATATATTGGAGTTAGTCCATACAGATTGCCCAAACGAAATACTGGGTGTGGTTGTTAGACTCCCGCTTTTTCACGCTCGTTTAAAGACTTCTTTTGGATCAAGAAGCGTTTATGAGGTACCGTTGATGTCAAAACAGAATGATATTGTTTTTTTTTATTTTTCCTTGACTTGAACCTGTTTCCTTATTTTAGTATGAATTTTGTTAATGGGGAAACTAAAATCTTTTTGAAAAATTACGGAACCTCGTCCAGTTTGAATACCGTATTGTACTAAACCTCTACAAACACTAGCCTACAATCGAATTCAGTCTGGAATGTAGTTGGGACCGAATCAACCCTCAGGTAAATCAACTTTAGTCGTGCTCCTTAGTCTCTTGGATCTCACAAGACCCTGTACAGTTGATTCCCCTTGCTGACATCCTTTACATCCCTAGGAGTTGCTTCGGTCGCAATGCAGACTTTTAACTATTGCGCCTCTAACAAATTTAAGTAAATAATTATAAATGGCTGATGACGAAAAGTTTGTAGATAAGGTGTTTTAATAACCAATTAATTTACTCTAAATGAATCACAAACAACTTGTACATCTCAAAAGACTTATGTTTGTCGAAATAAATTGTTTTCCAATCAAGTCGCAGAAAGTCAGCATTATAACCAGGTGATTTAAGTAAAAAGTCAGAAAATGAGAACATAATAGACCTTAATTCAAGGAGTTACACGTCAAATGGTTGATTATCATGAGTATACTCACAATGCAACAATTTAAAAATTATAATCAATCTTGTCTATATGAGGTTCCACATCATTGGATCATGTAAGTTGTGACACGATATACTCTCACAATCTGTCAACTTCATCAGTCAGGTGAGAAGAAGTCGTGCAGGGTAAGCCTTGGTCATGCATGTATGCCCTGGTCATGCAGGTCACATTTACAACTAAAAATTAACAACCATTTACATGATTTAAAATGGTTAAATCACTTATGGAACACGAAGAAATTAATTAACAATTAGTGCAATATTAGTTGTTTCCTCTTCTTTACAGTATACCAACGCAGAAAAATGAATTAAACTAGTATCCATCGTAGTGTTGAACATGGGCATGTGTAAGGAGCGTTGATCTCAGAATTTTGCACAACCAGTTAAAATGACAATGTAGAAGAAAACAGTTTTCAGCTAGCACTAACGCATTTAATAGTAAAGCTAAGTTGTGTTGGAAGCTTTATCGTTGGTATTCCAAATCACACGTCAGTTTAGGGAAAAAAGACGACATCTTCATTTTTAATTAAATTAACTCAATAAGCTAAGCTTTCAAAAAACCAATAATCAAGCATATAAAACAAACTCAATTAGCTACATAGTATTTCTATATATCCATAATCTTTCAGAAAAAATAAATGCAAATATAAACGTAGTGATACAAAGAACTAAACCCATGTAGTTTTCCTATATCACCTTTCACACCATAATCTGCATCTTGCAATCACACAAGAGAGTTAACAATCACAGAGCAAACCAGAAATCTTAATCTCATTTGGTTAAGTCATTAGTGAGATTCCATCATCAAGCTGAATTTGAAAACTTTTAATAGAACCAAAATCAAACACATAACTACCACCATCATCAAATACCTAATTACTGATTCCTTTGATCCAGGTTAGAACGACATTTACAAAAACAATAATCGAATCACAAAGACTCAGAGCTCCAAATACAAATTGATCGAATCACAAACACTTAAAGCACTAAATATAAATCAGAAACTAAAATAACAACCGAAAAACGTTCAAAAGTTTATTATCAAATCAAAAACTGATCGAACCTAAAAAGTCGAATAATAAGTAAAGAAGAAATTAATTAAATAACATAAAACGAAAGGATCAAAATACTTACCTGAAGAACGAATCCCTCTAAAGAACAACAATTCCAAATTGTCTCCATTTCTATCTCTCTCCAATTTCTTAGATCTGAAAATTAGAATAAACACCTAAACACGAAAAGGATAATTAAGGAAATAAAAAGAATCGTATTTTTCAGATCGGCTGAAATTTAGACTAACTCATCCAAAATATGAACCAAATGGTCTAGCCGGAAAAATTCTGGACTAATGAGTACTCGGCACGGAAGGACAGAACTAAACTGTCCAAAACCCTATTAATATGAGATTAAACGTTAATTTCTGTCGGGAAGATTTACTTTTCTCGAGAATCATCCCGTCGCACCCAAAGCAATACTGGCCTTGTTGATTGAACCATGGGCATGATATGCGTCGCATCAGGTTTGGGCGTGAATCATGGTAAAAATAAATAAATCACGGCCCTCGAAAGGATAACAATGTTTCGTTTGACACGGCCGAATCTCCACCATACAAACACCTCCGTAGTCCAGACAAAACGGCACAATCACAAGCTCACACTCTTTCTTCCAGAAACATCTTCCCCTCTCTCTAAAACCTCTTAAACCCCGAGAAAGGGTTATTTCAATTTTCAGTCTGCTACCAACTCCTTATCTACAAACTCTTGTGTCTATCAAAAGGTTTCAGCAATGGCGCCAGTTCTAAGCAGGGCTTTCACTACTTCAATAGCTTCACTTCCTTCCGTTTCAGTTAAACAACGTAACAATAGTTTATTAAAATCTACTCTTTTTAACCCAAACCTTATCAACAATAGATTAGTATCTGCTGGTGCGTTGAAATGGAAGCTTAATGAAAGATATAATAGGCGAACAACATCAATCAGATGTGATTCTGCTGTTGCTGAGAAAGAAACTGTTGATGCCTCTGAAGAGAAGTTTGAGTATCAAGCTGAGGTGGGTTTTCCTGTTTGAATCTATGATTTCTATGTTCTATTTTATTGGTAGGAAATTGAAATTCCGTGTGGGTTTTTGTTGAAATGAGAAAAATAATAATTAGGGTTTTAGGTTGAATTTTAATTTCGCTGTAAAAGGAGAGACCTTTATTCATAATCTTATCTTGATTATGATCGCTTTGCAGGTTAGCCGGCTGATGGACTTGATTGTTCACAGTTTGTATAGTCACAAGGAAGTGTTTCTTAGGGAGCTTGTGAGGTGGGTATCCATTCGCTCGGTTTTACTGCTACCGGTTTTGTTTTATGTTTTTTTGTCTAACCGGTTTCTAAAGTATTCATTTCTGTAAGTTGTTATGTGTTGCAGTAACGCGAGTGATGCGTTAGACAAGTTGAGGTTTTTAAGTGTGACTGAGCCTCATTTACTTGGAGATGCTGGTGAATTGGAAATTAGAGTTAAACCAGACCCAGATAATGGAACCATTACCATAACGTAAGACTTGCTTTAAGTTACTCTTATCATAGTGTTAATGAGAATTTATTATTCATTTTAGATGTTTGTGAGACTGCAGAGATACAGGAATTGGAATGACGAGAGAAGAACTCATTGACTGCCTTGGAACTATCGCTCAGAGTGGAACGTCTAAATTCTTGAAAGCTTTGAAGGTCTTTTAGTACTACAAGTTCTCATGTTTTTAACCGTGATAATAATTAGTTATTTGCATTTTGGTGTAGGTTAAGTGTCTTTGTCTGATTACTTTGGGTAATCTTATGCAGGAAAATAAGGATTCTGGTGCAGACAACAGCTTGATTGGGCAGTTTGGTGTTGGATTTTACTCAGCTTTCCTTGTTGCCGACAGGGTATGTTTTTTATATAGTCATATTCATAGGAAGGTTTCACGGGATTCACTGGTGTTGATTTCGTGATATTCTTGAACTGGCAATAGGTGGTTGTATCAACAAAAAGCCCAAAATCAGACAAGCAATATATCTGGGAAGCATTAGCTGATACTAGCTCTTATGTCATTAGGGAAGAGACGGATCCAGAAAAGCTACTTACTCGCGGAACACAAATTACCTTGTACCTAAGGGTATTTACAATCTTCCTCGTATATTACTTAATTGAAGATTCTGGGTCTTTACAAACAGGCAGTCAAATTTTGGTAATTCGATTTTTGCAGGAGGACGACAAGTATGAATTTGCAGAGCCAACAAGAATCCAAGGCCTGGTGAAGAACTACTCGCAGTTCGTTTCATTCCCCATTTACACATGGCAAGAGAAGTCGAGGACTGTTGAGGTGAGGGTTGTTTCTTAAAGAAACTATCTTTTGTTTGTTGAAGATAGAAGTGTATAACTAAGATAGTAATTTCTTGAATGCCAATTGCATCTTCCTATGGTTCTAATATGGAATTTCATCACAGGTACAGGAGGAAGAAGAGCCAAAAGAGGGTGAGGAACCAAAACCAGAGGTAATGGTTTTATATATTTAAATCATTGCATGACGTATTCTCTGTTTAAACAGAATATTGAAGCTATCAATCTTGTTTCAGGATGAAAAGAAGAAGAAGACGAAGACCGTAACTGAAAAATATTTTGACTGGGATTTAGCAAATGAAACAAAACCAATCTGGGTAAGTTCACTACTAATCACTTTGATCAATAAATAGTTACTGTTATAGTTCTCATTTGTTTTTGTTCATGTGTAGATGAGAAACACAAAGGAAGTTGAGAAAGAAGAGTATCAGGAATTCTACAAGAAGACGTTTAATGAGTTTTTGGAACCTCTTGCATACACCCACTTCACCACTGAGGTATGTGGTCGCGTTTTGGTTGCCTTTTATCTTTACTTTATATTTCTTTTTCTATTTTTGAACTCTAAGTCATTCTCAATTTCCCCTTGACGGTTAACAGGGTGAGGTGGAGTTCAGGAGTGTTCTTTACATTCCTGGCATGGCTCCTCTTAACAATGAGGACGTTGTTAATGCAAAAACAAAGAACATTCGTTTATATGTGAAAAGAGTGTTCATCTCGGATGATTTTGATGGTGAGCTGGTAAGTATTTTTGTATAGTTTTGCTGTCTTCTGCCAGTATTCTTTCCTAGCACCAATATCTACATTGTGGTTACTGACCTGATACTCTATTCGCAGTTCCCAAGGTATTTGAGCTTTGTAAAGGGTGTGCTGGACTCGAACGACCTTCCTCTTAATGTTTCTCGTGAGATACTTCAAGAAAGCAGAATTGTAAGTTAGATGTTGCTTTATCTACTTTTAATGAAGAATTCATTCTCTTTTGTTTTATACATCTCTGGAATGCCATAGCTTAATAAAATAATAAAAAAAAGGACGCCCTAGATAGAAATAAATAAGATTATTTCTCTTCCCTAAAATAAATAAATATTGTTTTCACACTCGTCTTTTCGAAAAAGAACAGCAGTCGATTATTTGGTAGATAAATTTATTTTGAGCAGCCCAAGCGTGTAGCTGCTGACACTGGCCTTCGATTTACTTTGTATTTCTGTTTTATTGGTTTACAGGTGAGAATTATGAGAAAGAGGCTTGTCAGGAAAACATTTGACATGATCCAGGATATTGCTGAGAGTGAAAACAAGGAGGTTTGTGATCAACTTAGATACATGTAGCGCTTTTGTTCTGGCTCGACGAGGTTTTTCATGAAAAATGATTATTTTCCTGCAGGATTACAAAAAATTCTGGGAGAACTTTGGAAAGCTTCTCAAATTGGGATGCATTGAGGACTCTGGAAATCACAAGCGCCTTACACCGCTGTTACGATTTCACTCTTCCAAAAGTGGGGATGATTTGATAAGCTTGGATCAGTATGTTGAGAACATGGGTGAGAAGCAAAATGCTATTTATTACTTGGCAACAGACAGCCTTCAAAGTGCAAAAACTGCTCCATTCTTAGAGAAGCTGCTCCAAAAGGGTATTGAGGTAATCATTCAGCTAAAGAGAAAAACAAGGAGAACATACACTAGTTTGTCTTAAATGCACTATCATAAGACTCCAAAATGCGGGTTGGTTGAAGAATGTGTATCTTCTTTTTCTGTAGGTTTTGTACCTAGTAGAGCCAATTGATGAAGTAGCTATTCAGAATCTACAAACATACAAGGAAAAGAAGTTTGTTGATATCAGCAAGGAAGACCTTGAGTTGGGTTAGTATTTGATTTACAATTATCAACATGTACTTTAAATTTATAAATGTAGGCATTAGCTCCTTTGATCGTGTGCATTCCTAAACATCTCTCATCTATTATCAGGTGATGAAGATGAAGTGAAAGATAGAGAAGACAAGCAAGAATACAACCTTCTTTGTGACTGGATGAAGCAGCAACTTGGTGATAAGGTAGCTAAAGTGCAACTATCTAAGCGTCTCAGCTCATCACCCTGTGTGCTTGTTTCTGGCAAGTTTGGATGGTCTGCTAATATGGAAAGGTTAGTTTCATCTCACCCTCTGAAAAACATTTCTTCTATGAGTTTAATTTTTTTTATTGCTTTTGGTTTTTGGTTTTTGGTGTCTTGTGTTTAAAGAAGTTGTTCCTCTCTTTGTTGTGTTTCAAAGGCTAATGAAAGCACAGACACTTGGAGACACCTCAAGCTTGGAGTTCATGAGAGGGAGGAGGATATTAGAAGTCAATCCAGATCACCCTATCATTAAAGATCTAAATGTAAGATTTCTCTCCTTAACCCTCATTCGCCAATTCTCTTTGCCTGATAAATTATTAGGCTAAAACTGATCTACTGTTGGTAACTTGAAGGCCGCATGCAAAAATGCCCCTGAAAGTGGTGAAGCAAAGAGGGCCGTTGATCTCTTATATGACACTGCTCTGATCTCCAGTGGGTTCACTGTAAGTGTGCTTGCTAATATGTCTATGCTTTTTTATCTTGAAGTATGATTTGTCTTTTATGTAGCCGCTTTGGTTCATTTCATCTGATCCTTTTTGCTTTTATTTTTCTTAATGTCGTAGCCTGATAGCCCAGCTGACTTGGGTAACAAAATTTATGAAATGATGGCCATTGCCCTTGGAGGAAGGTGGGGAAGATCCGAATCAGATTCGTCAGAGCCAAATAATGCCGCTGAAGAGTCTGTGGAAGCACTGGAGACGGAAGTTATTGAGCCCTCGGAAGTGAGAACAGAGAATGATCCTTGGAGAGATTAAATTCCAATTTTGATAGTCTAGATTTAGTTGAAAGTAAGTTTTATTATGTCCGTGGCTACATAACTAGGATGTTAGGTCATTTTCTATGGTTGTGATGCTGAGAATTAATGATTAGTAGTTATGTGATGCGACTTGAAACTCCTAGTTTGAAGGTCAATTCCTTTATTCTGGTTTTTGTCCTTTTGAAGAAAAATCTCTTCCAGAATTAAAGAAGTATAAGAGGACTGCCTCAAACTAGATGGTTTTTAACCATTTCTGGAGAATTCATCAAATCCATGAATGATAAGTTTTACAGTCAAAACCCGTGTATGACAAGTTAAACTATACAAGATCTAATTCTGTACACCTGAGTATGCATGATAGTGTTTCTGGAAAAATCTATGGGACTTCAAGAAGTAGTTTTTGAACTTGTGCAAAACTGGTGGCTGAAGCAAATCGTGACCTTCATCTTGATAGTAAAATGGCCAGGCATGCTTGGATTTTCGTGATTTCAAAAGACTGGGTTTTTTATCCTCCAAATTTTGTTGCAAGTGCGATTCTGGAGGATAAAATTCCCATAATTAGTTGAGCATTATTGATAAAATTCCCTGTTAAATAAAAAAAAACTATAAAAAGTTAGTCTTCTATAAAATTCCTGATTTGCAGAAAGGAAATTTTTTTTGTCTGGTTCAAATAAATTCTTTTCTCGAATGGAAAGGAAGATTAGAAAAACAACTGTTTCCCTTTTTTCTTTTGGAAAATTACTTACATTGAAAAGAGGGAAAAATTATATAGGATTTTCCAAAATATTGGTTTCCCTTATCTTATCTAACTGAACTGAGATATTGGTGTCTACTAACATATTATTAACCCTATTTTGAAAGTTAGAAATAACAAGAATTTGAAAAACATAAATCCAATAACATAGCATAGTCTAAAAAGTGAGGCATCATCAGCGATTGTAAATCTTGCTATTTGTGAGCCACCATTTTCACGGTAGTACTGTAATACCCGCCACCTAGTAGTTATTGGATTTTTGCTACCAAAATCATCCTTTCCGCTTTTTTACTTTTTCTGATCCTTTGAGAAGCACTATCACTAAACTTTTGATAAAGAATAACAACTTTTGCACAAACCAATAATATAATTTGTTGGAACATTGCTCGGCCGAACTCGCAAACTTGTTACATTCGGAATCGTCTCTATTGTAAAACCATCAAAATATGTGTCAAAGACCATTTAGTTTATACATAAAAATACAATCATCGGAGTCTGAGTCAATGACCAAACATAAACAATCATGCACCCAGGTACATTTGAGTTTACTGCATGGAAATCAAATTTAATAAAATCCAATCAAGATGCACCCAGGTGCATCTGAGTTTACTGCAATTTGAAAATCAAAATTTAATCAAATCTAAGCAAGATGCACCCATGTGCATGTGAGTTTACTACTGGTCTAAAAATTTACCTTCTTCTTTCATAATTCATGCCTTATACAACGCATTAACATTAATAGTTACCATTTTATCCTAAAATAACGTAAATATTTTCATAGTAGTAACTTGCGTTTGTTTCATTTTATTAATTTGGATAGTTGTTTTGATTTATGTTCTGGTTTTGGATGGTTCATATGGATCCCAACCAAAGCTATCAAGAGCCGAAACTACTTAGCACATAAAAACAGTTTCAATTCCAAAGATATTGGTATAGCAATTAAACAGGGACATGTTCTGATTTAGTTCAGATATCATATAAATGAATAACTATTTGCATAACACTGTCTTCACAAGTTATCATTTAGCATTGGTTCTAGCTAGTTATTGTTGATGATGGTGGCGGTGGTTGTAATTAATGGTGGAGAAAGAGAAGATCAAAATATTGTGTCTGCATCCAATTTTTCTTCAACATGAAAATCAAATTTATCTTAAACTAAGTAAGATGCACCCAGGTGCATCTAATTTTACGTCAACATGAAAATCAACAATTTATCCTTAACTTATCAAGATGCTAGGTGCATTTAAATTTACGTTAACAAGAAAACTAAATTTATTTTAAACTAAGGAAGATGTACCCATTAGGTCAACATAAAAATAAAATTTATCTTAAACTAAGCAAGATGCACCAAGGTGCATCTAATTTTACGTCAAGATGAGAATCAAATTAGATGTACCCAGGTGCTCCTGATGTCGTTCGTCTCATATTTTTAAACAACTCCAGACACAACTCAAATTTCCAGTGTGAGAATAACCTAATCTAACCAAGATGTGTCCAGGTGCATCTTATTTCAATTACCAAGATGAAAATCAAAATCAAACTTAACCAATCAAAATTAAAATTAATCATGATTAGGAAACTTACGAGTTTTTACAGTCGATTCATGTTCGTTACTCGTCTTTTTGAAAGTTCCGAAGATGACATTGTTAATCATGAGAATTATTAGTAATTTTCTGAATCTAGGGTTTGAAATTTTTCTAGAAATTAGGGATTTTAGAAGGAAAATAAATTTAGGGCATTTAACAAACTCATCTAGTGATTGCGGTTTAGATGGTGCTGGTGGAGATGATGGAAAAGAGAAAACTGAAATAAGGGGGAAAATGAAAATTGATCTGTTTTTGTGAGTGGAGATCATGATGTTTTGTAGAAACTCACTTTTGCGAATGAGATCTTCAATTCAGGTCAGAACTCGAGAAATGATGGCTAAATAATTAAAAGATTAAAAGATTTACTTTAAATCAGAGCATATGAATAAGATACAATAGTTACTAGGAGTCAAGATATGACTCAACATTCACAAAAGAAGAAAACCACTAAGTTTCAAACACAAGACAAATGGTAACATACAACAAACTTGAGCATCTTGCAAATATCATCCTTGCAACTCTCAATTCAGATACAAGGATGAACATACCTAGAGCTAGGTAGCATAGTGAGATGTAATCCTACCATGAATATTGAGAGACGAGTTGTAAATGCCATCTGAGTGTTTGAGCCTCGTATTCCTTACCTTCCTTCGGTTATTTCTTCTTCTAAAGGAATTGAACATAAACCTGTTAGGATATCCACTAGAGGATTTTTCTGAGAATTAAGTATAGGACCTTTAGGGATTGGTTCCAGAGGATAAGAATTGTGAGATCTCCATCTCCTAGACTTAGATCTACCAGTCTTTTTCTCATAAACACTGGGAATGTGTATATTTGTGGTGTAACAATTTGCACCATACAAAGGGACGCGACTCCTATAGAGATTTCGAGATGAGTGATCATTGAAATCCCTTTTATGAGAGTTCTGGTTTTTTGCATAAATGAAATCCATTGTAGATATCGTCAGACAATTTACTCCGTCGACAGTAAAAAGAAGTAGATTTTGTAGATCATAAATATGTTTCTTTCTAGCAAAACAATGTAACACAAAATGATTCTTTTTCCCACAGACAGAACAGGTTCGTGGATAAGAAACGTTAGAAGCATATGGTTTCAGATTCGTAGCCTCTCTGGAATTTTGTAAGTCATGTAACTGTTTCTTAGTAGACAATTCCTTAGAAAAAAATTTCTCCATGCTAGGTAATACCACATGAGTATTAGAGATAGGCACTGAAGAAGTTTTACTTGTCAAAATAGAGTTTTCCCTTTTCAAGGAGTTGTACTGTTCTTGGGCTAGTGAAAGAGATGCAACAAGTTTCTCTTTTCAACAAGAAAACTGTTTAATTCTGATGAATGAGTCTCGATCAAACGTTTTTCTATAATTGAATCTTCTTTGACAACATCTTCATGCAAACTAATTTTTTCACGCTGTAGAGTAGTTTCTTGAACAAGGTTTTCGATATTGTTAGAAAAATATTCAACAAGATTATAGAGTTCCCTTTCTCTATCAAGAGACTTCTCAAGTTCATCAGTGAGCTGAGCGATTTTATTTTCAAGCGAACCAACTTTAGCCAGTTGAACATCAAAAACCTTAGTTGCCTTTTTTAAGGTTCTGGTAAGCTTCATCTCAGATTCTGACATATTGTCAACTGTCACTTCAGAGGGAATGTTATCATAGTATGATAACACAAACTTTCTACACCGGGATTCAGAATAATCCACTAAAGAGTTATCCTTTAAGGTAAGCCCAAGACATTTGGCAAAATCAAAATCTTTTGAAGGCATTTCTATGTGCGAAAGTTTGAAATAATTTATATGCACAAAATTAGATTGCTAGAAACACAGACTTATGGGGTCTTTAACGTGTTTGCCTGCTCTGATACTAATTAAAAAAGTAGGGGTACAACAACCACACCCAATATTTCGTTCGGCAATCTGTATGGACTAACTCCAGTATAATTCCAAGAATCAACTAGACAGTCAGACTCAATAGGGGAACAATATCTTATAAAATGATCCAAAAAATATTTTGCCAAGTTTAGGTGTCAAAACTATAAGTCTTGACTTCTAGTCTACTTATAGTTATGTCTCGGATTAAGATAGAATGTGTAGTTGAGCTTTAGACTTCACGGCGTTCATCGATTGAAGACGAAGATCTACTAAGGGGAGCTTGGAAGAACTTCATCAACAAAAGGTATGTGGAGACTTGAACTCATCTATCACTCATAAGTCTATTCTATTTTATCTCCTATTGAGACTAAGTCATATAGCTATATAGACTTTTACATTATACACATTTGGTATTTTGAGCCGAGTTTATCTCGCTTATCTATTTCTCGAAATATGTATTGGACAACTTTTTGATTTAACTACGTTCATCATTATTCTTGACGTTAAGTCAAAAGATGATCATGTGAAAATTGCCTTGAAACATCTTACATGATTTGTGTGAGACAGTCATTTGATGTAGACTCAGAATATTTCATATTGATCGAGATCACTTGAAAATTGCTTATAAGGTAATAGTTTGTGTGAGACAGTTATTGTCGTCTTCTAAGAATGTTTCAATGATTGAAATGGGAGTTTAAAACAATTAACTATTGTCTGGATATAATACAATATGCCTACCAGTATGCAAACTGTTGTAATAATGATTCAGGTCCGGGAACCAAGTATGCATACCCGAATGCAAACGGTTTTAACTGTCAAAGTCCGGGAACTAAGTTTGAATACCGTTTGCGAACTGTTTCACCTAAATTCGGTCCGCAACGACAATATGCGTACCCGTTTGCGAATTATCGGATAAGATCAAAGTCAGGAATTTAAGTTTGCGTACCCATTTGCAAACTTATGTGGTTAAGTTCTAAAATCAGTTAAGTATGATTTCATACTCATGAACAAATACATTTATAAATGTTTGCAAACGGTGGCTAAATGTTCATGAATTGATTCTCTTAAATCAAATCCAATTTTGCTTCGATTGTTTTTCTCATGAATTGATTTCATACTCAGTTCGCAGTTCCCAAGTTATTTGAGCTTTGTAAAGGGAGTGCTGAACTCAAACGACCTTCTATTAATGTTTCTCGTGAGATACTTCAAGAAAGCAGAATTGTAAGTTAGATGTTGGTTTATCTATTTTTAAATTAGAACTCATTTTCTTTTGCTTTGTACTTTTAAGCATTATTATTTATACATCTCAGGAACGCCATAAGAAAAAAAAAAAAGAGGACGCCCTAGATGGAAATAAATAAGATTATTTCTCTTCCCTGAATAAAATAAATATTCTTTTCATACTCGTCTTTCCGAAAAAGAATAGCAGTCGATTATTTGGTAGATAGATTTATTTTGAGCAGCCCAAGCATGTAGCTGCTGGCACTGGCCTTCGATTTACTTTGTATTTCTGTTATATTGGTTTACAGGTGAGAATTATGATAAAGAGGCTTGTCAGGAAAACATTTGACATGATCCAGGATATTGCTGAGAGTGAAAACAAGGAGGTTTGTGATCAACTTAAGTACATGTAGTGCTTTTGTTCTGGCTCGTCGAGGTTTTCCATGAAAAATGATTATTTTCTTGCAGGATTACAAAAAATTCTGGGAGAACTTCGGAAAGCTTCTCAAATTGGGATGCATTGAGGACTCTGGAAATCACAAGCGCCTTACACCACTGTTACGATTTCACTCTTCCAAAAGTGGGGATGATTTGATAAGCTTGGATCAGTATGTTGAGAACATGGGTGAGAAGCAAAATGCTATTTATTACTTGGCAACAGACAACCTTCAAAGTGCAAAAACAGCCCGACTCTTAGAGAAGCTGCTCCAAAAGGATATTGAGGTAATCATTCTTTCTTGGCTTTCATTGCAGCTAAAGAGAAAAAAAGGAAAACATACTCTAGTTTGTCTTAAGTGCAGTATCATAAGACTCCAAAACGCGGTATGGTTGAAGAATGTGTATCTTCTTTTTCTGTAGGTTTTGTACCTAGTAGAGCCAATTGATGAAGTAGCTATTCAGAATCTACAAACATACAAGGAAAAGAAGTTTGTTGATATCAGCAAAGAAGACCTTGAGTTGGGTTAGTATTTGATTTACAATTATCAACATGTGCTTTAAATTTATAAATGTAGGCATCAACTCCTTTGATTTTATGCGTTCCTAAACATTTATTATCAATTATCAGGTGATGAAGATGAAGTGAAGGATAGAGAAGACAAGCAAGAATACAATCTTCTTTGTGACTGGATGAAGCTGTTGGGTGCAATAATCAAAAACAAAGAAAAATCAAATAAGTAAAAGTTATTGATACTTAGCTCCTTTATAATGGAAGTGATTGCTTTGACGAAACGAACAAGTTCCCCGTATCTCCGCAACAGCAACAAGGCAAAACTTTGGAAAATAGAGTGAGTCACGTGTTCAACACGCTGTCCTTAAGACATTAGCGCCCGGCTACACTCAAGAGTGATGCTATAGCCCTCATAGGACGGATATCTCCAGGATAAAACACCCTAATACACCTACTACTAGCATATGTAGTAGATGCTCAACTTGAGCTTGGCAACTCCGAAAAAACCGTTAAGGAAAATCGCGAATGCTTAAAAACCGCTATAAAATATTTTCCCTTAGGGGTCCCTCTAAAATATAGAGCAACCCCTTTCCCATAGATTTTACAAAAGTAGTGAATTTCTTTATATAATTGACAAATACAACTTAAGAAGAAAAACTCCCCGATGTGGGACTAAAAGGTTTATATAGTTTCTTAAAACTACTAAAAATTGGAAACTCCACGATGTGGGACTAAAAAGTTTCATTCACAAAATAAAACAATAAATTATAATTTTTTATTAAAACTTTAAAAAATTATTTTTTTATTAATCGTTTTCCAACAATCCCCCACATGAATGAAAACTCAATAAAACATGAAAACACAGATAGATCTTGGTAAATAAACATCCCAACCTCACGATCCAAACAGACTGATCGTGTAAGTGTTGAAATCATACTAGTCATTTCTACGTCCTCTCCCTCACACAAAAGTGTGTTGACCCCAGGGTCATACTATGGATTGCATAAATCATAATAGTATTGAGAGCTTTCATCTTTAATTCTCACATGGTGAGACTATAGGTATCTTTCACCAAAGTGAAAAAGCATGAACTAGTGAACCCTTAGTGACCTTTAGGTCCTAAGTTCCAGTAATACCAAAACCATCAAAATGAAAATCACATAAAAAACGCAGGAAATACCATTTTAGGCAGAGGTGTCCATGAGGTCTTGAACCTTTGCTTAGTGAGATATTACCAGAATTACTTGCTAGAGATAGTGAACTATGTCTTGAACTGCTAGCATTTGATGTAATTCGTGATAACAACCACGGGTGATATCTCCAAGATTGCTGCCAAGCTCGTGCCGTTTTGTCCGTTTTGGCCCTGGACGTATCCTGTTTCTCAGAATGCTCTAGATAATCAGCTCATATTCTCACAGGAAGCGACCCACTTCCTCATTCAGATAGGTGAGTTTCCATAAAGAGTGTTACTGCTACACCCCACTTCAATCTTAAATTGAAACTATAGAACTCATTAAGACTTATTAAAAAGTCATCCTCCACATGCAGTCACACTATCACGTCTACACCATAGGGAAGGGACAGAGAATGAAAATCTCTGATAGTGTTTACCTTTAACCACCACAAATTAGTTGTCTCATTCGAAACCTTGATCATGGGATCTCCAGTCAGCAAGGTTGAGTATCCTTCATGGCAAGTTTAATATATGAGCTTAAGCCCCAACCCCGTCGATGCATTTTTAACTATCTCTTTGTACAAACCTTTCGTCAAAGATTGCGCGATATTCTCCTTGGACTTTATCCAATCAATGGAAATAACGCCGATTGAGATTAGTTATTTCTTAGCTTTAACTATTATAGCTTGGCTAACACAATGTATAGATATAGCTGGCACAGGCCTATGCCAAAGAGGAATGTCTTCTAAAAATCATCTTAGGCACTCGGCCCCCTCTCATGCTTTATCTAACGCAATACTCTCAGATTCCATAATGAATTGAGCGATATGTTTGTTTGGAAATCTTCCAACAACAAACCCACATGTTAGAGTGAAACCATATCCACTCGTAGACTTAGACTCCTCTGAGTCAACTATCCAGTTTGCATCATAAAGTCCCAAGGACAACAAGATACCTTTCATAAATCAAAAGAGTATTTTAGGTACCATAATACTCTACTCAGTGCATCTGAATTCTCTTGCTCTGGACTACAATTATATCCACTTAACTTACTCACAATATAGGCAATGTCTGGACTCTTACAGTTCATTAAATTCATCAGACATCCTATAACTTTTGAGTATTCAAGTTAAGATACTCCACTACCCTTATTTTTCTTGAGACTACAAGAATAATCGTACGAAGTACAAGCAGGTTTACAATCAGACTGATTGTATCTCTTAAGCACAACTCAACATAATGAGAACGACTAAGACTTATAAATGTTTGATTATCTTCTAATCCTCATCCCTAAGATTACATCAAAAGGGCCCAAGTCTTTCAAGTCAATGTTCTCATTCAGTGCATGTTTTTAGTGGAATTGATCACATCTATGTTTGTATCAAGCATATCATCAACATACAAGCATACAATTACACAGACATCCTTAACAAGTTACTTGTAGACATACTTGTCAGATTCATTAATTTAAATCCACTATCCATTATCACATGATTAAATTTTCCATGTCACTGTTTACGTGCTTATTTGAAAACCATACAAAGATTTTTCAAATTACAAACTTTGTATTCACAACCTTTCACTACAAAGTCTTCAGGTTGATCTATGTAAATTTCTTTACCTAATTCACGGTTTTAGAAAAAGCTGTCTTAACATCCATCTGATGTATCTCTACGTTCTTTATGGCAGCAATAACAATTAGTATCTCAACGGAAGTAATTTCCGTCACAATTGAATTAGAATCAAGGAAATCTACACCTTCTTTTAGTTTATAGCCTTTAGCTACCAACTTAGCTTAATATTTTTCCACAGTTTCATCTACCTATCGTTTCCTCTTAAAGACTCATTTACATCCCATGGTCTTACAACCTGGAGGTAAACTAGAAGCTCCCAAGTCTGGTTCCAACGGACTGAGTCCATTTCACTAAATGAAGCTTCTTACCAGAATGGGGTTTCAGTAGATATTAAGGCTTCTTTACAAGTCTGTGGCTCAGACTAAGCTAGGCATGTTATGAAGTCGGTTTCATAAGAAGTCTCAAGTCTAATTATTTTACTTCTCTTAGGCTCAACATCAACTTCATCTTCCTTTAAAATAAGTTCTGACTATTTGAAGATAAATCTAAGGGATCAACAACACATCTCTAATGAGGTACAGGTTTAGAATAAACATGTTCAAAGAACTCAGCATCCCTAGATTCCGTAATAATATTCACACCAATGTCAGAAAAAATCAGAACACACAACCAAAAATCTATTTGTAGAAGTATACTCAATATACCCTATACGAAAACACAATCAACATTTTTGGTTTCAATCTAGTTCTTTTAGGAAGAGGAATTACAATCTTAGTCAAACGCCCCCACACTTTGACACATTCATAAGAAGGTCATCTACCGTTCCATAAACCATATGGAGTTTCATCTGATTCTTAAAAGGGTACTTTATTCAGGATATACTAGTTAAGAGGACTGCCTCCCCCCACAAGGCCGCAGGTAATCCTGAACTAATCAACATGGAAATTATCATCTCCTTAAGGATACGGTTGTTATGTTCAAGGCTTCTAATTGGTTTCCAACTTCAAGTTTATACATCTTAAGGCTTCTAAGGCGTCATCCTTATCCTAAGCAAGTATACAAGATAGTACCTCGTACAATCATCTACGGAAGTTATAACCATCTTTTACCACAGTGGTTTTGGGTTGAACTCATGTCAACTAGGCCTAACTGAATTAATTCTAAAGGCTTAGAATTACTCTGAACATTTGTGCTAAAAGATTTTATAGCATATTTTGATTCTTCACAGATTTCACTTTTGTGTTCAAAATCCAAACTAAATTTGGGTACGAAGCCTATGCTAGCCAGTTAAGCATTGACTTATAAGTTTACGGTTCCAAGTCTACCACGTAAAACAATCAATCACACAAAGATATCACAAGAATCAACTACGTTCACATCATCAGTTTTTCCGTTAAGCTTATATAGACCCAAAGTCCTATAACTCTTGCTTAAAAAATCACTGCCTAGTTACAACAAGTTTTCCAGATTCAATTAAGATCTTAAATATTTTTCCATCTACAACAGAACAAGATACAAGATTTTCGCATATGCTCGGAACATGAAAACTTCATTCAATGTGAGAATATTACAGATATGAGCTTCTGCTCGACCTTTTCCTTTTATGCAACCTCTATTGCATATGAGTTACTCAATAAGAGTTTCTCGACATCCCCTATCCTATGATAGGAGGTGAACAGGTCTCTGTTTCAACAAACATTCTTGGTGGCTCCAGAGTCCACCTACTGGTCTCTCACATTGGTTATTAAAATAACTTCCGACATCATGCCACCAAACTCGTTCTAGTTTGTTTCAACTAAATTAGCATTAACTTTCTACTTATTAAGGTTTTTATGTTGTCTACAATTTACTGCCGCGTGGCCAGAAATTTTACAAACATAACACTCACCCTTAACTAAAGTAATTCCGGATTCAGGTTTACGAAATATACCTTTATCATGAAGACCATGCTTAGAGTTGCGTTCGATGTTCTCACCTTTGCCATCTTTGGAAGATTTGTTTCCAACCACATGCGGCTATTAGCCATGTCCCTCGGAGATGACACCTTTATTCACAAATCACAATTCCAAATCAGAAAGTAAAATATGAGTTTTGAAGATAACATCTATATATACAAACTTCGTTTGAATCAGCGTTTCAAAAAACTCATGGTTACCCCACAAAAATTGATTTAGTTAACAACAATTTTCTGCTCGTCAGAATTTTTCAGAAACGTTTTTCTGTTTTGTAAAATATCAAAAAAATACTTTTACAATTCCAAAAATTCTGAAATTTTACGCGGGTAACTATCAGGATGTCTACTAAGTTGTGTCAAAAGGGTTCATCGAAATTCCTTCTAGATTAAAAGATAAAATTTAAACTCTACATCTGACCAGAAATTCGTTTTTGTTTTTTCACTCCACAATTAACATCCATGATTCACAAACCAATCAATCGTTTTCGATTATTACAAATGATTATGTCTTAAGATTGTTGGGTGTAATAATCAAAAACAAAGAAAAATCAAATAAGCAAAAGTTATTGATACTTAGCTCCTTTATAATGGAAGTGATTGCTTTGACGAAACGAACAAGCTCCCCGTATCTCCGCAACAGCAACAAGGCAAAACTTTGGAAAATAGAGTGAATCACGTGTTCAACACGCTGTCCTTAAGACATTAGCGTCCGGCTACACTCAAGAGTGATGTTATAGCCCTCACAGGACGGATATCTCCAGGATAAAACACCCTAATACACCTACTACTAGCATATGTAGTAGATGCTCAACTTGAGCTTGGCAACTCCGAAAAAACCGTTAAGGAAAATCGCGAATGCTTAAAAACCGCTATAAAATATTTTCCCTTAGGGGTCCCTCTAAAATATAGAGCAACCCCTTTCCCATAGATTTTACAAAAGTAGTGAATTTCTTTATATAATTGACAAATACAACTTAAGAAGAAAAACTCCCCGATGTGGGACTAAAAGGTTTATATAGTTTCTTAAAACTACTAAAAATTGGAAACTCCACGATGTGGGACTAAAAAGTTTCATTCACAAAATAAAGCAATAAATTATAATTTTTTATTAAAACTTTTAAAAATTATTTTTTTATTAATCGTTTTCCAACAGAAGCAGCAACTCGGTGATAAGGTAGCTAAAGTGCAACTGTCTAAGCGTCTCAGCGATCATCACCCCGTGTGCTTGTTTCTGGCAAGTTTGGATGGTCCGCTACTATGGAAAGGTTAGTTTCATCTTCCTCTTTGAAAAGTATATTTGATTAGACTTCTTTTAATTCCCTTTAGGCTTTTGGTATCTTATGTTTGATTAAGCTATTCCTCTCTTTGTTGTGTTTAAAGGCTAATGAAAGCACATACACTTGCAAACACCTCGAGCTTAGAGTTCATGAGAGGGAGGAGGATATTGGAAGTCAATCCAGATCACCCTATTATTAAAGACCTAAATGTAATATTTCTCTCCGTAATCCTGAATCATTGATTCCCTTTAATTGATAAAGGTTAAAACTGATCCACTGTTGGTAACTTGAAGGCGGCATGCAAAAATGCTCCTGACACTACAAAATAAGTAGCTTCTAGGGATAGGCTGTGACGGTGGAACAGGGGACGGTCAGAAAAACGTTACTAATATCTTTTTGGGACGAATTTGGGCTTCTTGGAACGCTTTTTAGTCGTCCCAAGAAACCTTTTGTTTTGTAGTGTGAAAGCGGTGAAGCAAAGAGGGATGTTGATCTCTTATATGACACTGCCTTGATCTCCAGTGGGTTTACTGTAAGTGTGCTTCTTTATGTGCCTGGCTTATCTTTGAGTGTAGTATGTCTTTTATATAGCTGTTTTGGTTCATATCGTCTGATCTTTTTGCTTTGTGAAAACTACAGGGAGACCCATTCTCCCAGATTTTTTCACTGTCAAACCCACGGACAGAAAAGTTCAGGCGCGCACCCATTTTCCCGTCAAAAATTCGTAACAGACCCATAATTTATAAAATTCTGCTTCTCAGTTTTTAAAAGGCCAAACTACCCTTTTCTTCGAGCGACGAACAGAGAGAAGCGATAAGAAAACAATGGTGAAATCCGATTCTTCGTTTTTAACATTTGGATTTTTCCCTTTGTCAAATCTTTTTCCAAATCCTTTTCTGAATAATCTTCTCAATAAAACTAGGGTTTCTGTTTCAAAATCTGCGGTTTAAATCTGGGGATTTTGGGTTTCTGTTGTCTTTGATTATTCGAGAAGTAAAAAGAAATTAAAATTGAAGTTGAAAAGGGTAAGAAGTGTGTTGCAGTATTTCGATATCAACTGAATTGGAAATTTTCATACCTTATTTGTCTCCATGTTTTTGATCTCAATCGGAAATTTATGATTAGATTTGAATTAAAGATGTTATGCATAATGTCTTATGCATAACATCAGTTTTGTTTAGATGCATAAGACATTATGCATTATTTCTTTTTAGCTGCATAATGTCTTATGCATTACTTTTTTTCACTTTTCTGGTTATGCATCAGTTTTTTTTAGATGCATAAGACATTGTGCATTATTTTGTTTTAGCTGCATAATGTCTTATGCATTACTTTTCTCACTTTTTCTGGTTATGCATCAGTTTTTTTAGATGCATAAGACATTAGGCATTATTTTGTTTTAGCTGCATATTGTCTTATGCATTACTTTTTTCACTTTTCTGATTTATGGATTTTTATGCACGTGCATAATGTCTTCTGCATCATTTTGTTTAGTGCATAAGACAATATAAGGGAAAATTTAGCTGCATAACTTTTTTTCTGTTTCTTCTACTTGATTTTTTCTTCTTCGTCTGTTTCATCCATTTTTGTTGAAATGTATTCTAGGGTTTAGTCAAAAATGATTTACTTCTTTGAATCATCGATTTTAAATGATTTATTTCTTTAAATGATGGAGAAAAAATCTTTGCAGATCCGTTACAGAGATTAATGGAGGAATAGGGGAAGAAACCGGCGGAGAAGAAAAAAAATTATGCCCAAAAATGATGAAGGGTAATAGAGTCTTTCAGTACGTTTTAAATATTTTTAAATAATTATGGGTGCGACTGTATCAGAAATTAATTGTGGGCCTGGCGGTAAGATTTTTTTTTTTTGGGCCTGCGCCTAAGTTTCTTCTTAATCATGTTGCCTGATAGCCCATATGACTTGGGTAACAATATCAATGAGATGATTGCCATTGATCTTGGAGGATGGTGGGGCCCTTCTAAATCAGATGCGTTAGAGCCAAGTGATGCTGCTGAAGAGTCCGATCAAGCACTGGAGACAGAAGTGATTGAACCTTTGGAAGTGAGGATAGAGAATGATCCATGGAGAGATTGATTCCAATATTTGTAGGATAAGCTTACTGAAAATGAGTTTTATTTTGTGTGTGACTACATATGTGGTCATTTTTTTTATAGTTTTGATGCTGATAATATAAGGTTAGTTGTGTTATGACTAGTCATGAAATTTCCAGATTTGAAGGTGTTGATGGTGGATTTTCGATAAAGGTCAAAACCGTAAAATCATGATATTGCATGTTTCGGGCCCGGTATCAGGAACGCATGTGATGATTCATATTTTACGATTCGTGAACCATTTCACGAGCTCTGATCGAGTTCCTCTCAGAACCATGATGAATATGATTCTCGAAAGGCCTCCCACTAGCTGAGTGTTCGATGCTGCGCATTTCATCATGACCTCTATGTAGAATAACATGATTGGGCGGTCCTCCTACATAATTGTTTGTTGAGAGGGCTTAACGCCTTCAGGACGTCGGTGAACTCGATGTTCCCTGACTACATAGAGACTCCTCTCTACATAGAAGAAAGATTGGGCGGTCCTCCAACATAATTGTTTATTGAGAGGGCTTAACGCCTTCAGGACGTCGGCAACACTCGTTGTTCCCTGACTATATAGAGATACCATGCATAGATTCAGGCGGCTCTCCTACATAATTGTTTGTTGAGGGGGCTAAACGCCTTCAGGACGTTAACAACGCTGCACGATTGTTCCCTGACTATACACCTTTCAGAACGAGTATGATGCTTCAACTATCTCATATCTCGATTCTACAATAAATTAATTCTACCGTGACATTCGCCACTGAATTCCTAGAAAATAATCTATTATATCTCATTACTCCGTTCCATGAATCCCCGGCTGACTCCATGGGATTAGTAATAGATAACCAATTCATCTCATTACTCTCTTCCCTGAATTCCCCTGCTGGATTCATGGATTAGTAATAGATGCACAATTCATGATTATTACTCTGTTTCATGAATAATTCTCCACTGAATTTCATGAATTAGTGATAATTACTTAACAATCAGGTATCTGGACTATCACTGAGTAAGCCCCAATGAAATGGTGCAAGTGTACTCAACAATGATGCACGAACGAGCACCCAAATGCACCAACGAGCATTCGAAAATATGAACAAATGAGGAATCCCACACAAAATAGGAGAGAGAAAATAATAATAAAAAATAAAAAAGAGGCGCATGACCGGGCCCACCGGTCGGCCGGCCATGCCACCGTGGCCGGTCCCCCACGCCTCTTCTTTTTATTTTTTTATTTTTATTTATTTTCATGAACTCATGAAAACTTCTTCATTCAAGCAACTTTCCTTGTTTGAGTAAAACTCATGGTTTCTCCATATTTTCACGGTTTCATGAAAAATAATAAAATAGGGAAAGGTTTCGTTGGACCGGGCTACCTAGCCTGGCCGGTCCCACACCTTGCAATCCCTTATTTTCATAATTATTATTTCCCTCATCTCATGAAACTCCTCCGTTTGAGCAAAAATCATGGTTTCTTCATATTTTCTCTAATATTGCTCAAACCATGACAAAGCCAAAAACTTAAATGGTCACATGACAGACTAGGTTATTCACGCCAAATAATAAAATATTATTATTTTTATATTTTCAAATTTTCATCAGACGAGCAAAGTTCTACTTGCTCATTCGAGCAAAATCAAGAATTTCAGTCAAAGATTGAACTCTTCTGAAAATCCGAGATATTGCTCAAACGCATACCAGAAAATACCGAAGCTCTCTAGACTGAGACACGGACATTATGGTGACACGGGCATGCTTCCTTGACCGACCAAGGCCGTCCCTAAGGCTTGCAAGGAGCCGGTCCCACACATTCTCATAATCTTGACCTAATTTGCTCAATTGCTCATATTGGGTCCAAACTCTTTCCAACCAACTTGGAATTTGCTCAATCGACCATCAGTCGTCCCACACCACCAAGGGACGGTTCTATACCCCCTTGGTCGGTCCCTCACTTCTCCCTAATTAGGTTTTATCACCTAACGTTCACACTATTTTAATAAATGATGAAACCGACATTTTATCATCATTCTTTCACCAACCGGTCAACTAAGGACCCTGGTGCCCGCTCACTCAAACACTTGGGCACCACATGGACGTCCATCATCCTATGTGGTCAGTCCCTCCCTCACTCATGACCTATTTTCAGTAATTCATCAATTGACGAATAATTGATCAAAAATTAGGGTTTCGAACAAACGCTCCACAAATCATCATTCTGAGCAAGTTCAAACACTAATAAATTTATATTGATCCAACAATCAACATCTGGATTACTTATATGATATTTGGTGGTCTACCAATATTTTAATTGATATTTTATCGGGTCATGTCACCAATAAATAATTCTTCGAATTGAGCAATACTTGCTCAGTTGCTCGAATATTGATCCAACTATCAATATTCGGTAATTCGTCGAATTGAGCAATACTTGCTCAGTTGCTCAAATATTGATCCAACTATCAATATTCGGTAATTTAACAGTAATTCGTCGAATTGAGCAATACTTGCTCAGTTGCTCGAATATTGATCCAACTATCAATATTCAGTAATTCGTCGAATTGAGAAATACTTGCTCAGTTGCTCGAGATCCAACTATCAATGTTCAGTAATTTGTCGAATTCTCGAATATTGATCCAACTATCAATATTCAGTAATTCATCGAATTGATGCTCAATTGCTTGAATTTATGATATTTGCTCAGACGAGCAACATCTAAGAATTGTACGTCTAACATGTTCAATCCATGAATCATTGAGCATTCGTCACTCATGCTCGATTCAACAAAACTTAGACTTTAATAAGTCAACCAATTACTAATCAAATACAAGTCTGCTTTGCAGATTCCACGTTCGTGAGACATCAATCACGTCACATGGGGGGATATTACTTAGGGTTTTGGTCTGGCGGCCTACGACACGTGTATTCATCCACGATGAGAAATGTGAGCAAGTCGTGCAAACAGTTGAAGGAGTTAGCAAAGTAGCAGGTGGACAGTTAACCAAGTATCCGCACGTCATGGAACTGGTTTTACCATGATCTCCCACTTTCCCACTCTTTCACTCATGAAACCGTCATACTTACTGGGATCAATGTTTTCGCTATTCTGACAACATAAATAAGCTCTGAATCGATGACTCAATTGACATTCTTTTTTCACGACAACAATCGTCTACACACAAGTCTCGATCAAACTTATTTACACATATTTGCAGAAACCTTCAGCACATCCACAATCCTTGATCATCATTGATCCCACAATTCTCAGCTTTCCTCCTACAGATCAACCCATCTCCCTCTTTGTGACCGAATTGACTCTGGAATGACCATTGACTTGGTTTAGGCCAGAGTCCTACATATTGATCTCTCGAACTCAAAGCACTCCCGTGCAGTGCATCCGTGTGAGGTTAAGCAGTTTGCTCGGTTGAGGAGTCTCGCTCGAACTGTCATCTCTCCACTTCCCTAAAAAACCAGCAAATCGTTTTCCCCCATCTACAGATTGGCGACCACAGTGGAAGATTAATCTCTCGGTTGCAATTTCAAATTTTCACAAAATGGCTGGTCTTAGGTATGGGTTGGTTACAAATACAAACGACGCTAGCACTAGCAACAATAACAATGATGGTAGTCCAGAAACCATCCCGGCTTCCAACAATGGTGGTGATACTAATCCTCTTCAAACCAATGATGTAAATCATCCTCTCTTCGGCCGTCATCATGAAGAAGTCAGAGAAAATCCACCCACCATAGCCGATCTCATGAAGGTTCAGGAAGTTCTCGCCAAGAATCAAACTGATATGGATACTACTCAGAAGGATCTATGCAATTATCTCAAAACTCTCACAGAAAAAATCTCAGAGAAAACTAAGGACGGGTCGGAGAAAGGAAAAGCCAAAGAAACGGACCCTGAAATTTCACCAATCGATGTGGTGGATGATGATGAAGCCTGCAAAGCTGCAGAGAATCCACCGGAGAAGGAGTCTGTAGGTTTCATCACTTGTGAAGATCTGGAACACTTCATGGAGGCTCGAGGAAAACACAAGACGCCATCTGTCCATCCCCATCAACCTCCCTATTCCTCTGATGTACATAGAATATCTCTCCCGAAAGGCTATATTTCTCCAACGTTCACACTTTACAATGGAACAGGAACGCCCCAGAGCATGATTCTCGATTCCTGGAGGCATTAGGAGAACATGAACACAATCATGTTGTCCGACTGAAGGAGTTTTCAAATTCTCTGACCGGCCGAGCATATACTTGGTACAACAACATCGCACCAAGGAGCATCGCTAGTTGGGAAGAAATGGTTAATGCCTTCTACATGAAATACTTTTTCATCTCAGAGCAGATTACTCTTTTTGACTTAGGGAGAATGGCTCAAAACCGAGGAGCCACGAGAAACTCGAACCAGCACCATGCACTTAGTCAACAAACAGTACAATGTTCAGCCTTCCATGAATGTTGCCGAAGGGGGCAAGAGAAAAGCTGATGCGCAGCAACATAAGAATGCTCCTCCAACGTCTACGAAAGCACCAAGGAAGGACAACCAAACTCAAAATGCACAAGCGCCGGCTCAGCGTCAACAGAATGATCAGGAAGTGCCAGACTTTCCTTTTCCTATTGAAGAGGTGATCTAATTGTTAGAAGTCTGGATCCAAGACGGTGCGATCAACTTACCTCCCGTCAGGAGAGGGCCGACAGATGAGGAAGTGGAGAATCCGCGTTACTGTCGCTTTCATAGGTATGTCAGTCATCCGACCAGTGATTGCAGAACCTTGAAGCGCATATTCAAGGAAAAAGTCGATTCAGGAGAACTGGGGACTGAAGGAGTACACAAGAATCCTCTCCCAATCATAGCTTTTGCAATCTCTGAACAACCAGTCAAAGAAGCACTTCAATCATTAATCAAGCATGCCTGCGAATTGGTTTATTTTTGAAAAGGCTCAAAAGGAGTACCTTTTCACGGCTTTGAACCATGTATTGTCTGGGAAACATTTATCTATCCCGGAAGTACTCCCCGAACCTCCAGCCACTGACAAGGAGATGTATGACTGTGGACTGCTCACCACAATACATCTCAAAGGAAATGAATTCAGAAGAGTTCTAATCGATGTTGGCACAGCTATCAATATTATCCCTTTGAAGATTCTCAGATCTGCAGGCATTACTCGACAAGAAGCCTCTCATGCTCCTGTCTCAGTCAGAGATCACGAAGGAATATCCAGAAATGCATATGGCTACATCATCCTCAGAATGAAGGTCGGGGAAACCTGGTCAGAAACCAAGTTTCACATAATCATAGAAGATCCAGGATATGACATGATCCTTGGACGAACATTGATTCATGCTGAAAAGGTAACTACAACACCTTTAATTGCACATTTCTCTGTTGAAGAAAGCTCCGACTCAGAAGAAAGCTCTGAATCATAAGAAACAAAGGACACTCCATCATTCGAGCATCTAGAGAAAGTTCAAGCCCTGATAGGACTTACACAAAAACCTGTAGAGAACGCACATGAATTCGTCAAAAGATTTTGTACTCAGGCAAGTTTTATTCCCTCTCATGCGTCTATATTATCAACTTTCAAATATGCTACCCTGGTCCGGGGACTCAATTTTATTCGCAACCAAGCTATCACCAAACATTATGAGTAGTTAGTCTCTCCCCAACAATATTTCACCAAGTGGTTGGACGCAGAGCCTCTCCGAATCCAGAGTCTCACCAACACAATCATTGCTAGAATAATGATTGAGCACGACAATCAATATCCTAGGTACTCTCCCTTGCGTGAGTGCCCACATGTACCGCAAGACTGGAAAGCTCTACCAATGTGGAATCCCACTGTATGAGGAATTCCGACCCAACAAAAAATATCCAGGGCACGAGCAACCAAACCTAACAAGTTTCACGAAGGAGATTTAGTTCTCAAGGCAACTAAGCGCAATCTCCATTCCACAAGGAGCTCTGACTGGGAAGGGCCTTTTATGATTGCTAAGTCAGAAGTTGGAGGACATTACAAATTGGATGATATGAAGGTCAAGACAAGTGTGGCAGTGATTCACGAAAATTGTCTAAAGGCTTTTGACGCATGAAAATTCAGCGTCCCAAGGCGTTTTGTGTTCAAAGCACGAACTCTCGAAGCACCTAATGTTTTCATTTTAGGATTTCCTTTCACATGTATTTTTTAATTTCCCCAGGAGTTTGCAATTCATGCATTCAGTATTTGAATTCACCAATTTATCAAAGTTCTTTATTTTAGAAAAATCTCTATCAAATCCAACAAAAAAAAATTCCTTAATCACTCACTTATTCAAAACCAATCAAAAAATCAAAACAAAAAAAAAACCTCACATCTCTCAGAAGTTCAAGGTTCAAGAGATTAGGGAAAGAAAAACTAAAGGAACAGACAAAGTAAGATTTCTGCTTCTCTGCATTCTCCAAGACTTGCAAGGCCGCTTTCTCCAACTCCAGCTTTTCAGTCAATTCAACAATCTTAGCCATTTTCTCCACCACAACATCACTGATAAAAGGTATATTATTCTCTACTGCGTCCTTAATGATGTTGATCCTTTGACGAAGCCACTTCAAGTTGAAGCCAAGTTCTTCAGATTTATTCAAGTTGTACTCCCAATCAAAGAGTACATCTTGAGTGACAGTACTTTTAGCCCTGGTCCGTATTTCATCTATGACACGTAAAATATTTCCTACTTGAATTGTCAATAAGTAACTGAGTTTGGGGTCTCTCTCAATGACGATGTGACCATACATCTTCCATAGCTTCTCGTACACATCAGCATACCCTATGGGAACACTAAATCCACCAACTGATGTGTGATATGTGAGCGACTCACCGAATGGAGGATCACAAATAACCCCCGTATTAGGGTATTCATGCACTATTATGCGGTTCTCAATTATTGGAGCAGCTTCAGCAATTGTGGGAGAAGTTTCTTGGGTAGTTTCTTCTATTCTAGGTCTGGTGGCTTCTATCTCTGAAGTAACGATGATTTGATCTTCATTCTCCTCGACAAATTCAGCATCAATATTCTCATGGCATTGAGGTGAAGAGATGGTAACATCATCAACTCGGTTCACCATATGGTTTGAATCTTCATTCACTCCATTATTCTCAACTTCGACATTTGGTACCTAATACGAAGAATACATGAGACTAGAGCAATTCAAGCATGGAAACCAAAGGTAATCATAAAATTCAGCATCTAAGTGAACTAACACTATCTAATTTCTTTATTATACATCCAAGACATGAGAAAATAGTGTGGAAGTCATAAAACACGTTTTTCAACAAGCTCGCCTGAAGAGATTTTATACGGCCATGTATAAGACGACGAAATAGGAGCAATTGGTAAAGAATATAAGGTTGAGTCATATACCATTATCTTCGTATGGATGTTTTCTACAACATATCAAAATTTTATAGCAATTGGATAAACGAGTGAGGAGTTGTGGCCAAAACATTGGACTACATGCCAGCTGAAAATTCCTGAACATCTCCTGGAAGTTTACTGTTTCGCTGATTTAGGCCCCTAAACGTGATCAAAACTTAAAACGCTTCCGTGTTAAATCTTGGAAATTTCCTGGGCATAAGGATACATGTTTAGATCGCGAAAATATGACATCGTATGAAGATTTTATGGCATTTTTTCTAAAAGGTTGAGTCCTGAAATTTTCTGATGACGTATTTCACTAAAAGTTTTCATTCATTCGTGTGGATTCTCATTCATTCCCTCAAAAATCAGCAATATTATACTTCTATGAATAGAGTACAAAATGGATACTTACTTGAGGGGTTTCCAAGTCATTCAAAAGATTAATGTGGTCGACACCAACATTGGAAGCACCATTATCATCATTCGGTACCGATTCTTAAAGGTTCTCTTTCTCACCACTATTCAAAGACGAATGAACAGCCTGACCATGTTGGTTTTCCACAACAATTTCCTCCTGGATATGTCCGCAACAATCATTATTATTTTATTCAAGAAGTATTATGATTAATTATATGAAGGAATACTTACATCAACTTCATCTGCATCACTGGATTCGTGAGTTGTGGACTGAGCAAAACGGAGACCGTCAATACTTGATGGAGACAAATTATGGAATGGCAACAAACATTGTTTTCATGATCCTAATTATGCGGAAAAGGAAAATTCATGGTAGAAAGAATATGAACAACTCACCAAAGAAGCGGCTGGAGACTGCACATTATTCAGTATCATCCTATAATTCGTCATACTTCTATTTTCTCCACCCTGGGGACTTTCTTGCACTTCTGAGAAGGCTACATGAATCCGAGATCTCACAGCACGACCATCCTCCAATAAATTTAATGAAATAATTAAGGTGTGATCATCATGCCTTTACCAAAATTGTAAGAAAAATACTAACATGTGAACATTTTGGAGGAGTTTTTCTTTTATCATCACTAGAAATATGCTTCAACCTTGGTCGATCAGAAATTACATCAGCAGGAGGAAACTCTCGTACTAGATATTTAACATCCATTGCAAACTTATGCAAGCGCTCAAGTTGTTGACGCCAGAAGTCTACATGACTCGGAGTCGCATAAGTAGCTCGGTCAGAACAAGGAAACAAATAATCATTTCCTTCCACATGTGTGCAATCTAAGTGGGCCTTCAGATATTTAACTGATGGCTTATTTATTCGATGACCTGGGGAACACTGATCAAGACCCATTTGTCGAGCCGCTCTGTCAATGTTATATTCTTCCACCTGGAACTTTTCGTGCATTACCGACATTAAATAGCCAGGAGTGCAACTCAGTATAAAAGATTTTTCTCCTTCACTCAGACTGGCACCAGACTGTTAGAGCACTGCTCGGTCTAAATCGCATGCGTTTCTATCTCAAGCATGTTTGTAAATATTAGTGATCAAAACTATATGTATTGATTTCTAGTATACTTATGACTAAGTCTCGGTCTAGGATAGTTAGTAATAGTTGAGCTCCAGACTCCATGGCGATTATCTTGCAAAGACAAAGAACTACTCAAGGAACCAGTGGAACTTCATCCGACCAAAAGGTATGTGGAGACTTGAACTCATCTTGTCACTCAAAAGTCTATCTACTCTATCTCCTACTCTTGAGACAAAAGTCTTATAAGTATGATAGTTTTCATACATACACATTTGCTATTTCGAGCCGAGTTTACTCGCCTATCTTTTTCTTGAAATACGTGTTGGTAAGCTTTTGCTTTAACCATCTTCATCTTTATCCGTGACGAATGTCATGATGACGTTTCAATCTTGAAAATATCTTTGTTGACGATAGTCAATTCTTTATGTCTAACGACTGTTATAACATTATAGAAGAATGTTTCAAAGATTGAAATGTAGAGTTGAGAATATGTAACCACCTATGGATGTAAGCATATAGTGTGTCCGCACATTAGTGTATAAATCCATGTGCCGGAAACCAAGTGTGTGCATATGTGTGCATGCGGTATTGGTGAAGGAGACAGGTTGGGTACGCGTACCCGTACACGTACTGGAGGAAATTCACGTCCGCGAAATTCTGCTGAGTATGAAGTTTACGAACTCAAAAACCAGTCACCTTAGGTACGCGTACTGGCGGAACTTTTTCACCCGAAAAAGTCTGTTGAATTTGGAAACTAAAACCAACTCAAAATCCGGTAGCTAAGGTACGCATACCCGTACGCGTATCCAAGCTAGTTATTTCTCAAATCGGTAGTTCATGGACTTAAAACAATAAATTATAAGGAATGCAATCTTTGCAAACCGTGGGTATATTGTACATGAATTGATTCAAATGAATCAAACCGATTTTGTTTCAATTGTGTCTGTGAATAAAGACCTAAGCAATTGAACAACTCTTGAACTAGTTCTTATGAGTCATTTGAACTAGTTATGAGAAAGATGAATACGGTTAATATGAAAGCACTCATATGGCTAACCATTGGTCAACCATTTGTGAACCAACCTATGTACACGTTTGGGTACGGTTACTCAAACCTAAATGAATACATTTCATTTGTGTGTGACAAGATCTAACGGTTGAAAGATATTAGCTTGGATAAATCAGGTTTTTCATCTAACAGTGATTATTGAATGTTTTGTTACCAAGGTAACTTAGATTGCAAACCCTGATTTGAAAACTATATAAGGAGATGTCTGGCAACTGTGCAAAACTAATCCTCACATCTCCTGTGTGATACTAGTTGGTTTGCTAGAGTCGATTCTCCTTTAATCGTAGGTTTCTTCTCGAGACCCTGTCGATTAACAACTGAAAGACTTCATTGGGATTATGAAGCCAGACGAAACTACTTCTCTTGTAGTTGAGCGATCTGATCTTGCCATTTTCTATCGTACGAGTTCATTTAAATAATTGACTTGAGATTATATCTCCGATAGGGCAAGATAAAAAGAAATCACAAACATCTTCGTCTCATCGTTTGTGATTCCGCAATATCTAGTTTCGCTACCATACGATTTAGATTATTGTGAGGTGATTGATAATACTAGGTTGTTCTTCAGGAATATAAGTCTGGTTTATCAATTGGTTTTTGTTCACCTTGATTTTTATCAAAAGACAGAACAAAACTTTTAGGTGTATCTGTGGGAGACAGATTTATCTATCCTTGTAGACTTTTCAGTGTGATACAGATTTGTTTATTAAAGTCTTCGACTTTGGGTCGTAACAACTCTTGGTTGTGGGTGAGATCAACTAAGGGAATCAAGTGCGTAGTATCCTACTGGGATTAGAGACGTAAGGAGCGCAAATGTACCTTGAATCAGTGTGAGATTGATTAGGGTTCAACTACAGTCCAGACCGAAGTTAGTTTGTAGTAGGCTAGTGATGTATTTTCAAAAGTTGTTGTAGATTGTGGTAAAAGGGGTTCTTTTCGAACTTGTGAAGGGAATAATTTTTTTTTAGATTTAAATAATTTAGAAATGTAGAAAATTCAATTAACAAGTGATGTAAATTTTATGGAGAAAATAGGGGTGATGATTCCACCATTCAACAATATTTATGTAGTTTTATTTATTTTTTATTATGCAAATTTAATAATTGTTTTGATTCTAACTATTGCCAAAAGCAGATTCTCAAAATATTAAAGATTAATCGCAAGCATAATACATCAAGAGTATAAAACTAAGCATGTATTATCAAGAGAAAATATATTTGATTAATAAAAATCATTTAAATCATTTATTTTCAATGCAATTAATCATATATAAATATTGCAAAAATTAATCAAATAAAAATTACCACATAAATATTGCGAGAAAGGCTTCCTCCGTTACCCCTGGGATTGGGTTTAGCTACTCATGATGAAAAACATCTCAAAATATTTCATTGATGCTCAAAAGTTGATTACAATGAAGAGAAATGTCAAAAAAATCAATATTCGACCGTACTTTGCAACACACAGGAAGCGTCAGGGAAGAACGATACAAATGAAGTGCTGTAAGCATTGTTTCTAAGTCGCGGGAAAGGAATTGGAAATTGTCTCATTTAAGTGACACCTTTCAACGACTTTCTTGGAGCGTATTTTGTTCTTCGTCTTCAACTACACCAGCAGAACTCTTCTCTTCTCTGCGTGATTTTCTTTTGATTCTCTCGACTCCTAAACTTTCCCCAAAGACTCTCCAAAATTGCTAAACTCTTTAGCCTTGTATTTATAGTGTTTTAGAACAAAAATATCCGACCATAACACCGTATAATCTCCCATTAATGCCGTCATTGCTCGCTGCCCATATTTAACAATAATTTCCATTTTTGGCTTCTACACACGTTAGATTTGATCCTGCACGCTCTAGTTAGCCTTCTCCACGTCTCAGCACTCTTTCAACGCTAGTATAACTCCTCCATGCACATAAGAACTTCAATTTTGCTCGTGTTACAGTACACGTGCTCTGTTTTGGGTGTGTGAATCATCACGCGTTTTCCATCCAATTCCGTTCGAACCCACTGCCCAAAATGTGTTCCTTAACCTATATCACATCTCTCTATCAAATTTCAGCCATTGAATCGACCCGTAACCCCTTCATTTTTGTGATCAAACTTCTGCCAGTTGAGAATTTCATTTCCCGCCAAAAAACAGTTTTCAAACGAAGAAGAAAGGGTATCCCCCTATCCTGAACTGGGGTGCGAATAGCAGGTGTCCATTGAGGTGCCCCTTAATCGATAGTGAGAGTCTGAATAACAATTGTCCTTCAAGGGTGCCCCGGGCAACTTTTCGAGCCGAATTTTCCAAAAATGTTTATTTCCTAAAAATACATAAAAACACAATATTAGTACAAAAATAGAGTTCCAACAATACGGACATTGAGGACAAATTAGACACAAAAAATGTGTCTATCAAATACCCCCAAACTTATTATTTGCTAGTCCTCGAGCAAATTTATTCTAGAAAGGAAAATCATTTGAACCCCTAGGTGGCCCTAGTGGCGGAGTGTTGTCTCCGGAGGGTTTACCAGAGGTGTACCCACAAAACCTTTACTCCAGACCCTAACTATCTACGCAAAATCTTGGAAAGCACTAAAGAACCTCCTTGGTTGGCAGACTTATTAATTATAGGAGGAAGTACCCTGATGCGAAATTCCAATTACTGTACACGAGTTTTCACTCAAGCATACTAAAATTCATATAAGTGACAGAGCTCTACTAAGATAGTTTCACGATGGACATCATACTCGGAGTCAGACTAATCACATGAAAAGATTAAGAAGATGGAAAAATAAAAATGTAGATGGTTGAAAAGTGAACGGTGTTTCCCATATCTGTCTGAAGGCCTCTGCCAAGGTGAACCTAACCTAAATGACTGAGATACCGGTCTGACTAATATTAACACACTGGCATATACAAGGGAACCAGTGGTCAATAATCCTAACTCTAGGTCAACACAACTGGCATATACAAGGGTACCAGTGGTCGACTTTATTAAACACACATTTATTTAAGAACTAACAACATGATTGGACCTTGTGGACCCAAGCGCATGTTTCTTGTCAGCAGATTACATGGTAATTCCCGTGGATCCTGCATTCCACGCTTGTTTAGGCGACGGAGACAGGGAGAATACACACATATTTCTATCCAAGTGTTAGTATTTATTCCGATTGGTCTACTGGTCTGGTCTAATTTTTTTTTTGAAAAGGTAACTCAGTCACTCTATTTCACCCTAGCAAAGGTAACAACTTGAATCGTGTGCCCCACCAAATCACTTGAAATAAAAGAAAAAATAGAAAGTGAAAAGGACTCGACGAGATATGGCGAAACTATCATGTTATTTCTAACACCTGAGCTCTGTGCTTTTATGAATAGACTCTATAGATGTTTCCATCTAGTCAGATTGGTTCCTCAACTCCTAAAACAAAAATGTTTCCATCCACTTAGATTGGTTAGTGCTATCCTTAATAGGCGTAAATTTCTAGGCTTTGGAGTTTATTTATTGCAACTTAAAACTAACAAAAAGTTTCTTCCCCACCCCCAAACTTAAATCTAACATTGTCCTCAATGTTTCTAATGAAAGAGCAGTACCAAAAGTAACATAACACGAGGAGAAGTTGGAAAGATAGTACCTCGGTGAAGAAAATCAAAAATTAATATACAACATACAATCCACCTCGATGGTCAATCAAGGGTAAACAGGGTCCTCCAGAGGGACCTCCTCAACATCACCTGTAGGAAAATGGCTCTAAAAAGGGTTTCAATCTCTGACCGTTAACCTTCGAAGAACTACTACCATCCGGTGACTTAATTTCAACATCTCCATGAGGAAAAACCGTGCGAACAATAAAAAGGACCCGTCCACCGAGAACGCAACTTCCCAGGGAAAAGATGTAAGCAGGTATCATACAGAAGAACTTTTTGACCTGGAGAAAATGTCTTTCTTAGAATATTCCTATCATGCACAAGTTTCATTTTGTTCTTATACTCCTTCGCACTATCATACGCATCTCTACGAATCTCTTCCAACTCATTGAGCTGGAGTTTCCTATGGGCTCCTGCCTTGTCGAGTGAAAAATTTAGCTGCTTAACAGCCCAATAAGCTCTATGTTCTAACTCAACAGGTAAATGACATGCCTTTCCATAAAAAAGCCGATAAGGAGACATTCCAATAGGAGTCTTACACGCAGTACGGTAAGCCCATAAGGCATCAGTAAGCCTAGACGACCAGTCTTTCCGATTAGGATTAACTGTTTTCTCTAATATACGTTTTATCTCCCTATTGGAAACCTCAACTTGACCACTAGTCTGTGGATGATACGGGGTAGCTACCTTATGAGTAATACCATATTTCTTCATTAAAAGCCTAAAAGGTCCATTACAAAAGTGCGACCCTCCATCACTAATTATAGCTCGCGGTGTACCAAAACGTGTAAGTATATTTTCTTTCAAGAACTCTATCACAACCCTATGGTCATTGGTTTTACACGCAACCGCTTCAATCCACTTAGAGACATAGTCTACAGCGACAATGATGTATAGGTTACCAAAAGAATTAGGGAACATACCCATAAAGTCAATACCCCACACATCAAAGACCTCAACAATCAGAATCGGGTTCAAGGGCATCATGTTCCTACGGGAAATGGTTCCTAATTTCTGGAAACGTTCACAAGTAACACAGTAACTATGGGAGTCTTTAAACAACGAAGGCCAATAGAATCCACACTGCAATACCTTAGCAACAGTCTTCTTAGCACTAAAGTGACCCCCACAAGCATGATCATGACAAAAGGAAATAATACTGGACTGGTCACTCTCAGGTATAAATCTCCTAATAATCTGGTCTGGACAATACTTAAAAAATAAGGATCATACCAAAAGAAGTGCTTAACCTCGGCTAAAAATATAGAACGATCTTGTTAACCCCAATGTTAGGGCATTTGACCAGTAACAAGATAGTTCACTATATTCGCATACCAAGGTAATTGGGTAACAAAGAACAATTGTTCATCAGGAAAGCTATCCCTTATAGGAAGGGAATCATCTGGGGAACTAACAACTAGCCTAGACAAGTGATCTGCTACAACATTTTCGGAACCCTTTTTGTCTCTAATGTCTGGAGAAAACTCTTGCAACAACAGAATCCACCTAATCAATCTAGGTTTAGTATCCTTCTTAGACAAAAGATATTTTAAAGCATCATGATCAGTATATATGATGATCTTAGAACCTAAGAGATAGGGTCTAAACTTGTCTAAGGCAAACACAATGGCTAATAGTTCCTTCTCGGTAGTGGTATAGTTCAACTGGGCATCATTCAGAGTTTTGCTAGCATAGTAAATCACATGAAGTAACTTATTTTCTCGCTGACCTAGCACAACACCAATAGCATAATCTGAAGCATCACACATGATCTCAAAGGGTAGGTTCCAGTTGGGTGCCTGGACTATGGGGGCGGTAGTGAGTAATGACTTAGGATTCTCAAAAGCCTCTAAACAAGCATCATCAAAGACAAACTTAACATCTTTTGCAAGCAAATTGCAAAGAGGTCTAGACATCAAGCTAAAATCCTTAATGAAACGACGATAAAAACCAGCATGCCCTAAGAATGACCTAATATCTCTTACGATTTTTGGGACCGGTAAAGTTTTAATAAGGTCAACTTTGGCTTTATCTACCTCTATACCCTTTGAAGATACAATATGCCCTAGAAAAATTCCTGAACGAACCATAAAGTGACATTTCTCCCAATTAAGCACTAAATTATTTTCCTTACACCTAGTCAAAACTAATGACAAATGATGCAAGCACTCATCGAAAGACTAACCAAACACTGAAAAATCATCCATAAAGACCTCTAAGAACCGTTCTACCATGTCAGAAAATATGCTCATCATGCAATGCTGAAAAGTCGCAGGGGAATTACATAGCCCGAAAGGCATGCGTCTATACGCAAAGGTACCAAAGGGACAGGTAAAAGTGGTTTTCTCCTGGTCTTCTGGGGAAATAACGATCTGATTATATCCAGAGTAGCCATCTAAAAAGCAGTAGTGACTATGTCCAGCTAATCTCTCTAGCATCTGGTCGATGAAGGGAAGGGGAAAGTGGTCCTTCCTAGTGACCTTGTTCAATTTCCTATAGTCAATACAAACACGCCAACCCGTGGTCACTCGGGTCGGGATTAACTCATTGTTATCATTCTGGACTACAGTAATACCAGATTTCTTGGGAACAACCTGAATGGGGCTGACCCACTTACTGTCTGAAATAGGGTAGATAATGCCTGCATCTAATAGCTTAAGAACCTCAGTTCGAACTACTTCTTTCATATTGGGGTTTAGTCGACGTTGTATCTCCCTAGAAGGTTTGGTGTCTTCCTCTAAATAGATCTGATGCATACAAACAGTAGGACTTATACCCTTAATGTCTGTTATGGTCCACCCTAAAGCTTCCTTGTTGTTTTGAAGGACGGTTACTAGCCTACTTTCCTGATCTCTATCCAAGTCGGAAGAAACAATCACAGGTAAGTCTCAGACGGGCCTAAAAACACATACTTCAGGGTATCTGGCAATGGTTTTAGGTCCAACTTAGGAGGCTCTTCTAAAGAAGGAACTAGGGTAGACTTAGAAAATGGTAGTGGTTCGAACTTAGGTTTCCATCCATTACTAGTATCTAACAAAGGGTTTGAATCTAACAAAGCATTCACCTCATTAATCACCTTATCATCATCAAAATCAATCCCAAAGTGAGCTAGGCATTTCTCTAATGGATCTTCTAACAAAGTGTTTGGTAATGACTCCTCGACTGATGTTCCTATCATGTTCACCTCTTCTATATTCGAGTCATCTAGTTCAGAGGGTAGCCTACTAATATTAAAAATGTTCAGCTCAATAGTCATATTACCAAAAGACAAATTCATAATACCATTTCGACAGTTAATGATCGCATTGGATGTAGCTAAAAATGGGCGACCTAAAATCACTGGTATTTGGTTCTCTGGGTCAGGGATAGGTTGGGTATCTAGGATAACAAAATCCACCGGATATATAAACTTGTCGACCTCTATGAGAACATCCTCGATCACACCACGAGGAATTTTAACGGACCTATCAGTTAACTGAAGTGTCATCTGTGCAGGTTTCATCTCACCAAGTCCTAGCTTAAGGTACACATGGTATGGCAGTAAGTTCACACTGGCTCCTAAGTCAAGCAACGCTTTCTCAACACGGTACTTACCTATTGTACAAGCAATGGTAGGGGACCCTGGGTCTTTATACTTAGGATTAGTGGTATTCTGAATAATAGAACTCACATGACTAGCTATGAAGGCTTTCTTCTGGACGCTGAGTTTACGCTTTCGCGTACACAAGTCCTTAAGGAACTTGGCATAAGAGGGAATCTGCCTAATTGCATCTAATAACGGAAGGTTGATATTAACCTGCTTAAAAACCTCCAATATATCATTAAAGTTGGACTCCCTCTTAGTCGGAACTAGCAGCTGGGGGAACGGGGCTCTGGGAACAAAGCCGGGCTCATCAGGACCCTCATTGGTCTCTTTGGAGACTCTATCAGTCTTCTCATTTTCTGGGTCATAAGGGTGAACTACAGCATGTTCACTATCAGGAATGGCAACCTTATTGTCAACTTTCTTTCCACTCCTAAGGGTTGTAATAGAGTTCACATGATTGTACGATTTCTCTGCTTTGAGATTGGGTTGAGTTTGACTAGGAAACTTACCTTTTTCCCTCAAAGACTCATTTATATGACTAACCTGGGTTTTCAACTCGGAAATAGCCTGAGAGTTAGCATGACCTATTCTCTTATTTTCTTCTATACCTTGAGCAACTGAAACTCCATAGTGTTACGAGTTAACAAAGCAAGAGACTCTTCTAAACTCATAATCTTCTTATCCGAAGGGTTCTGAAACTGTGCCGGGGCTGAAGGATTCTTAGGATAGCCAAAACCTGGGGGAACTTGAGAGTTACTAGACTGACCTTGATTCTGGCCCTTAGCCCAAGAAAGGTTGGGATGGTTTCTCCAGCCAGGGTTATAGGTTTCTGAATAAGGGTCAAACTTTTGACGGTTATCGAATCTAGTGTTGTTATAAAGAGCATTGGCTTTCTCTTCAACAGTATGGTCTTCCCAAAAAGGCTCTATTCTACCACTAGTACCACTAGAATGACCTAATTCCAACGCTTCTAACATTTTGGCTATGGATGCTATTTTAGCATCTGACTCATAGGATCCTTCTACCCTATTGACATTTCCTTTACTTAGAAGAATTGTTTTCTGGGTTTCCCTATCATTTTCCCATTGTTGGGTCTTATTGGCGATTTCATTCAAAAATGTCATCGCCTCATCAACAGTTTTATTCTCAAACCCACCTGTGCATAAGGACTCAACCATGGTCGTTGTTGAATAGTCTAAACCCTCGTAGAGGATCTGAACTAACCTAACCTTCTCTAAACCATGATGAGGACATTGAGAAATTAAGTCATTGAACCTTTCTAAATACCTATATAAAGATTCTCCCTCTTGTTGAGCAAAAGTACAAATTTGTGTCATAATAGACGAATTTTTGTGCCTTGGGAAAAACTTATGTATAAAGGCAGATGTAAGTTGTTCATAGGTTTCAATTGACTCAGAATCCAAACTATACAGCCAAGATTTGGCTTTATCTTTTAAGGAAAAGGGGAATAACCTAAGTTTCAGTGCATAATCACTAAGTTTTTAATTTTCAGAGTACTACATACTTCCTCAAATTCCCTAACATGAAAATAGGGGTTCTCATTCTCTTTTCCTAAAAAGGTTGGGAGCATCTGTAAAGTCCCAGGTTTGAGTTCATAATTTGCCTCGGTTTCAGCTAACTTGATACAAGACGGACGAGAGGTCCTAGTTGGGTTCAATAAAGATTTTAAAGTTGCCATTTCTGGCAATACCAAAGGACTAGGAGAAATTTCTTCACAAAGACGCAGATTCTCAAAACTGAAGTTTCCAAAAACGGGGCTCTCTAAAGAAGAGTCTTCGAGCTCCCCGCCTCCACAAGAAGAACTACTAGGTTTATCACTAATCAGACGACCTAGAGTATCTCTTTTCTAAGCCCTATTAACAAAATCGGGCATACACTAAAAAAAATCAAAAAGAAATAAAAATCCTAACAGGAAGGTTCTAGCAATCACACAACAGGCTGACTCGACTTTACCACAGCAAACCTAGGTATTTCTAGCAAACAACAAGCATGATGGCTCACTTAGATTGTTTCTAGACTAGCTTCTATATCTCGAAAGGGAATTCGTTACAATTTAAGCAAACCCCTCTGGAATCAATCCGAGTCAAAGTAAGTTGAATCGAGGCGAGGGAAGCTTAGTGGAGCTTTGATACCCAAGGCCTCACCGAAGTACAAGGCGGCGCAGTCACGCATTCAACTCACAGAAACCGTCATGAACTTCGAAGTATGCTAAAAGAATAACCAATATCCTTCGAAAAATTTTCCTAACAAGATCTATACCCTATAGGTCTCTTTCTAATCAGATTTTAAAGCTTGGGTTCGCGTTAGGTTTTGTTCTCCTAAAGCGGGCAAGAAGGGAGCGGTGATGAAATCCGAACCCTTATCTTGTTTAGGCCAGGCCTTGCCCTTTACTAGGAAAATAAAGACAGTCCAAATTCGTCCTCAATCAATGATCACCTTAAGGAATACAGTAACTCGCTTACAGGAGATTCGCGAGTGTTTCGATTGGACTTACCTCCCGTACCAGACGGGGGATGAACCGTTGTCGTCGACTCGGGCCACGACTCCTATGCCGTGTGCGAACCCTAGGGGCCGAGTTGATATTGTAATCACCTTCCTTCCCTGCACACAGTTTGTATTTAACTACCCTTCCGTAGGGTTTTTTTTTTAAAAAAATAATAAAGTCCAAGAGTGCAGTCCAAAGTCCAAATAAAGTAAAGTGCAAAAGAAAAGGAAAAAAAATAACCTAAAAAAAAATATAAAAATCTCTCTTTTTTTTCTCTCTTTTCTATATATAAAACAAAAAAAAAATTCCTCTTTCGCTCCTTTCGCTTTAAGCTTTTCCTTCCAAGGTCCTTAGTACTCCACTTCGAACCTGCAAATCAAAGACAAAAAGAAACGTAAAAAGGAAAAAAAATAATAATCCTAAAAAAAAAATCTACCTAAGCACAGGTCCGCGTCGGCGGCGCCAAAAATTTGATGTATTTTCAAAAGTTGTTGTAGATTGTGGTAAAAGGGGTTCTTTTCGAACTTGTGAAGGGAATAATTTTTTTTAGATTTAAATAATTTAGAAATGTAGAAAATTCAATTAACAAGTGATATAAATTTTATGGAGAAAATAGGGGTGATGATTCCACCATTCAACAATATTTATGTAGTTTTATTTATTTTTTATTATGCAAATTTAATAATTGTTTTGATTCTAACTATTGCCAAAAGCAGATTCTCAAAATATTAAAGATTAATCGCAAGCATAATACATCAAGAGTATAAAACTAAGCATGTATTATCAAGAGAAAATATATTTGATTAATAAAAATCATTTAAATCATTTATTTTCAATGCAATTAATCATATATAAATATTGCAAAAATTAATCAAATAAAAATTACCACATAAATATTGCGAGAAAGGCTTCCTCCGTTACCCCTGGGATTGGGTTTAGCTACTCATGATGAAAAACCTCTCAAAATATTTCATTGATGCTCAAAAGTTGATTACAATGAAGGGAAATGTCAAAAAAATCAATATTCGACCGTACTTTGCAACACACAAGAAGCGTCAGGGAAGAACGATACAAATGAAGTGCTGTAAGCACTGTTTCTAAGTCGCGGGAAAGGAATTGGAAATTTTCGCAGTTAAGCGACACCTTTCAACGACTTTCCTGGAACGTATTTTGTTCTTCGTCTTCAACTACACCAGCAGAACTCTTCTCTGCGTGATTTTCTTTTGATTCTCTCGACTCCTAAACTTTCCCCAAAGACTCTCCAAAATTTCTAAACTCTTTATCCTTGTATTTATAGTGTTTTAGAAACAAAAATATCCGACCATAACACCGTATAATCTCCCATTAATGCCGTCATTGCTCGCTGCCCATATTTAACAATAATTTCCATTTTTGGCTTCTACACACGTTAGATTTGATCCTGCACGCTCTAGTTAGCCTTCTCCACGTCTCAGCACTCTTTCAACGCTAGTATAACTCCTCCATGCACACAAGAACTTCAATTTTGCTCGTGTTACAGTACACGTGCTCTGTTTTGGGTGTGTGAATCATCACGCGTTTTCCAGCCAATTCCGATCGAACCCACTGCCCAAAATGTGTTCCTTAACCTATATCACATCTCTCTATCAAATTTCAGCCATTGAATCGACCCGTAACCCCTTCATTATTGTGATCAAACTTCTGCCAGTTGAGAATTTCATTTCCCGCCAAAAAACAGTTTTCAAACGAAGAAGAAAGGGTGTCCCCCTATCCTGAATTGGGCTGTGAATAGCAGGTGTCCACTGAGGTGCCCCTTAACCGATAGTGAGAGTCCGAATAAAAATTGTCCTTCAAGGGTGCCCCGGGCAACTTTTCGAGCCGAATTTTCCAAAAATGTTTATTTCCTAAAAATACATATAAACACAATATTAGTACAAAAATAGAGTTCCAACAATACGGACATTGAGGACAAATTAGACACAAAAAATGCGTCTATCAGCTAGTGTCTGTAGCGTCTTAATACAGTGTGGTGTTCAATCTGGACTAGGTCCCAGGGTTTTTCTGCATTTGTGGTTTCCTCATTAACAAAATTTTTGGTTTCTGTGTTATTTCTATTCCGCATTATATTTTGTTATATAATTGAAATATCACAGGTTGTGCTTTGTATCGATTAATTGTGAAGTCCAACCTTTGGTTGTTGATTGCAAATTGATTGATCCTTGGATATTGGTCTTTGGTACCATCGAAGTTTATTATCCTTGTATTTGATAAAGACTCGCATATTTCTATTTGCTTGAGTAAAATCAAATCAAGAGAGAGATATTAACTCCTTGATATACTTTTTATTAAGATTGAGTCTGACTGTCTAGTTGATTCTCTTAAAAGTATATTAGAGTTAGTCCATACAGATTGTTAATCGAAATATTGGGTGTGGTTGTTATACCCCCACTTTTTCACAGACTTCAATATGACATTTTCTTCAGTAGTATTGAAAGTGATCAATTATGAGACGATCGGAGGAACCGACACCCAGGGGCAAAATCAAACTCAGAATCGATGTCTAAAACACTGGTGAGGCGTATCTTATGTTGTGGTTTCTTTGTCGACCACGCATGATCCTGGCATTATTTTTCTCAAGGAAAGCATGGCGAGTGTCGACATTTGGCCCTTGCAAGATGCTAGGAGGAAGCGGTGCATACTTCTCAATGTGCTCCCACATCAAAGCTTGGAGGAACATAGTGTTAGCATATGTTTAAATTTTCATGAATCCGTTGGAGATACTGGAGTCTATGACTAAGGAGTCTAAACTTGAAAACAGTGAACCCAAAAACAGACTGCCGATAAAAAATTTCTCACCTTTGGCCATCTTTATGGCAAAAGGAATCACAAATGGCTTCAAAAAATGTTCGTTATCCTCAAGAACATCTTTGGAGAGCCACAAGCACAAGAAAGCAGCGATGGTCAAAGGACTATCGACATGTTCTTCAGGAACCTCATCTCTCGGCCACCAGTGTTTCAACCATTGAGCATAGCAAGTTTTGGGTGACTTGTTAAATTCATGCAATCGTAGTTTCCAACACGTCAGATATCACATTCTCCTCTGCCGTGAGCTCTTCAGGGAAATTTCCAGTAATTTGGAGATGCAACAAAGCGACTAAATCTTCTAAAGTGACGGTGAATTCTCCCTATATGCATATGAAAGTATGAGTAGGAACGCACCAGCGAGCAAGCAAAGCCACCATACCTGGTATGTCGCGATGAATGACTAAATCCCCAGTAGCTTAAATAGCTCGTGTCACCTGTGTACGATCCAGCATGGTACTTACATGACTATGACCCAACATATGCCTTGCCCATCCAGAGAAATGTGTCAGAGGCTTTCGAGAAAGCTTAAGTTCCACATGCGAACCCAAATAGTGTTTCCCACTCATACAAAACCTAATTATTGCTAGAGGAGATACTAACTTGTTCTGAGTAGTACTCCTGGGATTTATGAGCAGCCGAAACGAGGAACCTGAGGGACGCTTTTCGGGTCTATACAGAAACACGAAGAATTCATCATCAATATTCAGGATGTTCTTGGTTTTAGGAGTTTCCTTTTTCTCCTTGGAAGTCCCAGAATCATCATTTCTGGAAGAATCATCATCTCTGGAAGGAGCGTCTGTAGAAACATCCTCTCTGGAAGTTTCCTCTCTAGAAACATCATCTTCAGAAGCGCTACCACAGGAATCAGTCATCTTTGCGAAGTTGTTGTGACACCCATACACGAATTTCATCAACACAATGGAATTAAAGCAACATGATAATTATGATGCTCACATCAGTGTCTACAAAAATGGTAATCCTTAACTCTTACATGTTTACGGTTTCACGAACTTAGTGATAATAACGTAAAACTTCGAAAACTTGCTCGCTCTTTCAAATCTGCAAAGACGAGCAATCGTCATTATTTAAAGTCAACACTCGACTTTTCACGAAACTATAAACAATTCACATAAACTCTTCTTGTGAACGTTCCATGATTTTATGCCGCAAATACACATCATAAAATCATAAAATACAATTGTTTATCTCTAACAATTACTCAAAAAATTGCTATTTGATTTTTTATAAAAAAAACAAACTCACATATGTTTAAAAAAAAATTATTTTTTTTACGTGAGTTAATAGAAAAAAAAACTTATTTTGCTCAAACGAGCGTTTGTCTATGAAACAAGAGTCTTTTCTATTTTTTCAAAGGTCCACTTATTCCAAATAAAATTTTGAAAGTTCACAAACAAAATTTATCATGAAGTGCAGGTCTATTTCAAAAATATCTTAGGATAATTATTTATTACTTCAACTATGAATGAACGTTTCCTAAAGGTATTTCTGTGAAAGTTCATGCTTTGAAAGTAAAATTTTGATTTTCATGAAAATTCATAAACAAAATTTTCTCTACTGCAACTAGACCATGTCTATTCAATAATATATGTATTTCTTTCATATTATGGATTATTGCTCGTTTCTTAAACTAATGAACGAACGGGCACAAGTTTTCTAAAATAATTTCTTCATGAAACCTACACATACCCATACCTATGGAATTTTTTTAAAAACAACTCATGAATAATACACAACAAACAAAAAAAAAGTTCACGTACCTTTGTCGGCGTCGGAGTTCGACCGGCGGCAGTAGAGCTCCGGCGTACACAATTTTTTTCCCCTGCTCGAGCGTGAGAGAGAAGAGGGTTGTCGGACATCTTAGAGAAAATAAAATAAAAAATTAGGGTCTCTTCCCTTTTATATCAATTTTATTTCCAAAACCTAATTAAACATGGATTTCCTTGTTTGGGCTCGGGCCCGCAAACGCTAACCCGACCAAAACCGGACGTCCGACCGTCCAAATCAGCAGTGCCTCATCTCTTCATGCTCGTGGGATGACGCTCTATTATACTATCAGGGTCCTTACCTGAGCATTTGTTCGTACATGACACTATTGGAGCAAATCGAGGATTCTGAAAATACCTTTGTACAACCGAGTTCAACTGCTTATCTCGTCGACTGGAAAATCACAATCTAATGCTTACTGTGGAACATGACTGTCCCTCACTAAGCATGGGACTTAATATTATGGTGGATTTTCGACAAAGGTCAAAATCGTAAAATCATGATACTGCATGTTTCTGACCCGGCTTCAGGAACGCATGTGATGATTCATATTTTACGATTCGTGAACCGTTTCACGATCTCTGATCGAGTTCCTCTCAGAGCCATGATGAATATGATTCTCGAAAGGCCTCCCACTAGATGAGCGTTCGATGCTGCGCATTTCATCATGACCTCTATGTAGAATAACATGATTGGGCGGTCCTCCTGCATAATTGTTTGTTGAGAGGGCTTAACGACTTCAGGACGTCAGCGATACTCGATGTTCCGTGACTACATAGAGACTCCTCTCTATATAGAAGAAAGATTGGGCGGTCCTCCTACATAATTGTTTGTTGAGAGGGCATAATGCCTTCAGGACGTCGGCGACACTCGCTGTTCCCCGACTATGTAGAGAGACCGTGTACAGATTCAGGCGGCACTCCTACATAATTGTTTGTTGAGGGGGATAAACGCCTTCAGGACGTTAACAACGCTGCACGATTTTTCCCTGATTATACACCTTTCAGAATGAGTATGATGCTTCAAATATCTCATATCTCGATTCTACAATAGATTAATTCTACCGCGACATTCGCCACAGAATTCCTAGAAAATATTCTATTATATCTCATTACTCCGTTCCATGAATCCCCGGATGACTCATGGGTTAGTAATAGATAACCAATTCATCTCATTACTCTATTCCCTGAATTCCCCTGCTGGATTCATGGATTAGTAATAGATACACAATTCATGATTATTACTCTGTTTCATGAATAATTCTCCATTGAATTTCATGAATTAGTGATAATTACTTAACAATCAGGCATCTGGACTATCACTGAGTAAGCCCCAATGAAATGGTGCAAGTGTACTCAACAATGATGCACGAACGAGCACCCAAATGCACCAACGAGCATTAGAAAATATGAACAAATGAGGAATCCCACACAAAATAGGAGAGAAAAATAATAATAAAAAATAGAAAAGAGGCGCCTAGGGACCGGGCCCACCGTTCGGCCGGCCATGCCGCCGTGGCCGGTCCCCCACGCCTCTTCTTTTTATTTTTTTTATTTTTATTTATTTTCATGAACTCATGAAAACTTCTTCATTCAATCAACTTTCCTTGTTTGAATAAAACTCATGGTTTCTCCATATTTTCACGGTTTCATGAAAAATAATAAAATAGGGAAAGGTTTCGTTGGACCGGGCTACCTAGCCTGGCCGGTCCCACACCTTGCAATCCCTTATTTTCATAATTATTATTTCCCTCATCTCATGAAACTCCTCCGTTTGAGCAAAAATCATGATTTCTTCATATTTTCTCAAATATTGCTCAAACCTTGAAAAAGCCAAAAACTTAAATGGTCACATGACCGACTAGGTTATTTACGCCAAATAATAAAATATTATTATTTTTATATTTTCCAAATTTCGATCAAACGAGCAAAGTTCTACTTCCTCATTCGAGCAAAATCAAGAATTTCAGTCAAAGATTGAACTCTTCTGAAAATCCGAGATATTGCTCAAACGCACACCAAAAAATACCGAAGCTCTCAAGACTGAGACACGGACATTATGGTGACATGGGCATGCTTCCTTGACCGACCAAGGCCGTCCCTAAGGCTTGCAAGGATCCGGCCCCACACATTCTCATAATTTTGACCTAATTTTCTTAATTGCTCATATTGGGTCCAAACTCTTTCCAACCAACTTGGAATTTGCTCAATCAACCATCAGTCGTTCCCACACCACCAAGGGTCGGTTCTATGGCCCCTGGTCGGTCCCTCACTTCTCCATAAGTTGGTTTTATCACCTAACGCTCACACTATTTTATTAAATGATGAAACCGACATTTTATCATCATTCTTTCACCAACCGGTCAACCAAGGACCCTGGTGCACGCTCACTCGAGCACTTGGGCACCACATGGACGTCCATCATCCCATGTGGTCGGTCCCTCCCTCACTCATGACCTATTTTCAGTAATCCATCAATTGACGAACAATTGATCAAAAATTAGGGTTTCGAAGAAACGCTCCACAAATCATCATTCTGAGCAAGTTCAAACACTAAGAAATTTATATTGATCCAGCAATCAACATCTGTATTAATTATATAATATTTGGTGGTCTACCAATATTTTAATTGATATTTTTATCCTAGTTTAATTGGGGGCCATAACTTCTAATTGGGGGTCATGGAATTTTGTTTGCCCCCCAAATTTTTCAGGGGTGTACAAATCGGAAAATGAATATACTATTTTACCCTTGATTAATATTTTTTTTCAAGTAACGACCCTCATTAACGACCCTTCACCGACATTAATCACAGTTTAGGGTCGTCATATACATCATGATCAAAACAATAACGACTCTAAACTGTCATACACTAACGACTCTTTTTAGAGATTAACGACATTTATAAAACATTAACGACTGTTTAAGTCGTCAAATGCGTAACCAAAACAGTAACGACCCTTCCAAAGGGTCGTCAGGGAATTCATCATTTTTATGACGACCAAAAACTGTCGTACATTTCCGCCATTAATGAATCTTCGATAGTTTAGAGTCGTCACTTAAACATTCTAAAAATTAACGACTGTTGAGGGTCGTCAATGAAATTTTTTAATACCCTGACGATTTTTCATAACTTGGAAAAGTTGCAGGTTTGAGTCGTCAGTTTTGGTGTCAATACATTGACGACTTTCTAGAGTCGTTGGGGTATACATCCCTCGACATTGACGACTCTTTCTCTGTGTTGTGACATACATCCAATCCATGGGAGAATTTAAGATAATCTTACCATCAACACAATCATCTTTATTGGTTGAACCTTCCCCAACATCATTTCCCCTACTTGAATTACTCACTTCTAAAAACCCTAAATTTTCCTCTAAAACCTCCTCTTCTTCTTCTCAACTCAAACAACAACAAAAAAAAATGATTCTAAAATCTGAGTTTAATCTAACATAATCCAACCACACTAATTAACTTAACTTAATTAAATTTTAATATTAATCATTCAGGGGCAGTTTAGCCATTTAAAAATATTTTGGTTAAGGGGTGATTCAATTTGAGTTTTAATGACCTTTTTTTTCCTCTAGTGGGAGGCCCCTAATTGTTTTTTGGGCCCCCCAATTAAACTAGGATTTTTATTGGGTCATGTCACCAATAAATAATTCGTCGAATTGACCAATACTTGCTCATTTGCTCGAATATTGATCAAACTATCAATATTCGGTAATTCGTCAAATTGAGCAATACTTGCTCAGTTACTCAAATATTGATCCAACTATCAATACTCAGTAATTCGTCGAATTGAGCAATACTTGCTCAGTTGCTCGAGATCCAAGTATCAATATTCAGTAATTTGTCGAATTCTCGAATATTGATCAAACTATCAATATTCAGTAATTCATCGAATTGATGCTCAATTGCTCGAATTTATGATATTTGCTCAGACGAGCAATATCTAAGAACTGTACGTCTAACATGTTCAATCCATGAATCATTGAGCATTCGTCACTTATGCTCGATTCAACAAAACTTAGACTTTAATAAGTCAACCACTGAATAATCAAATACACGTCTGCTTTGCAGACTCCACGTTCGTGAGACATCAATCACGTCACATGGGGGGATATTACCTAGGGTTTTGGTCTGGTGGCCTACGGCACGTGTGTTTATCCACGATGAGAAATGTGAGTAAGTCGTGCAAACGGTTTAAGGAGTTAGCAAAGTAGCGGGTGGAAGGTTAACCAAGTCTCCGCACGACATGGAACTTGTTTTACCACGATCTCCTACTTTCCCACTCTTTTACTCATGAAACTGTCATACTTACTGGGATCAATGTGTTCGCTATTCTGACAATATAAATAAGCTCGGAATCGATGACTGAAGGGACATTCGTTTTTCACGACAACAATCGTCTACACACAAGTATCGATCAAACTTATTTACACATATTTGCAGAAACCTTCAACACATCCACAATCCTTGATCATCATTGATCCCACAATTCTCAGCTTCCCTCCTACAGATCAACCCATATCCCTCATTGTGACCGAATCAACTCTGGAACGACCATTGACTTGGTTTAGGCCGGAGTCCTACAGATTGATCTCTCGAACTCAAATCACTCATGTGCAGTGCATCTGTGTGAGGTTAAGCAGTTTGCTCGGTTGAGGAGTCTCGCTCGAACCGTCATCTCTTCACTTCCCTAAAAAACCAGCAAATCGTTTTCTCCCATCTACAGAAGATCGATTCCTTTTTATGCTCTTCTTTGTGAAGAAATATCTCTTCCAAAATAAAATATCTAAAGAACTCTCATGGTAGATTTTGAATTATCTCATTTACGACTTTCATGCTCTACTCTCTTCACTACTTGTTTTTTTTTCTTTTCTGTGTAAAGCTTAATAACCAGTAATGACCCCCACTCTAGAAAATGACCCTAAGCTTACAGAAAGATTGTAAACCAAAGCAGAAATAGACAAATCAGTAAATCTACAAAAATAAAATTGTCCCAACTTAAAATATTTAAGAACTGATTTAAATGTGGTCCCAGTTTCAAACACTGGTCAGGTTGAATTAAACATACCGAGCTTGTTTATCACAAAATCCACCACCACCACCTTTTGACATTTCTACATAACCACCAGAACTTGGGCCACTTCCTTTGATGCAACACATGTCATATGTTCAGTAACCATCAGGGACACAAGTTTTCAGTGTAAAGAAGTCTAGGAAAAGCTATAAATATACCAGATAACACGATCTCCAATTATTGGGGTCACATTGCTTCGGGCCCCCAATGAAACAGGAGTGTTTGAACCCCTAAAATAATATTGGCTCGCATTTGTCCCGGCATGGAAGTCAGATGCACTAAAATCATCTTCACTAGTTACCTCTTCAGTGAAGAAGGAAAAGTTTCTGGTAAGACCATGGAGTTCTTTGTTCACAAGATCCGCGATGGTTTAGAAGTTTGAAATGTCAACAAAATAAAAAGCCCCTACACTAATGAAGACCTTGGAGTATATTTTGTAACGCTTGGCAAGGTTAAGCCAGAAAAAGTGATACACCATCTTGGTGAAGTCAACCACAGACATGGATTTTGACACCTTTTGGAATATATTCAAACCACTGTTGTACCTAGGTTGATTGCCTGGCCGATCGCTAATTCTCCCACCAAACCAAAGAATAAAATTAACCACATCATTATCGTCACCACCAAACCATTCATACAAACAAATCAAACTTAGCAGATATTTTTTTGTATTTAATTTCTTGCACCATATGGTCAAAAGATATGGGGGTTTTAAATCCTAACTACACAAACCAAAAACAAAACAATGAAGGTTGGGTTTCATTAACTCTTTCATTTACACTGTACACATTATAAAAAAATTCATATCGATCTCATGGCACAAAACAAAACCTAAGTTCAACACAGAGTGTATCAACCGGGTAGTCCAGAAACTCTAAATAATTTTTCTAGCTGACCAGTGTCATTTAAAAATCAAGACTCACTTCTAAATCAATGGTATTAGATTCCATTTGGTTTCAACCCAAATTAGAGGACCAACTAATTACTATGATTCCATTCGATTCCCTCACCTTCAACTATTATGAGGATATGAACCCAATGGATTCTAAAGGAGAAACATGCGAATTAGGGTTTTAAACAGTAAAAAAAAAGGGTTAGGGTTTCAAACACCAAAAAATTGCTATTATAATTACCCTACTATCGGATATAAATGAAAAATTAAATAGATATATATACTTATACTGTCTGGACTTGATGAATTCATATTCATCCGTCTCTGACTCTCTGCAAAGTTACATAAGATGAAAAAGAGAGAGAAACTGTAACATAAATCGTGAGAAAGATGAAAGATGCGGGATATAATCTACTATCCATTTCTTATCCGGGTAAACCGAACCCATATAACCTAGCCAGAGTAGTTAACCAGAGTACTGAATAGGGAGGGCAGGTCTGATATGAATCAGATCAACTCAGTGGACGGGTCACACTGAATTAGACTCGCACATAGTTGATACCTTGTTGCAAAGTTCGACTATAAACGTACCTTTTCCCAGGATAGTCAATTTTTATGAGTTTTGCTCGTAAAAATACATCCAATGATATGCACTTAACTCGGACAAATTTCAATTTGCTTAGATTATGGCACTAATGCGTTAGTATATGGAATTGAAATAAGGAATCCGTTTACTTTTGGCAAATAGCAAGTTTGGAGTTCGACACATCTGATGATGTGAAAAGGAATGATGAATTTTCATTCGGTGAAATACCATGAGCTAGGCAGGCGGGTGGGGTGGGCTGACCTTACTCAGTTACTTGCCTTGGGGGTATTTTAAGCAACAATTTTGATAGGAAGAGAAGAGGCCATGAGCAGTAGTACCCTTAAGTAATTATGGGGTGGGCATAACAAACCCACGCTTGATCTAGCCGCGTCTCCAGTTCACTTTCCTAAATTACGATCTGCATCTACAGCTATAAATAAGCACACCGCGACTGAAGAAACCTCCATTACTTCATTACTTGCTAAATTTCATTGCTGCGACTGAAGAAAACTCCATTTAACAGCACACTGTTCTAGGGTTCGTTCTTGTTCGAAAAATAAAATATGGGTATTCTTAATAATCAAAAGGGCAAATCATCATCATCATCATCTTCTTCCATTAAACATGTTGATCATAAGATTAGAAAAAAGTGTTTCAAGAACAGAATCAAAGGATTTGAAAAGAAATTTAATGAGTTGAGGAAACTCTGTGATGTTAAGGCTGTTGGAGTTGTCCATTCTGAATTCATCAATGGGGCTAAAGAATTACCAGCAAACCCTCATGAATTTGATGAGGTCTTGATGCAATTTAACCAAAAGAAGATGAAATTGTGTACTGGTGAAGAAGCAGAGGAAGTTGAGAAGAATCAGAGATTCTGTTTCGGTAATGGTAACGGTAACCCTAAATTTGATAATTTATTTACTGTTGAATCACTTACAAAGATTGAAAGAGATTTGGAATCCATATTTGTTATGATTTCCGAGAGAGAAAATCAATTGAAAGCAGGGGATGTTACATCGCCATCATCATCATCTCCGAACTGCGATCAGAAGAATAATTTTGGAGTAATTGAATCTACAAATTACCATTACGAGTCTACTTCTTTGGTGGTAGAATCTTCTAACAACGTTTATGATTATGGACTTCCTTCTTCTGATTATAATCAACAACCGGAGGAGGAGATGAAGAAGAGTTTTGGGGTTGTTGAATCTAACTCTACTTCGTTGGCAGTAAGATCGTCTAAGAACTTGGATGATTATGGATGTTCTTCTTCTTTCTCTAATCAAGAAGAATCCCAACCCTTGATTTGTGTTGTTGATCCTTTCTCTGAAATGGTTTATGATCAGCCATTCTCTGATATGATCGATTTGGAGTTCCAGAGATTGAATTGCAGCAGCAGCTACATGGACATGATGATGAACACAACAAATCCAATTGACGGACCAGAATTCCTTCTGTGGTGAATGAATAGTGCTGGCTGGCTGGAGTAATTAACTAACTTTTTTGTTTGTAATCTATTTTATTTCTTGTATTCATGGAGGAGACAACTGATTTGTGATGATTTTATTACTTTCTAGTTTATGTAACTTAATTTTTTTTTGTAATCTACAATTTCTTGTATTCATGGTGACAATTGATTTGTTATTAGGATCCCACAATTGATGTCAGGGTCATTAGTTTGCAAGTTTGCAAATGACATAATGTATGAGAGAACTGGCAAAGTTGCCACAACTGCGGTTCTGAATTGGCTTTTCTAGTGTGCATCACTTCGCTTTACAGAACTTGTCGCCAAGGAAAATGAAGCATTTCTAGACTGCTGTACAGAATGAAGCATTTTTCAGATAAGTTTCTCTGCTTTGTTTCGAGTAGCTTGCTTGTGACTGTAACTTAAAAGAGTTGGTATTTCCAGAACTTGTTAGTAGCGCTCTGACTGGCAAGTATGCGTGGACAGCATATAACAAGCACTTTTTACATTCAGAACTTGATTTTTTGAGACAAATATTACAAACATGGATTGCTGACTAGTGATCATTCAATATAGTAGGTTATCTTTTGAAACGCTATTTCACAGTCTGTTGCTTTCACCATTCATTGAGGTAGTATATCTTATCAGTTTGCAGCATATGCGATTATAAGAGTAAAGTAGATGATACTGCTGAAGAGGCCGACGAAAAGATAGGTTAAGTACTACACTACCGCGCGCGGTGGGGAGGCCGACGAAAAAAAATTGACGGAAAATTATAGGCATCAATCTGCATTACAAACATTCATTTTTACAAAGTCTCTGTCATTAGTTAGATGGGGCATTTAACTGAAAATCTGTATGTTTACAAAGTCTCCTCCACTTTACTTGAAAGCTCCTTGCTTGCTTTTGAAACCATCCTTTATAAGTTGATATGTGGGAACCTCTAATGAATCTCAATTAGCAATCGGAAATCTGAAGAGACGACAGTAGTTGTTGTAGTCTTCCTGGATGATGTCGTTTACATTTGATCATGTCTTTCACAATAGACGACTTTTTGGGCTGTTTTGTGATCTTCAGATGAGGCCTTCTCTTCTGCGCACGACGTTGTTTTCGTGCTTCTGTCCTCATCCTATCAATGCTACCTTGTCCAAACCAACTGGTGGACTTCCTCAGTTTTTCAATTGACTCATACTTCCCTTGCACAAGGTCCTGGTGCAACATCTTTAATGTGTTCGTTACCTGTTTAGAATTACATAAAGAACGTATGAGCATCTAAACAACATTGGCTGGTCATAAGCTTAAGCAATCCTAACAAAAACATTAAACAACTTCAGTAACAAATTTATTTTCGCGAATCAACGTAGAATATATATGTCGAGAACATGTGTTCTCCCACTAGTCATACGGGACTATTGGACACTGGATTCACAAAAGAGGAGCTAATGCCATGTATGATAACCTAAACTTCTAGTAGAAAAGCCAATTTCTCAAGAAAAATAACTCCAAAAAGGAGAACCTTCCACAACCATTCTTCCAAAGGAAAATTTGAATTTGCCATGTTCGGACAAGCAAAAAACAAAGAAAGGAGCTGTGAAACAGTCTAACAGTAACAAAACGGTTGACTACTACAGGGGAGCCTTCCAGCGAAGATGGTTATGACAGGGATATACTACTGATAGCGGCGGTGTTAATATTGATTCTACAATTGTAATTGAAATTTTGAAAGGTCCAGTGTTCACGTAAGAGTTACTTTGGAAAAACTAAAAGGGCAGAAGATGGCATGCTATGTGTGAAGTAACACTTACCATAATGGTGGATCCATCTCCGACTGACAGTTTGAACTTTGAACTTTGACTGCACGGTGTCTTGGACCAGAGTCGCTAATGAATTAGCCTTGGGATAACCTACCAAATACACAAAAGAAACCAAGGCCAGATTAATATCCACATTTATTACAAAAATAAATCTTAAGCGAACTTATGGACACAGAAACAATTTGATTTCTGAAGTGAACTAATGCAGAATTTTATAACCATGACAACATACCTTCTGATTGCTCGAACCAGAAAAAGATGTCGGCAGCTAATTGTTTCACTTTCTCAGACATAAACTTCCCACGATTATGTATTAGATGCTCGACTGTTTTGATATAAGGCACGCCTATTTCTCCTGCGACTATTGACTGCAGTGAGGCCTAATGAGAGAGGATGTGACAGATGCCTTCAGCAAAGAGAGAGGACGGCTTTGGTGCCAATTGATCTGGAGACACATCTTTTACACTAACACAAATCATAAAATCTTTTGCAAGGTTGTGGTCTAGCTCCATGTTTTGTTACTGATATACTCTCGGACACACAAATCTCTGAAATTACACATTTAAATGAATTAGAAACTTTAATATTATCCTTATTTAAGAAATATATTGTTTCCTAGTATATAGGATCTTTGCTTTATCGTAATATTGTGCTCTATATATTCATGAGTTGTGTAACCAGAATGATATTATTATCTTCTCGATCCTATATTTGTGAAGATGGTATCAGAGCAAGGATTCTTGAATCATGGGCAGTGATTCAGAATCATCTGACCAAAATAAACCAAAACAAAAAGAGCAGATGGAAAACAAATCTGCTCCTATTATCGTTCAATCTGAAGGTGCAGCATTCAAGGCAGGGATTGTTCTTGATGAAACAAACTATGATTTGTGGTCACAAATCATGGAGATGCATATCGTTGAAATAGAAAAAAGCTCCTTTATTATGGGAAAGACAAAAAAAAATCTACTGAGGGAGATCCAAGATATGAGAAGTGGTACACAGATAATCAAGAGGTCAAGAGATGGTTGTTGATGTCTATGTCACCAGAAATCATGAAGAGATATATTCGGTTACCTACTGCTCGAGAGATTAGGGATGCATTATCTAAAGCCTTTTATGATGGAGATGATGAGATGCAGGTATTTACTCTAAATCGACGAGCGTTTTCGGCAAAACAAAATGACACAGCACTCTCGATTTATTATGGAGAACTAACTGAAATTTTTGGAGAGCTGGATCATCGTGACAAGGTGGTTATGGAGAATCCAAATGATATTGAAGCCTATCGAAAATCAATTCAGCGCCTAAGGGTGCATATCTTCCTTGCTGGATTAGATGAAAGTTTTGAGCAGATCTGTGGTGAAATCTTGAGAAAGGATCATATTCCTGAATTGGAATCATGTTATGCACTTGTTCGTCGTGAATCTGTTCGACGTACAACGATGGCAAAAGAATCAGAAGAAGTTGAACCTGCTGCTATGGCAACTCGAAACCGGTATAATCAAAAAGGGTCTTTTCAGAGATACTCAAAGACTGAGGTGGACAAGTCATCACTTAAGTGTACACACTGTAATCAATCTGGACATACAATTGACATTTGTTTCGAGCTGGTTGGATATCCAGATTGGTGGGATCAACATCTTGAGAAGAAGAAGGAGACAAAGAAAAATTCTGGTTCTCCAATGGCTTCAACAAAGAAATGAAAGGATTCCATGGTAACATCTTCATCAGTAGAAAGGACAAGTAACGATGGTAAGGTTTTAAATGTTTCTTCACTTGTTTCGAATAATTCATGGATAGTTGATTCTGGTGCCACAGACCATATGACATGTGATTTTAAACAAATCTCTCCCCTTAAACCATCCTTACAAAAAACAGTCTCTACTGCAAATGGCTCACAAGCTCCATTACTGGTGAAGGGTCAATATCTCTCACTGAAACTTTAAACTTAGATTCTGTCTTAGTAGTTCATACATTAGACTGTAATCTCCTATCAGTTTCCCAAATAACTAATACTTTACATTGTGTAGTAATATTTTGGCCTGACTGTTGTGTTTTTAAGGACATCAAAACAAAGTTAAGCGTGGGAAGCTATATTATCTGGATTTGGTGTCAAGTAGTTCGGATAAGCTGCGTCAAACTCTTCTTGCTGATGGTTCTGAGGGGGAGAGACAAAAATCTCAAATTTTGTTATGGCATCGACGATTGAGACATGCATCATTTGGTTATTTGAAAAAATTATTTCCTAGTTTCTTTGCAAAACTTGATATTTCTAGTTTTCATTGTGAAGCATGTGAAGTTGCAAAAAGCCATCGTGCTTCTTTTCCATTGTCATTCAATAAGAGTCCAGTTCCTTTTATGATCATACACTCTGATGTTTTGGGGCCATCTAAAACCACTACTCTGGGTGGTTCAAGATGGTTTGTTAGTTTTATTGATGATTGCACTAGGATGACGTGGGTGTATCTCATGAAAAACAAAAGTAAAGTTACTGCCTTGTTTCAACAGTTCCATAAGATGATTAACACTTAGTACAACAAACAGATTCAAGTACTTCGTAGTGATAATGGTGGTGAATATATGGATTCTGACCTTCAACATTATTTGGAGGGACACGAAATTATTCATCAAACTACTTGCTCTAATACGCCTCAGAAGAATGGAGTAGCGGAGAGAAAGAATCGTCATTTACTGGAAGTGGTTCGTGCTTCATTTATAGAAGCACATATGTCATTGTTGTATTGGGGTGAGGCACTTACTTCTGCAGCATATCTTATAAATCGAGTGCCATCTAGTATCATTGTGTTTCAAACACCCCATCAAGCTCTTGCCGAAGCAGTTGTGGCTCCAACTGTTCTGAATCTGCCGCCTCATGTGTTTGGTTGTGTATCTTATGTTCATGTACACAAGAACCAACGTGATAAGTTGGCTCCTAAAGCTTTGAAGTGTGTATTTATGGGATATGCAGCAACTAAAAAGGGACATCGTTGCTATCATCCTCCAATCAAAAGAATATTTGTTACTTTGGATGTTGTATTTCATGAAGATTCTATGTATTTTTCATGTGAGTCTGAACTTCAGGGGGAGTACCATAAGGAAATTCAGACTCTTAACTATGATGAAGATATATCGAAAATTGATGTATCTGTTATTGTCAACTCTGATGATATGGTCAGAGAATCTGTTGATGAAGGTTCTTCAAGAGAAGAAACATGAAGTACAGTATCGTATCGTGATATAGAGATTCAAGATGAAGTTATGATAGAAGAGATTCAAGAGTCTACGTTACCTCAGAAGATGAAACATCAAACCAATCGTCTGCTGCGGATGTTCTTGAAGAATCAAGGAAACAACTTCCACAACGTGTAAACAGAGGTATTCCTAAACCCAGATATGAACATGAAATCTCTAGTAAGGTTAAGTACCCTATGAGTCATTATGTCTCTCAGCACCGTTTGTCTAAAGCTAATAAGGCATTCGTGAATCAACTATCTACTGTTTTTATTCCTAACAATGTGCAAGAAGCATTGGTTGATCCAAAACGGATAGCATCTATGGAAGAAGAAAAGAGGTCCCTTTTACAGAATGTTACTTGGGATTATGTTGATTGTCCATAAGGAAGAAAGATTGTGGGGTGTCGTTGGATTTTCACCGTTAAATACAAGGAAAATGGTGAGACTGAACGTTATAAAGCAAGATTAGTTGCTAAATGGTACAACCAAACTTATGGTATCGACTATACAGAAACTTTTTATCTAGTAGCGAAAATCAACACAGTACGATTCTTGTTATCGCTTGTTGCAAACTTGGATTGGCCTTTGCAACAGTTTGATGTAAAGAACGCCTTCTTGCATGGTGAATTAACTGAAGAAGTTTACATGCAACTCCCACCTGGTATTTCAGTTCCAGTATCTCATGGTAAGAAGGTATGTAATCTAAACAAGTCATTGTATGGACTAAAACAATCTCCAAGGTCTTGGTTGGCAGATTCACCAAATCTATGAGGAACTTTGGATATCGTCAGAGTAATTCTGATCATACTTTATTCATAAAGAAAAGTAAGGATAAAATTACTGCTCCTATCATATATGAAGATGATATGGTGGTGATAGGAAATGATCCAGAGGAGAGGAAATCTTTGCAAAAAAATTTATCAAAGGAATTTCAAATGAAAGATCTTAGTTCTTTGAGATACTTCCTTGGGATTGAAGTTTCTCGATCTGGTGAAGGAATTTTCTTGTCACAAAGGAAATATGTTCTTGATCTGCTAAAAGAAGTGGGCATGTCAGCATGTCAGCCATTCCATACACCTTTAGAAGAAAAGGTAAATCTGTGTATTGAACCTGATCAAGTTCCTGCTAATAAAAGGAGATATCAAAGACTTGTGGGGAGATTGATGTATCTATCTCACACAAGGCCATATCTTTCTTATACACTCAGAGTTGTTAGTCAATTCATGCACAATCCGGGTGAACAACACATGGATGCAATTTTATGTATTTTGAGGTATTTGAAGTCTGCTCCTCGAAAAGGAATTTTATTCTCTAAAAATGAAGATTATAGAAAGGTTATGGCATACACAGGTTCTGACTATGCAGGAGAAATAGATGGCAGACGTTCTACTGCAGGCTACTTTACCTTTGTGGGAGGTAACTTAGTTACTTGGAGAAGTAAGAAACAAAATATTGTTACACGATCAAGTGCGGATGCTGAATTCAGAGGTATGGCAGATGGCATTTGTGGAACTTTGTGGTTGAAGTTTCTCCTTAAGGATTTGGGGGTTCCTCTCAAGGATCCTATTACTCTGTATTGTCATAACAAAGTTGCGCGTGATATTGCTCATAATCCTGTTCAGCATGATTGTACTAAACATGTGGAGGTTGACAGGTTCTTCATCAAAGAGAAGTTGGATAACAACATTATTGAGTTGCCACCGGTTCGGTCTGAAGAACAACTTGCAAATACTCTCACACATGGAGTGTCAAGCAAGAAGTACTTGAGTTTTCAGGACAAGTTGGGCATGTGTGATATCTATGCACCAACTTGAGGGGGAGTGTTAATATTATCCTTATTTAAGAAATATATTGTTTCCTAGTATATAGGATCTTTGCTTTATCATAATACTGTGCTCTATATATTCATGAGATGTGTAACCAGAATGATATTATCATCATAATAAGAATTATTATCTTCTCGGTCCTATATTTGTGAAGAGAAACAAATACTAGAGAATGTGTCAAATTTACAAGTTTAATATCGGAATAGATTTCTCAAGAGTACTACTTTGAATTCTTAAACTTTAGATTCTTTTTTGGTCAAATGACTTAAACTTTGAAAATTCGCAGGTCATTCAGTCGGTAGGGGTTTTTATAATATGAACCACTGACTGCAATTTTCGAAGTAGTGATTATGACTGTGAGCAAGGATTGTTATACCGAATTTCTCGAAATCATTAGAATTAATATCCGGAACTCTCGGCAATAAGATCTCTTTGGAAAAAAAAATCTTCAATTTTTGATTTTTTGTCAAACTTTTAAGTTCTAGCTCACAATTTACCATGAAAATTTTAACATAAAAACCCCATTTTTGTTAGTATATAAATTTCCAACAAAGAAAAACTGGACCCAAAAATCCATATTTAAGGGTTATCTAGAACTCATGGCTATTACGGAATATCCAAATTCCAAACACCACCAAAATAATAAATCAACCAAAACAACATAACAGTATTGGGTGAGAGTTATTACTTACCGGAGACCAGGTGGTGGTTTTTCAGTAAGAACACAGAGATTTGCAGGCTTAGAGAGAAGAAAAATGAGAGATTTGCAGGCTTGGAGAGAAGAATCGAGAGAGTTGGTGGTGTTTTTGTTTATGTAGCTAGGTTAGTTTTGCGTGACCAAACTGCACTGCCAAACTCACCTCTTGCGTTTATATATAATAATGAGGCAGCTGAAACGCAACTCCGAGTCTCAAATCTCAATAACAATAGCTTACAAAATACGTACCAACAGTGTTTCCATAAATTAAACACTTTAGGAACAGCTAATCATAATAAAATACGGAAAAGCCTTGAATTCATCAGGAACCATCTACATTTCGAGGATCGTAAATCCAGTTTATGTCGAGGGGTGCTTAAAGGCTAGTTTGGTATTGCTTTAAATTACAGAAAAGCGTTTTTCTGTTGTGCTGTGTTGTGCGTTGCTGTGATGTGCTGTGGAAATAAATCGACATGACGTTTGGTAAACTATAATTTAAAAAGCATTGTGCAATTAACAAACTGTAAATTCTGTTTCGTAAAATGGTATTTAAAAGTGCTGGTGATGTAGTTAATGACGAAAATAGACATATTTCAAAAACTAGTTTTAAATACAATTTTATTATAATAAATTATATTTCGAATTTTAACATATTTAATAAAATATAAGTAATACTTATTTTATTTTATTTTTTTAATAAAAAATTTTTGATTATGGTTTGCTTAGAAAATATCATTATTTTAATATTTATTAAATTTTTTATTATTTCAAATAATAATTTTTAATTATTATTGTATTTATTATATTAAACAAAAAAATGAAAAGAAAGGAGAAATAAAATAAAATTTAGAAATATAATGTTAAATGTACAATATTTTAGGGTAAAACTTTTGTTTATAATAAATTAACAAGGTTAAAATAGAGAATCAATTAAATTGAATATGTGGGTCCACAGCTTCTGCTTTTCCAGCTTTTAAAAGCTAGTTCTGAGTAGCTTTTAAAAGCAGGCCTAAAATGAAAGTGCTTCTCTCCAAAAGCACTTTGAAAAAAAATTTACCAAACATATTTTTTGGTAAAAGTTTGTTACAAGTTTGTTACAAAGTGCTTTTGGTTGAAAAAAAGCAATCCCAGACGGGTCTTAAGATTGTTTTGGGGCCGATTTAGAAACTTCAAAAATTGATGCAAAATATTTGTAGGACCAAAATGTGTCAAGGTCCACATAATAACTTGTCCGATTCTTTTTCCTTTTAGCAACAATATGTCAGGACTCAGGTTGATTATATTGACCAGTTTTTGGTGCTTATACAAAGCAACAGTCGGCTAGGACATGGTCAGTTTCAGGGACGGAGCCAGGACTTATATGTTCCGGGTCGAACGAATTTTTTTTCGGCTAGAGCCAGTAACAACAACACATCATGTCATAATAGCATGAAGATTTCGTGTTTTATCTCAACAACGATGGTTCCGGCATCGTAATTTCCACACCACTATCACCTAGTCCATCATCATTTGTTTTCTTTAGAGAGAATTTTGCGGGGTAGAAGTAAATAAGGAAGATTTTTTAACTCATGACTAATACAAATTTCAATTTTCTCATTAATATTTGCACCCACATAACATTGCAATCACCCAAAACCCAACCCCTTTCTTATGGAAATTCAAAACTTAGTGGGTGCAAGTGATCCTACTTGCATCCCTTCCCTCCGTCCCTGATCAGTTTCCTCGAGTCTTGACGATTATTTGTGGTTGTATTCGTGCTACGGATTTTTTTCCCGACCTACTCGATTTTGATTTTCTTGGACATTTGACTTTACACTGACGTATGGATATTCGTTGTACCGACCTAGTTTATTTGATTGTCTTGGTCATTCGATTTTATTTGTAGTAGATTGGCGGTCCGTATTAGGAGATTATGGGTAACGTGGTCATGTTTTCAGTTGTAAGGACAAGAGTTATGGTGGAAGAATTAACTCGAAATTACATGTCACATCACCGCTTTTGGAATAATTATGAAAACGCAAGTCTAATGGTAGATTCCAACAAAACACAAACAGGAATAATGCTTTACGTCAGTGCGATTGGCTTTCTGAATTTATTATGCAATCTGTATTGCATTGAAACATGAGTTTCTTTTAACAACTTTTCAAACGGTAATTAAGTAAAATAGCAAAAATTGATGTCCCTTCGTTTAACCAACGGAAAAAGTATTTGAGGCATGTCCTTTTTCAATCATTTTCTATTTCACAAGTAATAAGAAAGGGGCACTAAAGATTTAAATCATAAACTTACACATTCAATTAAGAAATTTGTAATGCCCCGCCCCTCCACCGATACTGTCCCACTTAGCCACTGCGGTTATCTAGAAGTGTGGGGTTTTCAAGGGGCATCGCTGCGGTAATCCAGCAAAAACTTCCCGGGAGGTCACCCATCCCTGGATTACTCCCGCCCGAGCACGCTTAACTGCAGAGTTTTCCGTCAACTCTTGAGCCAATTGTGCTGAAAAGGCCTCGTTGTTGGGAAAGGACAAGTCATTACTTATATTCCATTCGGCCGACCACTGCCGAATATCGGGGTACTACAATACCACCACCTTAAATTGGAGTCGTCCTCGGCTCCAGAATATATACAATCCCTGATCTCCGGCGTTCCCTGCCCCTCATGAGAAGCACCTGGACCAACCCTGACCAGTGTACCTTCCCACCCTCGGCAGGTGAACCGTCGTCGGCTCTGATACCATTTGTAATGACCCATCCCTCCATCGATACTGTCCCCACTTATCCACTGCGGTTATCCGGCAGTGTGGGGTTTTCAACGGGCATTGTTAGGGTAATCCAGGAGCAACTTCCCGGGAGGTCACCATCCCTGGATTGCTCCAGCCCGAGCACGCTTAACTGCAGAGTTTTCTGTCAACTCATGAGCCAATTGTGCTGACAACTCCTCGGTGTTAGGGAAGATACTTATATTTTGTTCGGCGAACCACTGCCGAAATCGGGGTATTACAATACCACCACCTTAAATTGGAGTCGTCCTCGGCTCCATAATATATTCGCAAGCCCAGATCTCCAACGTTTCCTGCCCCTCATGAGAAGCACCTGGACCAACCCCGTCCAGCGTATCTTCCCACTCTCGGCAGGTGAACCGTCGTCGGCTCTGATACCATTTTTAATGACCCGTCCCTCCACCTATACTGTCCCCACTTAGCCACTGCGGTTATCCAGAAGTGTGGGGTTTTCAACGGGCATCGTTGCGGTAATCCAGCAGAAACTTCCCGGGAGGTCACCCATACCTGGATTACTCCCTCCCGAGCACGCTTAACTGCAGAGTTTTCGGCCAACTCTTGAGCCAATTGTGCTGAAAAGGCCTCGGTGTTGGGAGAGGACAACTCATTACTTATATTTCATTCGGCCAATCACTGCCGAATATCGGGGTACTACAAAATCTGCTATAAAACTTATCCCAAAGCTAACCCCGCTCAGAAATATAAATATACAAGAACTTCTCTCAAATGATACATATACAATAGTTATTTTGTTTGCGAATAGAATAAATAATCATAATAGCAAGGTAGTCAATATCGGTTGTACATGCCGATATTACAGGTTTTTATTGGATATCGGAAAATACCTATACGATATCGAAAATATCGGCGATACAAAGACGAAATGATATTATCGGTTGTACAGGCTGTACAGACCGATATATCAGTTTTACTTGTACACCGATAATATCGATTTCGTGAATAAATTTTTCATCGACATGCATCTAGTCTTTACAGACAAGTACAATGTCAATTGGAGAAGGTAAAAAGCCCTAATATATTATTAATATAAAATAAATGACTATATGGTAGGATATAAGATGGAAACCATATTTCGATTGCAAGACAGAGAAATATAAAAGATATATATGAAGGATAAAAAAATATTTAATGGCATAATGGACAACAACCACAACGTTGGCTAATAAACCACCCTGTATTTTGGAAATTTGAGATATTTGTATGATTCTTATTATTTTTTTACTATGGCTTTATAATTACTTGAAGTTCTATATTAAATGATGTATCGCCTGTAAAAACAAATATTATCATTTGTATAGGTGTATTTGACCCGACCGATACGATACCGATATGCGATATTAACTACCTTGCATAATAGACATAGCAGAAATTAACAAATTAATGGAGTCAACTCCTCGAGCTTTCGCTGCGCAACTTTGATCTGTCTCTGAAACTGAAAGTGGGAATGGGTGAGCACATCATCCCTAAAAGGGGTGCCCAGCAGGTATAACACTTAACTCTAAAGAAAGCAAGATTTGGAAAACAATTCATGTTTTCCCAAACATCAAAGTGACCAAGTCACTGGAAATGCACAAACAATGTATATGGACAAACTCCTTCTTCAAACAATATACATTAGTGATGCCTGGTTTTTCCACACCTACACAGCTACATTGATGTCGGGTTGTTCCACACCTAATAAGCATAAAAGCTGAATTCATGTAGATATAAATGAAGGAGCGTATCCTATATACCACACGTGGAAATTCTCATTTCTCATAACAATTCATATTGACAACAAAACATTACAGGTCATTTCCAATTCATGGAAAGATTCAAAGAATCAACACAACAATCATAATACAACTAAACAATGCATGAAATGCACAACTGACAATGCATGAGTTTGTTAAACATAAACTTTTATAAAAGAAACAACAATGGTTTCAAAAGAGTTAAAGTATTCCCACCTCTTTTGATGACAAGCCACGTTTACCTCGAGATCCACGATCCACTGGTTCGTCCTTTGAATCGATCGTTGTTAATAGAGTCTAACTGTTAATTACACAAGAAGTCTAAGAATCTAGCCAAAAGGCTCACGCAAGGCTCATAACATAATCTCATACAATTCTCTAGTTATAGGCTAAGTGAACTACTTTAATTGTTCTAAGCCCATTTAAGGTTCTACACATCTTCATTACCCATCTCTTGTATATTTAATGGCTTACTAATTCAATTAGGTTGGTGTTATAGTCCATTAACTAAGACCAAAGGATATCTAAAACTGTGTAGAAGAAAGCAAAGGCTAATTCGGACCACAAGAGGTCCAAAACATCTAATTAAGAAAACTACCCTAAGCCCAAGCCCACCAAAGTCAACTAACAGTCACTAATAGTCGAACTAGCGGTCAATGGTCAACTGACTGTCAACGTACAAAGTTGGGTCAAGGTCTAGGGTCAAATAGTCAAACTCTAAAGTCTAAATCGGTCAACTGAGTCAACTCAGGTCAAGACAGGTAACTCGGTGAGTCAACACGATACAACTCAGTCAGATACTGAGTCAGACAAGAACTAATCGGAGTTAGACTGAATAACTTCAGTCAGACAGGTCAAAGGTTCAGACCTGAGCCACTGCACCGGTCAAAACCTGAAATGCACCATAATTGTGTAACACAAGAAACAACACATTAAGTTAAGCTCAAGCTAAACAACTATTCTTCCCTGCCAAGGCTTCATCCAGCTCTATTTCATTAACACTTGAACTTCTAACAAACATAAAATTATAAATTCATTCTTAAACAACTTTGTATTTCAATTACAAATGTAAACTAAGTTTACCTGCAAATGCAGTTCCAAGTAGGGCTGCACATGGGTCGGGTTGGGTCGGTTTTGGCCTCACCCACCACCCAACCCATTAATGGCGGGTAACAGAAATCATCATCCGCAACCAACCCAACATTATAATGGGTCGGTTTTCACCCGACCCACATTACGGCGGGTTAGATCGGGTGGGTGGCGGGTATACCCGTCCCTCTCTGTCGGTCTTCTTCTTCTCCGATTTCGCCTGGAATACAAACACCGTTTTCTCACTCACTCTAAACAATCAAAAATAATAGATAAATCATAAGTAAAACTAACAAAAATCAATTTTTCAGCGAGTTTATCTGAAACTCTAATTTACTAGGTCAACCCAACATTAGAAATTTAGAACCAAATCATACTTGGCTCTGCAAATAATCGTTGATAAAATACTATCATACAGAGACATTGAAAAATAAAACAAGACTTGTAACACCCACAACTACTTGCAATCTTTTTACTCTCCAACACTCGCATTTACATTCTCTAAATGACAAGAAATATTGAATGAATCAAACCATTTATCTTCTCCACATGCATCTTATCAATCAACACCCAATCTCTGACCACACTGGAATCCCCCAGATCCATTGATGTTGTACCATTTCTCAGTCAAAAACTTCCATTAGATCCAATTTTGGCTCACATCAAGAATCTCTTAAATCCATTGTTACTGGCTAACATCTAGACCCTACAGATTGTAAGAAATTAGTAGCCAATCACTCTTATAACAATGAAATCGGATCTCAATCATGGCGTACTAACTATCCATTTTGTCAAGGCGGTGATTTGAACGATAAGTCTGAGACTCTGAATTGAAGAGTGAAGAAGATAACTAGAAGATAAGACTAAGAAAGTTTAGTCTGTTTAGGTTTATTTGTGGTGGAATCTTTGGATTGATGGCTCAGATTCATGGGTGGGAATTAATCTAAGGGCTTGGGAATATTTAGGCGGGTGGCGGGTTGGATCGGGTGAGATAAGGTTCCACCCGCAACCGACCCAACATATGGAGGGTTTTGGTGTTGTGACCCATGGTTGACCCATGCCTAAGTGGGTTGGATCGGGTGTGGGTATTTTTCGGCGGGTGTGGGTTGGGTTGGCGGGTTTGGTCGGTTTTGTGCAGCCCTAGTTCCAAGCTTTCTCTCTTTCTACAACTACCAACTCAACTTCATATAACCTGATTTCAGCATTACCATCTCTAAGCAACATCAATATCCAATCCAGTTCATTTCATTCATCTTAAACCTTGACTGATCTACCAATCAATTCCATTAGTACCAGCTGATACAGCTAATACCCCCAACTCAACCAACACATCCATTCTCTACTCTTTGCACATTCACTTGAATCCCAACATCGACACCATTATCACTTCAACATTCAATCGCCGAACATCTCATTCAACTGGATCAATCATAACCATTATGACTTCACTACAACTCAACTCTTCCCTGCCACTGACAGTTCCATTCATTTCCTCTCCAGATCCAACTTGAACCTATTTCAGATCAACTGTCTATAACTTCACCACCACTATTAGCTGAACAAGTCCAACGTCACACTCATCGATGTTCAACCAAATTCATATCAACTATAATAATCAACCATAACAATCTCCAAGCCGAACTCAGCCTTCAGCTGTAACAACAACCCATAGCAATTTCATTAACTACAACTCCAACATCATCATTGTTCTTTCCTATAACCCATAACAACATCAGTTCACTTCCAAATGCATACTCACATCAACCTTAGTTCAAACCATAATTGTACAAAATATGAAATCAAAACAATTCAACTCATGCCACTATAATTAAGACAGATCGGAGACTTACCAAACAGTTAGCATCCTCTGACTTTGCTAATACGCCGAATCAATTCCACCAAAGACCTAATTCTTCGATTTACCACCAACATGACCCCAAAACATCCTATTAACCCCGATTCATCCAACAATACTTCAATTAAGAACAAACCCTTCATTAACTCAATCCCCTTTACACCAATTCCATCTTCTAATTCTTTTTATATATTTCCTCTAACCCTAATTTCTGATTTGGGGAAGAACAAGATCAAACCTAATTCATAATTCTCAATTTCACAATAAAACTGAAATTACAACTCCATATACTTGATTCTACTTCAATCTAAACAAATCCATCTTCAATTGCTTACATCCATCCTTAATTTCACACAAACCCTCAACTAATTCAAGAACCCTAACTTTCCAAATCTCTTCTTCTCTGATTCGAACTCTAAAACACAATCTAAATCTTCATGTCAACACAACCCATCTCTAATCTTCTCCCTAATTACTCAATTTCACCATCTACATCTTCACAGAACTTATTAAGAAAACCCAATTCTTAATTTCACTTCCTCCTTCGAGTCTGATTCAGCAACAGACACCATCAGCATCACCACCAACTACTGCATAATCTTCTACACCTCTTATCGATCACAAAACTTTCGTTTAATCTCTCGAATTCGACAGAGAAGGAAAAACATGAGAAGAAAATAAAAGAAAAGAGAGAGAAAAGAAAGAAAGAATGAAAGAAAGAAGGAAAGAAGAAGAAAAGAATAGAATGAGATCTTCTCGATCCGGTTAGGGATAAGGCCAATGAAAATGATAAAGGCACCCATCACTTGGATATGGGCAACCAGGTCGGTCCACTATGAAAAGTCTATTTTTTTCCTTCATACAAAATTGATAATATCTTCTTAAACCGATATGCGATTGACACGTTCGAGTAGTCTATTTCGCATAACTCTACGAGACCTATTCGATAATACTACTTTCGTATCTAATCGTTGTTAGATTAATTTCTATTAATTAACGCTCGTGTTAAACTAATTGAATTATTAACGGCTAAATTGTCTCTTGACCATCGCTAGACCAGTCAAATAGCGTTGACGAGCTTGAGGGTCCTTACATTCTCCCCACCTTATACATTTTCGTCCTCGAAAATCAAACCATCCTTCTGGTCTCCAAAAACTCCCCACCTTATACAATAATCCCATCTCCTGTCTAAGCGCAAACAATATAAAACAAAGCAGAAACCTATATGGCTTTCGACAACTAAAATTTGTGGCTCTAGGTTCAATTATGTTGATTTCAGTTCTATCAAATAGGGAAGTCTAAGTTTCTTACACTAATCTCTATAACGGAAAGCTATAAATTTTAGTCTCTAAACTCCTTACACTAATTTCTATCTACAAAATAAATGTCTCTAATTACAAGGAAGAGTCCTACGAAATTGTTTTTATAATTATCGGTTTTCTGAAAGAACTAAATCATACTTCTATGATCGGTCATCTCTGAATGCAGTTGCCCTATGACGAGGTGTCAACTCGCAAATAATATATTCCTTACTTCTCTTTAAACTAACTAGAAGTATACGAACAAGCAGGTTCGTTCCTAAGGGAGAGTTGAGTCTAAGTTGCCAATTCAATTTCTGAATAAGAATAATGCAAATATGAGGATGAAAATGATCAAGGACTCTTTCTAAGCCACGAAACAAGAATCTTATCAATATAGCTATGTTTCTGCAAAGTACTCATTACTAACAACCCTAGAATATTTAGTACACTCAAATATCCCGCAATCTCTTAATTCACCATATACGGAAGCGCTCGACTACCGGATTCTACTTGCCAAGTTTCCTAGAAGTACGCTCTCTAGGTGTGACTTAAACAAATGCATTAAGTTCTATGAGATAGGCTATTCCTAGTGACAAACACATAAGCTCGATTCATCTATTAGTGTCATTCAATACACATGGATATTTAACAAAATCCCATCATCAATAACCACATATTACTACTTGTATTAAGACTCTCTAGACAATTACGTGTCGAAGAGGTCTCAACTAGCATTAGAATCATCCATAAACCATTCAATTTGCAACTTAAACGATTCAAGAATAATTCATATAACAATATTGGCACGGTAAAAAATGAGCAATAACCAAATAATTGTGAAAAACAAAGCAGTTTAAATATCAATTCGAGTTCATGTTTCGGACATCAAAATCGTCCCTAATTAGGATGCAATTAGCTACTGGAGTTCATGGCACAGAAACAACAAAATATATGAAACTCAACAAGCAAACCAAAAGTAACAGCAGCAAGGGGACTGGTGGAGTTATGCGAACAGGTGGTTGTATCACAGTGAACCAAGGAAGCTCGCTGCTGGTGATAATGGAACTGTGGCCTGGTGATGGAATGGTGGCTGCGAAGTGGAAAGCTTGCTGCTGGTTCGGTGCTCGACAGCTCCAGGTGCTTGTGCTTCTGACGACAGGTGAAGGTGATTGGCGAACTGGTGATGGCGATGATGGTGGTAAAGATGGTATCGAACTCAGGCCTATGCAGTGCTCTTGTGATGGCTGTATTGCTGCTCTGGCTTGTTGACTGATCTCGATGGTGTTGTGGAGTGCTGGTGTGAATGGATTGGTGGTATGAACTGCAGCTGCTGTTGGTGGTAGGATGTATGCAGTATGCAATATGGAATAGTGATGATGTTGTAGATGGTATGAAGGTGGATGTATGAGATGCTAATGAAGATATGCTGGTGGAGATGCAGGTGATAATGGAATGGTATGCAAACTGGTAGATATATGCAGGGGAGATGATGTATGCTGCGAACTGAAGTGATAGGGTTTGGAGAGGAGCAGAGAGCTCCTCTCTGATGGAGATGTGTGCAGTTGCAAGGGGTATGTGATGATGATCTCTGTAGGTCGTCTTTTATAGTTTTCTTCGCTGGTTTTTCGGCCAAGTTTTACAAACCCAATCTTCGAATATTCGACCAGTGTTTCCATGTTTATCTCAACTTCAATTAATCCCCTGACCATTCGCAAAAGGCTACACATACCATGGTTAACCAGTGGCAGAGACTTGGTTCAGTGAACAATGGGAACCGCTGCAGAACTGGCCATTCAAGCATTTCTAAGAACAGTGTATAGGCGTCCTGCAAGCTGATGATCGTTAGAACTCTGCTGAGTCTGTAACCTCTCACAGCTCCTTCCCTGTAACAAGTCACATTCAAGAGCAAACCCACACATTCTTAATCATTCATAAACACTAAACCACACATTTATCATCACAATTCAATGGTAGTAGTGGCAGCTTCATCACTGCTTTCTCGTTCATAACCAAGCCAAAGCAAACCCATCTTCTAATCTGAATTCGTACCACTTGTGTCTTCTCACATTACGATCTCCAAACCCTTTACAAACTTCGATTTCATTTCATAATTCAGCCACGGCAAGACTTGGCAAAGACACCTGATCTGGAGACATGGCAGCATAACAAGGTCTTCATCTCTTTACTTCAGCTGATATAGATTGGTACCCAAGCCTAATTTCTTTGTTGCCTTCAAAATCGAGTCCTAACCATTCACAAATAACTCTTGGGTCCATACTCTGCTGGCGTTAAATCTTGGCAGTAAGAACTGGTCATAATGAGGACGGAAACTGAACTTTGTAATGTGAACTTGAGCAAGGATAAGTTTAAGAAAGTGGTGGCCCTTCTGAAGTTTCTCTCCACCATTGCACACACGTGAAGCACCCTTGTGGTAAAGTCCACTAAAAAAAATGAATCAGAGCCCTTTTTTTCCTCCAAAAACTGAACCTGAGCTGTATATTAAGCCCATGACACATTGTTAAACTGGTCCAGCACCTGCCATCCCTCATGCCACCACTGTCCTTGGTCTCCAATCACATGATCTTTCGCCGTGTGCACTGATGCAAAGTCATTTTGGCGCTTTTCTTCCTTTTCGCAAATTCTATTCATTGTACCTAAAAAGAAATAAAAAAAAGGCGTAATATACAAATTTACAAGAAAACTAGGAAGAAAAGCGTAAGAAATCGTTATCAAAATTGGGTGTTTTAGACACCTATCAAATTTCCCCACACCTAATCTTTGTTAGTCCTCGAGCAAACAAAACAAAACTAAAATACAACAACTCCGTGTCGTCGAGGCTACGGTTACTTTTAGCATAAATAACAAGCCTTTAAACCCCTAGGTGTTCTAGTGGACGAGTTATAGTCTCGTGAAGGTTTACAAGAGGTATACCTACAAAACCTTTTACTCCAAATTCCAACTACCTGTGAAGAATGTATGAACGAAACCAAAATGACTACAGGAAGAAGTACCCTAATGCAAATCCAATTCATATATAAACAAAGCTCTACTCAGAAAGTTGAAAAAACCACAATACTCGGAATCTACAAACCACAATCACACATGAATAGATTAAGAAGATGGATACAGAGATAGATGTTTGCGAATGTTGACTAAAGTGAACAGTGTTTCCCATATCTGTCTGAAGGTCACTGCCAAGATGAACCTATGAATCCTAATGGATTGAGATACTGGTCTGAATTCTAATATCAACTCAGCTGGCATATACACGGGAACCAGTGGTCGATAATCCTAATTCTAGATCAACTCGACTGGCAAATACAAGGGAACCAGCGGTCGATTTATTATTTGAACAATAATAATAATAACTTTTTTCTTTTTTTTCTTTTCACTATTTTCACTTTTTTTTTTCAAATTGACAACATGATTAGACCTTTTTGATCCAAGCGCATGCTTCTTGTCAGCAGATTACATGATATTCCCGTGGATCCTGCATTCCACGCTTGTTTAGGCGACGGAGACAGGGAGAACACACACATATTGCTATCCAAGTGTCTTTTTTTTTCAATTTTTTTTTCAATTTGTTTTTCATATATATATATACTCCGATTGGTCGAAATGGTCTGGTCTTTTTTTTTTAGTAACTCAATCACTCTATTTCATCCTAGCAGTAATAACAATTCGATGTTAGTGACCCACCAAATCACTTAGAGAAACAAAAAGTTCGCAAAAATAAAAACAGAAAGTGATATGGTGACGATTCCGAGATATGGTAACAACTATCATATAATTTCTAACAATTGAGCTATGTCTTTTAGTTAATGGGTTCCTCAACTCCTGCAACCAAGATGGTTCCATCCACTTATATTGTTTAGTGTCATCCTGAAGGCACAAGTTTCTAGATTTTGAAGTTTATCATACAATTTTTTTTCTATTTTTCTGTTTTTTTTGTTTTTTGTTTTTTTTTTGTTCTTTTTTTTTAACTAAAGGCATCAAACTCTATAAATTATATACAAATTACATAAACTGATACTCCAACTCATAACTATTTCTGAACAATAGAGGATAAACACTAAACAAGTTATTTAATTGACATTTAATCCCGACTCAGCTAATATATACCTCATCGTCAAGAAAAAATTCCATCTACTTAGAAAGGCTAGTGTTTGTTCTAAATTGTTCAAAAATCTCTAAAAGTTAGAGTTTTGTATACGTCAACTTTTTTCCTTCTTATTATACACTACCCCTACACTTAAATCAAACATTGTCCTCAATGTTTCAAACCATTGCAAAAAGAATAAGAGGAATACTTGAAACAGACAAGGAAATAAGAATTGGAATTGTTCACCTGATTGACGCATACGAGTAATATTCAAAATAGACTCCCCATATATCAACAATTTGAAAATTTGAGGATCCACCCACAAAACAATTTGCATATATAGCAAAAGCTTCACACAAATATTAGCAAATAATGGAAAAATTGAAACTATCATCCCACGAGAGTCACCCTCACACTTAGTCCTTTCTACACTCGGAAGTGTATACAAAATATAAGTGGAAGGAACTTCGTCTCGTTCCTCTCGGCAAACCTGCATGGTGTTAGACTCAAACGCATATGGTGGATACTTGGATGCAAGAAATTCGGATAAAACTTTTGAAGCACATAATTCCATCCCCAAATGAGGTATTTTCCTAAAAGATGGATTACCAACTCTATGAGAAACTACTTCAAGTTTGGGCGGATCATCATTAGATAGAGACTCATATAAAGGGTTAGACAAACCTCGCATAATCTCACGCATTACGGGATCCTCAGTACTTCTGAAAAAGTCCATTGATTCTCCTACATCACAAGTATCACAATTCTCATTCAAACTCTTTACGAGCCATTCTTCATCACTTTCCTCCTCATCGGAAAAGAAATCAGAATCTTCCATAAGCAAATTTTCGTAATCCTTATGTGCCTCGTCACAAGTTGACTTCTCATTCAAAGTATTCACAATCTCTGAATTAGGGGTGTTATTCACAAAGAAGTCATAATCATCATCGCTCTCATACACAACATAAGTCTTACCATCAATAATGGTTGTGTTTCTAGACTCAACTTCTTCCTTTCGAATAGGAAAATGATCATTATAATCATGAGTTGAGCTAGTAGCACCTCCATTATCAATATTTTCCAAAGGTTCATCATCCTCGGAATCTTCTTCTTGGGGCTCTTCTCCATTATTAACACGGCGGTTAACCTCCATGTGTATGGCCCTAGAAATTGCTTGAAGAGTCTCTTCCATTGCTCCCTCTTCTTCCAACCGCTCATATTGTCTAAAGAGTTTCTTTATGTTAACACGTTTTCCGCTACTACTCACAATAGGTTCTTCATACCATGTCTCTTCCCGTTGAATGGGTGAAAGATCATAAGTACTATCCGGAACAGGTCTAAATACACTATCATATGTTTCACTAGGTACGAAACTCGACACGTTGGGAGTTGGTCAATCTGGTTCCATGTACGTTGCAAATCCATGAATTCATTAGACATCTGCAAGAAACTAGATTGGAACGTATGAGAAGTATAATTATCCCCCCATCCTTGTGATTGTCCACTTACATAACCACCAAAAGGTTGATGCGATGTATGAGAATAATCACAAGGTCTTGTAGAATAATCATCATAGCCAAAAGATTGGTTTCGATTATATTCCACATATGGTTGGAAGTTATTGTAAGAGTGGGATTGAAAATCAGAATTATTACCATAGTATGGATGGTCTTGTGAACCATATACGTTGTTCCCAAAAGGATTCATCTCGCTAAAAATTATGCCCACAACTCGTTAAGAGACTTACCTCTTATTCCCAATTGTGCACACGCAAAACGAGTGATTTATTGTACCTGAAAATAAGATTCTAAGCAAACAAATTAGCAAAAGATAAAAATAAAAACTAAATACAAAAACAGAAAATCAAATAACAACTCAAACTATCGACTGCTCCCCGGCAGCTGCGTCAATTTTGACGAGGTGTCAACTCGCAAATAATATATTCCTTACTTCTCTTTAAATTAACTAGTAGTATACGGACAAGCAGGTTCGTTCCTAAGGGAGAGTTGAGTTTAGGTTGCCAATTCAATTTCTGAATAAGAATAATGCAAATATGAGGATGAAAATGATCAAGGACTCTTTCTAAGCCACGAAACAAGAATCTTTTCAATATAGCTATGTTTCTGCAAAGTACTCATTACTAACAACCCTAGAAAATTTAGTACGCTCAAATATCCCGCAATCTCTTAATTCACCGGTCACGGAAGCTCGACTACCGGATTCTACTTGCCAAGTTTCTTAGAAGTACGCTCTCTAGGTGTGACTTAAACAAATGCATTAAGTTCTATGAGATAGGCTATTCCTAGTGACAAACACATAAGCTCGATTCATCTACTATTGTCATTCAATACACATGGATATTTAACAAAATCCCATCATCAATAACCACATACTACTACTTGTATTAAGACTCTCTAGACTATTACGGGTCGAAGAGGTCTCAACTAGCATTAGAATCATCCATAAACCATTCAATTTGCTACATAAACGATTCAAGAATAATTCATATAACAATATTGGCATGGTAAAAAATGAGCAATAACCAAATAATTGCGAGAAAACAAAGCAGTTTAAATATCAATTCAAGTTCATGTTTCGGACATCAAAATCGTCCCTAATCAGGATGCAATTAGCTACTGGAGTTCATGGCACAGAAACAGCAAAATATATGAAACTAAACAAGCAAACCAAAAGTAACAGCAGCAAGGGGAGTGGTGGAGTTATGCGAACAGGTGGTTGTATCGCAGTGAACCAAGGAAGCTCGCTGCTGGTGATAATGGAACTGTGGCCTGGTGATGGAATGGTGGCTGCGAAGTGGAAAGATTGCTACTGGTTCGGTGCTCGGCAGCTCCAGGTGTTTCTGCTTCTGCTGACAGGTGAAGGTGATTGGCGAACTGGTGATGGCGATGATGGTGGTAATGATGGTATCGAACTCAGGCCTGTGCAGTGCTCTTGTGATGGTTGTATTGCTGCTCTGGCTTGTTGACTGATCTCGATGGTGTTGTGGAGTGCTGGTGTGAATGGACTGGTGGTATGAACTGCAGCTGCTGTTGGTGGTAGGATGTATGCAGTGTGCAAATATGGAATAGTGGTGATGGTGTAGATGGTATGAAGGTGGATGTATGAGATGCTAATGAAGATATGCTGGTGGAGATGCAGGTGGTAATGAAATGGTATGCAAACTGGTAGATATATGCAGGGGAGATGATGTATGCTGCGAACTGAAGTGATAGGGTTTGGAGAGGAGCAGAGAGCTCCTCTCTGATGGAGATGTGTGCAGTTGCAAGGGGTATGTGATGATGCTCTCTGTAGGTCGTCTTTTATAGTTTTCTTCTCTGGTTTTCAGCCAAGTTTTACAAACCCAATCTTCAAATATTCGACCAGTGTTTCCATGTTTATCTCAACTTCAATTAATCCCCTGACCATTCGCAAAAGGCTACACAGACGATGGTTAACCAGTGGCAGAGACTTGGTTCAGTGAACAATGGGAACCGCTGCAGAACTGGCCATTCAAGCATTTCTACGAACAGTGTATAGGCGTCCTGCAAGCTGATGATCGTTAGAACTCTGCTGAATCTGTAACCTCTCACAGCTCCTTCCCTGTAACAAGTCACATTCAAGAGCAAACCCACACATTCTTAATCATCCATAAACACGAAACCACACATTTATCATCAAAATTCAATGGCAGTAATGGCAGCTTCATCACTGCTTTCTCGTTCAGAACTCTGTCCACATTCCAAGCCAAAGCAAACCCATCTTCTAATCTGAATTCGTACCACTTGTGTCTTCTCACATTACGATTTCCAAACCCTTCACAAACTTCGATTTCATTTCATAATTCAGCCACGGCAAGACTTGGCAAAGACACCTGATCTGGAGACATGGCAGCATAACAAGGTCTTCATCTCTTTACTTCAGCTGATATAGATTGGTACCCAAGCCTAATTTCTCTGTTGCCTTCAAAATCGAGTCCTAACCATTCACAAATAACTCTTGGGTCCATACTCTGCTGGCGTTAAATCTTGGCAGTAAGAACTGGTCATAATGAGGACGGAAACTGAACTTTGTAATGTGAACTTGAGCACGGCTAAGTTTAAGAAAGTGGTGTCCCTTCTGAAGTTTCTCTCCACCATTGCACACACGTGCAACACCCTTGTGGTAAAGTCCACTAAAAAAATGAATCAGAGCCCTTTTTTTCCTCCAAAAATTGTACCTGAGCTGTATGTTAAGCCCATGACACATTGTTAAACTGGTCCAGCACCTGCCATCCTTGATGCCGCCACTGTCCTTGGTCTCCAATCACATGAGCTTTCGCCGTGTGCACTGATGCAAAGTCATTTTGGCGCTTTTCTTCCTTTTCGCAAATTCTATTCATTTACCTAAAAAGAAATAAAAAAAAGCGTAATATACAAATTTACAAGATAACTAGTAAGAAAAGCGTAAGAAATCGTTATCAAAATTGGGTGTTTTAGACACCTATCACCCTGTCAAGGTTGGCCAAGTCCAACAATGCCTTCCTACGAATAGAGAAAACTCGACGTTCACTATTCCCCAGTGCTGGATTAACTACGTATTAATTTATTAAGATTAATTAGTCTTTAGCTTTTATCTTAACTGGTGCAACCTTTTGCTTTGTAAAAATATGAATAGTTCACATCATTTTAAGAAATTTAATCATCAAAATTTTATTTTGTTTATTCCTTCTACCAATGTAGATAATCCCAATTCGATTTTACGTCAATTTATAATATTTCATAATTTTAACTTAATGTAATACCATATATAAAATTTTCCAATATTATCTATTATAAATTTACTACCAGCCTAATTGTTTCGCATACTATTATTACCAATGCGGATATATTTGTTGCATTTTAGAAATTCATTGAGTCATTTATTAGTTTACAGATAATTTGTAATTAATTTAATTTACAAAACATAATCGTAGATAAGCGTAAATAATTTTCCATAGTTATTTAATCATAATTATTATTTCTATCGTTATATATCTTTAGTGAAATTTTAGTCAAATTTAAATTCAATATGATACTAATTGATAAATGCTAACCTTAGTTTATTAAAGTTAATATTAGTTTTATTATCGTCTATAGTTATTATTATAATATTTTTGTTATTTACATTGATGGTTGAACTATTATTCTAACTACTCTTCCAAACTGAGTCCCAAAAATATAATTAACGTTTATGTGATTATAAATTATTGACCATACATATAAGTCAAGGTGCTTAATAAGTATATATGTAACTTTCAAGATTTATCAATAATATTAATCTCACTATTTTTATACTATTAGATTGTCTACTTGATCATACCTTTTTAGATTAATTATTCTCAAATCCTTATTATCTAAAGTTATTGGTGTACCCTACAATTTTTACGTCAATACAAACAAAAAAATCAATCAATCAAATAATTCTTTTAATTATAGATAGTTTTTGGTGATTAAGATTTATCTCATAACCCAACCCAGTTCTAAACTAATCTAGTTCACTAACTGGCACTGGCTATTCCTATTGTTTCCCATATAAGATCTAATAGTGAGCTCTGATACCAACATTGTACCGCCCCCTAAGCTGGCAGCTGACTAATCCAAGAGATTAACTAAAGAAAGGGGCACTAAGGATTTAAATCATAAACTTACACATTCAATTAAAAAATCTGCTATAGAACTTATCCCAAAGCTAACCCCGCTCAAAAATATAAATATACAAGAACTTCTCTCAAATGATACATATATAATAGTTATTTTGTTTGCGAATAGAATAAACAATCATAATAGACATAGCATAAGTTAACAAATTAACGGAGTCAACTCCTCGAGCTTTCGTTGCGCAACTCTGATCTGTCTCTGAAACTGAAAGTGTGAATGGGTGAACACATCATCCCTAAAAGGGGTGCCCAGCAAGAATAACACTTAACTTTAAAGAAATGATGAGCAAGATTTGGAAAACAATTCATGTTTTCCCAAACATCAAAGTGGCCAAGTCACTGGAAATGCACAAAAAATGTATATGGACAAACTCCTTCTTCAAACAATATACATTAGTGATGCCGGGTTTTTCCACACCTATATAGTTATATTGATGTCGGGTTATTCCACACCTATTAAGCATAAAAGTTGAACTCATGTAGATATAAATGAAGGAGCGTATCCTATATACCACACGTGGAAATTCTCATTTCCCATAACAATTCATATTGACAACAAAACATTACAGGTCCTTTCCAATTCATGGAAAGATTCAAAGAATCAACAGAACAATCATAATACAACTAAACAATGCATGACATGCACAATTCACAATGCATGAGTTTGTTAAACATAAACTTTTGTAAAAGAAACAACAATGTATTCAAAAGAGTTAAAGTATTCCCACCTCTTTTAATGACAAGTCATGTTTACCTCGAGATCCACGATCCACTGGTTCGTCCTTTGAATCGATCGTTGTTAATAGAGTCTAACTGTTAATTACACAAGAAGTCTAAGAATCTAGTCAAAAGGCTCACACAAGGCTCATAACATAATCGCATACAATTCTCTAGTTATAGGCTAAGTGAACTACTTTAATTGTTCTAAGCCCATTTAAGGTTCTACACATATTCATTACCCATCTCTTGCATATTTAATGGCTTACTAATTCGATTAGGTTGGTGTTATGGTCCGTTAGTTAAGACCAAAGGATATCTACAACTGTGTAGAAGAAAGCAAAGGCTAATTCGGACCACAAGAGGTCCAAAACATCTAATTAAGAAAACTGCCCTAAGCCCAAGCCCATCAAAGTCAACTAACAGTCACTAACGGTCGAACTAGCGGTCAATGGTCAACTGAATGTCAACGTCCAAAGTTGGGTCAAGGTCCAGGGTCAAATAGTCAAACTTTAAAGTCTAAATCGGTCAACCGAGTCAACTCAGGTCAAGACATGGAACTCGGTGAGTCAACACGATTCAACTCAGTTAGATACTGAGTCAGACAAGAAATAATCGGAGTCAGACTGAATAACTTCAGCCAGACAAGTCAAAGGTTCAGACCTGAGCCACTGCACATGTCAAAACCTGAACTGCACCATAATTGTGTAACACAAGAAACAACACATTAAGCTAAGCTCAAGCTAAGCAACTATTCTTCCCTGCCAAGGCTTCATCCAACTCTATTTCATTAACACTTGAACTTCTAACAAACTTAAAATTATAAATTCATTCTTAAACAACTTTGTATTTCAATTACAAATGTAAACTAAGTTTACCTGCAAATGCCGTTCCAAGCTTTCTCTCTTTCTACAACTACCAACTCAACTTCATATAACCTGATTTCAGCATTACCATCTCTAAGCAACATCAATCTCCAATCCATTTCATTCCATTCATCTTAAACCTTGATTGATCTGCCAATCAATTCCATTAGTACTAGCTGATACAGCTAATACCCCCAACTCAACCAACACATCCATTCTCTACTCTTTGCACATTCACTTGAATCCCAACATCAACACCATTATCACTTCAACATTCAATCACCGAGCATCACATTCAACTGGATCAATCATAACCATTATGACTTCACTACAGCTCAACTCTTCCCTGCCACTGACAGTTCCATTCATTTCCTCTCCAGATCCAACTTGAACCTATTTCAGATCAACTGTCTATAACTTCACCACCACCATTAGCTGAACAAGTCCAACTTCACACTCATCCATGTTCAACCAAACTCATATCAACTCTAATAATCAACCATAACAATCCAAGCCAAACTCAGCCTTCAGCTGTAACAACAGCCCATAGCAATTCCATTAACTACAACTCCAACATCATCATCGTTCTTTCCTATAACCCATAGCAACTTCAGTTCACTTCCAAATGCATACTCACATCAACCTCAGTTCAAACCATAATTGTACAAACTATGAAATCAAAACAATCCAACTCATGCTACTATAATTAAGACAAATCGGAGACTTACCAAACAGTTAGCATCCTCTGAGTTTGCTAATACGCCGAATCAATTCCACGAAAGACTTATTTCTTCGATTTACCACCAACACGACCCCAAAACATCCTATTAACCCCGATTCATCCAATAATACTTCAATTAAGAACAAACCCTTCATTAACTCAATCCCCTTTACATCAATTCCATCTTCTAATTCTTTTTATATATTTCCTCTAACCCTAATTTCTGATTTGGGGAAGAACAAGATCAAACCCTAATTCATAATTCTCAATTTCACAATAAAACTGAAATTACAACTCCATATACTTGATTCTACTTCAATCTAAACAAACCCATCTTCAATTGCTTACATCCATCCTTAATTTCACACAAACCCTCAACTAATTCAAGAACCATAATATTCCAAATCTCTTCTTCTATGATTCGAACACTAAAACACAATCTAAATCTTCATGTCAACACAACCCATCTCTAATCTTCTCCCTAATTACTCAATTTCACCATCTACATCTTCACAGAACTTATTAAGAAAACCCAATTCTTAATTTCACTTCCTCCTTCGAGTCTGATTCAGCAACAGACACCATCAGCATCACCGCAAACTACTGCATAATCTTCTACACCTCCTATCGATCACAAAACTACCGTTTAATCTCTCGAATTCGACAGAGAAGGAAAAACATGAGAAGAAAAGAAAGAAAGAAGAAGAAAAGAATAGAATGAGATCTTCTCGATCCGGCTGGGGATAAGGCCAATGAAAATGATAAAGGCACCCATCGCTTGGATATGGGCAGCCAGGTCGGTCCCCTGTGAAAAAGTATTTTTTTCCTTCATACAAAATTGATAATATCTTCTTAAACCGATATCCGATTGACACGTTCGAGTAGTCTATTTCGCATAACTCTACGAGACCTATTCGATAATACTACTTTCGTATCTGAATCGTTGTTAGATTAATTTCTATTAATTAACGCTCATGTTAAACTAATCAAATTATTATTGGCTAAATTGTCTTTTAACCATCGCTAGACCAGTCAAATAGCGTTGACGAGCTTGAGGGTCCTTACAGTTTTAGTGGTCTGATAAAGTCATGAAATTGGTGAGCGGAATTTGGAAAAGAATAACATTTAACCTTACTAACCTTGAATTGATTTGACTCTTGAACGAGTTGAAGCACATTTCCGAGTCTAGCATCCCTCCATTGGAGTTTATTAACAAATATTACTTTCTTTCTGTGTTTGAAACACCGTTTCAAGTTATGTCATTTCAAGGTGTAAAAAGTGCAGTTCTAATTTGGAGTGTTTTTTTCAGTGCAGGAATTATATTACTAGTTTCTGCAAACAAAGACGCTTATGATAATCTTGAAAAGTCAAAAATAGAGTTTTCATGAGTGGTGACGTGTCTATCATATAAGTCATAGAATCTGATAAATGATCATCAAGATTGTAGTATGTATTGCTACATTCATCAAAATTGACATTTTCTGCTACATGACAACAAATACAGTTTCTTCCTCTTTCGTTTCATAAAAATCAAATGCTTCATCAAAATTTGTTGCAAGAGCTTTATTACAAGTGTATTTTCTTAAGCTCTAGCGGCAACGAGAACACATAAGTGCCAGAACTGAGATTCTAGTTTGTATGATTCATGTATTTATGTTGATGAACATAGCTAGGTAGCTTAGAAACAAATCTAAGTTCATGATCTTTTTTTCGTGTTTATGGATTACTTTGTCACCAAGCAATGTTAACTTCTCCATATATATCGATCATGTTAGCATGTGAGAAGTTTTCTTTGAATCACAAAGAAGAATGTGCAACCGCATACTAGTCGAAATAAACGATATGCATTAAGTGGTTAGCCAAAGAACAATGGTTCATTTTTCGAGAACCGACAAGCATAAATTTGGGTATAATAACTCTCAAGACTAAAACAATTCATGAATTTTCAACTACCATGCTCTATTCCAAGTCCGAGACTGACCTTAGTATATAGACTATAAACCAAGACGTAGTTTGATCAACCAAACTTGATAACATGCTTGACATAGCAAAACTTGTGAGTTTGACCGAGCAATGCTCTAACAAGTTTATCTTTTGATAAACGTAAAGCTCGTGAATCGACAAGTTGTTTGTGAGTTTACATATACATAAACCTTGTAATTGAGTAGATTACTTTTATATTTGTAAAACTTGATTGTTCTTATCAAGGAGTTTCAGATTTAATATACTTGAGTTTTTTAAGAGTTACAGATCTAAATAGCAGATCCTTGACTCTGAACCTTTCATCATAAATCTCTGATTGTAATTTGGTAGTGAGTTGGTATCAAACCCAACAAATTTTGCACAATCAAGAACTAATGTTTTTGCATCGAAACTCATCTCACCATCTGTCTTAGAAACATATTTTCCTCATCAAATGTGTGGAGGGATTTCTTCTAATTGTTTAATTGAGTTTTATTTTTGTATGTGGTTATAAACTAGATGTTTGGTGTGTTATGACAGTAACGAAAGAACTAGTTTTAAAGATCACTTTTTTAATTATATTTTTGAATAAAAGTATCACATATAGTTTATATAATTTGGGAACTAACTTCTTCTTTTTTTCTCAACAAGGCAGAAAAGCAAAATAAAATATTAAAGGAAAATGTATCTTCTATCTCATAAAGAGACAATACAAGAAGGAGAAATAGAAGTTAGCCAACATCCATAGATATAGTTTTTAAAAAAAAAAAAAAAAACTTTCTAAAGAGTGTGCAACTTCATTTGCACCTTTCTTAGCGAATTGAACTGGGCCTTATTGAAAGATCTTGCCATGTTCCTAATTTAATCACTTTTTCACCATTGCTTTCAATGATGATGTCCCTCAGTTGCATTTTCTCATCTAAGTCAAAATATAAATAAATAGATTTTATTTTAGCCTCCATATGAGAGAGACAATTTTTCTCACAAGTACCTCCACCTTCAAGCTATACTGTAGAAGTTCTTGTCACTACAAAACAAACTCCAACATTATGTGTGAATGAAGTATCAATGTTAAACCCATCCAAATGTTATCTGGGGCCACTCATTTGGTAATTACATCATTTCCTCTTCTCAGATTAGCAATCTGAATTCTTTCAGACTCTAGATTATTTTTAGAGTTTGTTAGATAATAGTTGAACCAGAAGTTAACACCTTAAATAAGTTTTTGGATGAAAAAAACAGTGTTTTTTAAGATTTTATCATTCTTATCCTTATAAATGACCCACATGACACAATTGCCTATTCTAGAAGCAATATATTCCCTTTTCTCATCTTATTCTTAGCTTAAAACTTTCCTCATTTAGGTACATTTTTTATGAATTTTACGAAAACAAATAAAAATCGATTTTAATTAGATTTTACATATGACTTTGGTCACGTAATATTTTATCGAGTGAGATGCCAACGACATGGCTCATGATCTTGCACCATACGTGTAGATGCATCATCCTCATGATACATGGACTCCTTCAAACCTTTCTTCATATGTCTCTTCTCGCAAGAAGTTAGTTCGGTGTTTTACTTTGCTTATAGCTTTTATATTACTTTCCTTTGTTTCTGGCTATAAAAAGAAGAATAAAAAACATGAAGCTAGTTTTATTTTCTCCTGCCCTTAATTTATTCGATTAGGGCAATTCTTATGGGATGGGAAAATCTTAGATTGCCTATTTTGATCCCACTATGGAATGGGCAAACATGATAAACAGATGAAAAAATCAACAAATTTGTGGGTTTTCCCATTGCAGCCTAAGAAGAGAAGTACGCTTCTTTTTTCGCTGCACAACTGAAGAAAAAAATGCCAGCGGTTGATATTAGACCGTGCGGTCTATGTTCAACCGCTGGTGTTTCTTCTTCAGTCGGGCAACTCAAAAAGAACCGCCCAACGGATATATCTGAACGAAAAAATTCAACGACTCTCTTTGATTTCTCTATAAATATTCATTTTTCATTCATTTTCAATCACACGTTCTCTACACAATCTCACATCTCTGAAAAGACGAGGGTACCCAAATATACCTCAATATAAAACTTTTCTATCTATAAATCCTTTTTCCGAAAGTGATTTTCTATGGACTAAGTCGACACAATACAACTAATCGGTTCACACTTCGTGTGATTGTCTATGGACACGATATCGAGATAATACGACAACAAGATAACTTGTATGATTGACTATATATGGATACAAGATCGAGACAATACAACAACGAAGTATGATTACTTGATAATAGGTTCGGACTTAACCAAACACAATATGATTGCTGTCAAGTAATTAGGAATTAAGGATTGTGTATTTTACATCTAATTATAATAAAAACAATTATAATTGAGGAAATAAAAAAGTAAAAGACACAGCAAGATATTGTTAACGAGGAAACCGCAAATGTAGAAAAACCCCGGGACCTTGTCCAGAATTGAATACTATCCGGATTAAGTTGTTATACAAAATCTAAACCAACTTCGTATAATTGAGACCAAGCAACTAAACCTATAGTTCACCTAGTACCGTCTGTATCCCTGCGCCTCCAACTTGCAATAAGTCACGCACTTGGAACAATTTCTTTGGTTCGTATTCCAAACAGTAAAGGAAAAAAAAATTTGTTCGGTAACAACTCTTTTCAAACAAGTGATATGAGTTTGACAAAAGGCTTTTCCGTTTATCCCAATAAACTCCTTTGTCAGGTTCTTAAATCTATCTATTAATACTACTACCAAAGTAGTTGGGTCTAGATTTTGCAATCAATACTTTTAGTCACAAAGACAATATATTGATGCCGATCTACTCAACTAATCAATCAAGATTATCACAAAGATAAACCGATTATAGTTGGATCCCCAGCCGATCAAGTTTTGTGCACACCAAAGATTATGAACTCAAACAAGCAATCTTCTTTGTCTTCAAATCTTCTTAGATCTTCAATAAACACTTGCACACAATCAACTTGAATCTCTTGTGATCAATCACACACAGAACCGAGTCTGTTAACAATGGATTATCACAAGACGTCTTTAGATCTACAAACATTCTAAAGATCCCCATCGAAACTTCGATCTAGTTTGAGTGAATCTTATATCAGAAGAGATGATTCTCAAGCATAAACAAACTAGGTGCAATCAAAGTTCAACAACCGTTAGTCAATCAAATCAATCAAAAACTAATAATAAACTGCAATTATCTAGTTTCCCACCAACGGTACTCGTAGAGCTTCCCAACCCCAAAGAAGTCTTTAAAACGAGCAATCGTAAGAGATTTCGCTTAATTAGGATACTTTTATCTCCGAATAGATGGCTCCACCAGTAACAACACAACTAGGTAGTTTTGCTGGCTCTGTGGACTAGTTTGCTCGAAATGCAAACTTCAATATTTATAGACCAAGGAAGTTTGGACACCAAGGAATTTCCAAAACCGAAAATATTCTCAAGATATTCAATATATTTCCAAATTTGGTTTTCATTTTTTTTGGAAATGCTCTGTCCAAATATTGACTGAAATCTCAATAGAAAATCTCCAATTAGTAAATGCACATTACCAATTTTATTTTCTAAAGATACGCATTTTAATTGTTGGAAATTAAAATCATATAAAACTAAAAATCTTAATTAAAATATTTGTTAGAGAATTGATCGGTTGAACCCACCAAGCGTTGGTATGTCAAGTTTGGTTGTCATATTTTAGTGAATCAAAACTCATGTTAAGAGTCGCTTGACTATGTACTAGAGTCAACTTCGTATAGGTTCGCTGAAATTATTAGGATATGAGACATTACAAGTATTGCGAAGTCTTGAAGATGTGAAGAAGCAAGGAGCTACAACGACAACAATCATCCTTCCACTTGAGGTTAGTGATATTTGACTTGAACTGTTTCATTCCCTAACGTATCTTTCAAGTCGTGCATATTGAAAACAAAACTGTGAACCATATTTGAACTTTAGATAGACATAGTATTAAGGAATACAATACGAGGTTTATTGCTTAACCATTAAACTTTGTAGATAAGACATCTCCATAATCATTTGAATGCTATTGTGATTATGTATGGGTATGAGGTGAGGATTTCATCTTAGGGAACAATGTTTTACATGTGTTCTAAGGAAGTAAGTTCATAAACTTGTTTGTGAACCGAAAAGGAATTTGCCAGGCGTTATTGGTTTTGTTTTTCATTGCATATCTTATGAACAACCAATATGTGTGATTGAGTATAACCGTTCATGACTTGTTGTGTTCTTGGTAGAAATATTCACAAAGGCCTGACTTATGTATTGGTATGACTTTTATTAGTGAAATCGATCTTAAGTAATCACCTGAGATGGTATTATCGGGTTTGTGATTTTATATCAGACCAAATATGGGAAAGGGGAACCGATCCTAGTAAGAGGTGCAGTACATCACAAAGGGGAACTGATCCTTGTATGAGGTGCAGCAAGGTTTATAGCAGAAAGGGGAACCGATCCTATGAACATGTGCAACACGTTTTTAGGCAAAGAGGAACCGATCCTACGGACATGTGCAACACATATAAGTTAGATACCATATATATGTGGGGAACCGATCCTAGTACCTAGTCAACCGAATTTTGGAAAGCTAGTGTGACTATGAACAGTACTCACATGGAAGGTAAAACCGAAACTTGTTTTGGTAGAACCGTTAAACCCATGATTGTGATTGAATGTTATTTGATCAATCCCATAGTTCTTGAAAGTAGGATGAACCAATTCTAAACTTGTTTGGAAGTGTGGCAAATCGGTTTCAAGGTTGTAAGTGTGAAAGAGAACTTACAAAGTAAGGATGTCGACATACTTTGAACACGTGCTTTGAATGTTTATTTCTTTAATTGTTCAAAGTTATTACTTAATAGCTAAGGGAAGAGAATCCCAGGATCGAAACATAAATAAGTTAAGAATCGTTTAATTAAGGTATTTAACTTCATTTTGTAGGGAAATAAGAATTAGTAATGTGCATTTACTAATTAGAGATTTTCCGGGAGATTTCGATCATTATTTTTGGACAGAGCATTTCCAGGAATTATGAAAACCAAATTTGTGCTTTAATGAATATCTTGATAATATTTTCGGTTTTGGAAATTCCTTGGTGTCCAAACTTCCTTGTCTATAAATACTTGAAGTTAGCCTTTCTAGCAAACTAATCCTTCGTAGCAACAAGCTTCCTCTTTGTTGTGTTTTTACTAGTGTAGCCGCCTATTCGGAGAGGAGAGTAACCTAATTAGGAGAAATCCCTTACGGCCGCTCAGTTTAAAGTCTTCTTTGGGATTGAGAATCTCTAGCGTGTACCGTTGGTGGGAAACTAGATAATTGCGGTTTATCTTTTGTTTTCTTTGATTTGAATGACTAACGGTGGTTGAACTTTGATTGCACCTAGTTTGTTTATGCTTGAGAATCTTCTCTTCTGATATAAGATTCACTCAAACTAGTTCAGAGTTTCGACAGGGATCTTTAGACTGTTGTTAGTTCTAAAGACGATCTTGTGATAATCCATTGTTAACAGACTCCGTTCTGTGCGTGATTGATCACAAAAGATTCAAGTGATTGTGTGCAGGTTATTATTGAAGATCTAAGAAGATTTGAAGACGAAGAAGATATTGAAGATTTCTGATTTGTGGGTTCATAATCTTTGGTGTGCACAATACTTGTTTCGGTAAAAGAGGATCAAATTAATAATCGGTTTATCTTTGTGATAGATTGGATTAATTTATTAATTGAGTAGATCGGCATCAACACAATTCTTTGGATTAATAGTGTTGTTGGCTTAATCTTAAACGATTACTTCGGTAATTGAACATAAGATAGATCTAAGGACCTGACGAAGGAGTTTATGTTAAGATAAACAGGAGAGCCTTTGTCCAAATCATATCACTTGGTTGAATAGAGTTGATACCAAACAAATTTGTTGTTCCTTTACTGTTTAGAATACGAACCAAAGGAATTGTTCCAAGTACGTGACTAAGGTCGGAGGCGTGGGAATACAGACGGAACTAGGTGACCTACAGGTTTAGTTGCTTGGTCTCAACTATACGAAGTTAGGTGTAATTTTGTGTAGCGGCTTAATCCTGAGAATATTCAATTCTGGATAAGGTCCCGGGGTTTTTCTGCATTTGCGGTTTTCTCGTTAACAAAATCTTGTTGTGTCATTTACTTTATATTTCCGCATTATAATTGTTTTATTAAAATTAAAGTAAATTACACAAACGTTAATTCCTATTTACTTGATAAGTGAATCCTATTGTGTTTGGTTAAGTGCGAACCTTTTTATCAAGTAACATACTTCGTTGTTGTATTGTCTCGATCTAGTATCCATAGACGATCACACGAAGTGTGAACCGATTAGTTGTATTGTCTCGACTCAGTCCATAGACAATCACTTTCGGAGAAAGGACTTATAGGTAGGAAAAGTTTTAGCTTGTGGTATATTTGGGTACCCTCGCCTTTTCAAGATTCTCAAAGTATGTCAACATCTTTACTTTGTAAATACTGCACATGTTCAAAGTATGTCAACATCTTTACTTTGTAAATACTTTTTCATATTTACAATCTTGGAACCGATTTGCCACACTTCCAAACGAGTTTAGAATTGGTTCATCTGATTTCCAAGAACTATGTGATTGATCAAAAACATTCAATCACCATTCATGGGTTTAACGGTTCTACCAAAACAAGTTTCGGTTCTACCTCCAAGTGGCTACTAGGATCGGTCACATTAGTTTCCAAAATATTGTTAACTAAGTACCAGGATCGGTTATCACTTATTTATGACACTTACTTGTGATCGGTTGCACAAGTTATAGGATCGGTCACACCAATTACTAAAACTTGTTAACCTACTACAAAGATCGATTACACATCTTGTGATTAGTCCCAACCAAGTTCTAGGATCGGTTACCCAATGACTAGGAATGGTCACACCAATTACAAATATCGATCATACCATCTCAGGTGATTACTTAGGATCGGTTTCACTAATAAAAGTCATACCAATACAAAATTCAGGCATTGTGAATAGTTTTACCAAGATACATAAACAAGTTATGAGCGGTTATACTAAACACACATATTGGTAATCCAAAGATTTAAAATGAATAACAGTACCAATAAGCCTAGCGATTTCCCTTTTGATTCATAAAAAAAGTTTATGAATTGTACTTCCTTTAAGCAAATGTAAAACATTGTTTCCTAGGACGAAATCTTCACCCATACCCATACACATAATCACAATAACATTCATACGATTATGTCGATGTCTTATATACGAAGTTTAAAAGATAGACGTTATACTTCGTATTATAATTCCTTAATACTATGTCTAACTAGAGTATAATCATTCACAGCTTCGCAGTTATGTTTTCAATATGCACGACTTGAAAGATACGTTAGGAATAAAACAGTTCAAGTCAAATATTACTAACCTCAAGAGGAAGGATGATGTCGTCGTTGTAGCTTTTTACTTCTTCACATTCTTCAAGTCTTCATGTACTACATGTAAGTCTCATATCCTAGTAACTTTCTAGCTAACCTATAGAAAGTTGACTCTAGTAAATAATCAAGCGACTCTTTAAATGAGTTTTGATTCACTAAAATATGACAACTAAACTTGACATACAAACGCTTGGTGGGTTCAACCGAGCAATGCTCTAACAATCTTTCCCTTTGTCAATTTTAGTGACAAAACTCTTACATCATATGGATAAACAAATTACAAAAATTCATTACACATACGCTTGATTCCAAGTTTCAACAACACAATAACCTGTATACATTCAATCCATAAATGTCGTTATTGACATTATAATAACAAAGCTAATACTCCCCCTAAAGGTAAGATAGGTAGATTTTCAATCAGCACGTCTTTGTTATTCCCTTTGTAGTTAAGATAACCACAAGTATCAATATGATATGTTACTCCCCCTTAGTCTATGCTTTACTCTTTCATTAGATATAACGTTTAAGCACCATTGTCCTTTCCTTAGTGATACCAAATCACTTGTTTACTCCATATATTTTTCCCCCTTTTTGTCACAAAATGACAAAGGTACGGGCAAATAAAGGACAAACCGAAAGGATCTTACAAATCTCAAAAATACTTGCAACTTATAAGACTTAAGCACGAGGGTTCCACACACCATTTTAGATAACCAATATCAAAACCGAAACTACAAAGTAATTTTGTTTTGATATGTTACCAAGGAAACAATTTCCCGAAGCAATTTTCCCCAATAGTTTAGCAAATCAAAAATTGACTAAGCACCTTAGTTCTTTTGCTAAAGCGATTGTACAAATACAATCGCTTGTTCGATAAGACCAAAATAAATATCAGAATTAACTCTATTTTTCTCATCAGGTTCTAATTCTTCAAATAACAACTTAGACCTTTCAGTTTTAAACAAGACAAATACTAGGATAGTTAACTAGCATTTCTTGTTAAGGCATTCGATTAGACTTGAATAACCGTAACCTCCACTTTGATAAGTCTAACTAAGATCAGAAATAACTTAGTTTCTCTTATCCAGAATCAAATTGGACTAAACAATTCATCCTGAAAACCTTTTTGTTAATCCATAAACAATTCATACAAACCAAATAAATCAACTTGCATAATTATTTACCTCAACCTGAAGCAATTGAAACAAACATAGACATTAAAGTACTGCAATTGAACCGAAATTTTGTAAGCATAAACAATTGATACCAAACCATTAAGAAAGATAACAATAGTTTTTCTTAACCGGAAACGATTAAATCACACACACATCCATACACAAATAATGGAATAAACATCAATTGTACCGAAATTTTGTTAAACAAAAGCAATAAATATATGCAATAAAATCAGGCTTTTCTTAAACAGGAAAACGATTAACTAACAAATTCGTTACCTCAAGTTCCGCATCCTCTTCTCCCCAGAAAGATATGTCATTAAGCGCAAGTTCAAGTTAGAATTGTCCCCCGTTTTGTTGTCATCTTCTCGTAAGACAAAAGAACAACAACAAAGACCAACCTTTACCAGAGAAAGGTTGAAAACCGGTTTTAACTAATGCAATACAAAAGTTGAAACCCCGAAACACATATGCTTTTATGCTAAACTAAATGATTCAATATATTGTGACTTTTTCACATATTAGTTTCAATCGGAACCCCTTATGATCCTTTGATAAAGCCTACCAACATGGGATAGAACTTAATCCTGCTAAACCAAAAAATCACCCAAACCATAAGGGTTCACACAATATGAGATCGAATATCAAGGTTATGAAAACCGAAATCAAACATCCCATAACATACATACAATAATATAAAGCATTTAAGCACAGGCTATGTAATCGAAAACTATCACAAGAAAAATTATAAACTAGTAATTTTATTCATAAATAAGAGATAGTTTTATTCATAATAGAGATTATACAATTATTGAAAAAGAAATCAAAATTGATGTCTATTTTCCTGGATCAATCCTTCATCTCAATGCTAGAGGAAGGTAGATTATTACTTTCAGTCTTCAGCTTGTGAAATTCTTCAAGTAGATAACCTTGTTGTTTGACCAGAATTTCTTGCAGTTGAGAAATTTTCGTGAAGGATTCTGCAAGAACATGTAATTCTGTCTTTGACTGAACACAGAAGCGTGTGAATGCTTCAATATGCTGATCTTTCTTCAGCATATTCTCTCTTTCCTTCTTGCTAAGCCAATCTCTCTTTTTTATTTTGCTCTTTGATTTCTCTACTCAAGAGAAGATGCAGACTTATTCTTAAAGTGATCTTTCTGATCTAGCATCTTATCAAGAGACGACATTGGATCTAGACTCATAGTTCGGACAAGGAATGACCAAAGAAGGCGACTGATCTTTTTATAATTTTCATACCTCCGAAAATATAATATTCCTATAAATACGAATATCTTAAATATTTTCAATTACTAAATTTTATTTCCATAATCTACACATAAGTGCCTTGATCTTTTTTCTTCCTCACACAAAATTTGGCACACATGGTAAGGAAATAATTCTAATACTGATCAGGTGGTATTACTATGAGATTTTCTCTCATTATGGAATTTGGAACAACCAAAGTGTCCTTGATCTAGTATCGTATGAGAAAGTCTCTTTTTGTTACCTCGAACTAAAGAAGTATCTTGAGATTGACTGGGGTTGCATATGTAACTTTTAGCAATTCTGTTTTTGAGACAATTTTTGCATCTTGTCTTATTTTTACCTTTACCATTAGATTATTTAATAACATCGGAAGACATGTCCATTTTCAAAATGGGTAAATCACTAATGGAGGAGGAAGAAATAAGATTGACAACTAATGCAATATTAGTTGTTTCCTCTTCTTCAGAATCATATGAATCAGAGGTTTCATCTAGAGTTACAACCAGAGCCTTGTTTCCAGTGTATTTCTTAAGATTGGGACAGTCTTTAACAATATGACCAAACCCTTTACACTTAAAGCATTGAGGATAATGTTCATCATCTTCTTCCTGATCCTTTTTGACAGGAACTCGATCATGTGGACGAGAGGATCGATGAGTATCCTTTATGAATCTCTTATTTCTTTTCTTTAAGAAATATCGAAACTATCTAGTAATTAATGATAATGATTGTTCAATTTCATCATCAGAATTTTCTGCAATATGTTCATCTGAATCATCCATCTGTCTATTCCTCTCCATTGGAGCTTTCAGAAATTTTGCATATTTAAAAGCGGTTTCTTTTGCTTTGAATAGACTGTGATTCATGATCAAAGATCTTTAACTTTCCTACGACTGTGCTTCGTGAGAGTGTTGAAAGATCATTTGCTTCTACGATTGCATGCTTCTTAGAATCATATCTAGATGGCAATGATCTGAGAATTTCGCACACTATATCCTTTTCAGAAATAGTCTTTCCAAGAGAGAAAGAAGCATTTACCATCTCAGAGAGTTTGATATAAAACTCTTAAAAAATGTCGTTGTTATCCATTCGAAGGTTTTCCCAATCGTACGTAAGAGTTTGAAGTCTAGCTTCTTTCTCTGATGTGTTTCCTTCGAATACGATCTGAAGATTATCCCAAGCTTCTTTCGAAGTTTGACATGTTGATACATGATGTTGTAGATCACGACTTACAACATGTATAATAGCATTCAAACCATCTGAATTCTTAGCAAAAGCCTTTTCTTCGTTTGAAAAATCCACTAAGCGTTTAAACTCAGTTTCCGAGTTTTCTACTTTCGGGAGATTATAACCATCGACGACTAATAGCCATGTATTAAAGTCTCGTGATTGAAGAAAAGATCTCATAGCATATTTCCACCATAGATAGTTTGTTCCGTCAAATCTTGGCGGTACGTATATCGAAGTCGATTCATGAGAACTCGCGTTCATGTATTATAGGTTGGATCGCACCAAACACAAATTGTTAGATCTTTTCGTGTTTGCCTGCTCTGATACCAATTGAAAAGACGAGGGTACCCAAATATACCTCAATCTAAAAAATTTCCACCTATAAGTCCTTTCTCCGAAAGTGATTGTCTATGGATTGAGTCGAGACAATACAACTAATCGGTTCACACTTCGTGTGGTTGTCTATGGATACAAGATCGGGACAATACGACAACAAGATAACTTGTGTGATTGACTATGGATACAAGATCGAGACAATACAACAACGAAGTATGATTACTTGATAATAGGTTCAGACTTAACCAAACACAATAGGATTGCTATCAAGTAATTAGGAATTAATGTTTGTGTATTTTACTTCTAATTATAATAAAAAAAATTATAATTGCGGAAATAGAAAAGTAAAATACACAGCAAGATTTTGTTAACGAGGAAACCGCAAATGCAGAAAAACCCCGGGACCTTGTCCAGAATTGAATACTCTCAGGATTAAGCCGCTATACAAAATCTAAACCAACTTCGTATAGTTGAGACCAAACAACTAAACCTATAGTTCACCTAGTTCTGTATGTATCCCTGCGCCTCCAACTTGTAATAAGTCACGCACTTGGAACAATTCCTTTGGTTCGTATACCAAACAGTAAAGGAACAACAAATCTGTTCGTTAACAACTCTTTTCAAACAATTGACATGAGTTTGACAAAAGGCTCTTCCGTTTATCCCAATAAACTCCTTTGTCAGGTTATGAGATCTATCTATTAATACAACTACCAAAGTAGTTGGGTCTAGATTTTGCAATCAATACTTTTAGTCACAAAGACAATATATTGATGCCGATCTACTCAACTTATCACAAAGATAAACCGATTATAGTTGGATCCCCAGCCGATCAAGTTTTGTGCACACCAAAGATTATGAACTCAAACAAGCAATCTTCTTTGTCTTCAAATCTTCTTAGATCTTCAATAAACACCTGCACACAATCAACTTGAATCTCTTGTGATCAATCACACACAGAACGCAGTCTGTTAACAATGGATTATCACAAGAAGTCTTTAGATCTACCAACAATCTAAAGAACCTCATCGAAACTTCGATCTAGTTTGAGTGAATCTTATATCAGAAGAGAAGATTCTCAAGCATAAACAAACTAGGTGCAATCAAAGTTCAACAACCGTTAGTCAATCAAATCAATCAAAAACTAATAATAAACTGCAATTATCTAGTTTCCCACCAACGGTACTCGTAGAGCTTCCCAATCCCAAAGAAGTCTTTAAAACGAGCGGTCGTAAGAGATTTCGCCTAATTAGGGTACTTTCCTCTCCGAATAGACGGCTCCACCAGTAACAATACAACTAGGTAGTTTTGCTGGCTCTGAGGATTAGTTTGCTCGAAATGCAAACTTCAATATTTATAGATCAAGGAAGTTTGGATACCAAGGAATTTCCAAAACCGAAAATATTCTCAAGATACGCAATATATTTCCAAATTCGGTTTTCATAATTCTTGGAAATGCTCTGTCCAAATATTGACCGAAATCTCAATAGAAAATCTCCAATTAGTAAATGCAAATCACCAATTTTATTTTCTAAAGATATGCATTTTAATTGTTGGAAATTAAAAGCATATAAAACTAAAAATCTTAATTAAAAGATTCTCAATTTATTTCGATCCGAGATTCTCCTTTAGTTATTGAGGAATATCTTTGAATAATAAAAGATAAGAGTTACTGCACATGTTCAAAGTATGTCAACATCTTTACTTTGTAAATACTTTTTCATATTTACAATCTTGGAACCGATTTGCCACACTTCCAAACGAGTTTAGAATTGGTTCATCTGATTTCCAAGAACTATGTGAGTGATCAAAAACATTCAATCACCATTCATGGGTTTAACGGTTCTACCAAAACAAGTTTTGATTCTACCTCCAAGTGGCTACTAGGATCGGTCACATTAGTTTCCAAAATATTGTTAACTAAGTACCAGGATCAGTTACCACTTATTTATGGTACTTACTTGTGATTGGTTGCACAAGTTATAGGATCGGTTACACCAATTACTAAAACTTGTTAACCTAATACAAGGATCGATTACACATTTTGTGATTAGTCCCAACCAAGTTCTAGGATCGGTTACCCCATGACTAGGAATGGTCACACCAATTACAATTATCGATCATACCATCTCAGGTGATTACTTATGATCGGTTTCACTAATAAAAGTCATACCAATACAAAATTCAGGCATTGTGAATAGTTTTACCAAGATACATAAACAAGTTATGAGCGGTTATACTAAACACACATATTGGTAATCCAAAGATTTAAAATGAATAACAGTACCAATAAGCCTAGCGATTTCCCTTTCGATTCATAAAAAAAGTTTATGAATTGTACTTCCTTTAAGCGAATGTAAAACATTGTTTCCTATGACGAAATCTTCACCCATACCCATACACATAATCACAATAACATTCATACGATTATGTCGATGTCTTATATACGAAGTTCAAAAGATAGATGTTATACTTCGTATTATAATTCCTTAATACTATGTCTAACTAGAGTATAATCATTCACAGCTTCGCAGTTATGTTTTCAATATGCACGACTTGAAAAATACGTTAGGAATGAAACAGTTCAAGTCAAATATTACTAACCTCAAGAGGAAGGATGATGTCGTCGTTTTAGCTCTTTACTTTTTCCCATTCTTCAAGTCTTCATGTAATACTAGTAAGTCTCATATCCTAGTAACTTTCTATCTAACCTATACGAAGTTGACTCTAGTAAATAATCAAGCGACTCTTTAAATAAGTTTTGATTCACTAAAATATGACAACCAAACTTGACATACCAACGCTTGGTGGGTTCAACCGATCAATGCTCTAACAATCTCTAATCTATCAAAAAAAAATTGAAATCCATATTTGTATCTAACATGGGAAGTTGTTCATAACCATTACAACCAAAATATACTAGAGTTCGTTGTTCCAAGTTTACAATGGATGTAGATGAATCAATTTTTAGGAACTATGCACACTTTATAAAAGATAATATTAATGGTTGCCAGCAAATGTGAGCTACATTTTATTAGGAAATTTTTGACAAATTTTGTGAAGAAACCGCTGACTTCTAATATCATGATGCCGAATATTTGTCTCATCATTTTCATACTATTAGCAAAAACATTATTAAATATGTAGCTTTGATCATACAAAAGTACCGATGCGAATTAAGCAATGAAGGTGAGCCCGATGTGGTAAGAACAAATTTGTATTTCACTTTGGCATTTTTTTTTTAGTTTTTATGTTTTTAATTAAATTATTTCTCCCAAATTGCAAAAATGAATATGCTGAAAAGAGTGACAAATAACCTATAAAGGTGGTTTTTAGTGCAAAAGTTGTTTCAATACTCTGAAGGAACTTAACAGATTTAATACATATGCGTTGGAAGGTAATCGAGTGCCAACAAGATCCCATATGGTTCAATTTCGCAGGACATTCAGAATGGTGCACATGTCTCCTCATCGGAAGCAACTTCATCCAACATTAATACCAATGTTAAACGAAGAAGAGGGGTGGGTCATAAATCTGGAAATGTAGCGAGAGACGCATCCCAAAGGGCAACAGAATCTGGTCCAACTGAGTTTAATTATGCCGAGTACATGGAAAACGATGGTCAGGTAAAACTAGCTTGAACAACATATTTGGGCTTGAAGTTACGGTAACTTCGAAAAATTCATATTTCGCGAGAACAATATTACATGGATTTTAATATGAACAAAATACTTTCTATGAACACTTCAACAATGAATCATACACAACTTATGTTATGGGAAAAGAAGAGGATAAGATAGAACAACAACTGGATGAACAACAAACTGCGCAACCTGCCCAGTACGAGGATGTCGATGTCGATGCCTCCGAAGAAGAACGTTAGGAATACCACCTTGATTAACTATACTAGTTAATTTTCATTGAAATGTAGTAGTTAAGTGTTATTTATGTTTGAAAACTGAACGTAATAGTTAATTCTAATTCTAATTTTAATGTGATAGTATAGTCTTATTTTAAATTTAATAGTTAGTTCTAATATAATGTAATACTTACGCGAAATTAAATGTACTAGCTTTTAGCTTATCACTTAATTAAAATAGTCTCACTACATCAAAACTTCTTTCAAATTGTATAAACTACTTAACATAATTAAAATAAAACAACATCCAATTGACTTGGTTTTGACTAACGCGCATAGCTCCTCTTCTATCCCATTAGTGCATAATTAGATCTTCTTTGAATTGTCAATAAAGGTTCCGGTATTGAATTCTGTTAGCAACAAGTCTATATTCTCTTAAAGGACAACCATGGAACACTTTAATATTAGGCTTCAAATCTTCGTCTTCATAACTAGTCCACATATGATCACGTCTAGTTTCCCCATTGACCATATTATGGATAATTATGCAAGTTAGCATTTTTTTTTAATTTCTTGAAGATCGGAAAAACAGCACTGCCCACAAAAGATGGCGAACGTCTTTTTCAAAATTCTAAATGAGCGCTCAACATCCTTTCTGAGAGCCATTTGTTGCGTGTTAAAATGCTTCTTATCCTTTGAATCCATTGGTCCCAAAACGCTCTGACTATAGGCTTAAACTAAAGTTGACCGTTGTAGATAGGTCCCGTCTGCCAGATAATACCCCTGAATGTAGTCATGACCGTTGATGGTGAAATTAAAGTGTGGTGTGAGCCCAAGATTAAGATCTTCAAACAATGGTGATTTATGAAAAACATTAATGTCATTTTGTAAACTCGTAAGCTTAAAAAAAACATGCCAAATCTAACAATTATAACTAGCAAAAGCTTCCAATATTATAGTTGGTTTTGGATAATGACCCTTATGTTGACATGCCCATTCGACGGGACTTGCATGCCACTCCCAATGCATGCAATCAAGACTACTTAACATTCCTGTAAAACTTCTAATTGTGTTTCCGGTAGTAATTCTATCAACATCTATTTGAGTAGGTTTTCGTAGGAAAGTTAGACCAAAATGGATTTCACAATTTTTTTTGAGATACCTAAATGGGGTTGTTTTTCCCATATTGATGTACTTGATAAGAACATAATTAATGTGACTTTAGTGTTAATTTCATACCTGTTTTAGCTATAACTCTTGCATATATATTACTTGTTATCACTCTTGTTTTATTTATTTGTGTATATTAGGTGAATCATCCCAAGAAGAGCGAAAATATATACAAAATAGCTTGTAAGTACACCAAGTATCAAGTGTCTAAGTCAAAGAGAGTCCAAAAAAATACGACGAACTGGAGCGAAGAACATCAAAAAATACATGAAGGGACAAAGACCAAGTGAAACGCATTCACATCCAAGAATTTTTAATACCATTTTGAAGATAACGAAAATACAAAGTGAAATAAAAAAGAATGAGGTTATTCCGAGTTCGTACGAAGAAATTATGGGAAAAACAGCCGAGTCAAGAATTAGTCGTCTATATCACAAGAATCTGCACAATTAGAACTATGCCGTACGTAACAATATTTCGAGCAGAGAAGTCATGTGTTTTGATCCCTAGATTTTGCATCGTTCAATGCGAATCGAGTACGGCTACTGTAGCAACTTTTTTGGCAAAGATTTTGAGTTATTTTGGTCCTAAAATCGACGTAGTTCATTAAAAATCGACCACGCCGACTATAGCAAGCGTATTCAGCCCTAACGTATTTTGAATTCTAAATCAAGGATACTCGGTCCCTGAAGGATTCTAAGACCTAGATATCATGAAGACTATATAAGAATACATCTTTCACACAACTTTTCAAGTCTTGGAGGAGAAAAACAACACACAGAGCAAAAGCTAGGGTTTCATAGCGGTTTTCATCAACCGTAATGATTTATCTTCTAGCTTATCATATGCATTTCATGGATGCTACTACATCCATGAGTATCTAAAAGCATAATTGATTTAGGATGAATTCTAAGTTCTAGACTCGATTTGATTTATTTAATATATGAACCCATTATTTTGATTTCTTCATATGATTATCGGTTGTTTATGCTATTACGAGTTTTGATGATTGATTGATAAATTGTTTAGGTGGCTAAAAATAGATTGATTTTTTGATTTAATCTAATTCTAGTATTGAGTTAGGAGATAAGTAATCTCATTCTTACACAAGTAGATAACACAATTGTGTGTATAGACAACACTAGAAAGTGGACGTTGACCTAAGAGTCTAACTACTAAGATCAATCCATAAATTCACAAAAGATAAAACATTCGACCAAGTTACACCTAGAGTGAACTACTATTAGGTAGTTTAGACGAATATAATCTGGCAGTGGAGAGCTTCCATATATAATGACAAAGGAATTTAGGGGATAACACTGGGGTAGTTGTTATTCTGTGATTCGTGATAATCTGTGATTGATGAAGAATGGATAAATATATTAATTCACCGACAATTTAATAATTAGTAACGAAGAAGGATCCCTCGATCATACCTCTCTCCATAGATTGCAACCTTATTTACTTTATTTTTTGTTGCTTTGTTAAATTATTAATATAAAAAAACACCATTTTCCACATTTGACAATTAAGACTCCCCCAAGGAATCTTATTTAATGGTATATTGGTCATTCAGTAGAGTAGAAGATTAATGGAGTAAATTGTGTATCTATGACATGCATTTATACTCATCTGCGAAATCCACTGGTACCTCATCACATAATATTCAGAGGTCTACAATAATCTTTTGGTTGAGACTAAAGCTTCGTATATATCGTGCATCATGTTGATAATTAAATAAAGGTTATACCTAACAGAGCTCAGCAATAATCCTTTGAGTCATGTTGCTAGGAATCTACATCAGAACATACACATCCATGATTAAAATAATCGTTCATCATCTCGTCGTGGTAAAACTGTCCATCTCGCCACGTCCATTTTCTCGTGAAAACTTCTTTTGGCTCTAAAGGCTTTGGTATCATCCCCGAATGTGATTACAACATAAATTTTCGCCGCCTTCTAGCCTCATTTTCTCTTCATCCAATTGACGCAAAATTTATACATACGTTTCTTGCTCTTCTTCGTCCAAGGTTTTATCAATTTTCATCTTCTCAGAAGAACCAAAATCAAAATAGCTGTGATGGAAATTAAGAGAATATTGATAGGATAAAAGAGCGTTGTGCTTTTGGAGGACATAATGGAGTAACATATATTGAGGAGAAAAAATAATTGTTATATAGACCGTTGAAAAACCACCCGTTAGTGGTGGAAAGTAAGCCGCGGCCGACTAAACTACCTCCTTACCGTCCTTGATTCAACCACATGGCCTAACCTTCGCCGCACTTCTTGTGCTGCCCCAAATTACATTCACCATAGTGGCAAACCATGTTTTCCCATCCACCGGGATGAACTGATTTTTCTATGGAAAATTTGTTGCTTGGTCCTAGGCTCATATAGTTATTTATAGTAGGGTCCAACCGGAATTTTATTTTATATGGAGGTCCAAAATTAATTGAAAAAAATTGAAATGACCATAATATCCCCTACTACCGAACGCCTGTGTTTACACCCTTATTATATTGAGTACATATCTGCTATATTGCTTACAAATTTGAGTACATATCTTCTATACTATACTGCTTACAAATTCGAGCACATATCTGCTGCACTGCTTACAAATTTGAGTACATATCTTCTATACTACATTGCTTACAAATTCGAGTACATATCTGCTACACTGCTTAAAATTTGAGTACATAACTTCTATACTACACTACTTACAAATTTGAGTATATATTTGTTGCTTATAAATTCGAGTATATATCTGCTGCACTGCTTAGAGCAATTCCTATGGGAATGAACAAACCCATTCGTTTGTTGAGCCAGGTGGATGGCCAAACTAGGTTTTCCACTATGGTAAAGCATTGAGCGTTAGACCAATAGGCGTGCGATCCAGGTAAAAACGCTAGCGCCCGTAGATCGAATGCGGCGTTGGGAAGAAAAACGCTTGCGTCAGAAACACCAATGCGGTGTCTTAAGATATATCGCCGGCGTTTTTGCTTCTAACGCCAACGGGTAGTTTTTTAAAATTCGAATTTCACTTTTTACCTCTATAAATTACCACCATCTTCAAACAATTCACTCACACCAAAATTCACTTGAATTTTCTCTTCTAAAAAAGGCGATCACACTTTTTTGCGATGCAAAACTTGAAGCTATTGTTTCTAAGATATGTGGGAGTTTTAAAAAGATTGAAAATTTTAAAAGGGAAGTGCAAGTTTTAGAAGTTGCTCCAAGAAAATGTTCCGCTAAAAGGCAAAGAAGAGCTCCAGTTTTGAAAGTTAACAACAAAAAGTTCAAAAACAAAGGTGAAACTGTCAAAGAGCGCGTTGAATGGAAAATACGTCAAATGAAAATAAAACAGGAGGCCAAAACTTGTACTTGATTTTTATTGAAGTTTTTATTATTGTCTAAGTTTATATCTTGTAAAAGAATTGGCAGTAATATTAATGAATGAAAATGTTTATATTTTAAAATAGATTTCCACTTCAGATTAAGTGAAATTTATTACAATTTAAACTTGCAAATAACATCAAACTACATTTTAATAAAACACAATAAAAACATCAAACTACATCAAATCCAGCGACATTCTCTCTGTAAAGTTCATAACATTCAAAATGCCTAAACTCTCTCCCGCTTTCTTCGGTAAACTTGGTCTGAGCGATGGTTTCTAGTTCTTCGTTGGATAATCCGGAATTGCTACGATGAACCATCCACAATAATTCTGTATAATGTTTGACTTCATTAGTGATGAATGCAATTCTTAATTCTAGGCTCTTACTGTTTCTTATGGCTTGAATCCGCGATGCTACAAAATGTCCCAATACTCTTTCCCAGAAATTGTCATTGTTCATTGGTCTCACCATACGATGTAACCAATATCGAACAAGAGCAACATCTTCTTCCATTGTAAATTCCGGCAGCGACATTCGAGTGCAGTAACGATGTGCTTGAGATGGACCATCTTTTAGAATTCTGAAACATGCTTCGTAACGAAAAGGTTTACTGTGAGCTTCCTCCCAATTATCAAGAGATGTTTGGATCACTTCATCTTCAGTTACACCGCTGAACTTTTCTCGATCAATTTCCATTACCAGAACAACAAATGGCTAGACAACAAGCCTAATAGATTGAAAACGAGCACGCAATCGACGAGCATCTCGATTTCCTGGATTTCCCGTAAGTGAGACGAACATTGAAAAAACATCCTCTCAAAAAAAACTGTCATGAGAAATAACAACACCATTGATTACTCTATGAAAGAAATATGTTTTGCATAGAGTTATATCCTCTTCTTGAGTAAACTTGGGACCACGATTTCTAACAGACATTTATGCAAAGGGGGAGAGATTTAGGAAAAAAGAAGAGGAAGAAGAAGAATAAGATGTGATTTTGGAGATGGGAGGAATGATATTTATAGGTCGAGAAAGAAAAGTTTGTCGTTGGAAATGGAAATTTAGCCGTTGGCGTTTGTAGTAAAACCGCCCGCGACTTTCCTTTGAGCGTCCGTTTGAATTACCAACGCCTATTTCCTATTATAAATACATCACTAGATTTTATTCTAAACCAAACCAACCGATTTCTTTGTCATCATCCACCATGTTTTCTAAAGGCAAATCGAAGCAAATATTATGTGTTGAAGCAAAAGAGGTTTGTCCATTATGTTTCATGGATAACCACAGTCTTATGCAATGTCCTTGGATGTATTCAAAGTTTCCGCGAGAAGGTTGTTTACGCATCATAATGGTGATTGAATCACAACCGGAAAAGCTCAGGTATTTGCAATGTCAAGATCCCAATTGTCCATAGGAACCACATATGCTAGATGATGCTATGAAGATTAAAAAAGAAGAAGAAGAAAAGATTGCAACACTCTGCAAAAACTTCAAATTTAAATCCAAATTGAAGAAGGGGTTATTACACTGCAAGCATTGTGGATATGGAGATCACGAATACAAACATTGTCCACAGAGAATCAGTTCATGCTCAAAGCCCGGTTGTAGGACTTTTATGCATTTGCGGACTTCTTCTGAAGAAGACACATATGGAAGGCATTTCTGGGAATGTCCCAGGTGTTTTTTGGTGGAGTGGGTTGATTGAAGTTGTAGGACAAATTGATTCACTATGGTATTATGTTATTTAATTTGTTGTTTATTTTGTGTTATTACGATTATCTAAAACCATCATTATCAAGTAATTTAAATTTTTCCTCGATCAAACATTGCACCATCAATTTCATAAATAAAAACATACATGAGAATAAAATAAATACATAAGATTAAAACAACTACTACATAGGCGGCGTCAGTTCTCGGCGGGTGGTGGAATTCATAGGGTGACGTAAGGATCGTATTTGTTGAGCACCCTCAGAATGTTGAAACAAGCATGGAAGTCGAAAGGACGACCGCGGTGAGATGCTTTCCACATTGCTAGAGTTTCGGGTTCCACTTAATATTCGGATTCACCGTTGAGCTTATTTTTGTGATTCTCAATTAGTTGAGAGATGAACTCTGATACATTACAACTAATTACACTAAAACGATGCGCCAATCCGTGACAATCACGCCTATTAATGTTCATCGTTTTAGCAGCGAACATTTCAAAAACTTTCTGCCATAACGTCGATTGTGATACATTCCTACCGGTAGCAACATCAGCGGCAACATATTGTGTTTAAAAAACGTAGGCTCTGCAAATAGCTAAATCCTCTTGTTGAGTGAATCTAACAAAACGAACTCTGGGAGGCATTTTTGTAGATGATTTGAGAGGGAAGAATGTGTAGAATGTGTGAATTTAGAGTTGAAATGAGGAGTATTTATAGATTTCAAAAATTGTAGCCGTTGGATCAAAGGTTTTTGCAGCCGTTCAAATTGAGTCGTTCGTGCCATTGGGTTAGACTCTAGCGTTCTTGTTACGAATGCGGGCGTTATAATTAAAAACTCGCGTTGGAACTGCACACGCTGGCGTTATTTCTTCAGACGCCAGCGTTGGTAGCAAGGACACCCGTCTTTAACACATACGCGCGCTGGATGTTCCGACTCAATGTTCAAAGCAACAGATTTGTTGATTTGAACATCCATTTTTCATGTTTGTTCATTCCATAGTGGGAGCAAAATGAACAAACTCTGAGTTTGAACTGCTCTTACACCCTTATTATATCGAGTACATATCTGTTACACTACTTACAAATTCGAGTATATATATGTTGCTTACAAATTCGAGTATATATCTGCTGCACTGCTTACAGGTAGAGTGTATGTCTGTTAGAATCAATGAAAAATAAATTAGAAAACGTATTACATCGCATATATTGTAGGATCATACTAATTAATCTCTAATATTTTTTTCAATACAGTATTAAATCATAGAAAAAATAAAGGAAAACCTATATATGCACAGTAAACACAGAATAAGTTATACAAAACTAGCATATATTTCAGTATTTCGCATACGTACTCATGGATCAAACAAAAAAAAGGTGGCAAAAGCTGAATAAAACAGAATCAAGAGAAGTTTTTATCAGTACGACGTATACGCACTGCATATTCATGAACTAATAATCAACTGAATGTAAAGAGGAAATGATGAATCCATGAATATTACATAATCAAAGCACATATTTTAATGTTTCGCATACGTACTCATGGATCAGTTTTATTTCGGTATTCCATATATGTACTGCCAAAATCATAAGAATTAACTGACTAAAATCTATGTATAAAACAGATTCAAAAAGCAGTTTTTCAGTATTCAATATATGTACTGCTAATTCACTATCTAAAACATCTCCATGATGAAAAATAACAGAATCGAGAGAGTCTTATTTCAGTATCGCATATATGTACTTATGGATGAAACAACAAAAAATGATAAAAGTAAGAATAAAACATAATCAAAAGCAGTTTGTATCAGTATGCCATATATGTATTGCTGATTCATGAACTAAAAAACAACCGCATGTAATGAATCTATCGGAAAAACATAATCGAGAGTCTTATTTTAGTATCGAAGATATGTACTTATGGATCAAACCACAACAAGTGATAAAACTAAGAATAAAACCAAAAGCAGTTCATATTAGTATGCAACATATATACTGCCGGATAATACCCGTGAAACAACAATGAAACATGATTTTGAGAAAATAAAGAAACGAAAATAACAAGATAATCAAATTGAAAGTTCAAATAAGCTAAAAAAACCATAATCTAACACAAAAAAATCAAATAATTACGATCAAGACTCATGAAAACAGTACGTCATATACGTACTGATGGTTAATACACAAGCAACTGAAACCAAACCTATAGATGCATAGTAAACACAGAAAAACAGTACGTCATATACGTACTGATGGTTAATACACAAAAGCAAACTGAAACCAAACCAAAAGCCAACAAAATGAAACTAAAATATCTGATCTACTAACGAAATGAACATAAAACATGATTTTATAACTAGATCTGAATTATTTTCATCAAAAACCACCAGTACATCATATACGTACTGATGATTAATATACAAAATCAAACTAAAAACAAATCAAACACCAACAAAATGAAATTAAAATATCAGATCTACTAATGAAATGAACATAAAACATGATTATCAATCTAGATCTGAAGTGTTTTTATCAAAATCGAAGTAAAAAATTAACGAATCATGCACGAAGATCGTAACAACAAAAAATCCACCTACCGATTACGAAATATGAGTTCGAATTCACGAATCGAACAAGGACCTCAAAAAATCTTCATCTGCAGAGCTCTTCTCTAAAAACATAAATTGAGAGAATGAAAAAGAAATGAACGTCATTATCCAGTTTTATATAGTGGAGGGTGTTTTGGGAATTATAATAATACGTCTCAGGTGTCCCGCACGTGTACAGGACCTGGTCTTAAAAAATTGGGTCAATTTTCCTTTTTTGTTTTAATTACGAACCTCCGGTTACTGGGCTTTAGTGGGTGGACCTGCCACTAACTAAGACTATTATAATAGTACCTATTGGTAATTCCTACTTTTTCTATATGCAAATTGCGGTACGAAATTACGAATTTCCCTTAACTAGGGCTGTCAATGGATACCGATTATCCGAAATCCGATACCGATAATTTGTTAGCCGTTACTGCTACCATCCGACATAGCGGTAAACGGATATCCAATACCGATAAGCTAACGGATAATCCCTTCTTAACGTAACGGTAGTGGAACCGTGTATTTCTGTTAGGTTTAGTTCCGTTATCCGGAAACGTGCGTAATGCACGTGTAAACTCTTACACATAGGGTGTATTCGTCGAATGAATCTCATTCAGTTCATTCTTCACTTCAGTTTTATCGGCACAACAGAGAGAAAAAGAGAGAAAACCTAAAATCACCGTCTTCTCTGCCTTAAAAATCATCGTCTTCTCTATAAAAATCATGTGTGATTACTGATTAGAAACTAAGGCTTTCTTCTTCAATTTCCTTTGAGTTTAATTTCAATCTTCAAAACTCAATATTCAATTTAGGGTTCTGAAATTAGGGTTCACAATTTCAGATTTGTGAAATTAATCTGTCCCAAAGCGAAAGAGGAGCATCAAACCATGTTGGGTCTTCACCGAATCTCTCATTTTCAGTTGCATCACATTTACCTGCTGCTGCTGCATCCAACCAAGTTCAAGGTTCTGGAATTAATTCAACACCTGCTTCTGTTACACCTACAATTCGTCCTAGAGAAGAAGAAGAACAATATGTAGAAGTAGATGAAGACCCAGTTATAGCTGAAGAGAAGAAAAAACTGCGCTCAGTAAGGTCTGATGTATGGGTTGATTTTGACAGGAAAATTGGAAAGAAGGTTGTAAAAGGGAAGGAGGTTGGGATACTTATATCTGAATGCAAACATTGTCACAAGAAGATACCTGCTCCCAGTAACCAAGGAACTATCCGCTTGCATTACCATGCTAGAATCTGCATAGAAAAGCCTGAGAATAAGAAAGGACAAAGGAAGATTACTTCTGTCAGAACAGGTAATGCTCAAACCAAGTTAGCCAATTGGAAGTATGATGTTGTTGTTACTAGGACACTAGTTTCCAAAATGATTGCTAAACATGGTTATCCAATCACTATAGTTGAGCATCCTTATTTTAGAGAGTTTGTTAAGTCTTTGAATCCTACTGCTAAGCTTTACACTAGGAATGCAGTTAGGGAAGACATCATGAGACTAACAAATGAGTTCAAACTGCAATTACAAGAACAATTTGAGAATATTACATCTAAATGTAGTTTAACAACATATATATGGTCATGTAAGCATACAAAGGATGGTTATTGTTGTGTGACACTGCATTACATAGATGAGGAGTGGAAACTGATTAAGAAAACACTAGCATATACTTTAGTGCCATCACCACACTCTGGAGAAGTTCTAGCATCTGTAGTGAAATCAGTGTGTCTAGATTGGAACATAGACAATAAGATTTTTGCTGTAGCTGCTGACAATGCTAGCTCCAACAATGTTATGATGGAAAATCTGAAGAAATGACTTGATAGCAAAGAATGTTTAGTTCTTAATGGGGATATGTTCCAAATGAGGTATAGTAATCATGTATTGCACTTGATTGTTGGGTGGTGTTGGTGCAAAAAATGATCACCCCAACAATCTTCGAGATGTGGGAAAGTTGATCCAATCGCTATCATTTGTAGATGGTGGATTTTCGACAAGGGATAAAATCGTAAACTCATAATTATACGAAGCTCTGATCCAGCAATCAGACGTGAGTATCGAGACACGGGTCTCTCATCGAATTTTCAATGGAGAGTACTTTCTCTCAGAGTACATGTAGATATGTAGTCTCACGACTGGACAACATCATATCTCATGAATACTGAATACTTTCAGTGATTATTTCTATATAGTATCACGAGATGGACGGATCCTAGACAGCTTGCTCTGCTAGTATAGAGCGATAACGTCTTCAGGAACAAACAACGAGTTTACCCTGACTATATAAAGGATATGACTTACCGACAAGCTCATATCGGGATAATTAATGCTCCTAGACAGCTTGCTCTGCTAGTATAGAGCCACAAAGTTAATTATTCCTAATTACAATTGCTCCTATTCCATGGTCGAATCCACGACTGGTCCCATGGAATGGCAATAAAAATTGCTCATATTCCATGGTCGAATCTGCGACTGGTCCCAAGGAATGGCAATAAATAATTGTTCTGATTCTATGATCGAATCCACGGCTTGATCTCATAGAATAGCAATAACTATATTATCTCATTACTTCGATTTCATGATCGAATCCACAACTGGTCTCATAAATAGAAATAGATAAATCTTAATTACTCCGATTCTATGGTCGAATCTACGATCCCATGGAATGGTAATGCTCACTTTATTATTCTGAATTCGTAGTCGAATCCTCAGATGATCCTATGAATTAATAATAAACATCTTATTACTCAGTTTTGTGAATTATTCTCCACTGAATTCCACAATTAGTAATAAATAATCAACAACCGGGCGTCTGAGCTACCTCTAAGTAAGTCCCGATTCAAATGGTGAAAGTGTATTCAACGACGATACACTAACAGTCACCGCACGAACGAGTATTTCAAAATACAACGAAACGATGAACCTATGCAAAATAGGGAAGAAAATAATAAATAATTAAAAATATTGACCAAGGTGCTGGGAACACGGACACACGACCTATCAACCGTGTCGTGGTCAGTTCCGCGCCAGTTTTATATTTTTAATACATTTTTATTATTTTCCATGATTTGATGAAAATTCTCTCATCTGATCAAATCTCCTTCGTCTCGAGGAAGCTCCTCGGTTTCATGGTACTTCCATAAATCCATAACAAATAATATAAAATTAAGGAAAGGAGTGTGGGGCGTGACCATTGGCCAACCGTCCATGCCTTGGTCCCAGCCGGCCCCACACCCCACGGTTCCTTATTATTTTATTTTTATTATTATTTTTTCTCTAATTTCATGAAAAAACTCCTTGATTTCATGGTATTTTTTGCACAAATCATCATATAATAATAAAATAAAATAAAATAAAATAATGAAAACTTGTGGGATCGGGCCACTAGTCGGCCGGTCATGCCCTAACCGGTCCTACATGCCCTTTCTTTATTATTTTATTATTATTTATCCTATTTTCCTTGAATTCATCAAATTCCTTGATTTTATGGTATTTCTCTCAAATTAAGAAAAATTCCCTCAAACCATCAAAAATACCTAAAAAAATTAAAAAAATTATGAAAAACTCGTGGGACCGGTCCATAGCCGGACGGCAATGCCTCCATGGTCCCACAAGCCCGTGTTTTTATTATTTTAATATTTTGCTTCCATGAACTCATGAAAACTCCTTCAATTCATGGAAACACCCTAAATTCATCAAATTTCTCAAAATTCATGAATTTTTCATAAAATCATCAAAATATTATAAAATTAAGGAAAAAGCACCACGGGACCGTGCTCACGACCGGCCGACTATGCTCTGAGACGCGGACGCCTTGGGGACACGAGCATGCTATCTTGACCGACCAAGATTGGCTCTTTGGCTCACGGAAGCCGGTCCCATCAATTTTCACAGTTTTGACCTAATTTGCACAATTGCTCGTATTAGGTCCAAAACTCTTCCAAACACTTTGGATTTTCATGAAGTGATCGTCAGACGGTCACGTGACAACCCAGGGCCGGTTTCATGACTCCATGGTCGGTCCCTCGCCTCGTCGTGATTAATTAGGTTTTCTCACCTAAGGCTCAGACGAGCATTTTGAATAAATGATTAAGCCAGCATTTAATCATTCTTCCACCAACAAATCGTCAACTCTTCAGGAGTTCTTCGTATTTTCTCACGTGAGCATATGGACACTACATGGTTGATCCACGGTCCCATATAGTCGCTCCCTCCTTCGTCCTATGGTTAAACTTCTGACGAACCATGTATTGATCATCAATTGATCAAATTAGGGTTTCTGAATCCAATGATCATCATTCCAGATTCTAACCTTAATAATTTTACGACGGCCTCGTGGTCATTAATTTTATTAATTATGCTCGGTTCAACGACCAGTATTCTAATTAATATTTTTGGTGCGCTGCCAATAATCCATCAGATGAGCAACACATGCTCAGACGATCAAATATTCAACAATTCATCACATGAGCAACACTTGCTCGGATGATAAATATTTTCTCAAACCAAGGAATATTGGCTCAACAATCATTATTCAACGATCCATCGAATGAGCAATACTTGATCACTTCATCATAAGAATTATACCTCTGTCTCATAACATGTTCAATTCATGAGTTTCAGAACATCATGTTCGACACTCAGCAACTACATGGACTCATCGTCCCATCAAACCACGAGACGTCAATCGTGTCACTTGGGGGGATATCACTTAGGGTTTTGGTCTGGAGGTCTACGACACATGTGTTTAAACACACGATGGAATGTGAGCAAGTCGTGCAGTCAGTTGAAGGAATTCACGAGGTAGTGGGTGGAAAATCGACCAAGTCTCCACATGTTGAGCAACTGGTTTCAAACACGATCTCCACTTTCCCACTCCTTGATTCCATCAACTGTCACACTTCATGGGATCATGGTGTCTAAAATTCCAGCAATATAAATAAGTCTCTGAATCATGATTGAATCAGCATCATCAGTATCATCAATCTCACGTCAAACTGACAACACGAGATCATCAACTCATCAATTGAGCAACTACTCTCAATTGAGCAATTTCAATCATTCAGAGCTTATCATATTCAGAATTCACACACCCACAATCTTTGATTACCATTGATTCAACGCATTTCTCAGCTTCCCTCCTACAGATCAACCCATCCTCTCTTGTGACCGAATTTACTCTGGAACGGTCATTGTCTTGATTTAGGCCGGAGTACTACAGATTGATCTCTCGAATCTAAACCACCCCCTTTGCAGAGGTGCATCTGTGTGAGGTTTAACATTTCGCTCGGTTCGAGGAGTCTCCTCCGTACGGTCGTCTCCTCAATTCCTTAAAAACCAGCAAATCGTTTTTCCCCATCCACAGATTGGCGACCACATTGGGAGATCATTCTATCGGTTGCAATCTCAAAATTTTACAATATGGTTGGTCTTAGGACTAATTCAACTAATCCATATCAAACTCTTTCAAATGGCGTTCCTCATACTACACCTGGCGGTACAAAAGACAGAAGAATCCCAACCTTGGCAGAATTGGCTCAAATTCTAGAGGTCCATACCAGGAACATGGACCTGATGAAGAACACGGTAAACCACATCCTCGACTTTCTCATCAAATTAACATCCGAGTTAGGCGGTACCTCCGCTCCAGAAGTCTCAACACTGGGGACTGAATCGTCACCTGATCCTCAAATCAACAGCTTCACCACATACGAGAAGTCGGTGGAACAAGAGGTCACACATTTGATCGAAAGTCTATGTGAACTCCTACACTTCTCCAGGACCAACGCATGGACACGTTTTCTGCACTCAACCAGATATCATCTAGCGTGCAAATAACGCCACCAACACCATCAGTTGCAGAAGTCTCCCTAGTGTCTGAGCACTCGATCGACAACATCTCTTTTGGAGAAGAAGATCGCATGACGGATGAAGGACACAACCGAGCTTTGTATGTCACTGGTTTCATCAAAGGCACCGAATTTAGAAGAGATCTTGTCGACATCGGTGCTTTTACCAACATTGTCACTATGAAAACTCTCAGTATGGCCAAATTCCCACAAGATAAAATCGTTCGCCATCCCATCCTAATGACAGGATTTGAAGGAAGTCAAATCCATACATATGGATATGCATACATAGATTTGAGGGTGGGGTCGATTCAATCGAAAGCAAAGTTTCATGTGATCGAGCAAGAACCTGATTACCACATAATACTGGGACGCCCATGGCTCCATGATAACAAGGTGGTTCCTTCAACATACCATCAATGCATGAAGGCCCTGCTCGACAACAAGATCGTTTGCATTCCGGCTTCGTCATCTTCTTATGCTCCTGTCTATGATACTGAGTTCCTTGAATCTCAAAAAAACATCCCGGAACCTCCAAACAAGATTCGCAGTATTCCCCTTCCAAGATGGAAGACTATCGAGAAGGATGATGACGATCTGTCATCCTTTGCTAAAATGATCAAGTCACCTACTACACCGACTAAATGCCATAACGATCAGGCTTCAACTCCAGGGTCAAACTTCACGACTGATCGAGATACAGAAGGGAGAGTCATTTATCGCCGACGGAAAGATTAGCAATTAATAGGGGAGAACGATGAAAAGTCTCCCCACCATGAAGAATCATGTCAGAGTGAACTATCACTTGAAGAAGAAGTTCAAACGCCCCATGACAACTACAAGACGACACTGACGATCTTGAAACAATCAACATTGGGACTGAAGACGATCCGAGGCAAATCCTGATCAGTTCAGCACTATCAACGGAGGAGTAGACCGAGCTGATGAAATTATTGAGAGAATATCAAGATGTCTTCGCTTGGATGTACGAAGAAATGTCGGGTTTGGATGACAAACTCGTCACCCATCACCTGCACATCGTCCCTGGTTCCAAAGTTGTCAAACAACCTCCCAGAAAATTTAGACACGAAGTGGAGGAGAAAATCAAAGTAGAAATCCAAAAACTGTTGGCAGCGGGGTTCATCAAACCTATCCTTCATCCAACGTGGCTAGAAAATGTGGTACCTGTTAAGAAGAAAAACAGTCAAATCAGATGTTGTGTCGATTTCAGGAACTTGAATAAATGTTGCCCAAAGGATGATTTTCCTATACCCAACATTGACATGCTCGTCGATGCAACCAGTGGTCACGGTATGTTCTCATTCATGGACGGCTATAGTGCATACAACCAGATCAAGATGTATGAATATGACGCCAACAAGACTACGTTCCGTACTCCCATTGGGAATTTTCACTACACTGTGATGCCCTTTGGATTAAAAAATGCTGGTGCCACCTATCAACGAGCCATGACTGCCATATTCCACGACATGATGCACAAGCAAGTAGAAGACTATGTTGATGATGTGGTGGTAAAATCGAAGACTTGGGAATCTCATCTCGAAGTTCTAAGGCAGGTGTTTGAAAGATGCAGGGAATAAAAATTAAAAATGAATCCTTTGAAGTGCGCATTCAGAGTTTCTTTCGGAAAATTCTTAGGATTCCTGGTCACGGCTGAAGGGATCAAAGTCGACCCGGACAAGGCAAAAGCTATTACCACCATGACCCGGTCAAGCGGTCACAGATTTGCTCGCTGCTTTTCCAGGAGAAGATACAACAACCCTACATGAAGAAGTGCCCGGCGAATTCCCAGATATCTTGGTCATCAAGGAAGAAACATGGCTTCTATACTTTGATGGATCTGCCACCCCTAGTAGTGACACCGGAGGAGCGGGCATAGTGTTGGTGTCTCCATCTGGTGAAGTTTTCTCATATTCGTTCAAGTTGGATTTCCACTGCACCAACAACTCAGCGGAATATGAAGCCTTCTTATTAGGATTATCCTTGGCCAAGCAAGCAGGAGAAACACACCTCGAGATAAGGGGAGATTCAAAATTATTGGTCAACCAGATGAATGGAACGTATTCTCTCAAAGAAATCACACTTGATCCATTCAGAACCGAAGCTCAGCGACTGTTGACCTATTTTGCTGACGCAACGATCGTCCATACTGGACGGACTAACAATAGGCATGTTGATTGCCTAGCAACTCTTGCCTCCAAGCTGCAATTCGAAGGATCACAGAAAATGATCACTGTACAGAGGCGTACAATATCTTCAACTTGGCTCACTCAGATCGAAGACATTCTAGCGAACGATTGGCGAGCACCCATCATTCATGAATTGAGCAGCTCTATTTCAGAAGGCCAAGTCAGCCTCAAGGAATTGAAGAACTACTTCTTGCTTCATGGAGGGATATACTATCAAAACCCTGATGGATCTCTATCACGATGTCTTGAGAGCGACGAAGCGGAAGAACAACTCAAGCGCATAGATGAAGAAGTCTGCGGGCAAACGTTAGTGGTAATACTTTACAGAAAGCTTCAAAGAATGGGGTACTACTGTCCATCCATGGAGACTCAGTCAAGAGATTTACAAGGATCTTGTCCTGATTGCCAAACACCTCCTCATCACTTGGAGTTTTTGACGGTCCACCACACTGGGGACTGGAGGGAGCCTTACATCAAATACCTCCGGGACAACGAACTACCACTGGAAAAGAAGCAAGCAGTCAAACTCATTCAGAAAGCTAAGAGATTCGTCTATCTCGATGGGATCTTATACCGCAAAATCTTTGGTGGAAATTTACTGAGGTGCTTAGACGAACATGAAATCCCTACAATCCTGAAGGAAGTACATGATGGAGAACATCAAGGAAAGAGGAAACTATTTCTTCAAATTCATGAGAAGTATTATTGGCCGACCATGGAAGATGATGCAGCCGCACACGTTCAGAGGTGTCACCAATGCCAAAACCATGGTAATCTCATCCACACTCCTTGTCTCCCGTTGAATTCAGTGAATAGTTCGTGGCCTTTCTACAGCTGGGGACTAGATATCATTGGGAAGATCAATCCAGCATCTTCAAAACAACATGAATACATCATCACTACAACAGAGTACTTCACCAAGTGGGTCGAAGCTATTCCTCTTCGAAGCACCACTGGAGTTACGATTGCTGCCTTCATCAAAGAGCACATAATATGCAGATTCGGAGTTCCTAAGCACATCATCACAGATAACGGAACTCCTTTTGCCAATCAATATGTTGAGAAGCTGCTCAATAAATATGGGATCAAACAAATCTTCTTTACGCCTTACTATCCACAAGGAAATGGCCAAGAAGAAAGTATCAACAAGACTTTGATCAGGATTATCAGTCGGACAATTCATGACCATCCTCGATCGTGGCATGAGCAATTACCCAATGCTCTGTGGGCTTATATAACTGCACCAATGAGCTTGATCGGTACTTCACCATATTCCCTCGTCTATGGAGCTGACGCCATACTTCCAGCAGGAATCAAAATTCCCTCAGCCAGGATTGCAGCATCCAGTGGCGTACAATGGGATGAGGCTGAAATCTCCAAATCAAGAATCACTGAATTGGATATGCTTGAATCAAGGAGAGCCAAGGTGGAAAAATATGTGGAAGCTTACAAACAGAGGATATCAAGATCCTACAACAAAATGGTAAGACCTCGAACATTTCAAGTAGGAGATTTGGTATTAAAGACGGCAAAGCACATTCAACAAGATATGTCTGCTCCTAAGTTCTCTCTTAAATGGGAAGGGCCATATGTTATTATCAAAGCAGTGTCTAGCGGATACTACAAAATTTTAGCAATCAATGGAGGAAAGGAAGGAAACATCATCAATGGCAAATGGCTCAAAGCTTATTATGCCTGATCCATGAAACACACTACCTCTTCATCATTTCAAGCATTTTCAAAATGTAATTTCATTCCTCCAAAGGGCATGCGAATGCTCCTTTGTTCATTAAACATTTCATAAATGAGCAAAATTCGTTCACACCATGATCAATTGTTTCACCTAACTAGAAATTCAGATCTATTCAAAAACAACAACCACAAATGCTCACTCAGAGCAAACCATCCAACAACGGATAGTCCCTGTAAGAAGCCTCGTCAAGCTTCTTCTGAAAAATCTTGGTCTTTGCCTTCAAGTCTTCCACCGCTTTCTCAACCCTTGCTGACTCCAGAGCCAGTATCCTCTCCTCATCTAGTAAAGACGCATTCATGGAAATTGCATCAGCAGCCTCTGCCGCCTTATGAACCTTGATTATCTCAAGACGACGACAGAGCCAGCTTACATTGAATCGCAATATCTCACAATTCGATATCATTTCATCCCATTTGTGCAGTTCATGGTTTTTGACGTCTCGCAAGTGCATCTGATTTATTTCCTCGATGATCGGAAATAGCCCCGCTATCGTGGTTAAAAGGGTTGGAAGAAAACCTTTCCACACTTCTGTGGTAGCAATATGACCATACTTCTTCCAGATCTTGGTGTACAGAGACGCATAACATTTGAGAATCACCGCCGACCATTTCATTGTATGGGAAGGTATTAATCAATGGTCCTTCGAATAAAAGTCCAGCGGTTGGGTATTCACAAGCATGGACACTGTCTCCAGTCTCCACGGATCCTGCAGAATCTTCACATGCCTGGTTGCTACTTTCCTCAACCTCAACCACGGTCACAGACTTTCCACTCTTTCTTCGTCTAGCGTCGACGACGACATGGACATCCGCCTATGATGAAACGAAAGAGTGTTAATCCCGGGACTCAGTACAATCTCAAGAGTTATAGGTTTACTTACAGACGATCCAGCTTCAGCACGAGCCGATCCATACCGGGCAGGAGCTCTAACGGTCCGCTTAGGCCTTGCATTATGAGGAGTAGCATTCTTCTTTTCCTACGACAAATCATTCTTTTGTGATCAATAATCTCGATCGAAAAAAAAAAGTGAAGAAGAAGAAGAAGTGTACAACTTACTGAGATAGACGTTGTTATTTCACGCTTCGACTGAAGATCATCTTGAGAAGAAATACTATTGATCGACATGATAGCAAGGAGGTAGGATCAGAACTTCTCTGCGCGGTGAAACTAACTCAAGAATGGAAGAAATGTTTGCGTGGATCACAGATTTGGAGTCTTGAAGATATATATATATATCGGATAGTCATCACTCGCGAATAGACAATTCAGTTACGAGTTTCGCTGAAACCCTGGGCTTGAAAGATAAATACTGAAGACGCGGAGGAAAATAACACAGTGGGGACTAACCATCACGGGTTGGATGGGCCACGCGGCCTTGTACACGTCAATAATTCTCAGCCGTGTGTTATGTTACTTCTCATGAAAATCTACAAGCCATGATGAATTTGGATGTGTGGACATTGGTTCATGTCATGGATTAGAAGAAATCGACGTTAACAAAATGTTCATCATTCAGAAGAAAAGTCTAATCGAAGTAAAGTTATTTAAACAGTTAAAAGAAGGATATCCACCATGAAGACTAAAAGGGAATGCTCTAACGTTTAAAGAAGATAGAAATAAAACTACTCGTCAGACTCATCGTCATCACTGTCCTTCTCGGGGTTTTCGTCACTATCCTTCTCGGAATCATCTTCTTCAGAGTCACTGTCAGAATCATTGGTGAAGTCCAGCGGACGGAAGATCATATCATCACCATCTGAATCCGAGTCCTCCTCTGCTGCAGTTTCAGCTTCAATTTTCTTCATCATCCTCTGATGCTCTCTTTCATATCGATCGGGCTTGATGTAACGCTCGGATGGTTCCCATGTGATCTCTCCTTCAGAAGCATCAGCATCAGAATCAGAAGGTACCCCATCCAAGAATTGATGCTTCTCCTCAACCCTCTGTCTCTTACGCCGGGTGCGATCTTTTTCACGTTGACGGGCATCCTCCTTTTTGTCTTCAGCTCTTTTCTTTTTGAGTTCAGAAAAAGAGACTCTTCGCTCACCCAACGGAGCATTAGGCTTCGCCCCTTCATGGGAAACCTTAGCCTTTTATTTCGCTACAGGAGCGTCAGAATCCTCATCAGAAGAGCCAGAGTAGGAAGAGGAATACCAGTAATCGTAATTGCTATTGTTGTTGGTCGACATTTTCTGGAACCGGAAGATCAAAGATTACTACTATATAAACAAACCAACATCATCAAAAAGGGTAACTCTGAACTCTTACCTCTTTACAATTCTACTAATGGTAGTAGTTATGCCGTAAGAGTTAACACGATAAAGTTAGTTCGTCTCCTAAAACCTGAGATCACGAATGAAACTTTATTAATTTCCGAAACTGATTTTTCATAAAATCTCGGACACAATTTTCATAATGTGAACATTCACACAACTGACCTATAAAGTTTACAACAATAAAATATTTCATCATAAATATATTGTCTATCTTCGAAGGTTCCTCAAAACCCACGTTTCTGATTTTTCAAAAAAAAAAAAAACAGCAATTAATGCAACATTGCTTACATAAATTCTCAAGAATTTTATCTAATGAAAACAAATTCATGCAAATAAAATATACCATCATATTTTACACAATATATGTCACCGCTGCATATATATAAAAAAAAAATATTTTTCCTTCGTATCGTCGTTATTTGTCTTTAAAACGAAGGTTTATTTCAAAAATATTGTGAAAGCTCACATCTCATACATATGATAAAGTTTTGTATTTACATGAAATCTCATAAGCAAAATTTTATCACTGGACACAAGTTCATCATACATATTTTCCTTCGTGTCGTCGTTATTTGTCTTTAAAACGAAGGATTATTCTGATTTCATGAAAATTCACTTCTTTTATGATGAAACCTTGGTATACATGAAATCTCATACACTAAGTTTTATCACTGGACCTAGGTTCATATTTAAAAAAAAAAATCTCTCTCGAAAATCAGGGATTATAGTTAGTTTTCAAAATTAACGATCGAACGAACATACGTTTTCAAAAACGAGGGTTTTTTCATAAAACTCACACTAATATACACACATGTATATAACTTCATCATGGTCAAAGCATGAACAAATCATGAGGATCATAAACATAAACATCAAAAAAAAAAAAATACACGTACCTGGTCGGCCGGAGTTTGGCCGGCGGCAACGGACGGCGACTGGCGGCGGCGGCGGTGCTGGATACCGGCGGTCTTCTCCTGTTGCTGGCACGTGAATATGAAGAGGTGATGGAAGCTGGACGCGAAAAAAAAAGAAGTAATCCCTTTTATACAATTTTTATTTCCAAAACCTAATTTTCTAAGGATTTCCTTATTGGGTCCGGCCCGCGAATCCTAACCGACCATGGACTCGTTGTCAACACCAATTTATGCTCATCAAACGATGATCCAATCATGAAATTGAAGCCTTCATCAAGTCGTGGTTTGCTCATGCTCTCTAAATCCGGTAACGTTTCAACTTATAACTAAGTTCAATTACTGGTACTATTATTTATGGCCGGAAAATCACCATTTAATGTTGACTGAGGAACACAGCTTTCCTCAGTAAACAGGGGACTTAATGTAGATGGTGGATTTTCGACAAGGGCTAAAATCTTAAACTCATAATTATACGAAGCTCTGATCCAGCAATCAGACGTGAGTATCGAGACACGGGTCCCTCATCGAATTCTCAACGGAGAGTACTTTCTCTCAGAGTACATGTAGATATGTAGTCTCACGACTGGACAACGACATATCTCATGAATACTGAATATTTTCAGTGATTATTTCTATATAGTATCACGAGATGGACGGCTCCTAGACATCTTGCTCTGCTAGTATAGAGCGATAACGTCTTCAGGAACAAACAACGAGTTTACCCTGATTATATAAAGGATATGACTTACCGACAAGCTCATATCGGGATAATTAATGCTCCTAGACAGCTTGCTCTGCTAGTATAGAGCCACAAAGTTAATTATTCCTAATTACAATTGCTTCTATTCCATGGTCGAATCCACGACTGGTCCCATGGAATGGCAATAACAATTGATCATATTCCATGGTCAAATCCACGACTGGTCCCATGGAATGACAATAACAATTGCTCCTATTCCATGGTCGAATCTGCGACTGGTCCCACGGAATGGCAATAAAAAATTGTTCTAATTCTATGATCGAATCCACGGCTTGATCTCATAGAATAGCAATAACTATATTATCTCATTACTCCGATTTCATGATCGAATCCACAACTGGTTTCATAAATGGTAATAGATAAATCTTAATTATTCCGATTCTATGGTCGAATCTACGATCCCATGGAATGGTAATGCTCACTTTATTATTCTGAATTCGTAATCGAATCCTCAGCTGATCCTATGAATTAATAATAAACATCTTATTACTCAGTTTTGTGAATTATTCTCCACTGAATTCCACAATTAGTAATAAATAATCAACAACCGGGTGTCTGAGCTACCTCTAAGTAAGCCCCGATTCAAATGGTGAAAGTGTATTCAACGACGATACACTAACAGTCACCGCACGAACGAGTATTTCAAAATACAACGAAACGATGAACCTATGCAAAATAGGGAAGAAAATAATAAATAATTAAAAATATTGACCAAGGTGCTGGGAACACGGACACACGACTTATCGACCGTGCCCTGGTCACTTCCACGCCAGTTTTATATTTTTAATACATTTTTATTATTTTCCATGATTTGATGAAAATTCTCTCATCTGATCAAATCTCCTTCTCTCGAGGAAGCTTCTCGGTTTCATGGTACTTCCATAAATCCATAACAAATAATATAAAATTAAGGAAAGGAGTGTGGGGCGTGACCATTGGCCAACCGGCCATGCCTTGGTCCCATCCGGCCCCACACCCCATGGTTCCTTATTATTTTATTTTTATTATTATTATTTCTCTAATTTCATGAAAAAACACCTTGATTTTATGGTATTTTTTGCACAAATCATCATATAATAATAAAATAAAATAAAATTATGAAAACTTGTGGGACCGGGCCACTAGCCGGCCGGCCATGCCCTAGACGGTCCCACACGCCCTTTACTTTATTATTTTATTATTATTTTATTATTATTTATCCTATTTTCCTTGAATTCATCAAATTCCTTGATTTTATGGTATTTCTCTCAAATTAGGAAAAATTCCCTCAAATCATCAAAAATACCTAAAAATATTAAAAAAATTATGAAAAACTCGTGGGACCGGTCCATAGCCGGCCGACCATGCCTCCATGGTCCCACACGCCCGTGTTTTTATTATTTTAATATTCGGGCCGCGAGTTATAACCCCAAAGGTGTCACTATCCATATACAAAAACTCCAACAAAACAAATTGTTTACAAAAACCCCATTTAACATAAATTGTCTATATTAGCCTTGTAGTTTAAATCACCCCAACAAAAATAAAAAACAACCCCACCTTTAATTTTAAATCACCCCAACAAAAATAAAAATCAACCCCACCATAATTTCTATTATATTATCACCACCACAAAATACACCACCAGCAGAACCACCACTGTGCCGCCACCATGGCCACCGCGTCGCAAAAAACAACCACTGTCAACCGCGCCACCGCCGTTACGACCACCACCATCACCACCTCCACGCCAACCACCACGCGCACCTCCTCCACCACCGCCAACCCACCGCGCCACGCACCTCCATCGCCACCAACCACCACCGCGCCACCGTCGCCGCCAACCACCACCGCGCCATCGTCGCCGCCAACCACCACCGCGCCACCGCCGCCGCCAACCACCGCCGCCAACCCACGCGCCACCGCCTCACCACCACACCACCACCACCCAACACAACGCCAACAACACCTCAATCCCCAAAAACCACCACCGCGCCACCGCCGACCACCACCACCAACCAGTCGCCACCGCTACAAAAAATGAATTTCATTGATCAATATTCAACAAAATAAGAAAAAAATGATGAAACCAAACAGAAACCTAATTAGGTTTCACCAAAACTAGATGAAACCTAATTAGGTTTCATCATTTTTCCACATATTGTCATTTCGCCAACACAGCTTCAATGATGAAACCAGACCAAAATAAACTAGGCAAAAATGACCAAAACTAGATAAAACCTAATTAGGTTTCATCATTTTTCCACATATTGTCATTTCGCCAACACAACTTCAATGATGAAATCAAACCAAAATAAACTAGGCAAAAATGATGAAACCAAAGTTGGTTTCACCAAAACTAGATGAAACCGAAATTGGTTTCATCATTTTTCCACATATTGTCATTTCACCAATAACCACCGCGACCAACACCATAACCACACTATGGTTGTACGGGTCTGAGTGGCCATAACATAGTTTTGCTACTCCATAACCACATATCAAATTAACTAGTTAATTAATTTAGAATGGAATGCTAATACGATAGCCTCTCCTGCACCGTATCTTTATCATATAATCAGGACTGCCCATTTCAACTCCAGCTCTTAGATGTTCACATCGTTCCTCGATGGATTTTCTTGTCAACAGCCCCGCAAGAACTACAATATCATCCTTAGATATTGTCACTTATACTCAATACATATATTAAATATCAACAAAAGAAAACGCTGGGTGAAAATAGAAGTACTGAAACAACTCAGAAAACAACTAGATGGTTCTACAGCAGAAGTAGAATATGCAAATTAGGATAAAAATTCTAAAGAGTGATGACCGGAGAAGGAAACATACCATTTCTCCTGATTTAGGTAGGAGACCATTCCACTTAGGAATGGCGTGTGGACGCCCTACATATGCAGCATTTGTTCCAGTAATGTCCTGCGGATTTCCAGAACATGGGCGTCAAAGATTGCCTGAGCTTCACTCTCCTGAATACAAACCCAAGAAGCTTAATTAGACATGATAAAATAAACTTTAAAAAGTACTAAAGAGCAGAATTGATCAAAATATAACATGACATTACCTGAAAGCAAACGACAAGATCTCCAATGTCAACTGTTCCACATTTGGAAGGCTCGATAGGGATAGAACGCTTGCGAATTGCCTTACATATATGCATATACCCATTCATTTTACTCAGCACCAAATTTAGCAAAGAGTACTCATTCTTCCTTCAGAAAAACATAATTCAAAAAGATCATGTACCTAAAAGATATAATTATAACTTACTAACAAAAAAGAACCATAAAAGTAGCATGACTGACAACAGAAAAAAGAAAGATACTTCAGACTGGAGTATTACTAATCTAGTCGACAACGATTAAATCCTACAACAGGCACAATTAGCATACTTCAAATGTGGATGATTGCGTTCCTCACAATCGACTCCATCCCTTGTTTGCAAGGCTTAAGCATTCATCGTCATTCGAACAACAAATGTATTATTTTACATCCTCCAAACATTTTTGCAGGTAATTAACATAGAGCATATAAACCAATAGCAGTTAATACAACATGATCACAATTCAGACAATTGAAAATTATTCTTCACAATTTCTAAGAAAACCAAAATCAAAAGGGGGCTAAAGCTGCTTCTACTTCTACTCATCATCTTCATCTTCTTACTGCAATATCAGAAAACTAAAAATAGAAAACACGTCAATAAATTCAAATGACTTCAAACAAATAATGAAATTTTACTCTTAAAGGTTTCAAAGAACAAACCTCTCCATCACTCTTCTTCATAATCATAATCATTCACTTCCAATTTTGATTTCTCGTATTAATCTTCATATATCCTCAGCCTCTGCTTCAGATTCTACTCAACCCCCTACAGAACCACCTCCCTCAGAAGCTGTTGAAGCTCATGATGCAACTGTTGTTACTACAGAACCTCCACCAGCTGAAAATTCACCACCACCAGAGCTTTAGAAAGACCAACAACCTCCTGCAAACCCAACTCCACCATAGAATACCAAACCTTAGATGCCAACACCACCACCAGCAACACAAAAGCATAGAAAACCAAAAATAAAAAACAGATCAGTAAGTACATATATCCACAGATCTAAACCCCAAATCAGCAAAAAATAAAGTAGTTGCTTCAATCTCCAGCTACTGCTCAACCCATTCTCAGTTTAGCCTTCCCAGCACTCACTTCAGCTCTGCAACATCAACTTCTCAACACCACAACTAGCACCAGCTGAACCCTTACCAATCTCAATTCCAGACCACCTTAAATGCCATGGCGTGACTGCACTCAGTTCAACCATCAACTTCAGTTCAGCTCAGCTCAGCCCACACAGTAATTCAGTTCCATTCACTCTTCCATAACTCAATTTACCATTCAAGAATTTCACCTGCAATTGCTTCTTTCCATACTGCACATAGCACAATCTCAATTCTCAACTGCAACCCTAGCCACTGTATTTCAGAAGATCCATAATCCATCGCTCCATTCACTGCAGAATCCACCAGATACAGCACAACACAATACCCATTATTCATCACTGGTTGTCTCCAAAACTGAGTTGCAGATGCAAACCATCTTCTCAATTCAAACCAGATTCTTATCCACCACCAGAATTCATCTTCTACAGCTACAGTATCATACAACCTCCTACCAGAACTCTACTTCTCATCTTCTCAGACTCATCAACACAACACACATCAATTCTATCTCCACTTTCTGTAGTTTTTAGAGCAGCTGCAACTTCAACACTTGAACCCTACTTCGTCTCCAATGGATTCTAATTAAGAGTACAGACTGCAAATGACACTCTCACAAGAGATTAGGGTTTATATTGCGGAATACTAAAATACTTCAAATCACAACAGAAAAGGGAATAACAAACCTCAGATCTGAAGCGCTTCACTTGATCAATCCGATTAAGATAAGCTTACCTGAGGGTGGAGAGAGGCTTACGCAGGTGACAGTGAAACCCTAAAATCAGATGATGAAAGAGTTCCAACTATGAACTCTCATAAACAACCTGAAATCAGATGAGGAAACCCTAAAATTTGATTAACAAACTGGACAACAAACCCTATAATCTGATTAACAAACTGAAACCTAAAATCGGAAAAACTTAACAAGAATTGTCCTCTTTTCTCAGTTTTAGGGAAATGAATAAGAGAAAACGTCTCTCGAATTCTTCACCTCTTAAATCAGCGTTGTTCTTCTCGTGCAGTTCCATTGTTGCTGCTGGTGATGATGGTGGTGGGAGAAGGAGACTGAAGAAAGAAGAAATCAGAGAAGAAGAAGAAAAGGTCGAAGGGTATGTTTGGCTTTTTTAAAAGTAACAAAAACTAAATTTACACATTATTATTTGGCTTGGGGTTTTTGTCCCAGTTTTATTTGAAACGGTTTTTATTTGGTAGAAATAATATGACCGGTTTTTTCTTATCACTAGTTTGTTCACCTAGGGGTTTTGTCACTAGTTCTGTTTAATATTTTGCTTCCATGAACTCATGAAAACTCCTTCAATTCATGGAAACGCCCTAAATTCATCAAATTTCTCAAAATTCATGAATTTTTCATAAAATCATCAAAATATTATAAAATTAAGAAAAAAACACCAAGGGACCGTGGTCACGACCGGCCGACCATGCCTTGAGCATGGCGGTCCCACGCCTCCCCATTCCTTATTTTATAATTATTTTTCATCATCTCATGGTGTTTTCCTCAGTTTCGTCGAAACCCTAATTTTGACATATTTTCTCGAATGGATGCTCAATTGCACGCCAGAAAATATCAAAATTCTCAGGACTGAGATGCGTACGCCTTGGGGACACGAGCACGCTATCTTGACCGACCAAGATTGGATCTTTGGCTCACGGAAGCCGGTCCCATCAATTTTCACAGTTTTGACCTAATTTTCACAATTCTCGTATTAGGTCCAAAACTCTTCCAAACACTTTGGATTTTCATGAAGTGATCGTCAGGCGGTCACGTGAAAACCCAGGCCTGTTTCATGACTCCATGGCCGGTACCTCGCCTCGTCGTAATTAATTAGGTTTTCTCACCTAAGGCTCGGACGAGAATTTTGAATAAATGATTAAGCCAGCATTTAATCATTCTTCCACCAACAAATCGTCAACTCTTCAGGAGTTCTTCATATTTGCTCACGTGAGAATATGGACACTACATGGTTGATCCACGGTCCCATATAGTCGCTCCCTCATTCGTCCTATGGTTAAACTTCTGACGAACCATGTATTGATCATCAATTGATCAAATTAGGGTTTCTGAATCCAAGGATCATCATTCCAGATTCCAACCTTAATAATTTTACGACGGCCTCGTGGTCATTAATTTTATTAATTATGCTCGGTTCAACGACCAGTATTCTAATTAATATTTTTGGTGCGCTGCCAATAATCCATCAGATGAGCAACACATGCTCAGACGATCAAATATTCAACAATTCATCACATGAGCAACACTTGCTCATATGATAAATATTTTCTCAAACCAAGGAATATTGGTTCAACAATCAATATTCAACGATCCATCGAATGAGAAATACTTGCTCACTTCATCGTAAGAATTATACCTCTGTCTCATGACATGTTCAATTCATGAGTTTCAGAACATCATGTTCGACACTCAGCAACTACATGGACTCATCGTCCCATCAAACCACGAAGTCATCAATTGACTAACAAACCACGAGACGTCAATCGTGTCACTTGGGGGGATATCACTTAGGGTTTTGGTCTGGCGGTCTACGGCACGTGTGTTCAAACACATGATGGAATGTGAGCAAGTCGTGCAGTCAGTTGAAGGAATTCACGAGGTAGTGGGTGGAAAATCGACTAAGTCTCCACATGTTGAGCAACTGGTTTCAAACACGATCTCCACTTTCCCACTCCTTGATTCCATCAACTGTCACACTTCATGGGATCATGGTGTCTAAAATTCCAGCAATATAAATAAGTCTCTGAATCATGATTGAATCGGCATCATCAGTATCATCAATCTCATGTAAAACTGACAACACGAGATCATCAACTCATCAATTGAGCAACTACTCTCAATTGAGCAATTTCAATCATTCAGAGCTTATCATATTCAGAATTCACACACCCACAATCTTTGATTACCATTGATTCCACGCATTTCTCAGCTTCCCTCCTACAGATCAACCCATCCTCTCTTGTGACCGAATTTACTCTGGAACGGTCATTGTCTTGATTTAGGCCGGAGTACTACAGATTGATCTCTTGAATCTAAAGCACCCCCTTTGCAGCGGTGCATCTGTGTGAGGTTTAACATTTCGCTCGGTTCGAGGAGTCTCCTCCGTACGGTCGTCTCCTCAATTCCTTAAATACCAGCAAATCGTTTTTCCCCATCCACATCGTTGATGAAGAATCTCCAAAAATTGATCAAAAGAGGGTGGGGTACCTGCAAAAACACTCTGATGCTAAAGTCAGCGGATGTTCTATGAAAGTGTATTGTGGTGAAAAGAATCGAATTCTCTACCTTTTGAGTTGAGATTTAGCCTCTATATATATGCAGAAGGAGATGTAGCTTTAGGGTTTCAATAGTTATCAAAATAACTTCCCCCATCTGTATAAATCCCAAATAACAACCAGATTCATGATAAGATTTGTTATTCTCTCTAATACTTATCATAATCCATATTTATCTTCAATAATTATTATCTTGAATAATTATGATAACTACTTAAGATAATTATCCTCTTTCTGCTGGGATCTTGCAATTATCTTAAATAATATTTAATAATTATCTATAATAATTATTCCATAAGAATTTTAACCTCTTTTATTAAGATCTTATTACCCATGGACTTTTGGGCTTCAATAATAAGCCAAGAGGGTTTCCATAATAAACCGAATTGCGCTTCCATAGTAAGCCAAGTGGGTTTCCGTAATAAACCCACCGGTTTCCGTAATAAACCAAATCCATGCTTCTATAATAAACCTTGTGGGTTTCATAACAAACTCACCGGTTTCCATAATAAACCGACCGGTTTCCATAATAAATCGAATTTAGGCTCCATTATAAGCCTCGTGTGATACACTCTTACGCTATTTGAATAGGGTACAAACATCGCCCCCTCTTAACTCTCGACTTGTCGAAGAGTTAAGAAGATTATAGGTTACATGCGACGGCGTCATGTAAATGACTGTAGGAATGTACCATGGCACAATCTGCTGCATGTCTGGAATGACTTTTCCTGTAAGATATACACATGTTAGCTCATAATCTCTAAGAGCGTAATACATACCTGAAATTCCTCTTCTTAAATATGCAGCTTGTTAAGTCCATACCCGTCCTCGGTTGGCTTTGTATGGAATTCCAATAGCCACTTGGCGTTATAAGTCCAAGTACTGGATTCTTGAATAAAAATCATGAAGCCCATCCAAATTATGTAGCCCATATACATTTGTTCATGACCTGAATACGTGTATTCTCGTCCCTTTTGCGACCATATTGAGGCATTACCAGCGTCACGCTTTTGTGGCCACATGAGATGGTGCCAGCTCTTTGCCGCGTTCATCACCGTTCGTCTCTATTCCTTCATAGATACAAAGTCCTACCGTACTCGATCATCGACCGCCATCGCTACCAGGAAGAAGACATTTTCATATGGAACTTATAAATTTGATTGTCTTTGGAACTTCAAGAGAATTTATCTTTCTTGAAATTTCTAGACAGTTCCGTACTGTATCCTGCCAGCCAAAATCCATGGCCGGTGAGAGTTTGATCCCGCATAAAACTGTGGATTTGAATCCTTGTGAAACTAAGAAACTGGCTCCCTTGGTATCCACTTTTGTTTACCATTTCAAACTCCTGGCCAGTACGGTGTCCGTCATTGTTAGACCCCAAGCCCAGCGTGTTCACGTGGCTTGTACAGCTCTTCCAACAGCCCTTTGGCGGGACCATTACAATTCTTCCACTTGCGATAGAAGCCCACGTGTTTATTCTCAAAGAAAACACGTCCCCTCCAGATCACATCCCTGTCACTCCTTCGATAAGCGACTAGTCTGAGACGACGCCAGCATCTCAATTTGCCGCGTACACCTCACGTCTTGATTTTCACCGCTGCCAGGAAGAATGTGGTTCTTTACGAACTTAAGAATTTGATCACCCTTGGAAGTCCAAGAAAATATGTTCCTTCTCAAATTCCTAGTCTATTTTACTTGCACGCCATTGGTCTTCCACTGTATAAATATGGATGAATAATTATCACAAAACCACGTCTGCAGCGATCCTTCTCCCCTTGCTAGCTTCCTTGGGTAAGTGCGGCTTTGTTCTTTTTCTTTGACATGATTTCTTTCACACCTGGAGTAATCAACTTAATATCCTTTGATCTTGTGTCTTTAATACATCACTATCATCTTCTCAAGGGCTTGCATCGTTCAAGGTATGAACTATCACTCTTTCTCTCGTGACTGCTTTGACTCACTGCATGATTTAAAAATATATGAACTAATCCTCTAATTAGTTGCTTCTTCCTTCTCTTAACCTCCCTGGCCTCAGTATACATGCATATATCCCTTTACTAGATATTGTGATGCACTTTTTACTTTGCCCGTTAGAGAAGAATTTATCCTTCCGAACCAAGTTTGTGACTTCTATATAAGGAGGTTTAGGCTAAGTGTTTTAGTCATGGAATCCTCAATATAAATCTCATAGAGATGTGAGGGATTTATCTCACCTATTGAGGTGGTTATGTGAGAGACCTAATGGTGGAAGGAGTACATCATTATGGTGTTTATGGGATACTTATCGGTGTTGGAAGATATGTCGTTATGGAGTATTCGTATGGAGATGTTGGTAAAACATCTTGTTGAGGAGAAGATCATCTTGGTGGTGTTGGATTAGATTATTGGTGTTGAGCTAAAAGCGTCCATGATAATCTATATCAGGGTGTGCAGAGAAGATCGTCTCATTGTGGTAGATAGTGTGGTAAACATTATCTCGTATGGGTGAAGATGCTACTTTGGATCTTATAGGGCGCTTGTGAGAGTTCTTATGTTCGGTCACGTTGTGGTGAGTCGATGGATTGATTTAGTCAATCAGTTGTGTAATTGTCAGTGGTGATTCTATAATGAATAAAGAGGTCGTAGCCGTTTGGTGGATGTAGACAATATTACACACATTATGTATATTGTTGAACCACGTTAAATCCGTGAGTACTTTACTTCTTGTTGCTTTGTTTATGGCTTGCATCTATGTGGTTCTCTTTCTCTTCTTCTTATCCTAGATCATAGTAAGGTTCATGGAGCAATCCGAGAGATCAAGTGTTTCTTGTTAGCTAATATGTTTCCACAAGATTAGCACGTAGATGGCTCTGAACCCCAACAATTGGTATCAGAGCATTAGGTTAGATACCAATTGTCCCAACAATTGGTATCAGAGCTATAGGTTGGGTAGAAGATTTGAAGAGAAAGTTTTGGATTTTCTGGTTGGAAGAAATTTTGAAGATGAAGGATTTGGTTTCATCAAGTATGTGAGGATTTGATGTTGCAGCTTCCGAAGATGCAGAGTTTGATGTTATCAAGTATGTGTAGGATTTGATTTCATCAGTTTTGGATACAAAGTAAAGTAAGTGTACCTCTAAAGGAATGAGATTATATCAGGTGATCTACATTCGATATGGTCAAGAATTGTTGTCTTGATGTTTATGGTTCTCTACATTGGAGATTTGACATTGATACTTATTGGAGCGTAAACCCTATGCATGGATTCAAGTAAGTTTATTTATTCTTTATACTTCATACTATTCTTGGAACTGTTTGAAAGACCCGCGTAGATTGGTTTTCAATTAATCAGTGTTTGCTTGGCAAGACACAAGAAGGAAAGAATATCATAGTTGGGATACAAATTTTTGGTTTGTATGTTTGTGGAAGTAAAGATGGAATATTAGCATATCAAAGTCTCATTATTGTTCCATATCAAGGAAAACAATAATTTGGTTATCAATCGTCATCAATTGGATTATGTTGCTGCTTGTATTTAACCTGAAGTTGAAGAATGTGAAGATGGATTCATACTCGTTCTGCCTTAGTTGTTTGTTACAATAAGGATATGGGAAAATCTCGTTGTAGGTTTCGTTTTGGAAATATTTTCCGTTGGACAGGGTTTGATATATTCCAGAAGTGAAGAGTTTGATTTTCAGTCTTAGTATTTGAAGCATGTGGCTACAAATAAGTTGCAGGACATGGATCATTGGATGAGATGTGATATTGTTTGTGGTGGAGCTATGGATTCTTATTATTGTATAAGAAACAGTTTGTCGACACAGTTTGTTAGGGTTCGTTTATCTGTGTTGAAGTTTGACATTATGTCGGGTTGAACAATGTTTTCTGGAGTTTCTCTCGTACTGTTTCCGATGGAGAAGCTAGATAGTTTTTGATATTTTGATTCTTGTCTATGACGTTCAATCGAAGAGTTGTTTTTGTTATACACCATTTTAAGTCGATCGGAGCTAGTTGAAGTGCAAGATCGTTGTGAGAAACAGGTTGGTCTATTTGTATTGCGGATACGTTATTATTTTGGTAAAGACCCATTGTGAGGAATTAAAAAGGTATCGCTTGGACACTTCAAGAGTTTAAAGAATAAAGATACAATACTACAATGTGTATGGTGGTGTGGCTACGGGAGCTAGCGCATACTACTTGGAGAAAACACGGTGCATGAATTCGAGTGGGCTACAATTTTGGCGTGTTTTTCCATCAACCTTTTATTATACATTAGCTATTTTATCTCCCGATGATCAGTGTGAGACTTTCTGTTGGAGAGAGCAACATTATAGCAATGATAATATTTGGGGGTTTGCTCATCTGCTATAGTTATTGAAATTGATTTCAATAGTGACAGAGCCTGTAGAGATGAAGGTAGAAATTTCTATTGAGAAATTTTGTTCAGCAACGACATAGTTTCCGTCAAGTTATAAAAACAACAGCGTCGTGAATTTATTGGAGCTTGAGGAAGTTACCGAAGGTTTCAGATTATGGCTGGGTGTGATTGGGCCTTTGTGTGAGGACGAATTATCAGGTTTCGAACGTTGGTGTACGTTTTTGGATCAAGATTGGTAAAGGGATATGCATAAGATAGAATGTGTGACTTTATGCATTGTTACGAGGGTAGCAGTGAATTCTTCGACGATGGTCACAGTTCTATCTGAGTCCGATTGTATTGTGGTTTGACTGTCATGAAGTCGAAACTACATGCTTGCTTAAGAAATTGATAAAAGACTATCTTGACAATTATGCCTGTAAAAGGACATTGTTGTCAAAGCCCGTTGAAGTTGCTGAGGTGATGTATAAAATGATAGTGTGTCAGTTGTTGAAGTCTCTGTGAAGCTGGACACGTGTTTGGTATGTATGCAATGGTTGGAGATATTATGAGCTTTTCTAAAGGAGTAAAACTGAATTGGGGAAATATGATCGTAGAATCATGATCCAATCGGAATAGGCTCGTAAAGCAAGATTCATATATATGAGCTCGAGATTGGCACGCAGTGGAAATGATCCATAGATTGGTTGTATTTGGTGCCAGTTAGAGTCATGCTCAATATGCTTTGGTACATACAAGATAGTTAGTTTCTTGGAAGCTAACATGGAGGCTGGTTTATTATAAACTAACCTGAAGTATCTCGTTAACTCGCTTTCGTGGACATGCTTGTGGAAAGGAGCAAGTGTGTGGTCAGTTGTTTGAAGAAGCAATTGACGTGGATGGAGTTTAGAGACAAAATTGAACATTGTGGTTATGCTAAGATAATGCTTAGGCAGACGCATGGAGGCTACTATGGTAGTTTTATTTGATAATCGATTAGTTATGGATGTCAACCCTAACGGATGTGGTGCGCAACTTGGAGTTAGTGACTTAGAAGAGCGAAACATTAACTTAGGTGGAGCAAGGCAGGCCAAGACGGAGCTGTGTTCGTAGTATGGAACAAGTTCGAAGGTGGCGAAGGCTCAAAGGCGCATAATGACTGTAACTAAGTTCGATTGGTAGCATATGGACAACGATCGTGTATGGTCTGATTGAGTTGGCATGCAATACACTATAATGGTGCCAATCAATGTGGAGTTGTGAACATAAAGGAGTAAGGTGTTTCTCAAGATGTTGCATAACGGATGATCATATGATGATAGTTGTTGAGATGGTCAGATTTTTTCCGGTGGTGGAGATTTGTACAATCACCGGTAGGTTGGATTGTTAAGTCTGAGTTGGTGACGTTCAAGTTTGGTTTGCTCTCTTCTGGTGGAGGTTCTACGGAACAAGTTTGGGTGAACTACATTTCGGTTTGATTCCTATTGAGGATATGTAGGAAACCAGTGATGGTGCAATCGATGTTCAGAAGATGGAGGGATAACAGTTGATCGTCTCATGCATGAATGCATGATCCGAGGTAGAGAATTGTAAGGAAACGTAGGTTTCCTAGTTTAGGTTAAATTATTAGTTTGAGTTAATTACCATTTTAAGATGGGATACCTAAATTGATCATGGTTTCCTAGTATGAGTCGGTTTCCTAATCCAAGGAGGCCAAGACTTGGGAACCAAGTTTGTGACTTCTATATAAGGAGGTCTAGGCTAAGTGTTTTAGTCATGGAATCCCCAATATAAATCTCATAGAGATGTGAGGGATTCATCTCACCTATTGAGGTGGTTATGTGAGAGACCTAATGGTGGAAGGAGTACATCATTATGGTGTTTATGGATACTTATCGATGTTGGAAGATACGTCGTTATGGAGTATTCGTATGGAGATGTTGGTAAGACATCTTGTTGAGGAGAAGATCATCTTGGTGGTGTTGGATTAGATTATTGGTGTTGAGCTAAAAGCGTCCATGATAATCTATATCAGGGTGTGCAGAGAAGATCGTCTCATTGTGGTAGATAGTGTGGTAAACATTATCTCGTATGGGTGAAGATGCTACTTTGGATCTTATAGGGCGCTTGTGAGAGTTCTTATGTTCGGTCACGTTGTGGTGAGTCGATGGATTGATTTAGTCAATCAGTTGTGTAATTCTCAGTGGTGATTCTATAATGAATAAAAAGGTCATAGCCGTTTGGTGGATGTAGACAATATTACACACATTATGTATATTGTTGAACCACGTTAAATCCGTGAGTACTTTACTTCTTTTTGCTTTATTTATGGCTTGCATCTATGTGATTCTCTTTCTCTTCTTCTTATCCTAGATCATAGTAAGGTTCATGGAGCAATCCGAGAGATCAAGTGTTTTTGTTAGATAATATGTTTCCGCAAGATTAGCACGTAGATGGATCTGAACCCCAACAGTTTTCAAATTACAGTTCATTCTGCTGACGGTGGTGAAAACGACATCACCTTGATTCTTTAATCAAGCAGGCATATTCATATATATCCTTTTGTATGCAACATGTCTCTATCAAACGAACCCATCGACCCTTCAGGTGCTTCAAACAATACTGGTCCTCTTAGACATACTTCCGTGAGTGACTCTGCCGTGAGTGATCCCGCTGTTCCCGTGGAATCGTCAAATCGGGTATGTCGCCTGCTGACAATCACTCCTACGACTCCTTGCTATTTTCAGGGGCTTTCCCTCCTTCAACGAACTGGACAACTTTGTTCAGAATCCATAGCCAACCTGGAAAGGATCCTGGAGATTGCATTATAGGGTTATCAGTATGAAAATGCAAGGTTAAAGATCATCTTGGTGCTCTTGAGATTAACAAATGTTGAGGTTAATGAACCTCCAGAAGTCATGCACGGACAACGTGATCATATTCGTACTTGGTCTTGTGCGCGGGCTCATGGGTACGGAGGGAATGCCAATGATTCTTCCATTGATGAGGAAATATACGACCGATCGTGACTAGATATTTTAGAAATTATTTCGCCACTCTGTAGGCTTCTTTAGGATCTTGATATCCCACCCTTATGGTGAATGAAGTGTTTCCTTGGTTTTTCTCTTTGATAGAAAAACACTCCATTTTATCTCTTTAATAAAAAAATTATCAGGATTAAATTAATAACTCAACTTCGACTTTGAGAACATACCTCACTTCGAATGCAGGTTGCTCCCGTAACTTTCTAGGCACATTGATTGCCCATTTGTTCCCATACTGTCCTATAATTTGCCGACTCAATGCTCGTGTGTCTGTGAATAATGAATGTACGACAATCTCTGGTGTACAGGTTGAATATATCTAGCTTTTCGTCATACATTTCTTTTCTTTCATTCCACTTCGCTTTTCGTTTTCTCCTTTTGTTTCATCTTTTATTGAAACACTTTCTTCTTCTTCTCCTTCCCTTTATTAGAAAGAGATTGTATCTATTTCCTTAACAATCGAAATACTTCGTCTTTGTCTTTGTCTTTTATAGAAAGACATCGCACATATTTCTTTAATAAATACATGCAATCTTTAATGTTTTCCTTTCGCTCCCTTCGCTTTATTTTTAGCTTCAACTTTTATTGAAACACTTTCTTCTTTTTCTTCATTAGAAAGACATCTCAATAATTTCCTTTATATTCAAATACTTTGTCTGTCTTTTTCGTTATTAGAAATACATTGCAATTGTTCCTTTGATAACCGAAGTAACTCGCCTTTGTCTTCCTCTTTATTAGAAAAACATTGCGACTATTTCCTTTAATAACCAAAGTACCTCGCCTCTGTCTTCCTCTTTATTAGAAAAACAATGCAACTATTTTTAATAACCAAATACTTCGTTTTTTTCTTTCTCTTCATTATAAAGACATTGCATGTATTTCTTTAATAAATACATGCAAAATGTGTTTTCAATTGTGACTATAAACTTGATTTATAATGTAATCGTGGAAGACTTACCTCCCAAGGCGTTTGTTCCTTCCATATTAGTCTCCCCCATTACTTCCAATGATATTGAAAAGGATGTGTCATATTGTTTGACTTCCTTAACCATGTTGGTTTTGATTGCATGCTAGGCGTCACCTTAGCCGCCCCAAATATCTGTAGAGATATTCCCGAATAAAAAAGACGCCCCCATGTGAAGAAGGAAATAGATATATAATATCTGATCCTCACTTGCTAGATGGATTTGGGCTTATGATATCTTTTTCGTTGCCATCTTATTTCTGGGTTCATCGTGATTTTTCCTTTTGGAATCGCCCTCAAAATGTTGTTTTGGTGTGGCGTGTCCCTCGGTTCCGGACCCTTTCGCCGTACATGAAAACTTTGCTTTCTTTGCTTATCTTCAATTGATTATGATGCTGACGAACCTCGAGCAATAAATCAAAAGAACTTTGAATTCGATCATGTTGCTATCCACGAACCTCGAACTCGGTCACATTGCTGCCCCAAGTGTATGCAAAAGTTTCTCAAATATATAAATTTTTGCTGCCATGCTGTAGGGAATCGAAACACGTTCAAACGAGCCAAAAACCACTCCATTCGGACTTAAAACGAATAAGTTATTGGCGAAACAAGATTTGAATGAAACGCGCTGAACAGACTAAGATTATTGAGTCATATTTAGTTAGACATGTTATGGCTTGCACAGTTGGTTGAGATTGTTGAATACGAGCTGCTGGTCACTCGTTCGAACCCCACCTCGTGCATGCTTTTTTCATCTTTTTCTTGAACTACCCCTTTGAACTTTGAAGTGGCTCACCATGCTGACATTGTGCTGCTGACTGGAATGTCTCGCTGACATGGTGGGGTACTGCAGACGTGGCACTAGCCAACGTGGACATATGCTGATCTGGCACGATATGTAGCTCCAAGCCGACCTGATTAATGACTGGATCAAATGCTGACATGGCACTCCATGATTAGATCAGTGCTGCTGACGTGGTGACATGTCCCCTAGTGACGTGGCACGACTTCGCTGACATATCAACGGGATGACGTGGCAGACACGTGCTTATGCTGGCTGCTAACTGGATCCAAATACTGACGTGTCAGTCTACGAATGGACCGAGTTTGCTGACGTGTCCGTCGTTGCTGACGTGTAACTGGATCCAAATACTGACGTGACAGTCTATGAATGGACCGGATATGCTGACGTGGCTCTGATTTGTCAGCGCTTGAGAAGCACCAGATAGCTGCTGTACGGGAGGCTGGATGAAGATTAGGTTTTCGCAACACTTTCTTCAACAGGTTGTCACGGTTTCTTCAACTGATTCGCAACAGTTTTCTGAAGCTCGCAACGGTTTCTTCAACCTTCATAAAAGTGTCTTCAATCCTTTCGCAACAATTTCTGAAAACTTTCTGCAACTTTTCCTATCTTCCACAGCTTTGTTCGAAACTGCTTAGAACTTTCTGCAACTTATTCAGATCTTCTGCAACTTTAATCAAAACTGTTCAGAACTTGCTGCAACTTTCTCGGATCTTCTACAACTTTATTGAAACTGTTCAGAAATTTCTGAAACTTTCTCGGAGCTTCTGCAATTTTTTATGTGGATGTCGTAGTCTCCTTGCAACTTCTGATCGCAACCTTCTCTGTCAAAAATACCTTAAACAACGTTTTGGGTTTTCTGCAACTTTTCTGGAAAAGTTGTGAACTTCTGTTTTGCTTCTTTCTCAAATGTCTTTGAAACCCTAATTTTCAAAAACACTTGAAAAAATTTTCTCAATTAGGGGAGCACGATCTTTTTCTTCGTTCCCCTTAGTCGGCGCCAAAAGATGTTGGTGCAAAAAATGATCACCCCAACAATCTTCGAGATGTGGGAAAGTTGATCCAATTGATATCGTTGATGAAGAATCTCCAAAAATTGATCAAAAGAGGGTGGGGTACCTGCAAAAACACTCCGATGCTAAAGTCAACGGATGTTCTATGCAAGTGTATTGTGGTGAAAAGAATCGAATTCTCTACCTTTTGAGTTGAGATTTAGCCTCTATATATAGGCAGAAGGAGATGTAGCTTTAGGGTTTCAATAGTTATCAAAATAACTTCCCCCATCTGTATAAATCCCAAATAACAACCAGATTCATGATAAGATTTGTTATTCTCTCTAATACTTATCATAATCCATATTTATCTTCAATAATTATTATCTTGAATAATTATGATAACTACTTAAGATAATTATCCTCTTTCGGTTAGGATCTTGCAATTATCTTAAATAATATTTAATAATTATCTATAATAATTATTCCATAAGAATCTTAACATATTTTATTAAGATCTTATTACCCATGGACTTTTGGGCTTCAATAATAAGCCAAGAGGGTTTCCATAATAAACCGAATTGGGCTTCCATAGTAAGCCGAGTGGGTCTCCGTAATAAACCCACCGGTTTCCGTAATAAACCAAATCTAGGCTTCCATAATAAGCCTTGTGGGTTTCCATAACAAACCCACCGGTTTCCATAATAAATCGGATTTAGGCTCCATTATAAGCCTCGTGTGATACGCTCGTACGCTATTTAAATAGGGTACAAACAGGTGGGGAATGAGAGTAGCTGGTCCATTTATAGATGCAGTTAGAGAGTGTGTAAAATATGTCAAGTCAAGTCAGGCTAGAAAAGAGAGATTTGAATGTGCAATGGCCCAAGTTAAGCTTCCCGCTTCAAGATCTGTGGGTTTAGATGTGGATACCAGGTGGAACTCCACCTTTAAGATGCTAAAGGATGCAATTTTTTTGAGACAAGCTTTTGTTAGGCTAGCTGAATTGGATAATGACTTCAATATACTACCATCTTCTAAGGAGTGGAAACAAGGAATACATATATGTGAATGTTTGGAATTGTTTGATGTCATTTCAACCAAATTTGCTGAGATTAAGTATCCCACAACAAATTTGTATTATAATGGGGTGCCAGAAGTTAATAGATGCATTAAGATTTGGGAATCAAGTGAGCATGAGTATATCAGAGACATGGCCAAGAATATGAGGATGAAATTTGATAGCTACTGGAAAGAAAGTAACACTTTGATGGAAATTAGAGTTGTTTTAGATCCTAGATATAAGAATAGGTGGGTGGAGTTTGTTATGAAGTGAGTATATGGTGTCAATCACTATCAAAGTCACTATAACAAATTTGAGCTTGCACTCAATGCTCTTTATTGTGCTTCTGAAACAAACACCACAGTTCCAGATTATTATGATAGTGGAATGAGTTCAGCTGGAATGGAGATCTCTGCAACTACAACTTCATATGAATTTGGTTATGATGATTTTATTATGGAAAACAATGTCTTTGAGGTTCAGAAGTCAGAATTGGAGACTTACTTAGCAGAACCAGTTCTTCCTAAAGGCACAACCATTGAAGAAATGAGGTTTGATATCTTAAGTTGGTGGAAGAATCATGCTCCAAAGTACCCAACTTTCTCAAGGATTGCAAGAGATGTTTTGGTAGTTCCAGTGACAAGTGTAGCTTCAGAATCTATGTTTAGTATTGGTGGCAGGGTTCTCACATCTCACAGGAGTTCATTAGCTCCAAAACTTGTTGAAGCATTGCTTGTTTGGGTGATTGGCTGCCAGATCTCACTCTTAGTGAAAATGATAGTTGTGTTACTGGTAAGTTTCCTTACATCTTAATATTTTATTTGCAATTTAGATGCTTATTGTACTGACAATGACATTGTCACTTGCCAGCTTAAAATGTCTAACACTTTTGATTTTCCTTTTAAAATGCAGAAGTTCAGGACTAAGGAGTAAGGTGGAATGCATTTGCAGATGCAGTTGGCACTTGGCAGTGGAGAATCTGGAGATGGAGGAGGAATGCATTTGCAGTTGTTGCAGCAAATGGAGATGGAGATGTTTTTTTTTTTTTTTTGTAAAAAACATGGTTTTTTTCTTTTGCTAGAGCATCTGAAGATTCTGAACTTGTTTTCTTGTGTGGCATGAACATCTGTATGTCTTTTTTTTTTGGTGTGGCATGGATTTAGAACATGTTTTGTTGTATTTAAAAATTGTTATGTGCTTTTAGCCTGTTTTGTGTTTGTCCTATGACATGCCGGATGGTAACGGAAAAATATCCGTTATCTGGTAAGTCCAGCGTAACGGTAACGTTTTGAATTTCCTATTTCCGCCGGAAATTAACGGATAACGGATATCCGCTAACTTGTAATGGTAATGGCAGCGGCAGAGCCTTTATCTGTTACGTTAGCATCCATCGACAGCCCTACCCTTAATGTGACCAACTTACTGGGGGCCGGGCACAGAGTTGAGGTCCTTGAGGACTTGGGAGAAGCACATGAATACATGATCGCCGGCTCACCGCAGTTTTCTTCTCCAACTCGCCCTCATTCACACACTCCTTGATGGTAAAACCCTAACAAAACTTCTCTCTCACACCATAATTTTTTCTGCAAATATGTTCTCCAGCAAAACTCTCCTGAAAACCCTAATAATATCCTTGTAAAGCTCGAAACTTTTCATTTGAAATTGAGAGCGTTAATGGCACTCCAACTGCATAAGTTGTTGAATTCTAATTGCTTCCGCCGAAACTTGTCTGTGTCGTCTCCTCCACGCATTATGGTACATCCTCTCTACAGATACGAATTGAATTTATCAGTTATTGAAATGACAAGACTTTCATTATTGATTATTCTTCTTTCTCTTCTTTTTTTCAATTTTATGATTTTTTTTTTGTTATTCTTTGATTGCATCCACAGAACTACATGAAAGGGAACGCATCGTATTCTACTACAAATCCTTGTTTCAATGGTAAATTGGGTCAACTTCAGTTAATAAGCCCAAGAGAGGAATGCAGGATCCTAACAATCGATTTAAGGATTTAAGATTCAAGGTTGGATATGATTCTCAGTTCTTTAGAAGTTTTAGTACTGCTAGGCATCATGGAAATTTAACCAATTTTCCGATTCAATCTCATTTAAGTGTAGGAATTCCGAAATCGCGAACAGTAGGAAGTAGTTTTAGGTTGGCTGTATTATTTTATGAAGGTAATGGAAGGAGGCTTTTTTCAGCAAAGCCGTCGAACCAAAAACCTAAGGTTCCAAGTGCAATAGTGAATAAAAATGAGAATGCCTCTGTGGGAGGAGAATCTAGTCGTAAAGCTTTTTATGCACCTCGGAAGCAGACAAGGACTCTGGGTGTTCGTAGTAGCACTGGCGGTCATGGAGGAAAGCAGGTTGCAGTTGAGAAGCAGGTTGCAGAAGGAAAAGATTCTAATAATCAAGTTGCACAAACTGGGGGCACATTGAAACCGGCTGATAGGGTTACCATAGGTGTCAAGAAGAGTGTAGACGAGTCACCCATCTTAACAGAAGCTAAGGTTAATGGTAATGACCATAAAGGGAAGGCTCTAGCTAATAAGAAGCATAAGTCAGGAAAAAAAGGGCACGTTCAGGATGATACTAGCACCAAAGTCCTCTCTGCTACGACCAAAGCCGGAGATTTTAAAGAAGTTATCGTACCAGAGAATGCTAACGTCTCTGTGGGAGATAGAGGGGAACCGTCCCGCAAATCTTTTTATGCACGTCGGAAGCGGGCCAAGATGTTGGCTATTCATAGTAGCAGTGGTGATGGAGGAAACCAGGTTGCAGTTGAAAAGAAGGTTGTAGGAAAAGAAGTTGCTGAAAGTAACAAAAAAGTTGCACAAGCTGTGGACACGTTGAAGCCCACAGAAGTTCGCATAGGAGATAAGAAGGATGCACAACAGTCATCCATCTCAACAGAAGCTAAGAATAGTTACGGCCATAAAAAAAATCTCCAGCTAAAAAGAAGCATAACTCAAGAAATAAAGAGCAGATTCAAAATGAGAATGACACCAAAGTCCTATCCGGTGCAACCAAAGCCGTAGATTCTACAGGAGTTGCACTACTCGAGAAGAAACCTAATATCGACATACATAGCCGCCACTCTCAAACTTCAGATGTAAGTGTCCTGCACTTTCTTTATTACCAAGTGTCTTTCATGTATTATCCCTTGACACCTTGTTTGTCAAAATTTGGCGGTGTCGACATGTATTGATAATGGTATTCATGTCGGGCACACATGCAAACAGCAACACCTCTGGTAGCCATTGAACATTAATATTATTGCAACTTGCCACTTAGTTTATGAAGCTTGAGAAGATGGAAGAGGAAAGAGAGGAAGAAACGTGGCTGCCTTTTCTTCAATATGAGCCTGGATATGTAGCCATTTTATTTTCCTACAAAAAGTATATGTAACATTAGTGTAACCCTAACTCCCATGCCCCGTGTTTAGTGTTTGTAGGTCGCTGTTGGAGTCCTCGTACCGGTGTCAGATGCACACTCATAACCATGTAATTGTTACATATGCAATTGCGTATTTTGTAACTGATGCTGCAGTTTTTTCAGTCTGTTCCAGTGTGCGGGAAACAGTTGCCAGCAGTTGATTCTCCAGGTTCAGAACGTCAGTCCGAGAAGAAGAAAACTATTTTTTTTTTAAAAAGAAAAGAGCTCCTGAGAAGGATACAAGTAAAAGTTCAGATAAGGTCTCATTGCAACAAAGCAACAGTGTTCCAGGAAAATTAGAACCTCCAATTAAAAAACTGAGCCCATTATATCCTCCCACTGGAAAATCTGTTGTGGTGGTGGAGTCTCTCAAAAAAGCGAAGATTGTCCAAGGTTATCTTGGTGATCTGTTTGAAGTCTTGTCTAGTAATGGCCATGTGAGAATGTTGGTCAGATGGGCAGGAGCAGTGAGGCCTGATGACGACTTCAGTATGGTATGGGGGGTTCCAGATGCTGCTTGGACTCAGGTCAAGAGTATGAAAGTTGCATTAAATGGGTAAGTTTGTGAGCTTATCCCCACTACGTATTAGACATATTCTTTACGATGATGCTCCCTATTTATATTTATTTATATAGTTTGTTGTTTCATTCCCAGAGCGAAAAATCTTATTCTTGCATCTGATCCTAGTTGTGAAGGAGAGGCTATTGCTTGGCACCTTACTGAGATGTTGCAGCAGCAAGATGCATTGCATGACAATATTACTATAGCTAGGGTTGTCTTTAACGAATTAACTGAGTCTTCTGTCAAAGCTGCTCTGCAGTCTCCAAGTCTCCAAGAGACATAAACATGGACTTGGTTCATTCTTATCTTTCAAGAAGAGCTCTTGACTATTTGATTGCATATAACTTGACACCGTTATTAGATAAGAAACTACCTGGTTGTCTGTCTGCTGGACGAGTTGAGCATACAGCTCTGTCTCTTCTATGTGATGCAGAAAAGCAATTGACGAGTTCAAGCCACGGGAGTACTGGACTTTAGAAGTGGAGTTCAGCAATAAAATTGTGGATTCTTTGAAGAAAAACTTCTCTATTAAATCTTATTTGATTAATGCTAGATCAAAACAGTTAGAACAGCTCTCTACAAAAGCTACTGATATTCAGAAAAAGATTACGTCATCCTCTTTTAAAGTGGTGGGATGTAAGAGGACAAAAACACGAAAAAATCCTCCTATGCCATATATAACATCAACTCTTCAGCAGGATGCGGCTTATAAATTGCATTTTAGTGCCTCAACTACAATGATGGTCGGTATGCTCACAGTCTTCAGGTTTCTTATTTGCTATATAGTTGCAGATTGTCCTTTTGTTGCCCTTTCTGGGTGTTAATACAATTCTAAGAAAACTCGACTTTTGAATTTCATTTGATCTCAGTCTCATAAGCACTGAGTTCCATAACTTGCGTGCTCACTTTATGTGCAACTTCTTATAATTTATTCTCATGTGGGCCTATGCTTCTGTTTGAGTTCAGCTGGCTAAAGGGCTTTATGAGGGAGTAAAGATAGCAAACAAGGAGGCTATAGGCTTGATAACATACATGCAAACTGACGATCTGCACGTAGGTATCAGTTTCACTGTTTTTTTTTCTTCTTCTTAAATATTGTGTTGTTTGAACTGACCTTCTAGTTATATGTAGATGTATATGTATGTACGTGCGTGTGCGTGTGTTTATATGATACACATGTGTTTATTTTGTTGTAGGGTGTTTATGTTTGCTTCCAATTTAGGTGATCTGAACTACAACTTATGGCATCACTTCAAGATTTATTTTTTATTTGGACCTTGTTACCGTTTATACCAAATTGTATTTTTTGCACTCAGTTTCTAATACTCCCTTATTGTGTCTTTTCCATTTAAGGTCCCTGATGCAGCTGCAGAAGACGTACACTCCTTGGTGTTAGAAAGGTGATTGCAATATTGTATTTTCTGTGTGTGAAGGTGCTTAAATTCATGATGTTTGACACTGTTCTAGTTTATTGCATTTTCTCGTAAATTTGGAGTTAGATTCTTTTTTGCAACGTGGTTATCTTGAATAGATAAATCTCTGGAGCAGCATTGAATAAATCGGACAAATTTAATTGGTGCTTATACCTTTTCTAGGAAATGTTTCCTTTTTAAAATAAAAAGAGCTTGAGCCAAAGCAGTCCTTGGGAGTAGATTCATACACACTAAAATCAAGAGTCAAACTTTTCCATCTCCATCCTGCATCAAATGTGTGGTAGCATATTATTTTTGCATAGGATCCTGCCCTTTCCCAACTTCATTTTTCTGCTGAGTTTCACCTACTCTTGTTATTTAGGTATGGGCAAAAATTTGCATCGAAGGGCGCTCGTAGGTACTGTACAAAGCTCAAGAATGCTCAAGAGGTACACGAAGCTATCAGGCCCACTGACATACGAAGGTTACCATGTAATAACTAAACAGATGTTACTACATTATGATTTGACGAGTTTCATCATATTGCATGCCGGACCTTTCATTTAACTGTTTAGGGCCAGGGTTATTGGTGGTTCACATTTGAGATGTCCCTTTCCTTTCAGCATTATTAGCTGGAGTATTAGATGAAGATTCCTTGAAGCTCTACACCCTTATTTGGTTGAGAACAATGGCATGCCAGATGGAACCAGCCCTGATTGATCAGGTATGGCTGCATTAGATAGAAATGCTGAAGTGTACCCTCACAAGGAACTAATCCAATCGTCCAAGTAAATATTATGTTGCTCGTTGAGTGATACAAGTCCATGTACTGATTGAGTTTATATTGGCTGAATCTTGTTTAAACTAGATACAAGTTGATATCGGTGCTGTTGGCGAGTCTACACTGCTTCAATCTACATGCTCAAGCGTTGAGTTTCTTGGGTACCAAACAGCTTATAAGGTGATCTAGGTCCTATTGTTAAAACTATGTTTTTTCACATCTAAAGAAGTAGCGTTTGGCATGCCTTCCCGATAAGATTGTAACCTTTTCAACTGTTGGTTGAAGATTTTAATTTGCCGAGTAGTTGCCTTTCCGTTTTAATTTCCATGTCAATGTTTTGGTTATTTTGTGAATGGATGAATTTTTTCTGCTGAAGATATCTTGACATCTCATGTTAATTTTCCTTTTCATTGATCTTTTCATGCTCTGTACTTCTTCTAGGATGCGGAAGCTGCTTCAATTGCAAATGACATGGTAGAAGTCGATGCTTGCAAAGAAACTTTTAAGTTTTTGTGTGCACTAAAGGTGGTGATTTTGAGAAATGCTCATCCCGTAGAATAATGTCTCAAAATTGGTAGCTTTAATTTTTTGATGCTTTTTTTGCGCTGTCTGCTAACTTTTTTAGCTCAAAATTTCATATATTTCTAGTCAGGGGATCCTTTCTATCCTGGTAAGGTGGAATTGAAACAGCACATTACTGTACCTCCTCCGCGTTATACTGAGGGTTCGCTGGTATATTTTCACGTTCTTATTCTCTATATTTGTTGTTTTTATTACTTAGATAGATGTAAAACTGTTGTAAGTAGATAAAGTTTTGGTCTTTCAATTTGTGTTTACATTTGCCAGTAGGGCTCATACTACGTTTTTCTAAGATTGGGGTTCGAAGACCATCTACATACGCCACCACAATCAAAGCTTTACAGGTATTTCAGTACGCGCTTTGTGTTTATGTCCAAATAATATGTCTTGGAATTGACTTGATGTTTTTGGTGCAACTAGAATATCGGCCTATTTGATATGCTTCTCGTACATGTTTTTTTGGCAAAACACTGTTCTCTTCTTTCGCTAGACTATAATGTGCTACCATGTAAACCGTCAGGTTTGATCACTTTGTGACTCATGGATCCTGGTATTTATGTGCCCTTCACTGTTCTGTACTTTTGTTAGATGTAAGCAGTTAGTTACTTTTAATTAACTTCTGTGATACATGGTTCTTGTATCCAGATTGACAGTTTTACATTTTCCTGATTTTAAGTTGGCATGTGTTGAGTTGAAAATCTGAGTGATATGATGTTACCTGAGGTGTTACGGAAACGCAAAGCAACACAGCCTATTAATTACTTCACATTACAAAGTTAGCCATGTTATTTAAAATTAGAAACGTTATGTCTGTTGAGTATGATGAACTTTAGATCTCTGAATTCATGAACCTAGAAAGTCAGTGTCACACATGCTGTGACCGTATAAGTATGGACAAGTAAAGCAAGTCGACGCATGAGAAAACCACCGTATTCAATTGCCGTGTTCATGTTTGAATCGATGCTTATGTTTATCTCCTCAAGCTAAATACTTGAACCTGATATGTTATATTGTTGGTGTCACCAGGAAAGAAAATATTTGACGGTAAAGAATCGAGAATTATATCCAGAGTTTCATGCTCGAATGGTATGCACATATCTTCTATATATTTCTTTTCACACTTTATTCATTTCTAATGCCAATTAAAGTTGTCTGCTACGTTGATCGATCTCATATCTGGCATCGCTCTGTAGTGCCTATTTGGAATTTTCTCCCATTATGTTTTATCAGTTTCTGGTGCAAGTTCTCCTCTATGTTTCCTCGGGTCACTTATTCTTTCCTTGTTTACACAACCATATACCTATATAGATGCATGATGACTTCTGAGACTTTATATAATAAATTGCTACTGCATTATGTGAATATCTATGACTGTATTTATGAAAACAGTTTTTAACTTATACTCCCTCCGTCCCACCATTAAGTGACCTAGTTTGAATTTGCACAAATTTTAAGGCAAATGGGAGAGAGAGTGACTTCCTATTATTTTTTCCATATTTGCCCTAAAAAAAACTGAAATACCAGCTACGTCTTCCCTCCAATCTCCAAATCGACAAATTCACAATTTCAACTTTCGTTCTCAATACAAAAACCCAGAATATACGTGATCTCTGTTTACTGTAAACTTCAGGTGATTCAATCAGAGATTTCTCTTCACTCATAAACTTCAAGTTTGATTTTTACAGAAACAAAGTTCCAAAATCAAATTCAGATCTCTCTTTACTGTAAACAGGTGATTCAATCTGAGATCTCTATTCACTCACAACTTCAGGTGATTTGTATGTACCCATGATAAGTACTCCATCTGAAAAATCAATAAGATAAAGTTCATCAAATCTCCACCTGAAAATGAGATAAATTTCAGATCTGAAAAATATCAAATCAAATTCTCAAAGCAGGAGTATTGTAAAGCAGGAAAATCAATTTGAGTTTCAGAATAAGCAAAACTTCTAAGGTAAATATCTAACTCTTTACCTCATTTTCTAATCATCTTAAGTTGTGAAGCATAGTAGCAGATGTAGAACATTGCACATGTAGGAGCAATCAATTGATTTTAACAGATTTCAGAAAGAAAGGTCAAATTAACTGAAGAATCTGCATCATCTAATTTGCAATTACAAACAATTCATAAGAACTGGACCAGATCAAAACACAAATATGTGGGGAGTATCATTTTGAGTACTATGGTGAACACATTCCAACCCTTTTTTATGCAATAAAACAGATGCAGAATGCAATATTAAGCTTGATATCAGAAATTTGCTTTTGAAAGAAGTGGTTCTTCATGACAAAAGCAACAGAGAATTACTACCTTCATCCGGAAGAAACCGAACCATATCGTACATGTCAAAGTAAAAGGTACATTAAAAAGGTCATGTTTTTGGCAGCAATAGCTCGTCCTAGGTTCGATGAGTTTGGGAATGAAGTTTTTAACGGAAAAATAGGTATATTTCCTTTTGTAACAAAGGAGGCAGCAAAGCGAACGAGCAAAAATCGTCCGGCTGGAACACTCGAAGATAAACCAATTGAATCAGTGAACAAAGACGTTACAAGAGCTTGTTTGATTAAGAAATTATTACCAGCCATTCGGGAAAAGTGGCCAAACTATAATGGGGAAACTATCTACATCCAACGAGATAATGCGAAACCACATATGAAAGTGGATGATGAAGAATTTTTAAAAGAAGCCGCAAAAGAAGGTTTTGATATTAGGTTGAGATTCCAACCTTCACAAAGTCCCGACATGAACGTTCTTGATCTAGGGTTTTTCAGGGCTATACAATCGTTACAGCACAGAGAGGCGCCTACTACTGTTGGCGAACTTTTATCGGCTGTGGATAAAGCATTTAATGAATTATCGGCACAAGCTCTGAATGACGTATTCCTCTCATTGCAACTATGCATGGTAGAGGTTCTAAAGCTTCATGGAGGAAACAATTATAAATTGCAGCATATAGGGAAAAAGAAACTTGCACGCATTGTGAACTTCCTACTCAAATCGAAGTGGATAAGAATCTGGTGAAGGAAGCAACTAATTACCTCTCATGTTTAAGACATTTCTGCAATGCTGGCGAAACACATGGCAATGATATCATTATGTAGTTTCTGGAACAAGCCTTCCAGCTGCTTGCAAAGGTTACTTCAGCAAACCATACATAGTTTCTCCAGCAAGAAAACCTCGAATGGTTTTATCTACATAGACAAACAGTCACAATAAGTTGTTCATTTTCATGTAATTTTACATGGTTTCATTTCACCGTGTTGGTATTTTCATGTAATTTTACATGGTTTCATTTCAATCAGCCTGTAATCTTTACACTCATAAGTTCACATGAAGATAAGCTAAACCTTTTGCTATCTCCAGGCAAATCTTATGCCTTCTTGGCCAGTTCAAATTCAGTCGCTTTCTTCTTTACCTAAGATGGTGAAATTTCTAGTAACTTACTTTTGTTAACTCTATTGTACGTTTCAAATATGTAAGGCCCTCAACAGAAAGATAGGGACCTATAAGGATGTAACTCAAGTTACATTTTTTAATCTAGAGTATCATGAAACCTTACTTCTTAAAAGTCTGAGAATAAAACAAGTGGAACCAAATAACGAGCAGGACACACATAAAAACAAACCTGAAGCTGCTCCAAAACAAAGCGCAGACCCTTGACTGTTGCATTGACAAAAGAAACATTTGAGTTATCTCCATCTTGAGAAATCCCTCCTAGCTCATTCATCAACTTTTTGTGTGTATCCATCACATCATCCTCGTTAGCAGGAGCTGAAAGCTTTTGCAGGGTGACTAATGCAAACTCCAATGAGTACTGAAAATTAAAAGAAATATGAAGATATGTAGCTGATGAATTCCATATGGTGACACAAGTGGCACTTTATTCCCCTGCAAGTAAGACATGAAACTAGTTAACCTTGTGTGCATACACAAATAAACAATAAGAACATCATAGTTTATGTTTCTTCATGCCTTGGCCGCGCATACATCATAGTCTCCTCCTCCAGCTAAAGCGCGCCGATGACTTGAAAGTGGATACGATGAATTAGAGACAAGTCTACGGCCGGGAGTGCCAATTAAATTGTTGGATTCATGGGAATCAGTATTATGAAATGCTGTTGTGACGCTGCCAATGTTGTACAAGTCATATTCTTGTTGCTTGCTACATGGATGCCAAGTATTAGCAACACTCTGTGGGATGCAAATCTTTGAGATGGGCACTTGTCCTATCGTCAGTAGCAATGAAATGAACCCTAGTAACATTAGCTCTGCATAAACAAATTAACCAAAACCCAAAATTAGGAATCCTATAGAATCATCATGTTTAATAAGAGCAAACCCCATAAAACCCAATTGGTTCATTTGTACTCCCTGTATTCTCATCTTCATAAGAGCAAACCCCATAAAACCCAATTGGTCTTGTTCCTCATCATCTCCTGCTTTCACAGAAAACCCATAGCAACAACTCGATTTCTGTAATTTGAGCAGTAGCAAACCCATTTGAGAACAACCACCAATTCCTTCTGTTACTGACAAACCCTAAATCCACCATTTCAGTTCTTCAAACAGATTCAATCCATCTTCATTCAACAACATCTGCTTCAATTTCTTCTCTCGCGGCTCAGATTCATCAATTCAGTCAAACCCATATCTTTTTTCTCTTGATTTCACAGAAACAACATCTTCTACATCTTGATTCATCAATAAAATTTGATCTAAACCCTATATCAGATTCAACTTCAAACTTTGGAAGATTTATTCATAAAATCAAAACCCACACAGAATATGTTAAGTTTAACCCAAAAATGTAATCTTTTTATCAGATTCAAATAAAATTGAAGATAGAAAAACTAACAACAGAGAAGATGAAGATGATGAAGATGAAGATGAGAAGACGGAGATGATAAAGGTGATGGTGGTCATCGTAGTAGAAGAAGAGATGCCGTTTGACGGTGATGGTGATGGTGGTGGTGGAGATAGGACCGAAGAAATGGAGAGTGAGAGTGAGACTCAGGAAAAATGAAGGGAGAAATGGGGAGTGAGAGTGAGACAGTGGGAAAATGCGTGACATTTAGGGAGAAGGAGAATTTTAGAAATTCACCCCATTCATTTGGAATAGATCATTTAATGGTGGGACAAAATTAAAAACCAAGTAGGTCACTTAATGGTGGGACGGAGGGAGAGTATAAAGTAGATCCTTTTATCTAATTACTCATTCTCTAGTACATCATTTTTCCTATCGGAGTCCATCTTGTTTTTATTTCTAAATTTAGCGTATTTCTAATTGTACGAGTTTATTCTTCGAAAAGAAAGATACCAGTCTACTCTTTCTCGATCTATCAATTGATTTTATTCATCAGATATCTATATATTTCAGTTGCCTCCTGATGGTTTGTCATATAGATTGCTTCCCAGGAAATTTTTGAGCTCTCTGATACGGGTCTATTTTCAGGTATCTCAATTTCTCTCTCACTTCTTCTCTGAGGTGAATGATTATAGTTTTACAGCTAATATGGAGGATGAGGTACGCATCTGGATAACCTATGCATACATTCCTTCTATCCCATGTGATCCCATTTTTTAACTTGCACTTAAAGACATACATATCTACTGATTGCTCCTGCTAATGGTTATGCTTCAAATCTATTGCTACTCTCTACTTTTGATTTATAAATCCCGAGACGTCGTGGTTCATCTTTGAAGTTAGTCTACGCATGGGCGTGGTTTGATTTGAGTCTATCTGCAATTTTTATGTTCTCCCTCTGAACACTAAGTTGTCCTGGCGCAGCGTCCAAGTGGGAGTTTATCATGCGCCTTAACTAATCCTAGTCATTTCAAAAAATTGACATCTTACCTTTTTAATTTTCCCAGCTCGATAAAGTATCTGCTGGGTTCTCTGAGTGGAAAGGACTCATGAAAGATTACTGGACACGCTTTAGCAAGTATTGCAGTCGGGCTGGTAATGCGAGCTCGCGGCAGGTACGAAATTAGTTCAGTCATAAAGTGAAGACTTAAAACATGTAGTTATTGATTGTAGTGACATGCATTTTCACTTGCAGATCGAAACTGTTATGGAGAAAGCATTTCCCGATTTCTTGTTTGGTTCACTTCCTGGAAAGAGCAGGACATGCCCTAGGTAATTATGCTATAGTGATAGTTTCTGTCTGGATTATATTGATCTTTTAGTTTCTAGGGAGAGTTCATCGATGCAGTTTTACCAGATATACTATACTACGCAATATGACCTCAGCAGATGTGAGGTGGAAAGTTGATCTTTTAGAAAATATTTGCTTTAGAATCACAGTGTCTTACAGCTCAAGCTAAGGTTTCTTTAACGGATTTACTGCACTTCTGCACCTTAAAGGGATGTTCTCTTCTCCGGATTACAATGACAATGACTGACTTCCATCTGAACAATGTTCATGGGAGTCATCTAGATGTATCAAAATTGATTTTGGATGTCTGCTAATATACACTTTCATTGTTTTCCACCATTTTCTTTCCCTTCCTACTTTCTGTCCCTTCCTACTTTCTGGTATACTTGAATTTTAAAATTTAATTTTCTGCAAATTTTGTTAGCATCATTTTATCCTTAATTGTAACACGATGCAGGTGTAAAGAAGGCAATCTGATTTTCAGAATTACTGGGTCTGCTGCAGGTTACTTCGTGGGTTGCGATAAGCACCCGAAATGCAAGTTAGTATCTTACAATATCCATTTGTTTTTTGTGTACCAGTCCAGCACCTTTACTCTATGTGACTGTCACTATGTGGTGAAGATAGAAATGTTGTAGGAACTAATTCTTGATTTCTTTACATATCACTAAAATATCATGTGGATTATGGTTAGATTACTATCCATATTGATGTGTTTTCTTTTTTCTTGCTTCCTTAAATGACCCACTCTCTGTTATGGTGGATATAGGTACGTTAACCCTATACTTCGGGATGGAGAAGAAGAAAAGGTCAAAGAACATCCTGATGAAGAAGAGTTGTTTGATGAACCAACAATAATAGGCATGTATCTTGGTTCTGATGAAAAGGTTTGTGAATTATGATTGATTGCTCTTTTTCCATTGAGATTTTTGTAGTTGTTAGATTTCATTTCTGTTTCATGAAGACATATTTCATGGTTTGCATCTATGTATATTTACACTGTCTTTTACTTCTTTTTTCAGATTTATTTGAAGACTGGTCCTTATGGAGGCTATGTACAGCTTGGCGATGATATGAAGGGATTTACACCGAAAAGAGCTCCTCTTGGCAAGGTATGCAGTGTATTCTAAATCAATCAGGTGCCTCTCACTAAATATGTTGGAGCTTTGATCTGCAAATATCATAGCCAAATGCATGAACATGTGTTGAACTCACGTATAAAAACACCAATCTGGACTAGAGTTTTACCTTGTTTTGTTTGTGCCAAAACCACATGTTTAAGAATAATATTTAATCTGTATGTCTATGAAATGATATCTTTCCTCGCACTATTATCAGATGGCTCCTAGCTCGATAACCTTAGAGCATGCTCTTGACTTGCTGAGCTATCCTAAAACATTGGTAAGATCTGGGAGAATTTGATTTTTTTTTCCTAGTTTTCCAAGTCACTTTTTCTTTACTGGTTTCCCGCTCACTTGGTTTCTTGTTTCTTTTTAGGGTAATCATCCGGATGATGATAAACCAGTATTCCTAAGGACTGCTCCTAAAGGATACGCCATTAGGCATCATCGAACAACTGCTCCTGTACCGAAGGTATTTTTCCGAGCCTTAGATAACATAGTGATGGAAAGGAATGCGTATAAACGCCTAACAGTTGGCTTCTGGAGACAGTAAATGAAACCTGTAATTACCAGGTTACTAGCTGAGTAGCAAGCATCTGTCTTTGCTATAATCCTGTCACAGTTATGTTTATCCGACAAAGCTACAGTTTTGTATATAATTATTTACAGAAAATTACAATAGCAATATAGCGACACTGCTTCAGGTGGCACAGAGCCATATATGAACTGCCATGGCTTATTTTTCTCCTATACTGTATTTTAGTGGGACATAACTACCACATTGCTTCAGTTACATGTTTTCCTATGTTCTACTTCCTCTATGGCAATTGTTGAAGATTCTTGCTAATTTTGATGTGTTGGGATGTCTAGAACATGGATCCAAAGAAAGTAAATTTAGAAGATGCATTGAAGTATTTATCGGGTAAAGGCGCAAGGCATGCTGGGCGCCCTAAGAATAAACCAAAGGCTGAAATCTACGAGGCGTGATAAATGACAGGAAGCTTCATTTATGTAGTGGTATAGTATAATAGAAAGTGCTGATTCAGTTTGCTGTAGATTTTGCTGAGCTACTGGTAATCTGTTTTAGTGTTTTCCTTTTATTTTGTTGAGGTGATCCAGTAATGTTGGATTGCCCTCTCCATTCTTTGTAAAGTAATTCAATCTGTAATAAATTTTTGTTAGTTCTGGTTTTGGTTTATTTTCATCGCCCACTTTACTTGGTAGCTGGAACAAGAATAATTTCGATAGCTATCCATTCTACTTCCCATCTTTGACAGGCAAGGTCTCATATGACTGGTACATGATTTAGGTCCATCAAAACTATAGTAAGGGTATATTTGTACTTTTTTCGGTGCACTATACAGTAACTCCGACCAAAGATAATGCATGCGATTGATGATGCCGGGATAGATGCAACCACTTGAATTGATAAAACTGTATGGATATGACGGAAGTTGTTCTGAGCTGATAACATGCTAATTCCTACACACTACTGGTGTACAAATTTTATAGAAGCCGGAGCGATGTTATGTTCATGAGAAGGGCCTTGATGGTGTGTATGGGTACTTTGTTCAGGATGACAAGTATTATTGGCCAAATTGATCGTGATGAAGGTTACAGCAGCACTCTGTTTATCGGAATGTTTAGCTGCATTTGCATGTCTGTTTGTTCATCTGATTTGTTCTGTTCTAGCTCAACGAAAGAGCAAGTATAATTTCCTTGATTAAAGGACTATCCCATACAAAAATATACTCCGATTTGATGCAGCTGGTAATCCCTTGTAATCAGCTGCACGTTTAATTTGCTTATTCACAAGTGTGCTTCAACCAAGCCAAGCGTGTTTGAGCTCATCACCAAAAAAAAAAATCATTCTATGCTCGGAAAGAATTATAATACTAATACAGTTCTGTAATTACCAAGTCAACACATCTCTGATCAGGTTCTCTACTAACACCGGTATCTCCTGACCCTGGCGTGCCAAAAGAAATGGGAAATGGTATGCGCTCAAATATAATAGACTTCTTTTTCTTTAATTCAAACTATAATATCACTCGAATCCATACAACATTGCAATCTGTATCTACTTTCACAGTACTACACAATCTATCGTCCCACACAAGAATGGGATATAGCAAAAGAAGCTAAACAGATATACCTAGTTTATGATTTTTGTTCTTTTTCCGCCAGGAATTCGTTTATGCTTAATGGCAGAGCAACTCAACTCACAGATTGAATACTGCTACTAATTAATCTCACACCCTAGAAAGCACCAACTTTCTCACTGTATTCATACATAAACTGGTCTTCACTTTGAATATATTCATATATAGCAAAAGAAGCTAAACAGATATACCTAGTTTATGGTTTTTGTTCTTTTTCCGCCAGGAATTCGTTTATGCTTAATGGCAGAGCAACTCAACTCACAGATTGAATACTGCTACTAATTAATCTCACACCCTAGAAAGCACCAACTTTCTCACTGTATTCATACATAAACTGGTCTTCACTTTGAAACTGGAGACGATGAGTTCTTCTTGATAAGAGCATAAGCATCACTATATATGGCCACCAAGTTTGAGAAAACAGCAAGCACAATCATAAAAATAGATATGATTTTATCCTTGCGTGTTGCTACCCGATGAGGATCCCTAGTAGAAGAAAAACGAAAGTCAGAAAAACAACCCTCTTAACGATATATTTGAAGGACACCGAGTCTTCAAGGAAATTTTCATTATCATAACTACTAGGTGTTGATACAGAAAAAGAAAAGAAGAACGAAGTTGAAGAACTTACTTGAGAGTAATGGCAGCAGGAAAGATGAACCCAATGCAAACTGCAGCTGTAGCTCCAGTGAACTGAAAAGCATCCCAGATGCTAGGTATAAAGTTTGCACCCACAAAAACAATAGCGATGAGCCCAGTGCTGATCATGGCAAATCTCTTATTGTCTAAAGACAAAGGACCGGCTGTCGGGAACAACAGACCATCCATGTTGAGCCTTAGAGCAAAGAAGATGATCGGGAAGACAAGCATCAGGTGCAGGGCGTAGCTAACACGAACAGCATCGTTGAGCAGTGAGCTGTATGGGATACCAAGGTTGGTGTCGAAGTTCGCAAGGACATCATCTAGAGTTGAGTCGCCGAACAGGAGAAACCCAAAGAAACTTGTTGTCACGTACACGGTTGAGCAAAGTGCTAGTGAGCTCCTCACAATTGATTGTATCTGAGAAGGGACTTCCAGTTCATTGTATATTGGGTGCACTGCATAAAATATCACAAGTTCTTAAGAATGAAAATCTCTTCAAGATTGACCAACGACGAAATTATCTAGGAGTCTAAGACAATGATTTGCTTACCATTATAATGACAAATGTAAGCTGTGACGAGAACAGGTACAACTGTGAAGAGGTTCCAAACCGAGGTCAGATTAGGTACTTCAGGAATCAATCTGGGCATCGCTATACTTCCATTTATCAATTTGACAATCGTTATTCCCGCAGTAATGATAACAAAGACAACCGCCAGAGCAACTGATAAGGCAGAAGTGTATCTCAACGAATCTGCAAAACAAATGAATGTAAGAAATTCTCCTCATCGAAGAGGTCAGCACTATATCTTCATAAACAAAAAGGAAACAATGAGGAGAAAATTTAAATATTGAACCTACGGAGAAATTCAAAATCTTTCGTCGATTTCCTTCAAAGGAAAACTGGCATTAGAACTGAAACCGAAGCCAACATACACATAAGGTTTTAAATGCTTCTACGTAGTCTATATGTAACCAAGATACCCTATATCAGGCTAGACCAAGACTAATAACTTGTGCAAAAAAATCAACCTACAAAACAACTCAAGAATCTGCGGAGCGCAAATAGCAGAGGAAATAAGATAACATCCCAATTCCATGTAAATGAATTAATAAGAGAATGAAGCAATAGTGTTGTAGCAATTCAGGAAATTTAGGCATTCAGGAACCACATAGCAAATCTATTTACACTAGGTAGATGTTTCACAATCAATATTTGATACACAAGTCGCAGAGAATAAACTTACCCACACGCTTGAGGCATGCTAATGGGGCAAATACACCAAGTGTGGTGAAAAGCAACACAAAGAACCGCCCGTTCCACCAATGCACACCAAACCATCCTTCTAAGATACCAGAATGATGTGTTCCACTTGCAGATGTTCCAGAAATTACATCACCTTAACATTCAGATCACAAAAAACAAAAACACACGTTAAAAGAAAATATAATTAACAACAATCATTCACACTCATGAATCCATGATCATAACAGTGTAAAGTAACGAAATGAAGGCAACATGCAGCTCAAATAAGTAATCAAAAACACCAGAAATTACCATACCGATGATAATCATGTACACGATAAGCACTCCAACATTGTTAACGACAACACAAGCCTGCAATGCAATCCTCCCATACTTTCCAAAAGTATCTCCCATAAGCTCTCCATAAGAAACTGTTTTCCCTGCTTTACTAAACCTCAATAACATCTCAATCGAGCACTCGGTCAAAAACGCCATGAATACTATCATTAGTATCCCAGGGACAAGTCCAAGAACCTTCATAGTAGCAGGCAAAGCCATAATACCAGCACCAACAATAGTTGTCGATAAATTAAACACTGCCCCAGTGTATGAACCTCCATTGAATTCATCAAATTCTTCCTCTTGATGCTTACTAGGTAACAAAGGTGCTTTCTCATCAGCAACTTGTTTGTTCTTTCTTTGCTTCCTCTCTTTTGGTATTATTGTCATCCTTCCTTTTTCAAGTTCAACTTAAAATCAAAACCAAAATCAAACCCACACAACAAGATCTAATCTTTTCTAGCCACAAATACAAATATCAAAACCTTCTGAACAAATTATCAAATTTAATCCCAAACCCCCAAAATCCAATAAAACCAAACAAATTGAACTAAAATGAAATAATTAACAAAATTCAATCAAAACCCAGAAAAGAATTAGATCCTTGTACAGAAAGACACAAAATTTAACCAACAATCTTCAGAAACAAATAGTAAAAATCGAGGAGAATTTTTAAGAAACCCGTAAAAAAACTAAGGAAGGAAATTTTGTTAAATTTTTCCTTTCCTTTTCTCTCTCAACAAATGATTGTTTCTTCTCCTCAACTTATAAATTGAGATTTTTCTCTAATTCCGATCGCATATTGTATTTTATTTTTCCTTCCTCCAAAGTTCAACCTTATCTAATGAAGAAGACTTGGTTGAAACAATATATCACCTCTTCGCGTAATGAAAAGTCCTCAAAAATTCGTCTTTTATCAATAATTCATATGTTTAAATGACTGTATGAGTTAAGGAATTTGGATATTTTTACCTTAAATTAAAGGTTTATCTGTAGAACCCTAAAATTGATGATGAACAGTAGTGGTAGGTTCGAAGATATTGGAGAAAATGTAGATGATTGGCCTTAATCCCCTGTTATTCCTATTTATACAGTCATTATCTTTGAATCTCCTGCTCAAATATAGCAGTAAATTAATTGGTTTCCAATTAATAAACGTTGATGTTCCTTAAAATACGGAAAATCCGATGGTCACGATTTGTGTATATGTGACATTCTGTGATTGGTTGAACTTCAAACGACGGAGTCCGACCGACAGAAAGTAGAAGAGTGAAATGAAACGAAGGGCAGGACCTGCTTAGAAGTCGCGAGTTCGTCCCGGTATGAAAATAAAATCAAAAAAACACCAACGTTATTTTAGAAGGTTATTATTGGGGCGTCACACTCCAATAGAGGGGTTTCACTTGGATTCTTAATGTCCAAAAAAGTGGTTATGGGATATCCTAACACATATACAAAATGTCTAGATTATCCTTTAACTAGAAGTAATTTTACGTCCAGGTTTCTTTTAATTCTAACCGTATAATTTTATTTGCATGTAATTTTACGTTCATGTTTGGATTAGTTCCAACCGTAGAAGCTCATCTTACGTCCAGGTTTCTTTTAATTCCAACCGTAGAATCCGATTTTACGTCCAGTTTTCTTTAAGTTCCAACGGTAGAAGTGATTTTACGTCCAGGTTTGGAGATTTTACGTCCATGTTTGGATTAATTCCAACCGTAGAAATTTATTTGCATGTAGTTTTACGTCCAGGTTTGAATTAGTTCCAACAGTAGAAGCTCATTTTACGTCCAGGTTCCTTTTAATTCCAACCGTAGAATATGATTTTACGTCTAGGTTTGGATTATTTCCAACCATAGAAGTGATTTTACGTCCAGGTTTGGATTATTTCCAACTGTAGAAGTTTATTTTACGGTCAATTTTTCTTCACACAAAAACTTTGTCATATAATTCACCAATTATACAACAAATTTCGTTAATTTAATTTTTATCTAATTAAATTAAATTAAAATTAACTAAATAAGGATTGTTTAGTCATTACAAAATTATTTGAGATAAGGGGTTTTTGATATTACTTATGAGTGACCCGTTTTTGTCCTATTAGGTGACGTCCCTCTAATGGAATGTGACGCTTCAATAATAGCCTACTTATTTTATGATGCCGGGCATGTGAGTTGGCAAACATTAGTGATTTGATTCTATTTTCAGTGTCTGGTTCTTTGTAATCTAATCACACCTTACATGTACAATTCCCACAAGTTATGAGATCATGTTTAAGATTCCAACTCATTAGTGAGAAGGGAATAACACATGCACCAAGATTCCCTCGTTTATTAATTAGAAAGAAATAAAGAATTTAAGATTCCATCTTTGCTCTTACGTTTTGTAGTCACCTGTGTCGTGGCTGACTAAGGAGTGCAAGCTGGAATGCTGGCAAAAGATTGCTATCAGGAAAACTAAATGAGCATATTATGTAGTATTTAATTTTTTATTTTTTGAAACTGGAAAAACATCTTAAGCAATTGAAAATTGATCGAAAAGGTATAGTTAGAAAATTTCAAGATTGCTAATAGCGGTACAAGATTAGATGGGGTGTACCAATACCATAAAATAAGACAAAATAAATTTTCATATAAGATAAAATAAGTTTTGTTTTGGCTTGATTCATCCCATATAACGGCCTAGTACCCATTAGCGGCCTTGGAAAATTTCTCAAATTTTACTACCAGTCACTTCAGTTGTTACTTGTTTTCTTCTTTTATTGTTTTGTAAATGTCAATAAATTAAAAAGTTAAAAAAAAAAGATACAACTTGACTCGAGAACTAGCATAAGGTTGGGAAGATCTCAACCCAAAAGCCAGTGGAACTTAAATTAAAGAAAAAAAAGGACAAAAAGTGTTTTTTCTAATCCCTTTGTCCCGGCTTAGATAAAGATTTTAGGTTTTTTACAAGTACCATATTGTTAGAAGGTTTTTCTATATTTTCTAATAACTTTTTGCTTTTTTCTTGGTTTGGAATCATTTATAAACTAAATATAATATAAGCTCAGCTTCCCAAATGAAATTCTTAAATAATTCACTGTATTTCAAATTCACACTGAAATCTAGGAATAAAAAACTGGAAATTTGAATATTCTAAGAAGTATTAATGAGGGTAGACTTGAAAAATTTATAGTCTCTTTCCTTTTTATTAATTTGCGTGAAAATATCTAAACCTTCATCTAAACTCGGACGGAGGGAGTATTTTTTAAGCATAGGAAAAAGAGTGTAATATAGTTATAAACCAACAAAAATCATTTTATTTTGGTTTTTGGAAAAATGGTATTACCTCATTCATTAATCATAAAATATGCGTGAAAAAATATTAACAATCATAAAACGATAATCTTCAGTAATGAAGTTACTCGGTTGATTTCAATGTCTCGGTAGTTCCATAATTGGTTTGCAAATTTCTAAAAGAATATATAGGTCATATCATTGACGGCCTTTGTTTATGGCTAAATAGTTACAATAAGTTGATAAGAGAGTTATATCCATTATGCAAATCTTTTTTTCAAAATAAAATTGCCTATATTGAAGTTAATGCAGTCCGAGATCTTGATAGAAATCATCACTAATGCTATATCTTATTTGTTTTGCTTTATTATCATATATTTCGGTAAACAACTTTAGAATAGTATCCACTCTACTACATTGCCTACTTTCAATTTATTTTTTTGTATAAGAACTTCTTCAGTTTGCGTAAAGTCCTTTGGCTTCTCTTGTGTGTTTTCTATCGGTTAAGGGTATTCCAGATGTTACTACTAGTTCCATCATTATGATAATAACAATGATTCTTGTACGTCTGAAGATTCTTTTTGTTTGTTTTATATTTCCTCTCTGACCACTTCAAATATCTGAGGAGCATGCCGCAAAAAAGGATGGTCCCGAAAGAAGTACACCCCATGATGGTGAACCTCTCCTTGTGATCGGGATGAGGTAGATGCCTCCCAGCCGTATCACTCATTGGTTTTAATACAAATTTACATGGTGTCATAGTTAAGTTTCCTTGGGTGTAACAAACTGTTAATAAATATAACTATTTTTCTTACCGTTATTGAGATGTTTTGTTGGGTTTCCTAAATGAAAACATAGAGGTACCAAGTACACACCCGACTTTTTCGTTCGGCAACCTGTATGGACAAAACCTAACAATTGCAAGTACATCAATGAATTATCCTTGACAATATGTATATAGAGTTTATATCTCTAACCTCTACTCAATCAGTATGTATATAGACATTGAGCCCATGAACCTGATTGGTAAGCAGAGTACTTGGACGATCTCAAAAATCAATATCCAAGATCAATCTACTCGTATCCAAATAATTCAATCGGAATTCTTCCAAGTAATTAAACTTGTTATTTATCTTTCAAGATTCGAATTCTATAAGAAACTAGTCTCATAATCGATTACAATTAAGCGGACGTATCTACAATACGTATAAACCTATGTAAATCCAATTATAAAGATAAATAATACAATGTGGAAAAGGAAAAACACAAGACACCAGAAGTTTTGGTAACGAGGAAACCTCAATAGAAGAAAACCCCGGAACCTCGTCCATATTTGAACACCAAATTGTATGAAACCTCTACAGACACTAGCCTACTATCAGACTTCATACTGGAATATAGTTGAGACCGAATCCACCCTCCAAGCGATTCAGTTACAGTCGTGCTCCTTACGTCTTTTGAACCTCGAAGGTTATAAGCAATTGATTCTCTTAGATGACGTCCTTTACAGCCTAAGAGTTACTTCAATCTAAGTGAAGACTTTTGATATCGATCTGCCTCTAACAGATAAGCGTATTTGATTTACGTTTAGATTAAAGATCAAGGTGAGGAAATCTGTTTGCAATAGACAAAGCTAGCAAACCTCAAAAATCCGAAACCTACGACTCCCTAAGAGCATCCTAGATTCTTAACCACCTCTCAAGAACAATCTTCAAAAGATCAACTAAGATCATTTTCAGATATCTATCTTGAGGAATCACAAATTTTGAGACGAAGAGAACTTTGTGATTACTATCTATCTTGCCTGAAAGAGATTACAAAAACCGTGATAATAGAAAAACAAGTTCACGATCCACGAATTATCAAGGTAAAGATAGTCGGACCTGGCTTCACAAATCCCCATAACGAAGTATTTTAGTCGTACAACTAATTATGTTTCTCAGAGGAAACCTAGGTCTATAAAGGACGACTCTAGAATCAACTAGGACACAAAGCGTCTGGGATTGAATTTCCCAGTTGAAAGAGCATCTCTATTTATGGATTTTCAAGGACCAGGGTTTGCTTAGAATTCAATCTAAGATAACTTGAGAATCAAGCAAACACTTTTAGTTCTTAAAAATACAATAAAAAATATACAATAGGAACCGGTTCTGGAACTATGTATAATGATTGTTCAGTTTGGAAAATATGCCAAAGAAAGTAAAGCAATTTGATGTTCATTTAAACACCTAAGAATTTAATCATGATGCATACACATAAGTGTTTGAGTGATCAATGAAGTCTTAGAAGTGTTTGAGAGAGTTATAGTAATGTTAAGCATATTTAAAAAATAAGTCTTTCAGCATATACCAAAATCTTAAACTGCGACAGTTGGTACAACGGTTCGTGAACCGTTAGGCTTATTCACGAGTCGGGGGCAACAGTTCGTGAACCAAGTTCGTCAACCCTACAAGACTACCGAACTCAGTTGACCACGGTTCATGAATCGGGTTCGTCAACTGCTAGCCTTTATACCAACTTTCAAACTTCAATTCACAACGGTTCGTGAACAGTCACCAACTGAACTTGCGGTTTGCGAACTGGTTCGCAAACCTTTTGTAGTTTTGAAACTCAGATATCTATGTTTTGCGATCTGGTTCGCCAACCTACCCTGATTAAAAATATCAGAAAGTTCAAATTTCTCTCTTATGATGTTTGAAACATTCCCACATGATGAAATCATTTTCGTGGGCAATTTTCAATTGATCCACAAATTAATTCACACAAATAAATTATTTAGAACTAATATTGTTAAAGATTGTTTAACATCTTTGCTTTGAATCATATTTCGAGATTTTTAACAAGACAAGCTTGACTCAAAACTTCTTCTTTGTAAATCTACTAGAAGTCATACGACATCGTCTCAAAAAGATAGAATGGTAAGATAGTGAGTAAAATAGAATGGTTCAGTATTCACATACCTGATACCGAAGTTTTCCAAATGTCTTCGCCGATCTTCAGTCTTCAAGGGTGATATCTGATACTCAACTACAAAATTTTAACCCAGTCTGAGACTTGACTTAGTAGACTAGAAATCAAGATATAGTTTTGATCATCTTATATTAACAACAAGCTTGAGATAACAAAACTTTTGGGCTCAACCAAGTAATGCTCTAACAATCATAGCTATGTTAAAGTCCTGAAGTTAGTGGTTTGGATATTAATTTTTGAGATCGTCCAAGTATTCTGCTTAACAATCAGGTTCATGGACCTTGTGTCTATATACATGTTGATTGAGTATAGATTGAGATATTAACTCTATATACATATTGTCAAGGATCATTCAGTTGGTTTATTTGCTATTGTATTAAGTTTTGTATATACAGGTTGCCGAACGAAAAAGTTGGGTGTATTTGGTATCCCCTGCATTTTCATTTGGTATCAGAGAAGGAAAACACTATTGACCTAATAAGTTTGTGTTTGAAGCGATCTGTGTTATGGACAAGAGTGCAATCTTTGTTAAAGTATCACAAGTTGTTAAAAAAAATGTTTTCGTGGACTCTATTAATGAGATATGATCTTCCCCAGTCTCTAAAATAGATAAACCTTCTGTTACCATAAAACAGGCTATTATTGACAATTGTTATCCTTATCATTTTTACTAATGGATCCGATTCAGAAGTAGAAAGGGAAGCAACCAAGAAAAGTGTTGAGGTTCTTAGTCGTCTGGGATTCAGGCTTCCGACGTTAAAAGGATGAAAAAAAAAGTCAATAATATTATTGGAAAGGTTAATGAAAAAGATTCACAAATCAGGATTCTTCTTGAGGAAAAGGCTGAAGTAAATTTCAAATTATTTCACTTGAGGCTCAACTTGAGAAAAACTCCTTGGAACTTCAACGTTTACTGGAGACTCCTCCAACTCCATGTAATACGTTTGAATATGAGAAATTATCCTTATCTATGGCCAATTTAAAAATAAAAGAGTTCAAAGAAGTAATTTCCAATGACATTCATGACAGCTCAAGTAAATCTCTTTTAGAAGGATATTATCAAAGTCTTACCACTTTGACAAAAGATGACCAGTTATGTTTCTCTGACCAAGAAAAAATTGTATTTCCCATAAAGAAAAGTTCTTGTACTAAGTTTGTGCAAGCTGACTCTGTCAGGGTTCATAAACTTTGCTATATCTGCAAGATATAAGGAAATGTTCAGTGAAAGTGTAAGCTTAGATTGAAAAGTAATCAAATCGAGTGTATTCAAGAAACCTTGGGTCTCATCTTAAAAGAAGTTACTGACATTCAAAAGACAAAATCTTCGAATTTAAAACTAAGGATATTGATTATCGAATCAAGACACCTTCAAGTAATGCTAGTAGATCTTACTCATCAAATAGAACAAAGAGCACAAGTTTTGGTACAATTGCTAAGAAAAACCTAAGAAAGTCTTCACAGATGTGGGTTCCAGTAAGAACTCAATTTCTTGGAAAATATAATGATTTACTAGTTAAAGAGACGAGTTAACTAGCAAACATGGATTCGATGATTTCATGTTACAATGATCTCATAGACAGGTTATCTTGCTCCTTTCAGAGGCAAAAGAACTCAGGTAAAGTTTCTAACCTCATCTCTTTTCATGACGATAGTGAGTTTTATGATGATAATGAGTTTGACGATAGTGCAATGTAGTCACCAGACTGGAATTTATGTCATGCAATCTTATGAAATGGGGTAAGGAAGAGTTCAAACATATAGACATAGCAGTGGAAGTTACTCAAAGGAAGCTGGTGGAGATTTAGAAGGTGGATCACTTGCAAGACACAAGTGAAGTGGAAAAGAATCTCAAGATTGTCCTAGAAAATCTGGAGGTCACAAGGCATAAGTTCGGTGAGCAACGTAATAAATCTCGCTGAATTCAAGCTGCTGACAAAACACCCGAGCTTTTCACCTATCAGTCATGCAAAAGAGAAGGAAAAACAATATACCTTCTAGTAAGTTGGCTAGCGGAGAGTGGACTTCAAATCCTAACACCATCACAAAAGAGTTGTTGTGCCATTTTGAACGAATGTATAAGCATGATACTTCAATTCCATCACCAGACTGGAAGTTATGGCATGTAATCTTATGAAATGGGGTAAGAAAGAGTTCAAACCTGTAGACATATCAGTGGAAGTTACTCAAAGGAATCCAGTGAATATTCACAAGGTGACTCACTTGTAAAACAAAAGTGAAGTGGAAAAGCAACTCAAAATTGAACTCGGAAATCTGGAGGTTACAAGGCATAAGTTCTGGGAGCAGCGCAATTAATAAATCTCACTGGATTCAAGCTGCTGACAAAAACACCCAAGCTTTTCACATGTCAGTCATGCAAAGGAGAAGGAAAAACAATATACCTGTTATTAAGTTGGCTAGCGGAGAGTGGATTTCAAATCTTGACACCATCACAAAAGAGTTGTTGTGCCATTTTGAACGAATGTACAAGCATGATGCTTTAATTCCTTCCTGACCACGTTACTTCCCTGTAAAAAGCAAGCTGCGAGAATATCGAAGTAATTAACTCAATTTTATTCCATCTAGTGAGGGGATAAAGATAACGCTTAATCATATTGGTGATCTGAAAACCCCTAGTCCGGACGGGTACCCTGCTATTTTCTTCAAAAGATGCTGGCACCTAGTGGGAGATGAGGTAATTAATCTAATCTAACATTGCTTCATCTCGGGTCCTCTGCCTGCAGGTATTAATCACATTAAACTTATCTTAGTGCCGAAATGTAAACCCCCCGAGATAGCAGATGATTATAGACCTATTGCCTTATGTAATGTGATTTATAAAATTGTAACTAAGCTTATAGCTAGGAGACCAAGGCCGTTTATGGATGAACTAATATCTAAGAATCAATCGACATTTTTGCCAGGTAAACAGATCCTAGATAATATTATAACTGCTAAAGAATTAGTTCGCTCTATGAAATCATCCCAATCAGTGATAAAAAATTTGCACTGAAGCTCGACATGAGTAAAGCTTATGACAGGGTATATTGGACTTTTTTTTTTAAAACATATACTCATAGGAATAAGCATTGTCGGGTCTCTGATTGTTTTAATCATGAATTATACATGTTACTGGCTCTTTCTCTATTTTGGTAAACGGAAATCCCACGAGCTTATTCTACGGTGAAAGAGGGATTAGACAAGGATGTCCCCTCTCTCCCTACTTATTCATTCTTATATCTCAGGGTCTTTCTTGGTTGATGGAAAAGTTAGAACATGCTAACATATACAATGGCTATAGAATTAATAAGTATGCACTTGACGTTAGCCATCTTATGTTTGCACATGATTTGATATTCTTCGGAGTCCTCAATGACAGCACTATAACTTCTCTTCAAGACATTCTGCATATTTATACAAGTTGGCCGGGTCAAAAGATAAATTTTCAGAAATCTTCAATTTACTTCACCAAATGTGTCAACCCTACCAGATAAAGAGAGATACCACAATGACTGGGAATTCAAATAATGCATGTCGGTGAGAAGTACTTAGGCACATATATACTCTAACCTGATAAACGTCTTCTTCTTTTAAATTTCTTGAAGACAATATGGATAACGAGATTGCGGGCAGAAGGAGGTACTTGCAGGTAGAACTACTTTGATTCAAGGTGTGCTTGCGTTAATCCCCCCTATATATTGCTTACTGTCTGGCACCTAAAATCATCCTTGCTAAGCTCACTAGAACTATTAGAGATTTCTGGTGGGGTCACAATAAAGACAAAAGAAGAAGACATTATATTGCTTGGGAGAAAAATAATGATTATAAGGCTAATGGTGTCCTAGGACTAACGAAGATTGAGGATATAAACAAGGCTCGGATTGGAATTCTTGTTTGGCGGTTTTTGAATGAACATGACACTCTTTGGGCGGTTATCTTGAGAGCTAAGTTTGTTAAAGATAAGAATTTCTGGAGATGCAGTCGAATCAGCAATTGCACAAGTACTTGGAGAGCGATGATGTCCGTACGAGAGATTATGAGGAATGGTTGTTGCTGGCAGGTGGGAAATGGTACTAATATCTCCACTTGAAAAGACCCATGGATCCTTTCGAAGAGGATGCTGTAAGGCCAGAGGTTAAGGTGGATGAACTAATCCTGCACAACCTAAGAGATGAAATCTGGACAAGATGACTGAGATGTTCACCTAATGGGAAATATCCCACATCAGCAGCATCCCGCTTACTAAAGATCATGAAGATAAGCTAATCTGGACTTTAAGAAACAAAGGTGATTTCACATCTAAGTCTTTCCATATATTACTGGCTTCCACTAAAGGTAATACTTCAAATTCTGCCAACTATGATTTTAACTGGAAGGAGTTTTGGAGTTTAAGAACTATGCCATCAAATATACAAACCTTTATATGGAGGATAATTCACAATGTGGTTGGTGTGCTAGCCAATGTTGGTAGGTTTGTACTAGGCTATGATATGAAATGGACGCTATGCCATGATCAAGATGAGACTGTAAATCACCTCTCCTTATAATGTCCCAACACTCAGGCTATCCTATTTGCTTCCCACTTATCCCTGCGTGTGCTACTATTAAAGAGTTGTTATCAAAGGTTCTTATGATTGAAGATGGTGGCTACACATTTGGGTCTCTTGCGTGCATCTTATGGAGCTGGTGGAAGGTTAGAAATAATCTCGTGTTTGAAGGGCATGTCCCATATTCAGAAAAATCCTTAGTGAAGCGGCTTCCATTTTCTCCAACTATTACAATGCTATGAATTACACTTCTACAGAGGAAAGTGTAACTGTACATGCTAGTATTCAACCGAATCATAAGTGGTGTCCTCCACCTAGTAATGTCACTAAACTGAATGTTGATGCCAATACAAAGGATAATAGTAGTGCTGTGGGGATTGTCGCCAGGAATGACAGAGCTGGGTTTATGGGTGGCCTATATATTTGTTTCCATGAAAGCTCACCGTTCTGTGTTGAAGCCTGTGGATTTGTCCATGTGTTGAAATATGCCAAAAGCAAGGGGATGGACAACTGCATTGGGGAAGGTGACGCGCAAGTAATAATTAACCTCATCAACTCCAGTGCTCAAGACTCTCCTTGGAGAATTAGGTATCATCTTACCGAAATCGGTAGACTGATTAAAAGTTTGGAGGCTATTCAATTTCATTTTATCAACAATAAATGCAATGTTGTTGCCCATAACCTAGCAAACTATGCTAGAATCAACCATGTTACTGAGAAATGGTTGCTCTCTGCTCTCTCTTATATCCTAGCTGCTTTGGCAGCTGATACCTCCTCTGAGTTGTTTTTTTTCCTTCTCTTGCCGTATTTGTGCTTCAGGAGAAAAAGAAAAAGAAAGGTTTCTCTTAAATGTAGCCCACACATTTATTAACCATAACCCATTTAAAATAAGTGCTTCAGCTAACCAAACATAACTTTATAATCATTCTACATAGCCCACAAAATTATATACAATTATTATATGTAGCCCAAAATAATAAGATAATCACTAATCCCTAAATCAACATCAACAACAACAACAACAAAAATAAGCTAATTATCCAATTAAACTTATGTAAGATATTGAACATAATTAATGTTTTTGAAGAATAATCAATCCACTCAATCGATTTTATTGTAATTATGATTGAGAATAAAAAAACATCATCTTAGAGATTTATTTTTTATATATTATGGTTATGGTGTTCTAGGAGAATGGTTATAGGAAAATAATAAAATCTTAGTCAATTCAATTTCGATTGATGTTGTTGGGGAATTTTTTTAAGAAAACAATTAGAATACCCGATCAATATTAATATAATCATGATTAAGAAAAATTATTTTAGAGAAAATTATGATTAAAGTTTATTTTGTTTTGGGGGAAAATAAGAATTAGGGTTTATATATCAATTTGTGAGAATACTAAAAGAACAATGATAATTAAATTAAGTATGATTAAGAAAAAAGAGTTAGGTTTATGTTGATTTTGCGTAAAAGGGAGATTTAAGTTTAATTGTTAGTAAAGAATTAAAACTTGTTTAGTTTAAGAGGGTCCTCTTAACTTGTATACCCGTATACATGTTAAGGTGCATTAAATTAACATTTTTTTGCATTGGAAACAAGATTTGTTTGTTTTATTGCAATGAAAACAACAATTCTTTGCATTGGGAACATGATTTGTTGTTTTTAGTGCAAGAATTACCAATTTCTAGTAGAATAAGACAAAAAAAACACAATTTCCAATATCATTAAACAATTATTTATTAAACCTTAACATGTATAGGGTATACAAGTTAACATAACCCTTTTTGTTTTAATTTTTGGCTTTTCATTTTAACTTAAACTTTTTGGGCAATGATTAATAAATGTGTGGGCTAACCCTTTTCCCCTGCATAGTATCATCACTGTACTGACTAGATAGGAGCATAACATTTAGCCAACTGGAATAATCAGGATTGCTTCCTTTTAACATGCAATCGTTTTCTCCGAATCAAATTCGACCATTGAAATTTTTTGGGAATTTTAACAAAATGCCACACTTCCTATTTCCGGTTTAAGAAACTGCCACCGTTTTTTTCAAAATTTATAAAATGCCATCTCTGTTAGCATTGCCGTCCAGACCCACATGGTTGGTCAAAAGTGTGCTGACTTTGGTCAAGATACCTACACGTATCTAATATCGACGACTCAAGATGGCGTGCACTCGATTGCTACACGTGGCACTAATTAAATTACTAGCATATCCTTCGCGGGAAATGAAACCAAGGGTCTCACTCTTTCTCGTTCCATTTTCTTTTCTTCTTTCTCTCTCTCTCAGTCGCTCTGTTCTCCAGCGGAGAAAATTAGGGTTTTAGTAAAGATTTTGTTTAGGTTTAGATTCTAAATAAAGGATTTAGTATATTTCAAGATGAAGAAGGGAAACGGGAGGAAGAACCAGCAGTAGCCATGGTATGATTCCACAAACCCTAACTTCGTTTTTCTCCTTTAAGTAAACCCATCACTTTTTTCATCTTTTTTCAGTTTTTTACTCAAATCGATGTAGTTTCATGTTAGGGTTTTGTTTGTATTTCAATTTTCATATGTTGAATTGATGTGTGCAGAAAGATGAGTCGATGCAGTTGCTTGTTAGGGTTTTATTTTTATCTCAATTTTCGTAGTCAATTGAAGCATGCAGAAGGATTAGTTGATGTTTGATTTGAGTATGAATGATTATGGTATGAAATTGGGGATTTTTAGAGATTAGGGTTGAAATATAGGGGTTTTTCTATGTGAAGTGTGAAATTTGATGAATTGTGTCTTTGTTTGTTCATTTGCAGTGGTTATACACATTATCCATATAGAGACATCATCGTGTTTTTTGTGGAGAGTCAACTGACTTTGTTATTCCCTCACATGGATAGGGATAAAATTGACCTTAAGGAATTTGAGCATATGTTGCGTGTTACAAACAAAACTTATATTGGTATTGGATGGTGGACCCATGTATGCCTGAGATTTTGGTTACAAACAAAACTTGTTCATGTTCTGGGAGCATGGCGTACCTGATGAAAAAGGCTTCATATGTTTACAAATGGATCTTATGAATTCAGAACTTGGGAAGGGTGATAATTACTTCATTAAGGCTGCAATGGAACAACCAGTGATAACAATTGATGACACTCCTAAGAAGACAACTAACAGGATTGCTAAGAGGCCAACTTCAAAGGAAAATTCTGTAAGTAAACCACAAGTAAATCCAGAGGTACATCATCATTTGTTGGTGAGTCATCTGCAGGACCTAGCATTCATGGAAGACCACCAGCAGGACTTAGAACTCATGGATCTATTCAAGATAATCAACTTTTCAACCAGAACTTTGTTGGTATTATATATGTGAGTCAACATCTTTCAGCCAGAACTTTGCTTTAGACACTGATTCTGGTCTGGACATGTATATGTACCAGAAATCAGTTTTATTTTGATGGGATAATCTTACTTTATGAATAGGAATGATATTTTTAGTTATGAACTAATTCTCATTACATGTTAATAGTATTTTCAAGATCCTTACATATAGTATTGAGACTGAAACTAGATAATAGTCTTTCTGCAGCAATGAAAAGGTGGTCTGAAACCCATCTAAAAGCTTCACAATCTGTGCAGATCAGACTGTTATCAAATTGTTCACATTTTTTTTTTCACGTGCACCGAGTCACGAGTTAACTCGTAACTTAATCACTGGTTAACTCGTTCTAGTAAACTGATTCAGGGGCTTCAATGTCATTTTATATGGATGATTTAATGCCACGTATGCACTAACGGAAACTAACGTCAGCTAACTATTTTCTCAAGAAAACAGAACGGAAAAAGCCAAAAACGTGGCATTTTATAAACTTTAAAAAAAACGGTGGCATTTTCTTAAACATGATATCTAAAGTGTGACACTTTATTAAAATCCCCTTTTTTCTAAGAAATACGTGTTTGGTTTGGCAACTCTTTTAAGGCATTTATTTCTTTATTTTTGTGTTTGGTTGCCTATTAAGACACATATATATTTGTTTAGATATATAGTAGTGGCTAGCAAGAGATTAGTATGTAGTAGTACTCAACACAAATGAGCTAATCCTATTTTTTATAGGTGGCAAATGAACCTATTTTCTTGCCACGTATATATTGCTTATGAAAGGTACATACTGCATAAGAGTTAAGACCGCCTCATTTGAACTGATCCTCATTTTGAGATTATTGATTTACAGATCATGTATGACTGTATGAGTTATATTACTGTTTAATAAAAGTTGTGATATCACGTTGTAATTGTACACATGTTACTTGGGATCCAGCTCTTTTTAGTAGTTCCACTAGCATGTAATGGTCACGAGCTTCCATTTTGAACCGTAGGTGATGCTCTACTCTCTAGTGTTGGGTGAGAACTCGGTGAAGATTCATACATATTAAACATCAATTACGTGGAGGATATTATTTCAGTAAACAGAATTGGCTAGAAAATAAGTTCCCCAAATGTAACCAGCTCTACAGTATGCTACATATGTATTGTTGAATTTCGAAAGATACGTCATATCTTCCATACACAAAATTACAAAAATCGGAATTAAAAAAATGGGATGTTGATAATATCACCAAAGAGGTTGTTGCAGTTTTCTTTACTATCCAAGTGTTTTTCAATACAATAATTTAAAGAAAAAAGAATAAAAAACTTCTGTTGAATCTTGATCACTTCAAACTAGGTTTGATAATTTTAGTACATTTGAATCAGAAAGGTAATTTTGTTTTCTTGGTTTAAATATATGATGAGTCGGCCTAGACACGGAAAATCAACAGTGCAATGTACCAAGGATAGAGTTTTGCTTTTCATGCTAAATGACGTCTAAAGGAGGAAGATAACGACTGATGTCGACGTATCTACGTTGTCAAAGATGGAAACATGAAAAGCGTAAAGATCATATTGAATTGGTAAAGGATGATGACTAAGAAGAAGAACACATCTTTAATGCTGATGTTCTATATCATATATGTAGATTTTCTGATACATATCTTACGGGGACCAGTTTACTTTCATGTATACACTATACAGTGGCATCACGGTGCCTAGGTTCTCCAAAACGATAAGCATATTAAAAATGAGTACACAAGGCATGCACTTACTGGTCAACTGTTTTTACAATCTACTAGAATTGTGCATTACCTTTTCGAATGCGCTACTGTTGAAAATGAATGGTTACCGTAGTTTGTTATATTTTTCGACCAAACACTTCTAATTTCATTACGAGAAATTTCACCATCTTCGTCGTCTGGTTGTGAGTATTGTTTGTACGGTGAATAAAATTTACGGGGCCCGTTAATCAATCCCGTTTAATCCATGAAAGAAGATTCTAGGAGTTTTCAGAAGTTTTGTTGTCCAAGATGCTTGCATATTAAGTTTATATCAGAATTAGGATTACATAAACTACGTAAATGCATTTATCCTAAACCCTAAGAATATAAGGAATTCTAGCTAATCCGAAGATTGTATTTTGATCATCAATAAAATATCTCTTACGGGATTCATCCGTGGATGTAGGCATCACTCGGCATACCACGTTAAATTCTTTGTCTCCTTTATTTTTCTTCAATGCGTTTTCTAACCCTAATTTCGCACCATTAACACCAATCAATCATGTTTAGTGCCTAAAAGTAATTTTGGGTGCAAACATAGGCGCCGACTAAGGGGATTCGTGTAAAAGAATCGTGTTTTTCCATTGAGAAAAGTGTGGAAGAAATCATGCCCGGATTCCTGGAAAAATCAGCAAAAAAAAAAGTTAGGATTTTAGAAGAAGACGACCAAAAAGTGTTATGAATGGGGAAAGCGTTGCAAGCATGAAAAAACTGTTGTGAAAGCAAAGCAGAAAGCGTTGCAAAATTAGAAGCACAAAGCAACAGTAATAGGTGTTGCATCAAGCGTACAAAATCCCAAGTCAGGTTCGGTTCGGTACCAACCACTCGAGCATAAATTTCGGTTCGGTTCAACCGTTTGGCTCCAACCAGCCACCACATCAGCACCTATATCCAATCAGCGACAACATGTCAGCAAACTTTGCACTGTCATCTGCCACGTTAGCACCATCACGCGCGCTTCGTTAAAATCTTGTTTAACTTCTTCGTTTTAAGCCCGAATTGAGTGATTTTTGGCTCGTTGGAATCGTCTTACGATTCGCTACAACATGAAGATAAAAAACTATATGTTTGAAAAACTTTTTGTGCACTTGGAGCAGAAACATGATCGAGTTCGAGTTTTGTGGATAGCGACATGATCGAGTTCGAGATGAGGATTGCTTAGACCCTCCAATATTAACCTTGCATCACATCGCAAGCACCTAAAGACTCACTTTGCACGTGAGCACTTAAGTCTTGCTTTTATCGTAAGCATAAAATATCGTCTTGCACGCGAGTATGAAATACTTGCACCTAGGCAAGCATAAAGTCTCGTCTCAGCCACGAGTCCAATGCCCGATGTTGGTCCGCACAAAGTCTCGTCTCGACCACGAGCCCAACGCCCGATGTTGGTCCAAAGACTCGTGCTCAACACAAGCAACAGCCAGCCTGCCCGAGCAGCGAGCATTACAACCTTGTTACATTGCGAGCAAAAAGCCTTGCCACAGCCGCAAGCACACACATTACATTCAACTCAAGACTCGACTAGCTCTCGAGCATCACAAGTCCACCACGTGGAAAAAATTCTCGCCTAGTACATTAGCAAATTTCATTACAGGTTATCACAGTTGGGGGTGTCTTTGTAATATCTGAACTCACGCTTGGGGGAGATTTACGTCATCGACGGTCGATGCAAAAGGTAAAACAAACTTCTTAACCCCCAACAAGTTGTAGGTTAAGAGGGGACGATGTTTGTTCCGTGAGTAAAATTTATGGGGCCCACTAATCAAGCATGTCTATCCCGTGAAAGAAGATTTCGGAAGTTTCCAGAAGTCTTGTTGCCCAAGTTGCTTGCATATCAAGTTTATATCAAAATTAGGGTTACATAAATTATATAAGTACATGTATCCTAAACCCTACGAAGATAAAGAATTATAGGTTAGATAACCCGAAGATTGTATTATGATCATCAATAAAATATCACTTGCCGAACCACATTAAATTCTTTCTCTCCTTTATTTTTCTTCAATTCGTTTTCTAGCCCTAATTTCGCACCATCATCATCAATCAATCGTGTTTAGTGCCTAAAAATAATTTTGGGTACAAACAAGTATCACCACAACTATCAAGATAATTTTGCCAAATATAACTCTTCATAAAGAGATAGAGTGCCAGATTCGACGTAGATTGTTTCAAGACTAATATCAATGCATATAAAAAGTAAATCTAAACCATTTTCTTGTTGTTAATTATAAAAATTAATAAATTTCCGTGCCTTTTGTTATATGTTTCGTCTAAGCTCTTTTAAAATAAAGAGTTTTTTTTTGTCTACGCCCCCTATAATATAATTTCCATTGATTCGCAGTCCTTTCTGTTACGTTTTCGTACATTTTAGCGTTAAGGTAACATGTGGTGTACATACACGTTTTTCAATCAAGCCATCGAGTGCATTAAAATTTCAAAGCGTCTTTGGACATAAAAATCACAAGCAAAATTGAATAAAACAAGAAGAAAGCCAATGTTATTCAGTTTTTATGGAATTTTGCTAGATTTATTAAGGTTCAACATACCGTTAATCAACCAAATCAATAATCGAAAACTAAATAAACAACAAGATCTATTTTCCCACCAACTGTACTACTATACGCTTCTTGATCCCAAAGAAGTCTTTAAATGAAGCGCACGTAAGAGATTTCACCTGATTAGGATATTTTCCTCTCCAATGAGTATTAAGAGAATACTGCTAATGGGCATCCTCACACTAAATGCGAAGTCCTGTTCGTCAGGGGACAAGATTTCAAGAAAGATAAACTTCACTATTTATATTGACCAAGGTAGTTTGGACATCAAGGAATGATCAAATTCGAAAATATTAAAATGTACACAATAAGCACCTATTTTTTCATTTTTTGTAAATATTCCAAATGTTGTCCAACTAATATACCAAAATCTTTCTTGGATGTTAACACAATATTAGCTAGCATAAATAATATACTTCACTAATATAACACCAAGCGATGTGCTTATGCACTGAGACATGAATGGTACATAAATTTCGAACATCATAAAAGATGTTGTGGAATATTTCGGTTTGAGATCTCACCTCAAGTATCAAGGAAAATACTTGAACATTAAGTAATAAGAGTTTAGCACATTATCAAAATATTATGTCGACATTGTGAACTTTCCATATTAACCAAACCGTATTTCCGATAACCATCAAATCCCTAAGTTGATTGCCAAAATCGGAAAAACGTTTTATTCGTTAATCAATGGATCGGTCCAGCTAGAGATCCTTGTGAATGGACCGGTCATACTATAGATTCTTGGGACTGGTCCTAGTAGAGATCCTTTCTTAAGGGATCAATCCTACTAGAGATACTAAGGATTGATCTTAGTAAAGATCCTTGTTTAAGCGATCGGTCCTAAAATAGATCCCTTCATTCCTTCCGACTACGAAACACGTTTCGCAAGTCTACTTCCTTAAACTCATGTAATAAACGTAGTTTTATAGGCATGAAATCAATCCAAATGTTACGGATCGGAATATTACGCCTGAAGCTCCATGGCGCGCAGGCCATAACTCCCTGATACGCCACTCTGATGCTAGTAACCGGGTCGTAAAACTTCTCTTTCATCTCCGTAAATGCACATCCATTTACCTTTGCAAGCATGCTTAGCAAGAATGTTTTCTTAAAACTTAGCTTACACACAGTTCCAACTTTCCTTGTTCAGTGAAGGGTATAAAGCCCTAAAGGCTATTGCAATGCATTTCTGAATGCATCTGTGGCTTCCGAGTCTTTCCCGGGCATAAGGCATGCCTTGGACTTTCGGATAAGCCATTGCAAACCTATTTCTATCTTCCATACTTATATTAGGAATTGTTGAGAACATGCACTAATCCGTCTCATGTGAATGATGCATCATCCAAGCTCATACTGTGCTTTCCTTGCATCATCCTTATGATGCAAGTAGCTTATATATATATATATACATGCAAGCCCAACCTAACTTTCATACCATCTTATTTTCCTTTCCTGGCCATGCCCAATGCACCATTGGTGCATGCCTTACGTCAAATTCCTTGATAAAAAGTATGAGCATCCAAGGAATGCACTGCAACTTTATGGAAACAATCATTCCTTAAATTGCATTGTTGAGCCAAATGATATGAGTTACCATTCACAATTGTATGATATGAGCGACAAAGGGTTGGACCATCAATGCTGTGAAATGAAGAGGGTTCCAAGTACACCATAATCTTTTTGATATCAACTTATATGACACATACTTGCATGATCTAATATAGACAGAGACTGTCAAGAAGATAACAACCACAAGATGTTTACTTGGTATATAGTATAAGTTCGGACCGAACCAACTATGGGATCAAACCAAATGAATATTAACGTTCAAGTATATTTACTTTAATCATAACTAAAAAACTAATTATAATTATGGAAGGAAAAATAAATAAATTGACACAAGATTTTGTTAATGGGGGAACCGCAAATGCAGAAAAACCATGGGACCTAGTACGATTTTGAATACTCTCGTAGTTAAGCCGCTATACAAAGACTACTACCAACTTCGTATAGTTGAGACCAAGTAAACTAAGTAAAAGTTACCTAGTTCCTTCAGTATCCCTACGCCTACAACCGATCTGGCCAACGCATATGAATCCTAAGATAGAGTACGCTAGCTTAAGTTGCTTCACCCGCTATGAAGACTTCTTGCACTTAACTCCTATGGATCGTCTTCCGAAATAGTAAAAGACTAATCTGTACTCGGTAATCTCTTTACCAACCTCAAAAACTAAATCAGAGATGTTTGTTGAGATAAACAAAGGCTCTTCCATTTAAACTAATAAACTCCTTTGTTCGGTTTAGACAAACCAAGATCTAGATTATCAAAATAATCAGATCTAGGTTCACAACCTATCAGATTCGGATCCTGAAAAGAACCATCAAATGATAGATCGTCAATTTATACGAGAATCTATGGAAGTCTATCAAAGATAAACAAGATATGTCGAATCCCAGTCAGTCAAGTGTGCACGAAGTATATCACAAATATCGGAAACCAATAAGAAATCTTCTTGTCTTCAAATCTTTATTCTTTAATGTACCATCACAAATAACTTGATTCCTTTGCAATCGATCACGCACATAAGGAAGTCATTAACAAAGGACGATCACAATCCTATCTTCAGACATAAAACAAGTCTGAACTTTGTCGATCCTTGATCTAATTTGAGTGACCTTATGTCAGAAGAGAACACTCTCAGAATAATCAAAATAGGTGAATATCAATGTTTAACCACCGTTCATCAATCAAATCAACAACCGAAAACTAAAATAATAATATGATTTTAGTTCCCCACCAACGATACTTCTAGACGCTTCTTGAGCCCACATAAGTATTTAAAGAGCGGACGTAAGAGATTTCGTCTAATTAGGTTAATCTGCTCTCCAAAATAGTATTTGTTAGAGCATAGATAGGTTGAACCCACCAAGCGTTGGTATGTAAGTTTGGTTGTCATATTTTAGTGAATCAAAACTCATTTAAAGAGTCGTTTGATTATATACTAGAGTCAACTTCGTATAGGTTAGCTTGAAAGTGTTAGGATATGCGACTTACAAGTATTACATGAAGACTTAAAGAATGTGAAGAAGTATGAAGCTACAACGACAACATCATCCTTCCTCTTCAGGTTAGTAATATTTGACTTGAACTGTTTTTTCCCTAACGTATCTTTCAAGTCGTGCATATTGAAAACATAACTGCGAAATTGTGTATGAAACTCTAGTTAGACATAGTATTAAGGAATACAATACGAAGTTTATTGCTTAACCATTAAACTTTGTATATAATACATCGACATGATAATATGAATGTTATTGTGATTATGTATGGGTATGAGTGAATATTTCATCTTAGGAAACAATGTTTTACATTCATTTAAAGGAAGTAAGTTCATAAACTTGTTTTGTGAATCGAAAGGAAAATCGCTAGGCTTATTGATATTGTTATTCGTTGCAAATATATTTTGAATTACCAATATGTGTGTTTAGTATAACCGCTCATAAACTTGTTTATGTATCTTGGTAAAACTAGTCACAAGGCCTGACTAATGTATTGGTATAACTTTTATTAGTGAAACCGATCTTAAGTAATCACTCAAGATGGTATGATTGATGCCTTGTAAATAAAAAAATTTATCTAGTCATTGGGGAACCGATCCTAATAAGAGGTGCAACAAATTTACAAGAGGGAATCGATCCTTGTAAGAGGTGCAACCCGTTTTTAGTAGAACCATCCTATGAACATGTTCAACAAGTTTGTAGTTTTGGGGGAATCGATCCTATGGACATGTGCAACCGAATACAGATAGTTACTATAAGTTGTGGGGAACCGATCCTAGTACCTAGTTAACCGAATTTTGGTAACTAGCGTGACTATGCACAATACTCACATGGAGGTATAACGTTTTGGTAGAACCATGAAACCCATAATTGGTGATTTGATAGGATAATCAATAACATAGTTCTTGGAATTCAGTCGAAGCAATTCTAAACTTGTTTGGAAGTGTGGCAAATCGTTTCCAAGATTGTAAGTATGAAAAAGGACTTGCAAAGTAAAGATGTTGACATACTTTAAACATGTGCAGTATCTCTTATCATTAATTGTTCAAAGATATTTCTTAATAGCTAAAGGAGAATCCCGGGATCGAAATAAATTGAGAATCTTTTAATTAAGGTTTTTTAGTTTTTATATGCTATTTGATCTCCAGCAATTAAATGCATATCTTTAGAAAATAATAATTAGTAATGTGCATTTACTGATTATAGATTTTTCTATTGGGATTTCGGTCAATATTTGGACAGTGCATTTCCAGGAATTATGAAAAACGATTTTGTGTTTATTGCATATCTTTGAGGATATTCGGTTTTGGAAATTCCTTGGTGTCCAAAGTTCCTTGTCTATAAATATTGAAGTTTTCATTTCTAGCAAACTAATCCTCAGAGCCAGCAAAACTACCTAGTTGTGTTGTTATTGGTGGAGTCGCCTATTCGGAGAGAAAAGTAACCTAATTAGGCGAATTCTCTTACGGCCGCTCAGTTTAAAGACTTCTTTGGGATTGAGAATCTCTATTAGTACCCTTGGTGGGAAACTAGATAATTACAGTTTATTATTAGTTTTCGACTGATTTGATTGACTAACGGTTGTTTAACTTTGATTGCACCTAGTTTGTTTATGATTGAGAATCTTCTCTTCTGATATAAGATTCACTCAAACTAGATCGAAGTTTCGACGGGGATCTTTAGAATGTTTGTAGATCTAAAGACGTCTTGTGATAATCCAACGTTAACAGACTCCGTTCTGTGTGTGATTGGTCACAAGAGATTCAAGTTGATTGTGTGCAGGTGTTGATTGAATATTAAAGAAGATTTTAAGACAAGAAGACTTTTTGGGTTCATAATCTTTGGTGTGCACAATAATTGTTTCGGATGGAAAGGGATCCAACTATAATTGGTTTATCGTTGTGATAGATTGGATTGATTAGTTGAGTAGATCGGCATCAATACACTTCTTTGTGATTAATATTATTGATTGCATAGTCTAACAATTACTTCGGTAGTTGTTGAGAGATTGATCTAAGGACCCGACAAAGGAGTTTATTGGTTAAACGGAAGATCCTTTGTGAAAATCATGTCACGTTGTTTGAAAAGAGTTGTTACCGAACTAATTTGTTGTTCCTTTGCTGTTTGGAATACGAACCAAAGGAATTGTTCCAAGTGCGTGACTTATTAACAAGTTGGAGGCGCAGGGATACTGAGGAAACTAGGTGAACTATAGGTTTAGTTACTTGGTCTCAACTATACGAAGTTGGTTTGATTTTGTATAACGGCTTAATTATGAGAGTATTCAATTATGGACTAGGTCCGGGGTTTTTCTGAATTTGCGGTTTCCTCGTTAACAAAATCTTGCTGTGTCATTTACTTTTATTTTCTGCAATTATAATTGTGTTTATTATAATTTAAAGTAAATTACACAAACGTTAATTCCTACTTTACTTGATAGACAATACCTAGAGTTTGGTTAAGTCCGAACCTATTATCAAGTAAACATACTTCGTTGTTGTATTATCTCGATCTTGTATCAATAGACGATTACACGAAGTGTGAACCGATTAGATGTATTCTCTTGACTAAGTCCATAGACAATCACTTTCGGAAAAGGACTTACAGGTGGAAAAGTTTTAGATTGAGGTATATTTGGGTACCCTCGTCTTTTCAATTGGTATCAGAGCAGGCAAACACGAAAAGATCTAACAATTTGTGTTTGGTGTGATCCATCCTATAAGAAATGAATTCGAGTTCTCATGAATCGACTTCGATTAACGTACCGCCAAGATTTGACGGATGAAAATATCTATGGTGGAAATATGTTATGAGATCTTTTCTTCAATCAAGAGACTTTAATACATGGCTATTAATCGTCAATGGTTATGATCGCCCGAAAGTAGCAAATTCGGAAACTGAGTTTAAACACTTAGTAGATTACTCAATTGAAGAAAAGGTTTTTGCTAAGCAGAATTCAGATGGTTTGAATGCTATTGTACATGTTGTAAGTCGTGATCTACAACATTACGTATCAACATGCCTAACTTCGAAAGAAGCTTGGGATAATCTTCAGATCGTATTCGAAGGAAACATTTCATAGAAAGAAGCTAGACTTCAAACTCTATTATCCGACTGGGAAAACCTTCGAATGGATGACAACGACACTTTTGAAGAGTTTTACCTCAAACTCTCTGAGATAATTAATGCTTCTTTCTCTCTTGGAAAGATTATCTCTGAAAAAGATATAGTATGCAAAATTCTCAGATCGTTGCCATCAAGATACGATTCTAAGAAGCATGCAATCATAGAAGAAAATGATCTTTCGACACTCTCACGAAGCACACTTGTTGGAAAGTTAAAGATCTTTGATCATGAATCACAATCTATTCAAACTAAGAGAATTTCTTTTAAAGCTGCAAAGATTCCGAAAGCTCCAATGGAGAATGTTTGAGGGTGAAAATGGTTTCTGCAGATTTTGGTAATTTCGGGTGTGTGGGTGAGAAACGAATTTAAACCCTAAACAATGTACTGCAAGGGAGTACTTTAGATTCGAGAGATCAATCTGTACAAATCCGGCCTAAACCAAGAAATGGCCGTTCCAGACTTGCTTCGGTCACAAAGTGAAGGAGAAGGGTTGGTTTTGGGGAGGGAAGCGAAGAAAGTGTTGAGACCAGAATAGTTGATTCTGGAAGAGTAGTTGTTTTCTACGACTTGTATCAGAAAGTGGGAAGCTAACAGATGGAAAGCTAGCAAATGTTTTCTGAGTGTTGTATGCTCCTGACCTGAACTTGTTGTTCGGTGGAAATAGGTAATGCCTATTTATACAAGTCGAAGTGAAACGTACTCTGGTCTCATTAAAAAATGGAAAACGGGTGAGTAAATGGGAGGAGGTGGTAACCGGTAATGCCTGGAATTGATGTTCCATAAAAGAAAGCGTTTCACCATTACTCCATGTATTTACTAACCGCCTCATCCTTATGACACTTTCTTATAACGGGTGTAGTGTACGCCGCACGCTGTAAACCGCCAAACCAATACCCAATGAGCATCCCCCAGTTTGTGATATGCGTTGATGTCTCGATTATTTTCGTGAAAAACATGTAGCATGTTGTTGTCGTCTGGCAAGTCGAGCTTGGGAGGCTTGACGGCTCGGTGACCTTCGACGGTCGAGATTTTACATCTTAAGAGGAAAGGTAGTCGTTGATTATTGCAATTCTTCGTTTGGTAGCCAGTGGCATGAAAGCATGCTCGGTATGGCTTTAATATGGCCTGGTTTAGGCGCGGCCAAAAGTTAGGGTTTTGGCTTTGTTTAGGCGCGACCAAACTAGGGCCAAAAGTTGCCATGCGTTAGCTGGTAACCTTAGACGGCTAAGATCTGCATCTTAGATGAAAAGGTGGCCGTTGATCGTTGCAGGCCTTCATTTTGGCATCCACATAGGGAAGGCCAGTATGGCGTGGCGCGGCAAGGTGGTTGGCATGCCATTGGCACATGTGGCATGGCATGCCTTGGCACGGTTTGGCGTGGCCAAAACTAGGGTTTGGGGCCAAAGGTTACCGTGCGTTTTTTGGCAACCTTGGACAGTTAGGATTTGCATCTAGGATTGAAGGGTGGTCGTAGATTGTCGCACGACTTCGTTTTGGTAGCCGCATAAGGAAGGATGACATGGTATGGCGCGGCAAGGTGGTTGGCATTCCATTGGCACATGTGGCATGACATGCCTTGGCACGGTTTGGCGTGGCCAAAACTAGGATTTTGGGCCAAAGGTTACCATGCGTTGTCTGGCGACCTTGGACGGCTAGGATTTGCATCTATGATTGAAGGGTGGCCGTTGATCGTCGCACACCTTCGTTTTGGTAGCCGCATAGGGAAGGCCGACATGGTAGGGCCAAGGCAAATGGCGCGGACGACTTGGCATAGTGGGGCCAAGGGTTTGGACGGCTTGGCATGGTGGGGCCAAGGCAGAATGGTGCGGACGGCTTGGCATAGTGGGGCCAAGGCAGAATGGTGCGGGCGGCTTGGCATAGTGGGGCCAAGGCATAATGGTGCAGATGGCTTGGCATAGTGGGGCCATGGTAGAATGGTGCGGCGGCTTGGCATAGTGGGGCCAAGGCAGAATGGTGCGGATGGCTTGGCATAGTGGGGCCAAGGTAGAATGGTGCGGGCGGCTTGGCATAGTGGGGCCAAGGCAGAATGGTGCGGATGTCTTGGCATAGTGGGGCCAAGGTAGAATGGTGCGGATGGCTTGGCATAGTGGGGCCAAGGGTTTGGATGGCTTGGCATGGTAGGGCCAAGGGTTTGGCAAGCCATTGGTGCATGGTGCGGCCAGCATGGCTAGGGCCAAGGGTTTGGCATGCCATTGGCGCTTGGTGCGTCCAGCATGGCTAGGGACAAGGGTTTGGCATGCCATTGGCGCAAGGTGCGGCCAGCATGGCTAGGGCCAAGGGTTTGGCATGCCATTGGCGCATGGTGCGGCCAGCATGGCTGGCATGCCTTGGCGCGGTAAACGTGGCTGGCATGGTTTTCCATTGGCACAGTGGTGCGGCTGACATGGTTGGCATGCCTTGGCGCGGTGATGTGACTGGCATGGCATGCCATTGGCACAGTGGTGCGGCTGGCATGGTTGGCATGCCTTGGCGCGGAGACGTGGCTGGCATGGTTTTCCATTGGCACGGTGGTGCGGCTGGCATGGTTGGCATGCCTTGGCGCGGAGACGTGGCCGGCATGGTTTGCCATTGGCACGGTGGCGTGAGAATTGGGGTTTGGTATGTACGAAGATGATGTCGGTCAATATTAAGGGTTCTGCCGTGGAACATGACACATGTATAAAAAAAGGTACCCTGGTATTTCTTACGTAGGCATGGTGATTGATTCAATAAATGCGCTAGTGGTCATAGTGACGTCATGTCAGATGTATGGTTTTACGATTTTAACCCTAAGCTAGAAACCACCATCAACATTAAGTCCCCTGCTTAGCTCGGAACATGAGCATTGTTGCGAGGTAAGTATAAGATGGTGACAGGCGAGGACAAAATCGAAATGACAAGTCGTGAAAAGATGGTCAAGAAGACCCGGCTAACCTTTTTCGAGAGGTAAGGAGAGTTCGTGATTCTCGTGTTGGAGGCCTTGCATAGATTCTACTTGTGGTGTTGTTGGCTAGACCGTGAAGTGGTCAGCTTGGAATGGGAGCCGCAGGTGTTGGTCGGCTTGGAATGGGAGCTGCAGGCGTCGGTCGGCTTGGAATGGGAGCCGCACGCGTTGTTCGGCTTGGAATGGGAGCCGCACGCGTCGGTCGGATTGGAATGGAAGACGCACGCGTTGGTCGGCTTGGAATAGAAGCCGCATGCGTCGGTCGGCTTGGAATGGGAGCCGCACGGTTTGGTCGGCTTGGAATGGGAGCCGCAGGCGTCGGTCGGCTTGGAATGGGAGGAAACTGGCTTCGGTCCGCGGAATGGTGGAAACTGTCTTCAGTCCGCAGAATGGTGTAAACTGGTTTCAGAACTTCGGCTACCAAACGATGGTGATGACGCTGGAACTTCGGTTATCAAATGGTAGTGATGGCGCCTGGCAACTTTGTCTAAATTAGGGTTTGGCATGCCGAAACCCTAATTAGCGCCCCTTACTAGAATCGTTGTAGAATTCTCGTACGAACTTGGATTTTTACGGTCCGCCCCTCCATCTGATCGGAAAAGAATTTCCTATCTCCTAACGCGAGAATATTTAGGTTTTGAGCTCGTTTAGGAGGTGAAAACGGCCCGACAGTGAAACTCATGAATAATTCAGGAGGTATGTTGCGGGACCGTGGAATGATGTCGACTGGCTTCAGTTCCGTGGAAGGATGACGACTGCCTTCAGTTCCGTGGAAGGATGGGAACTGGTTTTGGAACTTAGGATACCAAACGGTGGTGATGGCGCTGGAACATCAGCCACCAAACGGTGGTGATGACGCCTGGCAACTTTGTCGAAATCAGGGTTTGGGATGCCGAAACCCTAATTAGCGCTCCTTATAAAATCGTTGTAAAATTCTAGTACGAACTCGGATTTTGACGGTCCTCCCCTCCGTCTGACCGGAAAAGAATTTCCTATCTCCTTCCACGGGAATATTTAGGTTTTGAGATCGTTTAGAAGGTGAAAACGTCCCGACAGTGAAACTCAGGAAGAATTCAGGAGGGATGTTGCGGACCCGGGGTAACATAGTCGCGCCGAGTCATCTATTCCCGTTCATGGAGCAAGAAGGAAACTTTATTCTGTGCAAACTCTAGAAACTCCGTCCGTATGAAAAGAGGTATTGACCTTCTTCTTTTTTCTGTCGCTCGTCCGGATCCGTGCTTTCGTCTGCAGTGTCTCTCCAGTGGATTCCAAAATTTACCAAACTCCATTGCATTCTTGGGACGAATGGATGTGGTTGCATTGTCGGTCCATCCTTGATTTCAGGTTGTTCAGTCCTGGACCTTCTGATCGCGATGACAGTATGTTGTGGATGCTTGTTTGGTCGAAATCTTCCAGAGACACTGGATGAAATAGATGAGTTGGGAGATGTTTCGTTACCGACGTGCTTCTATAAAGTCTTCAAGGACTTTGTTCCAAGAGACATACTTCGAACCATCTTCTGAATCTTGGACTATCGTATGGAATGAGATGTTGTGAGCAGTCCCCAGTTATATTTCTGTTAGATCCGATGGCACGACCGAACATGTGAATGTATCTCTGTGGCGTGCTTTTGGAGTCTCCGATGCACATTTACGGCTTTGTGTTGAGAAATTATCGTGGCTCGTAAAACTTCGACAATGATAATGTTGAAATCAGAAATAACCTGGTTGAGGGGGGTGAAAGCGTCCCATGCTGGTAGTCCCCATGTGTATCCTACTTTCATTGCATCGTCTTGACTCCACGTCCACGGGTTTGATACAAGCTTATTGTATTCTTTTGGATGCGACGCTGAGATGCTCAGGATATCACATGGACGAAATATTTTGGATAGCAAAGAGGTAGAAATGAGAGAGTTATGTTGTTTATCGTGGCTTCCTCTATTTTTTCAAGAAAATGTTTCTTTCGTTTCTCTGGAGTTATCTCATGAGTTTTTGATGGTCGTCGAGTGCGATGAGCAGTCCCCAGACGCATTTTTCTTTAGTTTCTGAAGTTTTTTTCCTCTAAGCGGGCTTGGGATCCTCTGCGGCCTCGCAAAGTATTGAAGGTGTCTTCTAGACAGAGAGGTGATGATATTCTTGCGCTGCACCCTTGAAGAGTAGATGACCTTTTTTTGTCTATGGCCTTTTGGTTGACTGTGTCTTCTGATCTTTGACAATGAAGGGATTCCGTGTATATCCTCAGTCCCCAAGTATGGTTTACATGTTTTCATCTTTGTAGCGATTGCTGCTGTGATGAAGCTCTGGCTGGTATCAACAAATGAGTGGTAACAATTCTTGGTAGCAGATGTAATCAGAAGAGACTACATTGTCGTGGTAACAAAGTAGGTTGGCTGGAATTGTATGGGAATCCATGGAAGTAAAAGAATTGGCTGGATGCATAAGCGAGCAAACTGTCCATGATCATGAGTTTTGGCGGGATGGATCAAAAGGAGGTCATGACTACGAAGATTGGCTGGCTGCGATCATGATCCTTGACATAGGGAGCGTGGATGTACGAACCTTTGCAGGAAGGAGTGGCGGCCCCGGTTCGATCCTTGGCAGGAGGAAGCGGCGTTGAGGCGGCTTCCGCTCTTGGAGAGGATGTTGAAACTTAAGAAGATAAATGCTGAAGCTTCGGCTTTGATCCTGGAGCATCTTATGGAGAGAATGCTGAAGCGGAGCAGCTGCTGAAGTGAACGTTGAAGCGGAGCCGCTGTTGGAGGACGTTGAAGCGAAGAGGCTGCGTCAATCAGTGTGCTGTCAAACTGAACACCCTTCAAACGAACAGTGGTTAGGAGTCCCCAGTTCCATCTATCGTGCTTTCCAAGAGAGGTAGGGGTTTGGGAATGACTTCTTGGCTGGAAATATATGTTTTTGGGAACAACTTCTTGGCTGGAAATAGATGTTTTCCTGACACAGCGCGGTTGAGGGCTGCAAATATGTCTTGATGTTGCGCCTTGGTAAAATATAAAATCTCTCATAAATGTTCCACCATAGACTGCACAATTTTGTGGGCGAAGTCCTCCGAAATCATGCATCTCCTGACGGGAAGAGAGTCTTTGTGAACTCAGGAGGGTTGTTGATCTCCTTGCCTCGATTTTGGAGAAGTCGTTCCTGATCTATACGTGTGATGAAATTGGATTGTTGATTCCCTTCTACTGAGCGTTCAAGAGCAACGCCGGAAGGATGCAAGCTGCTGGCGCTAGATCGGCTTGGAATGGGCGCTGGCTTGGCGTGGGCGCTGGATTGGCAAGGCGCTAACTTGGCATGGAGCTGGCTTGGCATGGACGCTGGCTTGGAAAGGCGCTAACTTGGCATGACGCTGGCTTGGCGTGGCGCGGTAGCAATAAAGTTGGAAAGCATATTCCAGGTATGTACTCCAGCGTTTCTCTTTCAATTTGTTTTCTTATTTTTCTTGTGTTGGTGCAAACCTTAGCCATAGGTATGCCTTCCATAAATCTGTAGAAATATTGTTCTTCTGAACTAGTGTAAACCCTAGCCGTAGGGATGCCTGTCATAAACTTGTAGAAATAATTCATCATAAACAATTCCTCTTCGAATATCACCGTAATAGCGTCGGCTACCTCATGAATAGTGACGGGTAATCATTATTATGCAAAGTGGGTACGTACGGGTAGGTGACTGATTCCACGAAGAACCGGGTGTTAGGGTTTTCCTCTTCTTCTTTTTTTGTAAGTCAAGCGCCTGGTTTATAGTTTGATTTTCTGAATTTTTGGGTTGATAGACAAGTATTACCTATGAGGGTTTTGGATTATTATTCAGGATGAACTGTTTTAGGATGATGCCGTTTTTGGTTATGATTGTAACTGACACAAACATCCCAGGGAAGATATGGAACCGTGAATGTTGCGTGTCGGTAGATGACATGGGATGAAACATAACATGGATATCGGTTTTATCATTCCCGTGAAAACTTGAAATAGTAAACCATGTATTTTGTCTAGGCAAGACTTACTCGGGTTTTTGGATGCGCTAACGAAAAATGAGTCAGGTGCAAGTCCGAGTTTTGTGGGAAGCACCGCGATTGTGGAAACTCCCCAGTCGTCCCTGAGTCACTTGATAATCGAGTCATCGATCCCTGGGCGGATCGTTTGCTTTTAACCTCTGGGAAGTCCCCAGTCGCCCCTTGCGGTGTCATGACTGGTAATCGGGTCGTCTGGTAACTGAGTCGTCGATCCCTGAGCGGATCGTATCGGGTCGTCTGGTAACTGAGTCGTCGATCCCTGAGCGGATCGTATCGGGCCGTATGGTAGCTGAGTCGTCGATCCCTGAGCGGATCGTTTGCCTCTACCATCCTGACGTCTGGGTCGAAGTATGAGATCGAGGATTGAAAATTGACATTTTAACTGAAAGATCAATCTCCCACTGTGGTCGCCAATTGTTTGAGGCTGAAAACGGTTTCTGCAGATTTTGGTAATTTCGGGTGTGTGGGTGAGAAACGAATTTAAACCCTAAAAAATGTACTGCAAGGGAGTACTTTAGATTCGAGAGATGATTCTATACAAATCCGTCCTAAACCAAGAAATGGCCGTTCCAGACTTACTTCGGTCACAAAGTGAAGGAGAAGGGTTGGTTTTGGGGAGGGAAGCGAAGAAAGTGTTGAGACCAGAATAGTTGATTCTGGAAGAGTAGTTGTTTTCTACGACTTGTATCAGAAAGTGGGAAGCTAACAGATGGAAAGCTAGCAAATGTTTTCTGAGTGTTGTATGCTCCTGACCTGAACTTGTTGTTCGTTGGAAATAGGTAATACCTATTTATACAAGTCGAAGTGAAACGTACTCTGGTCTCATTAAGAAATGGAAAACGGGTGAGTAAATGGGAGGAGGTGGTAACCGGTAACGCCTGGAATTGATGTTCCATAAAAGAAAGAGTTTCACCATTACTCCCTGTATTTACTAACCGCCTCATCCTTATGACACTTTCTTATAACGGGCGTAGTGTACGCCGCACGCTGTAAACCGCCAAACCGATACCCAATGAGCATCCCCCAGTTTGTGATATGCGTTGATGTCTCGAGTGTTTTCGTAGAAAACATGTAGCATGTTGTTGTCGTCTGTCAAGTCGAGCTTGGGAGACTTGCCGGCTCGGTGACCTTCGACGGTCGAGATTTTACATCTTAAGAGGAAAGGTAGCCGTTGATTATTGCAACTCTTCGTTTGGTATCCAGTGGCATGAAAGCATGCTCGGTATGGCTTTAATATGTCCTGGTTTAGGCGCGGGCAAAAGTTAGGGTTTTGTCTTTGTTTAGGCGCGACCAAACTAGGGCCAAAAATTGCCATACGTTAGCTGGTAACCTTGGACGACTAAGATCTGCATTTTAGATGAAAAGGTGGCCGTTGATCATTGCATGCCTTCGTTTTGGCATCCGCGTAGGGAAAGACGGTATGGCGTGGCGCGGCAAGGTGGTTGGCAAGCCATTGGCACATGTGGCATGGCATGCCTTGGCACGGTTTGGCATGGACAAAACTAGGTTTTGGGGCCAAAGGTTACCGTGCGTTGTTTGGCAACCTTGGACGGCTAGGATTTACATCTAGGATTGAAGGGTGTCCGTTGATCGTCGCACACCTTCGTTTTGGTAGCTGCATAGGGAAGGATGGCATGGTATGGCGCGGCAAGGTGGTTGGCATGCCATTGGCACATGTGGCATGGCATGCCTTGGCGCGGTTTGGCATGGCCAAAACTAGGGTTTTGGGCCAAAGGTTACCATGCGTTGTCTGGCGACCTTGGACGGCTAGGATTTGCATCTAGGATTGAAGGGTGGTCGTTGATCGTCGCACTCCTTCGTTTTGGTAGCCGTGTAGGGAAGGCCGGCATGGTAGGGCCAAGGCAAATGGCGCGGACTGCTTGGCATAGTGGGGCCAAGGGTTTGGACGGCTTGGCATGGTGGGTCCAAGGCAGAATGGTGCGAACGGCTTGGCATAGTGGGGACAAGGCAGAATGGTATGGACGGCTTGGCATAGTGGGGCCAAGGCAAAATGGTACGGCCGGCTTGGCATAGTGGGGCCAAGGCAGAATGGTGCAGATGGCTTGGCATATGGGGGCCAAGGTAGAATGGTGCGGGCGGCTTGGCATAGTGGGGCCAAGGCAGAATGGTGCGGATGGCTTGGCATAGGGGGGCCAAGGTAGAACCGTGTGGATGGCTTGGCATAGTGGCGCCAAGGTAGAATGGTGTGATAATATTTTCAATTAAGTTGTAGTAAGATGATTCGTTCACTCAGACTTGTTGAAATTGTTTTTAGGATTAATAAAGGAAAAACACTAAAAATATACAAATTATGTCACAAGATGAAGAGACGTTGAGACGCGGGATTCCACTACTTTTCATATTGTCATGGTTCAGTCATTAACTCTAGACAATATAGCTCAAACAAAAGAAGTTGTGACTCTAGTTCTTTGCCAAAAATAGATTTCGTAAAATATTATTTGTAAGTTAAAAGCATGACGCATCTAAAGTATTTAGAACTAAGCATGCGACATCTAAAAAAATAACAAATAATTAATAGAAATCATAAAGCAATTAAATCTATGCAAAAAGTCAATAAAAGAATTAATTCATTTACCACAATCATGAAAAGTTGCTTCCTCCGTTGTCCCAGTGATGGGGTCTAGCTCCGCATGGTGAAAACACACTCAAAGGAATTTTTCATTGCTCAAAAAGGTGCTTACAAGGAGAAAATGAAGAAATAATTCAAAACAGGGTTTGTAACAATTATATTTGTTACAAACCAGAGAACTACGACCCAGAATATGTGTCACTGATACTGTTGCTCTAATACCCACATTAAGCGTCGTTGTCACTGTTGGAAAACGACTGTCTTTGGCAGTCTGTTCTTCGTATTCTACAGCAGTAGAAAAATATTCTCTGCAACTCGTCCAATCTCCTCTCCGTAGCTCTCTATTCTCTTCCACAACTCTCCATCCTCCTCTCTAAAACATACCAGCAGGCTATATATACTCGACAGCACCAAGAACAACTCGTAATAACAACACATAATCCTCTATTACTTGATATTATTCTCGCCTGCCCTGTTAAGGAAATAATCTCTTATTCTTCTCTCTCATGCGTCTGTGGCAGCTGAAACTTTCCAAACATGTTACTATCACGCCAAAGATTGAGTGAAACTCTCTCCGATCACACGCCATTATTCAGTTATACACGGGGAAGGAGAGAGACATCACAAGATATTCTCGTGCTCTGATTCACCCAAATTCACGTAACCAACTCATTTTGTCGAATCAAATCTCATTACCATCCCTGTTTGGATAAAACAGGCCCAAATCAAACAAAATCCGAGAGAAAGTCCAACACAAACTCTCTCGAAATCATGTCAGAAATCATCGCTGGTGAAAGCTAGTTTTCGTGTCTTCCCTGTTTTACTTCGAACTGATCATCCAGCCAAATCTAATTGATTCTAAAGCCCATACCATCTCTGTTATGATCAAACAGAACTTCCCAAAGAATTTCAGCCATTGAATCACACTAGAACACCTTCAAAATCCGAACCCTAATTCTGGTCGTATGCTGCAAAAGTTCCCGCCAAAAACTAAAATTTGAATGAAGAAGATGGTGTTCCCTATCCTGTTCTGGGGTGCGAATAGCAGGTTCCCAACTGAGGTGCCCCTTATTATTTGAGGTGCCCCTTAACCAAAATGAGAGTCCGCATAGCACGTGTCCTCCGGGTGCCAAAATCAACTTTTCGAGCCGAATTTCCCAAAAATGTTTATTTCCCAAAAATACCTACAAACACGAAAAACACCATAATAAGTACAAAATCGAGTGCCAACAATATATAGTATTGAGATCAAATTAAACACAAAAATGTGTCTATCAAATACCCCTAAACTTATTATTTGCTAGTCCTCGAGCAAATTTATTCTAGACAAGAAAAAGACCGAGTTGTAAACTCGGGAGGGTTTACCAGAGGTGTACCCAAAAAACCATGACTGCTAATTGGTCACAAGTATCCAAAGAGCTATGAGGACATACAAATTCTCAACTTATCTCCAAGTAACTAGAATGCCAGAGAAATTAAAGGTGTCAGCTCTAAAGCTGACTGAAGAAAAGGGGAGACACATCCGCAACACTGCTAGATAAAGAGATATCCGCTACACAGCTAGATAAACATTGTAAGATGCGTCTGCTGCTTTACAGCTGGATAAGATTAGGAGAGAGATAAAGATGAGAGGGACATCTGCTACATAGCTGGACTAATTACGTGTGATGAGTTAAACCAGTGCTAGAAAGATCTTGTGCCAGATTGAAAGCGGACTAACAAAGCAACCAAATGTATCTTTCTTCGACTCTCTCATAGTGCTCAGTAAAAACAACGTCTTCTTCGGTCTTCAACTGTTGATGATAAACTATCGAACCTCATAGAACCTTGACAATTAACTCCTCTTCGATTTCTTGCTTGAATTATAAATTTCTACTTCCCTTTGGCCTTATTGAACAAAACGCAACGATGATTTTTTTTTATTTTTTTATTTTTTTTTATTTTTTTTAACACAAAAATAACAAGACAAAAATTTAAACGGCCATGATAGAAGGACTTTAGAACTTGGATCTTCACAACTTGTGATGTCTTGGTATCATGAACTTCAACAACTTATATCATTGGCTCTTATAACTTTTTTTTTTTTGAATTATTCTTTTCTATTGTTGCTTCTAAACCTTAAACGTCTTCAATTTTCTTCATAAATTTTTGATGTCGCTCTGCTTGTTGATGATGATAAGTTTCTACTGAGAGAGAGTCGTAATCCAGTAACTAAGACTACATTGTGAGGTTGCTTTTTCTTTCTGGCATTTCCTGACCTACTTTCCTTTCCATCATGGATGGTTAGGTCCATCACGGTTACCCTCTAAAAGGAACAAGTTCTCTCCTGAATTTCAAGGATCTCAATGTCTTTTTCTCTAATGTCTCAATAGATTGTTATCTCTAGCATTCCAATTTCTATCTTTTCGGTGAGAAACAATATGTAAATTTAGCTAACCGGATACCATGTGATGCTAGAAGTTTCAAAAATACGACTAAAATACCCCCAAACTTAAATCTAACATTGTCCTCAATGTTCTAAAGATAAAATTAAAAGCATGAACAAGGAGAAACTGTTACCACTTGAAATAAAAGAGATAAGGAAACATATTACCGTGTCGCAAGAATATTGGGTTACCTCCCAAGTAGTGCTAAGTTTAAAGTCTTCAGCCAGACATCGGAAGAATTAGTCACCTCATAGAATCATATAGAAGTAGCCGGAATAACTGTGGGTCATCTGGATCAAAAAGTATTACCCACAAGAAGAGGAAACTGCAACAGGCCACAAAGATACTGAACATACCCTTGTTTAAGACAACTACATCTAGTTGTGGCTCAGGTTCAGGTTCTATAACTGGGTCTAGATAACAGGTTTTCATTGGTTGGATTTCCTCAAAGCTAAGATCCGGTTCAGGTATTAGAGTCTGGAAAAACTCAACTAAGAACTTAGAAGCACATAACAACAACCTGAATAATTAGGGATCCTCCAAGTCAATTAGATTTGACTCACACAGCTGACTATAATGAAAGAGGTGGTCTTCCTTAAGAAAATGTGTCGACCCTAATATCCTAAAGTGATTAGGTTTAGTCTCAAAACTTAATAACCGACACATCTTAAAATCAAAAGTTCCCACAATTGGAAGAAAAGTTTTTGGTGGGAAAACAAAGTCAATTTTGGTATCATAACCTGGGTTAACCACATCAACCAGAGGATGGGTTTCTAACAACTGAGCTTCTTTCTGGACATCATTAGGTTCGGGAAAACGTGTATGAAGATAATCTTGTAAGATGGTTGAGGCACAAATGTCAAGTACTACAGGAGGGTACTTTCTAAGAGTTAAAGCACACGAAGAATGATAATCACCCCCAAACTTAGAGTTTTATGTGTCTCTAGAAAGACTAGTCACAACTTCCCCAATTTCTAGGTCATCAGATTCCTGGAAATGGTCAATAGATTCTTCTAAGTTGGGTTCATCCTCACTCATTTCTACGAGTTTATCATCTTCTAAGACTAGTGTTTCTAAATCGCTAGATTCTAAAACAGTATTCTCAGGGTAAACTCTTTCCTCTAAACCATCATCACAATCATATAAAGGATTATCAGAGAAAGTTTCATATAAAGGCTCATCAACTAAGGTTTTAATCATAGTTACCTCCTCCGATTCACTGATAGGCACATCAAATAATGGATTATCCAACATACTGCAGGCTAAAGGATCATGAACTACATCGTCTAAAACGGTGGTATCTCTAGTCAAATCATTAAAATTATTAAAATTACTAAAAACAACACTATCATTATAAAGCTCAATCGGAGTAACAAATTCCTTATCACTATGCCTACATATTTCATGTTCTTCATCAATACTATCCTCATCATAATCATCACTATAATAACATGAAAATGATCGAACCTTATCAAAACAAGTAGTGTTACCAATTCTAACCTCGTCATCTTGATTATGTGAATAAAAACTATCCTTATTTTCGAGGGTGGTATTGGGAAAACTACACTGGAAATTGAGACTATCCTGAGCAAGTTTTTCCACAATCCTATTTGTATTCTCAGTAAATTGCTTGAGGGTCTCTTCTAGACATAACTTAGTTGACCGCTCTATGGACTCTTCTGGGGGAAGAATATTATAAGTATCTATCATAAATAACTTCCACGCTGACTCATTGAAACTCTTGAGAGACTCGTCTAGAGAAATAGAAGGATTGTTTTGCTCGTATGACCTGTGGGTATGTGGATAATAATTGGGCTCAAAATGGTATGGACCATAACCTTCAAAGGTTTCGCGTTCCCAATCACTATTCACAATATGGTCATAAAAAGGATAATGTCTAAGCTGCTCAGTCGGATACTCATTGTATTGGCTATTATAATACCAGTTTGACATCCTAACTGCAAGGGAATTCTAAACAAACACAAAGAAGGCTGACTCGACCACAACAAGCCTATTTTATCTAGCAAACAAAAAGCATGATGGCTTCACTTAGATTGTTTCTAGACCAGCTTCTATTCCTTCGAAAGGGAATTCGTTACAATTTGAGCAAACCCCTCTGGAATCAATCGGTCAAAGTAAGTTGAATAGAGGCGAGGGAAGCTACGTGGAGCTTTGATACCCAAGGCCTCACCGCATTACAAGGCGGCGCAGTCACGCATTCAACTCAGACAAACCATCATGAACTTCGAAGTATGCTTAAAAGAGTAACCAATATTTCTCGAATGACTTTCCTATTAAGCTCGTTACCCTATCGGTCTCGTTCTAGTAAAAATTTTAGGCTTAGGTTCGCGTAGGTTACGTGTTCCTAAGGCGGGCAAGAAGGAAACGGTGATGAAATCCGAGTCCTTATCTTGATTTGGGCAGGCCTTTCCCTTTACTAGAAAATTAAATCCGATTTCAGGTCCTCAACATATAGGCATACAAAATCATCCAGTAAACCCGCTGACAGGGGATTCGCGGGTGTTTAGAATTCTAACCTCCCGTTCCAGACGGGGGATGAACCGTTGAAGTCGACTCGGGCCACGACTCCTATGTCATGTACGAACCCGAGGGGCCGAGGCGATATCGTAATCGCCGTCCTTCTCTGCAAACAGTTTATTTAAAAGTACCCTTCCGTAGGGTTTTAAAAAAATAATAATAAATAAAAATGTCCAATGTCCAAAAATAAAAATGTCCAAAAATCAAACTTTACAAAAATAAAAAACTTAATTACAGTTTCTAAAAATAAAATTAGATAAAAATAGAATATCTATATACAAAAATTTTCTTATTCACTCCTTTTGGATTCCTCTTTTTTTTTCTTCTTTGGCTTCGCTTTTGTTTTCAGCACTTTCTCCACTTTTCTTTAGCTCAGTTCCAAATCTGAAAGCAAACAAGAAATACCAAAAGGCGTAAAAAGGAACAAATAAATAAAAAAAAAACTAAAAACAAATTTACAAACAAATCCGCGTCGGCGGCGCCAAAATGATAATATTTTCAATTAAGTTGTAGTAAGAAGATTCGTTCACTCAGACATGTTGAAATTGTTTTTAGGATTAATAAAGGAAAAACACTAAAAATATACAAATTATGTCACAAGATGAAGAGACGCTGAGACGCGGGATTCCACTACTTTTCATATTGTTATGGTTCAGTCATTAACTCTAGACAATATAGCTCAAACAAAAGAAGTTGTGACTCTAGTTCTTTGCCAAAAATAGATTTCGTAAAATATTATTTGTAAGTTAAAAGCATGACGCATCTAAAGTATTTAGAACTAAGCATGCGACATCTAACAAAATAACAAATAATTAATAGAAATCATAAAGCAATTAAATCTATGCAAAAAGTCAATAAAAGAATTAATTCATTTACCACAATCATGAAAAGTTGCTTCCTCCGTTGTCCCAGTGATGGGGTCTAGCTCCGCATGGTGAAAACACACTCAAAGGAATTTTTCATTGCTCAAAAAGGTGCTTACAAGGAGAAAATGAAGAAATAATTCAAAACAGGGTTTGTAACAATTATATTTGTTACAAACCAGAGAACTACGACCCAGAATATGTGTCACTGATACTGTTGCTCTAATACCCACATTAAGCGTCGTTGTCACTGTTGGAAAACGACTGTCTTTGGCAGTCTGTTCTTCGTGTTCTTCGTATTCTACAGCAGTAGAAAAATATTCTCTGCAACTCGTCCAATCTCCTCTCCGTAGCTCTCTATTCTCTTCCACAACTCTCCATCCTCCTCTCTAAAACATACCAGCAGGCTATATATACTCGACAGCACCAAGAACAACTCGTAATAACATTACATAATCCTCCATTACTTGATATTATTCTCGCCTGCCCTGTTAAGGAAATAATCTCTTATTCTTCTCTCTCATGCGTCTGTGGCAGCTGAAACTTTCCAAACATATTAATATCACGCCAAAGATTGAGTGAAACTCTCTCCGATCATACGCCATTATTCAGTTATACACGGGGAAGAAGAGAGACAGCACGAGATATTCTCGTGCTCTGATTCACCCAAATCCACGTAACCAACTCATTTTGTCGAATCAAATCTCATTACCATCCCTGTTTGGATAAAACAGGCCCAAATCAAACAAAATCCGAGAGAAAGTCCAACACAAACTCTCTCGAAATCATGTCAGAAATCATCGCTGGTGAAAGCTAGTTTTCGTGTCTTCCCTGTTTTACTTCGAACTGATCATCCAGCCAAATCTAATTGATTCTAAAGCCCATACCATCTCTGTTATGCTCAAACAGAACTTCCCAAATAATTTCAGCCATTGAATCGCACTGGAACACCTTCAAAATTCGAACCCTAATTCTGGTCGTATGCTGCAAAAGTTCCCGCCAAAAACTAAAATTTGAATGAAGTAGATGGTGTCCTTGATTAATGTTTTTGATTGTGATTGTAGTAATGAGGTTCAAACTCTCGGACTTGTGAAGGAAATGGAATTTTTAGATTTAATAAAAATATATATACAAAAATATTAACAATGGGCGAGAGGTACTGGGTCTAAGGATTTGGCCGAATTCACTACACAGGGTTCATTCATATATTCTTTGACAATTTAAAACTCAATAAAATTAACATGGACTCTGATTTTGCCAAGATAGATTCTCAAAACATCGATTGTAAGTCCTAAGCATGATGTATCAAAACACCTAAGCTAAGCATACATCATCAAATTAAATAACAACCAATTAATTCAAATCATATTTTAATTTTAAATTAATGCAAAAGTCATAAAAAAGAATATAATAAATTTACCCGTGTATGAAATTCACCCTCCTTCGTCGTCCCAGTGTTGGGTTTTAGCTCATCATGATAAAAACACGCTCAAAATATTTATTTATTGCTCAAATAGTGTTTACAATGAAGAGAAGAAGAGAAAATGGTGTAAAACTGTAATCTGCGACGCACAAAAAGCATCACAGAATGAACGATAAAAAAAAAGTGCTGCTGCTGTTTAGACTGCACGGCGACCCACGGCTGTGCGTCTTAGACATTGTTGATAAACCACTGTCCTTGCGAGTCTGTTCGTCGTGTTCTTGGTGTTCTTCATCAGCAGCAGCAGCAGAAACAGAGTTTCATCAACTCTTGATTTCTGCTTCTCTGGACCTTCTATCGACCCCAAACTCTCGACACACCTTCTCTGTGATACCAGAAATCTATTTATACTCCTCAGCCTCATTTAATCATGCCATAACTCAAGATAATTCTCTCTTTACTCGGCTTAAAGAGAAAATATTTTTTTTGGATATTTTCTTCCTTTAATTAGCTCTCCACGCGCTGAAATGATGTATAAACACTCCAAACATGATCTTACACGCTGTAGAATTGATTCAACACTCTCCAAACACATGAGTACACGTCTAAATTTGATGTGATCGTGTGATATTCATTTCTTGAACGTGCTTCCTGATTTCTTGATTGTGATGATTCCAGCCAATTATGATCGATCCTAACACCCAAAATGTCTTCCTCTATCCATATCACAAATACCCATTGAAAATCAGAGGTTTAATCGAACTATAACCCCTCCAGAAATCGATCGACCCAACTGCCAGTGAGAAGATATATTTTCCTGCCTTTTTCCAAAATTTGAATTATGAGAAGAAAAGTGTCCTCCCCCTAATCTTGTACGGGTGTCCCTTTAGCAATTGGGGTGGAAATAGTAATTTTTCTGGGTTCCTCCGGTACATTTCTGGGACGCTTCCGGTGCATTTTTGAGGTGCCTCCGGTACATTATCCTGGGGTGTAAAACACTACTTTTCGAGCTCATTTCGCCGCAAAGGCTTATTTCTCTAAAAACATCTACAAAAACACAAAATAACACAATAAGTACTTAATCGAGTCTAACAATACAAAATATTGAGAACCAAATAGACACATAAATGCGTCTATCAGTCCCCTATCCTGTTTTGGGGTGCGAATAGCAGGTGTCCAACTGAGGTGCCCCTTAGTATTTGAGGTGCCCCTTAACCAAAATGAGAGTCCGCATAGCACGTGTCCTCCGGGTGCCAAAATCAACTTTTCGAGCCGAATTTTCCAAAAATACATACAAACACGAAAAACACCATAATAAGTACAAAATCGAGTGCCAACAATATATAGTATTGAGATCAAATTAGACACAAAAATGTGTCTATCATGGTGCAGGCGGCTTGGCATAGTGGGGCCAAGGCAGAATGGTGCGGATGGCTTGGCATAGTGGGGCCAAGGTAGAATGGTGCGGATGGCTTGGCATAGTGGGGCAAAGGGTTTGGACGGCTTGGCATGGTAGGGCCAAGGGTTTGGCATGCCATTGGCGCATGGTGCGGCCAGCATGGCTATGACCAAGGGTTTGGAAATCCATTGGCGCATGGTGCGTCCAGCATGGCTAGGGCCAAGGGTTTGGCATGCTATTGGTGCATGGTGCGTCCAGCATGGCTAGGGTCAAGGGTTTGGCATGCCATTGGCGCTTGGTGCGGCCAGCATGGCTAGGGCCAAGGGTTTGGAATGCCATTGGCGCATGGTGCGGCCAGCATGGCTAGGGCCAAGGGTTTGACATGCCATTGGCGCATGGTGCGGCCAGCATGGATGGCATGCCTTGGCGCGGTAAACGTGGCCGGCATGGTTTGCCATTGGCACAGTGGTGCGGCTGGCATGGTTGGCATGCCTTGGCGCGAAGATGTGGCTGGCATGGTTTGCCATTGGCACAGTGGTGCGGATGGCATGGTTGGCATGCCTTGGCGCGGAGACGTGGCTGGCATGGTTTTCCATTGGCACGGTGGTGCGGCTGGCATGGTTGGCATGCCTTGGCGCGGAGACGTGGCTGGCATGGTTTTCCATTGGCACGGTGGCATGAGAATTAGGGTTTGGTATGTACGAAGATGATGTCGGTCAATACTAAGGGTTTTGTCGTGGAACATGACACATGTATAAAAAAAAGGTACCCTGGCATTTCTTACGTAGGCATGCTGATTGATTCAATAAATGTGCTAGTGGTCATAGTGACGTCATGTCAGATGTATGGTTTTATGATTTTAACCCTAAGCTAAAAACCACCATCAACAGAGAAAAATAGACATTTGGATGATTCAAATGAACAGATTGCAGAATTGTCTGATGATGAAATTGAACAATCATTATCACTGATCACTAGATAGTTTCGGGATCTCTTAAAGAAAAGGAGTAAGATATTCATTAAAGATACTCATCGATCGTCTCGTCCACATTATCGTGTTCCAGTCAAGAAAGATCAGGTAGATGACGATGAATATCAGCCACAATGCTTCAAGTGTAAAGGGTTTGGTCATATTGCTAAAGACTGTCCCAATCTTAAGAAATACACTGGAGGCAAGGCACTGGCTGTAACTCTTGATGAGACCTCTGATTCATATGATTCTGAAGAAGAGGAAACAACTAATATTGCATTAGTTGTTAATCTTATTTCTTCCTCCTCCATTAGTGATTTACCTATTTTAGAAATGGACATGTCTTCCGATGTTTGTAAATGATCTAATGGTAAAGGGAAAAATAAGACAAAATGCAAAAAAATGTCTCAAGAACAGAATTGCTAAAAGTTGCATATGCAACCTCAGTCAATCTCAAGACACTTAGTTAACCAGTGGTAACGAAAAGAGATTATTCCACATGATACTAGATCAAAGACACTCTTGTTGTTCTAGATTCCGTGGTGAGAGAAAATATCACACTAATACCAATTAAATGGTATTAGAACATCTTCCTTACTGTGCGCCAATTTTTGTGTAAGGAAGAAGAAAGTTCAAGGCACTTTTGTGTAGATTACGGGAATAAAATCTAGTAATTGAAAATATTTAAGATATTCGTATTTATGGGAATATTTTTTCGAAAAAAATATAAAAAGATATTTCTATTCTTTGGTCATTCCTTGTTCGAACTATGAGTCTGGATCCAATGTTTTCTCTTGATAAGATGCTAGATCAGAAAGATCTCTTGAAGAATAAATCTGCATCATCTCTGGACGAGAAATCAAGGAGTAAGATCAAAAAGAGAGTCTGGCTTAACAAGAAACAAAGAGAGAATATGCTGAAGAAAGATCAGTTTATTGAAGCATTGACACACTTGTGTGTTTAATCCAAGACCGAATTACATGTTCTTGCAGAATCCTTCTCGAAAATAACTCAACTGCACAAAATTCTGGTCAAGCAACAAGGTTATCTACTGGAAGAATTTCACAAGTGGAAGTGTGAAAGTAATAACCAATCCTTCACCGGTGCTGAGATGAAGGAGTAAATCCAGAAAAATAGACTTCAGTTTTTGATTTCTTTCAATAATTGTATTAAGTCTATTATGAATAAAACTATCTTATTTTTATGAATAAAATTATTATTTTATAATTTTTCTTGTGATAGTTTTCGGTTACATAGCCTGTGCTTGAATGCTTTACTTTATTTCTATGTATGTTTATGGGATGTTTGATATCGATTTTATTACCTTGATATTCGATCTCATAATGTGTGAACCGTTATGGTTTGGGTGACTTTTTGATTTAGCGGGATTAAGTTCTAGCCCATGTTGGTAGGATTTATCAAAGGATCATGAGGGGTTCCTGTAGAAACAATATGTGAAAAAGTTACAATATGTTGAATCTTTTGGTTTAGCATAAAAGCATATGTGTTTCGAGGTTTTAACTTTTGCATAGCATAGTTAAAACCGGTTTTCAACCTTTTCTCTGCTAAAGGTTGGTTGTTGTTGTTCTTTTGTTTTGCGAGAGGATGACAATATGATGATATTATCCCCGGAAAGATATGAAGAAAAGGAGAAAAGGATGCGTAATTTGAGGTAACAATCTTGTTAGTTTTTTTTTTTTCCTGTTTAAGAAAAGCATGATTTTATTTCATATCCTTATTGCTTTTGCTTAACAAAATTTCGGTACAATTGATGTTTATTCCATTATTTGTGTATGGATGTTTGATTGTGATTCAATTGTTTCCGGTTAAGAAAAACTCTTGTTATTTTTTGTTATTGTTTGGTATCAATTGTTTAGGCTTACAAAATTTCGGTGCAATTGCAGTACTATAATGTCTATGTTTGTTTTAATTGCTTCTGTTTAAGATAAATGATTATGCAAGTTGATTTATTTGGTTTGTATGGATTGTTTATGGCTTAACCAAAGTGTTTCGGGATCATTTGTTTAGTCCAAGTGATTTCCGGATAAGAGAAACTAAGTTTTATGGATCTTAGTTAGACTTATCAAATGTGAAGGTTTCGGTTATTCAAGTCTAACCGAATGCCTTAACAAGAATTACTAGTTAAGTAACCTAGTATTTGTATTTTTTAAAAGTGAAAGGTCTAAGTTATTTTTGAGAATAATTAGAGCCTGATGAGAAAAATAAAGTTAATTCTGATCTTTATTTTGGTCTTATCGAACAAGCGATTGTATTTGTACAATCGGTTTAGCAAAAGAACTAAGGTGCTTAGTCGATTTTTGATGTGCTAAACTATTAGGGAAAATTGCTTCGGGAAATTGTTTCCTAGATAACAAGTTAAAAACCAAATTACTTGCAGGTAAAACCCTCGTGCTCAACTCTTATAGGTTTGCAAATTCTCTTTGTGAGATTTGTAAGATCCTTTCGGTTTGTCCTTTATTTTTTCGTTTATTTTTCATTTTGTGACAAAAAGGGGAGAAATATATGGAGTAAACAAGTCATATTGACTTGTTGTGAGTTGGTATCACTAAGGGAAATGACATTTGTGCTAAAACGTTTATTCTAACGAAAAGAGTGAAAGCATAGACTAAGGGGGAGTCACATACCATATGATATGTAGTTATGAGGAACTACATGGAAATAACAAAGACGTGCGGATTGAAAATCTACCTATCTTACCTTTAGGGGGAGTATTATCTTTGTTATTATAATATCAGCAGCGGCATTTAAGGATTGAATTTAATGCAGGTTTTGTGCTGTTAAACTTGGAATCAAGCGTATGTGTATAATGAATTTTTGTAATTTGTTTATCCATATGATGTAAGAGTTTTGTCACTAAAATTGACAAAGGTGGAGATTGTTAGAGCATAGCTCGGTTGAACCCACCAAGCATTGGTATGTCAAGTTTGGTTGTCATATTTTAGTGAATCAAAACTCATTTAAAGAGACGCTTGATTATATACTAAAGTCAACTTCGTATAGGTTAGCTTGAAAGTGTTAGGATATGAGACTTACAAGTACTACATGAAGTCTTAAAGAATGTGAAGAAGTATGGAGCTACAATGACAACATCATCCTTCCTCTTGAGGTTAGTAATATTTGACTTGAACTGTTTCTTTCCCTAACATATCTTTCAAGTCGTGCATATTGAAAACATAACTGCGAAGCTGTGTATGAAACTCTAGTTAGACATAGTATTAAGGAATACAATACGAGGTTTATTGCTTAACCATTAAACTTTATATATAAGACATCGACATGATCATATGAATGCTATTGTGATTATGTATGGATATGAGTGAATATTTCATCCTAGGAAACAATGTTTTACATTCGTTTAAAGGAAGTAAGTTCATAAACTTGTTTTGTGAATCGAAAGGGAAATCGTTAGGCTTATTGGTATTGTTATCCATTGCAAATCTGTTTTGAATTACCAATATGTGTATTTAGTATAACCGCTCATAAACTTTTTTATGTATCTTGGTAAAACTATTCACAAGGCCTGACTTATGTATTGGTATGACTTTTATTAGTAAAACTGATCTTAAGAAATCACTCAAGATGGTATGATCGATGCCTTGTAAATAACAACTTTTATCTAGTCATTGGGGAACCGATCCTAGTAAGATGTGCAACAAATTTACAAGAGGTAATCGATCCTTTTAAGAGGTGCAACAAGTTTTTAGTAGATGGGGGAACCGATCATATGAACATGTGCAACAAGTTTGTAGTTTTGGGGGAACCGATCCTATGGACATGTAAAACCGAATACAGGTAGTTACCATAAGTTGTGGGGAACCGATCCTAGTATCTAGTCAACCGAATTTTGGTAACTAGCATGATTATGTACAGTACTCACATAGAGGTAGAACCGAACTTGTTTTGGTAGAACCGTGAAACCCATAATTGGTGATTTGATAGGATAATCAATCATATAGTTCTTGGAATTCATACGAACCAATTCTAAACTTGTTTGGAAGTGTGGCAAATTGTTTCCAAGATTGTAAGTATGAAAAAGGACTTGCAAAGTAAAGATGTCGACATACTTTGAGCATGTACAGTAACTCTTATCATTAATTGTTCAAAGATATTCCTTAATAGTTAAAGGAGAATCCCAGGATCGAAATAAATTGAGAATCTTTTAATTAAGATTTCTTAGTTTTTATATGCTATTTAATCTCCAACAATTAAATGCATATCTTTAGAAAAATAATAATTAGTAATGTGCATTTACTGATTATAGATTTTTCTATTGGGATTTCGGTCAATATTTGGACAATGCATTTCCAGGAATTATGAAAACCGATTTTGTGTTTATTGCATATCTTTGAGAATATTCGGTTTTGGAAATTCCTAGATGTCCAAACTTCCTTGTCTATAAATATTGAAGTTTGCATTTCTAGCAAACTAATCCTCAGAGCCAGCAAAACTACCTAGTTGTGTGTTACTGGTGGAGCCGCCTATTCGGAGAGGAAAGTAACCTAATTAGGCGAAATCTCTTACGGCCGCTCAGTTTAAAGACTTCTTTGGGATTGAGAAGCTCTATTAGTACTGTCTTGTGATAATCCAACGTTAACAAACTCTGTTATGTGTGTGATTGATCACAAGAGGTTCAAGTTGATTGTGTGCAGGTGCTGATTGAAGATTAAAGAAGATTTGAAGACAAGAAGACTTTTTGGGTTCATAATCTTTGGTGTGCACAATACTTGTTTCGGATGGAAAGGGATCCAACTATAATCGGTTTGTCTTTGTGATAGATTGGATTGATTAGTTGAGTAGATCGACATCAATATACATAGTCTAACAATTACTTTGGTAGTTGTTGAGAGATTGATCTAAGGACCCGACAAAGGAGTTTATTGGTTAAACGGAAGAGCCTTTGTCAAACTCATATCACGTTGTTTGAAAAGAGTTGTTACCGAACAGATTTGTTGTTCCTTTACTGTTTGGAATACGAACCAAAGGAATTGTTCCAAGTGCGTGACTTATTAACAAGTTGGAGGTGCAGGGATACTGAGGAAACTAGGTGAACTATAGGTTTAGTTACTTGGTCTCAACTATACGAAGTTGGTTTGATTTTGTATAGCGGTTAATTCTGAGAGTATTCAATTCTGGGCTAGGTGCCGGAGTTTTTATGCATTTGCAGTTTCCTCGTTAACAAAAGTTTGTTGTGTCATTTACTTTTATTTTCCGCAATTATAATTGTGTTTATTATAATTTAAAGTAAATTACAGAAACGTTAATTCCTACTTTACTTGATAGACAATCCCTAGAGTTTGGTTAAGTCTGAACCTATTATCAAGTAAACATACTTCGCTGTTGTATTGTATCGATCTTGTATCAATAGATGATCACACGAAGTGTGAACCGATTAGTTGTATTGTCTCGACTAAGTCCATAGACAATCACTTTCGGAAAAGGACTTATAGGTGGAAATTTTTTAGATTGAGGTATATTTGGGTACCTTCGTCTTTTCAGTATTACAAGTAAACCTATTAGTCGGCTATCACTCTGACTACAAAATGAAGTGTGAATATTAGGATAAGTTTGTAAGAAAAACAAACTTCACTATTTATAGACCAAGTTAGTTTGGACACTAAGGAATTTCCATAACCGAAAATATCAAAAGATATGCAATAAATACCATTTTTTTTTAAACTACCCATGGCAAAGGCACACTGGGTAACAAATTTTATTAAATCAAGAAAAAAGAAGAAGGGGGACTAGGCCTTACCTTCAACAAAACAAAGAGAGGAAAAAACGAAAAAACAAACAGAACAATCAAAAGAAGCAAAAAATTAATAAATACCTGTTTTCGGTTTTGTCTAATTCTAGCTAATATCCAACTAACATACCGAACTCTCATGAATGATAACTCAATATTAGACAACATATATACTTTACCAATATATATTCCAAAGATATGTTTTACTTACTGGGAAAATAAAACATATAAATTCGAAAATCCTAATAAAAGATTCTCAAATATTTCGGTTTGGTATCCCACCTTGAGTATCAATGAATATCTTTGAACAATTAATAAATAAGAATTTAGCACATGTTCAAATATTCATCATGTCGACATATTGAACTTACCTAAATAACAACTTATATTCTGATATTCACACAAACCCTAAAGTGTATATGAAACCGGAAATACATTTTTCTGATCGGTCCTGCAAGAGATCCCCAATAGGGATTGGTCCTGCTATAAATCCCTAAGGAAAGGATCGGTTCTGTTATAGATCCTCAATAGGAATCGGACCATCAATCCTATTTATTATTTTCAACTACAAAAAAAATTTCGCAAGTTTACTTCATGTAGTTAAACTTAGGTTTCTAGGCATGAAACCAACCTAAAATTCATTACGCAATCTAGTAACAAGTTAAAAAAATAGTATTTATGTCGCAATTACGAAGTTCAAAAGATAGACGTTATACTTCGTAATTAAATATACCAAAGTTGTGATAAAACTTGTATATTCTTCCTTGATACTTTGGTCATAATGAAATGATCAAGTCTCTAATACTAGATATTCACATATATAACTTCATATGTTATGTTTTCAATATAAACGACTTGAAAGCAACATAGGTAGAACTGAAAACAAGTCAAGTATTGTATTTTTAATCTCGAACAGAAGGATGATGTGTTCGTTGATGCCGATACCTCTTCAGGTTCTTCAGAGTAACATGAGTTTGTTTCAACATTTCTAGACTTCATAGACTAACCTAACGAAGTTAACTCTAGTAATCTAATCAAGCAACCTTGAGTTATGGAACTAAAATAGGACAACCAAACTTGACATACAAACGCTTGGCGGGTTCAACCGAGAAATGCTCTAACAATCTCCCCCTTTGTCAATTTTGTGACAAAACTATGTTACATATGGAGAGTACAAGAATTAAAAGATAAAGATATTACATTAAATAACAGTCTCTTAACTCATTCTCCGCACACTTTATTCCAAGTTTCAACAACATAATAACATGTAGATTCAAAATAATGTCGTTGTTGAAGCATTTGAATAGCAAAAATATTTGCTCCCCCCTAAAGGAAAGATAGGGTTATATTCAACCAAAATATAGATTTGTTATTCACTTTCATAGTATGTAATAATACACAACATGATGATATCTTTCTCCTCCTTAATCAATACTTTACTCTTCGTTTAAATATATACTTTTCAGCACATATATCCTTTCTCAGCGATTATATTCACCGTATACTCCATATGATTCTCCCCCTTTTGTCACAAAAATGACAAAGAAATGAAAAAATACAAAAAGTATTTCGCAAGGACCTTCAAGTTCATAAGAACTCCATACAACCTATAATAGTCAAGCAATAAAATTTAACATACCACTTGAGATAATCATCACTAAACCCGAAACTACCAAAGTAATTTTGTTTAGCCTCTTACCAAGGAAACAATTACGCGAAGTAATTTTCCCTTATTTCGATAAGTATAAACTAGGTTAGATAACTAGTTTTCTTATCAGGAACCGATTGGACTTGCATAATCCTATCTAGTTTTGATAAGCCTAAACTAACATTAGAATTAACTTAGTTTTTCTTACCAAGAATCAATTGAACTTATTCAATTGAGCCTCTTTTTGTTAAGCAAAAACAAAAATCAGAATTGACTTAGTTTTTCTTAACAAGAAACAACTGTACCTTATTTCGATAAGAAGAAAAAAAGAATCTGAATTAACTCAGCTTTTCTTAACTGGAAAACGATTAACCAGAAATAATCATTACCTTGCTTTGATATGTCAAACAGAGATCGAAACCGATCTAGCTTACATATATGGAAAGAGATTATCAACATATTTTTCCTTTGGTTTCCACAACCACTCACCCCATAAAGATATGACGTTTAAGCTCCAGTTCAATATACAACTCTCCCCCATTGTTTTGTTATTCCCTGCATAACAAAAGAATAACAAAAAGACAACCTTTGCCAGAGAAAGGTCGACAAGATTTTAGCTATTACCTGCAAAGTAAAAAGCTAAAACCGAAACGCATATGTATATTAAATACACAACTTATGAAACGATAATAGTATAATCGTGACTTCATATATGAGTTAATCAATATTATCTACTTATGATTATTTGATAAAGATACCTGAAAGGTTAGATCTGAAACCTACTAAATCAAGAAGTCACAGAATCATAAGAGATAATAAATATGAGATCAAAACATTAGAGTTAATAAAAAATCGGAAGTTAATCTCATAAACCGAAGTCAAAGAAAAGAGATATTATATTTGAACAAGCAATGCAATCGTAACTGAAAATGCAGGGGTCTAACAACCATACCCAACAATTCGTTTGGCAATATGAGAAGACTTACTCCAATACACTTTCTAGACTATACAGTCAGACTCAATCTAGATTAAAATATATCAAAGAGTTTAATATCTCTAACTATTAATTCAATCCGCAATCAGCAAATAGAAATCTGCTAGCCTGATTTGAATATAAGAGGAATTACTTGAACGGTACCAAAGACCAATATTCAAGTGTCAATCAATGTATATCAACAACCAAAGGGTGGATATTCTAATTGATTGATCTTAACGCACAACCTGTGATATTTCAATTATATAACAAAATATAATGCGGAAAAGAAATAACACAGACACCAGAATTTTGTTAACGAGGAAACCGAAAATGCAGAAAAACCCCGGTACCTAGTCCAGATTGAATACCACATTGTATTAAGCCGCTACAGACACTAGCCTACTACCAATTAACTTCAGATTGGATTGTAGTTGAACCCTAATCAATCTCACATTGATTCAAGGTACAGTTGCGCTCCTTACGTCTCTGATCCCAGCAGGATACTACGCACTTGATTCCCTTAGCTGATCTCACCCACTGTTAGAGCATATCTCGGTCGACCTTGCATGCGTTGCTATCTCAGGTATGTTTGTCAATGTTAGTGATCAAAACTATGAGTCTTGATTTCTAGTCTACATAGCTAAGTCTCGGACTAGGATAGAAAAGTGTAGTTGTGCTCAAGGACTTCATGGAGATTCATCATACAATGACGAAGATCTACTCAAGGAACCGTGGAACTTCATCAACAAAAAGGTATGTGGAGACTTGAACTTATCTATCACTCAAAAGTCTATCTCTTCTATCTCCTACTTCTTATGAGACAAAAGTCGTATGCTATATAGACTGGATCATACACATTTGATATTTCGAGCCGAGTATATCTCGCCTATTGATAAGATTTTTGATTGTCGTTGTTGTAAATAGGATTCGAACTCTAAGACTTGTGAAGATTAAATTTACAGATTTAATAAAAAAGGGAGAGTTACTGGGTCTAGGATTCCACTGAATTCATATCATAAGGCTCAATAATTATTTTCAACAATTATCGCTCAATAAATAAATAAAACATCGACTCTTGTTTTGCCAAAGTAGATCCTCAAAACATTAGTTATAAATCGTAAGCATGGGACATCAAACATTTAAGCAAGCATGACCCATCTAATAAAATAATAACTAATTAATTCGAATCATAAATCAATTCAAAATAAGTGCAAAAGTCATATAGAAAATAATACAAATTCACCCATGTGTGAAGTTCGGCTTCCTCCATCGACCCAGTGTTGGGGTTTAGCTTTTCATGATGAAAACACACTCAAAAATATAATTTATAGCTCAAATGGTGTTTTATTGAAGAAAACTAATAATACAATGAATCTGCAACGCTGTATTGGCGTTACAGAAGTCACCGTTACAAGAGCTGTTGCAAATACAAAACAAGCGTGCCAAACTGTCTGTTACGAGTACTGTTTATAAACGACAGTTCTCTGCGACAGTCAGTAGGCGTCGAATGTTCTTCTTCTTTTTCTTCTTCTCTTCTCTGCAGCAGCAGAGAAATCTGCTCTGCAACCCTCTGTTCTTCTCCCCAACTCTCGGTATCCCTCTCAAAATCCTTAGCAACCTTTATATATCCTTCAGCATCGCAAATACTTCGATAATAACTCCAAATAATCTTCATTAATTCCGAATATTCTCTTCTTCCTGTCACGGGAATAAAATCCTTTTGGAGCTCCTTCACGCATCTGCCTGTACTCTGTACACTCCCAACAACCTTATACACGCTCCATAAGAAGTTTAGCACGCAGAAAACACGCACAAGCCTTCCAAAATAACTCAGAAGTTTCCCGAGAATGTGCTTTCCCTGATTAGTAGAGATTACGTGTAAACTTCCCCTCTGATCGAATTCAAAGCACTTACCAATCCTGTTTTGATATAACAGGCTGGTATATATCCAAACCAAGCGAGAAATCAGACCAAATCTTGTCCAAAATCAATACAGAGAATATCGCACACAATTTTCCCTGTTTTATCATCAAACCCGATATCCAGCCCAAACTGATTGAATCGGACGGAGTTATCAGCCCTGTTCAGTCAATCCATGTCTATCCTAGCTAAATTCTCCGGTTGAATCTCCCTAAAACAGATCCAAATCTTCTCAACAGAATTCCGAGTATATTTCCGACTTTGTTTTGCTTCACCCGAATTTCCGCCCAACTCTTTCGAATAAATCGACATTACCAACCCTGTTTAGTCCAAACAGGCCTAAACAAACTAACTAGAGCGACTGAATCTCTTTAGAAATCTCCTGAATCAACCTTCGCAGGTGAGAAATTTCAAACCTGCACTTTCCTGCCAAAATTACTTTTATGTTGTGCCTTCAAATCAATCGTTCTAGCTAAATTCATTCCACTCGAAAGACCTTACCAAGCATGTTTAACCCAAAGGAAGATACCCATTAAATTTCAGCCATTGAGTCTCAGTCGAACAGCTCCAAAACCCAAACCCTAATTCTGCCACCAAGTTTCCCGCCAAAACTGAAAATTCAAATGAAGAAGAAGGTCGCCCCTTATCCAGAGTGCTTGGGTGCCGATAGTAATTAGTGTACCCCTTATTGAATGAGGTACCCCTTATCCAAACTTGGGTGTCCGAATAACAAACGTCCTCCCGCGGTGCCTTTATCAACTTTTCGAGCAATATTTTCCACATGAGCTTATTTCCTTGAAAAGACTTAAAACAAGATTATTAGTGATAAAATGAGTCCAAGCTAATGTAGTTATGGGTGAAAATGTGTCGCACTTACGTGCTTGTCAAATTCCCCCACACTTACATTTTGCTAGTCCTCGAGCAAAACACAAGAAGACCCGCTACACAACTGGTCATATAATAAGAGAGAGAGAGAGACCCGCTACACAGCTGGTCATATATATATTTAAGACCCGCTACACAGCTGGTCATCATAACGTGCAAGAAAAAAGAAAAGACCCGCTACACAACTGGTCATAATGCTAACAAGAAAAAAGAAAAGACCCGCTACACAGCTGGTCATAACCCTAGCAACTGTAAATTTTTTTTTTTTTTTTAGATTCGCTACACAGCTGGTCATAGTATGCAAGAAAATAGAAAAGACCCGCTACACAGCTGGTCATAATATGCAAGAAAATTCCTGAAAAAGAAAAATAAAACGTTAACCACTCCCCCACACTTAAACATTACATTGTCCTCAATGTAATTGAGTCATCCAATGCAAAACTTAAGATGGGAAATCCAAAAGATGCAAAAAAAAGTAAACGAAAATAAAAAATAAAAATACACCTACTGGAATGTACAAAAAGGATCCCCATAAAATAATAACCTGAAAACTTGGGGATCGACCCAAAATACAATATTTACAAACGACAGCTTCACACTTATGTCATGAAAACGCGGAGACGCTGAAACTATCAAAAACCAAGATTTACCCCTAAACCAAGTTTTTACTGCACAAGGAAGTGCGTAAAGAACAAAATATGGGGATTCTATTGAGACTGGGGAATTATCAATCGGCTGATGCACTGTATCAGGAATAGGCAAGTCCTCTGGGTATTTAGATGCAAAGTAATCCAACAACACTCTCGAGGCACACAATTCTAACCCTAAATTAGGCAACTTTTGGAAGTCTAGGGGTCTAAAAACATCCTCTAAGTTGGGTGAATTATCTTGTGGGATGGATTCATCTATGGAATTAGGCAAATCATCACCACAATCATCCACAGGGTCATCTTCAAATTCTGTCTGGAACAGAGAGTCACTATAAGACAAATCATCATCATCATTAAATAATTTTTGGCATTCCAATAATCTCAGTCTTTGTTCCAAACTAGGTGGTGTGTATTTATAATACTTCTCATATATCTCTAGAGGAGATTCTTCACTTATTTCATGTGAAGCAGAAACTCCATACCATTGCCTACGCTTATATTCATCAAGCGTCATCTCAGATGAGGTTTCCTGATAATTTGACTTTCTACTCTTATATTCCGCCAGCGTCATCGTAGGTGACGTCTCCTCAGAAGAAGTCATCATCCTCAAAAGGTCCCTGGAAAATAATACAAAAAGAAACGCATAAAAAGGAAAAAATAAAGTCTAAAAAAATGAAAATACTGTACAAAATTAAAAAAAAATAAAATAAATAAACCTAAAAATTAATCTAAAAACAAATCCGCGTCGGCGGCGCCAAAATGATAAGATTTTTGATTGTCGTTGTTGTAAATAGGATTCGAACTCTAAGACTTGTGAAGATTAAATTTAAAGATTTAATTAAAAAGGGAGAGTTACTGGGTCTAGGATTCCACCGAATTCATATTATAAGGCTCAATAATTATTTTCAACAATTATCGCTCAATAAATAAATAAAACATCGACTCTTGTTTTCCCAAAGTAGATCCTCAAAACATTAGTTATAAATCGTAAGCATGGGACATCAAACATTTAAGCAAGCATGACCCATCTAATAAAATAATAACTAATTAATTCGAATCATAAATCAATTCAAAATAAGTGCAAAAGTCATATAGAAAATAATACAAATTCACCCATGTGTGAAGTTCGGCTTCCTCCGTCGACCCAGTGTTGGGGTTTAGCTTTTCATGATGAAAACGCACTCAAAAATATAATTTATAGCTCAAATGGTGTTTTTATTGAAGAAAACTAATAATACAATGAATTTGCAACGTTGTATTGGCGTTACAGAAGTCATTGTTACAAGAGCTGTTGCAAATACAAAATAAGCGTGCCAAACTGTCTGTTACGAGTACTGTTTATAAACGACAGTTCTCTGCGACAGTCAGTAGGCGTCAAATGTTCTTCTTCTTCTTCTTCTTCTCTACAGCAGCAGAGAAATCTGCTCTGCAACCCTCTGTTCTTCTCCCCAACTCTCGATATCCCTCTCAAAACCCTTAACAACCTTTATATATCCTTCTGCATCGCAAATACTTCGATAATAAATCCAAATAATCTTCATTAATTCAGAATATTCTCTTCTTCCTGTCACGGGAATAAAATCCTTTTGGAGCTCCTTCACGAATCTGCCTATACTCTGTACACTCCCAACAGCCTTATACACGCTCCATAAGAAGTTTAGCACGCATAAAACACACACAAGCCTTCCAAAATAACTCAGAAGTTTCCGAAGAATGTGCTTGCCCTGATTAGTAGAGATTACATGTAAACTTCCCCTCTTATCGAATTTAAAGCACTTACCAATCCTGTTTTGATATAACAGGCTGGTATATATCCAAACCAAGCGAGAAATCAGACCAAATCTTGTCCAAAATCAATACAGAGAATATCGCACACAATTTTCCCTGTTTTATCATCAAACCCGATATCCATCCCAAACTGATTGAATCGGACGGAGTTATCAACCCTGTTCAGTCAATCCATGTCTATCCTAGCCAAATTCTCCGGTTGAATCTCCCTAAAACAGATCCAAATCTTCTCAACAGAAGTCCGAGTATATTTCTGACTTTGTTTTGCTTCACCAGAATTTCCGCCCAACTCTTTCGAATAAATCGATATTACCAACCCTGTTTAGTCCAAACAGGCCTAAACAAACTAACTAGAGCGACTGAATCTCCTTAGAAATCTCCCGAATCAACCTTCGCAGGTGAGAAATTTCAAACCTGCACTTTCCCGCCAAAATGACTTTTTATGTTGTGCCTTCAAATCAATCGTTCTAGCCAAATTCGTTCCACTCGAAAGACCTTACCAAGCCTGTTTAACCCAAAGGAAGATACCCATTAAATTTCAGCCATTGAGTCTCAGTCGAACAACTCCAAAACCCAAACCATAATTCTTCCACCAAGTTTCCCGCCAAAACTGAAAATTCAAATGAAGAAGAAGGTCGCCCCTTATCCATAATGCTTGGGTGCCGATAGTAATTAGTGTACCCCTTATCAAATGAGGTACCCCTTATCCAAACTTGGGAGTCCGAATAACAAACGTCCTCCGGCGGTGCCTTTATCAACTTTTCGAGCAATATTTTCCACGAGAACTTATTTCCTTGAAAAGACTTAAAACAAGATTATTAGTGATAAAATGAGTCCAAGCTAATGTAGTTATGGGTGAAAATGTGTCGCACTTACGTGCTTATCACCTATCTATATCTCGAAACCATGTGTTGGTAAAGCGTTTCGCTTTGATCGGGTTTATCTTCACCTAATGACGAAAGTCATAATGTTTCAATCACTTTGACGAGAAATAGTGTAACAACTATATAACGTCCTCTAAGAATATTTCAATTGTTGGAATGAGAGTTTAGGTCTATATAACCAATGATGGATATAAGCATTGTGTGGAAACACATATGTGCATAAGTCATATTTCTTAATCCGAAGTTTGCGAACTTTGTTGATTGAGAGAAACCGGAGGAATTGGCTTTGCCAAGTCCGCGAACTGACGAAAGTTCTCTTGCCGAGAATTTCTGCTGGGATTTTCCAAAAACTCGTTTGCGTGTTTAGTCCGCGAACTGGCGGAAGTCTCCTTACCGAGATTTTCTGCTGAGTTTGGAAAACTCAGCCGGTTGCTTTAAGTCCGCGAACTTGTTTGCGTACTTGAGTGGGTAATGATCTAAAGATGTGCTCTGAATATGAAACTTAAATTACTAAGGAATGCAGTATGCAAACCGTGGCTATAAAGTTCATGAGCCGATTCAATCGAATCGAATCATCTTTGTCTCAATTGTGTCTTGTTTAGTTACATAAGATCTCATAGCAATTGAACAACTCTCTAACTAGTTAATTTGACTCAATTGAACTAGTTATGGTGAAGAAGAACAAGGTTAATATGAAATTCTCATATGGTTGACCTTTTGGTTACTACGTTGAACCAACATACACGTACACGTTTGGGCACGGTTTTCACAATCCCAGTAAACGTATATCTCAAGTGTGTGTGACAAGCTAAGTTTTCGATCTAACGGTTGAGAAATATTAGCTTGAATCTAAATCAGGTTTTCATTTAACGGTGAATATTGATTGCTTTGCAACTAAGGCAAAACCCTGATTTGAAGACTATATATAGGAGACATCTAGCATTGGGCAAAACTAATCCCCACACGTCTGTGTGATACTAGTGCCCTCGTTAGAGTCGATTCTCCTCTAACCTTTGGTTTTCTTCTCTAAAACCAGGTTAACGACTTAAAGACTTCATTAGGATTGTGAATCCAGACCGATACTACTTTTATCGTAGTTGTGTGATCTAATCTTGCATCTTCTATCGTACGAGTACAATCTTTGATTGGCTTGAGATCGTGAGAGTTCTCCGATAGGCAAGATAAAGAAGTCACAAACATCTTCGTCTCACTATTTGTGATTCCTCGACGTCCTCTTGTGTATTCAAGTAAGACTGTTGAGAGGTGATTGATTAATTTAGGCTGTTCTTTGGGAATATAAGACCGGATTATCAATTGGTTCCTGTTCACCTTGATTTCATATCTTAAGACGGAACAAAAACCTAGGGTTTTTCTGTGGGAGACAGATTTATCCTTTGATAGACTTTTCTGTGTGAGACAGATTTGTTTATTATCAAGTCTGCGATTTTGGGTTGCAACAACTCTTGCTTGTGGGTGAGATCAGCTAAGGGAATCAAGTGCGCAGTATCCTGCTGGGATCAGAGGCGTAGGAGTACAACTGTACCTTGAATTAGTGGGAGACTGATTGGGGTTCAGCTATAGTCCATTCCGAAGTTAGCTTGGAGTAGGCTAGTGTTTGTAGCGGCTTAATACAGTGTGTATTCAATCTGGACTAGGTCCCGGGGTTTTTCTGCGTTTGCGGTTTCCTCGTTAACAAAATCTCTGGTGTCTGTGTTATTTCATTTTCCGCATTATATTGTTTATCTTTATAATGGAAATAATACAGGTTGTGCGTTAAAGTTTAATCGATTAGAGATCCGACCTTGTGGTTGTTGATTTCATTGATTAACACTTGGACATTGGTCTTTGGTACCGTCCAAGTTATTCCTTGTATTGGTCGTTTTTAGACCCCCGCTTTTTCAATTGGTATCAGAGCAGGCAAACACGGTTAAGACCTTACAAGTCTGTGTTTGTCGCAATCTGACTGTATGGACAAGAGTACTATCTCTGACAACGCAACATCAGCACAGGGTTGCTTAGATAAGTTTCAAAGATCTGAAACCACTGAGTAAAACTCCTTCACGTCTCCTTCATCCGAATCCGCATTCAACTGGAGAAAATCTCTTGATGAACAGTTGGATGATCTCTCGGATGATAGTGATTCAGAAGAAAGTCAGAGTCTTGATGAGGAAGTTTCTCAATACATCAAGTTTTTTAATCGTGAATTGAAAGAAACAAGGACAACTGCTTGCTTGAGAAAGTACATGAGTCCTCTCTGTCAAGAAAACAGAAAGTTGAGAAAACTCTTCAAAGGTTATGATGTGGATACAAATTGTTACAATCTACCGTTAAACATCACGAAGAAGAGGTTCGCTCAAAAAAATCTAAAAGTGATAATGTTCTTCGTAACCTCTGTATGTTAAAAGAAAGACTTGCCGAAACTGAAGCAAGATGTGAATCTCAACAGAAATGTTTCAATGACAAAGAACGCAGTCTTCTTACCAAAGAGAAATCCTTGGAAACCAAACTCACTGCTGCTCTTAATAAGGTAAAATCACTGGAAGAGAATCTAAATAGGTCCGTAACTAGCTCTACAAAACTGTCTTCTATGCTGGGAGCCTGTAAAGAACATCATGATAAATGTGGTCTGGGATATAAAGGAATAGACGCTCATAATAGTGGTAAGATTAATTTTGTTAAAGTTGTTAATATTTCTCCATGTGAAGAACCTATGTCAGCTTGCAAAAACAAGGATTCTACTTCTTCTAAATGTTCTCAAAATAGAACTACTGAACATAAGTCCTTCAACTGCTATTACTGCGGAAACAAATGACACTCTGAGCGAAGGTGTCGTCTTCGGATAAGGAATGAAAAACTTTACAACATTCTTACTTGGATGTCTAAAGAAGTTGTTAAACCTATATCAAAGATTGGAATCAACCCTGCTCGGCCTCAAGGGATATACTGTGATAAGGCTTTTCCTAATTATGTTTTCAAACCGAAGGATGCCTACAATGGTGGAAGAAAAAACAACAAAAGCGTGACAAGTGCTGTAAATCAGTCTGGAAAGAGAAAAAGGAACAATGAAAGAAAACGAGTTAAGTTCTTCTAATCTTCTCAAAAAGGACTGTGAATTCTAGTCTTCCAACTCAGATTTTCTACACGTCAACAATAGAGTGTCTGATCTGAAGATCTGTATAAACAACCTAATACGGAATATCAAGAAAACATGGAATGTTGTTAACACAGGTACTTCTAAATCGTCTCTTGATATTGCTTCTTCAACTATACCAGGTAGCTTGATAAATACCGATGAAAGGTAAAAAGAAGAAGTAAATAATGATGAGCAAGATGCTCATCTTATTACACCCTGACATGTTCATGTTGCATCTCTTTTAATTATGTTTAGTTAAAAAGGGATGCTCAAGATTCTCAGGATTTTCATCTTGAGAAAGCTGTCAGGATTGTACTGCATTCGATGTTACTTTATTCCATTTGCTCCTAAACATCTATTTCTTTTTACGTTTTGGGCTTCTTTGGTCTATCTTAGGCCCATTTCTCCAATACATGCACCAACCCTCACGAACGGCATGTTTCCTAGGGTTTGTTGGAATTCCTTATATATATAATGTGTTCCAGAAGTGCAAAAAGATTTCCTAAAAGTCTTTTTGGTGCACAATGGAGGGAAGCAACAAGGTTGATGATGTTGAGCTTTGTCCTATTGATATCTCGTACTTTCATGCTCTTGATCATGAAAACGAAGACAAACTACCAGTTCATATTTCTTCACAACTGGTAGGAAATATTCTTGGAGACTTTAAGGTCGTTTGAGAACAACTAGGGAAGGCAACTGAGGAACTCATTCTTGTTCAATCCCTGGTTGCAGACATGATTTAGTTTTTCGTCTGATCTTGGTTCTAGTTTGTTTCCTAGTATGTCTTCTTTTTGGATTAGTTGGAAGAATAACTAGCGTTTTCAATAGCGAAGATTGTGACTACACATAGCTATTTTTTTTCATCTTCTTATGTTTATTTTTTAGGTTTATTGGTTTTAAATTCTAAAAATATTTGGAGGATGATGTTATTGCAGTATTAATCTTTATGATTTTGTGATATTGCAATATTTTTATGGGATATGTATTGTTTGCGTCCGTGAACTTGAAGGTCCCATATGTTGTCAAAAGTAAAGTCGTTCATGAATTGGTTTTCGTATTGATGAAAGGACGAATGGACTTTTGACAAATACAAAGGTTATGCCTATGCAGTCATTTATTTGATGGAAAATAGGATAAAATCTTTTGTGTGACAAGGATAAAGTCTATTATGTCATTATGCATATAGTGATGGAAAGATAGAACAGATCCTTGTATGTATTCCGCGGTATTGATCTTCTTTGATCCATTCTTTTTGTATTACCGTGAAGGCTCCATTGTGTGTCTTATGTTGAGCACGATACAACTAAGTCGATTATTCTTATTGGCTTTGTTGGTTGTTCCATAAGATGCTATATGTTGAGCATTATGAACTAAATTAATCATCTTGGTTAGTTATTTAGTTATTTGCTCCGAAAGTCTTCTTTTGTCGAGCAAAACTTTTGACAATTAAATTGATTACCTTCGTGGTTAGTTTGGTTGTTTGTATTCCAATTAGATTAATTATGGGTTCTCTTGTAATTAGTCTAGTTGAGTTTTCATATATTCCACAAGTTCTTGTGTTGAGTATATGAGCGGCTATACTAACTATGTTCTATTGGTTGATGTAGTCGTATATTCCGTAAGGTTTTCCTTATGTTGAGTATGTGAACGATTAAGTTATTCATCTCCGTATGATTACCTTAGTCGTAGGTCCGTAAGTTTACTTATGTTGAGCACAATCAATTAAATTGATCACTTTTGTGGTTTGATTTAGTTGCGTATTCCAATTAAATTAATCATGGGTTTACTTGTGATTAATTTGATTGAGTTTTGGATATAGAAAATCATTTTCCTATGGTTTTTGGTGTCCAATTAAAAATCCTTCTTTTCTTTCGAAATTAAGGTCGCTCTTGTTGTTCTCTCGGGAATGACATCAAATGGGGGAGAGTTCTTTTGAACTTGTGCTTAATGGTAATATCTTGCGGGGTGTGCTGCTGTGGAATTTTATAAGGGTTATCTTGTATCTTAAAACTCCTTGATGAATGCAGTTATCCTCGGCTTTATGATTTCATCTAAATTAAGTTGGTATGTATTTTTTCTTTTAGTCTATGAAACGTCTCATCTCGGAAATTTCATTAGGAACCCGTTCTTGTACCTTTGCCAATTTTATTGACAAAAAGGGGGAGACTTAATGTGTAGTTCTACTACATATACATATGATTTTCGGATCATTGTGTAAGGGGGAGTGGTTTCCATGTGAGATGGAGTATTGAATAAGGGGGAGTGATACATATCACCGTAGTATTATTGTTAAAGTCGTGATGCAATTGGACTTTGATGTTACATAATAATACTATGTCACTGTATAATAATGATCGAGAATCTCGATTTCTCTCATTGTTATAGCTACGGATCTTCAACAACGGTGATGCAAAACTTACAACCTTTGGGATCATTGGAGTACTTGGAAGGACGGAGATTTTAGGGAACGTTGAAGATTAGACTATGGAATATGAGCCACTAAAGTTTATCTTTTTTGTATTCCATATGTATTAATAGTTTTGTCACTAAAATTGACAAAGGGGGAGATTGTTAGAGCATAGCTCGGTCGACCTCGCATGCGTTGCTATCTCAAGCCTGTTTGTCAATGTTAGTGATCAAAACTATGATTCTTAATTTCTAGTCTACATAGCTAAGTCTCGGACTAGGATAAAAAAGTGTAGTTGAGCTAAAGAACTTCATGGCGATTCGTCATACAACGACGAAGATCTACTCAAGGAACCCTGGAACTTCATCAACAAAAATGTATGTGGAGACTTGAACTTATCTATCACTCAAAAGTCTATCTCTTCTATCTCCTACTTCTTATGAGACAAAAGTCGTATGCTATATAGACTGGATCGTACACATTTGATATTTCGAGCCGAGTATTCTCGCATATCTATATCTCGAAATCATGTGTTGGTAAAACGTTTCTCTTTGATCGGGTTTATTTTCACCTAATGACGAAAATCATAATGTTTCAATCACTTTGAAAATCGCTTTGACGAGAAATAGTGTAAAAACTATATAACGTCCTCTAAGAATGTTTCAATGGTTGGAATGAGAGTTTAGGTCTATATAACCAATGATGGATATAAGCATTGCATAAGTGTTATTCCTTAATCCGAAGTTTGCGAACTTTGTTGATTGAGAGAAACCGGAGGAATTGGCTTTGCCAAGTCCGCGAACTCAGTTTGCGAACTCAGTCCGCGAACTGACGGAAGTTATCTTGCCGAGAATTTCCGCTGGGATTTTCCAAAAACTCGTTTGCATGTTTAGTCCGCGAACTGGCGGAAGTCTCCTTGCCGAGATTTTCTGCTGAGTTTGGAAAACTCTGTCGGTTTCCTTAAGTCCGCGAACTTGTTTGCGTACTTGAGTGGGTTATGATCTAAAGATGTGCTCTGAACATGAAACTTAAATTACTAAGGAATGCCGTATGCAAACCGTGGCTATAAACTTCATGAGCCGATTCAATCGAATCGAATCATCTTTGTTTCAATTGTGTCTTGTGTAGTTACATAAGATCTCATAGCAATTGAACAACTCTCTAACTAGTTCATTTGAGTCAATTGAACTATTTATGGTGAAGAAGAACAAGGTTAATATGAAATGCTCATATGGTTGACCTTTTGGGTTACTATGTTGAACCAACATACACGTACACGTTTGGGCACGGTTTTTACAAACCCAGTAAACGTATATCTCAAGTGTGTGTGAAAAGTTAAGTTTTCGATCTAATGGTTGAGAAATATTAGCTTGAATCTAAATCAGGTTTTCATCTAACGATGAATATTGATTGCTTTGCAACTAAGGCAAAACCCTGATTTGATGACTATATATAGGAGACATCTAGCATTGGGAAAAACTAATCCCCACACGTCTGTGTGATACTAGTGCGCTCGATAGATTCGATTCTCCTCTAACCTTTGTTTTTCTTCTCTAAAACCAGTTTAACGACTTAAAGACTTCATTGGGATTGTGAAGCCAGACCGATACTACTTTTATCGTAGTTGTGTGATCTGATCTTGCATCTTCTATCGTATGAGTACAATCTTTGATTGGCTTGAGATCGTGAGAGTTATCCGATAGGCAAGATAAAGAAGTCACAAACATCTTCGTCTCACTATTTGTGATTCCTCGACGTCCTCTTGTGTATTCAAGTAAGACTGTTAAGAGATGATTGATTAATCTAGGTTGTTCTTCGGGAATATAAGATTGGATTATCAATTGGTTCCTGTTCACCTTGATTTCATATCTTAAGACGGAACAAAAACCTAGGGTTTTTCTGTGGGAGACAGATTTATCCTTTGATAGACTTTTCTGTGTGAGACAGATTTGTTTATTATCAAGTCTGCGATTTTGGGTTGCAGCAACTCTTGGTTGTGGGTGAGATCAACTAAGGGAATCGAGTGCGCAGTATCTTGTTGGGATCAGAGGCGTAGGAGTACAACTGTACCTTGAATTAGTGGGAGACTGATTGGGGTTCAACTATAGTCCAGTCCGAAGTTAGCTTGGAGTAGGCTAGTGTCTGTAGCGGCTTAGTACAATGTGTATTCAATCTGGACTAGGTCCCGGGGTTTTCTGCATTTGCGGGTTCCTCGTTAACAAAATTTCTGGTGTCTGTGTTATTTCATTTTCCGCATTATATTGTTTATCTTTATTATTGAAATAATACAGGTTGTGCGTTAAAGTTTAATCGATGAGAGATCCGACCTTGTGGTTGTTGATTTCATTGATTAACACTTGGACATTGGTCTTTGGTACCGTCCAATTGCTAGAGTTCTCCTTTATATAGTTTTCAAATCAGGGTTTGCAATCCAAGTTACCTTGGTAACAAAGCATTCAATATTCATTCTTAGATGAAAAACTTGATTCAACCAAACTAATATCTTTCAACCGTTAGATCGAACTTAGCTTATTATACACAAATGAAATGTACCCTCATTTAGGTTTATGTAGTCGTACCTAAACGTGTACACCATGTTGGTTCACAAATAGTTAACCGAGGTTAGCCATATGATTACCCTCATATCAACCTTATTCATCTTAACCATAACTAGTTGAAATGACTCAAATGAAACTAGTTAAAGAGTTGTTCAATTGTTTAGAAAACACAATTGAAATCAAATCAGTTTGATTCACTTGAATCAATCATGAACATTATATCCACGGTTTGCAAAGATTACATTCCTTATGATTTAAATGTTTTAAGTTCATGGACTTGACCGATTTGGCAAAGTAACCAGCTTAAGTATGCGTACGGGTATGCGTACTTAAGCAGTCGGATTTTGAGTTTGTTAAGTTTCCAAACTCAGCAAAAATTTTCGGTTCAAAAACTTCCGCCAGTATGCGTACGGGTACGCATACTTGAGTTGACTAGTTATGAGTTTTGCCAAAACCAAACTCAGCAGAAATTCTCGGTTCGAGAACTTCCGCCAGTATGCGTACAGGTACGCATACTTAACCTGTCTCCTTTACCATTTCCGTATATACACATATGAATACTCTTGGCTCCCGGTTTATGGACTTATACACTATTGTGCGAACACACTATATATGCTTATATCCAAAGATGGTTACATCATAAACTCTTTATTTCAATCATTGAAACATTCTTCTATAATGTCAATAGCCGTTTTCACACACTATTAGCATCAAAGTAATTTTCAAGATATTGAAATAATCATTATTGAAACCTTCCAAGTCTTACACCAAATGATTGTATCCACAAACCATGTAAGATGTTACTCGGCAATTTCTCATGATATAAGATGAACTTGGTCGAAGCGAAAGCTTACCAACATATATTTCGAGAAATATGTAAGCGAGATATACTCAGCACGAAATCAAAAATGTGTATAGAGAAAACTTTATCGTAACACGACTTATGTCTCAATATAGGAGATATTAGACATAGACTTTCCAAGTGATAGATAAGTTCAAGTCTCCACATACCTTTTGTCGAAGAAGTTCCAGAAGCTCCCCTTAGTAGTTCTTCGTCTTCAAGAGATGAACGTCGAGAGATTTAAGCTCAACTACACTATCTATGTCCTAGTCCGAGACATCTACAAATAGGTTAGAAATCAAGATTTATAGTTTTGATCACTAACATTGACAAACATGCTTGAGATAGAAACGCATGCGAGTTCGACCGAGCAATGCTCTAACAATCTCCCCCTTTGTCAATTTTAATGACAAAACTATCAATACACATGGATTACAATAAAAAAAAAAAAATAAGCTTCTTATCCACATGCTTGATCTCCTTGGCATCTTCAACACGACTCGAAATCTTCGTCACTTCCAAGTACACCATGATCCTAAAGGTTGTAAGTTCAACATCACAGTTGTTGAAGATCTGTAGCTATAATAATGAGAAAACAAAATGCTCTTGATCATTGTTATACATCGTCATAGTATTATTATACAACATCAAAGTTCAATTGTATCACAACTTTGACAATAACACTATGGTGATTTGCATCACTCCCCCTTAATCAATACATATCTCAACATGAAAACCACTCCCCCTTACATAATGATCCGTAAACCATATGTATTTGTAATGTGAACTACACATTAATTCTCCCCCTTTTTTTCAACAAAATTGGCAAAGGTACGAAAATTAGTTGGATCCTAATGAAATTTCCACGGAGATACATCATGACCAAAAGGTGTATTAACATACCAAGATAAATGCATTCATCAAGGAGATAATGAAGATACAAGATAACCCCTAAAAATTCCACAGCCGCACTCCCTACAAAGATTTGGAAATTAAGCACAAGTTCAAAATGAACTCTCCCCCATAATATGTCATCCCCGAAGGAACAACAAAGGCGACCTTACTTTCACAAGAAAAGAAGGATTTATTTTGGACAAACAAATCATATGAAAACATGAATTTGTATCCACGAAATTCAATTGAAATAACCACAAGAGAACCCATGGTTAGTTCAATCGAAAAATAACAACCAAATTAATCATAAGAGAACCCATGATTAATTCAATTGGAATACACAACCAAATTAACCACAAAAGGTGATCAATTTAATTGGTCATGCTCGACATAAGAGAACTTATGGAGCAACAACTAAAATAACCAAAAGAGAATGATTAATTTAGTTGAACATGTTCGACATTGGGAACCTCACGGAGCAACAACTAAGTTAATCATAAGAGAATAATCAACTCAGTCGATTGTGCTCAACATAAGAAACCTTATGCAACAACACAGTATATGCACAAAGATTGTGGATCGGAGATCGACCAAATACTGCGGAATAAGCAAGGATTCATTCTATTTTTTATCACTATTTGCATAATGACATATAATAGACTTAATCCTTGTAAACAAAAGTTTCATCCTTTCTTTTTATCAAAAACATGAAATAAAAGGCTTTAACTTTTGTAATGTCAAAAGTTCATTATATCTTGCATCAATACATTCATATCGACATAATAGAGATAACTCTTGAACAAGTATGGGACAGTCACAGGTTCACGGACGTAGACAACATATCCTATAACAATTTGCAATATATAAAATCATAAATATTAAAATTGCAAAAAATCATCTTCCAAAAAATACTTTAGAATTTAAATAAATAAATCTAAAAAAAATGAAGATGAAAATTCTTGGACATAACTATGTGTACTCACAATAATGGTTATTCCAAACCCTAGTTATTCTTCTAAAAACACAAAGAGAAGATTTACTAGACAAAATAGTTCAAAACAACTCTAAAAACAATCGATCAATCACAAGCGATAATCAAAGTTCCGGTACCGAAGCTTCACTGGTTCCAAGACCTTCAAACTTGTGACTGACAGAATTGACAGCATCTTCAGACACGACATTGAGACGATTCTTAAGACGTGTCTTCGTTAGAGAAAGTTCGGTGTTGACCTTTATCAATTCAGTTCTTAACCCATCTAGCTCTTTTAGAGTGTTAACAAGCAACAGTTTTGCATCGTTAAATTTTTCGATAAAGTTCTGAACAACTTCATTAGAAATCTCTTCATCATCCTCAAAATCTGAGAAGTGTAGATGGTGGATTTTTGACAAGGGCTAAAATCGTAAACTCATAATTTTACGAAGCTCTGATCCAGCAATCAGACGTGAGTATTGAGACACGGAATCTCTCATCGAATTCTCAACGGAGAGTACTTTCTCTCAGAGTACATGTAGATATGTAGTCTCACGACTGGACAACGACATATCTCATGAATACTGAACACTTTCAGTGATTAATTCTATATAGTATCACGAGATGGACGGCTCCTAGACAGCTTGCTCTGCTAGTATAGAGCGATAACGTCTTCAGGAACAAACAACGAGTTTACCCTGACTATATAAAGGATATGACTTACCAACAAGCTCATATCGGGATAATTAATGCTCCTAGACAACTTGCTCTGCTAGTATAGAGACACAAAGTTAATTATTCCTAATTAATATTAATTCTGTCGTGACATTCACTACTGAATTCCTATAATAATATATTATTGCTCCTATTCCATGGTCGAATCCACGACTGGTCCCATGGAATGACAATAACAATTGTTCCTATTCCATGGTCGAATCCACGACTGGTCCCATGGAATGGCAATAAACAATTGTTCTGATTCTATGATCGAATCCACAGCTTGATCTCATAGAATAGCAATAACTATATTATCTCATTACTCCGATTTCATGATCGAATCCACAACTGGTCTCATAAATGATAATAGATAAAACTTAATTACTCCGATTCTATGGTCGAATCTACGATCCCATGGAATGGTAATGCTCACTTTATTATTCTGAATTCGTAGTTGAATCCTCAGCTGATCCTATGAATTAATAATAAACATCTTATTACTCAGTTTTGTGAATTATTCTCCATTGAATTCCACAATTATTAATAAATAATCAACAACCGGGCATCTGAGCTACCTCTAAGTAAGTCCCGATTCAAATGGTGAAAGTGTATTCAACGACGATACACTAACAGTCACCGCACGAACGAGTATTTCAAAATACAACGAAACGATGAACCTATGCAAAATAGGGAAGAAAATAATAAATAATTAAAAATATTGACCAGGGTGCTGGAAGCACGGACACACGACCGACCGACCGTGTCGTGGCCAATCCCACGCCAGTTTTATATTTTTAATGCATTTTTATTATTTTCCATGATTTGATGAAAATTCTTTCATTTTATCAAATCTCCTTCGTCTCGAGGAAACTCCTCGGTTTCATAGTATTTTCATAAATTCGTAAAAAATAATATAAAATTAAGGAAAGAAGTGTGGGGCATGACCGTTGGCCAACCGACCATGTCTTGGTCCCAGACGGCCCCACACCTCACGGTTCCTCACGGTTTCTCATTATTTTATTATTATTATTATTTCTCTAATTTCATGAAAAAACTCCTTGATTTCATGGTATTTTGCACAAATCATCAAATAATAAATAAAATTATGAAAACTTGTGGGATCGGGCCACTAGCCGGCCGGCCATGCCCTAGCCGGTCCCACACACCCCTTGTTTTATTATTTTATTATATTTTTTCTTGAATTCATCAAATTCCTTGATTTCATGGTATTTCTCTCAAATTAGGAAAAATTCCCTCAAATCATGAAAAATATTTAAAAAATATAAAAAAATTATGAAAACTCGTGGGACCGGGACCCTAGCCGTCCGTCCACTCCCCCACGGTCCCACATGCCCGTGTTTTTATTATTTTAATATTTTTTGCTTCCTTGAACTCATGAAAACTCCTTCAATTCATGGAAACTCCCTAAATTCATCAAATTTCTTAAAATTCTTCATAAAATCATCAAAAATATTATAAAATTAAGGAAATGGCACCACGTGACCGTGGTCACGACCGTCCGACCATGCCTTGGCCTCGGTGGTCCCACACCTCCTTATTCCTTATTTTATAATTATTTTCCATCATCTCATGGTGTTTTCCTCAGTTTCGTCGAAACCCTAATTTTGGCATATTTTCTCGAATGGATGCTCAATTGCACGCCAGAAAATATCAAAATTCTCAGGACTGAGACGCGGACGCCTTGGGGACACAAGCACGCTATCTTGACCGACCAAGATTGTCTCTTTGGCTTACAGATGCCGGTCCCATCAAGTTTCACAGTTTTGACCTAATTTGCACAATTGCACGTATTAGGTCCAAGACTCTTCCAAACACTTTGGATTTTCATGAAGCGATCATCAGGCGGTCACGTGACTACCCAGGGCCGGTTTCACGACCCCATGGTCGGTTCCTCACTCCATCATAATCAATTAGGTTTCCTCACCTAAGGCTCAGACGAGCATTTTCGAATAAATGATTAAACCAACATTTAATCATTCTTTCACCAACAAGTCGTCAACTCTTCAAGAGTTCTTTGTATCTGCTCACATGAGTATATGGACACTACATGGTTGATCCACGGTCCCATGTAGTCTTTCCCTCCTTCGTCACATGGTTAAACTTCTGACGAACCATGAATTGATCACCAATTGATCAAATTAGGGTTTCTGAATCCAAGGATCATCATTCCAGATTCCAACCTTAATAATTTTACGACGACCTCATGGTCATTAATTTTATTAATTATGCTTGGTTCAACGACCAGTATTTTAATTAATATTTTTGGTACGCTGCCAATAATCCATCAGATGAGCAACACATGCTCAGACGATCAAATATTCAACAATTCATCACATGAGCAACACTTGCTCAGATGATAAAAATTTGCTCAAACCAAGGAATATTGGTTCAACAATCAATATTCAACGGTCCATCGAATGAGCAATACTTGCTCACTTCATCGTAAGAACTATACCTCTGTCTCATGACATGTTCAATTCATGAGTTTCAGAACATCATGTGCAACTCAGAAACTACATGGACTCATCGTCCCATCAAACCACGAAGTCATCAATTGACTAACAAACCACGAGACGTCAATAGTGTCACTTTTGGGGGATATCACTTAGGGTTTTGGTCTGGCGGTCTACGGCACGTGTGTTCAAACACACGATGGAATGTGAGCAAGTCGTGCAATCAGTTGAAGGAAGTCACGAGGTAGTGGGTGGAAAATCGACCAAGTCTCCACACGTTGAGCAACTGGTTTCAAACACGATCTCCACTTCCCCACTCCTTGATTCCATCAACTGTCACACTTCATAGGGTCATGGTGTCTAAAATTCCATCAATATAAATAAGTCTTTGAATCATGATTGAATCATCAGCATCAACAGTATCATCAATCTCATGTCTCATCGACAACACGTGATCATCAACTCATCAATTGAGCAATTTCAATCATTCAAAGCTTATCATATTCATAATTCACACACCCACAATCTTTGATTACCATTGATTCCACACATTTCCCATCTTCCCTCCTACAGATCAACCCATCCTCTCTTGTGACCGAATTTACTCTGGAACGGTCATTGTCTTGATTTAGGCCGGAGTACTACAGATTGATCTCTCGAATCTAAAGCACCCTCTTTGCAGCGGTGCATCTGTGTGAGGTTTAACATTTCTCTCGGTTCGAGGGGTCTCCTCCGTACGTTCGTATCCTCAATTCCTTAAAAACCAGCAAATCGTTTTCCCCATCTACAGATTGGCGACCACAGTGGGAGATTATTCTCTCGGTTGCAATCTCAATTCGGCAGGATGGTCGGTCTTAGGTATGGTTCAGTTACCAATCCGGGTTCAACACCCAACTCTAACATTGCAAGTCCTAGTGGTACTCCCAGCAAGTACTACTCTTATTAACGTTGCAGGCTCTAGTGGTAATGCTAACACCACTCCTCCGGCCAGCAATATCACGTCACATGTTACTATCACTCTTCCAAGCACTGGTGCCCCAGAGATCGTTCCTGCAAGTGAAGACACTGGCGCCATCAACAATCCACTATTCGGTTGGTCTCCTGAAGAAACCAGAGAAAATCAGCTTGATCTCATGAAGGTTCAGACTGACGTGGATGCAACAAAAAAAGAGTTGTATGCTTATCTCAAAACTCTCACAGACAAGTTTGCGTCTGAAAGAACTCAGCCTCAACACGGAAAAGGAGAAGCTAAAGAAACATCTTCAACTGCTGATCCTGAAATCTCTCCAATCCATGTTGTACAAGATGAAGAATTCCGTAAAGCTGCAGATGACTCTCCAGCAAAGGAACTTGCAGGCTTCATCGCTCGTGAGGACCTGGGACGCTTCATGGAGGATCGAGGAAAAGACAAAGCATCATCTGTTCATCTTTATCAACCTTCATACCCTGTTGCTACGCAAATAATTTCTTTCTCGAAGGGCTACACTTCCCCAACGTTCGCACTATATAACGGAACATGGAGCGCTCGAGAACTAGTCTCTCGATCCCTGGAGGCACTAGGAGAGCATGAACAAAACGAAATGATCCCAATATACAGAGCCTTTCTCTGCGACTCCAGACTCTCTCAGAACTTCATGAAGCAGCCAAACGATCATCGACTACTACACCTGCTTTGCTGAGCAAAGTCTACAAGGTCGAGGAACCTCGGAGAAGCCGATGCCTGATCAACAAACAATACAATGTCCAACCTTCCATTAACGTTATTGCTCAAGCAAAAGGAAAGCTCCTGCTCAAACATGAGACATCCGACACCTCATCCTACCAAAGCGTCAAGAAAGTATAACCGGTGTTTTGTGCAAACAAAATATCGAATCGTATCAATCGTGTTGTTGTATCTTCTAAAGAGAGCCTTGGGTTCTGCTAGAAGATTAACGAAAAGAATTCCTAAAGACAATCGGTTTTGTGCTAGGAGTTATATTTGTGCTGAAGCAGTTATTACATCTAGTCCGAATAGGTAGTAGGAAATTGGTGTAACAGCTTATAATCAGTGTGTGTTTATTCCGGACTAGCAACCGGGGTTTTTCTGCATTTGCTGTTTCCTCGTGAACAAAATTTCTGGTGTCTGTGTTATTTCTTTTCCGCATTATATTTATATAATTAAAATAATACAGGTTGTACGTTAATCAATCATAGTTGTTAAATCCGACCTTGTTTGTTGGATAAGACTTGATTGATCTTGAACAACTGAGTTTGTTATTTTCACATTGTTAAACCAGTTTGGACTAACCCTATTTCAAGTGGACACTGTGTTGAAATATTCCTTTAGTGATTGTTGCTTAAAGAGGTTTATACACGGTGGTTATTGAATAGGTTGCGATTAACACAAAAGACTTTGTTTCAAGAGCTTCACACTAAAATCGAGTTTACGTACTTGTTTCTGTTTAAATTTGATTGTGTTGAAATAGAGATATTAAACTCTTTGATATACTTTACTCTAGATTGAGTCTGACTGTCTAGTTGATTCTCTAGAAAGTGTATTGGAGTTAGTCCTCTCAGATTGCCAAACGAATTGTTGGGTGTGGTTGTTAGACCCCCGTTTTTTTAATTGGTATCAGAGCAGGCAAACACGCTAAGACCTTATAAGTCTGTGTTTGTAGCAATCTGATTATATGGAAAAAGGTGCTAACTCTATAAACGTACCACCAGCCTTCGATGGCGTGAACTACTTATGGTGTAAAATTAATATGCGAGCTTTCCTTCAAGCACGTGATTTATAATCATGGGTATATGTAGTTAATGGCTATGATGCTCCCGTTGTGGCAGTTGGAGATGTAAACGTTTCCAAGAACATTGGTGAATATAGTCCTGCCGAGATACTTGCTGCAAAGAAAAATTTCGACGGTTTGAATGCCATCATACATGCCATTACCACAGATCTTCAGCACCATGTGACTACGTGTAATAAGTCTAAAGATGCTTGTGATATCTTAGAAATCGTATTCGAAGGGATTCCGCAGAGAAAGAAGCAAGGCTTAAAAATCTAGCTTCTGAATGGGAAAACCTTCGCATGTCTGATGATGAAACCTTTGATGAGTTTAACCAAAGACTTTCTCAAATAGTTAACTCCTCATATGCGTTAGGAAGAACTATTTCAGAGAAACATATTGTGTACAAAATTCTCAGGTCTCTACCATCAAGATACGAGTCTAAGAAACATTCCATTGAACAAGCAAACGATCTTTCTACACTCTCCAGAAATACTCTTGTTGGAAAGTTAAAGATCTTTGATAATGAACGCGCATCTAGAAAAGAGGTGATTTCTCTTAAAGCTGCAAACAATTCTGAATCCTCTAAGGATAAATCTGGTTCGCCAGATACTAAGGATGTTACTCCACAACAATTTAGAAAATTCTTGAGAGATAAGAAAAAGAGTTTTTCTAAAGTTACAACATCTCCTAATGATGATGTACAATGCTATAAATTTCGTGGTTTCGGGCACTTGTCTTCAGTATGTCCTAACTGGAGCCGTAGACAATCGGCATATGAAGCAGCTTTGCCTACTCTTGATGATGGTCCTGAATATTATAATCCCCAAGAGCTCGCAGGCGAGGTTGCATTAGCTTCTGGAAAAATTCTTTCGGATACTGATTCTGATTCTGACGAAGAAGTGTTCCATGTGGATCCAGTCGCTAATAATCTTCTTAAGGAATGTCATAAAAAACTCTCGGAAGCTGAAGGCACCATTTTAAGTGAGAGAGTTAAATATGATAGACTTCGTAGTTGGAATAAAGACTTGAAAGACCAACTTGATTCTAGTGGTGCAAAAGATTATCTCAACGAAATACAAAGGCTTAAAGAAGAAATTGCCGAAAGTCGAGATCGGGAAATTACTCTTCAAGCAAAGCTAGATAACTTGGAGAACATTGAGATGAACTTGTTATTTGATTCGGAACGAGAAGATCTCAAAGTTCAATGTGAATCATCCAAGAATGATCTAGTTATTGCACTTGAAAAGGTCAAAAGGTTGGAAGAAGAAAACTCGATCTTAAAAGAGAGTTTGTCTAGAAATAACAGCTCAGATAAATTAACCTCGATATTGGGAGCATGTAGAATTCATCGTGATACACGAGTATTGGGCTATGAAAGAATATACGCTCCTAGTATTTGCAAAGAGGTAAAATTTGTCAAAGCTAAAGATTCTTCTAAACCAAAACCTTCCACGGTTGACAAAAGTGAAGTATCTCTACCAATTGTCGATGACGAAAAGAGGAAATTCTGTCAAGCTCCAAAGCAAGCACATACACATTCAGGTAACACTAAACATAACTTTTTCCATTCTACTAAACATTGTTTTTATTGTGGAAAACCAGGTCACTTGCAAAGGAATTGCAGATATCTTAAACGAGATAAAACCAGATCTGATTCTGTTAACATGACAAGATCTGATGTTCCAAACTGGAGAAAAACTGAGTCTCATAATATCAGTTCTTCTAGTATTCCCTCCAAGAAATTTCATAATTATATTGGGGAGAAAAAGAAATACGTTGCTCCAAAAGTTACTCGGAAATGGGTACCAAAGAAGATCAATAAAGCAACGAGTACTTTTAAGAAGGATCTCCCAGACAAGAGTTCGACAAGGGATAACATCTTAAAAAGGTATGAAACAATTATTGAAAGTTTCGAGGAAGTTTTTAAATTCCTAGAGTCCGTGTAAGGTTTTGTTTCGAATACCTGTGGTGAGCAAGATTTTGTTCACCTCAACACAACCTGATTGTGTTGGAAGTGCATCCTTACCAAGAAGCCCTAGTAAAAGCGGTGAGGATTGCAAAAGAATTGGGGCGCACATATTCTGTTTAGTAATTTTTGAATATGTGGAGAAATTTATTGTTTCAAGCTGAGTCTAACTTGCTTACATATTTCTCGAAATATGTGTTGGTAAGCTTTTGATTTGGCCAAGTTCATCTTTACCTAGTGACGAAAGTCATGTTATGTTTCAATCACTTTGAAAATTGCTCTGACGAAAAATGGTTTGTGAATAACAACTGTATAACGTCCTCTGAGAATGTTTCAATGATTGAAATGAGAGTTTAGATTATATAACCATTGGAGGATATAAGCATTGTTGTGGAAACACATATATGTATAAGTCTTTAATTCTTGAACCGAAGTTTGCGAACTTTGTTGATCAAGTGAACCAGAGAAGTGTGTGAGCTAAGTCCGCGAACTCAGTCCGGGAACCCAGTCCGCGAACTGGCGAAGTTCTCAAACCCGAGAATTTCTACTGGAGTTTGTGAACTCCATCCGGTAACTTAAGTCCACGAACCCAGTCCGCGAACTTGAATTGGTTATATCTAAAAACGGTGGTTCTTGAACTCATGTTTATATAAACTAAGGAATGCTTTTTGCAAACCGTGGATATAAATTTCATGAACCGATTCGAGTGAATCAAACCGTTTTTGCTTCGATTGTGTCTTGTGTAGTACACGAGATTTCCTTGCAATTGAACAACTCTCTAACTAGTTCATTTGAGTCATTTGAACTAGTTATGGTGAAGAAGAATATGGTTGAATACCACGCGTATGATTCTTAATTACCTAAATTGATGTGTGATTAAAATTCTTATGTATAACATGCTAGAAGTAATAATAAATGCCATTGGATGTTGGTTTTTATTATCAAAGAATCTTTTTCATACTCTTATGGTAACCATTTTTGGTGTAAATCCTTATGGAAAAGGTTATTCTTCCTTCTAAGCATATCAATTCTTGTTTATACAAGTGTATATCTTAGAAAAGATGATCACAATACATGATCTTCATGATTATATATTGTGTATTGTTACCATGAGATAGTTCTATTGTTTCTAGTAACACGATCTCATGAGAGACTTTCAATAGTTGGTTCTTAACTCGTATCTCCTTGTAGGGTTTCTAAAATCCAATAAATCCTTATCTCTAGTATAAGGTCACTCTTGTTGTTCTTTCGGGAATGACATCTTATGGGGGGGAGTTTTTAATTGAACTTGTGTTTAATTGCTATATCTTTGAGGGGAGAAGCGGTTGTGGAACATGTAGGGGTTAACTTGTATCTTAATAAACTCCTTGATGAAGTCACTAAGTTTCGACTATGTGATATCATCTAAATAAGTTGATATGTTTTCTTTTGGTCAAGAAGTTCCTCTATGAAAATTTCATTATGATCCCACCAATTTTTCGTACCTTTTCCAATTTATATTAACAAAAAGGGGGAGAATTATTGTAGTTCACACTACATATACATATGGTTTACGTATATGTAAGGGAGAGTGGTTTTCATGTCGAGATGAAGTATTGACTAGGGGGAGTGATACATATCACCGTAGTATTATTGTCAAAGTTGCGATACAATTGAACTTTGATGTTGTGTAATAATACTATGATTGTAGTTGCAGGAAATCCTACACTACACGCCTCATAAGATTTCATTAACATTCAACTCATTTTTGGATTAGCAATCTTAATTTTATTGATGAATCTTTGAACAATCTTACAAGAAAAGATAAAGGAATCAAGAATAACCACTGCTCAAGATTTTCTCTCTCCTATTTACTTGCTTCTCACTCAAAAAGATCCCTCCTCTTTCCTTTACAACCGGACGGCTATTTATAGGGAATTACATAGTGGGTGACAGCTAATCTGTCCTTTATTTTCGGATATGACTTGCGACATTCTCGCAACCTTACAAATGTTAATCTCGCAAACTCCCTAATTTTCGCAGGACCATCACATTTTTCTCATGATTTAGCTGACGTCGTTTATTATGTTATTTCTGAAGTCGTTCTGCGACACTGTTATGTTGTGTTGTTAATAATTTCGCTGAGGCATTATTGTTGCGAGATTCTGATCCTACATCTTGCCTCTTCTCATATATTCTCTGCGAAGTAGAGAACGATGTGAGAAATGCCGCAGCTGTCCATCTCTTCATATTCTGCATTTATCACACATATCTTTTCTTCCATCTATTTCTTGACACGTCTTCTGTAACCGCTGCTTTTCAACTGCTCACGTATTTTCACATTAATGGTGTTTATTTCTTCGAGTAAAAAATCTTCTCTATATATACTCTTCTTACTCTCCATTTTCTTATTTTTTTACTCTCTTTTTCATCTTCTCTGCAACTTCATCATTTTCTCCGTAAATTCCTCTGCTGTAATTTTTCTTATATCTTCCTTCTTCAATCTTCTTAATTCTTCGTCCATTCCCATACTCTATATTTAGATATGCCTCCAAGTGGTCAAAAACATGAGAAAACCTTAAAGGATGTTCAAAAATATCTTGCCGAGAAAGGTTTCACACTTTCTACCATTCCTGGTGAGAGTGCCAAGTCAATTCTTTCTATCAAACTTTTCTATGATCAATATTGTGATGATCAATCAATCATAGTTTCGCTGGGTAAAATTCTCGCAGGTCTCCCCATTCCTCTTTATGACCCAGATATTCCTCTGTTCTATGAGATTCTCGCTCACTCGGGATTTTCGCGAGCTATCTTCCAATTGAGCCGTCTAATGCTGGAGTTCGCTAACTGTGGTGCTGGTAAAGGATCTCTCTACTCTAAAGAACTTAGAGATCCTAAATTCGCAGACTTGGAGATAATCGCTGAAAAATACACAGTAGCGAGTTTCTTTGAGAATTATGAATTGATCTCCATGAAGAAAGAGAATACTCGTTGGGGTGTTCGTTTGAAAAGGAAAGATAATATTGATGAATATAAAATGCTCATGCATGACATTGATTGGCATTCTGGAAAGAATACAACCCCTCGCCAATCGAAAGATGATAAATGGTGTGTTTTTCCCTTGATGCTGAAAGGACCTTACATTGCTGGGTCAAATGTTCTTCCTGAGAATATCGCTACTTATCAACCTTGGGTATTCTCTTGGCCCGAGAAGAAGAAAGAGGTATGTTTCTTCTAGTTCGCCCACTTTACATTTCTTTATTTATCTTTATTCTTTTGTTCGCTGAGTCTTGCGACATTTTACAGATCCAGAAACTGAAAGATAGCTGCCGCAGGTCTGGGAAGGCTAATACCTTATTAGCTCTTCGCTCATACACAGATGAGGTAAGAAATATTCTCTTATGATTTTAAACAATATATTGTTGCCTCTATTTCTTATTTCTATCTGTGTGTGAAGGTTATCGCTGAAATAGAAGAGTCTGTCAATGTTGCGAAGACTGGTGATAAAGGCAAATGTGCTCTTCGCAGGGAAAAACCAACTGCTCCTCCTTCAAAGAAGAGAAAAATCTGTTATTCCTCTCCTTCAAATACTCCTTCTCATGAAAATTCCGAGAGTGATGAGGATGATGAGGATAATGATGACCCTGCTGCAAATGAAGATTCTCCATCTGAATCTTCTATGACTAAGCTCTCTGGCATCTTTTCTAATTCTTGGAAAGGAATGGGAGATAGTCAACTCGCTAATACCTGCAAAGCTCTCGCCACGATTTGCAATGTTCCTTTATTGGATGGTGATAGTTCTCTTCGCGGAGTTTCTAGATCTGTGACTCCCAACTTCCTGCATTCTCTTAATAGTCTGGTATGCTTTCGTCTTTTTACTTCTTCATTATTGTAACTCAAAATCTCTTTCTATTTTAACATTTCTTGTATTTTCTCGCAGGCTGGAAAAGCTTCTTTCGCTGTTGCCTCAGATCTGGAGAGGAGACGCGAAATTCTTGAAAAGAAGAATCTTCAATTTCGTACAAGAATGAGAACTGGAAACTGAAGCTAAGGGTCTTCGTGAGAAGAACGAACAATTAGAAGCTGAAGTTAAAGGTCTTCGCGAGAAGAACAAACAACTAGAAATTGATTCTTCTTCGCACAAGAACAAAATCTCTACTCTTCACAAGCTAATAATCAACTCTATGGTATGTTACTTTTCTCCTTTCCTTCATTCATTCATCCTGTTGTTTATCTTATTTGATTATCCTTTTTGCAGACATTTATGGTCTTTCTGATGACTACCATTCTTCGTTCATTTCCTAATGCCTTGATAATGACACCTTCTTGAGCATCTTAATAAATCTTTAATAGTTTCTCAATGATAAAATTTCATCTCTTTGAATGAACTGAATCCAAATTTCGCCTCTTAGAGATTGACCATAGATCTAGTTTAGGTTAGCCAACCAATTTAAACGTTTTTTCTCAATTCTAAAGAGAAATCAATGAATAAGAACCAAATTAGTGGTCTCATAGATGATAAGATCGCATCTATCAAGGTGTTAAGGCTTTGGCGAAATTCCAAGAAATCTTCTTGAGTTCAACTTGAACGGATGAAGCTAACGCAAAATGCGTGCTTAGCGAGAGAGAAAACCAAATTCGTTCTCGTCTCCTTATAAATAATGATGAATTCGCTTGGGCTGCGAAATCTTAGGATGCCAGAAAAGATTTAGGTGTAAATGTTAGTCTCCAAGTTGAGCATACATCCTTGATTAGAGATATGATTTCTGAAGAGAAGGTTAAACTGTTCTTCTTCACTAATCTTTGTTTCTTATGAATTTTTTCAAGTTATTAATTATTGCTTTGCTCGCAGGTCTGAAAGTAGATATCGCCAAAGAATTGAGAACTTGAAGCTGAAAAAAGGAACTCGCAAAGAATCTTTCTTCTCGCAACGACAAATATTCTAGATTAAAGAATCAAATCAAGATCACTGTTGCGAACTTTAAGAACGACGCTCTGCATTTTCGCAATCAAACTATTCAAATGGTTTGTGATGACCATAGTATTCCTCATCTGATTATCCTTGTCTCTTGGAGGAGATCCCAAAGAACATTCCTAGTCTGACATCTCTGATAGCGAAGCTGATGATGAAGAATCTGATGGTGATGAAGGTTCTGATGGAGATAAAGGTTCTGATGCAGACGAAGAAGAGAACAAGTCTGATGAAGATGATGAAGGATCAACTAAGAAGTAGTCTTTGTTTCTTTCTTTGATCTTCTGTAATACTTGTACATTTATTCCTTTTTTTTGTATATTTGCGAATTCTTTTGGTTCCCCATATTCCTTAATATATGAGTTTCTTTCATTTCGACCTGCATTCATTAAAACAATTCTTCCTTGCAATACGGTTAATCAACATAATCATTAATTTTTGAATTTTTGCATAAATCTATCATGTGGAAACGAATAACATTTTCTAATTTCATTCATTCCCATACTTGCCTCTGTTATTTGTATCCAAATGAGAGATTTTGCAGATTTCTCTTATTTTGTGCCTCAGCTTCGCAGTTGTTTCTGTATAATTTCACAATCATATGCGAAGTGAATTTTGATTCTTTTCAAAATCTCATTCCTGTGTGGTCTTATCATGCCACCTCTTGTCATTGCGACAAAATCGCAGGACGTCCTTGCATTTTCATGCAAAAACCCATTGATCTTTCCTTAACTTTTTCTTTTGTATTATTGCCTCTTCAGGAATGTTGCGACAATATGACATGCCTAAATATTCTTGCGAAAATAAAGCCCCATGACATTGTCGTCTTGCGACGAAATCGCAGGATGTCTTCGCACTTTCATGCGAAAACCCATTGATCTTGTCTTATCTTTTTCTTTTGTATTATTGCCTCTTCAGGATTGTCGCACAAATATGACAAGTCTTAATACCCTTGCGAGTAAAAAGCCTCATGATATTTGCGTCTTAAGACACTTATCAGCTCCCTAATGGAGGGTGCCGCCCTTATCTTTCCCCTGGTTTCCCCTTCAAGGAGGCGTACCTCTACCATACAAGGTTGGCTCCTCCCATTCGGTCTTAACAACAACCAGTTGTTTTCGCAGCCTCTTATCCCTTTTACCTATAGGGCTTATGGTTACGAGACTGCACCCTAAGTGGGGTTTTCTTCGGGCCGAGTGCAGTATAAGCCAAGACTTGTCAAGAATGGCAAGGTACGCTCCAGACGCCCCTGGCACTCTTGACTCAACCGTATACCTCGGCGCCTTGGTCAGATTCTGCACTCCTTGGGAGAGTCCTTATTACCTTAGTCGCCCAACCTAAGTCATATGCTTAAGCTGAGAATCCAAGGTGCCTCTCCCGGATGGGCTTTATTGACCCCAAATCTCCATGACTCAGGTTCCGGGGCGGTGTAGCCTTTCCCTGAGCCATGCAACAGGTACCCCCTTATATGACGTACTTTAGGTCTTACATTTGCCTCTTGCGAAATTGTATTCGCGAACTAGGGTGTACGCCATAAAGGTTCGCCCCTTTCTCTTTTGTCATTGTTCTCTGATTGTCTTTTGTAGAATTCATTATCTCTGCGAGATTCTCGCACATCATCATATCGTATTTGCACTTCTCAATCTCATTTTCATCATTCAGTAAAATGTATTTTGAGAATTTTATTTGTTGCGAGAGTGTCGCAACAAATCAATCATTCATACACTTCTTATTTTTATTACCTTTGATTCTCTGCTTCTTTGTTATTTTGCTACTGCTTCCTTGGTAGTGGTATGTTCACCATTTCTTATTCTGAGCTAGCATTAGTTTCGCAACATTTCTTCTTTTTTCGTTCGATTGCATCCACCATCAATCTCTCACTTCTTTGTGTCTCTTTGATTTTGCGTCGCCAACTTTCCTTCTTGTTTGCTCTTCCTTCGCAGGATTCTACCTCAGTTTCGTAACATTTCTTTCCTTCAACCCAATCTCCTTTTATGATTCCTACACCGCTGGGGTGAGGGAATTTGATGCACTGGTGGAAAGTTGAAGCTACACCTAGAATCCCATGTAGCCAAGGTCGACCAATTAATGCATTGTAGGGTGATTCTACGTCAACAACACAGAACAGGATTTCAGAAGATATTCCCTTCAATGGAATTCGCATAGTAACCTCCCCTTTAGGCTTGTTGGCAGTACCATTAAAACCATATATCTTATATGTTGATGGTATAAGATCATCATCTCTCCTCCCATGGTTTTATAAGTATGATAGAATAATATGTTCACAGAGCTTCCGGTATCGATTAGAATCCTATTAATTGCCCATGAGTCTTCAGCTTCATCATCTTCATCTTCTTTCGGTTTTGGATTAATTTCTAATTTTACCACCAATGGATTGTCATGTACCTCTCCACCTTCGGGACTTCTTCTGCGGTAAAAGAAATAGTCTGTTTCTGCCATTCCTCTAGTGGCGAGATTTTCGCAATGTTCATAATTTCTCTTCCATCATTGTCTCTTGCGAACACTCTACTCAAAACATTGTCATGAAAATCTTCAATTGTCTTGTATGAATGTACGATAGAGTGACAGAATAGATTCTTTGCTTTTGCACCAACTTCTACGAAGTTTCCTTCTCTTTCACCGTGTTTACTCTGTGATGCTCTGTGGTGGTGGTAGTAATGGTTGAGATTGTGGGTCCTACCAGAAAGTGGTTTAGTTTTCCTTGATCTATCATTCTCAGAATAATTCTCTTTATATTTCTGCAATCATTTGTAGTATGTCCGTGAAAATGATGATAAGAACAGAACTCATGACTTCTGCGGCTTTGAGGTGGTTCCGTTCCCATGTTCCATGGTGTTGGTATATTCTCCATCAAAATTATAGCTTCCCATATTTTCTCCACACTTGCATTCAGAGGTGGCATCTTGATTTCTTCCCATACTACCTTGTGACCTCCTTGTCCTCTATTATAATTTTGTCTTTGACCTCCATAAGTTTCTTGCGGCTGATCAAGTCTTTGAATCTTATTATTTCCACCACGATTGTAGAAATTTCTTTCTCTTTCATACTCCTCTTGATCTCGGCTTCCCATAGCCACCAGTTTCTGTTGATTGTTGCCCGTAACCTTTTCTTGTTGTACTTGCGAAGTGCTCGCCACTGTGTTTATTAGTTTAGGTAATAAGCTTGCATTCGCTGCTTGTGAATTGGTGTTCGCAACTGGGTATGATTCCATTTCATTTTGCCTTTCCTCTAGAGCAATATACTCTTCCTGAAGTTCTCGCAGTTCGTCATTGTGATGTGTTCTTGACTCTGAAAATTTGGATATAATAGATTGGTTGCGAACATAGCATTGATAAATGAAAGATAAGATATCTCTCATCCACACGGCCAGCCATCTCACTACATAGTCCTCCACCTTTTGGTTATGCTTCAACTTTCGCCAATCCTTTGTTTTAATCCAAACACATCTTCAATACCAGGTCGCGAAGAATTGTTACTTATATATGCCCCCAAGAATGTGGTCTGCAAATGATTGAAAGATGTTATTGTATTTTTGGTAGACCTTCGAACCATTTTAACGCCTCTCCTGTTAGACTGGATGCAAAATACTTGCACAATACGGCATCATGATTTTCCCACTGTAACATGCATCACATAGGCTTTAATGTGTTGAATTGCACAAGTTGTTCCATCAAATGTTGGTTAATGCGGGCAAATTGCATTTCGGAGGTATTCCTCCTAGTTGTACTTCTCTTGTAAATGGAGTTTTCGCAGCTTCTTCTATAGCTTCATCTAATTGTCTTCTGCCTACTTCTCCTCTATTATTTAGCATTCCTCTCATTTCTTCCAATTCTTTTAAGATTTGTTCATTTACGCCTGAATTTTGATCCATTGGTCTTTTTAATTTCGCCTCCCTTCTTCTGCGTTCATGTCTTTTCTTCTCGCGAAATTTTGCATTTCTTCTTCATCATCCTCATCTCGTCTTCTCCTGCGATTCTCTTCCTCATCTCTATCTTGAATTCGCATATGATGATGTCTCTCATTTTCCCCTCCATGATTTTGTTCATTTCTTATCAATTCCATTCGTTGTCTTTCAGCCTCCTGTACTCTATCATACTCTTCATTGAGATTACCGTTATTCCGGTTTTGTGTACGCCTTCTTTCTCGATTGTCGTGATTGTTCTGGCGAATTGTCTCCTGAAGCTCTTGTTCTTCCATTTCCGCTCTCAATCTTTCACGTTCGCAATTAAACGTGCTTGTTCAGCATAGTGTCTTTCAATTTCTTCTTCAATCGTTTGTTGATTTCTTTGAGCTTCTCTCTCATGTAAAATTCTCCTTCCTTCCTCTCGATTCCCTTCGCCATCTTGATTATTTCGTCCCTGACGTTGTCCATTCTCTTGATTTCTATCATTTTGCCTATCATCAAAAGTTTCATTTTGTGGAACGTAACGATCATCAGTCCTTTCTCTATCTTCGCGATGTTCTTCATTAGGATTTGGTATTTCTTCTCGAATATTATTTTCAGCATTAACTGTGGGTGAGTTTCGCCTCATCTCTCTTCTAGTCGATCTTGAATATGATCTTGTAGAACTTCTCGATCTTCTACTATGTAGTATCATATTTTCCATCCTCAATTCGTGATTTTGCCTTGTTAGATTTGCACGTTCTTCCGCCTCAGCTCTTCTTTCTTCATGTATTATTTGTCTCAGCGTTTCTAATGCTCAATTTCCTCATCTCCATGAATTATTCCTTCATCTACTTCTTGATTTCTCTCTATCTGTCTATGGTTCCTGGTTTGCTGCTCTTCTTCTAGAATTTGATCGTCAAGTGTGTATGCTCATTCTATCATAATCCATAGTTCTATTTTGTATCGGTGCTTGTTGAACTGGTTGTTGAATTTGATTTTCTCCACCATTTCTCCTTCTAGTAGATTCTCCCATTTCATATCTCTCCCTTCCAGCAAGTCTTTTACTTCTTCTTCTAGCAGTTGTCGGTTGTTCCGATACATTTCTCCTTCTAACCATTCTTTCAATACTAATAAATTGTAAGAGATTATGTAAGTTTTTTCACCAATTACTTTCAATTCTAATAAATCACAATATTAATCTTCAATTTTTTCTAGAACAATCTTCAATCTTCAACTCCCTGTTTCTAGCGCCATTATGTAGTTGCAGGAAATCCTACACTACACCCCTCATAAGATTTCATTAACATTCAACTCATTTTTGGATTAACAATCTTAATTTTATTGATGAATCTTTGAACAATCTTACAAGAAAAGATAAAGGAATCAAGAATAACCACTGCTCAAGATTTTCTCTCTCCTATTTACTTGCTTCTCACTCAAACAGATCACTCCTCTTTCCTTTACAACCGGACGACTATTTATAGGGAATTACATAGTGGGTGACAGCTAATCTGTCCTTTATTTTCGGATATAACTTGCGACATTATCGCAACCTTACAAATGTTAATCTCGCAAACTCCCTAATTTTCGCAGGACCATCACATTTTTCTCATGATTTAGCTGACGTCGTTTATTATGTTATTTCTGAAGTTGTTCTGCGACACTGTTATGTTGTGTTGTTAATAATTTCGCTGAGGCATTATTGTTGCGAGATTCTGATCCTACGATGATGGATCTTCACCAAGTACAGGATGAGCACACTCATAGTTGAAGAACCAAAGAAATCAAGCATGTAGGATTAAGGTTTTGTCAAGTACAATCCATATGTAAAATGGTTTTGTCACTAAAATTGACAAAGGGGGAGATTGTTAGAGCACTGCTCGGTTGAACCCACTAGCGTTGGCATGTCAAGTTAGTTGTCAATTTTAGTTGCCAAAATGCATTCTTGATTTAGCATACTAAAGATATTTTCAGACTAGATTAGGTCTAAGAAGTTGAATCGAAGCTATCCTTAAAGGATGAAAATTGAAGACTACAAGAAGACATCAACAAGTACTTCATCAACAAATGTATGTGATTGATTGCATTTGGATTCTTGTTCAATTCTACCTTTCTAATCTATCAAGATAAATGCTCACTCTATGGAACAATTCCAATGACGGTAAATGTACATTTATGTATATATACTTGAGGTTATTTGATTCATGACCTTGGATACAATAACCTTTCTCCTTATAAAGAATCTCATGTTATAGTGAATGAGTTTACGAATCCAACGAGCCAAGAATCACTCAATTCCGAGTTATAACGATGAAGTTATGAGTGATTTATTAAAGTTCGTTAATAGGAAACAATTCATGGGTTGTTTGTAACGGTTCATGGACTTGGGCCCAATTACGTGACTAAAAGCTAATTTTGGTCAAGTTGGTGATGTTTTCTTGTCTAGGCAAGATGGCTATTAATACAAACATATTTGATTACCATATTAAAGTGTTTGTGATAACTTTTAATTCCTGCCTAAATTAAAATGTGATTTATTCACATAAATAAATATTTGCTAATTAATTATTTATTTAATTATTTATGCATAATATTTGTAACTTAGGAAAGACTCCCATAATTAGGAGAGTCTTGAAAAAGGAAAATAGCCTAAACCCTAGCTTAGTTTTCAAGCTAACTTTTCACTATAAATAAAGGATTCGTGAGTTTACACGGTTTTCATACCCTTTGGAAAATTGGCGTAAGCTTTACAGGTTGTTTCCATGTCTTCTGTTCTTCGTTAACAAGAGTGAGATAAAAGTATTTGTATTGGGGATCACAAATCCAAGTTGGATTAAATCTTCGTGATTGATTATACAACTTGTAATCTAGGTTTTTCACCTCTTGTCTATTCTAAGGTATTCTCTTCTGATATAAAACCATTCAAGAGTTGTTGATCATAAACCCTAGGTTTTGATAGATTTCAGTTTCTGATCGTATACCAACACTTGTTAGTCGAAATCGGAGACTAGAAAGAAAAACTTCTATTGAGGCATCTCGTAAAAATCCTTTTGAAGTTTTAAACAAGATATATCTAGATTTATTCTAGTTGTTCTTGTTGTAGAGTTATTAGGTTTCTCTTCCTATTATTGAAGAGTATAATAATCCCTAATCTACAAGTTTGTTTTGATATTACTTTTACCTTGTAATTGTTTTTATCAAAATAAACACAAGATTTCCAAAACCTTGATTCACATCTAAAGGGAAATCAAACCGGTGTTTTGTGCAAACAAAATATCGAATCGTATCAATCGTGTTGTTGTATCTTCTAAAGAGAGCCTTGGGTTCTGCTAGAAGATTAACGAAAATAATTCCTAAAGACAATCGGTTTTGTGCTAGGAGTTATATTTGTGCTGAAGCAGTTATTACATCTAGTCCGAATAGGTAGTAGGAAATTGGTGTAACAACTTATAATTAGTGTGTGTTTATTCTGGACTAGGTCCCGGGGTTTTTCTGCATTTGCGGTTTCCTCGTTAACAAAATTTCTGGTGTCTGTGTTTTTTCTTTTCTGCATTATATTTATATAATTGAAATGATACAGGTTGTACGTTAATCAATCATAGTTGTTAAATCCGACCTTGTTTGTTGGATAAGACTTGATTGATCTTGAACAATTGATTTTGTTATTTTCATATTGTTAGACCAGTCTGGACTAACCCTATTTCAAGTGGACACTGTGTTAAAATATTCCTTTAGTGATTGTTGCTTAAAGAGGTTTATACACGGTGGATATTGAATAGGTTGTGATTAACACAAAAGACTTTGTTTCAAGAGCTTCACACTAAAATCGAGTTTACGTACTTGTTTCTGTTTAAATTTGATTGTGTTGAAATAGAGATATTAAAATCTTTGATATACTTTACTCTAGATTGAGTCTGTTTGTCTAGTTGATTCTCTAGAAAGTGTATTGGAGTTAGTCCTCTCAGATTGCCAAACGAATTGTTGGGTGTGGTTGTTAGACCCCCGTTTTTTCATAATGGAAAGGTGTTTTTGTGATTATCTTAGCTAAGAGTGATAAGGAAATAACATAGATAATTTGCAACATCTGTCAACACGTATACCTAAGTACATCTCACTCTACCAGGATTTTTTCTTGAGAGTGAGGTTTCAACCTTGTGATTATTTAGCACAAGTATGAGCCTTGAGCTCATTAAATGATTGTTGCTTATGGTTAAGCCTATTTTTCCTGATCTTTGGAGGAAAACCATTATGATGTGAAAAATTATCATAAAACTTACTATCATCAAAATATGACACATAGTTTTGATTCTTACCTGAAGAATTTAGGCTAGAGGGAATTGACAGCTTGTTGATAATTTCTTTATATCCTTCAATTATCGTTTTTAAGTTGTCTTCCATTCCTCCAATTTTGCTTTCTTCTTCAGGGACCTTTTTCACATCATGAGCAACATAATCTTCCTTCTTGACAGAAGAATATCCATGAGTTCTTCTTTGTTGAAATGGCCTGGGAAGACTGTTATGTGTTTGAACATTCGAGGAACACATTGAACTGACTTTCCTAGTGGGGTACACAGGGTGACTACTAAAACCAATTGGTTTAGACATATGAATGTCAGTTACACCTTTAAGAATTAAAACTGAGGTGTGTTGAATACGAATGATAGAATTGTCATTCAACCTAGAATTCCTCTTTTGTTTACTCGGCCCTTTTGAATCACAAAAGAGACACACTTTCTGATCACCTGAGTGATTAGATAAAACATCCTTAACACCATTGTTGGGAAAATTATTCCTTCTGTGTGATGTGGTCTTTCCTTGATTAAGAGAAGATACATGCACATCTTTTTTAACAGAAGGGTTTTTCGGTTTTGCTTCTGAACCTAATTCTCTTACAGTTAAACCAGAAGCAGTTGGTATGGCGGACTCTTTTGAACACTCTTGAATTGAGAGTTTACTTAAGAGATGTTCAATTTTCAAAGCATCCTTTTTGATATTTACTTCTTGAAGGATCTTTAAACAAGATTCACGCTCAATCATCATACCAACAAGAGCATTGACGTTGTGTTTCAACCGGTTGACATTATCATCCTGGATTCTAACAAGTTTTAGAATCACATCACTCTCTTTGGCTGCATTCCTTTCAACTTCATAGATAGACTCTTCTGTAAGGTAGTCAAGAAAACACTTGTCAATGTTTGTCAGTTTCCTTTAAACACACGATTTTCAATATTCGAGATTGACACATCTTTCTCTTCAATAGACTTTGAGGAAACAGAACTTTTATTTCTGGCGATGCGTTTATCAGAGACTATATCGTCCATCCTCAGATCGCTACAAACACAGACTTATGAGGTCTTTAATGTGTTTGCCTGCTCTCATACCAATTGAAAATGCGGGGGTCTAACAACCACACCCAATAATTCGTTTGGCAATTTGAGAGGACTTACTCTAATACACTTTCTAGAGAATCAACTAGACAGTCAGACTCAATCTATATCAAAGTATATCAAAGAGTTTAATATCTCTAACTCTTAATTCAATCCGCAATCAACAAATAGAAATCTGCGAGCCTGATTGAATATAAGAGGACTTGAACGGTACCAAAGACCAATGTTCAAGTGTCAATCAATGTAAATCAACAACCAAAGGTTGGATATTCTAATTGATTGATCTTAACGCACAACCTGTGATATTTCAATTATATAACAAAATATAATGCGGAAAAGAAATATCACAGACACCAGAATTTTGTTAACGAGGAAACCGCAAATGCAGAAAAACCCCGGGACCTAGTCCAGACTGAACACCATGATGTATTAAGCCGCTACAAACACTAGACTACTACCAATTAACTTCGGACTGGACTGTAGTTGAACCCTAATCAATCTCACACCGATTCAAGGTACAGTTGCGCTCCTTACGTCTCTGATCCCAGCAGGATACTACGCACTTGATTCTCTTAGCTGATCTCACCCACAACTAAGAGTTGCTACGACCCAAAGTCGAATACTACATAGACAAATCTGTCTCACACAGAAAAGTCTATAAGATTGAATAAATCATTCTCCCACAGAAATACCCAAGAGTTTTTGTTCCGTCTTTTGATAAATCAAGGTGAACAGGAACCAATTGATAACCCGGACTTATATTCCCGAAGAACATCTTAGAATTATCAATCACCTCACAATAAACTTAATCGACTAGCGAAACAAGTTATTGTGGAATCACAAACGATGAGACGAAGTTTGTTTGTGATTACTTTTCTATCTTGCCTATCGGAGATATAAAATCTCGAGCCAATTATTTCAATTGCACTCAACACGATAGAAACAACAAGATCAGATCACGCAACTACAAAGATAATAGTTGGGTCTGGCTTCACAATCCCAATGAAGTCTTCAAGTCGTTAACCTACAGGGTCTCGAGAAGAAACCTAAGGTTAAAGGAGAATTGACTCTAGTTATGCAACTAGTAACACACATGAGGTGTGGGGATTAGTTTTCCTAGTTGCTAGAGTTCTCCTTTATATAGTTTTAAAATCAGGGTTTGCAATCCAAGTTACCTTGGTAACAAAGTATTCAATATTCACCGTTAGATGAAAAACCTGATTCAACCATGTTAATATCTTTCAACCGTTAGATCGAACTTAGCTTGTTACACACAAATGAAATGTACCCTCATTTTGGTTTATGTAGCCGTACCTAAACGTGTACACCATGTTGGTTCACAAATAGTTAACCGAGGTTAGTCATATGATTACTCTCATATAAACCTTATTCATCTTAACCATAACTAGTTCAAATGACTCAAATGAAACTAGTTAAAGAGTTGTTCAATTGTTTAGAAAACACAATTGAAATCAAATCGGTTTGATTCACTTGAATCAATCATGAACATTATAGCCACGGTTTGCAAAGATTGCATTCCTTATGATTTAAATGTTTTAAGTTCATGGACTTGACCGATTTGACAAATTAACCAGCTTAAGTATGCGTACTTAAGCAGCCGAATTTTGAGTTTGTTAAGTTTCCAAACTCAACAGAAATTTTCGGTTCAAAAATTTCCGCCAGTATGCGTACGGGTACAGATACTTAAGGTGACTAGTTATGAGTTTTTCCAAAACCAAAGTCAGCAGAAATTCTCGGTTCGAGAACTTCCGCCAGTATCTGTATGGGTACGTATACTTAACCTGTCTCCTTCACCAATTCCGTATACACACATATGCATACTCTTGACTCCCGATTTATGGACTTATACACTAATGTGTGAACACACTATATATGCTTATATCCAAAGATGGTTACATCATCAAATCTTTATTCCAATCATTGAAACATTCTTCTATAATGTCAACAACCGTTTTCACACACTATTAGCTTCAAGGCAATTTTCAAGATATTGAAATAATCATTATTGAAACCTTCCAAGTCTTACACCAAATGATTGTATCACACAAACCATGTAAGATGTTACTCGACAATTTTCTCATGATATAAGATGAACTTGGTCGAAGCGAAAGCTTACCAACACATATTTCGAGAAATATGTAAGCGAGATATACTCAGCACGAAATCTCAAATGTGTATAGAGAAAACTATATCGTAACACGACTTATGTCTCAATATAGGAGATAGTAGACATAGACTTTCCAAGTGATAGATAAGTTCAAGTCTCCACATACCTTTTGTCGAATAAGTTCCACAAGCTCCCCTTAGTAGTTCTTCGTCTTCAAGAGATGAACGTCGAGAGATTTAAGCTCAACTGCACTATCTATGTCCTAGTTCGAGACATCTACAAATAGCCTAGAAATCAAGACTTATAGTTTTGATCACTAACATTGACAAACATTTTTGATATAGCAACGCATGCGAGTTCGACCGAGTAATGCTCTAACAGTAACTACCAACGAATGACACGAAGATTTAAAATAAACTTATCATTCATATTTGTTAATAGTTTGAATAAACTTTACACAAACATTGACATGAATCAATAATTGATTAGTCGATCTATTCACAAATAAAGGATATATAACAAAACAAATCTTATCAATCTTTTGGTGCATCTTGTTGTTCATTTTTATGATGAGCAAGAGTTTGCTTGATGTATTATGTAACATATCTCAAATACTCTTCACCACTTTAAAAAGTTTGAAAACTAGTCCTTGAAGATAATATTTGATTAATATGTTTAAGGAAGTCACATCACAGCTTTCGGAACACAGAGCTTTTTCTTTTGTTGAGCACGAATTTGCATCAGAAACAAACATTCTTTATCTTTTGGTACCTGTTAGGGTTTCGAGAAAAATAATATATATAATTATTTTTCACCAAAAATAGATATTTTCAGTATATCAAGTTGCCTCATTTAGTTGAGAATGAAACTCCATCAAAACATTCTTGTGGTAATTAAGAACTTCTTCAAGATAGTGAATGTTGTTTGAAAAGTTTTTCAAAGTGGTGCTTAACATATCTTCATAAGAAATTATGCGTTTCCTTTCAACATCTATCTTTCTTTGAGCAGTTCTTATTTTCAGTGAGATCTAAAACTCCATAGAGTAAGCAATATTTTTTACTTTAGAAGATGACGAAAGAAGAATAACATGGTAACAAGTTTCTATCCTCTCACTTTCTAAAAAATCAAGATATTATTCAACCTTGTTAAGACAGTGATCGTAACACATTCGCCACAAATTATCCCACTCACATCATAGAGAATGTGGTAACAATTTTCCTTTTAGTTTGCCTTAATAAAACATCGAGTTACTAGAGGCATGCTCAAGATATTGATAAAAAATTTACCAGGGTTTCTCAATACTTATAAGAGGGGAATTTTCTTAAATTATTAAAAAAATATTTTCAGACCGAAAATAGCAACCTCAAAATTATTCAAAAAGATTTGCATATTTTTTCTTGCCAAAACTAAAGACATAATCTTTGTCCGAAAATCTCAAATAAGGAAGAAGATATTTTCCATAGGGTAATAATCTCTGAAACCGAAGTTTATATTTGAAACTACAGAAAATCGGTACTAACATGAACTTGGACATTATAGATTCACAATTATCTATTAAGACCATCAAGGATCTGATCAACAACAACAATCAAGTTACTTGAACAAGATAGGCTATATATATGAATGTCACATTTTCTGATATTTAGAAAACTATAATTGTGCTCTAATTTTATTGCTTCATCATCTAATCCACATCGAGCACTAATTAGATGAGAATACACTTTTGTAATACAACTCGGTTGTATTGGAGTAATCCTTGCCTATCTTACGACTAGTATCAGAAACTTTGTTCATTTTTACTTTTGAGGATTTCTTCCTAATGATTGTCTTTTCTGTCTTCACTTTGATCTTTCCTTGAGATACTGCAAGAAGAATCGTTAGTAAGAGATGAACTGATATAAGAGATATCCAAAACCTTAGGATATATATTTTTATTTTGTCAATAAGATTTTCATAAGATTTTATCATTATAAGGTTTTCCTTATGACAGATCTCAACTGGCATGACGCACCATGATGGTGCGATATTGGCACTTGGCTAATATGGTCTACGAAATGCGACATAGTGGAGCAATATTGGCTCCAGGACGATATTCCTCTGAACACACAACATAAACTTGATATGAAGCTTCATATTAGGCCATGGTGCACCTTTGATCACGCGCCATGCGAAAAGTGTGGGTGTTACACCAAAGTTCAACACACTAACTAGTTTTGAATTACAAAGATAGTGTTATATCGCATTTACCGAGTTCAAAAGATAAACATTATGCTTCGTAATCCGATATACCAAAATTGTGTACAACAACTAGTATGTACTTCCTTGACACTTTGACCGTAGTAAAATTATCAAATCAGAAATACTAGAGATTCATAAATATACGTCGTATGCTATGTATTCAATCTAAATGACTTGAAAGAAGCGTAGATACAAGTGGAAACAAGTCAAGTCTATATTACTAACCTCGAATAAAAGGATAATGTGTTCATTAATGCAGATACGTCTTCAGGTTCTTCAGTGTAACACGAGTTTGTTTCAACATTTCTAATGTTGCTAGTCTAATTGAACGAAGTGAACTATAGTAATCTACTCAAGCAGTTTCGAGTTTTGGAGTTAAAATATGACAATCAAACTTGACATACCATCGCTTGGTGGGTTGCACCAAGCAATGCTCTAACATTTTTATTATTTTACAAGACAACCATAGAATTCCAATCGTTATGCGATTTATGCCTACCATTATATTGAAGTCAAATTACAAACCTCATGGATCATGAAACATCTTACTGGAATTCCTACTGGTTATCCATGCAAAAATAATAGATATTATTGGTTGCATCCTTAACTTCCCAATATGATACTAATAAATGTTTACGCCTTTCATGGACAAATACGTGAACCAAAGAACCCCACCAACCTCTAAATCAAGCAAAGAATCAAGGGTCGAAGCTGCAATAGTCATAGAGTCACTCCATAGTGCTGCCAAAATCTGAATAGTTGAGAATCAATAAAAAATATATACAACTTTTGTTATCTCAATAAATATGAAAGATCATTTCACAACTGATACAATAGAAAAGAAAAAACCACTTAGTTACTTCAAAAGCCAATAAAATAACATTTACAATGTTAGAATTATAATTGCTCTTTGTTTTGGTGTTCATTTTCTTATTCTTGATCCTCATCGTTTTCATTTAATCTTTCTACTACGTCGACTTCTTAAAATGATATCAATTTAGAAAATTGTTGCTTGTAATTTTTTATTCCACCGTTAAAAACTAAACAAGCAAAATTGTACCATCAATCAAATAAAACCGAAAAAAAAAGAGACAATCCATAAGCATGCATGTTGAATTCATCCATGCATTATCAATGTTCATGTATGAAAAATAAAAAATAAAAAATTACAGTGAATGAGAGATACAAACTCAAACATTACAACCTCCATTGAAGAACACGAAGTCTATGAGACTACCTGATGTTAAAACTTTTTTTTTTCCGAAAAATCAACAAAACATGAGTTTTATCGTCAACACCACACTTAACTTTGAGTGGTAAGTTAGTGATAAAATTATTTCTAATTAAACTCGGTCGCAGAGGTACGATGACATAGAGCTTCATAGTCAGGTGCTCGTTGTTCTACCCTTGTTAATGGACTTGTGTGATAAGATGCTTTACCCTCTATAAAATTTCACTAATTCTTTCTACGCATTGAAACAAAATGTTTGCAACTAGATTGATAGAAAACGTATTAATGAAAATTAAGACTTATTACCGATCAAAAAAAAAAGAAAACTAAGACTTATTTATAAGACATACATAGATATCCTCTCTAGATACAACACTTATGGCACATGAAACATCTCATGTTCATATTTATGTATAAAAAGTTCTTTACTATGTTAAATTCTTGACACTAAAATTCGAACTCAGAAGCACTAAAACCATATAATTATAATAAAATTCCCTAATAAAATAGAACATTGACGAAATACAAAAGTTTATCTATAGAGTGGACTCTTAAAATTTTGGACTTTCAGCTTTATAATCAACATTTCTTTATGCTAAAACATGATTATAAGTACACTTATACTGAAATAAATCATAACCCTAGTATTAATATGTTATGCATCTCATAATACAACACATATATACGAATATTCAGTTCATAAACAACTCACATGAAAACATATGCATAAACAGAAGCTTCAATACAATCTGGAAGAACTAGATTAAAGGAAACAGAAAACATCATGAAACAAACATTTTATGACTTAGATTCTACTTCTATTTCCTCTCATTTCTCAGATGGATTAATTACTTAAAACATATATGTATAGGAGGCTAGCTTGAAGAGGGATGAGTCACAGCTATGTGTCAACCAAAAGACCATGGAATGCCATGTGAAGAAGGCCATAAAATTTCAATGCAATTTGTTAAACGAACTCAAAATGACACTAATATGGGTTGGGACCAGTAATAACACACAGTAAAATTTATTCGAAGAAATATCATTTTTTTTATATTAAATGTTTAACACCTGATACACGATTTCATAACCAAGAATATTAATGCATATAGTTAAGACGTTGAGATAATATGAATTTTTTTATCAAGTTTTGTCATGATTTTCTTAAATTTGATAATATGAATTTTTTTATCAAGTTTTTCATGATTTTCTTAAATTTTATTTTGTGATATATGAATAATTATATATACTATTAATATAATTAATATATAGCTTAGGTGAAAATTGAATGGTTATCTTGATTATTATGTGTTAAAAGAGATTATTTGTTATTAACTAAAACTTAAGGGAAGGTATAATATAAAAAAAATCACATAAAAATTATGTCACTATCGAAATTAGATCTATAATGTCAAAAGAATGCGTTACTTTTAAGTTTTTCACAACTGAAAATGTGAAATACTTACCTAATAACAAACTATGACACATAAGGTATGTTAAAATTTATATATAAAATAAATCTAAGAAAGTTTATATACTCATATCACAAAATTCATATTTTATCAAATTAATAATCCCCCAATGTCAACTAATTTTTACAATTTTTTTTTGCAACTGTATAATTCAAACCTATTAATTACGAACCCACCAATACCTACTACATTACTAGTTGAAACATAGATATAAGAATGGCAAAAGACATGAACATTATAGTTTTCATTACCATAACTAATTGTTGTTTATGCGAAGATACTTTCCAATTCATTAATTTCACTATATGCGTTTTCATTTTTTCTTTAACATCTCTTGGATAGTCAATAAAAGAATTTTAGTTTGTTTTTTTTTTTTTGAAATTTTCTTGGTCATATGATTTCTTCCATGCTTCAAATTTTCTTATTATACAACGATTTTAGTATTATTTGATTCCTCATAATAATGATAAGCATTGTTGTTATTATTGGAGCACCGCTTGGTCGAAATCGCAAGTTTTGTTATCTCAAGATTGTTGTCGATGTTGGATGTACAAAACTATATATATATTAATTTTTAGTATATTAAAGTCAAGTCTCGGACTTGGATTAGAGTATGGTAGTTGAGTATCAGACTTCACTGAATAACCCTCGAAGATTGAGGTCTGAAGAACAAACGAAGATATTTGCGAGAAGTTCATCAACAAAGAGGTATGTGAACATTGAACCATTATATCTTATGAAACTATTTCATATGATTTTAGTAGATTTAATATTGCCAAGAAGAAATTTCAAGTTCAAACTTGTCTTGGTTAAACTCTCGAAATATGATCAAGCGATGTTCTAGATCCTTAAAAATATTAGTTAAACAAAATTTTATTGTTCAAGAACTATTTTTGTTTCAAGTTGATCATTTGGAAATTGCCCAAGATACTGTATGTAGATATTGGGAATGTTTTTAATTAATTACGTGAGAAAAATAACTGTTTCACGATAGGTAAATGTACTTGTATGTTTTACCAAAGTCATTCTGAATTCTGCAGACTGTAGAGGTTCGCAAACCTGGTTTTCAAACCCTTTACATCTGAGTTCGGGAATTAGGTAGGTATGGAAACCACTACCGACTGACTTTAGTGAACTTCCAAGGTTTGCAAACCCTTGTAGCATGACTTCGCGAACTGTCAGAGGTTTGCAACCCGGTTTGCAAAACCTGTCAAGTTCTAGTCTAGCAGAAATAAACGAGTTATATTATATGTTATGTTTGACTTTGCTACGATTCTCATAGACAATTCTAAGAAAAAATTTATTTAGTAAATCACTCTGTGTTTGTGGATCACTGGTTAAGTCTTGAGTGTTATTGAACACCACTATGTGCGTGTAGGTTCAATGGATACTGAGACACTACGAACCATCATTGTGCAATGTTCCATAACCCTGGACCATAATGCATAGTCTTTTGTGTAATTTCAAGGCGTACTTCTCACATACTCACATGAATCACTAATAACAAATTTAATTTAAACTGAGAAAGTATTTGCTTGGATCTCAAGCGATCTTAGCTTGAATTCAAAGCTACATAGAGCCTTGAAATTCTATAGATTGAGAGACTCTTGCAACTTGATTTCTTAATCTGTGACACTGTTGTGTCCTAGTTTTTATTATATAGTCGTCTTGTGTCCTAGCTTTTAATCTAGAGTCGTCCTCTATAGTGTCGATGTCGTGTCGGTGTCCCAACAAAGAGATTGTGGAAATAGTTTATGTTAGTGTAGGCCGTAGGGTTCAAGGAGGTATCTAACACCTGCAACTGGGAATGCGACTGATGTTGGAGTCCCGAAACTTGGGTCCCGTCCCTTAACTAAGCAATGAACTTGGGTTATAAGGTATAAGAACTTAGTCAGACAGGAAGATAAACCAAAGCAAGTGACAACTTGCTAGTTGAATTATTTTGACATCATGTATCAAGATTCAAGAAAATGAACTTGCAAATGAAGACTTAAGGGTTGAAGCTCATGTTATCAGGGAAGAAAAAAATGGGTACTGACCCAATGAATGGAGTAGAGGATAATGTGGCCATGGAGACGTGAAGATTCTGTAAAAAACAAAAACGACATTGTCTCTTCAGATGATGATAGGGGAACTGGAAAATTGAAGACTCTAGTAGAAATTCCCCGTATGAGACCAATGACAAGTAAGCAGCAGGCAGACAATTTTTCGAGTGTAAGTGCCTTAATAGGTGTTGTTCAAAGGATAAAGAAGCTGAGATTATGAATATTTTCACTAAAATTGTAGAAAAGCATAGGAAATCAAAACCAACAACTGACAGGGAGCTTGCGAAACTTGGATGGAAAGGGAGAATAGAAGTCCTACTAAGAAGTAGGGTTTGTGGCTTAGTGTTTTCATTGAGGAATGCTACCTGGTTGATCCTGCCAGTAGTCATATGCTTGTCTCAAAGATTAAGCCATGCATGTTGTTGATGGAAGAAAACGATTTGCTGGTTTTATAGGAAAGTGAAGATACGACCGTGCGAAGGAGACTCCTCGACCGAGCAAATTGCTTTAACCTTTTGCAAACAGATGCGCTGCACGGAAGTGCTTTGAGTTCGAGAGATCAATCTGCAGGACTCCGGCCTAAACCAATACAATGGCCGCTCCAGAGTCAATTCAATCACAAGAGATGATGGGTCGATCTGTAGGAGGGAAGATGAGAAGTGTGTGAGATCAATGATGATCAAGGACTGTGGATGTGTTGTGTATTCTGCGTGAAGATATAAGATAAGTTCTGATTGATTGAATTTGCTCTGTTGAGAGTGATTGCTCAGACGAGACTTCTTGTGCAAATGAGAATTCTTTTCTTGGACGAGCGTTCTTGTTGTGTCAATCATGGATTCAGAGAATCATTTATATTGCAAGAATAGTAGACACATTGATCCCATGAAGTGTGATAGTTGCTAGAGTGAAAGAGTGGGAAAGTGGGAAATCGTGGTTAAACCAGTTCCACGTCGTGCAGAGACTTGGTTGATTGTCCACCCACTACTTTACTAACTCCTCTAACTGCTTGCACGACTTACTCACATTTTTCATCGTGGATGAACACACGTGTCGTAGACCGACAGATCAAAACCCTAGTTAACATCCCCCCATGTGACATGATTGATGGCTCATGATTGTGGAGTCTGCAAGGCAGACATGTATTTAATTAATCAGTTATTGACTTGATTAGATGATGAGTCTTAATATTGTTGAGTCGAGCATGATTGGCGAATACTCTATGATTCATGGATTGATCATGTCTGTTGAGACAGATGTATCATTCTCGAATAAATGTTGATAGTTGAATCATCGTGATAAATATTGATAATCTGAGCAAATATTGCTCGTCTGAGCGAATATTGCTCATTTGATGAATTATTGAACATTGATAGTTGAATCAATATTGTTAATTTGAGAAAGTATTGTTCACGTGAATGATTAAATATTGATAGTTGAACCAATATTCCTAGCCTGAGCAAATATTGCTCGTTTCATGAATTATTGGTAGTGCGACCATAGATGGACCAAATATAATTAAAATCTTGATTGTTGGATCAACAGATAATATTGGTGTTTGAACCTGATCAGAGTTATGCTTTGCAGAGCATTTGGTTCGAAACCCTAATTTTGATCGATTGTTGATCCAATTGATGATTTACTGAAAATCAATCACTGAGCGAGAGAGGGATCATATAAATGGGATGATGACCGACCATGTAGCGCCCAGGTGCTCGAATGAGCATGCACCAAAGTCCTTTGAAGACCGGTTGGTGAAAGGATGATTAAATGATGGTTTAATCATTTATTGAAATAGTGCTCGTATGAGCATTAGGCAATAAAACCTAATTATGGAGAGATGAGGGACCGACCAAGGGGTATAAAATCGGCCCTTGGAGGTCGTGGGACCAGCTGGTGGTCGATTTAACAAGTTCCAAGTCGGTAGGAAAGAGTTTGGACCCAATTATGAACTGTAGAAGATTAATTAGGTCAAAATCGTGAAAGAGTGTGGGACCGACTCCTTGCAAGCCTAAGGGCTGACCTTGGTCGACCAAGGTGGCATGCCTGTGTCACCATAGTGTCCGTGTCTCAATCCTGAGAATTTTGGTATCTTCTGGTGTGCGTTTGAGCAATATTTTGGATTTTCAGAAGAGTTTGATCTTAACTGAAACTCTCGATTTTGCTCGAATGAGCAATTAGAACTTTGCTCGTGCGAACAATATTTTAAGAATATTTTAATATTGGCTGTGATAGCCTAGTCGGTCATGTGACCATTTGACTTTTTGGCTTTTTGGCTTTTTGATGGTTTGAGCAATATTTGAGAAAATATGAAAAAAAACTGGGGTTTGTCTCAAACGAAGGAGTTTCATGAGATGAAGGGAATAATAACAACAATAAAATAAGGGATCATAAGGTGTAGGACCGGCTAGCCGTGGCCGGCCGGCTAGTAGGCCCGGTATCGTGACACCTTTCCCTATTTTTTAATTATTTTTCATCATGTGAAGGAAATATGGAGAAACTGAGAGTTTTGCTCAAACGAAGGAGTTTGCTCAAATGAAGGAGTTTTCATGAGATTAGGAAAAATAATAAAATAAGATAAAATAAAAGGATGAGGCTTGCGGCATGACCGTCCGGCGGGTGGGCCCAGTCCCCGTGGGCACCCCTTTATTATTTTATTAATATTATTTTTCTTCCTTATTTTGCATAGGTTTCCTCGTTTGTCCATATTTTTTGAGTACTCGTTCGTGCACTCGGGTGATCGTTCGTGCATTATTATTAAGTACACCCACACCATTTTCTCGGGGCTTACTCGGTGGTGGCTTAGATGCTCGTACCTCGAACATTTATTACTAACCCATGGAATTCTGCTGGGAAAATCCATGAATTGAAGTAATGAAATATTATAATGAACGTAGAATATTTTCTAGGAATTAAGTTGATGAATCTTGCGACTAGAAATAATTAATTGATAGCTCTATAATAACAGGCAAGCTGTCTAGGAGCATTAAAATTATTTGAAAATCGAGATATGAGCTAGTTGAAGCGTAATACTCGTTTTGAATGTTTATTCTGTAAATTCAGGGAACATTGTGACATCCTAAAGACATTATTGCTCTATACTGGTGATTGATACATCTAGGAGCCGTCCAGTCATTTCGATTCAATACAGAAGTGGTTACTGAAATTGCTCAGTTAATGAAATATGTCGTGGTCTCAGTTGAGAGACTGCATATTCATGTATCTCTGAGAGGCAGTACACTCAGTCATATATTATCATGAAATGAGCTTTCATGCTCGAATTCTGAAATATGAACTTCACATACGTGTCTGAAGCTGGTCAGAAATATGCAAAGTTATGATTTTACGATTTTAGCCTTCGTCAAAAATCCATCATCAACACATGTGTAAGTATGAACTAATTCAGATTGTGAAACTGCGAATGGCTCATTAAATCAGTTATAGTTTGTTTAATGGTACTTTCTACTCGGATAACCGTAGTAATTCTAGAGCTAATACGTGCAACAAACCCCGACTTCTGGAAGGGATGCATTTATTAGATAAAAGGTCGATGCAGGCTCTGCCCGTTTCTCAGATGATTCATGATAACTTGATGGATCGCACAACCTTTGTGTTGGCGACGCATCATTCAAATTTATGCCTTATCAACTTTCAATGGTAGGATAGTGGCCTACTATGGTGATGACGGGTGATGGAGAATTAGGGTTCGATTCCGGAGAGGGAGCCTGAGAAATGGATACCACATCCAAGGAAGGCAGCTGACGCGCAAATTACCCAATCCTAATACGGGGAGGTAGTGATAGTAAATAACAATACCGGGCTCTTCAAGTATGGTAATTGGAATGAGTACAATCTAAATACCTTAACGAGGATCCATTGGGGGGCAAGTCTGGTGCCAGCATCCGCGGTAATTCCAGCTCCAATAGTGTATATTTAAGTTGTTGCAGTTAAAAAGCTCGTAGTTGGACTTTGGGTTAGGTCGTCCGGTCCGCCCCTTGGGTGTGCACCGGTCGTCTCGTCCCTTCTACCGGCGATGCGTTCCTAGCCTTAATTGGTCGGTTCGTGCCTCCGGTGCTGTTACTTTGAAGAAATTAGAGTGCTCAAAGCAAGCCCAAGCTCTGGATACGCTAGCATGGGATAACATCATAGGATTTTGGTCCAATTGCGTTGGCCTTCGGGATCAGAGTAATGATTAGTAGGGACCGTCGGGGGCATTCTTATTTCATATTCAGAGGTGAAATTCTTGGATTTATGAAAGACGTACAACTGCGACCGTAATTTGGCAAATATAAACTGAGAGTATATGAAGAGGAAGCTGGGGAAGAAGTTGGCATTGACAAAGACAAAAAGGAGGAAAAGTAAAGAGACTGGTGATGATCCTGATAGAGAATCAGAGTATAAAACAAATAATGAGAGTATGAGAGTAGGAGTTTTGATGAAGTCTCAATGTAATCAATCCAATTCGGTGGTAAATGGATTTTCAACTCCAAATTTGACTTCTGATTCTAATGGGAAGGAAAATTTGGAGGTGATCTTCTAGCTCAAACGAATTTGAGTTGGACTACAGTTTGGGAAAAAAAGGAAAAAAAATTATGGGAAAGGATTTGGGTTTGCCTTCAAATTCTATTTCCTCTATTTCTATTCCTCTATTTATAGTGAGGTCAAAATCGATACTCAAATATATTCTTAAATTGTTTTTAATAAGATAATGAGTATCTCTGACTATCCCATGTGTGAGTGGGGAAAAACGATTTGCTGGTTTTTACGGAATTGAAGAGTCGACCGTGTGGAGACTCCTTGAACCGAGCGAAATGTTGAACCTCACACAGATGCACTTCAAAAAGGGAGTGCTTTAAGTTCGAGAGATCAATCTGTAAGACCCCGTCCTAAACCAAGAATAATGGCCGTTCCAAAGTCAATTCGGTCACAAGAGAGGATGGGTTGATCTGTAGGAAAGAAGCTGAGAAATGCGTGAGATCAATGGTGACCGGAGATTGTAGGTGTGTTGTGAATTCAGCGTGAAAATGCTCTGAATGACTGAATTTTGCTCAATTGAGAGTAATTTCTGTGAGTTCGTGTAGACGAAAGATTGTCTGTATGAACTTTGATGAGAAATTGCTCATTTTGGCGAATGTTGTTCGATTGTTCGAAAAACCTCCCTTCTTCAATCAGGATTCAGAGACATTTTATAATGCCGGAGTTGAAAACACCATGATCCCATGAAGTGTGACAGTTGCTGGAATCAGAGAGTGGGAAATGGGGAAATCGTGTTAAAACCAATTACTCATCGTGCGGAGACTTGGCTAACCTTCCACCCACTACTTTGCTGACTCTTCCAACTGATTGCACGACTTGCTCACATTCTCATCGTGGGTGAACACACATGTCGTATACCGCTATAACAAAACCCTAGTTAATATCCCCCCATGTGACACGATTGAAATCTCGTGATTGTGGAGTCAGTTGCTGACTTTATGGGACGATGAGTCCATGTAGCGCTGAGTTGAACATGATTAGCAAATGTTTCGAAACTCATGAATTTAATGTGTCTGCTGAGACGAGGTATCATTATAACCTAAGACGAGCAAAACTGTGTTGCTAAATTGTTGAATATTGGTAGTTGAACCAATATTATTTGATTTGAGCAAATATTGCTAGTCTGAGCGAATATTGCTAATTGAATAAATATTGCCGGTTCGAGCGAATATTGCTAGTTCGAGCAAATATTGTTCTTTTGAGGAATTGTTGGTAGCTGGACCAAATAAAATATTAATTTAAGTTACTGACTGTTGGGTTGAGAAAAATAAATATGAATATCAATCATGGAATCAACATAAAATTATCAGAGTGTTCGAACCTGCACAGAATCACGTTTCTGCAGAGCTCTGGATTCAAAACCCTAATTTTACTGAAATGATGATTTATTGCAAATCAACACGGGACCGGATACATGGGATGACGGGTTCACCATATAACACCCAGATGCTCGAATGAGCAAAAAATATCAAAGTCTCTTGAGGACCGGTTGGTGAAAGAATGATTAAATGCTGGTTTAATCATTTACTGAAATAATGCTCGTGTGAGCAACAAATCATAAAACCTGATGTAGAAAATATGAGGGGGCGACCAAGAGGTCATGATACTGGCTCTTGATGGTTGTGGGACTAGTAGATGGTCGTTTGAGCGAACTTTCAATTGTTTGGAAAGAGTTCGAACCTAATATGAGCAACTGAGAAAATTAGGTTAAAATCATTAAAACATGCGGGACCAGCTGTTTGCAAGCCTGAGGGTCACCCTTGGTCGGTCAAGGGGATTTTCCCGTGTCACCATAGTGTCCGTGCTTCAGTCCTGAGAATTTTGATATTTTCTGATGCACGTTTGAGAAACATTTGGAGAAAATATGCAAAATCCATGGTTTTGCTGAAACCGGCAAAAATACATGAGATGATGAAAATAATAAATAAACAAGGAATCACAAGGTGTGGGACCGGCCACGGCTAGGGCATGGCCGGCCGGCTGACACGCGGTCCCACATGTTTTTCCCAGTTTTATGTGATTTTATGTATTTTTCTTTGATTTAAGGGAAATTCCATGAAACTGGAGAGTTTGGCGAAATTAGGGAACTTCCATGAGATGAGAGACATAAATTAAAATATAAAATAGGGAATGGGATTGTGGGACCGGAAATGGCCGTGGCATGGCCGGCCGGCCAATGGGCGCGGGCCCCAAGGCACTCTTCCCAATTTTATGTAATTTTGATGATTTTAGATAATTTTTCATAAAATCAAAGGGATTTGTTGAAAACCAAGATATTTTGTTGAAATCAGGGAGTTTTCATGAAATCAGGAAACCAAACACCAAATAATAATAAAATAATAGGTGTGTGGGACCGGCTAGGGCATGGCCGGCCGGCTAGAGCCCGGTCCCACAAGTTTTCCTAATTTTTTTTAATATTTTCCATGATTTTAGAAAAATACATGAAATTAGGTAATTTTAGGGAAAATTCATAAAATCAAGGAATTTTCATAATTTGAGAAGGAATAATAAAATAATGGGACGTGAGGTGTGGGATCGGGCATGACCGGCCAGCCGGCGGTCCCGCGACACCTTTTACTAATTTTATTATTTTTTGATAAAATCATGTGATTTAGATAAAAATACATGAAATTAGGTAATTTTCATGATTTTAGGAAAAATTCATAAAATCAAGGAATTTTCATAATTTGAGAGAAATAATAAAATAATGGAGACGTGAGGTGTGGGACCGGCCACGTCCAAGGCATGACCGGCCGGCCGGCGGTACCGCGACACCTTTCCCTAATTTTATTATTTTTTTATAAAATCATGTGATTTAGATAAAAATACATGAAATTAGGTAATTTTCATGATTTTAGGGAAAATTCATAAAATCAAGGAATTTTCATAATTTGAGAGAAATAATAAAATAATGGAGAAGTGAGGTGTGGGACCGGCCACGGCCAAGACATGGCCGGCTGGTGCTCGATCCCGCGACACCTTTCCCTAATTTTATTATTTTTTGATAAAATCATGTGATTTAGATAATTTCTTTGAAATAAAAGAAATTTGCTCGAACGAGAGGATTTTCATGAGATCGTGAAAATAGTAAAAATATGGTAAAATATAAAATTGGGCGCGGGACTAGTCATGGCATGACTGGCCGGCTGGTGAGCCTAGTTCCCTGGCGCTTTTGTTTAATATTTTATTATTATTATTTTTCCTTCCTATTTTGCATAGGTTCCTCGTTCGTTCGTTCGTATTTTTAAAATGCTCGTTCGTGCATTCAGAATGCTGATATGTGTATTATCTGCTAATTACACTTGCACCATTTTGTCAGGGCTTATTCGATGCCCAGATGCATGTTTCGTTGAATATTTATTACTAACCTGTGGAATTCTGCTGGGAAGAACCACAGATTGAAGTAACGAAATATAACGAGGAATCGTAGAATATTGCTGGATATTCAGACGATGGCTCGTAGAATATTACTGGATATTCAGACGATTTAAGATAATTAATTACTGGCTTTATACTAGAAGGGCTTCCTGTCTAGGAGCATTAATTATCTGAGGTTTGAGAAATATGAACTTGCTGGAGCGTCATATTCCTCTTGTATAGTCGGGGAAAATCTGGTTACATCCTGAAGACGTTGTCGCTCTATACTAGCAGACATGCTGCCTAGGAGCATCCCAATCTTTCGATTCTACACAGTATGAGATGTGCCGTGGCCTCAGCTGAGAGACTGCACATATTCATCTTCTCTGAGAGACTTTCTCCATCATAGGTGGCATGAGCTTTCATGCACAGAGACATGAGTCTCGATACTAATCCGATTGCCGGATCCGGAGTAATTACTGAAATTGCTCAGTATTCATGAGATGTGCCGTGGCCTCAGCTGAGAGACTACACATCTACACGTACTCTGAGAGACAGCCTTCTCAGTCAGAGATTTATGATATGAGATTTCATGCTTCAATGAGAGACATGAGTCTCAATACTCATCCGGTTGCCGAATTTGGAGTATAGTTTTACAATTCTACCCTTTGTCGAAAATCCACCATCTACACCATGAGATCTATGTATAAATATATTACTAAGAGGAACGCAAAACCTCGTTCAGAGACATAAAACACTTCTGATTGAGTATCATGATAATTTTTGAGATTTCTACATTGAGTCTGATAATGATGAATGAATTAATATTGTCAAATACTCCGTTCAAGATTAAAATAGAGATTTCAGAACATGACCCTGATGAACCAAAATTTCAATTTGACTACCAAATTTACCCCCACAATAAATCATAATTTCAAAGAAAAACAACTAAGTTTGCGAAACAAGTTGTCTCTGTATACCCTCGGCCTTGGTCCGAACCATTGAATTCTACGTAGCTGAGCTAATCTGTGACGCTAGCATTTAACCCATGTTCCTTTGGTTTTAATTTATCTTTGATTTTCAAGAGTAGTTTCAGTTACCTGACTCGTCTTCGATGTAAAAGAACTCGAGTAAGATGGTGTGTGACACTCAAATTTGAAGGTTTTTTTCCCCTTTTTCTTGTTGGAAATTCACCTAAGGAATTAGAATTCTAGTTACAAGTATGTCAGAAGTTGGATAAAAACTGGCAAAAACTTCTTGCCTGAGGTTCACTTAGAAACAAATTGATGGGAAGAATCTTCCCGGACAGCAACATTTCTTTGGAAAAACAAAACCGTTTTGTGCATAGAAGTAAGCGATCCAAGTACATCATAGAACATATTAAACTAAACATGACCATTGAACTTCTATTTAAAAGTAAGCATATCTAATGCAGAACAATATCCAATCTTCTTGGCATATGACACAATTTGTTATGAATAAAGCTTACACCGATGGTTTCTTGCATCTCAATGAAGAACTCCATTGAGATGCAAAACAAATTAGATTAATATATTTTTACCTGATCAATCTACTCCGCTTACGCTTGCGCTTACTCTTATTCTTACTCCGTGCATAAGTACTTGAGTAAAGTGGGGCGAGGCTCTCCACATAACTTTCCGGTTGATTCCTTGGCCCACAAACACCATCAATGAACACATTTCTAGTTCTTGTGTTCTTTATATCATATACAAACAAACTCGACAAGTTATCTACTAGAATCTCGTCATCATTGAAAGACCATATCGGTTGCCAGAAGTAAGACCGAGTGATTGTTGATTTAGGATCGGTAAACCATTTTTTACAGGATTCTCTTTCTCCATAATTGTGCATCACCCACACATAAATCCGGACATATCTGTAAATCAAAACTAAGCAAAGACAGCCTTCCAACACACAGATATTTTTAAACAACTCATGACTATCTTCTAGTTCTGGCATAGTTTCTTCTGGATATGGTAAATCCAGAAGTCTCCCATAGCTAATGTCAAAAGAGATAATTGTTTTTTCAGATGAGGCTTTGTGGGTGCCTAACCAATGGAGTGTACCGTTAAAAAGCAATCCAGAAGGTCTTGCTTGACGAGCAAAAAGGTAAGGGAAGTTGGTTTGAGTACTTCTCCATGTTACTGACCTTAAGGTGTAAACGTGAATGTTAAACCAACCAGTATTTTTAAAATCCGCAATTCGCACCAACTTGTAGTCACTAATTCTGCAATCATAACCAAATCCATATTTAACTCTGTCGTTATCAATGGTTTCAAACATTGAATCACGCTTTCGTATTTCGCCTATTGGTATATTCTTATACTCTCTAGTAAACGGATTCTGTAACACCCCGATATTCGGCAGTGGTTGGCCGAATGGAATATAAGTAATGGTTTGTCCTTTCCTAACACCGAGGCTGATGGGTTCATTTAACTAAGTTGTGGGAAAAAACTCCTCAGTTAAGCGTGCTCGACTGGGAGTAGTCACGGGATGGGTGACCTCTCGGGAAACTGCTGCTGGACTACCGCAGTAGTGCCGTTAAAAATCCCACACTGTTGGATAACCGCAGTGGGTAAGCGGGAACAATATCGGTGTTAGTTGGGATACAACTAGGGACGGATCGCTTGTGCTCGGACGGGAGAGTATGCTAGGTCGTTGAGCTAAATACTGGTCTCACATGAGGCAAGGAACGTCTATATTATACCGAGGCCTTTCCAGCACAATTGGCTCTAGAGTTGGCAGAAAACTCTGCAGTTAAGCATGCTCGGGCGGGAGCAATCCAAGGATGGGTGACCATCCGGGAAGTTTCTGCTGGATTACCGCACGATGTCCGTTGAAAACCCCACACTGCCGGATAACCGCAGTGGCTAAGTGGGGACAGCATCGGTGGAAGTACGGGTCATTACAAATGGTATCAGAGCGGACGACGGTTCACCTGCCGAGGATGGGAAGGTACGCTGGACGGGGTTAGTCCAGGTGCTTCTCATGAGGGGCAGGGAATGTCAGAGATATGGGCTTGTGTACATATTCCGGAGCCGAGGACGGCTCTAATTTAAGGTGGTGGTATTGTAATACCCCGATATTCGGCAGTGGTTGGCCGAATGGAATATAAGAAATGGTTTGTCCTTTCCTAACACCGAGGCCTGATGGGTTCACTTAACTGAGTTGTGGGAAAAAAACTCCTCAGTTAAGCGTGCTCGACCGGGAGTAGTCATGGGATGGGTGACCTCTCGGGAAGCTGCTGGTGGACTACCGCAGTAGTGCCGTTAAGAATCCCACACTGTTGGATAACCGCAGTGGGTAAGCGGGAACAATATCAGTGTTAGTTGGGATACAACTAGGGACGGATCGCTTGTGCTCGGACGGGAGAGTATGCTAGGCCGTTGAGCTAAATACTGGTCTCACATGAGGCAAGGAACGTCTACATTATACCGAGGCCTTTTCAGCATAATTGGCTCTAGAGTTGGCAGAAAACTCTGCAGTTAAGCATGCTCGGGTGGGAATAATCCAGGGATGGGTGACCATCCGGGAAGTTTCTGCTGGATTACCACAGCGATGCCTGTTGAAAACCCCACACTGCCGAATATCCGCAGTGGCTAAGTGGGGACAGTATCGGTGGAAGGACGTGTCATTACAGATTCCAAATATAAAAACTATGAATCCTATTACAATAAATACTTGGTCTACTATTTGTATTACTTGTATCCCCGGGATAAAACAAACCTAAGCAAATCAAACCATTACAAGATCCAAAAGTTTGAAGTGAACTACCCGGTATGCATTTGAATGGATTTTCCATCAAAACACGTTGTCTACATATAACTCCTTTACGAGGTTCACATGAAGATAACAATGATGATGATATTGAAGCATAATCTATGGAGTAAATCAAAGGGCTCTTAGTATTTCTATCGTAATATCTAAGCATGAACTTAGGGTTGTTAATTTGATTATAACTATGAATAGCATGATTCTTAGCGAACTCACGGCTACAAAGTAGCTTAAGCCAAAGCTTGTTGACACACCTACAAACTGAGACTGATTTCAGTGGTAACCTGACCAATATATCTTCTTGCAGCTCTTCTGGAAGGCTTATCATGCTTGTTGTTGTTTCTTCTCGTCAGGTATAAGTTTTCCCATCATCATCAATGAACCGTATATGCCCCATCACTAAGAGTTTATCGAGGTCGGCAACCAAAATGATGTTTTATTTGAGTTATAACCCTACGGTTATTAGGCCGGTGGGTCGGGCATTGTCCCAAACCAAAAATATTTGTGTGTTTCTTGGAGATCTTGGAAGCTTCTGCAACCACCAACTCTAGGCCCATTTTAAACTGAACCCGGTGCTACAAAGAAGAAAATAGACTCCTTTCATAATCTCATTTTCCATCATTGCCTACTTGATCGTTTAAGAAATTTTTGCTTTTCTCCTTTCTTAAAGGTCTATTTTTTCCTCAGTAGAGCTTGGAGAGATATTCATACATCAATTATGACAATGGTGGCGCCCTGTAACAAAATAAGTGTTTAGGCCTATTCCTATGCACATGCCCAAAAAAATATATTTGACATACCAGGTGGCATGGCAAACGAGTTGCGTCATTATGGGAAAACTATTGAGCGACAGAGTTTCTATCGTGCGTTATTATTGACAGCGCTGGCGATATTATGAATATCGTGTCGCCATCAAACCCATCGCGCGATATAAATAATATCGTCAGCGATATTATGATTATCGATAAGTAGTTATTTTGCAACGACTATCTCTCCCTATTGAATCCTGTATATACGCCCTTGTACATCTTCAAGTTACTCACATCTACTTCTTATATTTCACCAATTTTTCTATCTATATTCCCAATTTTAAATTTCATAATCATCAATGGCGAGATCCAATGAAGAGATGAATGGTACTATGAATCGGTTAAGATTACAACAAAAAATGCATCAGAGGAGGTTTCAAGAACTTGACGATGAGGAAGCTGAAGATATTAAATTAATTGGCACTTTGATGCTCGTAGACACGGGCCAAATACCTAGAGTTCCAGAGCCACAAGAAGTATTCTGAAGAAGATATACGTACGGAGGGAGGGAATTTTACCACAAGAAGCTGATGCACGATTATTTTCTTCCCAATTATGTGTACTTCAAGGTCGATTCTGCATGCCTCGATATCTGGTGAAAAAGATTATTGAAGAGCTTTGTCGAGTAGAACCTCAATTTAATTATCAGTTTGATGCACTGTAGTGGAGATGGATAGAACTCTGTTGGTTTTTTAACCTTTCATAGCTCCTTCCATGAAAAACACAATTGTGACCCAAAACCATTCTCATAAATCATTCACAGATACATAACAACTCTGAATCCTCTTCTTTCATCATCAAATATCAATGGCAGCAAACTCTTATTCTTCCCTGCATTTCTGACTCAAAACCACTACCAAACTCGAGTACATGTTTCTTCTTCATCTCGGATTCAATTACTAACCCAAACCCTTGGCACGCAATCACAAATAAGTGGTTTGGGTGCAGTGAGAACTACTAGCTATTCAGGGATGCGGAGTGCAGGAACTGTTCGTGAAACACACTGCTCAACCTAGTCTTCAGCTGCTATGTCATAAGGTATAGAAGATGGTGTCCCTGAGTACAAACCCATGTGCCCTTGTACTTTCTCAGCTATAGGTTTAGTGACATCCACGAATAATAAGTGCCTGGTGCTCTAGTAAATTGCTTTCTTGGCATATTAGAGCCTTGTGTCCATGCACGCTTCCACCCTGTCAATTCCAAGTTCTCCAACCAATGCCATAAACCTCCATTTTTCTTATTTTATGTAACATGAATCCAAAGGGCAAAACAAGCGTAATATACTACTAAAACAAGAAAACTAACTAAGAAAATCCTCAGAAAACGGTATTCAAATGATGTGTTTTAGGCTCCTATCAGCAGGCTATCTTAGCTACCTTGAAAAGGATGGGTTTCCTGCTGAGTTTGTTGATTGGATTGAGCTATTTATTTGCACTCCTAAGTTTTTTGTCCTCATCAATGGTTCTCCTTTTGGATATTTTGGAGCTCATAGAGGGTTGAGGCAAGGATGCCCTACCTCTCCTTATCTCTTTGTTATGGTCATGGAGCTGTTATAGTATCATTCTTCAAAAGCAAGTAAAGAAGGGTAGTTTTGGCCTTCACCCCAAATATAAGCTTACCGGTCTTACACATCTTTGTTTTGCAGATGATATTTTATTTTTTTCCAAAGGTTCAAGAGTTGTTGTTGGTTTCTTAAAGGAGTGTATTTCAGAATTCTCTTCTTGTATTGGGGTGAAAATAAACCATCAACATACTTCTCTTTTCTTCTCTGTTGTGGATGCTAATTATTTAAAGGAGATTGAGATGATTCTTGATTGCTCTTCTGATAAATTTCCTATAAGGTACCTTGGTGTTCCACTTTCATCCACAAGATTGTCTTATAATGATTGTCTCCCTTTGATATCTAGGGTCAATACCAGAGTTAAATCTTGGAAAGGAAAATTCCTGGCTTATCCAGGTAGACTTATGCTTATTAAAACTGTGCTTGCTGGAATGGTCTACTATTGGATGTCTTGTTTTATTCTTCCTAAAACAGCTATAAAGGAAACTGATAGTATATTTAAGAGATTCCTTTGTGTTATACCATAGCTCGGTTGAACTCACCAAGCGTTGGTATGTCAAGTTTGGTTGTCATATTTTAGTATGAAAACTCATGTAAAGTCGCTTGATTAAATACTGGAGTCAACTTCGCTTAGGTTAGACTAGAAAGTGTAGGAATGTTGAGACATACAAGTATTACTCCGAAGACCTGAAGAATGAGAAGAAGTAACGAACTACAACGATGACATCATCCTTCAACTCGAGGTTAGTAATACTGACTTGAACTTATTTCATTCATAACGTATCTTTCAACTCGTGCATATTGAAAACAAAACGGTGAAGCTGTATATACTGTACATATTGTATATAATACTCTACTGATGAGACATGATCATAATAGTATGATCGTAGTATTAAGGAATTAGACAAAGAAGTATAACGCTTATCTTTTGAACTTCTTAGATATGACATCGACATAATCTTGTATATAGTTTTATGATTATGTGTATGGGTATATGGTGAAGATTTCATCCTAGGAAACAATGTTTTACATTTGTTTAAAGGAAGTACATTCATGAACTTGTTTCGTGAATCGAAAGGGAAATCAATATGTTTATTTGTCCGGCTATTCATTGCATAATCTTTGGATGACCAATATGTGTGTGTTGGTAGAAACTATCTTAACTCCGGTTATGTATCTTGGTATAACCAATCACAATACCTAGACTTATGATTTGGTATGACCGGTCCTGGTAATTGGTTTAACGATCCTAAGTAATCACCATAAGATGGTATGATCGATCATTGTAATTGGTGTGACCGATCCTTGTAATTGGTGTAACCTATCGTAGTGACTGGTGTGATCGATCACAAGTAGATAGCATGTTTAGGTAGAACTGATCCTAGTGATTGGTATAACCTATCTAAACCCATGTATGTGACTTGGTAGGACCGATCACAACTAACCATTGTGACTTGGTACGACCGATCACATAGTAGTCTTGGAATACTGGTAGAACCAATTCTAAATTTGTTTGGAAGTGTGGTAGAACCGATTCTCAGAAGCAAATCATGTAAATATGAATAAGTATTTTCAATGGAAAGATGTCAACATACTTTGAACATGAGCAGTAACTCTTATCATTTATCGTTCAAAGATATTCCTTGGTACTAAAGGTGATCATGTGTCGAAATAAATTAAGAATCTTTTAATTAAGGTTTTTGATTTTATATGCTTTAATTACCTGCAATTAATGCATATCTCTAGAGAATAAAAATTAGTAATGTGCATTTACTAATTGGAGATTTTCAGAAACAACAAGAATTGAAGTTTGCCTGGCTCTTAGGATCATTTGCTAGAAATGCAAACTTAGGTATTTATAGGTATTTATAGACCAAGGATGTTTGGACACTTCCAAAACCGAAAATATTCTCAAGATATGCAACGAATGCCAAAATTCGGTTTTCCTAATTCCAATAAATGTTTGTCCAATATTTCCAAAATCTGTCAATGGTGGAGCCGTCTAATCGGAGAGGAAAGTATCATAATTAGGTGAAATCTCTTACGACCGCTCGTTTAAAGACTTATGTGGGATCAAGATGCTCTACGAGTACCGTTGGTGAGAAACCAGATAATTGCAGTGTTATTAGTTTTCGATTTGGTTTGATTCACTAACGGTTGTTTTGATTGCACCTAGTTTGTTTATTCTTAAGAATCCTCGTATCGAAGGGATCTTTAGAACAGTTTTTAGATCTAAATACTTCTTGTGATAATCAATTGTTAACAGACTCTGTTCTGTGTGTGATTGATCACAAGAGATTTAAGTGGTGTTGTGCAGGTATTTGAACGCGATAGAAGATTTGAAGACGAAAAAGAATTCTTATTAGTTTTCGTATCTTGTGGATTTAGTGCACAAACCTTGATCGACTGGGATCCAACTAGAATCGATTTATATTTAATAGATCTGATTAATTAGTTACGTGAGATCGACAATTATCATTTGGTGGTATTCTTCAATATCTGAATCTGATAATTGTAAATCTGAATCTAAGTTATTCATTTAGATTGATCTAACCAGAAAAAGAAGTTTATTAGATTAAACATAAGATCCTTTGTCAACAACTCATCTTATCTTCTAGCAATATTGATTAGAGCGGTTACCAAACAGATTCTTCCTTTGTTGTTTGGAATACGATCCAAACGACTTTCTATTCACGTGCGTGACTCTAAAAGTCAAAGGCGCAGGGATACTAAGGAAACTAAGTAGATAGGGGCTTGGTCTCAACTATACGAAGTTGGTATTAGATTTTGTATAGCGGCTTACTCATGAGAGTATTCAAAACTGGACTAGGTCCCGGGGTTTTTCTGCATTTGCGTTTTCCTCGTTAACAAAATCTTGTCGTGCCACTTACTTTACTTTTCCGCATTATAATTGTTTTATTATAATTAAAGTAATTTCACTTTACGTTAACTTTGTAATACTTGATAGTGATCCTATAGAGTTTCGGTTATTACCGAACCTATTATCAAGTACACACTTAGTTATTGTATTATCTCGATCTCGTATCCATAGACGATCACACGAAGTGTGAAACGAATTATCATACTGTCCCGACTCTGTTCATAGACGATCACATTCGGTAGAGGACTTATAGGTTGAAATAAAAAGATTGTGGTGTATTTGGGTACCCTCGTCTTTTCACTTTGGGCTGGTAGTGAGATGGGTAAGAAGCATTATCATGTAAGTTGGTCTAAAATTTGCATCCCTTTCAAAAAATGTGGTTTGGGTGTTAAGGAAATTTTGCTGCCAATCTTAGGCATGTTTATGTTAGAGCACTGCTCGGTCGAACTCGCAAGCGTTGTTAGCTCAAGCTTGTTTGTCAATGAAAAAGCGGGGTCAAACAACCACACCCAACAATTCGTTTGGCAATCTGAATAGACAAACTCCAATATAATTTCAAGAGAATCAACTAGACATTCAGACTCAATCTAGAGAAAATTATATCAAAGAGTTTTGTATCTCTCTTTCTCGATTCAATCTGCAATCAGCAAATAGGAATTTACGAGCCCGATTGAATATAAGAGAATTAACTTGAACAGTACCAAAGACCATTGTTCAAGGATCAATCAATTTCAATCAACAACCAAAGGTTGGATTTCTCAATTGATCGATTCAACGCACAACCTGTGATATTTCAATTATGTAACAAATTATAATGCGGAAAAGAAATAACACAGACACCATAAATTTTGTTAACGGGGAAATCGCAAATGCAGAAAAACCCCGGGACCTAGTCCATATTTGAACACCACACTGTAATAAGCCGCTACAAACACTAGCCTACTACTAATGAACTTAGGATTGGACTGTAGTTGAACCCTAATCAATCTCACACTGATTCAAGGTACAATTGCGCTCCTTACGTCTCTGATCCCAGCAGGATACTACGCACTTGATTCTCTTAGCTGATCTCACCCACAACCAAGAATTGCTACGACCCAAAGTCGAAGACTTGATAAACAAATCTGTCTCACACAGAAAAGTCTATAGGAATAGATAAATTTGTCTCCCACAGAAATACCTACGAGTTTTGTTCCGTCTTTTGATAAATCAAGGTGAACAGGAACCAATTGATTTACCTGACTTATATTCCCGAAGAACAACCTAGAAATATCAATCACCTCACAATAATCTTAATCGTATGGTAGCGAAACAAGATATTGTGGAATCACAAACGATGAGACGAAGATATTTGTGATTACTTTTTATCTTGCCTATCGGAGATTAAATATCAAGCCAATCTTAAAGAAGATAGTACTAAAACACGATAGAAACAGCAAAATTAGATCACGCAACTACAGAGAAAATAGTTGGGTCTGGATTCACAATCCCAATGAAGTCTTCAAGTCGTTAACCTACAGGGTTTCGTTAAAAACCTAAGGTTAAAGGAGAATCGACTCTAGCTTATGCAACTAGTAACACACATGAGTTGTGGGGATTAGGTTTCCCGGTTTCTAGAGTTCTCCTTTATATAGCTTTCAAATTAGGGTTTGCAATCTAAGTTATCTTACTAACAAAGCATTCAATATTCACCGTTAGATGAAAACCTGATTAGGTTCAAGCTAATATCTTTCAACCGTTAGATCGAACTTAGATTGTTATACACAAATGAAATGTACCCTCATTTAGGTTTAGTAACCGTACCTAAATGTGTACACCATGTTGGCTCAACCAAGGTTAGATATATGAATACTCTCATATCAACCTTATTCATCTTAACCATAACTAGTTCAAATGACTCAAATGAAACTAGTTAAAGAGTTGTTCAATTTCTATATTCTCATAGAAGTATACAAGAACACAATTGAAGCAAAATCGGTTTGATTCACTCGAATCAATTCATGAACATTATAGCCACGGTTTGCAAAGAATGCATTCCTTAATATATAAATGTATTAGTTCATGAGCCAACCGATTTTAGAACTTTAACCACTCAAGTATGCAAACGGGTATGCATACTTAAGTAGCCGGTCTGGGTTTGTGTTCGCCAGTATGCAAACGGGTACGCATAATTAGTACACTTCCAAATCCCAGCAGAAATTCCCGGACCTATACCTTACGCAAGCATGTGTATCGGTATGTGTACTTGGTACACGGAATTTCACAACTTCAAGTACGCATACGGGTATGCATACTTTAGTTCCGGTCATGGATCACATACATGCAAGAATGCACAATATGTTTATAATCCAATGATGGTTAAGTATTCTAAACTCTTATTTCAATCATTGAAACTTTCTCAAAGGATGACAATAGTCGTTTTCACACACTATTAGCATCAAATCAATTTTCAAGTTATTGAAATAATCATAACGAAACATTCCAAGTCTACACCAAATGATTGTATCACACAAACCATGTAAGATGTTACTCGGCGATTTTCACATGATCAAGATGAACTTGATTGAAGCGAAAGCTTACCAACACATATTTCGAAAAATATGTAGGCGAGTTAAACTCAGCTCGAAATCTCAAATGTGTATAATAGAAAACTATATCGTAATACGACTTATGTCTCAATATAGGAGATAGAGTAGAAATAGACTTTCCAAGTGATGGATGAGTTTCAGTCTCCACATACCTTTTGTTGATGAAGTTCCACAAGCTCGCCTTAGTAGTTCTTCGTCTTCAATTAATGAACGTCGTGAAGTCTAATGCTCAACTACACAATATATCCTAGTCCGAGACATCTATAAGTAGACTAGAAATCAAAACTTATAGTTTTGATCACTAACATTGATAAACAAGCTTGAGATAGCGACGCTTGCGAGTTCGACCGAGCAGTGCTCTAACAGTCAAGTTTAGGTGATCAAAACAATAAGTCTTGATTTCTAGTCTATTTATAGCCATGTCTCTGACTACGATAGAATGTGTCTATTTTATTCTATCTCATATTGAGAATAAGTCGTATAACTATATGTTGATATTTCGAGCCGAGTTTAACTCGCTCATATCTTTCTTGAAATATATGTTGGAAATCTTTTTGCTTTAATTACGTTCATCATTATTCTTGACGAGTTTCGTTGGAAACGATTTATTTGTTGGAAACTAAACAATGAGTCAAAAGATGATCATGTGAAAATTGCCATGAAACATCTTACATGATTTGTGTGAGACGGTCATTTTATGTAGATTAGGAATGATCATTCGATCATTTGAAAATTACTTATAAGCTAATAGTTTGTGTGAGAAACCTATTGTCGTCTTCTAAGGATGTTTCAATGATTGAAATGGGAGTTTAGAACAATTAACCATTGTTTGGATATACCACAGTATGCATACCAGTATGCAAACTGTTGTAGTGTGATTCAGGTCCGGGAACTAAGTTTGCATACCCGTTTACGAACGGTTTCACCTGAGTTCGGTCCAGAACGACAGTATGCGTACCCATTTGCAAACTGTCGTACATGACCAATGTCCGGAACTTAAATTTGGGTACCCGTTTGCAAACTAAGTTGGTTTAAGTTCTAAAATCGGTTAACTATGATTTCATACTCATGAACAAATACATATATAAATTAAGAAATGAAATCTTTGCAAACCATGGATAAAATGTTCATGAACTGGTTCTTTTGAATCAATCCGATTTTGCTTCAATTGTGTCTTGTATACTTCTATGAGAACATAAACAATTGAACAACTCTATGAGTAACATAATTAGATTAATTTGATTATCATTTGATCTAGAAGTGTTAGATGAATGAAGTTAATAGAAAAGTGTTCATATGGCTAACTTCGGTTAACTATTGTTGAGATAACTCAATATACACGTTTAAGTACGGTTACCCATATCTAAATGAAGGTATATTCATTTGTGTGTAACAAGCTAAGACCATCTAACGGTGGAGAGACATTGCTTTGGTTTTAAGCAAACTTAGCTTAAATCTTAAATCAGGATTTCATCTAACGGTGAATATTGATTGTTTGTTTCAACCTAAATGAGGGTACATTTCATTTGTGTATAACAAGCTAAGTTCGATCTAACGGTTGAAAGATATTAGCTTGAACCTAATCAGGTTTTCATCTAACGGTGAATATTGAATGTTTTGTTAGCAAGGTAACTTAGATTGCAAACTGTGATTTGAAAACTATATAAAGGAGAACTCTAGCAACTGGGAAACCTAATCTCCAAAACTCCTATGTGTTACTAGTTGCATAAACTAGAGTCGATTCTCCTTTAACCTTAGGTTTTTAACGAAACCTTGTAGGTTAACGACTTGAAGACTTCATTGGGATCCTGAAGCCAGACCCGACTATTTTCTCTGTAGTTGTGTGTTCTGATTTTACTTGTTCTATCGTATTGAGTACTATCTTCTCTAAGATTGGCTCGAGATTTATCTCCGATAGGTAAGATATAAAACTAATCACAAAGCTCTTCGTCTTATTCTTTTTGATTCCACAATAACTTGTTTTACTACCATATAGCTAAGTTATTGTGAGGTGAATGAAATTTCTAGGCTGTTTTTCGGGAATATAAGACCAAATTATCAATTGGTTCCTGTTCACCTTGATTTATCAAAAGACGGAACAAAAACTTCATAGGTATTTCTGTGGGAGACAGATTTATCTATCAGAATAGAGTTTTCTGTGGGAGACAGATTTGTTTATCAAGTCCTTGACTTTGGGTCGTGGCAACTCTTAGTTGTGGGTGAGATCAGCTAAGGGAATCAAGTACGTAGAGTCCTGTTGGGATTTAGAGGCGTAAGGAACGCGATTGTACCTTAATCGGTGTGAGACTTGGTTTGGGCTCAACTACATTCCATTCTGAAGTTAACTTGTAGTAGGCTAGTGTCTATAGCGGCTTAATACAGTGTGGGTCCCGGGGTTTTTCTGCATTTGCGGTTTCCTCGTTAACAAAACTCCTGGTGTCTGTGTTATTTCTTTTCTGCATTATATTTTCTATATAATTGAAATATCACAGGTTGTGCGTAGTTCAATCAATTGGTAAATCCAACCTTTTGTTGTTGATTAAAATTGATTGACACTTGAACATTGGTTTTTGATACCGTTCAAGTTATTTCTCATATCAATCGGGCTCACAGATTTCTATCTGTTCGATTGCATATTGTATTGAGAAATTGAGATATAACTCTTGGATGTTTTTCCTTGTTTAAGTCTGACTGTCTAGTTAATACTCTTGGAATTATATTGGAGTTAGTACATACAGATTTTCGAACGAAATATTGGGTGTGGTTGTTAGACCGCCGCTTTTTCAATTGGTATCAGAGCAGACAAACACGTTAAAGACCTCATAAGTCTGTGTTTGTAGCAATATGACTCTATGGACAGAAACGCTATCTCTATAAATGTACCACCAGTCTTCGATGTCTCAAAATACTTATGGTGGAAAATTGCTATGTGTTCATTTATCCAAGCACGTGATTTTCAATCATGGGTTTATGTTGTTAATGTCTGTAATCCTCCAATGGTTATAGTATACGATGTAACTGTTGCAAAGGATATTGGTAGATATGAGCCTGACGAGATTCTTGATGCAAAGAAAAATTCTGACGGCTTAAATGCTATCATACATGTCATTACCCCAGATCTTTAGCACCATGTGACTACGTGCACTCGGTCTAAAGATGCTTGGGATATCTTAGAAACCGTATTTGAAGGGAATACCTCTGAAAAGAAAGTTAGACTTCAAAACCTAAATTCTGATTGGGAAAACCTTCGTATGGCTAATGAAGATTCATTTGATGAGTTTAATCACAAAGTTTCTGAAATTGTTAATGCATCTTTTGCATTGGGTAAGGCTATTCCTGAAAAGGACATTGTGATGAAAATTCTCAGATCATTGCCAGATAGATACGATTCTGAGAAACATGCCATCATTAAAGGAAATAACCTTAAAACACTTTCCATAAACTCACTCATTGGAAAGTTAAGAGTTCTTGATCATGATAAGAACACATCCAGAACATCCGCGTTCAATGTTGTGACCAACACAAGTAATTCTCCTAATTTTTCTTGGGTTGATGAATGTTGTCCAAATCATATTGATCCTGATAGATCATTGATTTTACAAATGATCAAGCATATTGTGATAAGAAGCAAAAGATCTGAGGAACATCTCTCCCTCTTTGATGCTTCAGATGATTCAATACTAGAAAAATCAATTCAGTTGGTCAATCCGCATACTTCCGAAGTTTGCACAAAAATTTCAGCTTTCACAGCATAAACTTATGCTAACTCAAATTCTGATTCAAAATGCGAGTCTGACACTGAGATATTTGAATTCTTGGATAAAAATGAAGAAATTCACCAAGAAAATCTTCAACTAGAAATGAGGTTGGAGAAACTTGAATCATCACTTTAGGTGAAAAATCTTGAGATTGACTGTCTTAATGATGAATTCACCAGAACCCTGTCTCTAAAAGAAAAAAAGATTAATACTCTTAAGTGTGAAATGCAAAGGTTATCGGGAAGCTCTGATAAGATTTCAGCAATGTTGTTCGGTCAGAAGTTTTTTCGAAACACAAATGGTTTAGGGTTCAAAAGCAAAACTGCGAGCACAAATAACTCTTTTTTTCCGACCGGTTCCGGAATAATGGATGTTAAAAGTTGTGATAAACAGGAGTCAAATCAGCAAAACTAAAGTTCATCCTTTAAGTGTTTGTTTTGTGGAAATGCAAATCATGTTCAAAGTAAGTGTTGGAAATTCAAAAAGAACAATAATTGAATTTCCAAACTTCAGAATGACATGCAAAGGATGAATCTGGCTTTGGGTAACCAACAAGGAACTCCTGAAGACAAGAAGAAGTCTAAGAGAACCAGAGTCAGACGAGGTAAGAAGTCTGTTTATACAACAAACCTTGATAAGTCACAATGTGACACAAGATGTGAGCATTCTGTTCACTCCATAACTATCTAATTATGGTGATGTATATATCCTCATTATTAACTTGAGAATATGAGGATTGCATCAAGGTTGCTCAAGTCTTGTATAGTTGTTAATCACTTATCCTCGATTGTTTAAGTTTATTTAAGCTAAGATTTGCAATTGAATATTTTCTTATCAAAAATAGATAATGGATCGTGAACCGTGAACCCTGAAGACTTTTTCAAAGTTTTATTTAGGGTTTAAATATCCGGTGCTCTATTTATATTCATTTGTGATTGAAATGCCCTTCACTCTTTTCTTTGAAAGATACAACATCATGGCTCCTGTAACCAGAGGTACAACAAAAAGCGATGTTGTAGAAGCAGTTATATCCATGTGAAGGAATCCAATGTTCAAGGAAGAAAAAGGAGAAGTGTTCAAATGGTGAAAAAGGTTCCTCCTCTAACTGTTTTTTTATCTTTTTGTCAAAATGATAATAACTTTTAATGCTATGGTAAAGGATTTCATCAGCAAAAGAAATGATTTAAAATATCAAATCATGTTCTCACTATGAATGAATGTTATTTCTGACAAAGAACACCTTGTGTGATATGAAAAGAGAACTTAGTGAGTTAACTGATATTTATGAAGATTTGGAGGAATTAAATGATCCCATAATCAATGGGTTCTTCAATAATGAGAAGGAATTCTCTGTAGATGCTCTGAGAAAGCTCTACAATATCTAGGAAACTTCTTATGAGAATTTATTCTTGTGTTTAAGAAGGATAACTAGGGTTTGGAATAGGAATTATTGTAATTACACATAGCTATTGCCGATGATTTTCATCTTGCAATGTTTTTAGATTTATCTATTTAAATTTTAAGTTATTTGGAAGATGATTTTGCAGTAGTGATCTTTATGGTTCTATATATTGCAAAAATATAATGGGATGTGTATGTTTACGTCTGTGAACTATGATTATCTCATATATGTTAAAAGTTAAGTCTATTATGTCTTTATGCAAATATTGATAAAAGATAGAATGAACTTTTGAATATTCCGCAGTATTGATCTTTCCCTGATCCACTTCTATGTGAAAGTACTGAATGGCTCCGTAAATTTTCTTATGTTGAGCATTTACAATTAAATTAATCATTAAGGTTCTTTTGTGGTTAATTTATTTGAGTTTACTGGATACAAATTCATGTTTCATGTGATTTGTTAATGTCCAAAGAATTTTTTCTTTTCTTGATAAAAGTAAGGTCGCTCTTGTTGTTCTTTCGCGAATGAAATTTTATGGGGGAGAGTTCTTAATTGAACTTGTGCTTAATTGTAAAATCTTGTGGGGAATGCGGCTATGGAATATTGTAGGAGTTTTCTTGTATCTTTATAAACTCCTTGTTGAATACACTAAGTTTCGACTATGTGAAATCATTGAAACCGAGTTGATATGTTCTCTTTTAGTCATGAAGTATCTCTTTGAGAATTTCATTATCATCCCTCTAGTTTTCGTACCTTTGTCAATTTATAATTATTTTGTAGTTCACATTACGGATCATTGTGTAGGGGGGAGCGCTTTTCATTGTGAGATGAAGTATTGACTAAGGGGAGTGACACATATCACCATAGTATTATTGTCAAAGTTGTGATACAATTGAACTTTGATGTTGTGTAATAATACTATGACACTTTATAACAATAATTGTGAACGTCTGATTTCTTATTGTTATTGCTACGAATCCTCAATAACAATGATGCTGAGTTGAACACGTTCAGAATCACTGAAGTACTTGGAGTGACGAAGAATTCAAGGAATGTTGAAGAACCAAGGAAATCAAGCATGTTGGATGAGAAGCTACAAAGTTTATTGATTTTGTAATCCATATATATTCATAGTTTTGTCACTAAAATTGACAAAGGGAGAGGTTGTTAGAGCACTGCTCGGTCGAACTCGCAAGCGTTGCTATCTCAAGCTTGTTTGTCAAGTTTAGGTGATCGAAACTATAAGTCTTGATTTCTAGTCTACTTATAGCTATGTATCGGACTAGAATGTGTAGTTGAGATTTAGACTTCCCGGCGTTCATCGATTGAAGACGAAGATCTACTGAGGAGAGCTTGGAGGAACTTCATCAACAAAAGGTATATGGAGACTAAAACTTATCTATCACTCAGAAGTTTATTCTATTTTATCTCCTATTAAGACTAATTCGTATAGATATATAGACTTTACATTATACACATTTGATATTCCAAGCTTAGTTTAACTCGCTTATATATTTCTCGAAATATGTGTTGGAAAGATTTTTGCTTTAACTATGTTCATAATTATTCTTGGCGAGTTTAGTTGGAAACGGTTTATTTGTTGGAAACTAAACAATGAGTCAAAATATGATCATGTGAAAAATTTCCTTGAAACATCTTACATGATTTGTGTGAGACAGTCATTTGATGTAGACTAGGAATATTTCGTTGATCATTCGATTATACGAAAATTACTTATAAGCTAATAGTTTGTGTGAGACAGCTATTGTCGTCTTCTAAGGATGTTTCAATGATTAAAATTGGAGTTTAGAATAATTAACCATTGTCTGTATATAACACAGTACGCATACCAGTATGCAAACTGTTGTAGTGTGATTTAGGTCCGGGAACCAAGTTTGCATACCCGTTTGCGAACGGTTTCACCTGAGTTCGGTCGGAAACGACAGTATGCGTACCCGTTTGCGACCTGTCGTACATGACCAATGTCCGGAACTTACGTTTGTGTATCCGTTTGCCAACTAAGTTTGTTTAAGTTCTAAAATCGGTTAAATATGATTTCATACTCATGAAAAAATACATATATAAATTAAGGAATGCAATCTTTGCAAACCGGTGGTTAAAATGTTCATGAATCAAATCTTTTGAATCAATCCGATTTTGCTTCAATTGTGTCTTGTATGCTTCTATAAGAATATAAACAATTGAACAACTCTATGAGTAACACAATTAGATTCAGTTAATTATCATTTGATCTAAAAGTGTTAGATGAATGAGGTTAATAGAAAAGTGTTAATATGGATAACTTTTGTTAACTATTGTTGAGCCAACTCAATATACACGTTTAGTTACGGTTACCCATATCTAAATGAAGGTATATTCATTTGTATGTAACAAACTAAGACCATCTAACGGTGGAGAGACATTGCTTTGGTTTTAAGCAAACTTAGCTTGAATCTTTAATCAGGATTTCATCTAACGGTGAATATTAATTGCTTTGTTTCAAAACTATCAAACCCTAATTTGAAGACTATATAAGGGAGAACTCTAGCAACTGGGAAACCTAATCCCCACACCTCCTATGTGATACTAGTTGCGTACTAGAGTCGACTCACCTTTAACCTAGGTTTTTCTTAAAACCATTATAGGTTAACGACTTGAATACATCATTGGGATTCTGAAGCCAGACTTAACTATTTTCTCTGTAGTTGCGTGTTATGATCTTACTTGTTATATCGTATTGAGTAATATCTTCTCTAAGATTGACTCGATATTTATCTCCGATAGGTAAGATATAAAAAGTAATCATAAAGTTCTTCGTCTCATTCTTTGTGATTCCACAATAACTTGTTCTACTACCATATAGTTAAGTTACTGTGAGGTGATTGATATTTCTAGGCTGTTCTTCGGGAATATAAGACCGAATTATCAATTGGTTCTTGTTCACCTTGATTTATCAAAAGACGGAATAAAAACTTCGTAGGTATTTCTGTGGGAGACAGATTTATCTATCAAAATAGACTTTTCTGTGGGAGACAGATTTGTTTATCAAGTCCTCGACTTTAGGTCGTGGCAACTCTTAGTTGTGGATGAGATCAGCTAAGGGAATCAAGTGTGCAGAGTCCTGCTGGGATTTAGAGGCGTAAGGAACGCGACTATACCTTAATCGGTGTGAGTATTGGTTAGGGCTCAACTACATTCCAGTCCGAAGTTAACTTGTAGTAGGCTAGTGTCTGTAGCGGCTTAATACAGTGTGGTATTCAAATCTGGACTAGATCTCGAGGTTTTTCTGCATTTGCGGTTTTCTCATTAACAAAAATTCTGGTGTCTGTGTTATTTCTTTTTCGCATTATATTTTCTATATAATTGAAATATCACAGGTTGTGCATAGTTCAATCAATTGGTAAATCCAACCTTTGGTTGTTGATTGAAATTTATTGACACTTGAACATTGGTTTTTGATATCGTTCAAGTTATTTGTCATATCAATCGGGCTCACAGATTTCTATTTGTTCAATTGCAGATTATATTGAGAAATTGAGATATATCTCTTGGATGTTTTTCCTTGATTGAGTTTGACTGTCTAGTTGATTCTCTTAGAATTATATTGGAGTTAGTTCATACAGATTGCCGAACAAAATATTGGGTGTGGTTGTTAGACCCCTGCTTTTTCAATTTGGGATATTGTGCCAGGTAAGCATTCCATATAGACAGAATGAGTAAATGTTAATTTGATTTAAAACAAGAAATTTTGGTCAATTACCTCTTCTCAGGATGCTTCTTGCATATGGTGAACAATTTTAGACCAAAGAGAAATTGCTAAAGATTTGATTGGTTGTATTCTAGGAAATGGTGAAAACACTATGATGGTCTCTGATAAATGTCATCCAGAGGGTAGATTAATTGATTGGATGGATTAGAGTTTCATTTAGAATTTCTTTCCCAATGGTGATTGAAAAGTGTCTAAGTTTATATAGGATGTCCAGTGGAAGTTTCCTCTTTGTGCAGATGAGGATGCTAGCTCTATTTTCTCTCTAGTTTCTGTTGTGGAGTTGGATTGTAGTGAGAACGATAAACTTGTTTGGTCAGTTTCTAATTATGGTGAATTCAACATGAAAGAGACTTATTCTGCTTTGCTTAGTTCTAGAGATAGTCCAAGTTGGAGTATTTTGGACTAGTTTAAGTTTCACATCCCTAGACATTGTTTCATTACTTGGATGGATTTGCAAGGAAGACTTAAAACCAGAGAGAAGCTAATGCAACGGGGTTTAATGAATTTTGCTCCTTGTACTTTATGTGAGTGGCAGGTTGAAAATGAGAGCCATTTGTTTCATGGGTGTGCTTTTGATAATTAGATTTTTGACGGTTTGTTAATTAAAATGGGTTAGTGTAGAGATGTTTGTGGTAATTGGAATGATGAGATGAGGTGGTGTGAAGAACATTTCAAGAGTAATTTTCTAATTTCTTATGTGAGAAGAATGGTTTTCAATAGTTTAATTTATCATATTTGGAGAGAGAGGAATTCCAGGGTTTTCTCTTTCCAAGTACTCTTCCATAGAAGTTGTGAGTTTTGCTATTACTCATGAGGTTTGGCTTAAGATGAGTTCCCAGTGTTTTAAGACTGATGACACTGCTTCTAATAGAGAGTTTATAGAGAGATGAATAATTGACTGTGCATTTGTAATAAAAGAACTAATTCAGTGTGCTTGGCTTGCTCTATAGGGTTATGATGTTATGATTAATACTGATGGTTCGTATGGTGATGATGCTGTTGGATTTGGGGTTATTATTAGAGATTCTTTGGGCATCTCTTTATCCGCAATTACTCATGAGCTTCAAGGGGTTGAACTTGGACTTCTTCTTGCAATCAAAATTCAAGCTCGGTTAATTAACTTGTGTACATACTCCATTATTGTGTGTTCCCTTCTTAATTCCTCTGACCCTAAGCCTCCTTGAATGCCACTCATGTTTGGAGAACAATTAAATCGTTACTAGCAAACTTTGTTTCAATCGAGATAAGTTATTGTTGTAAAGAGTCTAATCCAGATGCTGACTATCTTGCTAAAATGCAGCCTAAGGAAGCCTTCGTCAACTTAGTCAGTGAGGAGTTTTCTCCTGACTTACGAGAGATTTTAACAGCTGATAAAGTAGGGTAAGTGTTTTTTAGAGTCTAGTTAGTTTTGGGTGTTAGTAGATTAGTCTTTTTTTTTATTTTGTTTGTTTCTTTTTCCGGTTGGGGTCTCCTTCACCCTGTGTATCGTGTCAAAACTAGAAGAAAAACCAAACAATTTCCTGAAATTTAGATCTCGGTACATAATTTTTAGGAAGTTTTAGAATCTTATAAATTGAATACTATGGTCGACAATTTACAGATTTTGTCTACAAGTTTATGATTCATAAACTGTATGACATTGAATGATTTGACGTTTCTTTGCTTCTTCGTTTGTTGCACATTGTGTGCCTTGTCCTTTGTACTTTCTTTTTTTTTCTTTCCTTCTACAGCTTTAACCTTTTTCCTCGAAAAAAGAAAAAGCAACAAATACTGGACCAACTTTCTTCAAGGAACTTTGCCATGTCTATGGAGAAAATGAATGTTATTCAAGCTATCACTAGTAATGCTGGTGAGATCAGGAGACTTGTGCTTTCGATCAACTAATGAGTAGCTGATTTATAATAATATTTATTTTTTGTTGTAATTTGTCTCATTTAGTTGCTCTACTTATAAGTTGTATAACTAATGTGGAACAAGGTAAAAGAAAGCAATACTAGATTGCTATAAGCAAGAAGAGAAGAGAATTCAAGCAAGAAGAGAAAGATAAGTTTTGTGTTTAATAATTTGATTGAGTAATAGATGGATCTTACAAGACTTAATCTAGCCTTTATGTAGGCTTGAAGAATAACTAAACTAGGAAACAGAAAACTAAAAGGAAATCTAAAAGAATCCTAAAAATAAGAAAGACTGAAACTAGGAAACCATGGAAGCCAAACCTCTAAGCGGAATCTTCTGGAATTGTAGTATGCCCTGCATCAGTCCCCCCTTCTAGAGTAAAACTCGTCCTCGAGTTGTCCAAACAAACCAGAAGTTCATTGTCACCATGAAACGTAAAAATCTCTTGAACATTAAATGTGTTGGAGATATTCCAATCATTTGGTAGATCAATAACATAAGCATTATCATTGATCTTCTTTAAAACCTTGAAAGGACCATATTTCTTCATCTTGGTTTTGTTATAAGTACCCACTGGAAATCTCTCTTTTCTTAGATGTATCATCACGAGCTCCCCTTCCTTGAAGGTTTTAAACCTCTTTTGTTTATCAGCATCCTCTTCATATTTAGAATTGGACTTCTCCAGTTTAGATTTTACTTCATTATGTAATTCAGTTGCTTTGTCTACAAAAGAGTCGGCTGCAGTGTTTGTACTCTGTGTGGTGGGTAAGGCTACCAAATCAAGAGTATGATTAGGTACTTTAGAGTACACAATCTCAAATGGAGTTTTCCCAGTAGAACGATTCACCGAAGTGTTGAAAGAGAATTCCATATGTGGCAATAACACATCCCACTGCTTACTATTATCCAGGCACTTAGCTCTAATCAAATTCCCAAGTGATTTATTAACAACCTCAGTTGTCCATCAGTTTGCGGATGTGAAGTTGTGCTGAATTGTAGAACTGTGCCTAAGCGCATCCATAAACTTTTCCAGAAATAACTCAAAAATTTGGTATCTCTGTCAGAAGTTATAGACTTTGGAACCCCATGCAATCTTACTACTTCTTTAAAGAAAAAAGAAGCAACATTAGAAGCATCAGTTGATTTCTTATAAGCCACGAAGTGAGCCATTTTAGAGTAACGATCAACTACGACCATAACAGAATCATTACCTCTAGCAGTACGAGGTAAACCAAGTATAAAATCCATACTTATATCAACCCAAGGTGCATCAGGAACTGGTAAAGGAGTATACAACCCGGTATTTTGAATTGTACCCTTTGCTCTCTGACAGACCATGCATTTTTGTACGAACTTTTGTACATCACGTTTCAAAGATGGCCAGAAATATCTTTCTTCAATCAGGGCAATGGTTTTATCTCTCCCAAAATGACCACCAAGACCACTGCCATGTAATTCTTGCATAAGATGTAAACGTAAAGACCCTTGAGGAATACATAATCGATTCCCTTTAAAAAGAAAACCTTCTTGTATAAGAAAATCATCAACCCCATTAGTTTGAGAACTGCATTGATCCCATAGTTTGCCAAAATCTTCATCTTCTGGATAAATGTCTTTGATATAGTCAAATGCATAACTCTCATTACGAATTGTAGTTAATAGATGACTTCTTCTACTTAAGGCATCAACAACTTGATTCAATTTGCCACTTTTATGTCTCACGGAGAAAGTGTATTTGTTGAGTGTGGAAAGCCATCGATCATGCATTCTGTTAACTTTAGCAGAAGTATTCAAAAACTTCAAAGCATGGTTGTCAGTGTTGACAACAAATTCCCTATGTATAAGATAAGTATGCCACTGCTTAAGAGATTGAACAAGAGCCAATAACTCTAATTCATATGTAGACCATTTCTTTTGTGCATCTGAATTCTTCTCACTGTAATATGCAATTGGATGACCCTCCTGTGATAATACTGCACCAATACCAACAACAGATGCATCACAATCTATTTCAAAAGGCTTGTTGAAATTCGGAAGTGCAAGAATTGGTGTCGTACAAAGCTTTTTTTAAGAAGAATAAAGCTTTTATCCATTGCTTCCGTCCACTCAAACTTCTCCTTCTTGAGACAGTCAGTCAAAGGTGCAGAAATAGAGCTAAAGTTCTTCACAAATCTTCGATAGAAAGAAGCCAAACCATGAAAACTACGAACATCACGAATAGAAGTAGGAACTGGCCAATCTTCAATTGCTTGAACTTTAGAAGGATCGACATGAATACCATCAGTAGAAATCACATATCCCAAAAATGTTACTGAAGAAGCCATGAAGGTACACTTCTTCAAATTAACATATAAAGAGTTGTCAGCAAGAACTTGAAACACTTGTGAAAGATGTTGGAGGTGTTCTGGCTCACTGCGACTAAAAATTAGTATGTCATCAAAATAGACAATAACAAATTTACTGAGAAAGGGTTGGAGAACCTGATTCATAAGTCGCATAAAAGTACTAGGTTTAGATAACCCAAATGGCATGACCAGCCATTCATATAAACCTTCACGTGTCTTGAATGTTGTTTTCCACTCATCTCCACCTCGAATGCGTATTTGGTGGTAACCACTGCGTAAATCCAACTTAGTAAAAATAATAGAGCCCGACAGTAAATCAATCATATCATCAATACGGGATCGAAATCTATAAGGAATGGTGATGCGATTTAATGCTCTGCAATCGATACACATCCTCCATCCATTGTCTTTTTTACTAACCAAGAAGGCAGGACTGGCACAAGGACTGTTGCTAGGTCGTATCAAACCCTTTGTAAGCAAATCATTTACCTGTCCCTGTAATATCTCATGCTCAGCAGGACTCAAGCGATAGTGTGCTTGGTTTGGTAAAGAGGCTCCAGGAATAAAATCGATGCAGTGTTGAATATTCCGTAAAGGAGGTAATGCAGTTGGTAGTTCATCTGGAAATAAAACATTATATTGAAATAATAAGGGCTTCACCTTTGCAGGCAACTCAATCATAGGCTTAGAATCTTCATGGGAATGTAAAGAATGTTGTGGGTGCAAAGAACGAATAACAGTGGCTACGACAGCATCAGTCTGCGCACAAGAGTTTGAAGTGGAATTGGATGGACTAAGAACCTTGGTTTTCCCTTATGAACAAAAGTGTAAGTATTCTCGAATCCATTGTGAACCGCGTGAAGATCGTATTGCCAAGGTCTGCCAAGAAGAAGATGGGTTGCCGTCATATTAATGACATCACATAGAACTGTGTCTTCATAACCCTCAAAAGAGAATGACACATAACACTGAAGAGTAATCTTCTGTGTGCTAGAGGCATTAACCCATCCTACAGTGTAAGGTTCTGGATGAGAAGTTACTGGTAGTTCAAGCTTCTTAACTACGTGATCAGCAATATAATTATCCACACTGCCACTATCAATTATCATCTTGCAGATTTTACCCCCAATATAACATCTGATTTAAAATACTGTGTCTCTGAGACTTGCATTGTTGAGTAAGAAATAATGGACGAATCATCCCAACAAACTCGTCGTCATCACCAGGTGAGTCTTCATCTTCGAACTCATTAAGCGCACCAGTGACTTCATTAATGAACTGAGGTTCACCAATCAAAGCATTGAATTTCCGACAATCACTAGAAGTGTGCCCCGATTGCTGACATTTATTGCACTTATCTCCACGAAATTTTGTATAAGCATTATTAGCTCGCTGTTGCGGTGGAAATTGTTGTTGCCTGTTATGAAACCGATTCCCTGTAGTAGGAGGAGTTGGTTGCAGAGAGTGAGACTGCTGACCCGGCTGAAGATCAACTGGATTGGCTAAGATAGGTGTAGCCAGAGGTGGAGTATAAGGCACAATATGGCTAGGTTGTCGATGTGAATGGCTAACATCATAAGGAGGCCTGGGAATATTCAAAACAGTATCTGGAGAAAAGTTTTGAGATGAATTGGTACCCCTGTAAGTATTTTGATAACGCCCTTGTCTGGATGGATAATCCTAGAAGAACGAATAAGACGATTTTCTATCTTAATAGCTTGCTGCACAGCTTCGACCATAGTAAAAACTGAATGAGTCATACCATTTTGTATTAATCTATTCAGTCCCTCAATGAATCTTGCAACTAACTGTTCTTCAGATTCTTTGAGTTGATTTCGTGCGACCAAATTATAAAAATCTGACACATATTCTTCAACAGTTCGTGCCCCCTGCTGAATTTGTAATTTGATGAAAAGTTGCTGCATAAAGTCTCTAGGTAAGAACTTATCCCTGATCAAAGTTTTCATACGTTTCCAAGTACGTATTTTCGGTTTGTTAGCGTTTCTACGATCATCACAGATCTTATCCCACCAAGCTGCAGCTCCTCCTTTGAGTTTGTATGTCACAAGTTTAACCTTAGAATCTTCAGGGACTTCCATGAATTCGAAAAAAGCTTCTACCTCAAAGAACCAATCAGTTAGTTCTTCAATACGAAAATTTCCAGAGAAGTTGGGAATATCAGCTTTTAGTTTATATTCTGGTAAAGAACTGTAAGGGTTGTGACCAGTTTTTAAACGTCGTTCTTCAATCCAATTCTTCTCTAGATCGTTCTCACGTTCATCTTCATCATCACTGTCAAGTGAGGAGAAACTATCTTCTTCTTTGAATGACCTATGAAACCTTCATACGGTTTCTTAATGTTTAAAGTACGCAATACATCTTCAGGTACTTCATCATTCTGTAAAAACTGAAGTATTCTTTAGTTTTTCCTTCTAAGTCTACAAGCTCAGGCATATCCAAATCTAGATTTATATGTTTTGCAACCTTCAAAAGTTGATTCTGCATGGTTTCAAGCTTGGTATCTCTTAACCCTAATTTGTCCTCCATGGACTTCTCAAGAGCTTCAGTAATGTTTTTTGCCAAAATCTCGGTATGAGATTTGATGAGAGCTTCGATTGCTGCTAGAGTAACTGGTTGAGCAGTCATATTTTTTTTTGTTTTTTTTTGTATACGAAAAGGAACTAAAAAAAAAGGACTGAAAGGTGTTGCGGAAGCGATGTAAAGGATCAAGTTATAGGATAAAAACCTAAAACTAAGTGGTTGATACCAACTAATATGGAACAAGGTAAAAGAAAGCAATACTAGATTGCTATAAGCAAGAAGAGAAGAGAATTCAAGCAAGAAGAGAAAGATAAGTTTTGTGTTTAATAATTTGATTGAGTAATAGATGGATCTTACAAGACTTAATCTAGCCTTTATATAGGCTTGAAGAATAACTAAACTAGGAAACAGAAAACTAAAAGGAAATCTAAAAGAATCCTAAAAATAAGAAAGACTGAAACTAGGAAACCATGGAAGCCAAACCTCTCAGCGGAATCTTCTGGAATTGTAGTATGCCCTGCATCAATAACACATTAATTTCCTTTGTTGTGAAGTTTGTGGGGAGGCGCATCTTAGTGACTGTTTCGGCTGTCTCTCTCCCAATAACATACTAGTATTTGTTAATGCCTCTAGTTAATTGATGCTTGCATTGATTTCACAATTCAGTAATAAATGAGTTTTAGTCTCCATTTCTTTTTTACAAATCTTGTGGGAACAGTGGTTTATTGTATTGAATCTGATAAAGAAGAATTACAGAGAGAGAGTGATACTTATAGTATCAGTTACAGAAAGAAGAAAGCAAATACAGATATGAATGAGTTGTCACAGTACAACTGTCTCAATATTACAGGTTTAGAAATAACAACTATAACTAACTGACTGTGCTAACTGTCTGAGCTGTTACCTGAGCTGAAGACTTTCTTGCTCTTACAGGCCCCCTTAAACTGAACACTGTCAAAGTGTAAAAGTTTGCCTTGCAATCTGATGAACAATTTTTTATATAACCCCTTTGTAAATAAGTCAGCAATATTCTGCAAGGAAGGGACATATCTAACTATCAGAAAACCAATCATAACTAAACTTCTGACAGAGTAATAGTCCAACTCCACATGTTTGGTTCTAGCATGACAAATTGGATTTGCAGCTAAACAACCTGCACCAATATTATCACAAAACATAGTGCAAGGATATCTGATAGGAGCTCCTAATTCATCCATGATAGACACATTTTTGTGTCTAATTTGATCTCAATACTATATATTGTTGGCACTCGATTTCGTATTTATTTACATTATTTTTTGTGTTTGTAAGTATTTTTGGGGAATAAACATTTTTGGAAGAATTGGCTTAAAAGTGTTAAAGGAATTCTCATTTCGGATAAGAGCACCAATCTTGTTAAAGGCACCCAGCAAATGGATAGAGGCACCCTCTCCTTCTTCATTTTGAAACAAATTCATGGAATTTATGGGATATTTTAAAGATTCGGGGCAAAGATATCTTCTTGCCTATTATACATAAAGTTTCCATATCTTGAAGGTAAAAGAGATAATATATTTATGAGTTGGTTTTTATTGAAAAGGAGAAAGAAAATCTGGGGTTTTATTTAAAAAATAAAAAAAGATAATATCCCTAGGATTTTATTCTAGCAAATAAAGAAGATTTTTGATAACGGAGAAAGAAATTATTCATGAGATATCTTTCATTAAAGAGAAGATCTGATGGAGTTATGGAAGAAGATTTTGAAAAGATGTTTGAGTAATGGGTTATTGTGTATAAATAGGGTGCTAGTAGGACCAAACAGATGGATGGAGAGAGGGGAGTTTTGGGAGAGCAAAATCATTGTTTTATTCTTCTCATTACATTTCATCATCTTGTAAACACTTTTTGAGCCATGAATAAATAAGTGTGTTTTCGACGTGATGAGCTAAACCCCAATACTGGGACGACGGAGGAAGACGAATTTCATACATGGATAAAATTATTTAATTCTTTTTAAGACTTTTGCATTAATTTTAATTGAAATATGATTTGAATTAATTGGTTGTCATTTAATTTGATGAGGTATGCTTAGCTTAAATATTTTGATACATCATGCTTAGGATTTACAACTAATCTTTTGAGAATCTACCTTGGTAAAACCAGAGTCCATCTTAATTTTATTCATTGAGCTTTAATTGTTGAGAATAAATAAATTGAACCCTATGTTATGAATTCGACGAAATCCTAGTCCCAGTAACACTCTTCATCCTGTGACAATATTTTGTGTATATTTTTTCTTTTCTGTTAGTTTATTAATTCTTAAAATCAATTCATCAAGTCCGAGTGAACGACAACTCTATTTACCACTATATAAAATTCGATCAATTTCTGGCGCCGCCGACGCGGACTTGTGTATAAATTTGTTTTTAGGTTTTATTTTTATTTTATTAGCTTTGTTCTTTTTTACGCCTTTTGGTACTTTTGTTTGCTTTCAGATTCGGAGCCAAGCTAGAGAAAAAGAAAAAGTGCTAAAAAGAGAAAGCAAGGCCAAAGAAGGAAAGAAAAGAGAAATCCAAAAGGAGTGAAGAAGATTTTTTTTCCTTGTATATAGTTATTTCTTTTTATTTTTAGAAACTGTAATTAGAGTTTTTATTTTTGTAATATTTTATTTTTTTGGACACTTTTTAAATTATATTTTTGGACATTGGACATTATTTTTTTTTTAAACCCTACGGAAGGGTAGTTTTAAATAAACTGTTTGCAGAGAAGGACGGCGATTATGATATCGCCTCGGCCCCTCGGGGTCGTACATAACATAGGAGTTGTGGCCCGAGTCGACTTCAACGGTTCATCCCCCGTCTGGAACGGGAGGTAAGAATTATAAACACCCGCGAATCCCCTGTCAGCGGGTTTACTGGATGATTTTGTATGCATATATGTTGAGGAATCGAATACGGCTGTTTTAATTTCTTAGTATAGGGCAAGGCCTGGCCATACAAGATAAGGGTTCGGATTTCATCACCGTTCTCTTCTTGCCCGCCTTAGGAAAACGAAACCAAACACGAACCTAAGCCTAAAATTTTGACTAGAACGAGACCGATAGGGTAACGAGCTTAATAGGAAAGTCATTCGAAAAATATTGGTTACTCTTTTAAGCATACTTCGAAGTTCATGATGGTTTCTGTGAGTTGAATGCGTGACTGCACCGCCTTGTAATGCGGTGAGACCTTGGGTATCAAAGCTCCACGCAGCTTCCCTCGCCTTTATTCAACTTACTTTGACTCGGATTGATTCCAGAGGGGTTTGCTTAAATTGTAACGAATTCCCATTCGAAGGATTAGAAGCTGGTCTAGAAACAATCTAAGTGGAGCCATCATGCTTTTTGTTTGCTAGATAAAATAGGCGTGTTGTGGTCGAGTCAACCTTCTTTGTGCTTGTTTAGAATCCCCTTGCAGTTAGGATGTCGAATTGGTATAGCCAATACAATGATTATCCAACCGAGCAACATGGACATTACTCTTTTTATGATCATAGTGTGAATAGTGGTTGGGCACGCCAACCTTTTCAAGAATCCATGATATAAGAAATCCATTTAATCTCAGAAGCAGCTACATATGATGCCTTATATTCAGCTTCAGCAGAAGAATGGGACTGAGTAGGCTGTTTTTTTTAAGACCAAACAATCAGATTCTGACCAAGAAACACAGTAACCAGTAATAGACTTTCTTGAATCTGGGCAACCTGCCCAATCACTATCTGTAAAGGCAGTTATGGTAGAGCAATCCCCTCCAACAAGAGTTATTCCAGTACCCAAAGAACCTTTGATAAATCTCAAAATCTTCTTAGCAAGTTGCAAATGAACATCAGTAGGTTGATGCATGAATTGAGCAACATAGTTTACAGCAAAACTCACATCAGGCCTGGTAAGTGTGAGATACTGCAGTGCACCTACAAGACTTCCGTAATAAGCAGGATTCTCAAGCAAAGTCCCATCATATAAAGAGGCTCTTCTGCCTTGAGCAACAGGGGATTTGCATGGTTTACACTTCAGCATATCAAACTTTTTGAGCAACTCAATAGAATATTTGCTTTGAGTAAGAAGTGAAGAATTTGTTGAAGCATCTAGTTTAGCCTCAATACCCAGAAAATATGATAGAGCACCTAAGTCCTTCATAGCAAATTGAGTCTTCAAGGATGAAATAAATGAATCCAAATTATTGTCAGATTTTCCCACAAGGATTATATCATCAACATATACTAGTAAAATCATTTTGACACCTGACTTGTTGAAGAAGAACATTGAATGATCACATGCTTATTGAGTAAAACCATAAGATAAAAGATATCCACTGAATTTATCAAACCAAGCCCTTGGGTCTTGCTTTAGCCCATAAAGAGATTTCTTTAAATGACATACATGAGAAGCAAACTCAGAAGATATAAATCCTGGAGGTTGTTCCATGTAAACATCCTCAGTAACATGCAAGAATGCATTTGATACATCTAATTGTCTCATGCTCCATTTATGCTGTAAAGAAAGACTTAACACACATCTAATGGTTGTAGCCTTAACCACAGGACTAAAAGTCTCTTCATAATCCACTCCATCAACTTGATGATAACCTTCTGCCACTAATCTTGCTTTAAATATTTCTAAAGTACCATCAGCTTTCAGTTTTGTCTTATAGACCCACTTACATACAAGGACATTCATACCAGGTTTATAAGGTACATACTCATAAGTGTCATTCTCATACAAAGCAGTGTGTTCATTTTTCATTGCCTGAACCCATTGTGGAAGTTTAGAAGCTTGTTGAAAAGTTTTAGGCTCTTTTAAAGATTCTAGAATAGCATTGAAGGCAACATGGATTGGATCAATATGACTATGAGCTACAAAATTTGAGTCTAGAGGTTTGGATTTATTGAATCCAGACTTAGACCTTGTATGTATTCTATTGGAAGCAACACCAGTAGCATTTATATCATCAAATAAAGGCAAAGGTGTGGAGGATACCTGAGCTGGAGAAGAACCAGTGATGATATTACCAGAAGTAGAAGTATCTGTAGTTATAGGCAATGAGAGTGAACTAGAAGTATCAGATGATGGAGATGCAGAAATACCAGATGTAGAAGTATCAGTCAAACCTTCTTCAGTGTGCATAGATTCTGAAATTGTCCATTGATGTCCAGTAGAAGTATTATATGGAAAAACAAATTCATTGAATATGACATAAACAGTTGTATGAACCTTATGAGTGTATGGATCATAGCACCTATACCCTTTATGATAGGGACTATATCCTAGAAATACACAAGGAGTTGATTTAGGACTCAACTTGTCTTTTCTGGTATGTGCAATGTTGGGAAAACACGGACAACCAAAGACCTTCAGAAAAGCATAGTTGGGAAGCTTGCCAAATAAGATTTCATAAGGAAATTTATAATCTAAAAGCTTTGTTGGAGTCCTATTTATAAGATAAGAAGTTGTTAAGAAGGAGTCAAACCAAAATCTCTTTGGAAGAGAAGCTCTAAAGGACAAAGTATTGCCCATTTCTATAACATGTCTGTGTTTTCTTTCTGCAGCTCCATTCTACTGATGTACATTAGGACAAGAGATTCTCACAGAAATACCATTTGGATCAAGAAAAGATCTAAAAACTCCCTTAACCAACTCATAAGCACCATCAGTTTGAAATTCTTTAATTGTTGAATCCAACATTTTTTCCATTGATTGCTTGAAAAGTTTGAAAAAAGACAGACTATCAGACTTACATTTCATTGGATAAATCCAAGTAAATTTGTTGTAGTCATCTACAAACAAAATGTAGTACCTATATCCTAGAGTAGACTGAATGGGAGATGGTCCCAAAATATCACAATGGATCAAAGCCAAAGGTTTATTAGAACTGGAACTGGAAATTCTAAAAGGTGAACATACACTTTTTCCCATCTGACAAGAACCACAAACAAAGTCAAATTTCTTGTTTGAGAGTCTGATTATTGCAGAGGATTCAAGTTTCTTGAAAAAATTTGGAGCTGGATGGCCTAACCTTTGATGCCAGATGTCCGGAGTTGCCAAAATAGAGGTAAAAGCAAATTGATGAGCTGAATGAAGAAGCTTCTTGTAGTGGATATAAGTTGTTCTGCATCATTCCTCTAGTTAAAACTTGCTTACTGTGAATTGACTTTATTTCATAACCCCAAGGGAAAGAATTCAAAAGAGCATTGATTATCAGCAGTAAATTTTGCAATGGAAAGAAGATTATGCTTGATACTTGGCACAAAAGGAACCTTATCCAACACAAAAGAGTTTGAGCTAGTAGTAGGAAGTTATGTAGAAGAACCAGTTAATGAGATTGGTAGTAACTTACCATCACCAATCATGACCTGCTCTTCAGCAGTGAATTCCTCTTGTGTAGTGAGGATAGAAGAGTCATTAGTCATATGACTAGTAGCACCTGAGTCAGAGATCCATACTTGACCAGCATCATTTGAACTCCAGTGACCTGTTGAAGTAGAACACTCACCAGCACCGGAAGAAAAAGCATGTGTAGCAGCAGTCCATGGATTAAAAGCTGGAGTTGAGAGTTCCATTCCAGCAAAAGCTTTTTGAACTGATGGAGTAGATTTTTTTTTGCTTATAGAATACCTAAATCTACACCTACTAGCAAAGTGTCCCAACTTGTTACAGATTTGACATGACATAGTTGAATAGTCAACTCTCTGATGTGGATTGAATTCACCTCTTGGTAATGTGGTACCACCATTACTAGGAGCAGAAAAATTATTACCAGAACCTCTGTAAGTTGGCAAGGTGTGTGAATTGCTTGGGGAGGAAGAAGAACTTCCATTTGAGTGGTGAGAATTAGCAAATTTTCGCACAAACAAAGCAGAATTAGTTGGATCTATGATTAGAGGAGAGTAAGATTCTTGATCTTGATCTTTAATCCACTGTTCATGATGGATGAGTCTATCTCTAAGTTCAGAGAAAACAAGAGGATTTTCTCGATTTTGGATAGTAATAACAAAGTGAACAGATTCTCTCTCTAATCCATACAATGTCTACATAACTAGATCTTCATCAGTAACAGGTTCACCAATTTCAGCCAAAGAGTCAGAGATAGACTTGATTTGTTGAAGAAACTCAAACATAGAGCTGTTACCTCTCTTGATTATATGGAGCTGAGATCTCAATTGAGATTTTCTTGCAAAAAACTGTTGGGTAAAGATTCTTGAAAGATGATCCCATTTGTCCTTAGCAATAGTCTTTCCAAGCAAGACAAGGTAGAACTGTAGCGTTGATACAAGAACTTAAAAATTGATCCATCGATCGTCATTCAAGAAACTGCGGATTAAGTGCTTGAAGATTGTTCTGCATCAAAAATTGAGGCGGTTGAAGAATAAATCCATCCACAAGACCGTATAAGTTGGTGCTCATCACGATTGATGATAGTTGATCTCTCCAAACAAGAAAATTGGATCCATCGAGTTTTGTTGAAACAAAATTTGAGATGTTTTGAAACGGAAGTTGTGGACAACGAAAGAGAGATTGAAATTGTGGTGGTTGTGGTGAAATTTGAGGTTGTTGTTGTTGATTCATCAAAGGCGAACCAGTAAGAGGTGGAAAAACAGATGAATTTAGGTTAGGAAAGGTAGTGGTTGTGTTGTTGGTGTTGTTGTTGTTGTTGTTTGGATTTGATGGTTGTGCAGCGGAGGAAGAAGAATTGGTGGTGGTTCTAGGCATGATTGCTCAAGAACAAGGTTGTAAGGATCAATTTAATCAGATTTTAGTGTTGGGAGTTGAAATTCCACTCTTGGTATCTGATACCATGTGGGAACAGTGGTGTATTGTATTGAATCTGTTAAAGAAGAAATACAGAGAGAGAGTGATACTTATAGTATCAGTTACAGAAAGAAGAAAGCAAATATAGATAGGAATGAGCTGTCACAGACAGCTGTCTCAATATTACAGGTTTAGAAATAACAACTATAATTAACTGACTGTGAGGTTTAGAAATAACAACTATAACTAACTGACTGTGCTAACTGTCTGAGCTGTAACCTGAGCTGGATGCTGAGCTGGAGACTTTCTTTCTCTTACAAACCCAACTGTTGTCTACTTAAATTAGCGTGGAAATCACATTTCCTCTTCAATGTAAAAGAACTTGAGTAAGATGGTGTGCGACACTCAAATTTGAAGGATTTTTTTCTTTTCTTTTCTTTTCTAATCTTTTTCTTGTTCACTTTTGGAAATTCACCCAAGGAAAATAAGCAATCCAAGTTAATCATGGATAAAATTCTATTTGAAACTAAGCATATGCATTCTTCTCAACATATGACACAATTTCTTTGGTATAAAGCATGCACTGATGGTTATTTGCATCTCATTTCAAAGCAAACTAGAGCATGATATGTTTACCTAATCAGTCTACTCCGCTTACGCATACTCTTACTCCCTGCATAAGTACCTGAGTTAAGTGGGGCGAGGCTCTCCACATAACTTTTCGGTTGATTTCTTGGCCCGTATACACCGGGAACGAACACATATCTTATTCTTGTGTTCTTTATATCATACACAACCAAATTCCACAAGATATCTACTAGAATCTCGCCATTATTGAATGACCATATCGGTTTCCAGAAGCATGACCGAGTCATTGTTGATTTGGGAACAGTGAACCATTTTTTCCAGGATTCTCTTTCTCCATAAGTTTGCATCATCCACACATCAATTCGGACATATCTGTAAATGAAAACTAAGCAAAGGCAGCCTTCCAACACGCACAGATTTTTGAACAATCACGACTGTCTCCTAATTGTGACATAGCTTCTGCTGGATATGGCAAATCCACAAGTCTCTCACTGCTAATGTCAAAAGAGATAATTACGCTTGAGGCTTTTTGGGTGCCTAGCCAGTGGAGTGCGCCATTGAAAAGCAATCCAGAAGGTCTTGCTTGAAGAGCAAATAGGTAAGGGAAGTTGGTTTGAGTAGTTCTCCATGAATCTGACCTTCAACTATAAACTTGAATGTTAAAACAACCAGTATTATCATAATCCGCAAGTCGTACCAACTTGTAGTCACTAATCCTGCAATCATAACCAAATCCATATCTAACTTTGTTCTTATCAATGGTATCAAACATGGCATCACGTTTTCGTATCTGGCCTATTGGTATGTTCTTATACTCTCTAGTAAATGGATTCCAAATACTCCCTCCGTCCTACTATTAAGTGACCTAGTTTAAGTTTGCAAAAATTTTAAGGCAAGCAAGGAAAAGAGTAGTTTTACGCATTTTTTACAATTATACCCTTATGGATAATAACTAGTGAAATTTTGAAACGATTTTTCTATCAAACTACATCACGGATTTTCGCAAACTTCATATCATTGAAAAGCATTTTAAAACACCTACGTAACGAATATAAACATGCCTATCAAATTATGCATATTTTTTATATTTCTTATAATTAACTAAAAGGATAATTTTAGAAATATCTCCTTATTTAGTGATATAGGTCACTTATTAGTGGGACAAAATGTAAAAGCAAATAGGTCACTTAATAGTGGGACGGAGGGAGCATAAATATACTATGAACCTTATTACAATGAGTACTTGGTGTGCCATTTGTTGTACTTGTACCCCGGCATAAAGTAAACCTAAGCAAATCAAACCATTAAAACACCTTATATGTGTTTGAATGGATTTTCCATCAAAATAGGTTCTCTACGTACGACTCCCTTGCAAGATTCACATGAAGCTCCTTTACAAGATTCACATTAAGATAACAATGATGATGATATTGAAGCATAATCCATGGAATGAATCAAAGGGCTCTTAGTTTTTGTATCATAATGCATGAGTTTAGGGATGTTGTTAATTTGATTATTACTATGAATAGCATGATTCTTAGCGAACTCGCGGCTACAAAGTAGCTTAAGCCAAAGCTTGTGCACACACCTACAAATTGAGACTGATTTCAGTGGTAACCTTACCAAGATCTCTTCTTGCAGCTCTTCTGGAAGGCTTTGCATGCTTCTTGCTGCTTCTTCTCGCAAGGCATAAGTTCTCTCATCATCATGATCTACATCAATTCTTCTCGCAAGGCATAAGTTCTCTCATCATCATGATCTACATCAATTCTTCTCGCAAGGCATAAGTTCTCTCATCATCATGATCTACATCAATGAACCGTATATGCCCCATGACTGCGAGTTTGCTGAGGTCGGCACACAAAATGCTTTTTTGTTTTTTTTACTGAGTTTCAAATTTCAACCTAAGTAGCAAATACGGTAGTTGTAACCCTAGTTCTCAGGCTGTTGGATCGGGTAATGTACCAAACCATTTTTTTATGGGTGTGTTTCTTGGAGATCTTGGAAGCCTCCTAGAGTCATGGCCCATTTTAAACTGAACTGGTTGCTGCAAAGAAGAAAGAAAAAAAAACTCCTTTCAATCCCACTTTCCATCATTGCACCCTAGATCATAGCAATAACAAGTTTCAGAAACTTTTGCTTTTTTCCTCAGTAAAGCTTGGAGAGATCTTTATACATCAATTATAACAAAGAGCGCCCTATAACAAAATAAGTGCTTACAGTACAACTTCATAGATAGTTCCTTTTCTTTATCCATATGAAGTGTGTATATATATAAGACTGGAAAACAAAAACAAATGTAGCTGTGTTAATATACTTGAGAGACCTTGAGGGAGAATTTCATATCTACCCTGTTTTTGACTGTACACCAACTATTAAGACTTGGGACAGCAGCTTTAGTCATAGCTCAACTTTCATATGACCAGGAGGTAGAGAAGCAGCTGAAAATGCAATATATGAATAATGTAAGTTATATTTAAAGAAGTCATTATATGGTAGATGAGACAAGGAAAGAGCAGTACCATTCAAGTCTTGACCGTTAAACGGACCATTGGGATCAAAGCTCATTTGAATGACGTTGTTAAGTTCATCATCCCACGGATTGGGCATCTACACATAATTCATTAAGATGTAAATTCTGAATTTCTTTCCTAGGACGTGTATTTTCTAACTTAGTCTGATATTTCTTTCTTGCCTGGGTGAGAGAGTGAGAAAGTTGCTGTAGAGTCAGAATAATACCTGAGGATTAGGTTCTTTGTATCCTGCATTCATGGCCATTAATTGAGAATTGATGGTTCTCCTGAGTGCATCTGAGGGATTTCCCATGCCAGGCATTCCTGATTGAATTAATCCTGGTTGGGACGGATGAAGCTGAGCCATAATCATATCTTGTGGAAACCCCATGGAAGATGATGGACCACCTCGTGATTGAAGAATCTATGACGACAAAAAGAAGATATTAGTTAAAACAGATGCAGACTAAGTTATAAGAAGTTGTACATTTGTAATTTCACTTACATCTTTCGCAAGAAGACTTTCAAGATTGAGGTCGAGTCGTGGATTTACAGCTGAAAGCTTCATTGACAAAAACTACAAAGCAAAAATAAAAGATTTTATACATCTGGCCATGACTTTTGACAAGGCAAAATGCATAGCACGGCATCTTAAAAATCATAGGCGCCTACCAAATTCTAAAAAATCACAAGTATTTCCTCGTGTATGGAAAGGGGAACATGTTTGATATATTTGATATGAAAAGGTTTATTATTCTTCAAAGTAACAATTCCAAGAAATTCAAGCTCCAGTCCATAATCTTTAGAATCCTGTAAATTGAATACTATGGTTGACAATTTACAGATTTTGTCACAAGTTAATGATTCATAAACTTTATGATATTGGATGGGTATACGTTTCCTATGGTTGTCATATGCAAATTCATACATCTGTTAATGACCTTGTATGTTTTTCAAGTCATAGTTGTTATTAGTTTCCTACCCAAAATTCTTTGTATGGAAAGACAATTCAAGATAAGTAGTATTACATTATCACAGTATCACAGATTCATTATATTCATTAAATGTAGCAAACAACAACTTTTAACATTAGATGAGATAATTGGTAACGATGAAATAATAATGAGACACTTCCAAGGGTTACAGATTCTACTACCATACCTCAACCTGGCGTTGCAACGACTGTACATAGTTAATGATCTCATCGAGCATGACAGCCTTGCCAGTAACCTATATAATACCAAGAAACTCTCTCGATAAGTACTACAATTGCACATAAATCTGATGGAAAAATCAATTATCTGTACTTATAATTGAGTTCAAACACATACCTTATTACAACCAGGCACAAGGTCTTGAAGAAACTTCATCCTTTCGCTGATTTTTTCTCGTCTTACCTACAGATGGGGAAAATCAAGTTAACCAAATATACTTGGAACACATATTACTAACCAACTCAAAACTTTCTATAGAAATTTCTTACTCTCTCGGCAAGACTATGGCTATTGGTTGCCTGGCCCCTTCGCGCTCTAACATGGATATAATCTTCTTTAGGTGCATCTGAAGTTTGAGAATTATCTTTGTCTTTACCATGTTTATTACCTTTAGCAGAGGGACTAGGATTTTGATCATCCTTCTGTTTTGAGTCAGAATCCTCATTTGCAGCCTCGCCTGTTACTTGTACAGGACTTTTACCTTGGTCAGGCTCAGAAACCTGCATCCAAAAAGTTATGTTAACATTAAAATATGGAACGAAAGAACTTCTCGAATCAGAAACGCGTGCATAGAATCATAACACAGGATTTCCATTATCACCTGACCACCTCGTCTCCTTTTCTTTGGGGCAAGTCCCTTGGAAGATGAAGGTTCCCTCCCGGCACTCTCCAACATTGATTGATCCTCTCGGCCAGCACCACCAGCACTTCCACTACAATTGGCATCATCTGATTCATTACCAGAATTACCAACTCCTTTTGTTTCATCAGGTGTTCTCAAAAAATTCCCCTTTTTGACATCACTTTTCATTGGACTCCCATCTGTAGTGCCCCTATTGACAGAAACTGAAACATCTTTAGCAAGCTCAGCACTGTTTGCTTCATTCATCTGAGATTGGCTACCCGGTATGTGTTTCAACCCATTAAAGAGAACATCTGAAGAACCTTGAATTGCTCCTCCATTCTTAGAGTAAGGACTCAAATTCTCTGGCACGTTAAACGGATTCAACATATCACTAAAACTTCCACCATTGAAGCATGAATACCTTGCAGCTCTTTCAATGAACCCTGAATCAGCTGGGAACTGAGATAAGCTCTGATGTAGCATCCCAGTGCTTGGCGGCAAGTAAATACCCTGTTTAGTAACAGAATTCAGTGGATTCCAACCTAAGTTACCCATAACTGCCCCAGAAGAACCATGATCACCTAAGCTTAAGTTGTGTGATGAACTGGGATGACCCCAAAGAGCACCTGTAAATGAGTCCATCATTGAACCAGAGGAACAAGCTGAAGAACCACCCATCATTAGATCTCCCTTTTCCATTGAATCACTAGTAGAAGCTAAACCCAAAGGCTGATTTCCATGATTGAATTGCCAATTGGAAGGCAGCATATTAGGAGACTGGTAATTCAAAGGATCCCCACTTCTTTTTTCTAACCCAAATTTATCTTTCTCACTCAAATCCATATTGCCTTCAACAACAAAAGCAGCAAGATATAAAGGTATCTTTCTCTTCTACCTAAACTGTCTTTGAGTAAATGGAATATTTGAGTTTCAACTTCTGAAAAAAAAAAAGGAATATAACCAGCCAGAGAGTACTTGGTAATGTTGATTGAATATTATCAAGATTTTGACCAAATCTAATGCAGAAATCACTGGTATTTCAAACTGACACTATGCCAAAACAAATCTATCACCAATTTGGATACTGAGAAAACAATTTGCAACAGAAGCCACTTTCAGAAAACAAACAACAAGATCAAAACAAGTACTTAGACTGATTGATATGTACTCCCAAAAGATCACAATGAAGTGGAGTCCAAAAAAACAATTCCAAAGAAAAAATGTAAAGTTTTAGGCAGTCAAAAAAGAAAACAAAGAACATTGATTTCAGGGAAGGAAAAAACTCACCATTCAAAACAACACAGCAGTAAAAACCGTAGTCAGAGAGTGCCCAGAGAGTTCTGATACAAAACAATTCCACGCTTCGCAACAAGTAAAAAAAAAAGTTGTAGAAAGAGAAAGATACCACCAATTCCACACTTAAGATTCTCTGCTACTTTTCCCAATTCTGTCTTCCATTAAAGGCTTTTTACTGAAACTTTGTTGAATTTCGGTTTATATTCAACCCTGTCTCTTTTTATCACTCAGACATTACTAAATTCTGTCATGCATCAAACAAAAAAAAATTAAACAAAACTGATGTAGAGAGATCAGAATTCCAAATATTTGGCAGAGAAAGTGCGAAGTGAGGAAGAGAAGTTAATGGCCAATTGAGTTGTTTCTTGTTTGATTTTCAACTTCTTCTTAGTTTTCTTAGAAAGAGAAAGTACTAGTAGTAAAGAGAGTGAATTAATGGCATAGGCACTGCATTTATACTCACGCCTGCATTTGTAACAGAGCCATTGAATGATTAACCACCGTCACTGCTACTGTTAAAAATAATAAAAATAAAATTATTTAGTTTATACAAAAAACACACTCAACTTTTCTTATTCAGTTTTTTTTTTTCCTTGAATAATTAAAAATAATTATTTAACGGTGTTGCTATTCACAGCTCTAAAACACCATTCTACTCACCGCTCAACAACATTTAAGCCCTACATCTTTCAAATGGTGAACCCTTTTACTTAATTGTGGGTCCTGGCTGAATATCTCTGAACCACTACTCTTGTGACACCTAGCATTGAGTGGTGAATAAAGCTGTAAGAGGAGAGCTGAATATCATTTTCCATTATTTAATTTAAAATTATATATCATTATTATTAGCTTGAGCTATCACCTGACATTGCCAACTCTACGAAGATTTCTTTTTTCTTTTCTTTTAGATGTCTCCTTCTTTAAAATTCTTGGGAACTGGTTTTAAAAAATCTTTATGAGTGAGGTGAGGGGGGTTTGTTTGGTCAAGAATCTTAAGATCTATTCTAGTTGAATATCTAGGAAAAAGAGAGAGATTTTGAACTACTTTTTGTACTAGTAAGTAGATTTTGTAAGGTCCAGGGGCAGGGACCTCATTTACGTGTGAATCCAACATCTCTTATGTAATGGCAACAGATCTTAAAATCTGGACTGCAGAGATCATATCTCAATTCTCAACTCATTTAGATGCTCAAAAATAATTCACATTACCGACCTATGCCTGGATCCTGTAATAAGCTCTTCTTATAATTGCGAGTTTGATACACGCCACCACATTTTTAAGCAAGGAATTAACAGAAAAGAAGCTGTAATTTATCATGTTTAATGTGTGGTTAGGAAGCTATATAAATCAGGAGACTGGAGAAAGGGAAAGCTGCCCATTAACATAGGAAGGAAGGAAAACATCCCACTTCCCAATCAAAGTGTAGTGAGCAAATTGCACATAAAGAACGGACACCTAATAACTAGCTACGTTTTTGTACAAGGGGAAATTAGGGGGAGACCCAAAAAAAATAATATTTTCGTTCTCAGGCCCACAATTAATTTTGTATACCGTGACACCCATAATTATATGAAATTATTATATGAATCAATACATAACTGGTTATGCATACTATTTTTTCAGGCATAACTCGTTATGCATACTATCTTTTTCAAGGGTATAATTGGCAGTGCAACTTGGACATAACATATCTAAAAATCCGCGCCTTAGAATTTTACAAATTTTATATCGTTGGAAATCTTTTTAAAAGAGCTACGCAACGAGTACAAACAAGAATATCAAATTTTTGTTTTTAACGAAAAAATCGGAGGTGATCCTCATTTTAGGGATTTTTTTTGAAAACTTGATACTTAACCATTATGCAGTCACCAAAAACGATGCATAACACATTCTGCAGACGCATAACTAATTATGCAACCATTTTTCGACTGCATAACAAGTTATGTATTTGCATAACAAAGTTATACATCTATAACAAGTTATGTAACCATTGTTTTGGTTGATTTTAGCCGTACGTATAAAAAATTGATGCATAATGCAGTATGCATCCATATTTACGGATGCATATCAGGTTATGCATCTATTTTCTCGATGCATTATGTAGCCATATTTTCGGACGCATAACAGGTTATGCAGGTTTTCTGACTGCATAACAAGTTATGCAACAAATTTTGTAGATGCATAACAGGTTATGCATCCATTTTCACGAATGCATAACATGTTATGCAGACAGTTTCTCGACTGAATGACATGTTATGCAGTCATAACCACATCATCATCTTCTTTCATGTTTCATTAACTCCCACGCAAACCATTATCTTTCAGTTATTTGGGGGCTCTTGGTCAAAATCATGTATTTACACCATCATCTTCTTTCATGTATTTACACCATCATCTGCAATTAAACCTTCTTCACCACTCATCCAGTATTGCTTACTCCAACTCAATTCACGGCTGAGAGTTTCATAAAAATATGAAATTCATTTCAAAATCTTCATTAAAACACAAGTTTTATTGGGAACCCTTGCTTGTCACACCCTCCCATAATCTTAAAAACATATCCTTTGAATTCCTGTTGGGAAAAAATAAAAATTAAAAAATGCATTTGGGAACTAAGATGCAAACTTAAAAGTAGTTCAGCAACATTTGAACAGTAATACATACGTCACCAAGAGCATCTCCACTAACTTCCGGAGACACCCTCTTGTCGTAGAATGCACACCTACACACAATCAAACGACATTAAGCATAAGCAAAGGCAATATCAAATGACACTAGCACATGGGAGAACCAAATGCAGTTAAGAGTTAGCATCACCAACAACTAAAATAAAACACTATCATGAATTAAGATGTAATCTCCACATTTATCACATATCACATCCAAAACGAAGGACTATTTCATATTCCTGAGGTTTGAAGCTACAGATTAAAACAACTTGAATCAGCATATTCAAAATTTGAACAAATTTTTATCCATACAAACTACAGAAAGGTATCCTATACAAAGTACCAAAATCAACCGGGGATTTTTCCTCCTCCAGATGGAAGAAGATAACAATAACAAAAATCTAATAATCCTAAAAACTAAACAATCCAGATTAGTCATTCCAAACCCAAGATCATATATATTCAAATCCAACTACAAAATGGTAATCCCATATAAAATTAATAAATACCAAAATCAACTGGGGATTTCCTCCTTGAGATGAAGAAGAAGATAATAAGAAAAGTCCAGATGATACTAAAAACAACGACCTAATCATCTTTCAAAATAAACAGTCGAATTAGTCATTCCAAATTCTAGATTATAGATATTCAAATGCAACTACTGAATAAACAATCATTATAGTGAGAAAACAGTGTAGAACTTACCGTTTTTGGTCATCATCGATTTCCAACTTTTTTTGACAACCGGTTGTTGGACTTTTGTTATCACAGTAGAGAAGAAGAAGAACGCCAACAATTCACTATGTTCTTCCTTCTTCTTCTCGGCTTCAGGGAGAGGTCTTGATTTATGGTGAATACCCATCGAATCCATGGCCGGCGGTTAGGCAAATAGTGCAACATCTCACGATTGGAACCAGAGAATCAATTCACAGTCGAGAAGAAGAAAAACAATTTCGGAAATTATGGGTGTGACGGAAATTTTAACCCAGAAAATGGGTGCGCGCCTGAACTTTTATGAGCGTGGGTTTCTTAGTGTAAAATATTTGAGAAATGGGTGTGGTAGTAGTTTTCACTTTGTACAATTGTCCAATACGGAAATCCATGACCTATTGTTGGACCAACCAACCTAGCTACTGCTTTTCTCCTTTGGTGGTAAGGTTTTTCATTTACGCTTTATCGACTCCATGGAGTTATCAAGAAGCAAGGCTGCTAATGGGGAAGTGGGGTTGTACCACGCCAAGTCAAAACTTATTTCGTCATATATAAAAACTTGTTTTGTTTTATCTTGATTATGGTACCCCACTTAATCTGATACCCTTATTAGAAATCTTGTCAAGAAGAGGGGACTTTGAAGTCATTATATGAGCGTGTGTCTAGGATACTCGATGTTTTAGGGGCTTGGTTAGGCGATGTCCTAGGATTTATGTCAAATGTCCAAATTATCATTTCACTCATTAAACCTAAAAGTTTGTCGCTTTTTACTTCTCTGACCCTAATCAAATCGCACATATAACATTTATATGTGCACATATAACTGCAAGAGTTTATTCCCAAACGTAGATTTAAATACTAATCCACGTATAACATTTATAGCTAGGTTTTTTGTCAATATATTTGGCCTATATTTATATTCGGCTGGGTTATTTTCTATACGACTTGGGCATAGCACATACGTACGGTCAGGTTAAGAAATGATATACCCATCCACAAATGGTTAAGATGAGGTTTTTCCAATTTTACTCAGATATGGGTTTTAAATATGAACCTGGTAGTAAATGAGACCAAAAAGCTTGCAAAATTCATTCTTTTTACGACAATTTGTTTGATGTACCTTTTATGAATTCATCCACCTCAAATTTGTTTTTTAGAATCATTCATAATCGTTCGGTAAGTCAAATCGTGAATTTTCTGTAAAAAAAAAAATCTTATACTTCTTCCCTCCAGTTTTTCTAATCTAATTCTTCTGTCACTAACTGTAAATAAAAAGTATTAATCCAATCTGACAACTAAAACTAAATTAACTAATTGATAGACGCATTTATGTGTCTAATTTGTCCTCAATGTTTCGTATTGTTAGTACTCGTTTTCGTCCTTATTATGGTGTTTTGTGTGTTTGTAGGTATTTTTTTGGAAATAAAAAATATTTTTGGAAATTTCGGCTCGAAAAGCTGTCTGGGGCACCCCCGGAGGACACGTGCTATACAGAGCCCTGATTTGGTTAAGGGGCACCTCAATTACTAAGGGGCACCCCAAAAAGGCAGCTGCTATTCGCACCCCACAGCTGGTTAGGGGAACACCATCTTCTTCATTTGAAACTAAAAATTGGCGGGAAAATGTGGCACCTCTCTGAGAATGTTTCGATCGAAATTTGAAGATGTTCTAGGTGGACTAAAGGGCTGAAACTTCATGGGTAGTTGTGATATGTCATAAAAGAGCTGGTATGGGTGTTTGTTTCGGTCAAATTTGGCTGGAAAATCCGTGACAAGGAATAAGGATAGCTCGTGCATGAGAAGAATAGTTCACGGGTTTTGGAAGATTTATGTGTGTTCTGCTCGTGTATGATGACTCTAGTAACACTCTGGACCGTGAAAAAGATAAATGAGGAGATTTTGCAGCTGTAGAAACACGTGAGAAGCTAAAACAGGGAAGAAAATATTCCCAGAATATTTTTCTTCACTGTCGAGTTTAATGAAAATTTGTGAGAGTTATGGCGTGATATTTTGCTGCTGTTGAGTATATATAGGGTGAGGGGATCATAGAGAAGGGGGACGGAGAGATTGTGAGAGAAAAAGAGCACCACAGAGCGAAAAATCAAATCTGCAGAGCTGCCATTTCCGTTGCTGCAAAACTGAAGAACACGAAGAACGGACCTGCACCAGCAGTCGTTTTTGAACAGTGACAGCAACTCATTCTTTGGGTCGCAGTTTACAGGCAGACTTAAAAACGCAACAGCAACAGTAACGGCTCTTTGTAACGGTTTTTGCAACAGTTATAAGCGTTGAAAACCCGATTTTTATTATAAATCTCCCTTATTCATCATTTGTAACCCTTTGAGCATAAATGAAATCAACTTTTGAGCGTGTTTCCAACATGATGAGAGGCTAATTCTCTCGTAACCAAGGGAATGGATGAAGCTATTCACACATGAACAATGGGTAACTATTTCATTTTCTCTAATATTTAATTATAATTCACTCAATCACTGCTTTTGCAGAGTTCTTAAAAGTTTACATAATTTTCTTCATTAGTTGTGATTCAATTAGATAGGTTATGCTTTGGTTAGATAATCTATGCTTAGGGGATACAATTAACTTTTGAGAATATGTTTGATTATTTGTGGATTAAGAAATAAAGGATTAAAAGGATAATTAGAGTTATGAAATATTTGACATCATTCATGTGCAATAGTGGATTCTAGTGTCTTGGTTATTTTCCAATCACCTGAAATCAATTTTGAGTTAAGTTTTCTATATTTTTAAGTTCTATTAAGTCTAGAATTCATTGCCTTCACAAGCCTCAACGAACTCTTTACTACAACATCATTGAAAATACCATCAAATTTTGGCGTCGCCGACACGGATTTGTGCTTAGGTAGAATTTTTAGGTTTTTTTTATTTCATTTGTTCTTTTTACGTTTCTTTGGGTGTGTCTTTGTATTACAGGTTTGAAGTTGGATACTAAAGATTTGGAATCAAAGCTTAAAGCTAAAAGAGAAGGGAAAAGACAAAGCAAAAAAAAAAAGCGAAAGAAAAAATTAAAAAAAAAGAGAGAGAATTTTTTATTTTTATTTTTTAGAGACCTTCCATTTTTTGTAATTATTATTTTATTTCTTTTATTTCTTTTCTTTTGCACTTTATTTGGACTTTGGACTTGGACAATTATTATTTTTATTTTTTTAAACCCTAAGGACGGGTACATTAAATATAAAACTGTTTGCAGGGAAGGACGACGATTACAATATCGTCTCGGCCCCTCGGGTTCGCACATGACATAGGAGTCGTGGACCGAGTCGACTTTAGCGGTTCTGCGCCCGTCTGGTACGGGAGGTAAGCTTTCGAAACACCCGCAAATCCCTTGTCAGTGGGTTTATTGTATGCCTTAAGGTGAATATATGCTGAGGATTTGAATACGGTTGTTTTAATTTCCTAGTAAAGGGCAAGGCCTGGCCAAATTAAGATAAGGACTCGGATTTCATCACCGTTTCCTTCTTGCCCGCCTTAGGAAAACGAAACCAAACGCGGACCTAAGCTTAAAATTTTGACTAGAACGAGACCTATAGGGTAACGAGCTTAATAGGAAAGTCGTTCGAAAAATATTGGTTACTATTTTGAGCATACTTTGAAGTTCATGATGGTTTCTGTGAGTTGAATGCGTGACTGCGCCGCATTATAATACCGGTGAGACCTTGGGTATCAAAGCTCCTCGCAGCTTCCCTCGTCTCAATTCAACTTACTTAAACTCGGATTAATTCCAGAGAGGTTTGCTCAGATTGTAACGAATTCCTTTTCGAAAGATTAGAAGCTGGTCTAGAAACAATCTTAGTGGAGCCATCATGCTTGTTGTTTGCTAGATTTTATAGGTTTGATTTGGTCGAGTCAGCCTTGTTTGTGATTGTGTAGAATTCCCTTGCAATTAAGAATGTCGAACTGGTATGATAGAAGCCAACACAATGATTATCGACCTGAATTTGAATATGGACATCATCCTTTTTATGACCATGTTGGGAATAGTGGTTGGGAACGCCATCCTTTGGAAGGATATGGGTCATACCCTGGTGAGCCCAATTACTATCCACACATGCATCAGTCTTACGAGCAAGAAGATTATAGTACTAGTTCTTCGTCTCTAGAGGATACAATCAAACTATTAAAAAGTAGTCCTTTTTATGATCCCTCTGTTCCTATTCCTCCTTTAGAAGAGTCCCTCAGGAAGTTAGCTGAGTCGACGCGTAAGTTAGCTGATATGAATAGTATAATTATAGACGAAAGAACAACAATAATGAGTGAACCTTTTTTAGAAGACCACCTCAAGAGGATAGCTGAGACGAATGAAAGAATTGCTCGAAATTACTTGAATTGCCAATATAGTGTATCCAATAATACCCTTGAGAATGAAGATAGTTATTTACATAATCAAGATAACAAGGTTAGAATTGGTAGCACTACTTGTTTTGATGAGGTTCGATCTTTTTCATGTTATTATGATGAGGATAGTGTTGATGGAGAATCATACTTATGTAGGAATAGTGATCAGGAAATGGATACTCCAATTGAGCTTTACAATGATAATATTATTTCTATTTCAAATCCAAATCCAAATCCAAATAATTTTAATAATTATTCACCTATTCAAAAGGACGAGGATTTGGCTAGAGATACCCTCGTTTTAGACGATGTAGTATTTCATGTTTACAAAGCTGATAATGATTTAGAGGAACGAGTTTATTCTGAGAATAATGTTTTAGAGTCTAGCGATTTAGAAACAATAGTCTTAGACGAAGAAGATGAACTCGTAGAGCTTTTAAATATGAGTGAGGATGCATCACCTGAGTATAACCTAACAAAAGCAATTGACCATTTTCAGGATCCCGATGATCTAGAAATTAGGGAAATTGTAGTTAGTCTACCTAGAGACACACAAAACTCTAAGTTTGGGGGTGATTATCATTATCCCTGTGCTTTACCTTTAATTCTTAGAAAGTTCCCTCGTGTAGGGCTTGACATTTGTGCCTCAACCATCGTACAAGATTATCTCCATACACGTTTTCCCGAACCTAATAATGTACAGAAAGAAGTTCAGTCATTAGAAACCCATCCTCTGGTTGATGTGGTTTGCCCAGGCTATGATACTCTTATTGACTTTGTTTTCCCACCAAATAGTTTTCTTCCAAATGTGGGAACGTTTATATTTCAAATGTGTCGAATATTTAGTTGTGAGACTAAACCTAAATGCTTTAGGAAATTAGAATCAACACATTTTCTTAAGAATGACTACTACCCTCACTGTGGTCAATTTTGTAAGTCAAACCTGATTGACTTAGAGGATCCTCAATTATTTAGGTTATTATTATGTGCTTCTAAATTTTTATTTGAGTTTTTACAGAATCTAGGACCTAATATTTCGGATCTCACTTTTGAGGAGTTGCAGCCTAAAGAAATATATTTAGACCCTTTTATAGAACCTGAACCACAATTATATGTAGTTGTCTTAATCAGGAAACTAGGTAAGGGCATGCTAGTCTTGTTTATTTTCTTGGTTTACTGCAGTTTCTTTTGGTCATATCTATTTGCTTTTGAAGACCCACAGTTATTCCGGCTACTGTTATACGGTTCGAGTTGACTAATCCTTTCCTAAGTCTGGCTGAAGACTTTAAACTTAGCACTTCTTGGGAGGTAACCCATGCTCATGCAACATGGTAATATCTTTCCTTAACTCTTTTTCTTCAAGCGGTAACAGTTTCTCCTTGTTCATGCTTTTAATTTTATCTTTAGAACATCGAGGACAATGTTAGATTTAAGTTTGGGGGTGGGGAAGAACTTTTTAGTTGCACTTTTGAAACTTCTAGCGTCACATGGTATCCAGTTAGCTAAGTTTACATATTGTTTCTCACCGAAAAGATAGAAATTGGAATGCTAGGGATAACAACCTTTTGAGACATTAGAGAAAAAGACATTGAGATCCTTGAAATTCGGGAGAGAACTTGTTCCTTTTAGAGGGTAACCGTGATGGACCTAACCATACATGATGGAAAGGCAAGTAGGTCAGGAAATGCTATAAAGACAAAGCAACCTCACAATGAAGTCTTAGTTACTGGATTGCGACTCTCTCTCAGTAGAAACTTATCATCATCAACAAGCGGAGCGACATCAAAATCTATGAAGAAAGTTGAAGACGTTTTAGGTTTAGAAGCAACAATAGAAAAGAATAATTCAAAAATCAAAGCTGAAGTTATAAGAGCAAATGATATAAGTTGTTAGAATCCATGATACCAAGACATCACAAGTTGCGAAGATCCAAGTTTTGAAAGTCCTTCTCTCATGGCCATGTAAATTGTTGTCTTGTAATTTTTGTTTCCAACAAAAAAAAAATATCATCATCGTTACGTTTTGTTCAATAAGGCCAAAGGGAAGTAGAGATTTATAAGTCAAGCAAGAAATCGAAGAGAAGAGTTAATTGTCTATGAGGTTCGATAGTTTATCATCAATAGTTGAAGACCGAAGAAGACGTTGTTTCTACTGAGCACTATGAGAGAGTCGAAAAAAGATACATTTGGTTGCTTTGTTAAGTCCGCTTTCAATCTGGCACAAGATCTTTATAGCACTGGTTTAACTCATCACATGTAATTAGTCCAGCTATGTAGAAGATGTCCCTCTCATCTTTATCTCTCTCCTAATCTTATCCAGTTGTAAAGCAGCGGACGCATCTTACAATGTTTATCTAGCCGTGTAGCGGATATCTCTTTATCTAGCAGTGTTGCGGATGTGTTTCCCCTTTTCTTCAGTCAGCTTTAGAGCTGACACCTTTAATTTCTCTGGCATTCTAGTTACTTGGAGATAGGTTGAGAATATGTATGTCCTCATAGCTCTTTGGATACTTGTGACCAATTAGAAGTAATGGTTTTGTGGGTACACCTCTGGTAAACCCTCCCGAGATTAACTCGGTTTTAAATTTTATTAGTTTTGCTCGAGGACTAGCAAATAATAAGTTTGGGGGTATTTGATAGACGCATTTATTTGTCTAATTTGTCCTCAATGTTTCGTATTGTTAGTACTCGTTTTCGTCCTTATTATGGTGTTTTGTGTGTTTGTAGGTATTTTTTTGGAAATAAATATTTTTGGAAATTTCGGCTCGAAAAGTTGCCCGGGGCACCCCCGGAGGACACGTGCTATACGGAGCCCAGATTTGGTTAAGGGGAACCTCAATTACTAAGGGGCACCCCAAAAAGGCAGCTGCTATTGGCACCCCACAGCTGGTTAGGGGCACACCATATTCTTCATTTGAAACTTAAAAATTGGCGGGAAAAATGTGGCAGCTCTCTGAGAATGTTTCGATCGAAATTTGAAGATGTTCTAGGTGGACTAAAGGGCTGAAACTTCATGGGTAGTTGTGATATGTCATAAAAGAGCTGGTATGGGTGTTTGTTTCTATCAAATTTGCCTGGAAAATCCGTGACAAGGAATAAGGGTATCCCGTGCATGAGAAGAATAGTTCACGGGTTTTGGAAGATTTATGCGTGTTCTGCTCGTGTATGATGACTCTAGCAACATTCTGGACCGTGAAGAAGATAAATGAGGAGATTTCGCAGCTGTAGAAACACATGAGAAGCTAAAATAGGGAAGAAAATATTCCCAGAATATTTTTCTTTACTGTCGAGTTTAATGAAAATTTGTGAGAGTTATGGCGTGATATTTTGCTGTTGTTGAGTATATATAGGGTGAGGGGACGGGGAGATTGGGATAGAAAAAGAGCACCACAGAGCGAAAAATCAAATTTGCAGAGCTGCCATTTCTGCTGCTGCAAAACTGAAGAACACGAAGAACGGACCTGCACCAGCAGTCGTTTTTGAACAGTGACAGCAACTCATTCTGTGGGTCGCAGTTTACAGGCAGACTTAAAAACGCAACAGCAACAGTAAAGGCTCTTTGTAACGGTTTTTGCAACAGTTATAAGTGTTGAAAACCCGATTTTTATTATAATTCTCCCTTATTCATCATTTGTAACCCTTTGAGCATAAATGAAATCAACTTTTGAGCGTGTTTCCAACATGATGAGCGGCTAATTCTCTCATAACCAAGGCAATGGATGAAGCTATTCATACATGAACAATGGGTAACTATTTCATTTTCTCTAATATTTAATTATAATTCACTCAATCACTGTTTTTGCAGAGTTCTTAAAAGTTTACATAATTTTCTTCATTAGTTGTGATTCAATTAGATAGGTTATGCTTTGGTTAGATAATCTATGCTTAGGGGATACAATTAATTTTTGAGAATATATTTGATTATTTGTGGATTAAGAAATAAAGGATTAAAAGGATAATTAGAGTTATGAAATATTTGACATCATTCATGTGTAATAGTGGATTCTAGTGTCTTGGTTATTTTCCAATCACCTGAAATCAATTTTGAGTTAAGTTTTCTATATTTTTAAGTTCTATTAAGTCTAGAATTCATTGCATTCACAAGCCTCAACGAACTCTTTACTACAACATCATTGAAAACACCATCACTAATCCAACCTAACACTAAGTAATCAAGGGTAGTTTAATCATTATGGATATGGGGTTTTTTTTGGATTTATCAATGAGTGACTCTATTCTGTGTTACGTGACAAGCCCTTGTATTGGAATTGAAGGCCCTTATATTAGGTTTCGTTATCAAATATCTAATCAAGCTACAACTTATTCGTCTATATTTAGCCTGGGTCAATAAAGGGAAAGGTTCTTCTTTCTTGATGAGAATTCAGATGACACTCTTGATATGACCGTTCAATCTAATTGATTAGAATAATAAATTAGATTATTTTGCTCCAAATTGATTAAAAAGTTCGAAATTTTTTTTAAGAAAATGGTGAATTTTAAGGTGGACAAAGGTAGTGTTGTGCTATACTGCTAGTGAGTAGTGATAAGATTCTTGAACGGGTATTCTAAAATCTTGATTATATACTGAGTAAAAGTGTGTTCGTGGAGTTTTTTACTTAACAAGAAAAAGTCGAAATCATACGAGGTCTAACCCATCTAATTAGGACACTAAGGGATAAAAACAAATATACGGATACACCTATTATATTGAGTGATACTTACGTGTGACATGTTCTAAGAAAAAAAAACGGTCGGATTTTGAACCACTTTCCGTGTACCGACTTCATAATTCCCCCCCACTCAAGAAACTGAGTTTTCAACCTTCGCTACATGTTTTATTTTTATTTTAAAGGATAATTTTTCGACGTTTATCAAACTTCTTTATAAGTATGCAACTCTTATATTAAAGGTCATCAAACCCATCAAACTACTTGACAGTTTATGATATCATAGTTGATATCTAATGAAACTAACAGATGATATGAATTACCTTGACAAGTAACAATCATCTCATATTGCGTCTTTCAAGATGGATGATATGAATTACATCAATGGGTAACAATTATCTCCTAACAAACACCAAACTTTAGATACTGAAATTCTGCTGAACATAATCCACATTGGTCTAAAGATCATCTCTTCATCTTTATACTATATGGGTCAATCTCTCATGCCAGGGTAATTGGATACCAGCAACCGTGTCGGACAGTCTTCCGCAAGTGTTGCTGCTCAACGATTATATCATCAAACAACTATTATTCAATTTCTTCTATATATATATATATATATATATATATACCCACTTCTACACCGAATTCAACTCATACCTTCTTTCACATGTATCTCAAACAAATATATTCCATTTGGAAACAAATCTATTCAGCGATTTTAATGATTTGTTGAAATATGGTTGGATCATCATCCCGAACGAGAGTTCGTGGTCCCAAATACACAATAACAAAAGATGAAGCAATTTGTAGCAATACATCCACGCTTATCGATCCACTGGGAAGTATTTAGAATTCAGACCTTGATGAAAGATTAAGATTTTATTGAAAGTATTTAATTGTTATTTTACTGCACCAGCTTATGTTTCTAGTGATTTAAATCATTTGAAGAACTGTTATTTAGCTTTGACATTCAATAAAATTTCTCTACCAAACTTGCAGATGCCTTAGGATTTTCAAAGACACCAAGATTGACACTAACGTCTCTCACAAAAAAAATAAAAATAAAGTACACTTATTTCTTTCATGCATTCCTACATGACATCAAAAATTGCATATAAATAGTTAACTAGTTACCGTATTACTAGAGACGCATGGATAGTTAAATTCAACTTGCAAAAAAAAAATGCTTATGATTTTACTCATGCATGGATAGTAATAGAAGTTTCTAGTTGGTCGGCCCACTAGCCGATTTTTCTGCATCCCGACAACCATCATAATAGAAAATAGTAATATTGAAGTCAATTTGTATGATACCAAGAGCGTCCTTGTTGGCACATCCTCTTTATTTTTCATCAGAAACTCCCTCTTCTGAATTTTCTTCAATGATCTCGGGTTTAGTTTCATCATCACCCTTGTCTTTTTTCTCTTTTTTCCTTTTGTGGAAATATCTTGTTCCGTCAAATTTCTCCAAAGGATCTATTAGAAAAGGTTTTTAACTATTCTTTGGTTCTCTATTGTCTGCTAATATGATAACAGTTTCTTCTGATCGTTTATACTGAATTCGCGTTGGTCGTGCACCCGAAAATCAACCTAAGTTGGTCATAACGTGACTCTGATATCACTTGATACAAACACGAACAATAAATGTTAAAAAACAAAATTAGATAAAGCAATAAATGCAAATAACATACTAAATTGGATACTTTAACGGTAATTCTTCTTATTTATTATTAAACTTTGAGTGTAGCGATACAATTACTTTCTTATACTTTTCTTTTTACCTTTCTTTATTGTTGTAGCAACCTTTATATAAGGCTACTACCTTCTTCAACTGGGTAATCTTCTAAGAGTTAGAAACTCATGTAAACTAAACCTTTTTATACTAAGAAACTTCCCAACTAGTATCTTTAAAAAAATATTCAATCTCGCAAACATTAATGCAAGTGAAGCTAATTATTGATATCTTAACACTCCATAAATTGTTATGCTTGACACATTTGGTTCTCAACAAGGACACCTGTAGAGAACTTGAGTCAGTAATGAACCTCCGAGTTAACCTAGCAATCAAAGCTTTATTCAGCTTCTTTTGCTACCCTCCCTTCACCAGCTAGTCAATTATTACCATTTGATGCACCATTATAAAAAACCAATACTTCATTCAGAGCTGGAGGGCTCCAACGATATTCAATTGGTGCAGTCAACTCACTAGTAGTTTTTTTCCCGCGGACAGATGTGAATAGCCCGAAATTTACGACCATCCAACGTAGAGGTGCAGATAGAGTGAGATGTGCCCATAAACTTGCCTAAAATCAAGACTTGACTATCTTTGCTTGTTATAACAAGGACAACTTGATACAATGATTTTTGTTTTATTACCATGAGTGATCCCATCGAAATTTCTTATGGTTCTAATAAGCTTGTTTAGGAACAATGAAAGTGGCCATATAAAAAAGTGAATCAAAGCTAGTTGATACATGTAATTGTCACTCGATTCTTTACACAAGTAGTACATCGCAAAATCTGACAGAGGGATTATGTTAAGTGATTGTGTATACAGATGATACTAGTAAGGAAACCAAGCTTATGCATGTGATGCTAGGATCAAGCTATTTTAAAAATATTCTTGCTAAGTAAGTTGGATAAAATCAGGTAGTTGAGCACTTCCTTATCCAATGACAATGTGAATTCCGGGGATAACAGATTTTATTGTTATTCTACCATTGGTGATAATAGAAATTTAACAAGAAATAATTGAGAATTTAATTTAGTTTCTTTTCAATGACGGTGAAGGATTCCTTAATCGTCTTTATTAATATTGTTTTCAATCTTTAATATTTTCAGTTATTTATTTTTTTAGTTTTACAACCCCAAAACCCCTCATTTGTTACTTCTAACTACTAAATATTACATGAGTGAGAAAATACTTTTTCCAACATGATAATTTGAAGTCAAACTTATCATTTTGAAACTCATGAGTGTTACTCTTATTTCCAGGTTTTAAAATTTGGACACCAGTTATTTGTCCTTTAAGTCCAAATTTTTTTACCCCAAGAGCAATGATAACTTTTTGACCCTTGCTAAATAAAATTGCAAACATGTTACAGTTTTCATGTGGGCCTGACCATGTCAAGCAATTGTGCAAGATAGTCAAAAAGATCAATGATATCATTGTCAAACATAATACCAAAGGGGATAACATAAGGTGATACATAAAGGCATCCCACCTATTTAATCAATATTGAGTTGTAGGTACTTCAAAATGGATGATGGGGGGTAAAGATAAGTTTCGGGTTTCTATTGTTGTGGAAGGTGGAGCACGAATAATCTTCACCAGAATCAAGACAATGGTCACTCGAAGATTGCTTTCATTAAAGGGATAGATGAATCAAGGTTGGTCTCAGGGAGAGAAGCAGAAGGAAATAGATACATCATAGTAACTATGTGAAATGTCAAGTTTGTAGTTAAGTTGTCGTTCTGCTGTTGTATTTAGAATGACATATTGTTGGTCTATTTCATAACTGCAAAACCCCGATCTTTAGTCGGTGAGATAAGGATGAAGGAGGTTATGTTAGAGCATTGCTCGGTCGAACTCGCAGGCGTTGCTATCTCAAGCATGTTTGTCAATGTTAGTGATCAAAACTATAAGTCTTGATTTCTAGCCTATAGATCTAAAGGTCTCGGACTAGGAAAGAAAGTGTAGTTGAGCTCAAGACTCCATGGCAATCATCATATAAGACGAAGGACTACTCAAGGAACTGGTGGATCTTCATCGACTAAAATGTATGTGGAGACTTGAACTTATTTTTCACTCAAAATTCTATCTACTCTATCTCCTATTCTTGAAACAAAAGTCGTTTTGATATATAGACTTTCATTATACACATTTGCTATTTCGAGCCGAGTATAACTCGCCTATCTATTTCTCGAAATATGTGTTGGTAAGCTTTCGCTTTAGCCAAATTCATATTTACCTAGTGATGAATGTCATGTTATGTTTCAATCACTTTGGAAATTGCTCTGACGAAAAATGGTCTGTGAATAACGGCTATATAACGTCCTCTGAGAATGTTTCAATGATTGAAATGAGAGTTTAGATTATAACCATTGGTAGGATATAAGCATTGTTGTGGAAACACATGTATGTATAAGTCCTTATTCCTTGAACCGAAGTTTGCGAACTTTGTTGATCAAGAGAACCGGAATAGTGGCGTGAACTCAGTCCGCGAACTGGCGGAAGTTCTCGACCCGAGAAAATCTGCTGGAGTTTGTGACTCCTTCCGGGAACTTAAGTCCGCGAACCCAGTCCGCGAACTTGAGTTGGTTATATCTAAAGACGGTTGTTCTTGAACTAATGTTTATATAAACTAAGGAATGCTTTTGCAAACCGTGGCTATAAAATTCATGAACTTATTCGAGTGAATCAAACCGTTTTTGCTTCGATTGTGTCTTATGTAGCTACATAAGATCTAAGCAATTGAACAACTCTCTAAATAGTTCATTTGAGTCATTTGAACTAGTTATAGTGAAGAAGAATATGGTTGATATGAAATTGCGCATATGGCTAACCATTTGGTCAACTATTGTTGAACCAACAAATGTACATGTTTGGGTACGGTTACACAAGCCTAGAAACGAGCATTTCATTTTTGTATAACAAGCTAAGTTTTCGATCTAACATTTGAGAAATATTAGCTTGAATTTAATCAGATTTTCATCTAACGGTGAATATTGAATGCTTTGTTACCAAGCTAACATTGATTGCAAACCCTGATTTGAAATACTGTATAAGGGAGAACTCTAGGAACTGGGAAACCTAATCCCCACACCGTACGCGTGATACTAGTTGCATAAGCTAGAGTCGGCTATCCTTTAACCTTTGGTTTATTCTCTAAACCAGGTTAACGACTTAAAGACTTCATTGGGATTGTGAAGCCGGACCGATACTACTTTCTCATAGTTGTGTGATCTGATCTTGTTGATTCTATCGTGTTGAGTATAACTGTAACGATTGGCTTGAGATTTATATCTCCGATAGGCAAGATAGAAAAGTAGTCACAAACATCTTCGTCTCATCGTTTGTGATTCCACAATATCTTTTTTCATTGCATCTATTAAGACTATTATGAGGTGATTGATAATACTGAGTTGTTCTTCAGGAATATAAGTATGGTTTTATTAATTGGTTCTTGTTCACCTTGATTTATCAAAAGACGGAACAAAACTCGTAGGTATATTCGTGGGAGATGGATTTATCTATTACCGTAGACTTTTCTGTGTGATACAGATTTGTTTATTAAAGTCTTCGACTTTGGGTCGTAGCAACTCTTAGTTGTGAGTGAGATCAGCTAAGGGAATCAAGTACGTAGCATCCTGCTGGGATCAGAGACGTAGGAGCATAACTGTACCTTGGATCAGTGTGAGATTGATTAGGGTTCAACTGCATTCCAGACCGAAGTTAGTTTGGAGTAGGCTAGTGTCTGTAGCGGCTTAAGTACAAAATGACCTTTTTACTCGTCATTATAAAATCACCGTCTACACCAACATAAAAGCCATCTCTATCCATCTCATTCGTGAAAATAGTCATACTTTGAGGCATAAAACGAAAACATACGATGACGGAGTGCAGCCTTGTCTAATCCCTCTTTTATCTGAGAAAAACCTTCAGGTTGACAATTAATCAAAAAAAACTAAAGATTTGATCTCAGGCAATTATTTATGAGATCACAAGTATGAGAGCTGATACCAAAACTTTACGAGACAAAACTCAAAAAATATCAACATGGTAATCATATGCTCTGCTCATATCGAGTTTGAGGATCGGATTTGAGGACAAATGAACTAACAGCAGAAGAACATTGGTGAACCATTTTATAACAACAACAATGCCAATAATTTTGATTAGTTAGTGTTAAATAATACTCCATTATACTGTGAATTAGTGTTTTCGTGATAGCTCTATAAATCATATGGACTGTAACCAATGTGTATTCTCCTTGCACATACTGGGAGAGGTGGGAATTTTGGGAAGAACTAGATGATTTGTTAGGGTGAGCAAATGAGCATTGGGTGGTGGCTGGTGATTTCAATGCAATAAGAAGAAGAAGCGAAAGGAATAATCCTAGAGGATCAAAAAGAAATAAAAGATTGTTCAATGACTTCATGGAAGGTCATGACTTGGTGTATTTACCACTGAATCGAGGCTTATTCACATGGAGCAATATGCAACATGAGCCATTACTTGCATACTAGATAGAGTGTTAGTTTCCCCTCTTTTTGAGAGTAAATTTCCCCTTCTCACTCAAACAGTTCTCTCTAGGATTTTATCAGATCACTCAGCAATTCTCTCACAATAACAAACTCTGCTTCAAGCAAACCTCCTTTCAAAGTGGAAAGTTACTGGTTTTCACATCCAGATTTCCTCTCAAATATCAAAATCTGGTGGGATGCCTTGGTATTTCAGGGTACTCCAAGCTATATCATGTCTAAAAAGCTGCAAAATCTGAAATTTTTCCTTAGAAGATGGAGCAAAGAAACTTATGGAAAGATTGCTGATAGAAAAACAACAATTGACATCCATAATTGATTCTATCAACTCTCAAGAGGAAAATGGTGCACTAACTTCCCAACAATTCATTAAAAGAGTGGAAAGCAGATCCAAATTGAATCAATTGAATTTAAATAAAACTAGAAAATGGTTGGTTAGATCCAAGACTAAACACTTCAAAGAAGGTGATGCAAACACAAAGTACTTCCACTCTCTTGCAAATGGCAGAAGAAGAAGAAATACAATACAAAAATTGGTTATTGAAGGTGAAGATAATTTTTGTCAAGCTGACATTAGAGAGGAAATCTCCAAATATTTCTTCAATTTGTTTAAAGAAGAGCACAAATTCAGGCCTCAGATGAATGAAGAATTCACTAAGATATCTTCATATGAAAGCAGTTGGGTAGAAAGACCAATTGAAGAAGAAGAAATTTGGCTAGTAATCAAGAATTGCAAGAACAATAAATCCCCTGGTCCTGACAGCTATAATATGGAATTCTACAAAGCAACATGGGAAGTAATCAAAAAAGATTCCATGGCAGTTATAAAAGAGTTTGAAGATCAATAAAAAATTGATTGGAGGGTCAATTGTTCCTTCATCAACTTGATACCAAAAAAGAACCAGATAGGAAGCCCTCAATATTTTAGACCAATCAGCCTTGTCAGTAGCATATACAAGGTGATCTCTAAAACTCTCTCTCAAAGATTCAAAACAGTTCTCCCTAAATTGATCTCTGAGAATCAGGGTGCTTTCATTGCTGATAAACAAATATTGGATAGCATCTTAATAGCAGGAGAGCTTATTGATTCAAGACTCAAAAGCAAAGATCCTGGAATCATATGCAAGCTTGACATTCAAAAATCCTTTGACAATGTCAGTTGGCATACAATCAGTCAAGTTTTGCATAGTTCGGGCTTTGTCTCTAAGTGGATTAATTGGATGGAATGGTGCACTTCTTTAGCCCAACATTCTTTACTGATCAATGGTTCTTCCACTCCCAAATTCAAACCACAAAAAGGTTTAAGGCAGGGGGACTCCCTTTCACCTTTCCTTTTCATCTTAGTGGCTGAAATCTTTACAAAACTAATGAAGAATGCAGTTCACCTAAACATGATTTCAGGTTTTTCAGTCAACTCTATCAAGGTCTCTCATCTCCAGTTTGCTGATGACACTCTAGTCTTCCTGGATGCCAAAGAAGAAGAAGCTGAAAATCTTGTCCTCATCCTGCAAATTTTTGAAGCAATTATAGGTTTGAGTGTCAATTTTAGCAAGAGTGATATCATCAGCATTGGTACAGATCACAAAGTAGATGTTATTGCAGATATTCTCAATTGCAGAATAGAAAAATTTCCTCTCAAATATCTGGGTATTCCAATTGGAGCAACATCTAGAAGCACAACAATTTGGGATGTCATTATTGAATTTTTTTTAAAGAAATTAGCTCCATCGAAGAGGAGATTTTTCAACAAAGCAGATAGAGTAGTTCTCATTAAAGCAACTCTTCCAACTTACCAATTTACTTTATGTCCATTTTCCCTATACCTGTGAGTGTGGAAAAGAAGTTGGATCAGATTATGAAGAATTTCTTTTGGGGTTCCTCAACTGATGTAAGGAAAATAAACTGGATTGCATGGCATAGAATCTGCAAGCCAAAGAAAATGGGTGGCATGGGCATCAGAAACCTCAAGCTCACAAATAAAGCCCTTCTCTCTGAATGAACATGGAGATATTTCAAAGAAAAACAACTACTTTGGAGAAGAATTATACAAGAAAAGATGAGAGCAAAGTCAGAGCATCTTTGGGTGAAGGATTCCAACAAACCTCAAGGAAGAGGCTTATGGAAAGGAATCCAGAAGCATAAAATTTTGGTGGAAGATATGTCAGTCACTCAAGTCAAAAAGGGGGATGCAGTTCTGTTTTGGTGGGACAAATGGCTAGGCAATCACGCTTTAAAGCTCAAATTTCCCAACATCTACAAAATCTCTATACAGAAGAATGCAACTATAATTGAGGTGACTGCAAATGCTGCTTGGAATCTAAAATTCAGAAGAAATCAGACTCAAGCAGAAATGGATGAAATGTTAACTTTGTTTGTCCGTAATGGAAGTCCTCCTTCACTAGACGAAAATGCAGAAGATGAGGTTCTATGCACTTTGGTGGATGGCTTCAAGGTCAAAAATTGTTATAACAGTTTGATTCAACAACTTCCAACAGACCCCGTGTTGCTTCCTGCGAACTGCATTTGGATCAATTTTGTTCCACCTAAAGTGCAGATGCTAATGTGGTCAGCTGCTCAAAATGCTACTGCCACAACATATAACCTTCAGTATAGAGGATGCACATTTCAAAATCTCATTTGCTCTCTTTGTAACCTGCAACAAGAATCAGTTCACCACCCCCTGTTGCATTGTGAGTTTACTCATACAATATGGAATTATTTCATTTGGGGTTACAATGTCAGATGGGCTCAGGCAAGTAGCATTATTGGTCTCTTAGAAGCATGCAAATTCAGAAGGGGCAGACACAGAGGTAGGAAAATTTGGCCTCTTATTCCTTTTGCTATTGTCTGGGCCATTTGGAATGGGAGGAATAGGAGGGTCATGGCTCATAAACGACCAAAGACATCAGCAGAAGTCATCAATGAAGTAAAGCTGTTAATCTTCATCTGGGTTCAAATCAGAAATGGTTTGGGCATTATAGTTTTAGAGACTTAGTTACTCGTTGGAAGGTTATGCTTGATAGAATATAATTGTTTAAAATGTCTCAAAATTTTGGCATTTTGCTTGTTACATTTTTTTTCTAATATATTCAACCTTTCTCCTCAAAAAAAGAAAAAATCATATGGACTCCATAAATATAAAATGGTGAAAACAAATCTAGTGGTACCATTTTATATTTTCTACTGTTCTAAGAGCAAGTCTTATGGTGGAATCCAACCTATTCCAAGTGTGGAAAAATCATGAAATGTCAAGTCTAGTGGCTTCCAAGTTGGGGTTTTCCACGAAAAATCCAAGGAGGGTTCCATGGTTTGGTGGAAGGATTCGTGGAATCCATCTAAACGCCAATAAGAATAGCGCTAAACGCAAATAAGATTGGCGCTAAAAAAACGTCATTAAGAATTGCGTTTTCTTTTTATCCGTAGATTTAAAATGAGTTGTTGAAATCTAACGGCTGAAAAAAAAAAGTTCCATTCTTAATAGCATTTTTTTAGCTCCATTCTTAATTGCGTTTCTTTAGCTCCATTAAGAATAGCGTTTCTACTATTCCACCATTACACTTGTGTTTCCATCCACAGTTCCAAGTGTTGAGGTGGCGTGGAAGATGAAAGATGGATGGATTCCACAATAAAACTTGAGACTTGCTCTGATATAATTCCATCTACTACTATATCTTGTATTTATTCTTTTCTTTATCCTATCTCTCCAGCCTGAAGCAAGTATATTAAGAACCCCCTTAACCTTACCTCTTTCTTTATCTCATCGTTAGTTGGCATCGGGACTTGCACTTGGTAAGACCTAAACTTTTGATTTTATCAGAATATAGTATTATGGACTTATCTCTCTTTTCTCTATGTATTCTTACGTTTCACCTTTGCACAACTCTAATGAAACTGTCTCTTAATGTGTGTAAGTTGGACAAAATGATTTGCCTTGATTAGTTTAGTTTTACTAGGTAGCAGTAGATTAATGTACCAGTATCTCTGTATTTTTTTTTTCCTTTTTCGAATATTCGGATCATGTTGGAGGTAAAGTAGTCCAATTAATCACAACTTCAATTTTGATGTCGGCCATGCATTAAACTTTATGTACACACTTAATCAAGTCAAGCTCATACATCGATTCAGTTAGTTAGTAATGAGTCGTCTGGTCTTGTTTTTCTAAGTATTAACCTCTTTAATTGGCTGTCTTAACGAATAACAGCCTTAAGTTTTGGCTGTCATGGGTGTTTTTTTATGTTAGTTCATCGAGGTAAATATTTAAACATTTTTCTTCAATTTTTAGTTTGAATGGATTTATAGACTTGTGTATTTAGAATTACATTCTAGAGTGTTAAAGACGAGACTTCGCGTTTGGACAGTGAAGAAGTGTCATCGAATTGGTGCCATATCACCAAAAGAAATCATCTAATACGCAAAAGAAGATTCTATAATTCAGGCAACCAATATGATGTTTCGGATATTTTGTTCAAGACGTGAATGCTGTACATCATAAGAAGACCGTTTCAGCTGAAACTTCCAACGTAAAATCCACATTTTACAGAAAGAAAAAAAAAATCATTTTCATATGGACATTATCAGCTTAAGCAAGCCAGCAGACTTCGGTTGTATATGAAGACATAAACGTGGCTATTCCAATTAATGTAATAGTATATATACGGAGAAGGATCCGATGACATGGTTAGAATATCATTATCATGACATGGTGATATATTTTTATTTAAAAATCTTAACAATAATGAATTTGAAGCTAAGATTTTGTTCCTCATATAAAACTCTGCATTCCTATCAAAAATGAGAGTATTCTGACATACGAAACTTCGCCATCCATAAATTTTAGTTTCAACAGTTAATCTTCAACCGTTGATATTCATAGATGGTAGTTTTATACATCTCGGAATACTCTCATTTTTGGTTGGAATGTAGAGACTTATAAGAAGAACATATCATCAAAAAATTAGCTTCAAACTCATTACCGGTTGGGTTTGGTAGAAAAAATGGCGTTAAAATGTCAAGATTATGTCACTCTAACCATGGAGAAAATTTTTGATGGGGCGTTTTTTGATGGGGGTATGTGTGACAAATAAGGTGCTGACACATGTATTTCCTATTAATTGCTTACAACAAATTTTGTTGCCAAAAATATAAAAAACATGTATTTTTGGAGAAAATCTTATCTATCTTAATTGCTTAAATTTTATGTTTGGTATTTTTGGAAATATGATATGTGAAAAGAATGACACATGTCAGCACCTTATTTGTCCCCCATACCCCCATCAAAAAACGCCCCCATCAAAAAATTTCTCCTAACCATGTCAACGGATCTTACCTCGATATATATTCACATGTTATAACCTACGTAATTACTTCTTTTTGTTACAATTAAATATTTAAGTTTGTAATGTATACGTAGATTTTTTTTTGATAGGTTGGAGCAGTGGTCAAGGGCTACATCCTTAATTTTCTATAAGGAGTTAATTTCTGACAATTACGGGTTCGAATTCCTACCTCCACGGCGTGAGGGAACATACCAACCATCAGACAACTTGATGGTTGGCATAATGTATACGTAGAAATACAACAAAAAATTGTACAAATATATTTGCATCAAAAAAAAGAAAAGATTGTACAAATATCAATGAGGAAAGGAAAGGAGACCAAAGGGGAGGAGACAAAAATCAAAAACCTGTTAGTACAGTTAAAACATAAAGATTAGAGAATTAGATTCCAAAATGCCTCTTAAACCAATAAGAGTATGCCAAGTTTTTGGAATCAAGGAAGAAAACACCGTCACCTGTCATATGATTAGTATTTAAGCATGCATGAATTTTATTTATATATAGATATAAATCAGAAATGCAGTACTTGTTATGCTGGTTGTCATTGCTCTTCTTTTGGGAAAGTTTAGGTAATCAAAATCCTAGTTAGCAATTCGGGATTCGTCAAACGAACGGAACGGCAAACGTACGAGTATTATACGGTTTTGTAAAATCCAGATTCGGTCCAAAATTCGGTCAATGGGACGTGATTTTTCAGTAATTCGGAACGGCATACGTACGTGTATAATTCGATTTATAAATGTGAGTTCGACTCTGAAAATTCGGTATCTATGTATAACAAATAATTTGTATTTATAAGGTCATAGACCAATTTTTATGCATATGTGTGAGTTATTTAAAGAAAAAATAAACTTAATATGATGATATCAATAATATATACAACATTAGTTATCCAAGAGGACGTCGTATGGTGATTTAGATGCTTGGTTAGTGAGTTTGAGATCTCTCTCACCTTCACCTTCAAATCTCTTCAGTCGTTTTTGTTTCATAAAAATTACAACACGTCTAATATTCGGTCGTGTATGCTCGGAAGGCAGTAAAGCCCAAAAAATGGAGTCTTTGAAAAGTAAAAGCTAAAGAATTTATGGCGAATTAAGCGGACGTATCATTCGGAATATGTAAAATTCGTGAACGGTTCGCGAATAATCCGGGAATGCCACATAATACGCGACTTGGGTTCGGAGTTGCAAACGTACGCGAATAAGACGGTAAAATTCGTAATACGGAAAAATTCGTGAATGATTCGCGAATCATTCGCGAACTTACTAACTAGGATCAAAATTAAGCAAACCAAATCCCATCTAAAGCAAAGCAACATGAAATGAGTTGGGGATTCGAGAACGACTTGGAGAATGACTTAACTCTAATCGTAGGAAGAAGTATCATTACAAGGTCCATCTCTCTCTCCCTCTCTCTGTCTCACCAATTCTAAAAGAAATTAAATTAGTTTAAGATCTGAACTTAATCAATTAAGCAAAGCAGGCTTAGACTATTCGAGTGGTATTCTTCGACCGTACAGTGTAACAGTGTTCATAGACATGAAAATATGAAGATGGGAAAGGACATGCGGCATAAGTGCACTAGTCAAAGTCACTTGACTCTGCTGCACACGTGGCACCAATAGATAGGTGGAAACCTACATGAACCATATGTTAAATTTTCAAACAGAAAAAAAGTCAAAAAAAATTCACACTATAAATCTTATTTTTCACAAATTTTCCAACCGTACGTTACTTTGATTGGAAAAAAAACACTAATGCTAAATTAAACTATTAGTCTAACAACTCTAACTTAATCACTAATCATAACTTCCTTTAATTAATCAAATTTTTAATACTAATTAATGGAGGCATCTAACAAAACTAGTAGGATAAAGGGTTTTGTTGGTTGTTATTTAAAGACCCAATTTTATCATCTTGTGAGTCCTCAAAATCAAATGCTTAGATCCCATATAATATGTTTCAAGAAAACTGTTCTTTGGGCCGAATTAAGCCACTAGAAAAACTCTTGGAGTATCTCCGAAGTCTTTTTTTCTTTTGAATAAAAAAAAGAAATTCTACGTATAATTTACATATTCCAAATTAGTGATATTTATCTCCTATAGTGAAGTCATGTTATGTTTTTCATTACCACCTCTCTCAGTCCTTCTACGGTAAAGAAAACTTCTCTGACCGGCAACTTTTCTCCCCAAATTTGATCCTCTTTAGGCCAAAGCTGGGCAAGTTTTTATTTTTTTACTTGTTTTAGTTAGTTTTCTGTTTTACCTAGTTTTTCTTTTCTTTTTTCTTACCTTTGGTAAATTTTGTGCACCTTTACGGTGGTTTTGCCTCCTCTGTTAGAAAGATTTATCTCGACTTTCATGGTTGTTCTTAGTTACTTAGTTGGATTTTCTGGATTACCAGCGACACTCTGTGATGACGAAGACTTCCTTATTGTTTTCTCTGGTGACAAAATCTTTGTCGGAGTGTCGATTTTTAAGTTATCCGGCAATAAATTTTTTAGAATCTTCACGAGGATGTTTATGGCAACAAAATTTTCATCATTGGTTTTAAAAGTTTTGAGCAAACCATTCCATTCCTATTTTGAGACCACATCTTTCCGAAGAATAAAAACAAACAAAATGGTTGGAATATAATTCCAAAAAAAAAAAATCCATTATGGTCCCGATCTATTCGGTTCTTTTTCGTTTCTTTTAATGTTTTTTCTTCTTTTTTGTTGATTCATCAATTTGCTAAAAGTGAACGAAATAAATTACAAGCACAAGGAAAAAAAAGGCAAAAAAAAAAAAAAAAACCTCAAACAAGCTCAACCTGCATTTAGTCTACTCCAGTACTCCTTTTCTTTTTCTTGTTGGATTTCTCGATATTGAACTTGTACAATATGTTTCCTTATATTCTCTATTTTCGATCTTGAACTCATTGTAGTATATGGTGGTAAATTTACCAGAGTTTGATACTCGTCAGCAACGATTCTTTACCGATCAAAAGAAAAAAGGAATTCATCGCAACCTTAATTTTTCATTAGTGAAGAGGTACCTCGTTTTCAAAAATATATATAAGAAAATATTAATACAAGACTGTTGACATGAACAACTAAAATTCCAACCAAAAGCTTATATGAAACTATAGTAAATTCCTAGTTTAAGGAAAAATCAGACTAGAAATAATTATATGTTTGTCCAAATGTAAATTATAAAAGTGAAACTTTAACTATTATTTATTTATTTTTAAAATTGGAAGCATGAGTTTTAGAGATGAATTTCAGTAAATGGGATTTTATTTAATCCACAAATAAAATTCTAATAATTACTTTTAAATAAAGTTTTTTTCACCTACTATTAGAGACGATCTTTGGGATATGGTACTATTAACCTTTGTGTGAAAGTTGCATGTGCCAAGAGGAATTGGTTTTCACAGCCAACATTAAAATTAACTTATGAAAAAAGTCTCGAAATTCCGATTAAAAGTTAATCATTTTTATATGTCAAAAGCCGAAACCTAGAAAAATCCATTGGTACGGTATGGATGAGGGCCGATTCGATCATACCATACATACAATCATAGATTGATAAAATCCACCTTGTGATCTCAAGCAACGCAAACTTGAGAGTTCGGAAACATAATGGGATAACTTACTTTGTTCGTTCTTTCCTACATTTATTAGCATTGGTTAATTAAGATCAACTATAATGATTTATTTGTAGTCAGATATGTTGATTCTCATAATAAAATAATGTGCCAGTATAGGATATAGTTTAGTTGCTGGTATCAAATCCATATATAACAAAGCTACCATAACCACAAGATTTACTTGATTAGCATATCCTCGCGGCTCGCGTAAATTGGTATCCTACCGCAATCTTGGTGAAAATAGGCTAGATTTTCTTTCCAATTATTGGTTTAGGTTTGCCATGTACCCCATACCAAACTAATTATACAGTAAAACCTATGTATGAGAATATTCTATAAAAAAATAAACTCTAAATATGGATAAAAAATATTTTTGTTCTAATATGGTTTAATCTTTGTAAAAATAACCTCTATATAGTCATTATAAAAATAAAGATTTTGTATGGTCCCAATAATATTCTTAAGTAAAAGTTTTTATTATAATATATGTCCAGGATTCAGGTTTTCACGTAAGTAAGTTTTTGTTTAGATATTATAAAATAGTTTAACGTGTATTTCGACACTTCTTCTCCATTAGACATGTCTCTGCAGGGAAACTAAACTTCAGTTGTAAAAGAAAAAAAAATTCCCATGATTATAGTTTTGTACTGTCCATGTTTAGGCTTCCAATTTTTCATGGAGGAAAAAGTGTGAGAGAAAAAAAAATTGACCCATAAAATCAACTTAGCATGCAGATTCATGTAAGAATATGATTAGACCCATAAAAACATCAACTTTTCTCTCTCCTTTTCTCCTCCATGACAAATAGAAAGCCTAAATATGGACATTATAAAACTATAATCACAGGCGAATTTTGTTGTTTTCTTTTTACAACTGAAAGTTCTTTTCCCCCGCAATGACATCTACAGATTCTACACCTGATAACGGCCAACAAAGGACGCCGGAAGCTGAGCCATCTTTACAAATCAACAATCATTCTTTACCTGTAATTATTACCTTATTTCTTCTTAGTTTTTTCTTCCTTGGCTTTTTCTCGATATACTTTGTTCGTTGTATTGTTAGTATCTTTCTACGTAGAAGTAATACACAAAATAATAATAACATTGTTATTAATAAATCTCAAGGTCTTGACCCATCAATTGTTTCATCATTTCCAACTTTTGTTTATTCTTCTGTAAAAAGCCACCGACGAGAAAGAAGTAGTAGATTAGAGTGTGCTGTTTGTTTATCGGAATTCAACGATGATGATGTTATTAGGTTAATTACAATGTGCAATCATTCTTTTCATCCCGAGTGTATTGATCTATGGCTTGAATCTCATACAACTTGCCCTGTCTGTCGGCTGAATTTAGACCCATCTGAAAAATCACCGGAAATCATTTTGGAAGTGAACGATACAACAACGGGTACAACAACTACAACAATAATGTCTCATGAGAACGAGCAAGAAACCGAGCATGCAGAAGGAAATAATAATCATCATCATGTAGTTTTTGTTAATGATGAGCAAATTCACGGTGCGGGTGACGGAGACGAGGAAGAAGAACGACAGAGAAAAAGAAGAAGACAAAATGAATGTGTGAGTTTTGGAGATGCGGGAGGAAGAGATGAAGAACATGTTGGGCATACTGACAAATTCTCAAGGTCTCATTCTACGGGACATTCTATCAAAAGTGGGGATGATAGGTTTACGTTGAGATTGCCGGAACATATTAAGAAAACCCTTTCTAGAGGACATAGTTTGACGGCTAGTTGTATTACATTTGGTAATTTTTCAGCTGACGTGGTAATTGGAAAAGATGGTCCTGGAGAACTTTCAAGGTATTCTGTCCGAGACACCATAAAAGTGTAAAATCTCTTAAAAAATTCTCCGCTACTTGTCTTAGTTTTCATTATAATTTATTAGGAAACTTCGTATGTACTTTGATTCCAATGTAACAATGTTAATAGATACCTCGGTTTATTAGTTCTTTTTGATAGGGAAGTTAATGTAGATCAAGAGTAGGAAATATAAAATAAAAGTATATATGGAAGTATATTCTGAATCTTTGTTGTTACATCCGATCTCTTTGTTTATACTCTTGTTGTTCTTCCCTGCTTTTTGCTTCTTTGGTTCTTTTTATGTTAATGATGAAATATTCCGATTGCGATAAACTATCCCCATAATCTACATTATGATACATGGGAATTAAAGTAAAACCTTAAACATACATTGCGTAATCATGTACATCGTTCCTTTGAATTTTTGTGACGCAAAACACGATTAAAGTTTGTTAAAAACATAATTAGCTTCACAAAGCAGTGAAATCACTGGCAGCAAAAGGCGTACAAAGGACTAGCCGAAACTTATTGTTACATAATGATAGTATGCCAGTTCCTATGGCTAGGTTAATGGACATACATTCAGAAATGTTACTTTTTGAAGCTAAAAACCAATCAAAAAGCGTACCTTTAACATACCCACTAATCTTTCAAAAATTTTATACTTACCAATAATATTTTTTTTATGATTCTTTCTTGTCATATAATCCATCAAATTGCAAATGAGATTAAGTCCTATATCTTCCATGTTTTTCTTCTTCACTTTCTTCTTCTAAGTTCCCATAGAAGTATTCTGGCAGAGTCTGGGAATATAAATGTATCCCATGGAAATTTAGGAAGGAATTCAGAAGAGTTTTAATCATTTCATAATCAAGGACAATGTGCAGAGTTAAATTCATTTTTTTTTGCATAGGATGCATACATTAATCACTGTTGTACTTCTCTATCTGTCCTAAGTTGGACATGTATTAAAACGCAGAGTCCAAATGAAGAAAATAATCTTTTGTGGTACTTTGGGATTACACAAACATCTTATATAGAAAAATCAATAAACCTCCTTCATTCAGTTGAGAGTAACAACTAGTCACCGAGAAAATGTTTGCAAGTCTCCATATTTTTCAATTCATACCAACAATAAGAAGATTAGGCTCTTGAATCATTGTTAGCATTTGACAAACTTACTTTACTTTATTATTCTTCAAATATTTGCAAAAAATTAAAATTCCTTATGTAGCATGACCATATGAAAAGAGAAGCATATCACTAATAATTGAATTTTGTTTCTGGACATCTTGTAAAGAGAAGGGAACAAATTTCCTAACAATTGATCATTGACCCAATAATCTTTCTAAAACAGACATTCCCCACTCCTTATTTGGATGATATTATTAACAATTTTTTTTTCTTTGAGATTCTTTCCCATATACTCTTACTCTCAGAATATTTAGCAGAATCAGGATGAAAAGCAATCTCATTACCACAAAATTTCTTTTTTTACTACTGATCTCTTGAAGGCTTTCTTTTCTTTACCATACCTCTTGGTATGTAAGGATTTGTTAATACTACCATTTTGAGAATCAAATCGCATGTTGAATCGTGAACCGCCTATTCACATTTGATTTTGTTTTTGGTGGAAATACTTGAGTGTAGGACAAAGAAATTGGATTTGAAAAAAAGTGGTGGATTTACCAACATTCCCAAGTAAGGGACTTTGGTCTTTCCCGTCCCGGAAAAATACGGAAATGACAACCGTATCCTAAAATTTGTTTGTATTTTGATGTTGTTTAGGATCTTCATAATTAATTACCCAACAAGAAAAATTTCGCGTATGAGCTCGTGTACAATCTTTATTGTCCATGACAACATATATTACACCTTATTTAGGACACACAAACAACAAAGATACCATAGTCACGGTAGAATATACAACTAACTATTTTATATTTAGGAAATTGAGGTTCTGGAATACACGAACCGGCCTTATGGGCCTTGGTCCAAGGGATCTATCTTTCGCCGGGACACCACAGTAGACGACTATCTAAACAACAACCAAATACTATTATTTTTTTTAAGGCCACTTGATATGATGATTGGATTTACACCACTATCATAAAACAAAAAAACAGAAAATTTATGCTGCTTGTTCGTTTCTTCACACGCTTGGATCTTCTTTACTCTTTGCAGAAATGACCACTGAACTCTACTGAGGCTGGTCCTTCTCGTGTTGGTGGTCAAGGACTAAATACACCATCCTTAAACGTGACATAATTTCACCTTTATAGTCTCCAAACACCATTTTATAGTTACACATGATAATCGATGTTAGCCTCGATTTGTAACAAGAAAATCATTGCCTTAGTATCTGTGCCGAGCACTTTATTTCACCCTGTACAAATTCTGCAGGATCAATAAAGCTAATTTTGGAAGTTGCACAATAGTTACTTCGTTGCAAACTTTCCCTTTTTCCAGATCTTACTTTTTTTAATCAGGGCTACATTCTCCCATGTATCTATCGTCAGTGTTAGACTGTTTCGAAAATTCATCCCAGTTACAATTCATGAAGTGCTAGGATTAAATATGACAGGTTATACATTCACCAATGTTTCAACAAAGACGACAATATCACCTTGTTCGTCTTTGTTTTGCTGATCCACTGACTCCATAAGAGCCCCAATCTTGCCAACTAAACATTTAATGTTTTGGTTCAGCTCAGTTAGACTTAATATCCTCCCACAACTTATTGTACCATGCATAAATCTGTCACTAAACATTTGATATTTCTCTCTATATGCATGGTGAATCATGCAACGGTTTCACGTTTGCCCGCGTTTTTATGAAAATTGATGCATACATGTTTTGAACCTGATTAGGAAATATTGCGCTTATCAATCCCCATTAATGGGAGATTATATTCTTATTGGCGACATACTGTTAGAGCGTAGCCAAACTATTTTGGAAATCATATGGTTCTTTTATCCTGATGGGTTGGTGAGCAAGATCAATACTTATGAATGTGCTGGTTTGAAAACTCACTTTTTTATGTATTATGATATAAATACTTTCGTGAAATCCGATACTGTAAAACTGAGCTTGTGTACTCTGAAGGTTCCTCCATCCATTCTCATTAGGCTGGCATTTGGGTTGTCTATCAGTGATCTCATACAACTGATGTCTTTGTTGGTTTCCTTCTTCCCGTGCATAGTGAACAATATGTGACCAGCTCTTATACTACGAAAGAAACTCTTACTCTATGGCATCTGTTCTTGCGCATGCCTCTTCTGGGTGCGCAAACTTCTCAAAGCACGCATTCACTAACAGACGTGCATCTCTAGAGGCAAGCACGCAATGCACATGTTTACCAACTCATATTCATGGATGACGATATTACGCTTCAATGACTTCATAAAAGGAATAATGATGTTTAAGAACAACACGAAAATGTTAACTTTAATTCCTATTAACAACATAATTATAACAAACATCGTTTCAGTTACCATAATACAATTAGGGAGGGAATAAGAGATCACCTAACGTTACTATTTTGTTATGGGGACACCAAAAGGACTGAAGACGACATTAATATTTCTTTTTTTAGCCCACTCGGTAGAGAGTTTCTTAGTTGGGAAATATCAGATGGCACGTCCATAAGAGAGAAATATAAAATTGGCCCGTCCTGTATTGGATAATTTATACTTTGGTTTATACATATATTTTTGATATGTCACCCACAAAAACGGCGTGAAGTGACTCGCTTTTAAACTGTGAGAACCAAATCGAATTTTGAATTGTGAATCGCTGATTCATAGTCGATTATGTTTTACACATAGATTTTTGAGATTTTATATCACTCGCAAATACATTGATGTAATTGTTAACAAAATAAAATAATTTAATAGTTCAAGTTTAACCCTCTTGAATGTTTTGGATTATTAAAAATAATTTTGCCACCTACTATCTAATTTGCATGTTTAGGTGTTACGTGTTAGATAACGTGTTACCTTTTGTTGACTCCGAAAACCTATAACACAAGAAATTCTCTCTTGAAACCTCACTCTTTCACAGTCTTATGGAAGTAGCAACTACTCTACTAAAAAAAAAGATATCTCACTCTTAGCTCACAGAAGCAGCAGGAACTAAAAGAGGGTTGATTACTTGACTAATTTTCAAGGAGATTGTAAAAATATGAGAACATATAAACATGTGAGATTGAGTTACATTTTCACATCAAGAAACTTATTAATTATGAAAATCCGATATAAGTTTGTAAGGGTCACCAATATGGGTTTTAGGAATTTGATGTAATATATATAATAGATCTGAAATATTTTAATTTGAGAATCAGATGAGTTTAACCTTTTTTTTTCTAGTTTAAGAAGGAAAACAAGAAATCGTAAATCGAATAAACGATTCAAACGTTAAGTATGTGATTCATGTAAAAAATGACCCATTGCGTTTTAGAAAATTTTGAAGTGACTCATGCGAGTTTAATAAATACGCGGTTGCAGTGTTTCCAGATTTTTTCTCGTCTATCACCAATTCCCTCTTTGCAACTTTATCATTTGTCTTCTCAAAATAAATTTGAAAATTTTTAACCTTAAACTTCTTAAACTTCTTTGTTTTTTTAAATTTTACATAAACATCCACACTATTCTTAGAAGGATATCATAACTCCAATTTGGTCTTGGATTCAATCCAACCAAGAGTTTCTTTAAAAAATTTATGCAACTTTCCCCAAGTCATATCATAAAACTTAGCATTCATGCTTTTCCCGGTCCCTTAAACGCAGGTAATATACTTTTCATTATTGGGAGTGATTGTCATCTTGCTGAAAGGAAGATGAAATGTGTAAGCGTCTGTACAAAATCTCTTACAAAAGGCTGAGGCTGTCACTTCATCAAAGTAATTATGTGCATGGAAAATCGCAGGACATAAACCAGAGCCTTTTACTAAAGGCACCACCTCATCAAACTCTTTGAAAATATCCCAATATGCAGCCCTCTGGTGTTGAAGACTCGGGTCACATCCTTGTGATCTAGAGCCTCGTAGATTCCATTTGTCCATGACTCCTTATAACACCTTTCCTATGTTTTTTAGAAGACCATGAGGTAAGGTAAACCATCCTCTCGATGAGGTATTACGTTATCGTTAGCTGGAATGCAATTCCATGACACTCGAGGTGTAGCAAGCTTCTTATTCTCTTTCACTTTTTTATTAATATTTTTATTTTCATGGTTTTTCTTTTTCTTCTTCTTTGTCTTTATCTTTTTACCTATCACCATCACCATCATCATCTCCTCCTCCTTCTCCAACTCCTCTCGCTCCTCCCATTCATCTTCATCATCATCCTCACATTCTACTTTTTGTATCTTTGAATGTGGTTCACAAATTACAAGCAGAGGTAAAGCGATACTTGTGTCAGTTCTCTTTTTACCCGCTCGCCAAATTAGGTTTGGGAGTTATAGAAGTAGAAGGAGTAACTTCCATTGTTCTCTTTTTAACTTTTCTATTTGAGTTGGTTCCTAAAACAAAGTAGACAGTTTAATTCATTCTCCGAACAACATGTGGATCGACTAAATAGTGTTATAATTCGGCTGTAATTGTAAATGTTCGGCTGATATATATGATGTTCGGATTAACAATCTAACTATTCTCAAAATCAGGGAAATGTTTGGCTTGTATATAAAAATGTTCGACTGAAAAATAAAGTTAGTGTCAATCACAGAGAAAAGTTCGGCTCATACATGTTAGGTTGAAAATCTAGCTAGATAAAATTTCGATTAACCCTGGAAAAAAAGCTTATCATATGAACTTTGTGACTTGATCATTTTCAGCATACAAAGTAACAAAGTTCGACTGACGTTTTCATGTTTTATTATCGGCCAAATTATTCATGAATTGGGGAACAATGAGAAGTACAGGTGATAGTTTGAAACCCGCACGAACGAATTATAGGACGAACTTCGTTCTTTAACTACCATTAAACTATATTTTTTTTTAATTAAACCTAATCTATCAATCAAAAACAAGAAAACAAGTCATATGTTTGTGGAGAATACCTTCGAGTATACATTTTCGAACAATCAGGATTTAATTCTCGATCTTCAACTGCACCAAATTCAAAAAAAAATAATCAAACTTCGCTAGGTTAATTTGCTAGAGATGCAAATGCCGAATTAGGTTTCCTACCTGTAGCATACTGCTTATAATGACTCATATTGTATTTGAGTTTAACCATCGACCAATGTTTATGAATTGAGGATTACTTAATGATGATTAAAATTTGAAAATGGTTTTAACGGAAGAGGCTCGACTGTTGTTGAGAAGAAGAGGAAAAATTGAAATTGATTTTTGAATTGATTTGATTATATTTAGGATTTTAATTTAGTGGAAGGGTATTTGTGTAATTCAAAAAATTCAAGGGTATTTCACTAACCTACTTATCTTTAGGAAATACATAATTACCATTCCCAGAATAGGGTTATTAATATGCAGAACATAAATCCACAATTGTTGAGAAATATGGAGTGGATACTGTATAATGGTTTTCAAAGTACCCTAAATCCACGTATATGAGATCTTCCTGGAAACGTTTAATGAATTGTAAAGAAGTTTTCAACAAGCTTAAAGTCAATAATGGAGTGCAGGTGCGATTTTGGTGGGATAATTGACTCTCTAATACACCCTTGTCTTTAAGATTTCCTACTTTGTTTTCTGTTGCTAGATCCAAAACAAATACGTGGTTGATATATGTAAAGAAAACATGGTATACTAGTTTGGGGTATGTTGTCAGCTAGAAGATTGAATCCTACAGCTAGGAAAAAACTGGTTTAATTTCTTTATAGACAGAACTGACTGCTACCTAAAATTCAAACATTGATGATGTTATGGAGTGGACTATCTTTTTCAAAGAAGAAATTCACTGTGAGGTCAACTTATGAACTTGGTCTCTGAATCTTCACCAGTAAATATTGACTCCATCCTCAATATCATTTGGCATCAAAAAAGTCCGCCAAAGATCTCTTTCTTTTTGTGGACTCTTTGTCATAAGTGACTTCGTACCAGAGAACTCCTGCATAAAAGAGGTATGAATGTTTCTTTAACCAGCATTTTTTGCAAGAAAATGAATATGCCAATGATTTTCTGTTGCATTGTTCTTTTTCACAACAACTGTGGGCTCGTTTTCAAGAAAAGCTCAACTGGGCTTACATGGTACCTAATGATATAATCTCAACTCTTCACTCCTGGCAACTGCATTTCCGTGATAAGGAAAGCATCACCATTGGTAACTTCCTTCCATCTATTATCATGTGCACCATTTGGCAAGAGAGGAACTCTCGAGTTTTCAGTGTAAAGAGAACACTATAACCATTATTTTACAAAGCTAAATACTACTTGTTCACTTTAACTTCGCGATTGACACTGTGGTTAAGCGTGAATGCAATCTTGCTTTAGGAATTACTGAATCTTATGTGGACAGACCTACCTTTCTTCATTCTGTTGAAGGGCCTGAACCTACTTATTATCGTTTTAAATAGCTTTTTAGTTTTTCTGGGGGGCCCATGGACCCCTTGTATCAATCGATTATGGTTAATTGGCCTAGTTAGTTTTTTCATTTTCCTTAGTCTCGATGATCTAGTAGCCTGTTATTATATCTTTGTTTTATTTTTCTTGTAGGGTGGTTCAATTCTTTTGAGCCCTCTTGTTCTTTTGATTAATAATATTTTTTTTTTGCCGATAAAAAAAGAAAATGAAGGAGATAAAAATTTTGGGTGTCTCCTGGAACACGTTTCCATTTTTATTGTTGGAACTTTCTGATGACTTGACAATCCACAACATTATGCATGTGTACTACAAAATGATTCGCTCACATCATTTTGGTCGCTTTCTATCTGAAATTTCACTTTTGTGATACAGAAAGAAGATGCCTTTCTTTTACGTGTAACTGTAAAAGATCTTCCCAAGATCAATGAGTCAAATGACTAGTTCACTGTGCTTTTCCATTTACTTTGTTTGCTTCTCTTTTCATCTTTCTGCATTTTCAAAGCAATACTTACCGAGTCTTTTCTCTGTATGGATATTGGGTCCATTACTGAGATAGAAAAAAGAACTTGTAATGTCCTTATCTACTTTGTCTCCTACAAATGTTATTTCTTTAGTCACCTGAACTACCAAACTACTTGCTAGTAGTGCGTTGGTTGAAGAAAAGACACAAACCACTTCTCCTCTTTGCACTATTATAGGTACCGTACTTAGCCGTAGTTAACGTTTCTTAGTGGACTAATATAATCCTCGAGCCATTAACATTAGTTTGTCGTTCAAAGTAGCTTGGTGTTAGTACTTTAATTAAGTAATAGTGCCACAGTCTCCTATCCCAACTTAAAGAAACATAGTTTGGAGTATATACCTAAGACTAATCTAAACTTAACGAAATTCTTTATGTAAACCAAATTATTAGCCATAATAAAGTTCTAAACTAGTTGCATCACATATATTATTTGTTGGTCTTGATTGAAAAAGATGGATGTTGATGTATGATTTGGACTCCAAACATTATCTCTACAATGTTCAAACTTTTCTTAAGATGGGAAGGTCTTGGGTCTTTTCAATTCGAAAGTTCCTTACTCTTCTTTCTAATTACAGTGTAAAATTAACTTTGTTTCTGCACGTTTTTCTTAAGTAGATTTGCTTCACTATACCATCGGAACTTAAAACATTGTTTTTTTCTTTCTTGACCATTTTCTACTGTTTCGTCCAATCTTCAACATTTCCTTCTATACACGATACATTGATAGGGACCTCGAAGACCAATAAAAAGACGAGCAAAACATTTCCGATTGGATTCTTATCTTGTCTAAATCAGTTCTTTAATTACTCCCTCCCTCCGTTCCTAATTAATACTTGTTTTGTTTTTAGAGAAAAATAAGGAAATTAAGAGAACTAATCATTGAAAGTGGTCCTCATGGCACTTGTCAATAAAAGAAGTGTAGTGAAATGGTCCTCATGACATTTGTCAGTAAAAGAAATAAAGTGAAATGGTCCACATGACACTTGTCATTAAAAGAAGTTAAGAGAAAAGTGGTCCCAGAAAACTAAAGTAACATTTGACTTTCCCAATTAGGAAACCAGCCTATTTTTTTGAAACATCTATTTATAGAAACCAACCTATTATTTAGGAACGGAGAGAGTACGTTTTTGTGAATTTTACCTAACACTAGTAGTTCATTAATTTTACGTTTTTGTGAATTTTAGTCCACGAACTCTGGAGGAAATTTTGACACGATCTTCAGGGATGTTAGAATAGATGGAACACGGAAGGGTAACTGTATATACCTAATTCAAGATTGGTCACGTGGCAATAATAATACACGTGTGCATCATGAGATAAAGGAGCATCAGAATATGATACCACCATTCAACACCCGAGCCACAAACCATCATCTGCCACGTATCTATCAAGAAGCGAATCCAACGGCCAAGGAGCTAAGGAGTACCTGGCGAGAAGACTACCGCGGAGCATGATAGGAACTCAGAGAAGTTACTTTACTTCATCCCAAGACGAATTCAAAATGGACGAAGGAAATGAAGTCTGCTGACATTGAAGTGACAGCTGCTGCAACAACTGTTTCGAGCATAGGAATTACCCCAACCACCAGCATTAAATGCTACGAACATGGGATACGTGTCACAGTTCGGATGGCTCAAGCAGAGGCAGATCTTCAGTGCAAGGTATTACCGTTGGAACATCATCGAGCAAAGACGTTGATCATCTTCGGGATTGGCACATAAATCTAGGATATGGATAACAGTTGTATTAAGAGGAAGAGGCCCACACGAAGAGTCTATAAATACCCCACCAAGGAAGAGGGGGTCGACCAATTGAAGAGAGAATTATTAGTAGAGAGAATGTAAACATTAGGTATGAGTTGCACCCTTTTTACTTTACCTTCGTTCTTTACTCAGAGTCACTTGACTAAGCTTTGTAATTCCGATCAATCCATAGTGAAAACCTCAATACCCCTTGGATGTATGCCTTAGTGCTGAACCACGTAAATCGATGTCTCATTTACATTCTGCACTTACTATTTTACTCATCTTGTCTTGCACACTTATTTATGATCGATGTCATGCATTCACGCTTAGTATAAATAGAACGATGACAAGCTTTTATGCCCAGAGTTCTCCTCTTTGTTTTATCATGGGTTCATCTTTATATTTCAAATATCGCATTTATTATCATTGCGAACATTGATTGTGAACACGAAGACATCATCATTACTTCTGTATTCACAATTTGGCGCTAGTAACAAGGACTTTTATCCCGGTAAAAATTTTATCTTTTCCTGTAAACCATTGTTTTCATCCCTTACTGTTTTTCGGTACAAACTTTGAATGGAAAACCACAAAATATTTCAGATCTGAGAAACGTTGATGCAAGAGTTTTAACCACAATAAGTCCTCAGATCTAAAAATTTATTACAAAACACAAAAGTTTCAACCATAAAAGATCTTCAGATCTAACAGTTTTATTACAAAATATATGGATCTTAACCACGGAAAACCCTCAGATTTAAATATTTTATCACAAAAACATGGATTTCCCCATAAAATTTCTCGGATTTGAGTATTTTAAAACCCAGAACACCTTTATTTGCACTTCGGTTTCTTAAACTGAAAACCCTTTTTTCTTGCATCATCGCTGCGTTTGAATCTAACAAAATCTTCGTGGATACCTTTTTCTTGTTGATTGTCTACCTCTATAGAACATGGATAAAAAAAAGACATCGGGAAGACAAGAGCAACGTCAAAGGAAACGACAAGGACTACACCTGTCATAACATGTAGCAAGCAAAAGGGCGAGAAACTTAAAGCAGCGAGCAAAAAGCAAGATACAGCGGAAACTACATCACCATTGGATGTTACTGCAATAGCGGCGGCAACACTCAAGACCGCAGCAGCTAAGGAAGATGCAGCAAAGGCGGCAGCTACAACATGTGCCAACGAACATCGATAAGTAGTCGCAGAATCTGTTGTACACAACCTATCTATGAGATGTCGCAAACCAACGAACAGAACCAACCTCTGCTGACAGCGAATCAGATGTTATCTCAGCAAATGAAACTCCAAATCCTTCCTACGGATCCACCGATCTCCTTAATTCAAATTGAAGACGAAGATCATACCATTGTCGTTGATGGACTAGCACCGGGAGCAACTCCGAACCAATGTTCAAACCCATCCGTCCAGATGGTTGCAGAATTAGAGAAGATGAAGAGGAACCAGAAGATGCAGACGATGTGTCACTGCTTGCACGAGAAAATCAAGAACTTAAGGATAAAATTGCTCTTGATGCAGAGGCAGCAAACCAACATGACGAAGCACCAGAGCCAAACCGTGACGGAAGAATGATCGTGGCTAATCTCAACAATCCCGAACCGTGGAACCATCGTACCGCAGGAAGAAGCAGACAATTCGATCCCGACTATGTACCAGGAGATTCCGATTACTTCGATAGTGAATCCTGAAGACCAGGACGAGCAGCGATATGGACGAGCATTTCCTTGCTATGGAGAATCTTCATAACAAAATGATGACAGAGATCAAGCAGTTGAAAGCAACGCAATGAGGAGGAAGATTGGAGGAAGTAATGAGAGAAGCCATTACCACGCCATTGACAACACATCTAGCAAGAGCAACCATCCCCTCAAAGTGCCCGATCCCTGCATTCGAATGCTACGATGGCTCCAACGACCCAGTAGCTCATCTTCGTTATTACAACCGAACAATGGCCCGATGGGAAAGGGATGACGTAGTCTTGTGCAGATACGTTCCTTCAAGTCTGAAGGGATCGGCGCTGTCATGGTTCGATAACTTACCTCCTAACTCCATCGACTCTTACAACCGAGGTATTTTTAGAGACCTACATGCACAACAAGACTGTTAATGCAGGCATGGATAATCTTTATTCTCTAGCAGTCGGACCGAAGGAAATCATAAGGGAATATACGGACAGGTGGCACAAGATTTGTCAGGTAATAGGGAACGTTATCCCCATGGTCAGCATCAACTGCTACAAGTGTGGATTAGATAGAATGAGTCCTTTATTTGTCGAGATTCATGGGAATAACCCCACAACCTAAGGAGATCTCCGCGTAATCATTGAAAAACATGCCAGATTGGAAGAGATCCAGCGAGAGAATCCAAGAGCGCAGATGAAAAAGTCTTATCGAACAAACTCAGCGGAACAAGCCAGCGGGTCAAAGATGACGAACTCTACCGAGCGTTTCAATGAAGATAAGCGAGGACGAAGAGAAGATTATCGGCGCAACGATCAAAAATTTGAATAGCCATGGTCAAAAGGAAAACAACCACCAAGATCTGAAAAGTCAAGGGGCTATTGTGAGTTCCACTACTTCAACGGACATCAGACGGAAAAATGCAAGAATTTGAGGGCAATGATCCAGAAACTTATTGATGCTGGAGAACTCAAGGAGTACATACAAAAACCAGATCCACTGTAGGATCAGAATCTCGCAATAATTATGTCTCAGCGAAATTATCAATGGTACAACACAATAGCGTCGCAGAACAATTTCAGAAACGACGTCAGCAAGGATCATGAGAAAGATGTGATAGTCCTGCGAAAATTAGAGAGCTTGCGAAATTAACATTTGTAAGGTTGCGAGAATGTCGCAAACCATATCCGAAAATAAAGGACAGATTAGCTGTCATCCACTATGTATTTCCTTATAAATAGTCATTCGAGTTGTAAAGGGGAGAGAGATCTTTTTTGAGTAAGAAACAAGTAAATAGGAGAGAGAAAGTTGAGAGCAGAGATCATTCTTGACTTCTTTATCTTTATTGTAAGAACATTCAAAAGTTAATCAATAAAATTAAGAATATAAACCTAAAAATGAGTTGATCAACAATGAAATCGTATGAGGGGTGTAGTGTAGGATCCTGCAACTACATAATGGCGCTAGAAACAGGGAGGAGTTGAAGATTAGTCTAGAAAAATCTAAAGATTGATATTAAGATTTGTGAAAATTTAAAGTGATTGATTAAGAATTTTTCATAATTTCTTGCAATACTGTTAGCATTGAAGAAATGTCTAGAAGAAGAAATACATCCGAACAACCGACTACTATTAGAAGAAGCAAAAGAATTGCTGGAAGAGAAAGAAGTGAAATGGGAGAATCTACTAGAATGAGAAATAATAGAGAAAATCGAATTCAATCGCCAATTCAACAAACACTAGTTCAAGAGAGGAATACAAATTATGACAGAGTGAGCGTACACACTTGGCGATCAAATTCAGCAGAAGAAATAGAAGAAGAGCAACAAAATAGAAATTACATACAGGAAGAGAGAAATCAAGAAGTAGATGAAGGAATAATTCATGGAGATGAGGAAATTGGAGCGTTAGAAACATTGAGGCGAAGAATACATGAAGAAAAAAGAGCTGAGGCAGAAGAACGTGTGAATTCAACAAGGCAAAATCACGAATTAAGGATGGAGAATATAAAACTGCAGAATAGAAGATCGAGAAGTATCACAAAATCATATTCAAGATCGACTAGAAGAGAAATGAGGCGAAATTCACCCGCAATCAATGCTGGAAATAATATTCAAGAAGAAACATCAAATCCTAATGAAGAATATTGCGAAAATAGAGAAAGAACTGATAATCGTTACATTCCACAGAATGAAACTTTTGATGATGGGAAAATTGGAGGAAATCAAGAGAACGGGCAAAATCAGAGACAAAATAACCAAGATGGCAAAGGAAATCAAGAGGAAGAAAGAAGAATTTTACATGTGAGGGAAACTCAAAGAAATCAACAGACAATTGAAGAAGAAATTGAAAGAATAATGCTGAACAAGCACGTTTAATCTGCGAACGTGAAAGATTGAGAGCGGAAATGGAAGAACAAGAGTTTCAGGAGACAATTCGCCAGAACAATCATGAGAATCGAGAAATAAGGCGTATACAAAACCAGAATAACGATAATATCAATGAAGAGTATGATAGAGTAAAGAGAATGGTTGAAAAACAGCGAATTGAATTGATAAAAAATGAACAAAATTATGGAGGGGAAAATGAACGACATCATCATTTGCGAATTCAAGATAGAGATGAGGAAGATAATCGCAGAAGGAGACGAGATGAGGATAATGAAGAAGAGATACAAAATTTCGCAAGAGAAGATAGACGTGAACGCAGAAGAAGAGAAGCAAAATTAAAGAGACCAATGGGTCAAGATTCAGGTGTAAATAAACAAATCTTGAAAGAATTAGAATAAATGAGAGGAACGCTAAATAACAGAGGAGAAGTAGGTAAAAGACAATTGGATGAAGCAATAGAAGAAGCTGCGAAAAATCCATTTACAAGGGAAGTACAATTAGGAGGAATACCACCGAAATGCAATTTGCCCGCATTAACCAGCATTTTCGATGGAACAACTTGTGCAATTCAACACATTAAAGCTTATGTGAGGTGCATGTTACAATGGGAAAATCATGATGCGGTATTGTGCAAATATTTCGCATCCAGTTTAACAGGAGAAGCGTTAAAATGGTTTGAAGGTTTACCAAAGAATACAATAACCTCCTTCAATCATTTGCAGACCACATTCTTGGGAGCATATATAAGTAATAATTCCTCACGACCTGGTATAGAAGATGTGTTTGGATTAAAACAAAGGATTGGCGAAAGTTTGAAACACTTGACTAAAAGATGGAGAACTATGTGTAGCGAAATGGCTGGCCGTGTAGATGAGAGATATCTCATATTATCATTTATCAATGCTATGTTTGCAACAAACCTGTATGTCCAAATTTTCAGAGTCAAGAATACGATTACAATGACTGAATTGCGAGAACTTCAAGAAGAATACATTGCTTTAGAGGAAAGACAAAATGAAATGAATCATATCCAGTTGCGAAACCAGCTCACAAACAGCGAATGCAAGCTTATTACCCAAGCTAATAAACACAGTGGCGAATACTTCGCAAGTACAACAAGAAAAGGTGACAGTAACAATCAGCAGAAGTTGGTAGCTATGGGGAGCCGAGATCAAGAAGAGTATGAAAGAGAAAGAAATTTCTACAATCGTGGAGGAAATAACAAGATTCAAAGACTCGATCAACCGCAAGAAACTTATGGAGGTCAAAGACCAAACTTTAATAGAGGACAAGGGGTCACAAGGTAATATGGGAAGAAATCAAGATGCCACCTCTAAATGCAAGTGTGGAGAAGATATGGGAAGCTATAATTTTGATGAGAATATACCAACACCATGGAACATGGGAACGGAACCCCCCAAACCACAGAAGTCATGAATTTTGTTCTTATCATCATTTTCATGGACATACCACAAACGATTGCAGAAATGTAAAGAGAATTATTTTGAGAATGATAGATCAAGGAAAACTAAACGACTTTCTGGTAGGGCATCCGCAATCTCAACCATTACCACCACCGCCAGAACATCACAAAGTGAATACGATGAAAAAGAAAGAAACATTCTTCATAGAAGTTGGTGCAAAAGCAAAAAATCTATTTGTCACTCTATCGTACATTCATATAAGACAATTGAAGATTTTCATGATAATGTTTTGAGTAGAGTGTTCGCAAGAGATAATAATGGAAGAGAAATTATGAATATTGCGAAAATCTCGCACTAGAGGAATGGCAAACAGATCATTTCTTTTACCGCAGAAGAAATTCCCGAAGGAGAAGAGGTGCATGACAATCCATTGGTAATAAAATTAGAAATTAATCCAAAACCGAAAGAAGATGAGGATGATGAAGCTGAAGATTCATGGGCAATCAATAGAATTCTAGTCGATACTGGAAGCTCTGTGAACATCTTTTATCATACTTATAAAACCATGGGTGGAAGAGATGATGATCTTATACCATCAACATATAAGATATATGGTTTTAATGGTACTGCTAACAAGCCTAAAGGGGAGGTTACTATGCAAATTCCATTGAAGGGAATATCTTCTGAAATCTCATTCTGTGTCGTTGATGTAGAATCACCCTACAATGCATTAATTGGTCGACCTTGGCTACATGGGATTCTAGGTGTAGCTTCAACTTTCCACCAATGCATCAAATTCCTCACCCCAATGGTGTAGGAATCATAAAGGGAGATTGGGTTGAAGGAAAAGATGTTACGAAACTGAGATAGAATCTTGCGAAGGAAGAGCAAACAAGAAGGAAAACTGGCGACACAAAATCAAAGACGTACAAAGAAGTGAGAGGTTGATGGTGGATACAATCGAAAAGAAAGGAGAAGAGATGTTGCGAAATTAATGCTAGCTCAGAATAAAAGGATGAACATACCTACCAAGGAAGTAGTAGCAGAAAATAATAAGAAGCAGAGGATGGCAAAGGTAATAAAAACAAGAAATGTATGAATGATTAAGTTGTTGCGATAATCTCGCAATAAGTAAAATTCTCAAAAATACATTGATTGAACAACAAAATTGAGATTCGAAATTCAGATACAATATAATGATTTGCGAGACTCTCGCAGAGATAATGAATTTTACAGAAAATAATCAGAGAAGAATGAAGAGAAAGAGCGAACCTTTATGGCGTACACCCTAGTTCGCGAATACAATTTCGCAAGAGGAAAATGTAAGACCTAAAGTACGTTTTACTCAAAAATTCAAGAATTAATGATTATATTGATTAACTGTATTGCAAAGAAGAATTGTTTTCATTTATGCAGGTCAAAATGAAAGAAACACAAATATACAGAAAGAAGAAATAAATGTACAAGTATTACAAAGAATCAAAGAAAGAAGTAAAGACTATTTCTTGGTTAATCCTTCATTATCTTCATCAGGCTTGTTTCCTTCTTCATCTGCGTCAGAATCTTCATCACCATCAGAACTTCCATCACTATCAGATTCTTCATTGTCAGCTTCGCTATCAGAGATAATCAAACTGGGAGTATTTTGTGGGATTTCTTCTAATAGACAAGGATAATCAGAATGTGGGATATTATGATCATTGCAAACTATTTGGATGGTTTGATTGCGAAAATGCATAGCGTCATTCTTAAAATTCGCAATGGTGATCTTGATTTGATTCTTCAATCTAGAATACTTGTCGTTGCGAGAAGAAAGATTCTTTGCGAGTTCCTCCTTTTCAGCTTCAAGTTCTTCAATCTTTTCACGATATTTATTTTCAGAATCTGCGAATAAAAGAAAATTAATTATTAACTTGATGAAAATTCATAAGAAGTAAAAGATTAGTAAAGAAGAGCAATTAGCAACCTTCTCTGTCAGAAATCATGTCTCTAATCAAGGCTGTATGTTCAACTTGGAGACTAACATTTACGCCTAAATCTTTTCTAGCATCATCTAAAATTTTCGCAGCCCAGACAAATTCATCCTCACTACTTATGAGAAGACGAAAACGAATTTGATTTTCCTTTCGCAGAGTTCAATATTCTTGCGGTTAGCTTCATCTCGCTCAAGTTGAACTTCAAGGAGAGCCTCTTGGAATTTTGCCAAAGCCTTGGCACCTTGATCAGAGATATGATCCTTATCATCTATGAGACCGCTAATTTTGGTTCTTAACTCATTGGTTTTCTCTTTGGAATCAATAAGGAGACGCTTAAATCTGTTGGCTAAGCCTAAACTGGATCTATGATCAATTTCTAAGAGGCGAAATTTCGATCTAAGTTCATTTAGAGAAAGAGATGAAATTCTATCATTTGAGAAGCTATTTAAGGAATTGTTAAGACGTTCAAGAAGGGTATCATTATCCAAGGCATTAGAAACGAGCGAAGAAGGGTAGCTTCATCAGAAAGACCATAAATGTCTGCAAAAAGGATCATTTAAATAAGATAAAACAACAGAATGAATGAATAAAGAGAAAAGAGAAAAGTAACATACCGTAAAGCTGATTATTAGCTTGTTGAAGACTAGAAATTTTGTTCTTATACGAGGAGAATCAATTTCTAATTGTTTATTTTTCTCGCGAAGACCTTTAACTTCAGCTTCCAATTCTTCATTCTTTTTGTGAAATTGAAGATTCTCCTTTTCAAGATTTTCGCGTCTTGTCTATAGATCTGAGGCAACAACAAAAGAAGCTTTTCCAGCCTGAAAAAAGAAATAAAAAATATTAATATAGAAAGAGATTTTGAGTTATAACAATGAAGAAGTAAAAAGATAAAAGTATACCAGACTATTGAGAGAATGCAAGAAGTCGGGAGTCACTGATCTAGAAACTCCACGAAGAGAGCTATCACCATCTAGTAAAGGGACATCACAAAGGGTAGCGAGAGATTTTCAGGTATTTGCGAATTGGCTGTCTCTCATTCCTTGTAGAGAATCAGAAAAGAGGCCAGAAAGCTTAGCCATAGAAGATTCAGGTGGAGAATCTTCAGTTGCAGCAAGATCATCGTTATCCTCATCACCCTTGTCACTTTCGGAATTTTCGTTAGGAAGAACATTTGAAGGAGAAGAAGAACGAACTTTTCTTTTCTTTGGAGGAGGACCAGTTGATTTTTCCCTGCGAAGAGCACCCTTACCTTTATCACTAATCTTCACAGCATCTGCAGATTCTTCTACTTCAGCAATGATCTTCACACACAGATAGAAATAAGAAATGGAAGCATGGAAGTAACTGTACTATTTAAAGTCATAAGAGAAAATTTCTTACCTCATCTGTGTATGAGCGAAGAGCTAACAGAGTACTACATTTCCCAGTCCTGTTATAACTATCCTTTAGTTTTTGGATCTGCGGAATATCGCAAGAGTTAGCGAACAAAATAGTAAAAATCAATGAAGAAATATAAAATGAGTTAAAGGGGAGAAACATGCCTCTTTCTCCTTCTAGGGCCAAGAGAAAACCCAAGGTTGATGTGCAGCGAGATTCTCAGGAAGAATGTTTGATCCAGCAATGTAGGGTCCCTTTAGCATTAAAGGAATACACCATTTATCATCTTTGGATTGGCGAGGAGTTGTGTTTTTACCAGAATGCCAGTCAATATCTTGTATAAGAATTTTGGCTTCATCAATGTTATCTTTCCTTCTTAATCGAATACCCCAGCGAGTATTCTCTTTCTTCATGGAGATAAGTTCGTAGTTTTCAAAGAAATTATCCACTGTATACTTCTCAGCAACTATCTCTAGGGTTGCGAATTTTGGATCCCTAAGTTCTTTGGAGTAAAGAGATCCTCTACCAGCACCACGATTAGCGAATTCTAGCATCAGATGGATGCAGTCCCCACTTAGTTGGAAAATGGCTCGCGAAAATCCCGAATGAGCGAGAATTTCATAAAATAAAGGAAGATCTGGGTTATAAAGAGGAATAGGGAGACCTGCAAGAATCTGACCTAGCGAAATTATGATTGATTGATCATCACAATTTTGATTAGAGAAAAGCTTGACAGAAAGAATTGATTTGGCATTCTCACCAGGAATGGTGGAGAGTGTAAAACCTTTATCAGCAAGATCTTTTTGGACATCTTGTAATTCTTCTCATATCTATGACCACTTGGAGCCATGTTTGAATATAGAGTATGGGAATGTATAGAAAGTAAAAGGATTGAAGGAAGAAAAAATAACAGCAGCAGAATTTGCAGAAGAATAACAAAGTTGCAGAGATGAGAGAATAAAAATAGATGAGAAAGTAAAAAGAAAAGTTCAAAAAGGGGGGGAGAAGAGTATATAAAGAAAATTTTTTACTCGAAGAAATAAACACCATTAAGACGAAGAGACATGAGCGGTTGAAAAGTAGCGGTTACAGAAGACGTGTCAAGAAATAAATGGAAGAGAGAGTACGTGTGATAGATGTGGAATATGAAAAGATAAGCAGCTGCGGCATTTCTCACATCATTCTCTACTTTGTAGAGAAAATATGAGAAGAGGCAAGATGTAGGATCAGAATCTCGCAACAATTATGTCTCAGCGAAATTGTCAATGGTACAACACAATAGCGTCGCAGAACAATTTCAGAAACGACGTCAGCAAGGATCATGAGAAAGATGTGATAGTCCTGCAAAAATTAGAGAGCTTGCGAAATTAACATTTGTAAGGTTGCGAGAATGTCGCAAACCATATCCGAAAATAAAGGACAGATTAGCTGTCATCCACTATGTATTTCCTTATAAATAGTCATTCGAGTTTTAAAGGGGAGAGATATCTTTTTTGAGTAAGAAACAAGTAAATAGGAGAGAGAAAGTTGAGAGCAGAGATCATTCTTGACTTCTTTATCTTTATTGTAAGAACATTCAAAAGTTAATCAATAAAATTAAGAATATAAACCTAAAAATGAGTTGATCAACAATGAAATCGTATGAGGGGTGTAGTGTAGGATTTCCTGCAACTACATCCACAGGAAAGGAACAACTGAAATAAGCAAGTTCACTTGCCTGAGAATGACCAAACAATTAACACCATCTCCTGCTCTGAACTTACCGGGCCATCGCTAACAGGGCAGATTGGCAAAAGATTGAGGAAACAATTTGAGTACTACTTTGAGTTATACAAGATCGATGGGAAGGAAGTCGATGAATACGAGGAATGGATGAACGTGTCGTTAACGTTTTCCGCTGATGATGTAGAAGATGATATGGAAGATCATAACGATCCTTTAGTGCTCACATTACCCGTCTCAGGATGGAACATAAAGAAGATCTTGATCGATATATGGAGTTCATTCAACGTCCTATTTTATGATTCCTTCAAACGGATGAAGCTAAATGATGAACAACTGATGACTTCATACTATACCATCTATGGATTCAATGGAGCAGCTACGAAGCCTCTATGGGACATCATTCTAGAAGTCAAGGCAGGACCGATTAAAGTAAGTACCAGATTCAGTGTAGCTGATGCACCGTCGCCATATAACGCCATCATTAGACGACGATGGGTGCATAAACTCAAGGGAGTAGCGGCAACATACCACCAATATCTAAGGTTCCCCACTCCCGAAGGAGAAATGGAAATCAAAAGAGATCAAGTCACCGCAAGAGAATGCCAGGTACAACAAATCAACTCAACTTTGAACAAGAAGAAGAACGTAGATCCCAAAGGGGAAAGAACAGAGCAGAATCCAAAGTTAAAGAAATTGATCAATATCTCGAGGAGATCACAGGGAAAAGCTTGACAAAAGGTAACGAAGTCATGAATGCCGAAGCTAGTACTTCAGGCACGAAGAATTCCGAAAAGCCCGCCAAATAGCAATTAAAGAACGTTCCTCATCTAGGCGGTCCCAAACCAACGTTTACTTCAGTCGAACCCACCCAAGAAGTAAATATAGGAACTAAAGAAGAGCCCAAAATTATAAAAATTGGGACATTACTAGACAAGGAACGAGAAGAGGCGTTAGTCAAGCTACTCAAAGATTATTCAGATATCTTTGCATGGAAATTAGGAGATATGCCAGGGATCGATCCCAAAATTATAAAGCACGAGCTTCGAATACAACTAGGCATGAACCCGTTCTAAACAAACTCATGGAGTCCGGATTCATAAAGGAAGTCAGATATCCTACATGGATCTCCAATATGGTCATTGTCCCAAAGAAGAACAGCGGAGTAAGAATATGCATCGATTTCACTAATCTCAATAAAGCATGCCCGAAGGATAGCTACCTGTAGATGGTGGATTTTCTACAAAGGCTAAATTCGTAAACTCATAATTATACGAAGCTCTGATTCAGCAATCAGACGTGAGTATCGAGACACGGGTCTCTCATAGAATTCTCAACGGAGAGTACTTTCTCTCAGAGTACATGTAGATATGTAGTCTCACGACTGGACAACGACATATCTCATGAATACTGAATACTTTCAGTAATTATTTCTATATAGCATCACGAGATGGACGGCTCCTAGACACCTTGCTCTGCTAGTATAGAGTGATAACGTCTTCAGGAACAAACAACAAGTTTACCCTGACTATATAAAGGATATGACTTACCGACAAGCTCATATCGGGATAATTAATGCTCCTAGACAGCTCGCTATGCTAGTATAGAGCCACAAAGTAAATTATTCCTAATTATAATTGCTCCTATTCCATGGTCGAATCCACGACTGGTCCCATGGAATGGCAATAACGATTGTCCTGATTCTATGATCGAATCCACGACTTGATCTCATAGAATAGCAATAACTATATTATCCCATTACTCCAATTTCATGATCGAATCCACAACTGGTCTCATAAATGGCAATAGATAAATCTTAATTACTCTGATTCTATGGTCGAATATACGATCCCATGGAATGGCAATGCTCACTTTATTATTATGAATTCGTAGTCGAATCCTCAGCTGATCCTATGAATTAATAATAAACATCTTATTACTCAGTTTTGTGAATTATTCTCCACTGAATTCCACAATTAGTAATAAATAATCAACAACCGGGCGTCTGAGCTACCTCTAAGTAAGCCCCGATTCAAATGGTGAAGGTGTATTCAACGATGATACACTAACAGTCACCGCACGAACGAGTATTTCAAAAATACAACGAAACGATGAACCTATGCAAAATAGAGAAGAAAATAATTAAAAATATTGACTAGGGTGCTGGGAGCACGGACACACAACCGACCGACCGTGTCGTGGTCAATCCCACGCCAGTTTTATATTTAATGCATTTTTATTATTTTCCATGATTTGATGAAAATTATCTCATTTTATCAAATCTCCTCCGTCTCGAGGAAACTCCTCGGTTTCATGGTACTTCCATAAATCCATAAAAAATAATATAAAATTAAGGAAAGGAGTGTGGGGCGTGACCATTGGCCAACCGGCCATGCCTTGGTCCCAACCGGACCCACACCCCACGATTCCTTATTATTTTATTATTATTGTTATTATTTCTCTAATTTCATGAAAAAACTCCTTGATTTCATGGTATTTTTGCACAAATCATCAAATAATAATAAAATAAAATAAATTATGAAAACTTGTGGGACCGGGCCTTGGCCGGCCGGCCATGCCCTAGCCGGTCCCACATGCCCCTTTGTTTTATTATTTTATTATTAGTTTTTCTTGAATTCATCAAATTCCTTGATTTCATGGTATTTCTCTCAAATTAGGAAAAATTCCCTCAAATCATTAAAATACCTAAAAATATTAAAAAAATTAGGGAAACTCGTGGGACCGGGCCCTAGCCAGCCGGCCATGCCTTCCACGGTCCCAAACGCCCTTGTTTTTATTATTTTAATATTTTTTGCTTCCTTGAACTCATGAAAACTCCTTCAATTCATGGAAACTCCCTAAATTCATCAAATTTCTCAAAATTCATGAATTTTTCATAAAATCATCAAAATATTATAAAATTAAGAAAAAGGCACCACGGGACCGTGGTCACGACTGGCCGACCATGCCTTGACCACGGCGGTCCCACGCCTCCTCATTCCTTATTTTATAATTATTTTTCATCATCTCATGGTGTTTTCCTCAGTTTCGTCGAAACCTTAATTTTGACACATTTTCTCGAATGGATGCTCAATTGCATGCCAGAAAATATCAAAATTCTCAGTACTGAGACGCGGACGCCTTGGGGACACGAGCACGCTATCTTGACCGACCAAGTTGGCTCTTTGGCTCACGGAAGCCGGTCCCATCAATTTTCATAGTTTTGACCTAATTTGCACAATTGCTTATATTAGGTCCAAAACTCTCCCAAACACTTTGGATTTTCATGAAGAGATCGTCAGGCGGTCACGGGACAACCCAGGGCCGGTTTCATGACTCCATGGTCGGTCCCTCGCCTCGTCATAATTAATTAGGCTTTCTCACCTAAGGCTCAGACGAACATTTTTGAATAAATGATTAAACCAGCATTTGATCATTCCTTCACCAACAAATCGTCAACTCTTCATGAGTTCTTTGTATTTGCTCACGTGAGCATATGGACACTACATGGTCGACCCACGGTCCATGTAGTCGCTCCCTCCTTCGACCCATGGTTGAAATTCTGACGAACCATAAATTGATCATCAATTGATCAAATTAGGGTTTCTGAATCCAAGGATCATCATTCCAGATTCCAACCTTAATAATTTTACGACGGCCTCATGGTCATTAATTTTATTAATTATGCTCCGTTCAACGGCCAGTATTCTAATTAATATTTTTGGTACGCTGCCAATAATCCATCAGATGAGCAACACATGCTCAGACGATCAAATATTCAACAATTCATCACATGAGCAGCACTTGCTCAGATGAGGAATATTTGCTCAATATTGGTTCAACAATCAATATTCAACGATCCATCGAATGAGCAATACTTGCTCACTTCATCGTAAGAACTATACCTCTGTCTCATGACATGTTCAATTCATGAGTTTCAGAACATCATGTTCAACTCAACGACTACATGGAATCATCGTCCCATCAAACCACGAAGTCATCAATTGACTAACAAACCACGAGACGTCAATCGTGTCACTTGGGGGGATATAACTTAGGGTTTTGGTCTGGAGGTCTACGGCACGTGTGTTCAAACACACGATGGAATATGAGCAAGTCGTGCAATCAGTTGAAGGAATTCACGAGGTAGTGGGTGGAAAATCGACCAAGTCTCCACACGTTGAGCAACTGGTTTCAAACACGGTCTCCACTTCCCCACTCCTTGATTCCATCAACTGTCACACTTCATGGAATCATGGTGTCTACAATTCCAGCAATATAAATAAGTCTCTGAATCATGATTGAATCATCAGCATCATCAGTATCATCAATCTCACGTCTCATCGACAATACGAGATCATCAACTCATCAATTGAGTAACTACTCTCAATTGAGCAATTTCAATCATTCAGAGCTTATCATATTCAGAATTCACACACCCACAATCTTTTATTACCATTGATTCCACACATTTCCCAGCTTCCCTCCTACATATCAACCCATCCTCTCTTGTGACCGAATTTACTCTGGAACGGTCATTGTCTTGATTTAGGCCGGAGTACTACAGATTGAACTCTCGAATCTAAAGCACCCCCTTTGCAGCGGTGCATCTGTGTGAGGTTTAATATTTCGCTCGGTTCGGGGAGTCTCCTCCGTAAGGTCGTCTCCTTAATTCCTTAAAAACCAGCAAATCGTTTTCCCCCATCTACAGATTGGAGACCACAGTGCGAGATGATTCTCTCGGTTGCAATCTAACAATTTCACAAGATGGTTGATCTCAGGTCAGGTTCAGTTACAAATCCTAACACAAACCGTGCTAGCACTAGCAATAACAACAATCAGAATATCCCGGAGACAATTCCGACCTCCAACACTGATGGTAGTGACACTACTCCTCCTCACGCCGAAGGTCATCCACTGTCCGGACGACACCCTGAAGAAGTCAGAGGAGATCCACCGCCTACCATTGCTGATCTTATCAAAGCGCAGGAGACTCTTGCAAAGAACCAGACTGACATGGCTGTTACACATAAGGAGCTGTGTAATTATCTCAAAACTCTTACTGACAAGAGGTCGGGGAAGACTCGAGAGAAGGTAAAGGAGAAGGATAAGGAGAAGGAGAAATCCTCAGACGACGGTCCTGAAGTAATTCCAATCCATACAGTAGAAGACAACAAAGTCCAAAAAACTGCCGCAGACAACTCATCAGCGAAAGGATCATCGAATTTCATCACTCGCGAGGATCTGGAGCACCTTTTGGAGAACCATGGAAAAGGCAAAACATCGCATGACCATCGTCATCAAACTCCTTATCCTGCCGCTACGCAGAGGATTCCACTCCCCAAAGGTTACGTTTCTCCAACCTTCACCTTATATGATGAAACTGGCAATGCTCGGGAACATGTCTCTCGTTTTCTCGAATCCCTGGGAGAACATGAACATAATCATGTCGTTCGTCTCAAGGAATTCTCAAAATCTCTAAAAGGCAGAGCATACACCTGGTATAACAACATTGCACCAGGGACTATCAACAATTTGGGAGAAATGGTTAACGCATTCTACAGGAAATACTTCTTCATGTCAGAACAAGTCACCCTCTCCGACCTTGGAAGATTATTTCAGAGGGTCAGTTAAAATCCCAATGACTATGTGAAAAGATTCAGAGTCCAAGACCTGGATTGTCATGACCCAAACGTCACGGAGCAATAACTGGTGGACTTGTGCATCAATAGCATGCTCCCGGTCTACAGGGACTTGCTAGAAAACCTTCTATTCCATACTTTCTCAGAGCTTCACGAAGCTGCGAAGAGGTCGGCAACCACTGCACCCGCTCTTTTGGAAAGAACAAAGTCTACAAAGGCTGAAGATTCAAAAGACACTCGAGGAAGCAGGCGTTTGATCAACAAGCAGTACAACCTGAAACCTTCAACAAATGCTGTCGCGGAAGGGAGTAAGCGAAAAGCAGAACCACAACACAAGCAGACTTCCTCCACCCCTTCAAAGACACACAAGAAGGAGAATTCGAAAATCCCTCCTCAGCATACGGAAGATCCAGAAGCACCTGATTTTCCCTATTCAATGGAAGAAGTTAATGAACTACTCGATGTCTGGATTCAAGACGGCGCAATCAAATTGCCTTATGTCAAGAAGGAACCAACTGAAGAGGCCATGGAAAATCCTCGGTATTGTCGCTTCCATAGATACGTCAGCCATTCCACGAGTGATTGCCAAATTTTGAAGCGCATATTCAAAGAAAAGGTCGAATCAGGAGAGCTCAACCTGGGGACTGAGGGGGTGCACAAAAAAAACCCTCCCAGTCAGAACTTTTACCATCTCTGAACCTCCTGTCAAGGAAACGGTCCAATCTCTGATCGAACATGTCTGCGAGTTGTTGTATCTTTCGAAAGCTAAAAGGAAAGACATGTTTGTTGCACTGAACCACATCGTGTCCGGAAGACGTCCGCTGATCCAAGAGACCACCATCGGACCTTCAGCCACCGACACAGAAAAGTATGATTGGGGACTGCTCACCACAGTGCGCATTAAAGGAAATGAGTTCAAGAGGGCGTTCGTCGATGTTGGTACCGCCGTCAACATCATCCCTTTGAAAACTCTCAGAGTTGCTGGTATTACTCGACGGGAAGCCACCCACGCTCCCATAGCAATCAGGGACCACTAAGGAATCTCCAGAAACGCATACGACTTCATCACTCTCAAAGTTACGGAAATATTGATCTGCACTGAGGCCAAGTTTTTCATAATCCGGGAAGACCCTGGATACGACATGGTCCTTGGGAGAACTTGGATTCATGCTGAAAGGACAACGATGCCTTCAACACATCCTATCATTGACAAGGATTCTGAGTCGGAAGACGAAGCAGAGGATGCACCACCGTTTGAGCATCTGGAAGAAGTAACAGCTCTGATGGGACTTACGCAGGAACTTGGAGAAAATCCGCACACCTTTGTCAGAAGGTTTCGAGCTCAGGCAAGTCTTATTCCTCCTCATGCTCCAATATTACCAATATTCAAATACGCTACTATGGTCCAGGGACTTCTCCCCATGAACAATTTAGCAGTCATCAAAAGCTATGAGTGGGTAACTTCACCTCAGCAATATTACACTCAATGGTTGGGTTCAGAACTTACTCAAATCGGTCACTCCATCGAGATATTTATTGCTGAAGACCTGGCTAAGCATGGTCAACACTATGTTGGATACTATCTTCCGCGCGAGTGTCCATATGTGCCACAATCGTGGAATTCCGTCAAACGGGGAATTCCGAGTCAGCGGAAGATATTCAAGGCACGATTGACCAAACCTAACAATTTTCATGAAGGGGACCAGGTTCTTAAAGCAGTTAAGCACGGTCTTCATTCTACAAGGAACTCCAATTGGGAAGGACCATTCATGGTCGCTAAGTCTGTGGCCGGAGGATACTACAAATTGACCAACACAGATGGCAGAACCCTACCAGTAATTCACGAAAATTGGCTCAAGGCGTTTATCTGAAATTATTGGACATTTAAGGTATTGGGCATTTGAAGCACTCATGGCGTTGGGATTTAACATTTAGGATTTTGTTTCATTTGTATTTCAATTCCTCCAAAACATTTGCAATACTTGCAATCAGTATTTGAATTCAGCAATTTGTCAAAATTCAGTTCATATTTCGTAAAAGAAAATCTCTATCAAATCTACAAGAAAATCCTTAACTATCAGTCAATCCAAAACCATCAAAATATCAAAACCCAAGTATAAACCTCACATCTCTCAGAAGTTCAGAAGTCCAAGAGATCAGTAAGAAAAGGCTTTCACTTATCAGCATCCTTCAAGATTTGCAAAGCCGCCCTCTCCTTGTTCAAATCCTCGGGCAGCTTGGAAATCTTGTCCTCCTTCTCCTTCACAGCATCATTGGGAAAGGGTATGTTCTTCTCACATGAATCCTTGATAACGTTTATTTGCTTACGAAGCCATTTCACGTTGAGGCCAAGTCTTTCTGAATTCTCCAAGTTAAACTCCCAATCAAAGAGTATATCTGGAGTCACGGTATTCCTGGGTCTCGTATGCATATCACTCACGACACGCAAGATAACGCCTACTTGCATGGTTAAAGCATAAGCACGCCCAGGGTTCCTGTCAACGGTCATGTGGCCAAACTTCTTCCATATCGTCTCGTACAAGCGTGCATATCCAATGGGAACGCTAAATCCACCGACCAGTTCATGATACTGGAGTGAAGTGTTAAAGAGAGGATCGAAAGCAACCCTTGAATTTGGATATTCATACACTATTATACGGTTCTCAATCACTGGAGCGGCTTCCACGACCAAAGCAACAGTTCCTTCGGTATTCTCCGTTGCTATCTCGGTTTATTCTATCACTGAGGCAACAACCATCTGGTTTTCCATAACATCAGCAGCGACCTTCTCATGGCCTCTAAGTGCAGGTATGACTGTCTCTTCATCAATAACTTCGGAAGGGTTAGAGTTGTTATCATTGGCTCCAGTATCCTCAACTTCGGTATTTAGCACCTAATACGAAGATTACATGATGTTAGAGTCACGAAGCCAAAGGAGATTATGAAACACAGTATACCAGCAAGGCAATATCATCAAACTTCATCATACTACATTCAAGGCACGAGCGAATAACATGAAAGTCATGAAAACACATTTTACGATGAGTCTGTCTGAAGAAACTGAACTCTTCCCTGTACTAAGATACAAACTGGGAGCAATCTACAAGGAATCTGAGGATGGGTCATATGCCATTCTCTTATTATGGATTTCCTCTATGACATGTCAAAATTTCATGACAATCCGATGAACGAGCGAGTAGATGAGGCCAAAATATCAAGTGACGCGCAATCTGAAAAAGTTCTGGAAGTCTCCTGGAAGTTTACTATTTCGCCTTTTTCAGGCTCTGAACGTGCTCAAAACTTAAAAATATTCTGTAGAAAAGCTTGGAAATTTTCCGGGCTTGAATTTGCACATGCAGATCATCAAAATCCGACTCCGGACAAAGATTCTACAGCGTTTTTACTAAAAGCTGGGTTCTGAATTTTCTGACGACGAAGTTCGACTAAGTTTTCATATATTCACATGGGTTCTCATTAATTCATTCACAAGTCAGCACTTTTATACTTCTATGAAGAATATACAGGATGAATACTTACTTGAGGAGTCTCCAAAGTGTCCAAGGGGTTGAAATTGTCCACATTAACACATCACTTCCATCCGACTCCGAATCTTGGGAATTACCTCCATTCCCATTCCCAGAGGATGATTGAGTTCCAGAATTCTCCATTTCCATGACGACATCCTCCTGTACACGTCCTTTACAATCAATATTTTCATCTATGAAGCACCACATTTGAACATGTGAATAAATACTTACAGTTTCTTCGTCACTCAAATCAGCGATTGCTTGTTCAGTAGCAGAAAATTGAAGACCTTCAAGACTCGATGGAGTAAAATTATGCAACAAAATTAACAACATTGGCTTCATGATTCTAATGTTAATAGCAATGAAAGTCACGGTGAGAAATATTGGGAACTCACCAAAGCACCAACTGGGGACTTTACGGTATTGGGTAACAGCTTATAACCTTTATGCCTGCCTTCTCCGCCATGAATAACCGCCTCAGTCTCTGAGAAATCTACACCGATTCGAGGTCGTATATTACGACCGTCCTGTGGTGAAATCCAGTAATATAATCAGAATACAGTTCTTATAATTTCGTGAAGATTATATGAAGAAACATACCTGAGAGCATCCTGGAGACGACTTTCGTTTATCACCAGAAAGATACTTCAATCTTGGTCGACTGGAAATCATCTCAGTCGAAGGAAGATCCTTGAATATAGGTCTGGGAAATCTTACAAAGCCACACAAACGCCGAAGTTGCTGATCCCAGAATTCTACATAACCTGGGGTTACATAGGCGAATCTATCAGAACCAGGAAACCAGTAGCTGCTCCCTTCCATGTGAGTATGATACAAATGAGTCCTGAGTTGCTCAACTGATGGCTTCCTTCTCCGTATGGTTGGAACACACTGATCCATACCCATTTGTCGAGTTGTTCTATCAATATTATACTCCTCCATTGAAAGCTCTCCAAACGTGGCTGATAGCAAATGACCAGGGGTGCAACTCAACATGAAAGATCTTTCGCCATCACTCAGATACGCACCAGACGTCAAAATCGTGCTTTCTCCAGTATTGAAAGTCATCGGCTGAGAAACATAATCAGGGACTGACACCCACGGGCGAAAATTGAACTCAGATTCTTCATCTAACACATCAATAAAGCGTATTTTAGAACGAGGCTGCTTTGTGGACCAACGCATGATCCTAGCATTATCTTTCTCAGGGAAAGTATGGCGCGCATCAGTATTCGGTCCTTGCAGAACATTACGTGGAGTAGGTGCATAATTCTTAAAGTGCTCCCACATCAAAGCTTGAAGAAACATCGTGTTGGCATAACACTCAATCTTCATAGAGCCGTTCGACACACTGGAGTCTATAATCAAGGAGTCCAGGTTGTAATACAAGGAGCCTAAGAATAAACTACCTATCAGAAGTTGCTCTCCTTGAGCCATCTTAATAGCAAAGGGAATCACAAAAGGCTTCAAAAAGTTTCCACTGTCTTCAAAAACGTCTCTGGACAACCATAAACATAAGAAAGCAGCAATGGGTAACATACCGTCGATGGGTTTATCAGAAACCTCGTCTTTGGGCCACCAGTGTGTCAACCAGGAAGCATAGCATCCTTTACTACCAGCCTTATTCGCTTTCTCCATTGCAGCTGTCAAGACATGAGAAACGGCGGTCTCCTCATCTGAAAGATCCCCAGGAAGATTGCCTGTGATCGGGAGATGCATCAGAGCCGCCACGTCTTCCAAGGTAATGGTAAACTCTCCCCATCTACATATGAAAGTGTGAGTGGGAATGCACCAACGAGCAAACAGAGCCACAATACAACTTGTGTCATGATAAATGAACAACTCTCCAGAAGCTTGAATAGCTCTCATCACCTGCGCCTGGTCGAGCATAATCCTCACATGAGGAAAACCCAACATATGCCTCGCCCAGCCGGCAAATTTCTCCAAAGGTCGTCGAGAAAGCTTAAACTCTATGATTGATGAGGTGAAGATCCCTCGTTCAAGACAAAATCGAATCACTGTCTTAGGAGTCACCAATTTCTTCTGAGTAACAGTTCTGGGATTTATCAAAAGACGATACACTGGGATTTCAAATGTTGCTCAGCTCCTGGAATATCTTTTTCAAAGAATGCATCATCTATGTTCGGGACATTATTAATCCCAGGGATTTCGTCTTTGTCTCCCCCAACGGAAGTTTCATCCATGCATGTCTCATCTCTGGAGATACCATCATCAACGCACATCTCTTCCCTCGAGGCGTCGTCAGCTTGGGAATTGGTCATCTTTGCTGAGTAGCTGAAAAGGTTCACACTACATTCTACTTCAGTATGCCATCCAGATATAAATCAAGGAAATACAAGCAAAAATGGTAACTCTTAATTCTTACCTTTTATACTTCCACTAAAAATAGTGATAGTAATGCTAGAGTTAACACCTCAAAATCGTTCGTCTCTTCGAAAACTGCAAAAACGAACGAAACTTTATTTAATTTCCGAAACTGATTTTTCATGAAATCACGGAAAAAAATTTCATAATGTGAACATTCACACAACTGACCTATGAAGTTTACAACAATAAAATATTTCATCATAAATATATCCTCAAAACCCACGTTTCTGATTTTTCGAAAAAACAACAATTAATGCAACTTGCATACATAAATTTTGAAGGATCTTATCTAACGAAAACAAACTCATGCAAATAAAATATATCATCATATTTTTCATAATATATGTCACGGATGCATATATATATATAAAAAAACTATTTTCCCTTCGTATCGTCATTATTTGTCTTTAAAACGAAGGTTTATTTCAAAAAATATTGTGAAAGCTCACATCTCATACATATGATAAATTTTTGTATTTACATGAAATCTCATAAGCAAAATTTTATCATTGTACACAAGTTCATCATACATATTTTCCTTCGTGTCATCGTTATTTGTCTTTAAAACGAAGGATTATTCCGATTTCATGAAAATTCACTTCTTTTATGATAAAACCGTGGTACACATGAAAACTCATAAACTAAGTTTTATCACTGGACCTAGGTTCACATATAAAAAAAAATCTCTCTCCTAAATCAGGGATTATAGTTAGTTTTCAAAACTAACGATTGAACGAACATACGTTTTCAAAAAACGAGGTTTTTTCATAAAACTCACAGTAATATACACACATGTATATAACTTCATCATGGTCAAAGCATGAACAACTCATGAGGATCATAAACATCAGCAAACAAAAAAAAACGTACCTGGGAGCGCCGGTCGGAAATTGGCCGACGGCGGCAACGACGGCGACCGGCGGCAACGACGGCGACCGGCGGCGGCGGGAATATTCTCCTGCTGGAGTGAAGGTGCAGAGATGATGGAGAGCTGGTCGTGGAAAAAAAAGGATTAATCCCTTTTATATCAATTTTATTTCCAAAACCTAATTTTCTAAGGATTTCCTTATTTGGCCGGACCCGCGAATCCTAACCGACCACGGACTCGTAAGCAGTGGACTTAATGTATATGGTGGATTTTCTACAAAGTCTAAATTTGTAAACTCATAATTATACGAAGCTCTGATTCAGCAATCATACGTGAGTATCGAGACACGGGTCTCTCATCGAATTCTCAACGGAGAGTACTTTCTCTCAGAGTACATGTAGATATATAGTCTCACGACTGGACAACGGCATATCTCATGAATACTGAATACTTTCAGTAATTATTTCTATATAGCATCACGAGATAGACGGCTCCTAGACAGCTTGCTCTGCTAGTATAGAGCGATAACGTCTTCAGGAACAAACAACAAGTCTACCCTGACTATATAAAGGATATGACTTACCGGCAAGCTCATATCGGGATAATTAATGCTCCTAGACAGCTTGCTCTGCTAGTATAAAGCCACAAAGTTAATTATTCCTAATTACAATTGCTCATATTCCATGGTCGAATCCACGACTGGTCCCATGGAATGGCAATAACGATTGTTATGATTCTATGATCGAATCCATGACTTGATCTCATAGAATAGCAATAACTATATTATCCCATTACTCCGATTTCATGATCGAATCCACAACTGGTCTCATAAATGGTAATAGATAAATCTTAATTACTCCGATTCTATGGTCGAATCTACGATCCCATGGAATGGTAATGCTCACTTTATTATTATGAATTTGTAGTCGAATCCTCAGCTGATCCTATGAATTAATAATAAACATCTTATTACTCAGTTTTGTGAATTATTCTCCACTGAATTCCATAATTAGTAATAAATAATCAACAACCGGGCATCTGAGCTACCTCTAAGTAAGCCCCGATACAAATGGTGAAGGTGTATTCAACGATGATACACTAACAGTCACCGCACGAACGAGTATTTCAAAAATACAACAAAACGATGAACCTATGCAAAATAGAGAAGAAAATAATTAAAAATATTGACCAGGGTGCTGGGAGCACGGACACACGACCGACCGACCGTGTCGTGGTCAATACCACGCCAGTTTTATATTTTTAATGCATTTTTATTATTTTCCATGATTTGATGAAAATTCTCTCATTTTATCAAATCTCCTTCGTCTCGAGGAAACTCCTCGGTTTCATGGTACTTCCATAAATCCATAAAAATAATATAAAATTAAGGAAAGGAGTGTGGGGAGTGACCATTAGCCAACCGGCCGTGCCTTGGTCCCAACCGGCCCCACACCCCATAATTCCTTATTTTATTATTATTATTATTATTTCTCTAATTTCATGAAAAAACTCCTTGATTTCATGGTATTTTTGCACAAATCATCAAATAATAATAAAATAAAATAAATTATGAAAACTTATGGGACCGGGCCTTGGCCGGCCGGCCATGCCCTAGCCGGTCCCACATGCCCCTTTGTTTTATTATTTTATTATTAGTTTTTCTTGAATTCATCAAATTCCTTGATTTCATAGCATTTCTCTCAAATTAGGAAAAATTCCCTCAAATCATTAAAATACCTAAAAATATTAAAAAAATTAGGGAAACTCGTGGGACCGGGCCCTAGCCGGCCGACCATGCCTTCCACGGTCCCACACACCCTTGTTTTTATTATTTTAATATTTTTTGCTTCCTTGAACTCATGAAAACTCCTTCAATTCATGGAAACTCCCTAAATTCATCAAATTTCTCAAAATTCATGAATTTTTCATAAAATCATCAAAATATTATAAAATTAAGAAAAAGGCACCACGGGACCGTGGTCACGACCGGCCGACCATGCCTTGACCACGGCGGTCCCACGCCTCCTCATTCCTTATTTTATAATTATTTTTCATCATCTCATGGTGTTTTCCTCAGTTTCGTCGAAACCCTAATTTTGACATATTTTCTCGAATGGATGCTCAATTGCATGCCAGAAAATATCAAAATTCTCAGTACTGAGACATGGACGCCTTGGGGACACGAGCACGCTATCTTGACCGACCAAGATTGGCTCTTTGGCTCACGGAAGCCGGTCCCATCAATTTTCATAGTTTTGACCTAATTTGCACAATTGCTTATATTAGGTCCAAAACTCTCCCAAACACTTTGGATTTTCATGAAGTGATCGTCAGGCGGTCACGGGACAACCCAGGTCCGGTTTCATGACTCCATGGTCGGTCCCTCGCCTCGTCATAATTAATTAGGCTTTCTCACCTAAGGCTCAGACGAACATTTTTGAATAAATGATTAAACCAGCATTTGATCATTCCTTCACCAACAAATCGTCAACTCTTCATGAGTTCTTTGTATTTGCTCACGTGAGCATATGGACACTACATGGTCGACCCACGGTCCATGTAGTCGCTCCCTCCTTCGACCCATGGTTGAAATTCTGACGAACCATAAATTGATCATCAATTGATCAAATTAGGGTTTCTGAATCCAAGGATCATCATTCCAGATTCCAACCTTAATAATTTTACGACGGCCTCATGGTCATTAATTTTATTAATTATGCTCCGTTCAACGGCCAGTATTCTAATTAATATTTTTGGTACGCTGCCAATAATCCATCAGATGAGCAACACATGCTCAGACGATCAAATATTCAACAATTCATCACATGAGCAGCACTTGCTCAGATGAGGAATATTTGCTCAATATTGGTTCAACAATCAATATTCAACGATCCATCGAATGAGCAATACTTGCTCACTTCATCGTAAGAACTATACCTCTGTCTCATGACATGTTCAATTCATGAGTTTCAGAACATCATGTTCAACTCAACGACTACATGGAATCATCGTCCCATCAAACCACGAAGTCATCAATTGACTAACAAACCACGAGACGTCAATCGTGTCACTTGGGGGGATATAACTTAGGGTTTTGGTCTGGAGGTCTACGGCACGTGTGTTCAAACACACGATGGAATATGAGCAAGTCGTGCAATCAGTTGAAGGAATTCACGAGGTAGTGGGTGGAAAATCGACCAAGTCTCCACACGTTGAGCAACTGGTTTCAAACACGGTCTCCACTTCCCCACTCCTTGATTCCATCAACTGTCACACTTCATGGAATCATGGTGTCTACAATTCCAGCAATATAAATAAGTCTCTGAATCATGATTGAATCATCAGCATCATCAGTATCATCAATCTCACGTCTCATCGACAATACGAGATCATCAACTCATCAATTGAGTAACTACTCTCAATTGAGCAATTTCAATCATTCAGAGCTTATCATATTCAGAATTCACACACCCACAATCTTTTATTACCATTGATTCCACACATTTCCCAGCTTCCCTCCTACATATCAACCCATCCTCTCTTGTGACCGAATTTACTCTGGAACGGTCATTGTCTTGATTTAGGCCGGAGTACTACAGATTGAACTCTCGAATCTAAAGCACCCCCTTTGCAGCGGTGCATCTGTGTGAGGTTTAATATTTCGCTCGGTTCGGGGAGTCTCCTCCGTAAGGTCGTCTCCTTAATTCCTTAAAAACCAGCAAATCGTTTTCCCCCATCTACAGATTGGAGACCACAGTGCGAGATGATTCTCTCGGTTGCAATCTAACAATTTCACAAGATGGTTGATCTCAGGTCAGGTTCAGTTACAAATCCTAACACAAACCGTGCTAGCACTAGCAATAACAACAATCAGAATATCCCGGAGACAATTCCGACCTCCAACACTGATGGTAGTGACACTACTCCTCCTCACGCCGAAGGTCATCCACTGTCCGGACGACACCCTGAAGAAGTCAGAGGAGATCCACCGCCTACCATTGCTGATCTTATCAAAGCGCAGGAGACTCTTGCAAAGAACCAGACTGACATGGCTGCTACACAGAAGGAGCTGTGTAATTATCTCAAAACTCTTACTGACAAGATGTCAGAGAAGACTCAAGAGAAGGGAAATGAGAAGGAGAAATCGACGGTCCTGAAGTAATTCCAATCCATACAGTAGAAGACGACGAAGTCCACAAAACTACTGCAGACAACTCATCAGCGAAGGGATCATCGAATTTCATCACTCGCGAGAATCTGGAGCACCTTTTGGAGAACCGTGGAAAAGACAAAACATCGCATGTCCATCGACATCAACCTCCTTATCCTGTCGTTACGCAAAGGACTCCACTCCCCAAAGGTTACGTTTCTCCAACCTTCACCTTATACGATGGAACTGGCAATGCTAGGGAACATGTCTCTCGTTTTCTCGAATCCCTGGGAGAACATAAACACAATCATGTCGTCCGTCTCAAGGAATTTTCAAAATCTCTGAAAGGCAGAGCATACACCTGGTATAACAACATCGCACCAGGGACTATCAACAATTGGGGAGAAATGGTTAACGCATTCTACAGGAAATACTTCTTCGTGTCAGAACAAGTCACCCTCTCCGACCTTGGAAGGATGTTTCAGAGGGTCAGGGAAAATCCCAATGATTATGTGAAAAGATTCAGAGTCCAAGCCCTGGATTGTCATGACCCAAACATCACGAAGCAACAACTGGTGGACTTGTGCATTAATGGAATGCTCCTGGTCTACAGAGCCTTGCTGGAGAACCTTCGATTCCATAATTTTCAGAGCTTCACGAAGCTGCGAAGAGGTTGGCAACCACTGGACCCGCTCTTTTGGAAAGAGCAAAGTCTACAAAGACTGAAGATTCAAAAGACACTCGAGGAAGCAGGCGTTTGATCAACAAGCAGTATAACCTGCAACCTTCAACAAATGCTGTCGCAGAAGGGAGTAAGAGAAAAGCAGAACCACAACACAAGCAGACTTCCCCCACCCCTTCAAAGACACACAAGAAGGAGAATTCGAAAATCCCTCCTCAGCATACGGAAGATCCAGAAGCACCTGATTTTCCTTGTTCAATGGAAGAAGTTAATGAACTACTCGATGTCTGGATTCAAGACGGCGCAACCAAATTTCCTTATGTCAAGAAGGAACCAACTGAAGAGGCCATGGAAAATCCTCGGTATTGTCGCTTCCATAGATACGTCAGCCATCCCACTAGTGATTGCAAAATTTTGAAGCGCATATTCAAAGTAAATGTCGAATCATGAGAGCTCAACCTGCGGACTGAGGAGGTGCACAAAAACTCCCTCCCAATCAAAACTTTTACCATCTCTGAACCTCTTGTCAAGGAAATGGTTCAATCTCTGATCGAACATGTCTGCGAGCTGTTGTATCTTTCGAAAGCTCAAAGGAAAGACATGTTTGCTGCACTGAACCACATCGTCTCCGAAATACATCCGCTGATCCAAGAGACCACCACCGGACCTTCAACCACCGACACAGAAATGTATGACTGGGGACTTCTCACCACAGTGCACACTAAAGGAAATGAGTTCAAGAGGGCGTTCGTCGATGTTGGTACCGCTGTCAATATCATCCCTTTGAAAACTCTCAGAGCTGCTGGTATTACTCGACCGGAAGCCACCCACGCTCCCATAGCAATCAGGGACCACGAAGGAATCTCCAGAGACGCATACGGCTTCATCACTCTCAAAATTACGGAAAGATTGATCTGCACCGAGGCCAAGTTTTTCATAATCCAAGAAGACACTGGATACGACATGGTCCTTGGAAGAACTTGGATTCATGCTGTAAGAACAATGATGCCTTCAACACATCCTGTCATCGACAAGGATTCTGAGTCGGAATACGAAGCAGAGGACGCACCACCGTTTGAGCATCTGGAAGAAGTGAAAACTCTGATGGGACTTACGCAGGAACTTGGAGATAATCCGTACACCTTTGTCAGAAGGTTTCGAGCTCAGGCAAGTCTTATTCCTCCTCTTGCTCCTATATTACCAATGTTCAAATACGCTACTATGGTCCAGGGACTTCTCCCCATGAATAATTTTGCAGTCATCAAAAGCTGCGAGTGGGTAACTTCACCTCAGCAATATTACACTCAATTGTTGGGTTCAGAACTTCTTCAAATCGATCACTCCATCGAGAGGTTTATTTCCGAAGACTTGGCTAAACATGATCAACACTATGCTGGATACTCTCTTCCGCGCGAGTATCCATACGGGCCACAATCGAGGAATTCCATCAAACAGGGAATTCCGAATCAGCGGAAGATATTCAACGCACGATCGACCAAGCCTAACAAGTTTCATGAAGGGGACCTGGTTCTCAAAGCAGTTCATCGAGGTCTTCATTCTACAAGGAACTCCAATTGGGAAGGACCATTCATGGTCGCTGAGTCCGTGGCCGGAGGATACTACAAATTGACCAACACAGATGGCATAACTCTACCAGTAATTCACGAAAATTGGCTCAAGGCGTTTATCTGAAACTATTGGACATTTAAGGTATTGGGCGTTTGAAGCACTCATGGTGTTGGGATTTAACATTTAGGATTTTCTTTCATTTGTATTTCAATTCCTCCAAAACATTTGCAATACTTGCAATCAGTATTTGAATTCAGCAATTTGTCAAAATTCAGTTCATATTTCGTAAAAGAAAATCTCTATCAAATCTACAAGAAAATCCTTAACTATCAGTCAATCCAAAACCATCAAAATATCAAAACCCAAGTATAAACCTCACATCTCTCAGAAGTTCAGAAGTCCAAGAGATCAGTAAGAAAAGGCTTTCACTTATCAGCATCCTTCAAGATTTGCAAAGCCGCCCTCTCCTTGTTCAAATCCTCGGGCAGCTTGGAAATCTTGTCCTCCTTCTCCTTCACAGCATCATTGGGAAAGGGTATGTTCTTCTCACATGAATCCTTGATAACGTTTATTTGCTTACGAAGCCATTTCACGTTGAGGCCAAGTCTTTCTGAATTCTCCAAGTTAAACTCCCAATCAAAGAGTATATCTGGAGTCACGGTATTCCTGGGTCTCGTATGCATATCACTCACGACACGCAAGATAACGCCTACTTGCATGGTTAAAGCATAAGCACGCCCAGGGTTCCTGTCAACGGTCATGTGGCCAAACTTCTTCCATATCGTCTCGTACAAGCGTGCATATCCAATGGGAACGCTAAATCCACCGACCAGTTCATGATACTGGAGTGAAGTGTTAAAGAGAGTATCGAAAGCAACCCTTGAATTTGGATATTCATACACTATTATACGGTTCTCAATCACTGGAGCGGCTTCCACGACCAAAGCAACAGTTCCTTCGGTATTCTCCGTTGCTATCTCGGTTTATTCTATCACTGAGGCAACAACCATCTGGTTTTCCATAACATCAGCAGCGACCTTCTCATGGCCTCTAAGTGCAGGTATGACTGTCTCTTCATCAATAACTTCGGAAGGGTTAGAGTTGTTATCATTGGCTCCAGTATCCTCAACTTCGGTATTTAGCACCTAATACGAAGATTACATGATGTTAGAGTCACGAAGCCAAAGGAGATTATGAAACACAGTATACCAGCAAGGCAATATCATCAAACTTCATCATACTACATTCAAGGCACGAGCGAATAACATGAAAGTCATGAAAACACATTTTACGATGAGTCTGTCTGAAGAAACTGAACTCTTCCCTGTACTAAGATACAAACTGGGAGCAATCTACAAGGAATCTGAGGATGGGTCATATGCCATTCTCTTATTATGGATTTCCTCTATGACATGTCAAAATTTCATGACAATCCGATGAACGAGCGAGTAGATGAGGCCAAAATATCAAGTGACGCGCAATCTGAAAAAGTTCTGGAAGTCTCCTGGAAGTTTACTATTTCGCCTTTTTCAGGCTCTGAACGTGCTCAAAACTTAAAAATATTCTGTAGAAAAGCTTGGAAATTTTCCGGGCTTGAATTTGCACATGCAGATCATCAAAATCCGACTCCGGACAAAGATTCTACAGCGTTTTTACTAAAAGCTGGGTTCTGAATTTTCTGACGACGAAGTTCGACTAAGTTTTCATATATTCACATGGGTTCTCATTAATTCATTCACAAGTCAGCACTTTTATACTTCTATGAAGAATATACAGGATGAATACTTACTTGAGGAGTCTCCAAAGTGTCCAAGGGGTTGAAATTGTCCACATCAACACATCACTTCCATCCGACTCCGAATCTTGGGAATTACCTCCATTCCCATTCCCAGAGGATGATTGAGTTCCAGAATTCTCCATTTCCATGACGACATCCTCCTGTACACGTCCTTTACAATCAATATTTTCATCTATGAAGCACCACATTTGAACATGTGAAGAAATACTTACAGTTTCTTCGTCACTCAAATCAGCGATTGCTTGTTCAGTAGCAGAAAATTGAAGACCTTCAAGACTCGATGGAGTAAAATTCTGCAACAAAATTAACAACATTGGCTTCATGATTCTAATGTTAATAACAATGAAAGTCACGGTGAGAAATATTGGGAACTCACCAAAGCACCAACTGGGGACTTTACGGTATTGGGTAACATCTTATAACCTTTATGCCTGCCTTCTCCGCCATGAATAACCGCCTCAGTCTCTGAGAAATCTACACCGATTCGAGGTCGTATATTACGACCGTCCTGTGGTGAAATCCAGTAATGTAATCATAATGAAGTTCTTATAATTTCGTGAAGATTAAATGAAGAAACATACCTGAGAGCATCCTGGAGACGACTTTCGTTTATCACCAGAAAGATACTTCAATCTTGGTCGACTGGAAATCATCTTAGCCGAAGGAAGATCCTTGAATGGAGGTCTGGGAAATCTTACAAAGCCACGCAAACGCCCAAGTTGTTGATCCCATAATTCTACATAACCTGGGGTTACATAGGGGAATCTATCAGAACCAGGAAACCAGTAGTTACTCCCATCCACGTGAGTATGATCCAAATGAGTCCTGAGTTGCTCAACTGATGGCTTCCTTCTCCGTATGGTTGGAACACACTGATCCATATCCATTTGTCGAGCTGCTCTATCAATGTTATACTCCTCCACTGAAAGCTCTCCAAACGTGGCTGATAGCAAATGACCAGGGGTGCAACTCAACATGAAAGATCTTTCGCCATCACTCAGATGCGCACCAGACGTCAAACTCGTGCTTTCTCCAGTATTGAAAGTCATCGGCTGAGAAACATAATCAGGGACTGACACCCACGGGCGAAAATGGAACTCAGATTCTTCATCTAACACATCAATAAAGCGTATTTTAGAACGAGGCTGCTTTGTGGACCAACGCATGATCCTAGCATTATCTTTCTCAGGGAAAGTATGGCGCGCATCAGTATTCGGTCCTTGTAGAACATTACGTGGAGTAGGTCCATAATTCTTAAAATGCTCCCACATCAAAGCTTGAAGAAACATCGTGTTGTCATAACACTCAATCTTCATAGAGCCATTCGACACACTGGAGTCTATAATCAAGGAGTCCAAGTTGTAATACAAGGAGCCTAGGAATAAACTACCTATCGAAAGTTGCTCACCTTGATCCATCTTAATAGCAAAGGGAATCACAAAAGGCTTCAACAAGTTTCCACTGTCTTCAAAAACGTCTCTGGACAACCATAAACATAAGAAAGCAGCAATGGGTAACATACCCTTGATGGGTTTATCAGAAACCTCGTCTTTGGCCACCAGTGTGTCAACCAGGAAGCATAGCATCCTTTACTACCAGCCTTATTCGCTTTCTCCATTGCAGCTGTCAAGACATGAGAAACGGCGGTCTCCTCATCTGAAAGATCCCCAGGAAGATTGCCCGTGATCGGGAGATGCATCAGAGCCGCCACGTCTTCCAAGGTAATGGTAAACTCTCCCCATCTACATATGAAAGTGTGAGTGGGAATGCACCAACGAGCAAACAGAGCCACAATACAACTTGTGTCATGATAAATGAACAACTCTCCAGAAGCTTGAATAGCTCTCATCACCTGCGCCTGGTCGAGCATAATCCTCACATGAGGAAAACCCAACATATGCCTCGCCCAGCCGGCAAATTTCTCCAAAGGTCGTCGAGAAAGCTTAAACTCTATGATTGATGAGGTGAAGATCCCTCGTTCAAGACAAAATCGAATCACTGTCTTAGGAGTCACCAATTTCTTCTGAGTAACAGTTCTGGGATTTATCAAAAGACGATACACTGGGATTTCAAATGTTGCTCAGCTCCTGGAATATCTTTTTCAAAGAATGCATCATCTATGTTCGGGACATTATTAATCCCAGGGATTTCGTCTTCGTCTCCCCCAACGGAAGTTTCATCCATGCATGTCTCATCTCTGGAGATACCATCATCAACGCACATCTCTTCCCTCGAGGCGTCGTCAGCTTGGGAATTGGTCATCTTTGCTGAGTAGCTGAAAAGGTTCACACTACATTCTACTTCAGTATGCCATCCAGATATAAATCAAGGAAATACAAGCAAAAATGGTAACTCTTAATTCTTACCTTTTATACTTCCACTAAAAATAGTGATAGTAATGCTAGAGTTAACACCTCAAAATCGTTCGTCTCTTCGAAAACTGCAAAAACGAACGAAACTTTATTTAATTTCCGAAACTGATTTTTCATGAAATCACGGAAAAAAATTTCATAATGTGAACATTCACACAACTGACCTATGAAGTTTACAACAATAAAATATTTCATCATAAATATATCCTCAAAACCCACGTTTCTGATTTTTCGAAAAAACAACAATTAATGCAACTTGCATACATAAATTTTCAAGGATCTTATCTAACGAAAACAAACTCATGCAAATAAAATATATCATCATATTTTTCATAATATATGTCACGGATGCATATATATATATATAAAAAAACTATTTTTCCTTCGTATCGTCATTATTTGTCTTTAAAACGAAGGTTTATTTCAAAAAATATTGTGAAAGCTCACATCTCATACATATGATAAATTTTTGTATTTACATGAAATCTCATAAGCAAAATTTTATCACTGTACACAAGTTCATCATACATATTTTCCTTCGTGTCATCGTTATTTGTCTTTAAAACGAAGGATTATTCCGATTTCATGAAAATTCACTTCTTTTATGATAAAACCGTGGTACACATGAAAACTCATAAACTAAGTTTTATCACTGGACCTAGGTTCACATATAAAAAAAAATCTCTCTCCTAAATCAGGGATTATAGTTAGTTTTCAAAACTAACGATTGAACGAACATACGTTTTCAAAAAACGAGGTTTTTTCATAAAACTCACAGTAATATACACACATGTATATAACTTCATCATGGTCAAAGCATGAACAACTCATGAGGATCATAAACATCAGCAAACAAAAAAAAACGTACCTGGGAGCGCCGGTCGGAAATTGGCCGACGGCGGCAACGACGGCGACCGGCGGCGGCGGGAATATTCTCCTGCTGGAGTGAAGGTGCAGAGATGATGGAGAGCTGGTCGTGGAAAAAAAAGGATTAATCCCTTTTATATCAATTTTATTTCCAAAACCTAATTTTCTAAGGATTTCCTTATTTGGCCGGACCCGCGAATCCTAACCGACCACGGACTCGTAAGCAGTGGACTTAATGTATATGGTGGATTTTCTACAAAGTCTAAATTTGTAAACTCATAATTATACGAAGCTCTGATTCAGCAATCATACGTGAGTATCGAGACACGGGTCTCTCATCGAATTCTCAACGGAGAGTACTTTCTCTCAGAGTACATGTAGATATATAGTCTCACGACTGGACAACGGCATATCTCATGAATACTGAATACTTTCAGTAATTATTTCTATATAGCATCACGAGATAGACGGCTCCTAGACAGCTTGCTCTGCTAGTATAGAGCGATAACGTCTTCAGGAACAAACAACAAGTCTACCCTGACTATATAAAGGATATGACTTACCGGCAAGCTCATATCGGGATAATTAATGCTCCTAGACAGCTTGCTCTGCTAGTATAAAGCCACAAAGTTAATTATTCCTAATTACAATTGCTCATATTCCATGGTCGAATCCACGACTGGTCCCATGGAATGGCAATAACGATTGTTATGATTCTATGATCGAATCCATGACTTGATCTCATAGAATAGCAATAACTATATTATCCCATTACTCCGATTTCATGATCGAATCCACAACTGGTCTCATAAATGGTAATAGATAAATCTTAATTACTCCGATTCTATGGTCGAATCTACGATCCCATGGAATGGTAATGCTCACTTTATTATTATGAATTTGTAGTCGAATCCTCAGCTGATCCTATGAATTAATAATAAACATCTTATTACTCAGTTTTGTGAATTATTCTCCACTGAATTCCATAATTAGTAATAAATAATCAACAACCGGGCATCTGAGCTACCTCTAAGTAAGCCCCGATACAAATGGTGAAGGTGTATTCAACGATGATACACTAACAGTCACCGCACGAACGAGTATTTCAAAAATACAACAAAACGATGAACCTATGCAAAATAGAGAAGAAAATAATTAAAAATATTGACCAGGGTGCTGGGAGCACGGACACACGACCGACCGACCGTGTCGTGGTCAATACCACGCCAGTTTTATATTTTTAATGCATTTTTATTATTTTCCATGATTTGATGAAAATTCTCTCATTTTATCAAATCTCCTTCGTCTCGAGGAAACTCCTCGGTTTCATGGTACTTCCATAAATCCATAAAAATAATATAAAATTAAGGAAAGGAGTGTGGGGAGTGACCATTAGCCAACCGGCCGTGCCTTGGTCCCAACCGGCCCCACACCCCACAATTCCTTATTTTATTATTATTATTATTATTTCTCTAATTTCATGAAAAAACTCCTTGATTTCATGGTATTTTTGCACAAATCATCAAATAATAATAAAATAAAATAAATTATGAAAACTTATGGGACCGGGCCTTGGCCGGCCGGCCATGCCCTAGCCGGTCCCACATGCCCCTTTGTTTTATTATTTTATTATTAGTTTTTCTTGAATTCATCAAATTCCTTGATTTCATAGCATTTCTCTCAAATTAGGAAAAATTCCCTCAAATCATTAAAATACCTAAAAATATTAAAAAAATTAGGGAAACTCGTGGGACCGGGCCCTAGCCGGCCGACCATGCCTTCCACGGTCCCACACACCCTTGTTTTTATTATTTTAATATTTTTTGCTTCCTTGAACTCATGAAAACTCCTTCAATTCATGGAAACTCCCTAAATTCATCAAATTTCTCAAAATTCATGAATTTTTCATAAAATCATCAAAATATTATAAAATTAAGAAAAAGGCACCACGGGACCGTGGTCACGACCGGCCGACCATGCCTTGACCACGGCGGTCCCACGCCTCCTCATTCCTTATTTTATAATTATTTTTCATCATCTCATGGTGTTTTCCTCAGTTTCGTCGAAACCCTAATTTTGACATATTTTCTCGAATGGATGCTCAATTGCATGCCAGAAAATATCAAAATTCTCAGTACTGAGACATGGACGCCTTGGGGACACGAGCACGCTATCTTGACCGACCAAGATTGGCTCTTTGGCTCACGGAAGCCGGTCCCATCAATTTTCATAGTTTTGACCTAATTTGCACAATTGCTTATATTAGGTCCAAAACTCTCCCAAACACTTTGGATTTTCATGAAGTGATCGTCAGGCGGTCACGGGACAACCCAGGTCCGGTTTCATGACTCCATGGTCGGTCCCTCGCCTCGTCATAATTAATTAGGCTTTCTCACCTAAGGCTCAGACGAACATTTTTGAATAAATGATTAAACCAGCATTTGATCATTCCTTCACCAACAAATCGTCAACTCTTCATGAGTTCTTTGTATTTGCTCACGTGAGCATATGGACACTACATGGTCGACCCACGGTCCATGTAGTCGCTCCCTCCTTCGACCCATGGTTGAAATTCTGACGAACCATAAATTGATCATCAATTGATCAAATTAGGGTTTCTGAATCCAAGGATCATCATTCCAGATTCCAACCTTAATAATTTTACGACGGCCTCATGGTCATTAATTTTATTAATTATGCTCCATTCAACGGCCAGTATTCTAATTAATATTTTTGGTACGCTGCCAATAATCCATCAGATGAGCAACACATGCTCAGACGATCAAATATTCAACAATTCATCACATGAGCAGCACTTGCTCAGATGAGGAATATTTGCTCAATATTGGTTCAACAATCAATATTCAACGATCCATCGAATGAGCAATACTTGCTCACTTCATCGTAAGAACTATACCTCTGTCTCATGACATGTTCAATTCATGAGTTTCAGAACATCATGTTCAACTCAACGACTACATGGAATCATCGTCCCATCAAACCACGAAGTCATCAATTGACTAACAAACCACGAGACGTCAATCGTGTCACTTGGGGGGATATAACTTAGGGTTTTGGTCTGGAGGTCTACGGCACGTGTGTTCAAACACACGATGGAATATGAGCAAGTCGTGCAATCAGTTGAAGGAATTCACGAGGTAGTGGGTGGAAAATCGACCAAGTCTCCACACGTTGAGCAACTGGTTTCAAACACGGTCTCCACTTCCCCACTCCTTGATTCCATCAACTGTCACACTTCATGGAATCATGGTGTCTACAATTCCAGCAATATAAATAAGTCTCTGAATCATGATTGAATCATCAGCATCATCAGTATCATCAATCTCACGTCTCATCGAACACACGAGATCATCAACTCATCAATTGAGCAACTACTCTCAATTGAGCAATTTCAATCATTCAGAGCTTATCATATTCAGAATTCACACACCCACAATCTTTTATTACCATTGATTCCACACATTTCCCAGCTTCCCTCCTACATATCAACCCATCCTCTCTTGTGACCGAATTTACTCTGGAACGGTCATTGTCTTGATTTAGGTCGGAGTACTACAGATTGATCTCTCGAATCTAAAGCACCCCCTTTGCAGCGGTGCATCTGTGTGAGGTTTAACATTTTGCTTGGTTCGGGGAGTCTCCTCCGTACGGTCGTCTCCTCAATTCCTTAAAAACCATCAAATCGTTTTCCCCATCTACACTACCCACTCCCTATCATCGGTCAATTGGTGGAAGCAGTAGAGGGCCACGAAGGGCTATCGTTTATGGACGGCTACTCAAGCTACAATCAGAAATCCCTGACAGAAGAGGATCAACATGACACATCATTTTTCACTCCGCGCGGACTTTATTGCTACACCCGCATGCCCTTCAAATTAAGGAACGCAGGGGGAATGTACCAAAGGATGGTCGACGTAATTTTCAAACCATGGATAGGTCGCACCCCAGAAGTCTATGTCGATGATATGCTCGTCAAGAATAAATTACGCAAGGATCACCTTCGTGACTTATAGGAAATCTTCGATGCAATGAGGAAGTACAACATGAAGGTAAACCCGGAGAAGTGTACCTTCGGTGTCACATCGGGAAAGTTTCTCGGATACTTGGTAACAAAGAGAGGTATCAAAGTTGATCCCGCTAAGATCCAGGACATTGTGAAAATACCGTCACCAAGGAACTTGAAGGAAGTGCAAAAGCTCAATGGATGCATATCTGACCTAGGTAGGTTCATCGCAAGATCATCAGACAAATGCATACACTTCTTTAACATTATGAAAAGAAGAATAAATTTGCGTGGACCACTAAATGTGAAGAAGCTTTTCAAAAAAATCAAAGAGTACTTAGTGTTTGTGGGTGAAAACTGTTTCTACTGGTTTTGGTAAATTTGAGTGTGTGGATGAGAAACAAATCTAAACCCTAAAAGAATGCACTGCACGGGAGTGCTTTTGATTCGAGAGATCAATCTATACAATTCTGGCCTAAACCAAGAAATGTCCGTTCAAGACTTGCTTCGGTCACAAAGTGAAGGAGATGGGGTTGATCTTAGAGAGGGAAGCGAAGAAGGTGTTGAGATTGTGAAGGTGTTGGCTGTTTATGACTTTTATCAGAATGATGAACTGGCTTGCACAATGAAATCTATCAGTTCTGGGTGTTTTGTAAATACTATGACAACACTTGGTTTCTCTCCATCTGTGTTGGAAATAGGTGAAGGACCTATTTATACAAGTCATTGAGCGCAACCCTCATCTCGTAGGAAGTAGAGGAGGTGAAGTGATGGAGTAGTGGGGTCGTGTAGGAGTGGTGATTGTCACATGATCACACCTTTTTCCACTTCCCTCATCACTGTTAACCGTCCACCTTTTCCCGACACGTTCTTGTAATGGCGCGTTGCACGCTGTAAACCGCCATACCAATACCCCAGTAAGTATCCCCCAGTTTGTGACATGCTTGATGTCTCGAATGAGCGGATCGTGGGACCCACGCAGGAAATAGCATACGGTGCTAAGTTACTTAAGGAGTTGGTATCCGTGAAATATCGTGTATGCTCGATGCATGTAATGCATCGAAAACAATCAATATGTATGAAGCATCGCTGTTTTAAAGTTTAACCGAATAAGTCGCGGATTAAGCGTCTTAAAATAGCATCACGTCCAACCATCTTCGAGTGATCGTTTGGAGGCCGCATGGGCGGGCCATCCCCTGGTCGATCACTCCCGCTGGAAGAGTGGTGGAAGGTGATCACCGGGGTGCTTCATTGGTCGTCTAGCTTTTAACCTAGGCTGTCCGTCCAAGCTGGCAAAGTTGGACGGACGAGATGGTTTACGGCATATATCTACGACCGTTGATGGAATTTTAGGGGTTTTAAGAGGTGCGCAAGCATCCCTCTTTGGCTTGATCGAATTCAAGCATGGGCGTTACTTTTGGTGGGACCGATCGGTCATGCATGGAGGCGTTCTATTGTTGTGCACGTCTATACCTCTCAGTCCCATGAAGGCTTGATTTAGGCCACTCAAATTGACTGGCAAAGATGAGTGGTCGTGATCGATTTGCGACAGAAATCCACTGCCGCAACGGATTTGGAAGCCGCGTGACATGCCACCTTCGGGCGTGCGTTTCGAGGCGCTCGGCGATGGTTCGCCTAGGCCCGCCGGTCACACGCACAGGTGGGCCCACGGTGGTCACGTCGACATCCTTGGGACCTCTTGAATATATATCTACACCCTCCGTTTAGGCTGGCGAAGATGGATGGACGCGATCGAACTGCGACAGATATGCATCGCCGCAAACCCTAATTAGGGTTTTTAAACAGTCACGCACGCGTGACTTTGGCCAAACAGTTTAGCAAGCCACACTTCCCCTTTGGGAGGACCGACCATGTGGGGCCCACGTTGGGCTGACATCGAACATATGTGCACCTTCCTGATGGTCCTAGGTACGATCTAAGCCATCCAAATAGCTGACTAAGTTGGATGGTTGTGATCGTTTTAAGACACTAGTGGAATTTCCGCGACCTTTCAAAGCATCACGCCAGCCATGCTTGGAGCAAATGTTCATTGCTCCATAGCTTTGTCGTGAGAAAACCGATCGGGTTGGTGAAGAGTGGGCCCGCCAACGTGTGCGTCGACGCTTCTCTGATCATTCATGGGATGATCTAATTCGTCCAACCACGCTTGCGAAGTTGGACGGTTGCGATGGTTTTAGACTTCCCTGGACAGTCTACGTTCAATTGAACCTCTACAAAGCAGCACGGTCACCCTATTTAGGGTTGGCGTTTGACGTTGCTGGGAGGTGTTCGTGTGATGTTCGACCGGCTAGGGCACAAGTAGACCCGCCGGTGGTCATCACGTCAATCGCCCATTCTTGTCAAGTTTTGGCTAGGCTTGTTAAATTGCGCGGCCAACTTGTGTGGCTGCGATCGTTTCTGAGACTGATATGGACAATCCAGATTTTCCTTAAGGAAATTAAATATGTTTGATCGAGCTGAGAGCGCATCGATTCGAAAATCTCTTTTGTCAGAGAGTGATGTAGCCTGTACGGGTATTTCGTACATGTCTCAAAATTGGCACTTGGAGATTCATGTTACTCTGCTGAGAGTGAACACTCAGTCGTCATGTCATGCTAACAATGAGAGTTCGGCGAGGAAAAACACATGAAATACTAGGCAAATCATGCATTAATTAATAATGCTAAAATTCATAGAATATTTGGGATTGTTGCTACATGCACCATTCTGGGTGAATTTTGTATATTTATTGAATTGCTTCGAATAAATAAAGTGCAGAGGTACTCATCACTTATCAAACGGATTTACCCTTTGCACGATGTCAGCATATTAAATAATGGTTTTATAATTTTATCCCTAAACTAAAATCCACCATCAACATTAAGTCATCTGCCTAGCACGTAATGGTTGCATTATTGCGGGGTAGGCATTAGATGGTGACAGTAAAATAAATTCACATGAAAGGTTGATCGAATTTTAGATAGTGGTAAAGGTTGTCGTTCACTCGGACTTTTTTGGCTTGATTTTAAGTTTTAATAAACGAAAATAAGGAAAATATATACAAATATGGTGACAAGATGAAGAGGCACTGAGACGCAGGATTTCACTACTTTTCATATTCTTGTGGTTCAATCATTAACTCTAGACAATGTAGCTTAAACAAAAGAAGTTGTGACTCTAATTCTTTGCCAAAAATAGATTTCATAAAACATTATTCGTAAGTCGTAAGCATGACGCATCAAAAGTAATTTAAACCAAGCATGCGACATCAGACAAAATAACAAGTAATTAATAGAAATCATAAAGCAATTAAATCTATGCAAAAAGTCAATAAAAGAATTAATTCATTTACCACAATCATGAAAAGTTGCTTCCTCCGTTGTCCCAGTGATGGGTTCTATCTCCGCATGATGAAAACACGCTCAAAGGAATTTTTCATTGCTCAAAAAGGTGTTCACAATAATGAAATGGGAGAAAAATAATAAAACCGGGTTTGTAACAATTATATTTGTTACAAACCGAACTGTTACAGAGTACGATAAATGATAACTATCACTGTTACTGTAGCTTATAAGACTGCTCTCTTTGTGTCGTTTCCACTGTAGCGAATACGACAGTTTTAGGTGGGTCTTATGTTCTTCGTTCCTTCTTCAGCAGCAGCAATGGAAGTTTCCTGCAACTCGATTGTTTGTGTCTCTGTAGTTTTCTAAACTATCCCAAACTCTCCATCCCCCTTCCATGTAATCCCAACAGCCTATATATACCCCACAGAGACAAGAATATTCGCTCATTACTCCGGAAAATCTTTCCATAGCTCGGCAGTAAATAAAAATAATCTTGGACAATTTTCTTTCCTTTCTCGCCTTTTCACGCGTTGGTTTTCTGCCAGAACACTCCCAGCATGCTTCTTACTCATCGCTGATGCTGTCAAACACACTCAGCCACGCCCAAATCAACCAAGAATAACAATAATCTCGAGAATATCTCACGGGAGAATATTCCACTCTGTTTTGTTAAATCCACGTAAATTTTGCTATTTTCTCAAAACCAAAGGATTTACCAGACCTGTTTCATCATCACAGGCCCAAACAAAGCCTTTCCCATGAAAATCTCCAAGTAAATCTCTGCCCAAACTTTCCCAGAAAACCCGAGAAAACTAGCCTCTCATGTTTTGTTGGGAAACAATATCCAGCCAAATTTCAGCGATTCTAAAGCCCATACCATCTCTGTTAGGTCAAAACAAGTCGTCCCCAAGAGTTTCAGCGCTTTAGTCTCCTTCTAACATCTCCAATTTACAATCCCTAATTTTGGTCCATGAAGCTCAAATATTCCCGCCAATTTTTAGATTCAAACGAAGAAGAAAGGGGAGTCCCACTATCTGGATACGGTGTCCCTTTAGCAGCTTCCCACCAGTGGGGTGTAAATAACAGCCAGTGTGCCCCTTAGTAATTGGGTGCCCCTTATCCAAACTGAGAGTCCGGGTAACAAATCTCCTCCGGGGTTCCAAATAGCACTTTTTTGAGCCGAATTTTGCACACATGTTTATTTCTCTAAAAACACCTACACATACACAAAAACACCACAATTAGTTCAAAATCGAGTCTCAACAATATATAGTATTGAGATCGAATTAGACACAAAAATGTGTCCATTAAAGGTTTCAGTTCGTGTTACCCGGATGCAATCTGGTTCGTTTCTTGGACTGGATGCATTTCTTCTTATCGCACGGTAGCTGCCTTCAAATATTCTGGTTTGATAAGCATCCGCTGATTGCTATCCCGCAACTTTAGCCTCTATATACGGCAAGTAGAGACTCCTTTTCTTCCCGGTATCCTGTTAACTTGCAAAATATAAAGAAGGCTCTGAGACTCCTCCCATCGTAGAATTGCTTCCTTCTCTGTTCCAGGTATTGTCCAGGCTTATTATACGACTTGATCTTCTGATTAATCATGATTTTTTTATATATGTTGATATAATCATAATCTCTTCCTGCAGAATCTCATGGAGGCTGCTGGTGATGACTATTCTGGCACTTCTCCGGAAAGAAGCTTCGAAGTCAACAAACCTGAGGCTGATGCGTTTGAGGAGGTGATGGCTAAAATCGATCTTCCACTTCGCGAGGCTGGTTATGCTATACAGGGCATGCCAATTCTGCATCTGCGCATCGCTCGAAAGCGCATTCAAACTCTTTTGGATTCAATCGACGGGGAGGAAAAATGGAGATATGATGAAGCGTCGCAATCACCAGTAAGCGCGAGAGCTGAGAGGTTTGCGGCACGGCTGAAAAGGCGAAGAGTTGAACATAAACGCCCTCCGAGTGAAGATAAGTGTGATTATACGGTCCACGATGGCGTGATAATCCTCGATTCCGATACGGATGAACCCGAGAGCCCAAAGGTTGTCAGCAAAATCTCCACGGCTATATTGGACCTCGAGGAAGATAAGGAAGTTGTTCCTACTGAGGATGTTGATGCGGAGAACGTTATTAACGTCCCAGAAACATCCGAAAGGGAAGTTGAGGCATACCTAAAGGAAGAAGCAGTGGCGGCCTATGACGACGGTGTTGAAGTAGACTCCGGAGAAGACACGATTGATTTCCTTGATGAATAAATCTCCCTGTTCCTTTTCTTCTCTTTTTTTTTGGACGAGTACTTTCTCATGGCCTCTAAGTGCAGGTATGACTGTCTCTTCATCAATAACTTCGGAAGGGTTAGAGTTGTTATCATTGGCTCCAGTATCCTCAACTTCGGTATTTAGCACCTAATACGAAGATTACATGATGTTAGAGTCACGAAGCCAAAGGAGATTATGAAACACAGTATACCAGCAAGGCAATATCATCAAACTTCATCATACTACATTCAAGGCACGAGCGAATAACATGAAAGTCATGAAAACACATTTTACGATAAGTCTGTCTGAAGAAACTGAACTCTTCCCTGTACTAAGATACAAACTGGGAGAAATATACAAGGAATCTGAGGATGGGTCATATGCCATTCTCTTATTATGGATTTCCTCTATGACATGTCAAAATTTCATGACAATCCGATGAACGAGCGAGTAGATGAGGCCAAAATATCAAGTGACGCGCAATCTGAAAAAGTTCTGGAAGTCTCCTGGAAGTTTACTATTTCGCCTTTTTCAGGCTCTGAACGTGCTCAAAACTTAAAAATATTCTGTAGAAAAGCTTGGAAATTTTCCGGGCTTGAATTTGCACATGCAGATCATCAAAATCCGACTCCGGACAAAGATTCTACAGCGTTTTTACTAAAAGCTGGGTTCTGAATTTTCTGACGACGAAGTTCGACTAAGTTTTCATATATTCACATGGGTTCTCATTAATTCATTCACAAGTCAGCACTTTTATACTTCTATGAAGAATATACAGGATGAATACTTACTTGAGGAGTCTCCAAAGTGTCCAAGGGGTTGAAATTGTCCACATTAACACATCACTTCCATCCGACTCCGAATCTTGGGAATTACCTCCATTCCCATTCCCAGAGGATGATTGAGTTCCAGAATTCTCCATTTCCATGACGACATCCTCCTGTACACGTCCTTTACAATCAATATTTTCATCTATGAAGCACCACATTTGAACATGTGAATAAATACTTACAGTTTCTTCGTCACTCAAATCAGCGATTGCTTGTTCAGTAGCAGAAAATTGAAGACCTTCAAGACTCGATGGAGTAAAATTCTGCAACAAAATTAACAACATTGGCTTCATGATTCTAATGTTAATAACAATGAAAGTCACGGTGAGAAATATTGGGAACTCACCAAAGCACCAACTGGGGACTTTACGGTATTGGGTAACATCTTATAACCTTTATGCCTGCCTTCTCCGCCATGAATAACCGCCTCAGTCTCTGAGAAATCTACACCGATTCGAGGTCGTATATTACGACCGTCCTGTGGTGAAATCCAGTAATGTAATCATAATGAAGTTCTTATAATTTCGTGAAGATTAAATGAAGAAACATACCTGAGAGCATCCTGGAGACGACTTTCGTTTATCACCAGAAAGATACTTCAATCTTGGTCGACTGGAAATCATCTCAGCCGAAGGAAGATCCTTGAATGGAGGTCTGGGAAATCTTACAAAGCCACGCAAACGCCCAAGTTGTTGATCCCATAATTCTACATAACCCGGGGTTACATAGGCGAATCTATCAGAACCAGGAAACCAGTAGTTACTCCCATCCACGTGAGTATGATCCAAATGAGTCCTGAGTTGCTCAACTGATGGCTTCCTTCTCCGTATGGTTGGAACACACTGATCCATATCCATTTGTCGAGCTGCTCTATCAATGTTATACTCCTCCACTGAAAGCTCTCCAAACGTGAATGATAGCAAATGACCAGGGGTGCAACTCAACATGAAAGATCTTTCGCCATCACTCAGATGCGCACCAGACGTCAAACTCGTGCTTTCTCCAGTATTGAAAGTCATCGGCTGAGAAACATAATCAGGGACTGACACCCACGGGCGAAAATGGAACTCAGATTCTTCATCTAACACATCAATAAAGCGTATTTTAGAACGAGGCTGCTTTGTGGACCAACGCATGATCCTAGCATTATCTTTCTCAGGGAAAGTATGGCGCGCATCAGTATTCGGTCCTTGTAGAACATTACGTGGAGTAGGTCCATAATTCTTAAAATGCTCCCACATCAAAGCTTGAAGAAACATCGTGTTGTCATAACACTCAATCTTCATAGAGCCGTTCGACACACTGGAGTCTATAATCAAGGAGTCCAGGTTGTAATACAAGGAGCCTAGGAATAAACTACCTATCGAAAGTTGCTCACCTTGATCCATCTTAATAGCAAAGGGAATCACAAAAGGCTTCAACAAGTTTCCACTGTCTTCAAAAACGTCTCTGGACAACCATAAACATAAGAAAGCAGCAATGGGTAACATACCCTCGATGGGTTTATCAGAAACCTCGTCTTTGGGCCACCAGTGTGTCAACCAGGAAGCATAGCATCCTTTACTACCAGCCTTATTCGCTTTCTCCATTGCAGCTGTCAAGACATGAGAAACGGCGGTCTCCTCATCTGAAAGATCCCCAGGAAGATTGCCCGTGATCGGGAGATGCATCAGAGCCGCCACGTCTTCCAAGGTAATGGTAAACTCTCCCCATCTACATATGAAAGTGTGAGTGGGAATGCACCAACGAGCAAACAGAGCCACAATACAACTTGTGTCATGATAAATGAACAACTCTCCAGAAGCTTGAATAGCTCTCATCACCTGCGCCTGGTCGAGCATAATCCTCACATGAGGAAAACCCAACATATGCCTCGCCCAGCCGGCAAATTTCTCCAAAGGTCGTCGAGAAAGCTTAAACTCTATGATTGATGAGGTGAAGATCCCTCGTTCAAGACAAAATCGAATCACTGTCTTAGGAGTCACCAATTTCTTCTGAGTAACAGTTCTGGGATTTATCAAAAGACGATACACTGGGATTTCAAATGTTGCTCAGCTCCTGGAATATCTTTTTCAAAGAATGCATCATCTATGTTCGGGACATTATTAATCCCAGGGATTTCGTCTTTGTCTCCCCCAACGGAAGTTTCATCCATGCATGTCTCATCTCTGGAGATACCATCATCAACGCACATCTCTTCCCTCGAGGCGTCGTCAGCTTGGGAATTGGTCATCTTTGCTGAGTAGCTGAAAAGGTTCACACTACATTCTACTTCAGTATGCCATCCAGATATAAATCAAGGAAATACAAGCAAAAATGGTAACTCTTAATTCTTACCTTTTATACTTCCACTAAAAATAGTGATAGTAATGCTAGAGTTAACACCTCAAAATCGTTCGTCTCTTCGAAAACTGCAAAAACGAACGAAACTTTATTTAATTTCCGAAACTGATTTTTCATGAAATCACGGAAAAAAATTTCATAATGTGAACATTCACACAACTGACCTATGAAGTTTACAACAATAAAATATTTCATCATAAATATATCCTCAAAACCCACGTTTCTGATTTTTCGAAAAAACAACAATTAATGCAACTTGCATACATAAATTTTGAAGGATCTTATCTAACGAAAACAAACTCATGCAAATAAAATATATCATCATATTTTTCATAATATATGTCACGGATGCATATATATATATAAAAAAACTATTTTCCCTTCGTATCGTCATTATTTGTCTTTAAAACGAAGGTTTATTTCAAAAAATATTGTGAAAGCTCACATCTCATACATATGATAAATTTTTGTATTTACATGAAATCTCATAAGCAAAATTTTATCATTGTACACAAGTTCATCATACATATTTTCCTTCGTGTCATCGTTATTTGTCTTTAAAACGAAGGATTATTCCGATTTCATGAAAATTCACTTCTTTTATGATAAAACCGTGGTACACATGAAAACTCATAAACTAAGTTTTATCACTGGACCTAGGTTCACATATAAAAAAAAAATCTCTCTCCTAAATCAGGGATTATAGTTAGTTTTCAAAACTAACGATTGAACGAACATACGTTTTCAAAAAACGAGGTTTTTTCATAAAACTCACAGTAATATACACACATGTATATAACTTCATCATGGTCAAAGCATGAACAACTCATGAGGATCATAAACATCAGCAAACAAAAAAAAACGTACCTGGGAGCGCCGGTCGGAAATTGGCCGACGGCGGCAACGACGGCGACCGGCGGCAACGACGGCGACCGGCGGCGGCGGGAATCTTCTCCTGCTGGCGTGAAGGTGCAGAGATGATGGAGAGCTGGTCGTGGAAAAAAAAGGATTAATCCCTTTTATATCAATTTTATTTCCAAAACCTAATTTTCTAAGGATTTCCTTATTTGGCCGGACCCGCGAATCCTAACCGACCACGGACTCGTAAGCAGTGGACTTAATGTAGATGGTGGATTTTCTACAAAGTCTAAATTTGTAAACTCATAATTATACGAAGCTCTGATTCAGCAATCATACGTGAGTATCGAGACACGGGTCTCTCATCGAATTCTCAACGGAGAGTACTTTCTCTCATATTACATGTAGATATGTAGTCTCACGACTGGACAACGGCATATCTCATGAATACTGAATACTTTCAGTAATTATTTCTATATAGCATCACGAGATAGACGGCTCCTAGACAGCTTGCTCTGCTAGTATAGAGCGATAACGTCTTCAGGAACAAACAACAAGTCTACCCTGACTATATAAAGGATATGACTTACCGGCAAGCTCATATCGGGATAATTAATGCTCCTAGACAGCTTGCTCTGCTAGTATAAAGCCACAAAGTTAATTATTCCTAATTACAATTGCTCATATTCCATGGTCGAATCCACGACTGGTCCCATGGAATGGCAATAACGATTGTTCTGATTCTATGATCGAATCCATGACTTGATCTCATAGAATAGCAATAACTATATTATCCCATTACTCCGATTTCATGATCGAATCCACAACTGGTCTCATAAATGGTAATAGATAAATCTTAATTACTCCGATTCTATGGTCGAATCTACGATCCCATGGAATGGTAATGCTCACTTTATTATTATGAATTTGTAGTCGAATGCTCAGCTGATCCTATGAATTAATAATAAACATCTTATTACTCAGTTTTGTGAATTATTCTCCACTGAATTCCATAATTAGTAATAAATAATCAACAACCGGGCATCTGAGCTACCTCTAAGTAAGCCCCGATACAAATGGTGAAGGTGTATTCAACGATGATACACTAACAGTCACCGCACGAACGAGTATTTCAAAAATACAACAAAACGATGAACCTATGCAAAATAGAGAAGAAAATAATTAAAAATATTGACCAGGGTGCTGGGAGCACGGACACACGACCGACCGACCGTGTCGTGGTCAATACCACGCCAGTTTTATATTTTTAATGCATTTTTATTATTTTCCATGATTTGATGAAAATTCTCTCATTTTATCAAATCTCCTTCGTCTCGAGGAAACTCCTCGGTTTCATGGTACTTCCATAAATCCATAAAAATAATATAAAATTAAGGAAAGGAGTGTGGGGAGTGACCATTAGCCAACCGGCCGTGCCTTGGTCCCAACCGGCCCCACACCCCATAATTCCTTATTTTATTATTATTATTATTATTTCTCTAATTTCATGAAAAAACTCCTTGATTTCATGGTATTTTTGCACAAATCATCAAATAATAATAAAATAAAATAAATTATGAAAACTTATGGGACCGGGCCTTGGCCGGCCGGCCATGCCCTAGCCGGTCCCACATGCCCCTTTGTTTTATTATTTTATTATTAGTTTTTCTTGAATTCATCAAATTCCTTGATTTCATAGCATTTCTCTCAAATTAGGAAAAATTCCCTCAAATCATTAAAATACCTAAAAATATTAAAAAAATTAGGGAAACTCGTGGGACCGGGCCCTAGCCGGCCGACCATGCCTTCCACGGTCCCACACACCCTTGTTTTTATTATTTTAATATTTTTTGCTTCCTTGAACTCATGAAAACTCCTTCAATTCATGGAAACTCCCTAAATTCATCAAATTTCTCAAAATTCATGAATTTTTCATAAAATCATCAAAATATTATAAAATTAAGAAAAAGGCACCACGGGACCGTGGTCACGACCGGCCGACCATGCCTTGACCACGGCGGTCCCACGCCTCCTCATTCCTTATTTTATAATTATTTTTCATCATCTCATGGTGTTTTCCTCAGTTTCGTCGAAACCCTAATTTTGACATATTTTCTCGAATGGATGCTCAATTGCATGCCAGAAAATATCAAAATTCTCAGTACTGAGACATGGACGCCTTGGGGACACGAGCACGCTATCTTGACCGACCAAGATTGGCTCTTTGGCTCACGGAAGCCGGTCCCATCAATTTTCATAGTTTTGACCTAATTTGCACAATTGCTTATATTAGGTCCAAAACTCTCCCAAACACTTTGGATTTTCATGAAGTGATCGTCAGGCGGTCACGGGACAACCCAGGTCCGGTTTCATGACTCCATGGTCGGTCCCTCGCCTCGTCATAATTAATTAGGCTTTCTCACCTAAGGCTCAGACGAACATTTTTGAATAAATGATTAAACCAGCATTTGATCATTCCTTCACCAACAAATCGTCAACTCTTCATGAGTTCTTTGTATTTGCTCACGTGAGCATATGGACACTACATGGTCGACCCACGGTCCATGTAGTCGCTCCCTCCTTCGACCCATGGTTGAAATTCTGACGAACCATAAATTGATCATCAATTGATCAAATTAGGGTTTCTGAATCCAAGGATCATCATTCCAGATTCCAACCTTAATAATTTTACGACGGCCTCATGGTCATTAATTTTATTAATTATGCTCCGTTCAACGGCCAGTATTCTAATTAATATTTTTGGTACGCTGCCAATAATCCATCAGATGAGCAACACATGCTCAGACGATCAAATATTCAACAATTCATCACATGAGCAGCACTTGCTCAGATGAGGAATATTTGCTCAATATTGGTTCAACAATCAATATTCAACGATCCATCGAATGAGCAATACTTGCTCACTTCATCGTAAGAACTATACCTCTGTCTCATGACATGTTCAATTCATGAGTTTCAGAACATCATGTTCAACTCAACGACTACATGGAATCATCGTCCCATCAAACCACGAAGTCATCAATTGACTAACAAACCACGAGACGTCAATCGTGTCACTTGGGGGGATATAACTTAGGGTTTTGGTCTGGAGGTCTACGGCACGTGTGTTCAAACACACGATGGAATATGAGCAAGTCGTGCAATCAGTTGAAGGAATTCACGAGGTAGTGGGTGGAAAATCGACCAAGTCTCCACACGTTGAGCAACTGGTTTCAAACACGGTCTCCACTTCCCCACTCCTTGATTCCATCAACTGTCACACTTCATGGAATCATGGTGTCTACAATTCCAGCAATATAAATAAGTCTCTGAATCATGATTGAATCATCAGCATCATCAGTATCATCAATCTCACGTCTCATCGAACACACGAGATCATCAACTCATCAATTGAGCAACTACTCTCAATTGAGCAATTTCAATCATTCAGAGCTTATCATATTCAGAATTCACACACCCACAATCTTTTATTACCATTGATTCCACACATTTCCCAGCTTCCCTCCTACATATCAACCCATCCTCTCTTGTGACCGAATTTACTCTGGAACGGTCATTGTCTTGATTTAGGTCGGAGTACTACAGATTGATCTCTCGAATCTAAAGCACCCCCTTTGCAGCGGTGCATCTGTGTGAGGTTTAACATTTTGCTTGGTTCGGGGAGTCTCCTCCGTACGGTCGTCTCCTCAATTCCTTAAAAACCATCAAATCGTTTTCCCCATCTACACTACCCACTCCCTATCATCGGTCAATTGGTGGAAGCAGTAGAGGGCCACGAAGGGCTATCGTTTATGGACGGCTACTCAAGCTACAATCAGAAATCCCTGACAGAAGAGGATCAACATGACACATCATTTTTCACTCCACGCGGACTTTATTGCTACACCCGCATGCCCTTCAAATTAAGGAACGCAGGGGGAATGTACCAAAGGATGGTCGACGTAATTTTCAAACCATGGATAGGTCGCACCCCAGAAGTCTATGTCGATGATATGCTCGTCAAGAATAAATTACGCAAGGATCACCTTCGTGACTTATAGGAAATCTTCGATGCAATGAGGAAGTACAACATGAAGGTAAACCCGGAGAAGTGTACCTTCGGTGTCACATCGGGAAAGTTTCTCGGATACTTGGTAACAAAGAGAGGTATCAAAGTTGATCCCGCTAAGATCCAGGACATTGTGAAAATACCGTCACCAAGGAACTTGAAGGAAGTGCAAAAGCTCAATGGATGCATATCTGACCTAGGTAGGTTCATCGCAAGATCATCAGACAAATGCATACACTTCTTTAACATTATGAAAAGAAGAATAAATTTGCGTGGACCACTAAATGTGAAGAAGCTTTTCAAAAAAATCAAAGAGTACTTAATGTTTGTGGGTGAAAACTGTTTCTACTGGTTTTGGTAAATTTGAGTGTGTGGATGAGAAACAAATCTAAACCCTAAAAAAATGCACTGCACGGGAGTGCTTTTGATTCGAGAGATCAATCTATACAATTCTGGCCTAAACCAAGAAATGTCCGTTCAAGACTTGCTTCGGTCACAAAGTGAAGGAGATGGGGTTGATCTTAGAGAGGGAAGCGAAGAAGGTGTTGAGATTGTGAAGGTGTTGGCTGTTTATGACTTGTATCAGAATGATGAACTGGCTTGCACAATGAAATCTATCAGTTCTGGGTGTTTTGTAAATACTATGACAACACTTGGGTTCTCTCCATCTGTGTTGGAAATAGGTGAAGGACCTATTTATACAAGTCATTGAGCGCAACCCTCATCTCGTAGGAAGTAGAGGAGGTGAAGTGATGGAGTAGTGGGGTCGTGTAGGAGTGGTGATTGTCACATGATCACACCTTTTTCCACTTCCCTCATCATTGTTAACCGTCCACCTTTTCCCGACACGTTCTTGTAATGGCGCGTTGCACGCTGTAAACCGCCATACCAATACCCCAGTAAGTATCCCCCAGTTTGTGACATGCTTGATGTCTCGAATGAGCGGATCGTGGGACCCACGCAGGAAATAGCATACGGTGCTAAGTTACTTAAGGAGTTGGTATCCGTGAAATATCGTGTATGCTCGATGCATGTAATGCATCGAAAACAATCAATATGTATGAAGCATCGCTGTTTTAAAGTTTAACCGAATAAGTCGCGGATTAAGCGTCTTAAAATAGCATCACGTCCAACCATCTTCGAGTGATCGTTTGGAGGCCGCATGGGCGGGCCATCCCCTGGTCGATCACTCCCTGTGGAAGAGTGGTGGAAGGTGATCACCGGGGTGCTTCATTGGTCGTCTAGCTTTTAACCTAGGCTGTCCGTCCAAGCTGGCAAAGTTGGACGGACGAGATGGTTTACGGAATATATCTACGACCATTGATGGAATTTTAGGGGTTTTAAGAGGTGCGCAAGCATCCCTCTTTGGCTTGATAGAATTCAAGCATGGGCGTTACTTTTGGTGGGACCGATCGGTCATGCATGGAGGCGTTCTATTGTTGTGCACGTCTATAACTCTCAGTCCCATGAAGGCTTGATTTAGGCCACTCAAATTGACTGGCAAAGATGAGTGGTCGTGATCGATTTGCGACAGAAATCCACTGCCGCAACGGATTTGGAAGCCGCATGACATGCCACCTTCGGGCGTGCGTTTCGAGGCGCTCGGCGATGGTTCGCCTAGGCCCGCCGGTCACACGCACAGGTGGGCCCACGGTGGTCACGTCGACATCCTTGGGACCTCTTGAATATGTATCTACACCCTCCGTTTAAGCTGGCGAAGATGGATGGACGCGATCGAACTGCGACAGATATGCATCGCCGCAAACCCTAATTAGGGTTTTTAAACAGTCACGCACGCGTGACTTTGGCCAAACAGTTTGGCAAGCCACACTTCCCCTTTGGGAGGACCGACCATGTGGGGCCCACGTTGGGCTGACATCGAACATATGTGCACCTTCCTGATGGTCCTAGGTACGATCTAAGCCATCCAAATAGCTGACTAAGTTGGATGGTTGTGATCGTTTTAAGACACTAGTGGAATTTCCGCGACCTTTCAAAGCATCACGCCAGCCATGCTTGGAGCAAATGTTCATTGCTCCATAGCTTTGTCGTGAGAAAACCGATCGGGTTGGTGAAGAGTGGGCCCGCCAACGTGTGCGTCGACGCTTCTCTGATCATTCATGGGATGATCTAATTCGTCCAACCACGCTTGCGAAGTTGGACGGTTGCGATGGTTTTAGACTTCCCTGGACAGTCTACGTTCAATTGAACCTCTACAAAGCAGCACGGTCACCCTATTTAGGGTTGGCGTTTGACGTTGCTGGGAGGTGTTCGTGTGATGTTCGACCGGCTAGGGCACAAGTAGACCCGCCGGTGGTCATCACGTCAATCGCCCATTCTTGTCAAGTTTTGGCTAGGCTTGTTAAATTGCGCGGCCAACTTGTGTGGCTGCGATCGTTTCTGAGACTGATATGGACAATCCAGATTTTCCTTAAGGAAATTAAATATGTTTGATCGAGCTGAGAGCGCATCGATTCGAAAATCTCTTTTGTCAGAGAGTGATGTAGCCTGTACGGGTATTTCGTACATGTCTCAAAATTTGCACTTGGAGATTCATGTTACTCTGCTGAGAGTGAACACTCAGTCGTCATGTCATGCTAACAATGAGAGTTCGGCGAGGAAAAACACATGAAATACTAGGCAAATCATGCATTAATTAATAATGCTAAAATTCATAGAATATTTGGGATTGTTGCTACATGCACCATTCTGGGTGAATTTTGTATATTTATTGAATTGCTTCGAATAAATAAAGTGCAGAGGTACTCATCACTTATCAAACGGCTTTACCCTTTGCACGATGTCAGCATATTAAATAATGGTTTTATAATTTTATCCCTAAACTAAAATACACCATCAACATTAAGTCATCTGCCTAGCACGTAATGGTTGCATTATTGCGGGGTAGGCATTAGATGGTGACAGTAAAATAAATTCACATGAAAGGTTGATCGAATTTTAGATAGTGGTAAAGGTTGTCGTTCACTCGGACTTTTTTGGCTTGATTTTAAGTTTTAATAAACGAAAATAAGGAAAATATATACAAATATGGTGACAAGATGAAGAGGCACTGAGACGCAGGATTTCACTACTTTTCATATTCTTGTGGTTCAATCATTAACTCTAGACAATGTAGCTTAAACAAAAGAAGTTGTGACTCTAATTCTTTGCCAAAAATAGATTTCATAAAACATTATTTGTAAGTCGTAAGCATGACGCATCAAAAGTAATTTAAACCAAGCATGCGACATCAGACAAAATAACAAGTAATTAATAGAAATCATAAAGCAATTAAATCTATGCAAAAAGTCAATAAAAGAATTAATTCATTTACCACAATCATGAAAAGTTGCTTCCTCCGTTGTCCCAGTGATGGGTTCTATCTCCGCATGATGAAAACACGCTCAAAGGAATTTTTAATTGCTCAAAAAGGTGTTCACAATAATGAAATGGGAGAAAAATAATAAAACCGGGTTTGTAACAATTATATTTGTTACAAACCGAACTGTTACAGAGTACGATAAATGATAACTATCACTGTTACTGTAGCTTATAAGACTGCTCTCTTTGTGTCGTTTCCACTGTAGCGAATACGACAGTTTTAGGTGGGTCTTATGTTCTTCGTTCCTTCTTCAGCAGCAGCAATGGAAGTTTCCTGCAACTCGATTGTTTGTGTCTCTGTAGTTTTCTAAACTATCCCAAACTCTCCATCCCCCTTCTATGTAATCCCAACAGCCTATATATACCCCACAGAGACAAGAATATTCGCTCATTACTCCGGAAAATCTTTCCATAGCTCGGCAGTAAATAAAAATAATCTTGGACAATTTTCTTTCCTTTCTCGCCTTTTCACGCGTTGGTTTTCTGCCAGAACACTCCCAGCATGCTTCTTACTCATCGCTGATGCTGTCAAACACATTCAGCCACGCCCAAATCAACCAAGAATAACAATAATCTCGAGAATATCTCACGGGAGAATATTCCTCTCTGTTTTGTTAAATCCACGTAAATTTTGCTATTTTCTCGAAACCAAAGGATTTACCAGACCTGTTTCATCATCACAGGCCCAAACAAAGCCTTTCCCATGAAAATCTCCAAGTAAATCTCTGCCCAAACTTTCCCAGAAAACCCGAGAAAACTAGCCTCTCCTGTTTTGTTGGGAAACAATATCCAGCCAAATTTCAGCGATTCTAAAGCCCATACCATCTCTGTTAGGTCAAAACAAGTCGTCCCCAAGAGTTTCAGCGCTTTAGTCTCCTTCTAACATCTCCAATTTACAATCCCTAATTTTGGTCCATGAAGCTCAAATATTCCCGCCAATTTTTAGATTCAAACGAAGAAGAAAGGGGAGTCCCACTATCTGGATACGGTGTCCCTTTAGCAGCTTCCCACCAGTGGGGTGTAAATAACAGCCAGTGTGCCCCTTAGTAATTGGGTGCCCCTTATCCAAACTGAGAGTCCGGGTAACAAATCTCCTCCGGGGTTCCAAATAGCACTTTTTTGAGCCGAATTTTGCACACATGTTTATTTCTCTAAAAACACCTACACATACACAAAAACACCACAATTAGTTCAAAATCGAGTCTCAACAATATATAGTATTGAGATCGAATTAGACACAAAAATGTGTCCATCAAAGGTTTCAGTTCGTGTTACCCGGATGCAATCTGGTTCGTTTCTTGGACTGGATGCATTTCTTCTTATCGCACGGTAGCTGCCTTCAAATATTCTGGTTTGATAAGCATCCGCTGATTGCTATCCCGCAACTTTAGCCTCTATATACGGCAAGTAGAGACTCCTTTTCTTCCCGGTATCCTGTTAACTTGCAAAATATAAAGAAGGCTCTGAGACTCCTCCCATCGTAGAATTGCTTCCTTCTCTGTTCCAGGTATTGTCCAGGCTTATTATACGACTTGATCTTCTGATTAATCATGATTTTTTTATATATGTTGATATAATCATAATCTCTTCCTGCAGAATCTCATGGAGGCTGCTGGTGATGACTATTCTGGCACTTCTCCGGAAAGAAGCTTCGAAGTCAACAAACCTGAGGCTGATGCGTTTGAGGAGGTGATGGCTAAAATCGATCTTCCACTTCGCGAGGCTGGTTATGCTATACAGGGCATGCCAATTCTGCATCTGCGCATCGCTCGAAAGCGCATTCAAAATCTTTTGGATTCAATCGACGGGGAGGAAAAATGGAGATATGATGAAGCGTCGCAATCACCAGTAAGCGCGAGAGCTGAGAGGTTTGCGGCACGGCTGAAAAGGCGAAGAGTTGAACATAAACGCCCTCCGAGTGAAGATAAGTGTGATTATACGGTCCACGATGGCGTGATAATCCTCGATTCCGATACGGATGAACCCGAGAGCCCAAAGGTTGTCAGCAAAATCTCCACGGCTATATTGGACCTCGAGGAAGATAAGGAAGTTGTTCCTACTGAGGATGTTGATGCGGAGAACGTTATTAACGTCCCAGAAACATCCGAAAGGGAAGTTGAGGCATACCTAAAGGAAGAAGCAGTGGCGGCCTATGACGACGGTGTTGAAGTAGACTCCGGAGAAGACACGATTGATTTCCTTGATGAATAAATCTCCCTGTTCCTTTTCTTCTCTTTTTTTTTTGGACGAGTACTTTCTCATGATTTGTGAACACTTCCTCCTTGTACTCAGTAGCGACTGAGTTCAAGGTCTTCTTATTTTTTGCTTGCTTGTTTGAACAAGGGTTTCATATTGTTTTGAGATAAATCTTCCAATATGGTTATATCATAACCTTCTCAGGAAATGATCCGCCTTCATGTGATCGCATGTTATTCTTGTGATGAAAAAGTAATGGCATAATGAAACACCACGAACCTGTCCGTGCTCCTGTCGTGAGGTTTTCCTTATTCTGTTGGAGTAGACTGCTCGAAACGCTTTCCCTCTTTTCTTCTGCACATATTCTATTCTTCCAATGTTTTCCAAAGGATAGGAGATGTTTCTTTTAGGGTTTTCTTTCTGGTTTAATCTGGTGGGTAGTGACAGTTTACGCTGACTTTTGTGTCACGTTTAAGGGGTAAAGAAATTTCTAAAAGGAAATAATACTTTGATTAATTTGGAAATTCAAATCCTAATTATGAATGCAAGCGGTGCAATCATTTTGGAGGAATTACAAATACTGCATGAAAGAGGAAATTGCTGGAAGAAATACTAAAGAAAACGCTGGAGGAAAAGATAGCACAACGCTTTAGCTATGGAAAACGCTGGAGGAAGTGGTAGCACAACGTCTTAGGTACTGTAGGGTTCGATCCATCGTGAGTGAATCTTCACGCCTTCCAGTTTGTCGGCATTGATGAGCTTGCAATAACCGCCTAAGATAACATCTGCCACCAGGTATGGCTTATCTCCCCTTTCTGTAGGTGAATCAGAGTGAGCGGTTATTTTCACTGTCACATCTCCAACTTGAAACGCGGTCGCCTTTGTTACCAAATCTCCAATTTGAAATGGGTTTGGGCGTTGCACACCTACTTGGTCCTTGGATTCGTCATCTTTAATCGAGACAACTTCTAAACTTTTGACAAAGCGTTTGAAAGGACCAGCATCCCATTCACATCTCCTAGTGGCAGTTGGGTTGTTAATTGGAGTGAGTCCCCAAGACTTATCAGAAGGAGGAGTGACTGGTTGAAAAAAGGGTTGTTCGATAAGACTTACTTGGGTTCGGAATCTCCTAACATATGTTGGCGGGCACTCTCCAGGTAATTGCGTCACATTTGTGAGTGATTGATACGGCAAATAGTCTTCGGGATTGGATGGCTTGTTGGAGATCCTTTCAGGTATTGAAATTGTCAAAGGACTTACTCCCAGCGTTGCCTTGTTGTCGTGTACCCATGGGGGTCCCAGGACCATATCATAATTCGGATATTCTTTGACTATGTAGAATTTTGCATGTGTCAGGGCATCACCCACTTTAACTTCAAGATCAATGTATCCATAGGCATCTCTAAATTCTCCCTCTGAATTCTTGATTACGGTTGAGCTGCGAATAACTTCTTGTTTCAAAATCTTTGCTGCTTTCAAGGTCTTGACAATAATGATGTTGAATTCAGAGGCCGCATCAAACAATATTCTATCGAACTCGACATCCTTCAAACGAGTGACGGTCAAGAGTCCCCAGTTCCCCTTGCTAGTTGCATCTTCCAGGAAAGACTGAGGTTTCGAAATTGCTTCCTCTTCTGAACACAAACGCCTGCCTGACGTAATGCGGTTGAGGGATGCAAATATATCTTGACGCCGTGCCTTGGAGAAATACAAGATTTCACATAAATGCTCCATCGTAGACTATACAGTCTTGCGAACAGAATCCCCAGAAATCATGCAGCTCCTGATAGGAAGAAGATCTCTATGAACACCTTCGTTTCCTAACTGAAGCTCTCCTGCCTCTATCTTTTCTCTGAAAATGTGCTTCAATTTTTTGCAATCCTTAGTCGGGTGATGGACAAACCTATGGTAACAACAATATTTGGGATTTTCCATCTCTTCCTCGGTCGACGGACGTCTGAGAGGGGGGAGTTTGATCGCGTTATCTTTAATCCACGCCTCCAAGAGTTCTATGACTTCATTCATGGGAAATGGGCATCTTCAACTTCTTGTGCAGGAGTCTTGCCCGCTCCCTTTCGAGATGAATTTGTCTGCGCTGGAGCCGCACGCTTGGGTTGTTGTTCCGTTGCTGAAGCTTTCCTTTTTCCTCCTTCGCCTACCATGCTCACAGAAGGACCAGTGGTATATTGCTTGTTGATCAGACGCCTGCTTCCTCGACTCTCATGTGCATCTTCGTTTCGAAAATTCTGGATATTTCCAACAATGTCGGGGCCGTTGTGGCTGAGCGCTTAGCGGCTTCATGGAGCTCAGAAAATGTTTGAAAGCCCAGATTTTCTAACAAAGCACGGTATATGGGCACCATTCCGTTAATGCATAACTCCACCAACTGGCGTTCGGTGACATTCGTATCATGACAATCCAACGCTTGAATACTGAATCTCTTAACGAAGTCGTTTGGATGCTCCTTGTTTCGTTGAAAGATTCTCCCCAAGTCTGAAAATGTGATCTGCTCAGACACGAAGAAATACTTCCTGTAGAAAGCACTTACCATCTCACTCCAATTGGGTAAGTTGTTAGGTGCGATGTTGTTGTACCATGTGTACGCTCTTCCAGTAAGTGACTTTGAGAACTCTTTCAGGCGAAGAACATGATTATATTCGTGTTCCCCTAAAGATTCCAAAAACCGAGAGATGTGTTCACGAGCGTTACCAGTACCATCATAAAGGGAGAACTGAGGAGAGGTGTATCCTCTTGGAAGAGGAACTCGTTGTACATCCTGAGGGTATGGAGGTTGATGCTGGTACATGTCCATTGGATTTCCTTTTCCCCGGTTTTAGAGGAGTCGCTCCAGGTCCTCACGCGTAATGAAGTCGGATGGTTGGTCCCTTTCCTTTGGACATTCAGGAGCAGCACGAGCTTTTTCCTCCCTGTAGGCCCGCGTCGTTGAAGTGCCTGCTCCGGGTGTTTTGACTGCGCTCCTTGTTGGCTCCATGGGTTGTCGTGACTCTCGTGGCAATCACTTGGTTAATGTCTTGAGAAAAGTGAGTACCTCTTTCTGAGTCGTAGCCATGTCTGTTTGGGTTTTAGCAAGAACTTCTTGTCTTTCCATCAAATCCATCATTGTAATAGAGGTTTGTCCTCCTCTGGATCCCCCAGCTCCTCGTCCTGATGGAGGAGTGGTAGTTGCTCTGGTGACGACTGGAGGCGTTACACTTGAAGAAATGTCGGGGTTTGCAGCTGCTCTGGCTCTGGTGATAGGAGGTGTCATGCCCAATGGAATATCTCCTACTCCGCTGGTGTTGGTGGTAGAGTACGTAATTCCACGAGATACATTGATCGTATTGACGGGCTGTACGGTAACGCCACTGACCGGGATATCGACGCCGAGAGTGTTGTCAGCGGTAGTTCCGTCGGGATTGGTTGCTGATCCAGACCTAAGATCCACCATTTTGAAATCAGTAAAATTTAACTGGGTATTAAAGAAATTGACTTCACAACCGAGAGATTAATCTCCCACTGTGGTCGCCAATTATTTATGGGTGAAAACTGTTTCTACTGGTTTTGGTAAATTTGAGTGTGTGGATGAGAAACAAATCTAAACCATAAAAAAATGCACTGCACGGGAGTGCTTTTGATTCGAGAGATCAATCTATACAATTCTGGCCTAAACCAAGAAATGGGCGTTCCAGACTTGTTTCGGTCACAAAGTGAAGGAGATGGGGTTGATCTTAGGGAGGGAAGCGAAGAAGGTGTTGAGATTGTGAAGGTGTTGGCTGTTTATGACTTGTATCAGAATGATGAACTAGCTTGCACAATGAAAGCTATCAGTTCGGGGTGTTTTCTAAATACTATGACAACACTTGGTTTCTCTCTATCTGTGTTGGAAATAGGTGAAGGACCTATTTATACAAGTCATTCAGCGTAACCCTCATCTCGTAGGAAGTGGAGGAGGTGAAGTGATGGAGTAGTGGGGTTCTGTAGCAGTGGTGATTGTCACACGATCACACCTTTGCCCACTTCCCTCATCACTGTTAACCGTCCACCTTTTCCCGACACGTTCTTGTAATGGCGCGTTGCACGCTGCACGTTGTAAACCGCCAGACCAATACCCCAGTAAGTATCCCCCAATTTGTGACATGCTTGATGTCTCGAATGAGCGGATCGTGGGACCCACGCAGGAAATAGCATACGGTGCTAAGTTATTTAAAGAGTTGGTATCCGTGAAATATCGTGTATGCTCGATGCATGTAATGCATCGAAAACAATCAATATGTATGAAGCATCGTAGTTTTAAAGCTTAACCGAATAATTCGCGGATTAAGCGTCTTAAAATAGCATCATGTCCAACCATCTTCGAGTGATCGTTTGGAGGCAGCATGGGTGGGCCATCCCCTGGTCGATCACTCCCTATGGAAGAGTGGTGTACGGTGATCACCGGGGTGCTTCATTGGTCATCTAGCTTTTAACCTAGGCTGTCCGTCCAAGCTGGCAAAGTTGGACGAACGAGATGGTTTACGACATATATCTACGACCGTTGATGTAATTTTAGGGTTTTTAAGAGGTGCGCAAGCATCCCTCTTTGGCTTGATCGAATTCAAGCATGGGCGTTACTTTTGGTGGGACCGATTGGTCACGCATGGAGGCGGTCCGTTGTTGTGCACGTTTATACCTCTCAGTCCCATGAAGGCTTGATCTATGCCACTCAAATTGACTGGCAAAGATGAGTGGTCGTGATCGATTTGCGACAGAAATCCATTGTCGCAACGGACTTGGAAGCCGCGTGACATGCCACCTTCGGGCGTGCGTTTCAAGGCGCTCGATCATGGTTCGTCTAGGCCGGCCGGTCACACGCACAGGTGGGCCCACGGTGATCACGTCGACATCCTTGGGACCTTTTGAATCTGTATCTACACCCTCCGTTTAGGCTGGCGAAGATGGATGGACGTGATCGAACTGCGACAGATATGCATCGCCGCAAACCCTAATTAGGGTTTTAAAACAGTCACACACGCGTGACTTTGGCCAAACAGTTTGGCAAGCCACGCTTCCCCTTTGGGAGGACCGACCGTGTGGGGCCCACGTTGGGCTGACAGTGAACATATGTGCACCTTCCTGATGGTCCTAGGTACGATCTAATCCATCCAAATAAGCTGGCTAAGTTGGATGGTTGTGATCGTTTTAAGTAACTAGTGGAATTTCCGCGACCTTTCAAAGCATCACGCCAGCCATGTTTCGAGCAAACGTTCATTGCTCCATGGCTTTGTCGTGAGAAAACCGATCGGGTTGGTGAGGAGGGGGCCCACCAGCGTCTGCGTCGACGCTTCTCTGATCATTCATGGGATGATCTAATTCGTCCAACCACGCTTGCGAAGTTGGACGGTTGCGATGGTTTTAGACTTCCCTGGACAGTCTACATTCGATTGAACCTCTACAAAGCAGCACGGTCACCCTATTTAGTGTTGGCGTTTGACGTTGCTGGGAGGTGTTCGTGTGATGTTCGACCGGCTAGGGCACAAGTAGACCCGCCGGTGGTCATCACGTCAATCGCCCATTCTTGCCAAGTTTTGGCTAGGCTTGTTAAATTGCGCGGCCAACTTGTGTGGCTGCGATCGTTTCTAGACTGATATGGACAATCCAGATTTTCCGTAAGGAAATTAAATATGTTTGATCGAGCTGAGAGCGCATCGATTCGAAAATCTCTTTTGTCAGAGAGTGATGTAGCCTGTACGGGTATTTCGTACATGTCTCAAAATTGGCACTTGGAGATTCATGTTACTCTGCTGAGAGTGAACACTCAGTCGTCATGTCATGCTAACAATGAGAGTTCGGCGAGGAAAAACACAGGAAATACTAGGAAAATCATGCATTAATTAATAATGCTAAAATTCATAGAATATTTGGTATTGTTGCTACATGCACCATTCTGGGTGAATTTTGTATATTTATTGAATTGCTTCGAATAAATAAAGTGCAGAGGTACTCATCACTTATCAAACGGCTTTACCCTTTGCACGATGTCAGCATATTAAGTACTGGTTTTATAATTTTATCCCTAAACTAAAATCCACCATCAACATTAAGTCATCTGCCTAGCACGTAATGGTTGCATTATTGCGGGGTAGGCATTAGATGGTGACAGTAAAATAAATTCACATGAAAGGTTGATCGAATTTTAGATAGTGGTAAAGGTTGTCGTTCACTCGGACTTTTTTGGATTGATTTTAAGTTTTAATAAACGAAAATAAGGAAAATATATACAAATATGGTGACAAGATGAAGAGGCACTGAGACGCAGGATTTCACTACTTTTCATATTCTTGTGGTTCAATCATTAACTCTACACAATGTAGCTTAAACAAAAGAAGTTGTGACTCTAATTCTTTGCCAAAAATAGATTTCATAAAACATTATTTGTAAGTCGTAAGCATGACGCATCAAAAGTAATTTAAACCAAGCATGCGACATCAGACAAACTAACAAGTAATTAATAGAAATCATAAAGCAATTAAATCTATGAAAAAAGTCAATAAAAGAATTAATTCATTTACCACAATCATGAAAAGTTGCTTCCTCCGTTTTCCCAGTGATGGGTTCTATCTCCGCATGATGAAAACACGCTCAAAGGAATTTTTCATTGCTCAAAAAGGTGTTCACAATAATGAAATGGGAGAAAAATAATAAAACCGGGTTTGTAACAATTATATTTGTTACAAACCGAACTGTTACAGAGTACGATAAATGATAACTATCACTGTTACTGTAGCTTATAAGACTGCTCTCTTTGTGTCGTTTCCACTGTAGCGAATACGACAGTTTTAGGTGGGTTTTATGTTTTTCGTTCCTTCTTCAGCAGCAGCAATGGCAGTTTCCTGCAACTCGATTGTTTGCGTCTCTGTAGTGTTCTAAACTATCCCAAACTCTCCATCCCCCTTCCATGTAATCCCAGCAGCCTATATATACCCCACAGAGACAAGAATATTCGCTCATTACTCCGTAAAATATTTCCATAGCTCGGCAGTAAATAAAAATAATATCGGACAATTTTCTTTCCTTTCTCGCCTTTTCACGCGTTGGTTTTCTGCCAGATCACTCCCAGCATGCTTCTTACTCATCGCTGATGCTGTCAAACACACTCAGCCACGCCCAAATCAACCAAGAATAGCAATAATCTCGAGAATATCTCACGGGAGAATATTCCTCTTTGTTTTGTTAAATCCACGTAAATTTTGCTATTTTATCAAAACCAAAGGATTTACCATACTTGTTTCAAAACCAAAGGTTTTAGACTTCCCTGGACAGTCTACGTTCGATTGGACCTCTACAAAGCAGCACGATCACCCTATTTAAGGTTGGCGTTTGACGATGCTGGGAGGCGTTCGTGTGATGTTCGACCGTCTAGGGCACAAGTGGGCCCGCCGGTGGTCATCACGTCAATCGCCTATTCTTGCCAAGTTTTGTCTAGGCTTGTTAAATTGTGTGGCCAACTTGTGTGGATGCGATCGTTTCTGAGACTGATGTGTACAGTCCAGATTTTCCTTAAGGAAATTAAATACATTCCATCGAGATGAGAGCGCATCGATTCGAAATTCTCTTTTGTCAGAGAATGATGTAGCCTGTACGGGTATTTCGCACATGTCCCAAAATTGGCACTTGAAGATTCATGTTACTCTGCTGAGAGTGAACACTCAGTCGTCATGTCATGCTAACAATGAGAGTTCGGAGAGGAACATCACATGAAATACTAGGCAAATCATGCATTAATTAATAATGCTAAAATTCACAGAATATTTGGGATTGTTGCTACATGCACCATTCTAGGTGAATTTTGTATATTTATTGCATTGCTTCGAATAAATAAAGTGAAGAGGTACTCATCACTTATCAAATGGCTTTACCCTTTGCAGGATGACAGCATATTAAATACTGGTTTTACAATTTTAGCCCTGAACTAAAATCCACCATCAACAGGTGGCAACATTGACCCTGTTGCCACATCAATCCCAACGCTCTGGGAAATGTTACTTGGCTTGGTTGGCTTAGCAACTTTGCCTAAATTAGGGTTTGGCATGTCGAAACCCTAATTAGTGCGTGTGGCATGCGGCCACGGCATGGCGACACTTTTTTGTGCAAACGGTGCCATAGCTATGCCAAAGGAACTATGGCGAGGCCGTAGTGTGGAAACGGACACATGAGTAAGGATTGCCGTGGGAGGCTATGATATGGCGCCATTCCTAGGGCTTCATGGGACCCACACGGCTCGTTGCATGTTGTGGGGACGAAGTGGCGTAATTTGTGTTGCGAAAATTAGGGTTTTGGTTAATGTAGGGTCGTGCTTCTGACTAGAAAACCCTAATTTGGGCTTACCATGGCGTTGGCCCCGAACAGGAGGTAGGTTAGCACGTAGGGCGCTATTTATGGCATGTTTCCACGAAGTGGCATGTTTGGCATGTTGGTGCAGCGGAGTGGCATGTTGGCGTGCCGCTCAATTTATTGGCGCAACATGGCACGTTCGGCATGTTGGTGCGGCTTTTTGGAAAGCCAATTAATATGTTGTTGTGGCAGGGCGTGTTTGGCTTGCCAATTAGTATAGTGGCGCGGCAGGGTGCGTTTGGCCTTTAACGTATGATGACGAGTTTAGAGCGACTTGATTGGTCAAGAAAAGGGGCCGACCAAACATAAGGCGCGTCCACACCTCTAGTACTCGTGGCGCATTTCAAAGTGACCTGATTGGTCGGTTGGAAGGAGAGGAACCGGCCAAGCATGGGCGTGGCTACACCTCTGGTGTGAGTGTGGCGGCTTTAGAGCGACCAGATTGGTCAATGGGAAGTGGGGCCGACAAGTAAGGGCCCAGCCATAACTTATGTGCGCGTGGCGAGTTTGAGGCGACCTGATTGGGCGAGGGAAATAGGGTCGGTTTAGGATGGGGCGTGGCCAATGGAAAGTGGCGCCAGCTGGCCTAAGGCATGGCCACGCCTCCCTTTGCTGCTACGCCTCCCTGTTTTCTGATTCTGGGCAGGGTTTTGCACCTACTAATCCATGGCGGATTAATTACCTAGTTTTCCTAGGCTTACTTTCGACAAGCAAGGTCTGGTATATTGCGCAAGGCGCAAGAGTAATTGATTGAATTCTATGTGTTGACACAGAGTTATTTCAGTTTATAGCCTGAGAGCAGCATGCTTTCTGATTGAATACCTTATGCAAAGACCTTATCCTTGATATTTCGAAATTCGTGCTACTCTGCTGCGAGTGAACACGAATTGTCATGCCATATCAACATTAAGGGTTCAGCCGGGGAACATAGCATAGAAAGCATTCAAAGAAACTTATATTAAGTGAATATAGGCAAGGAGCCAAAATTTACAGAACATGGGATGGTTGCTACATGCGCCAGTCTGGATAAATTTCATGTAAATATATTGAATGGTTCAATAAGTATGCCAGCTGAGAGGTTAACACTCATGGCTCCGTTTCCTTACAGAGTGACGTCACATCAGATGCAAGGTTTTTACAATTTTAACCCTAAGCTAAAAACCACCATCAACACTTAGCAGCGATCCCCATCCTCCAGAAACCCGAACCTAATGAGGTGTTGGCATTATACATAGCTTCGACCGAAGACGCAGTAAGCGCTGTATTAGTCAGAATGAACATGAAGGTAGAACAACCGATGTACTATGTCAGTAAAACCCTCAATATAGCGGAAAGGAGCTACACGAAGATCGAGCAGCTCATCCTGGCATTAGTATTTGCAAGGCAGAAGTTGAGAACCTACTTTTTTACCCACTATGTTCGCATCCCAAGCAAAGCACCATTAGAGTCTGTCCTCAAAAACTCAGGGAAGGTTGGAAGAATAGCTAAATGGAACGCACAGTTAGAACAATTTAACATCATACATGAGATCCAAACTGCTCAAAAATCACAAGTCTTGGCAGATTTCCTAGCAGACTTACCTTTGGATAATAACAAAGAGGTAAAAGGCTTACCCGGAATAAAGAAAGATGAAGAGGATCCCATAGATGACTTGAACCAACAAACCAACGAAGATGGGAAGTCTTCGTCGACGGATCAAGGAATAAGGACGATGTAGGAATCGAGATCATCATCACAACCCCTAGGAGATAAAATGGTACATGCATTGAAGCTGGAATTTGAAGAGCATACCAACAACGTCGTATAATACGAGGTCGTCGTACATGCCCTCCACATAATATTGGAGATTGGGATAACTGACGTCCGCCTCACAAGCAATTCACAGCTAGTCTCAACAAATAGAACTTGAATATAACACCTATGATGAAACTTTGTCAGCATACATGGCTCTAGTTCAAAACCTAACGTCTCAAATTCCAAACATCACGTTCAGGCATTTATGCAGGAAAGACAACAGGTATGCTGATGCTCTAGCCTACATATCATCGATATTAAAAGACGAGAACGTTATAACCATCAAGATAGGAAGAGTATACCTACCTTCGGTCAAACCACAGCAAGTCCTCGCTACAACAGATCACGAAGATGATAGAGGAGAAGATATCGCGAAGACGATATCTTAACTTGGGCCAACGAGGATGAAGATTTTAGCAACTTAGAAGACTGGAGAACTGAAGTCCATTTTTTTCTTGAAGAATGAACACTTCCCACAGATATCAAGCTAGCAATAAAAATACAATCGAAAGCGGGAAGGTACCAACTTCGTGACAGGATCTTATATAAGAAATCATTCCTCGGGCCGCTGCTACGCTGCCTATTCGGAGAAGAAGGCCATCGCATCTTGAAGGATATTCATTATGGAGACGCTAGAAACCATAGAGGAATGAGGTCATTAGCAGACAAAGACAAGATGCAAGGATACTACTGGCCACGAATGATACAAGACACAACAAGGTTGGACAGAAGATGCGAAAAATGTCAGCGTTTTTCCAAAAGAATCCATACGCCGGCGACAGAACTAAATTCAGTTGGAAGTCCTTGGCCTTTTGCAAAATGGGGAGTTGATATCGCCGGTCTATTAATTGAAGGGACGGGAAAGAGACGATTATTAATAGTGGCCACAGATTACTTCAACAAATGGGTAGAAGCCAAAGCTCTAGCCAGAATCAAAGATGTGGATGTCTTAAATTTCATTTTTCAAAATATCATATGCAGATTTGGCATACCCGCAGAAATTGTTTCCGACAATGGCAAGCAACTACAGGGAAAGAAAATCGACATGCTCTTCGATACCTTCAGGATCAGGAAAAACAAATCCACCCCCATCTACCGTCAGAGTAACGGACAAGCCGAAGCCACCAATAAAACCATCGCTCTCACTCTCAAGAAAACGCTGGATAAACACAAGAGCCGGTGGTGCGAACAGTTGCACAACAGTCTATGGGCGTACATAACCACACGAAGATCCGCAACAGGAAAATCTCCATTCCTACTTACCTATAGGGCAGAAGGAGTAATCCCAATATAGATAATCATGCCAATAACGAAGACTGAAGCATGGGAGAAGAACTTTACAACATACATGATGTTGGAAATGTTCGATGGCCTGGAGGAAAGAAGGGAGACTGCGTCACAAAGGATGGAGAATTACCAGCACAGGTTAGCAAGGGAATATAACAAGAATGTTATACGTAGGAACTTTATAGAAGGACAGTATGTACTACGTACCATACTGCAATATCAACGGGAAAAGAAATGGGGAAAACCGCACCAACGTGGGGAGGACCATATGTAATACACGATGTTGCAGAGAAGGGTTCGTACTACCTGCGCAATTTAAAAGGAGAAATCTTAAGGCACCCATGTAATGCAAAATACCTCAAGCCATACTATCCATGAAGCAACGCAGTTCTGCATATGTGTGAAGAATACCAGAAAAAGAAGGGGTCGTACCCGCTTAACATGTTTCTTTCTCTAGCTGAGGAATAACAGACCTCACTACATCAATCGAACAAGAATTTTTTTGTCACAAGCATCAGCCTCTCATAATGCTGGGGCATCAAGTTATGATCCTTTGCCTATACATTCATACTGGGGAAAGCCCTCGCAGGCAATCTCTCAGGACTCCCTATCAGCGTCTATGAGTGTATGACCAGGGGGAAGGCTTCCAGTAGAAAGAGATACCCAATATGACACGCAACGGTGATTCGGCGGAATGGGTGCATGTAAATAATCATCGACACACCACGTATCCGAGGATGCCACATAACCCCCAGCGTTCGGTAATCCTTTGGCTCAGGATTGGCCGACGGGGTGACAGGTTCAGAAATAATAAGGAAAGGTATTAACCTTCGTTATTAACACACAAACACTTATAACATATTTATTTGTCTAAAACATGTGATTGAACGATGCAGGGAAATCAACGTTGTAAATACCAAATGATCGATGATCTATTCCATTAAAGGTGATTACGAGTTTTGGGGAATGCAACAAGAAATACAACAAAATTACAAAAAATAAACCCAAAGTTACATAATCATTAATGATCAAATTTCCCCTCCAACACGCATGGAACACTCACTTATGTACCTAAGGTCCAGTTTCACCACGGTCTTCAACACGTTCCCTCTGGGAAGATGGGATACTGCCACCAGATGAAGGATCGGAAGAGGCAGCAAATGGTTCCGGTACTGGACGACGCTTATACTTCTTTACAATCCCTTCCTTGGAAAGTCCTTGTTCTACTTGGGAAAGCGTTTTGTTGATCTCCATAGCCAATTGACGACGAGCTTCGACGGTGATAGAAGCAATCTTAAGCTCAGACTTTGTCAACAGAGACTTCAAGCGCTCCATCTCTTTCGCGGACTCCTTAACATTCATATCAAGCGTACCCGACAACCCCTCAAAGTATCTAGTCTTCCCTTGTTGCTTCACTAACTCAGATTTAGCCTCTTCAAGTTCTTCATTTGTTCGACAAAGTTTTCCCTCCAGCTCTGCACAGAAAAGATGAACCATCAAATAAAGAAAGCAAACAACTACTCACGACCAAACGAACGTATACCTTCGACATTAGCCGAATCTATTTCAAACTCATTAACTACTGTATCCCGGGCTTCTTCAAGAAAATCATATTCATCGGAGAGTTTCTTATAGTCAAGACGACAGTTTTCGAGATCAAATTGACACTGATCTAGATCTACATGCTTCATTGAATCCAAATGACGAAGGAGATTGATTTCAGCGGTGATCCCCTCGATCCCATTTTGGAGTCTGTACATATTAATCTCAAGATCTTTCTCTGATTCAACCAAACGTGCAACATCTGCACGAGAAGCAGTCAAGGCCTGACTAAGAGCAAGAGCCTCCACCCTGGCTTCGTCTCGTTCACAAACAAGCCGTTGAATATAATCCCGAACATCAGGATCGTGCGATGACTGGGTTTCATGAAGCTCTATTTGTAAATCCACTACCTCGGCCTCCAGCCAAAAAACTGTGTCATAAGCCTCATAAAGAAACTGACGGATCCATTGCAAAGTACCACTAAACTGACGACGATCAGCGGCAACAGAATTCTGCATCTCAACCATATATTCTCGTTATTTTCGATAATTAGTTACTAACCGGTTATATTAGTCAACACGAGAGTTCCAACTGTTGGATACTTCTATCACTTTCGGAACCAGCTCCCTAATTCGAGAAGTGTTAGAGCATAGCTCGGTTGAACCCACCAAGCGTTGGTATGTCAAGTTTGGTTGTCATATTTTAGTGAATCAAAACTCAATTAAAGAGTCGCTTGATTATGTACTAAAGTCAACTTCGTATAGGTTAAACTAGAAAGATTAGGATTATGATACATACAAGTATTACTCGAAGGCTTGAAGAATGTGAAGAAGTAACAAGTTACATCGATGACATCATCCTTCCTCTTGAGGTTAGTAATATTGTGACTTGAACTGTTTCATTCCTAACGTATTTTTCAAGTCGTGATATATTGAAAACATAAGTGCGAATCTGTGAATGATTATACTCAAGTACACATAGTGTTAACGAATTACAATACGAAGAATAATGCTTATCTTTTGAACTTCGTATATAAGACATCGACATAATCGTATGAATGCTATTGTGATTATGTGTATGTGTGAAGATTTCGTCCTAGGAAAAAATGTTTACATTCGATTAAAGGAAATACATTCATAAACCTGTTTTGTGAATCGAAAGGGAAATCGCTAGGCTTATTGGCATTGTTATTCATCTTGGATTACCAATATGTGTGGTTGGTACAACCGATCATAATTTATTATGTATCTTGGTAAAACTATTCGCAGTGCCTGACTTATGTATTGGTATGACTTTTATTAGTGAAACCGATCCTAAGTAATCACCTAAGATGGTATGATCGATATTTATAATTGGTGTGACCGATCCTAGTAATTGGTGTAACCGATCCTAGCAATTGGTGTGACCGATCACAAAAGAGTGTGTAATCGATCCTCGTAATTGATGTAACCGGTCCTGGTAATTGGTGTAACCTATCCCGGTAACTGGTGTGACCGATCACAAGTAATGCCATGAGAATATGGTAACCGGTCCTGGTAATTGACGTAACCGATCCTGGTAACTGATGTAACCGGTCCCAGTAACCATATTAAGGTAGAACCGATCCTTGTGTTTGGTAGAACCGTAAACCCATGATTAGTGTATTGATATTTGATCAATCACATAGTTCTTGGAAATCAGATGAACCAATTCTAAACTTGTTTGGAAGTGTGGTATAATCGGTTCCAAGATTGTAAATATGAAAAAGGATTTACAAATAAATAAGATGTCGACATGCTTTGAACATGTTCAGTAACTCTTATCTTTTATTTTTCAAAGATATTCCTTAATAACTCAAGGAGATCCCGGACCGAAATAAGTTGAGAATCTTTTAATTAAGGTTGTTAATTTTATATGCTTGTAATTACCAGCAATTAAAATGCATATCTCTGGAAAATAAAAATTGGTAATGTGCATTTACTAATTGGAGATTTTCTAGTAGGATTTTGGTTAATTTTGGACAGAACATTTCTAGGAATTATGAAAACCGATCTGGGAATTTATTGCATATCTTAAGAATATTCGATTTTGGAAATTCCTTAGTCTCCAAACTTCCTTGGTCTATAAATACCCAAGTTTTGATTTCGAGCAAAGTATCCTAAGAGCCAGCAAAACTACCTTGTTGTGATGTTACTGGTGGAGCCGTATATTTGGAGAGGAAAGTACCCTAATTCGGAGAAATCTCTTACCACCGCTCGTTTAAAGACTTTTGTGGGATCAAGAAGCTCTACGAGTACCATTGGTGGAAATCTAGATAATTAATTGCATTATTATTAGTTTTCCATTTGATTTGATTGACTAACGGTTGTTAAACTTTGATTGCACCTAGTTTGTTTATTCTTGAGAATCTTCTCTTCTTATATAAGATTCACTCAAACTATATCGAAGTGTCGACGGGATCTTTAGAACTGTCTGTAGATCTAAAGACGTCTTGTGATAATCCATTCTAAACAGACTCCGTTCTGCGCGTGATTGATCACAAGAGATTCAAGTTGTGGTGTGTAGGTGTTTATTGAAGATTTAAGAAGATTTGAAGACAAAGAAGATTTCTTATTGGTTTCATAATCTTTGGTATGCACAAAACTTGATCGGCTGGGATCCAACTATAATCGGTTTATCTTTGATAGATTTGATTAATTAATTGTGTAGATTGGCATCACTATATAGTATCTTGGTAGATCCTATATTTGATTGCAAAATCTAAACTTTGCTACTTTGGTAGTTGTTGGATAGATAGATCTAAACCCGACAAAGGAGTTTATTGGATTCAACAGAAGAGCCTTTGTATAACTCATATCACTGAGATTGAATAGAGTTGTTACCGAACAGATTTTTTGTTCCTTTACTGTTTGGAATACGAACCAATGGAATTGTTCCAGTGCGTGCACTTATTGAATGTCGGAAGCGCAGGGATACTGAAGAAACTAGGTGAACTATAGGTTTAGTTGCTTGGTCTCAACTATAAGAAGTTGGTTTGATTTTGTATAGCGGCTTAATTTTCGAGAGTATTCAATTCTGGACTAGGTCCCGGGGTTTTTCAGCATTTTCGGTTTCCTCGTTAACAAAATCTTGATGTATCATTTACAATTGTTTTCCGCAATTATAATTGTTGTTATTATAATTTAAAGTAAAATTACACAAACATTAACTCTGTATTACTTGATAGTGATCATATAGAGTTTAATTAAGTCCGAACCTATTATCAAGTAATCACGCTTTGATTGTTGTATTGTCTCGATATTGTATCCGTAGTCAATCACACAAGTTATCTTGTTGTCGTATTGTCTCGATCTCGTATCCACAGACGACCACACGAAGTGTGAAACGATTAGTTGTATTGTCTCGACTCAGTCCATAGACAATCACTTTTGGTAAGAGGACTTATAGGTGGAAAACTTTAATATTGTGATATATTTAGGCATCCTCATCTTTTAAATTGGTATCAAAGCAGGCAAACACGAAAATATATAACAATTTGGGTTTGGTGCGATCCAACCTATAAGAAATGAGTCTGTGAAAAGGTAAGGCAAAGCCAAAAGTAGACTCAGTTAACGTCCCACAAGATTTGGGTAAAACTCGCTATGGGTTTAATTTTAGCAAATGTTTAGAAGGGGCTTCTTCCACAAGTTCTATTTGCTCTTCTGAAAATATGTCCTTATGTTCTCAAGAAGAAGTTAAGTTAAGCCCTGTATTCACTATCAATGATTCAGAATCTGAGTTACTTCATATTGATAAAGAAGATATTGATTATGTGAATATAAAAACATCTCAGCTAAATGAACTAAGTAAAGAATTTCTCTCATGTGCAACCGAACTCACTCTTGCACTAAAAAGAGAAGGAAAGCTTCTTGAAGACTTATGTCATATGCAAGCTGAAAGTGATCAACTTAATCTTGATCTAACCACCCTTAAAGCTGATCTAGACTCTTTCAAGATTGTATCCTCCTCAAAGATTCAATCTCTAGAAGCAAAGCTAAGAAAAAATATTGATCAAGAAAAGAGGAATGAGATCTTGAGAAAAACAGCTACAGACGAATACAATGCCTTAATAATCTCATATGATTCTGAGATAAAGACAGTTACAGAACATGTCAATAGGCTGAAAGATGAAATGCATTCATTAATGTCAGAAAGTCAGTTGGATGCATCCCTCTTGGATGAACTCAATAATTCTGGTTTAATCTTTCCTGTAAAAACAAAGAAGAATGTCACTAAAAACTCTCAAAAGAAAGTTTCATCTTCTAAAAGTGCATTGATATTCTCAGAGAATTCCAAGATGAAAAACTCACATCAGAGTTTTCAACATCATCATAAGCATCATCACAGACGGTGCTATCGTTGTGGAATCAAAGGTCATGTTGTTAAAGATTGTCAACGACTATCTTGTTCAAACTCTGACAAAACCGGTTCTGGTCAAGAATGTAATTTGAAATCTTTTTCAAGAAAAATATTACATAAGACTGATCTTCTTAGATCAAAGAACTCAGCCAGAGATGTTCATCACAGAAAGAAAGAATATCTAAAGACCAGAAACTCTTGGAAGTGGATACCAAAGAAAACTATGGAGCTAAACAGAAAAGAGTATGACAAATATCTAGTTCATCAACGCATAAGGTAATACCTAAATACTTGATGATAGTCATTTCTATGATAAGTTAGGGTTGTCCACCAAAAGGAGTAAGATCCTTAAGAAAACAGATAAAGGAAAATTCTCTTCTAGGGGTGAAGAGAATAATCTGTTTCAACCAGATACTTAGTATCTTGGCTGAATACACTGTCTCATGAAGTGTTCAAATAATTGTTTGATGAGTTCAGTGTATATTGCTGAATAATACAAAAAACTTGAAAGATCTATGGAAATATTCACAGAAAGGCACTTTCTTAAAACCCTAATAATGTTAAAATTTCGGTTTTTTCATATTAAAGGAGAATATTTGATTTCCATAATCGATGACCAAGTTTTTGGAAACTATCGGTACATAAAAATTCGGTAATCTTTAAAAAAAAATCTTGTATTCCTCTGGAACAAAGAATTATGTATAATACAGATTATCATGCAAAACTTTCTGCAAGGGTTTCAGAAAGATGTGCTGAAAAGATGACATGTGATCCGTTTGGACTACATAATTTCAATTGAAACGGAACCACCTTGTGCATCAATGTGAATCACTCACCCTGTATGATCGTGTACGAAAAGGAGTTTCATAAGATGGCACAAACTTGTGCTGAAACTAAGTTGGAGGTATTAATGTTGAAACGTACTCTTGAAAAATCTTTACTTGTTCAAGCTCAGCTTCTCATGCAACAAGATTTGCTCTCCAAACAAGTAAACGAATAAGAACCCAACTTCCACAATATTGAGAAATTATTCTTCAATCAAGGATCTCTTCATGGACGGAGAATTATTCCTATCAAGCGAAAGATATCGCAAGATCATGACGGGTTCTGATTTGCAACAAAATAGACATCAGTTTTTTTATTTCTTTCAATTATTGTGTAAGGTTTATTGCTGAATAAAAGTATCTATTATTTATGAATAAAATTATTATTTTGTAATTTTTCTTGTGATAGTTTTTCGATTACATAGCCTGTGCTTGAATGCTTTATATTATTGCTATGTTTATGGGATGTTTGATTTCGGTTTTCTTAAGCTTAATATTCAATATCATATGATGAGTGAAACCTTATGGTTTTTGTGGCTTTTTGATTTAGCGGGATTAAGTTCTAGCCCATGTTGGTAGGCTTTATCAAAGGATCATAAGGTGTTCCGACTGAAACTCATATGTGAAAAACTCACAATATGTTGAATCGATTTGTGTTTAACATAAAAGCATATGTGTTTCGGTTTTTCAACTTTTTCTATTGGCACGCATTAGTTAAAACCGATTCAAACTTTCTCTGGTAAAGGTTGATTTTGTTGTTGTTCTTTTGTTCTTGCGAGAGGATGACAACACAATGGGGGAGAGTTATAACTTGAACTTGCGCTTAATGATATATCTTTCTGGGGATAAGAGGATGTGGAATTTGAGGTGACGAATCTGTTAGCTAATCATTTTCCTGTTTAAGAAAAGCCTGATTTTATTGCATATATTTTCCTTTTGCTTAACAAAATTCGGTACAATTGATGTTTATTCCATTATGTGTGTATGGATGTATGTGTGTGTGATTCAATTGTTTCCGGTTAAGAAAAAATGGTTTGATATCTTTCTTTATTGTTGGTATCAATTGTTTTAGAGTAAACGAAATTTCAGTGCGGTTGCGGTACTTTAATGTCTATGTTTATTCCAATTGCTTCTGGTTAAGATAAATAATTGTGCAAGTCAATTTATTTGGTTTGTATCTGTTGTTTATGGCTTAACAAAATACGGGATCATTTGTTTAGTCCCATTCGATTCCGGATAAGAGAAACTAAGTTAATTCTGATCTTAGTTAGACTTATCAAAAGTAAAGGATTCAGTTATTCAAGTCTAATCGAACACCTTGACAAGAAATATTAGTTAACTAACCTAGTATTTGTCTTGTCTAAATTGTAAGGTCTAAGTTATTGTCTGAATAACTAGAGACTGATGAGAAAAGTAAAGTTAATTATGATCTTATTGAAATAAGCGATTGTATTTGTACAATCGGTTTCGAAAGGGAACTAAGTTGTTTAGTCAATTTGTTTAACTATTAGAGAAAATTGCTTCGGGTAATTATTTCCTGAATAACATATTAAAACCAAATTACTTGTATTTTCGGTTTTGATATTGGTTATGTAAAGTGGTATGTGAAACCTTCGTGCTTAACTCTTATAGGTTGTACAATTCTTTCAGATTTGTAAGATCCTTTCGGTTTTGGTATTTGCTCGAACCTTTGTCATTTAGTGACAAAAAGGGGGAGAAATATATGGAGTAAACAAGTGATTTGTAATCACTAAGGAAATGACAATTGTGCTTAAACGTTATATCTAACGAAAGACTAAAGCATTGACTAAGGGGGAGAAACATATCATATGATGATTGTAGTAATTTGGACTACAAATGGGAAATAACAAAGATGCGCGGATTGAAAATCTACATATCTTACCTTTAGGGGGAGTATTAGATTTGTTATTTAAATTACAACATCGGCATTTATGGATTGAATATATGCAGGTTATTGTGTTGTTGAAACTTGGAATCAAGCGTATGTATAATGAATTTTTGTAATTTGTTTATCCATATGATTGTAAGAGTTTTGTCACCAAAATTGTCAAAGGGGGAGATTGTTAGAGCATAGCTCGGTTGAACCCACCAAGCGTTGGTATGTCAAGTTTGGTTGTCAGATTTTAGTGAATCAAAACTCAATTAAAGAGTCGCTTGATTATGTACTATAGTCAACTTCGTATAGGTTAAACTAGAAAGATTAGGATTATGACACATACAAGTATTACTCGAAGACTTGGAGAATGTGAAGAAGTAACAAGCTACATCAACGACATCATCCTTCCTCTTGAGGTTAGTAATTTTGTGACTTGAACTGTTTCATTCCTAACGTGTCTTTCAAGTCGTGATATATTGAAAACATAACTGCGAAGCTGTGAATGATTATACTCTAGTAGACATAGTGTTATGGAATTACAATACGAAGTATAACGCTTATCTTTTGAACTTCGTATATAAGACATCGACATAATCGTATGAATGTTATTGTGATTATGTGTATGGGTATGGGTGAAGATTTCGTCCTAGGAAACAATGTTTACATTCGTTTAAAGGAAGTACATTCATAAACTTGTTTTGTGAATTGAAAGGGAAATCGCTAGACTTATTGGTATTGTTATTCATTGCATATCTTTGGGTTACCAATATGTGTGGTTGGTACAACCGATCATAATTTATTATGTATCTTGGTAAAACTATTCGTAGTGCCTGACTTATGTATTGGTATGACTTTTATTAGTGAAACCGATCCTAAGTAATCACCTAAGATGGTATGATCTATATTGGTAATTGGTGTGACCGATCCTAGAATTAGTGTGACCGATCCTAGTAATTGGTGTGATCGATCATAAAAGAGTGTGTAATCGATACTTGTAATTGGTGTAACCGGTCCTGGTAATTGGTGTAACCGATCCTGGTAACTGGTGTGACCAATCACAAGTAATACCATGAGAATATGGTAACCGGTCCTAGTAATTGACGTAACCGATCCTGGTAACTGATGTAACCGGTCCCAGTAACCATATTAAGGTAGCACCGATCCTTGTGTTTGGTAGAACCGTAAACCCATGATTAGTGTATTGATATTTGATCAATCACATAGTTCTTGGAAATCAGATGAACCAATTCTAAACTTGTTTGGAAGTGTGGTATAATCGGTTCCAAGATTGTAAATATGAAAAATGATTTACAAATAAATAAGATGTCGACATGCTTTGAACATGTTCAGTAACTCTTATCTTTTATTTTTCAAAGATATTCCTTAATAACTCAAGGAGATCCCGGACCGAAATAAGTTGAGAATCTTTTAATTAAGGTTGTTAATTTTATATGCTTGTAATTACCAGCAATTAAAATGCATATCTCTGGAAAATAAAAATTGGTAATGTGCATTTACTAATTGGAGATTTTCTAGTAGGATTTTGGTTAATTTTGGATAGAACATTTCTAGGAATTATGAAAACCGATTTGGGAATTTATTGCATATCTTAAGAATATTCGATTTTGGAAATTCCTTAGTCTCCAAACTTCCTTGGTCTATAAATACCCAAGTTTTGATTTCGAGCAAACTATCCTAAGAGCCAGCAAAACTACCTTGTTGTGATGTTACTGGTGGAGCCGTATATTTGGAGAGGAAAGTACCCTAATTCGGAGAAATCTCTTACGACCGCTCGTTTAAAGACTTTTGTGGTATCAAGAATCTCTACGAGTACCATTGGTGGAAAACTAGATAATTAATTGCAGTATTATTAGTTTTCCATTTGATTTGATTGACTAACGGTTGTTAAACTTTGATTGCACCTAGTTTGTTTATTCTTGAGAATCTTCTCTTCTTATATAAGATTCACTCAAACTAGATCGAAGTGTCGACGGGATCTTTAGAACTGTCTGTAGATCTAAAGACGTCTTGTGATAATCCATTCTTAACAGACTCCGTTCTGCGCGCGATTGATCACAAGAGATTCAAGTTGTGGTGTGCAGGTGTTTATTGAAGATTTAAGAAGATTTGAAGACAAAGAAGATTTCTTATTGGTTTCATAATCTTTGGTATGCACAAAACTTGATCGGCTGGGATCTTACTATAATCGGTTTATCTTTGATAGATTTGATTAATTAGTTGTGTAGATTGGCATCACTATATAGTATCTTGGTAGATCATATATTTGATTGCAAAATCTAAACTTTGCTACTTTGGTAGTTGTTGGATAGATAGATCTAAACCTGACAAAGGAGTTTATCGGATTCAACAGAAGAGCCTTTGTATAACTCATATCACTGAGATTGAATAGAGTTGTTACCGAACAGATTTTTTGTTCCTTTACTGTTTAGAATACGAACCAAAGGAATTTTTCCAGTGCGTGCACTTATTGAATGTCGGAAGCGCAGGGATACTGAAGAAACTAGGTGAACTATAGGTTTAATTGCTTGGTCTCAACTATAAGAAGTTGGTTTGATTTTGTATAGCGGCTTAATTCTGAGAGTATTCAATTCTGGACTAGGTCCCGGGGTTTTTCAGCATTTTCGGTTTCCTCGTTAACAAAATCTTGATGTGTCATTTACTTTTGTTTTACGCAATTATAATTGTTGTTATTATAATTTAAAGTAAAATTACACAAAAGTTAACTTTGTATTACTTGATAGTGATCATATAGAGTTTAATTAAGTCCGAACCTATTATCAAGTAATCACGCTTTGATTGTTGTATTGTCTCGATCTTGTATCCATAGTCAATCACACAAGTTATCTTGTTGTCGTATTGTCTCGATCTCGTATCCATAAACGACCACACGAAGTGTGAAACGATTAGTTGTATTGTCTCAACTCAGTCCATAGACAATCACTTTCGGTAAGAGGACTTATAGGTGGAAAACTTTAAGATTGTGATATATTTAGGCATCCTCGTCTTTTAAATTAGTATCAAAGCAGGCAAACACGAAAATATATAACAATTTGTGTTTGGTGCGATCCAACCTATAAGAAATGAGTCTGTGAAAAAGGTAAGGCAAAGCCAAAAGTAGACTCAGTTAACGTCCCACAATATTTGGGTAAAACTCGCTATGGGTTTAATTTTAGCAAATGTTTAGAAGGGGCTTCTTCCACAAGTTCTATTTGCTCTTCTGAAAATATGTCCTTATGTTCTCAAGAAGAAGTTAAGTTAAGCCCTATATTTACTATCAATGATTCAGACTCTGAGTTACTTCATATTGATAAAGAAGATATTGATTATGTGAAGATAAAAAGATCTCAGCTAAATGAACTAAGTAAAGAATTTCTCTCATGTGCAACCGAACTCACTCTTGCACTAAAAAGAGAAGGAAAGCTTCTTGAAGACTTATGTCATATGCAAGCTGAAAGTGATCAACTCAATCTTGATCTAACCACCCTTAAAGCTGATCTAGACTCTTTCAAGATTGTATACTCCTCAAATATTCAATCTCTAGAAGCAAAGCTAAGAAAAAATATTGATCAAGAAAAGAGGAATGAGATCTTGAGAAAAACAGCTACAGACGAATACAATGCCTTAATAATCTCATATGATTCTGAGATAAATACAGTTACAGAACATGTCAATAGGCTGAAAGATGAAATGCATTCATTAATGTCATAAAGTCAGTTGGATACATCCCTCTTGGATGAACTCAATAATTCTGGTTTAATCTTTCCTGTAAAAACAAAGAAGAATGTCATTAAAAACTCTCGAAAGAAAGTTTCATCTTCTAAAAGTGCATTGATATTCTCAGAGAATTCCAAGATGAAAAACTCACATCAGAGTTTTCAACATCATCATAAGCATCATCACAGACGGTGCTATCGTTGTGGAATCAAAGGTCATGTTGTTAAAGATTGTCAACGACTATCTTGTTCAAACTCTGACAAAACCGGTTCTGGTCAAGAATGTAATTTGAAATCTTTTTCAAGAAAAATATTACATAAGACTGATCTTCTTAGATCAAAGAACTCAGCCAGAGAT